>NW_028167177.1:0-1450678 GCF_964263955.1 Coregonus lavaretus | reverse complement strand
GAGCTAGTGTCATTTTTCAACATGGTGTGGGTCAATGGCTCTGCACCACCACATTGGGTTTGTTTGTGGCAGGTGGGCTTGTTGACTGGTTCTCTTGACACGTAGTTGTGATCAGTCAGTGCTGGAACCTCCCATTGAGTAACAGCATCTTTATTCTGCGGTGGCATTGGCACACTCAGATCAGACTCTGCATCACTACAGTTGTCTTCATCTGTCAAACAAACATAAGAGCGACCACAAGTTTAACAAAATACAATACACAGACAGCCTACTGGTCATGGTTAGGTAAAAGAAAAGAAAACACTTTAAGTTGAATAATTTAGCTAGTTAGACATTTCATGAGCATCACCTGTGGCATGCCAGCAATGATGGGGATAATCATGGAATGGGGGAGACATTGTCAGACAGAAGTTGTTGGATAGCTAACAATGTAAGGACTACGCTAGTTAGCAATACTGTATCAGATGGGCTGCCCTCAAGCTAGCTGGCTAAGTGAGTAAGCTAGGCAACAGTTAGCTAGCTACAGTATGTTAGGACTTAAGAGTGGCTACCTACTGCTAACATAGTTAGTGTTGTGATGTGACTTGCATTAATGTGATGACTGTTATTTATCGAATCAACTAACTATGTTGAATTGTCACTCGATTAAATTAATCATGTTAATTAATTAAATTAATCATGTAACAATTAACTTAAATTAACAATTAAGGAATTTGGGGCACCACGGGAGAAGTTGTTTATACAGTTACCATCTCCCGAATTAAACTCTAAAAGGTCTTTACCTATCACTATGTATAAAACAGTCAACGTATTAATCATTCTGAATGTCGCATAATCCTTGAACCTGCAAGAACCCTAACCTTATTGATGAATCAGCAATACACAAATTGGCTTAATTATTTATTTACTAACTAACTAAATAATAACACAGAATACAAACACACACGGTATAGGTTATTGATTACTAACGTAATACAATGAAAACAGGTCCCTGGTGGACTGGACTATAGCATGACTGCTTGGTTAGGAGAATGAGGGGTCATTCACAGAGACTGAAAGGGAGAGACAGAGATTCAAACTATCGTTGTTACATTTGGAAACTACGCTCACAGTAATCATAATACTTAGCACCCTAACCACCGCTCATTCGGTTAAGAAATGCAATGTATATATTTACGCGTAGCTGTCCTTGATCGTTGTCTCTCTGTTGAACCACTTTCTAAAAAAGAGTTTGAGTGTCCTGGTTCCACTTCGGTGAGTCTCGGCTTGTCTTCGAATGGAGTGTTCGTTGGAATAGATACTTCAGATGTACCAACGGTTGTCGGAGAGGGATTGTCCTTCCCAACTTGTGTCTTTAGTGAAAGTTCTCTAGACGACTATACATGCCTGCTGCAGACTGATATCATAAGGTCTAGTGCGTTTATCTGCTTCTTCACCTCGTGTAGAGGTTGAGAGTTTCAGAGTTTCACCATTTCAAACGTGTGGACTAATGTCTCACGTTTTCTGGTCTGTAGAGTGTCAACCATTTTAAGCCATGGGGCTTCCTGGTCTTCCTGGTCTGGTAGAAATTCGTCATGAGGGGTTTTATACTTGAGTAGAAAAGGGGGCGTTTCATCATGTTTGTGCTCATCTGGGCGTGGCCGCTGACTGAGAACAAGTCAATATGGAAAACAATCATTTCATCTAGAATGCTAAAATCACATTGTTATCTTCACAAAAGTATTATTATACTTAATCATTCGTTTTCTACAACAATTAGATGCAACCCTCATAACTGGGAAGTGTACACCCCCAGAGATACAGTTATGTTGTTCCACCGTCTTTAATGACATCACAACATAGTAACGAATTTGACATGATTGTTCTTTAAATCACCACTGACCATTTCCCACATTCTTTGTGTTAGAAATATTGTTTCATTATCCACTTTTGGATGTTGGAGTTTTGGCGGGAAGAATCCCTGTGTTAACAAAGGGGTCCTTTCTCCCAATACTTCATGGCAAGGAAGAGACAGTCTGCACAGTATTTACGACTGGTTGTTAAGTCATAAAATTGGCCAACTTCTCCCTCCACCCTCTCCTGTGGGAGAGAGAGAGGGTCCTTTGATCCACTGTCAGGACAGTCATGACATTAGCTACGCTAGCTAACTTCTGCCTGATTCAGGACACCCCATCTGTGACGATAGTTAGCGAGTAGCAGCTAGCTAACAGCTACAGTACCTGTATGTGTTGATGTCCTGATGAGATGTCGCCTGGTCTGTGCTGGAGCATCATAGCCCAGACACTTCTCAGGGAAAGGATGCTCTTCAGCCGGCCTCTTGTCCACGAAGTGATAGGAACACACATAGGGTCGGTTTGGTGGTTTCTTCAAGTTCAATGCTTTGAGTCAAAGCCGAAGAGACTCCTCGTCCTTAGGAGATGGGTGCAAATCAAAAGGCGCCTCACAACTGCACTCCCTCAAAAAAGTTTGGTGGTCAAAACACTCCTGCTCCATGAACAGCTTCCGTTTCTGCCAGTTATTGTGGCCTCCCCTTACCGAACATAAAATGCCCGTTTTGCGTGAATCCATGTTTGGGAAGTTGTGAGAAGCGATAGTGAGTTAGTTAGCTAGCTAGCTGTGAACTATTGGCCGGAAGTCCCCCACACAAAAAAAAAGACCCCGCCCATATTTCCATTGAAAATGAGGCGAATAACACAGCACACAATCCCAACAACACCCAAACAATGGCTAGAGGTCTAGGAGGGAGCTCAAAGACTAACCACCTAAGGGTGGCTCCTGCTTCTACCTCCTCTGGTGTCATTGGGTCACAACGTTGGAGGCTGAGCATTAAGATGGACGCAGACAAGCCGTACGCCTGCCCCACGTGTGGGAAGTGCTTTACTTAGGCAAACTATGTGAAGAAGCACCAGACCGTTCACACTAAGGACCTTCAAGTGCAAACAATGTTACAAGATCTTCTCCTTCCTGACTAACCTTACCAGACATAGTAGTGTCCACAATGGGGAGAAATCGTAGCAGTGTGGCTTGAGATGTACACAGGGGATATCTGGGAACCATTCTTTAGCTGACATTTTATAGTCATCATATGAAGTGTCTTGGGGTAAGAGTTTTTTTTTTATTACTAAGTCCCTCAGTTGAGCATCTGGGTTTGCTGTCTTTCTCACATGATACATCCTTGTTGTTTGGTGTGCTGGCATAGCCAAAACACTGTCATTGAAGTCTAACACTGTTCCTTAATGTACTAACATTAGGTGATCAAATCTGTTAATAAATGAGAATTCATGTTGTCCTTTTGATATGCTTGTTTGTCATTTAGAATTGAAATTGGCCTTAGTTTTGTTGGCTTCCTTCAAACCTATAGGTTTCTGTCCCTGCCACTGATGGGATCGAGCCAGCAATTATTGTTAGGTCATTTATGGTAATTTTTCTAAACAACTCTGCTCTGAGCTTGAAAGATACCAGAGAGGAAGAGGCTAAATCTGTCCACGAAAATATGCCCACGAAGTGAGGAATTTTTGTATGGAGGTCAATTCTTATTTTATTCCTCGTGTTACATTTGTTTTACTCTGCATTGTTGGGTAGAGCAAGCATTTCACAGTAAAGTATACACCAGTTGTATTCGGTGAATGCAACAAATAAAATAAAATAAATTGATTTTGATGAGTGTCGAATTTGGTCAACAAAAAATGTAATTGCTAATTTGCTACATGAGGCTTATTTGATCGAATAGAAGTTGAATAGAATGCACTGATAAGTGGACACACGTGGCATTTCGGCAAATTACCCAAAAACGACGTTAAATTGGAGTTGTGCTTGTTGTCATAGAGATAGATGATAGAGGACTCATCATGGATATAACCCGTTTTAGCATGGACATTGCCATTGAAGGCTTCCACTGTTTTAAAGTAGTCAACTGGGTGGAGATTCCTATGAGTTGGGAGCAATCAGCCAACGAAGAAGAAAATGGACTACTTTAAAATGGAGTGCGCTGCCATAGACTGTAAAAATATGCCCATACTGTCACAGGCGCTATAATGGCATAGATACAAAGATGCCGCGTTTAAAAAAACTGGGAACTCGGAAATCTCAGACTTCACACTTCAGTGCGTTCAAGACAACTGAGAACTCAGACAAAAATGAGCTCAGACTGGGAAAAATCGGTCCGAAACGGTCATCCAACTTGGAATTCCAAGTCAGTAACTCAAGCCTCTTTCTAGTGTTCCGACTTTTCAACCTTTAGATCACTGACGTCATGATATGACACCATTTTCTTTCAAAGTTCCCTGTTGTCTTGAAAGCATCATCAGTCCTTTATTTGTTTTTTATTTGTGTACTTGTTTGACATTTTACTGCATTGTTAGGAGCTAATAACATAAGCATTTCGCTGTGCTCACTATATCATCTGCTAAATTGTGTACACAAACCAATAAACTTTGATCTATCTCTATGCCCTGTTGTTCACACGTGTATCTGCCCTCACATTAGCTAGAATGTTACCACCTGATCTTGCCTCCTTCCGCCTTCTATCTTTAAGGACATGTATTTCCATTTTTAGAGTGGTCACTCGAATATCTTGTCAATATAATAGGCAATCGTTGAAGAGGTTTGATGAGTAACGTAATAAGCAGTACCGTATTTCCAGTGGTGTAAAGTACTTAAGTAAAAATACTTTAAAGTACGTTTTGGGGGGTATCTGTACTTTACAATTTATATTTTTGACAACTTTTACTCCACTACATTGCTAAAGAAAATATGTACTTTTTACTACCATACATTTTCCTGACACCAAAAAGTACTCCTTACATTTAGAATGCTCATGCAGGACAGCAATATGGTCCAATTCACGCACCTGTCAATATAAGGTGTTGTCATCCCTACTGCCTCTGATCTGGCGGAATCACTAAACACAAATACTGCATTTGTACATTTTTGGAGTGTGCCCATCTGTCCATAATTGTTTGTTTTTTTATAAAGTCGTGCTGTCTGGTTTGCTTAATATAAGGACTTTGATGTATAGCATTTACTTTTTACTTTTACTAAAGTATGACAATTGAGTACTTTTTCCACCACTGTACTTAAGTACATTTAAAACCAGATACTTTTAGACCTTTACTCAAGTAGTATTTCACTGGGTGACTTTTACTTGAGTCAATTTCTATTAAGGTGTTTTACTTTTACTCAAGTATGACCATTTAGTACTTTTTCCACCACTGCATATTTTAAAGAACAGCGCAAATACCCCTTTTTTATTTAGCCACACCCTTTGAGCTATGACGCCAACCAATAACCTCTCTTCAGTGTAAACGGAAGTAAACAATGACTAAGAACAATTTCCACGTTAGCGTTTTTATTTAGACGTTTATGAACACAATGGAACTCAAACCATGACTCATTTAACTGCACAGTATCGCATACTAACCCCAGGTAGTGTTTAGTTCGCGTTGGAGACTGGACTTGGTTGATAGATGTTATCTAGGTAGGGCTAGCGAGCTGCTAACAATGGCTAACTGTATGGTTTCTCACACTCAAATAGCCTCCATCATGGAGGTGCTAGCAAATGCAGCAGTGGCAGAGATCTGTAAACTCGTTGACGACGACTATGCTGTGTTTCGTTTGGAAATAACTCAAAGCCAGAAAGAAAACAGGGCATTGCGGAGGAAACTACAGCTACAGGAACTGAAGGTGGCGCGGGAGCGCGTTCTCGCCAATCGTCCCAGTAGTGTCAAGATCCTCGACCGATACAGAGGAATGGCAAGAGGTACATTTTGCAGAAGGCCAAGGCTGCGGGGCCTATCGCCCCGTTCCCCTTCTTCTTCAGTGGGGTTTATCGGCGGTTGGCATCCAATGTTATGGCGCATTACCGCCACCTACTGTACTGGAGTGTGGCCCAGAGACAGGGAGAATCTAAATCCTACCTACCATTTACATTTACGTAATTTAGCAGACGCTTTTATCTAGAGCGACTTACAGTTAGTGAGTGTATACATTTTTTTTCATACTGGTCCCCCGTGGGAATCGAACCCACAACTCTTGCATTGCAAACGCCATGCTCTACCAACTGAGCTACACAGGACTGTACCAGCCCCGTTGCTCTTAAAAAAGATAACAAAATATTTGAAACTATATCTAATGACGTTCTACTCAATATACTCTTTAAACGAATTTCCTCTATCCCCTTCGCCCTCATCCTAGATCTCATCCTCTCTGTTTCCCTCTGATACTGCCCACACTGTAGCAATACTGTTTCCTGACAATAATCACACTTTCCTGTTGCATGCTTTCCTATCACATTTAATGTCTTATTCAACTGGCTGTGTCCCACCCTTAATCTTGTAAAAATAGCCTCCTCTCTTCTGTCCCTTCCTATCTATCTCTATGACAACACTTGAAATAAATGCCTTCCCTTATTATCTCTATTCCACTGCTCCTGCCATCTCTGCACCATCACTGTATATGTCAGTCTTTTTGCCTCTGCCTTGCTTATTGAAACTTCAACGTCAACATCCCCACTACTAAGTGCTTGTTTAGCCAGTACATCTACTGCCTCGTTCCCTTCCACCCCCACATGGGCTGGGACTAAAGTAAATCTTATCTGAATATCCATCTGTTTAATCCTGCCATGGGTTTGTAGCACCTCATAAAGCAGGTTTTGTCTGCTACATGAGCTAAAGGACTGGAGACTCATTAACACTGTACATGAATCAGAGCAAATAACTACTCTGTCTTGTTTGACTTCCTCCACCCACTGCAAGGCCAACAGTATGGCCATTAGCTTCACTGTATATACAGCCAGATGATCTGTAATACGTTGCCTGACTTCCACCCCACATTCCTGCACTACAAATGCTGACCCAGTACGTCCTGTCCTTGGATCTTTTGAACCATCTGTGTAAATGGCCACAAAATCCTGATAGACAGTATCCAGACGTCTCTTAAACAAATCGCCCCGTTCCCCTCTGCGCATGTGTTAACCAAGAGTGGAAGAGGCGAAGCAAGAGGTTTTTCTCAACCCAAAATCTGGCCACGAAAATAAGCCCAGGAAGTGAGGCATTTTTGTATGGAGGTAAATTAGTGTCGAATTTGGTCAACATAAAATGTAATTGCTAATTTGCTACGTGAGGCTTCTATTGATCAAATAAGTGTTGTAATGGTTAGGTTGTTACCAATGCACTGATATAAGTGGACGCCACGTGGCATTTCTGGAAATTTTGAATATCAGAGTTGTGCCTGTTGTCATAGAGATAGATAGAGGACTCATCATGGATATAACACATTTTAGAATGGACATTGCCATTGAGGGCTTGCACCATTTAAAAGTAGTCAACTGTGTGGGGATTCCTATGAGTTGGGAGCAATCAGCCGATGAAGAAGAAGAAAATGGACTACTTTAATATAAATGGAGATAGCCTCAATGGTGCTGCCCATGCTGTCACAGACGCTATAATGAGTCATCTATATATCTCTATTGGCTAGAATGGTCCCACCTGATCTCGCCTCCTCCCGCCTGCCTTCCATCTTTGAGGACATGTATTTATATTATCAGAGCCGTCACTCGAATATCTTGTCAATATAATAGACAATCTTTGGTTAACCAGAATTGGGTCTTGGTCAGTTTTTGGATTGTATGCAGTAATTCCCCTGATTACTTAGCTATCTTGCAGAAAGACACAATATCATATTCTAACCAGATTCTTCATTTACTGCATTTCCTATTATTTACTCATTGAAAACAATAAGATGCTTGGAACATAATACATCAATCAATAAATAGTATAACAAGAAGTTATGAGAAGTGTTACCTTACCTAGAATTCTAAAACTGTCAACAGTGTACAATATAGCGTTGAGCATTGACAGTAGCTAACCTAACCACCTTTTTTCCCCCAATCACTCTCTCAGGTGAAGGACATCTCACTGGAGGCTACAGGAGCTTTGTGAAGCCAGCGGGACACAATACATGGAGAGATGACCAACCAATCACTGTTGATGAGGGAAGTGGAACCTCAACCCAGCACGTTTTAGTGATAGAGGTTAGTGTAATAGTTTTACATCAAATTTACAGTGCATTAAATGTGGCTAGTTTATTTCAGAAAGGCTCCCCTCAGCTATTCACTTGCTTACATGTACATCCTTATTTATCTGCCATAGGGGAGCTTGTGAGACTTCCCTAGGACATTGTTATCCAATTCAACCCATGTACCGGTAATAACCTCCTCTCTTTTTGTGTCAGTCTGTAGATGCAGAGGCTGCAGGTCCTGGGGTTAAGCTGGAGAGGTCTGAAGGAGAGGAGGACCCACGGCACAGCAGAGACATCCAGATTGAAGTGGCTGGAGCGCCCCCTGTAGCCACGGAGGACCCAACCACCTCCCCAGCGCCGCCCAGGACCCGAGGCAACATCACGGAGGTCAGTGGAACGCCGAACGCCGTCCTCAAGTCAGAGACCGACACCAAGACTTTAACTGTAACACACAGGCTCTTACACACAGGATCTGACCACAGATCAGACCCAGAGAGACTGGGGCTGGGGAGACTGGGCTGTCCTCCTGCTCCCGGCTCAGAGTATTTACCGGTATTTCACCAGAGCCAGAGGATGGTTCATTCCCGTGGGGATGGTGATGGTGACGCGTTAAACACTGCCGGTGATGATCCGTCTTGTTCTTACGCTACAGAGATGGACCCTGGCAACATGCCCTTGGGTTTAGAGACACAGACTGATCTGTCTAGAGAAGACTGGAACCGGTACAGTAGTAGTTTATACTCTGAAGGGTGCCTAGATAAGAAAGGGGAGGTTATAGTGATAGATGAGGTGAGTGTGAAAGTGGAGGGTGACGCTCCTCCCACATGGAATGCAGATAGTCACCTAGGAGACGGACACTCACAGGGCACAGATTTCTTAGATTACAGGGAAAGCTTAGAGTCAAATCCAAATGTCTCGACCCACTCCCCTTTACACACGTTCAGGGATCGCGACCAAGTGTCAATGTCGATGGTGCCTTCCGATTCACATGGCCGTGTCCTTTTCGATCAGGTATTGAACTCAAACGACAGGGCTAGAGCCCAGGCTCGAGGAGGAGGAGGAGCCACATCAGGCAATAGTAAAGAAAAGCGGTTCCTCTGCACGTTCTGTAACAAAGGCTTCAGCTGCTCCCAGAATGTGGAGATCCACCAGAGGGTCCACACAGGGGAGAAACCCTTCAGTTGTACCCAGTGTCATATGCGCTTTGCCCAGGCTGGCCACCTGAAGAGGCACCAGAGGGTCCACACAGGGGAGAAACCCTATAGCTGCCCCCAGTGTGAGAAGAGGTTCTCCCGCCAGGACCAGCTGAAGATGCACTTGAAGGTCCACACAGGAGAAAGGCTGTTTGCTTACAAACGCACTGCGGGAAGAGGTTCTCAAAGAGGCTCTACCTCAGGATGCACCAGCAGAAAAACCATTCCACTCTATAACATAGAAAGTAACCATTCCACTCAATAGCTTCTGACGTTTAGATCAAACGGCGCATTAACGACAGAGGAATTTTCAGCAGAAAAGATCCACAGATGCATTTGGAATAACGAGAGTAACAGATTTCAGTGTTGAACATTCCTGGGTAGAATATTGCATCCAGACATTGAGATATACAGTGGGGTCAAAAATGATTGACACACTTGATAAAGATCAGCAATAATGACTGTATAAAATATAAATTCAAATACTGAGCTATATTATATGTAATAAAAAAAAAATATATATAATTGATATATTATTTTATACTAATAAAATTGCTCCAGGAGAAAGAGATTTTGTTTAACAAGTAATACTTTTGTTTCAAAAAGGTAGTGGTCAAAATTATTAACACCCCTAAAGATTCTTAGATAAAGTGGTCAAAAGTTTGATATTTGGTCCCGTATTCCTAGCACGCAATGTCTAAATCAAACTTGTGACTTTACAAACTTGTTGGATGCATTTGCAGTTTTGGTTGTGTTTCAGATTATTTTGTGCCCACTAGAAATTAATGGTAAATAACCTTTTACTGCAGTGGGCTAAATCTTGGTCACACAGAGTGTTTCTAGATAGTCTTAAACAAATCTACTTTGAAACAAAAGTATACACCTCACACACATGGTTATGGGTTTAAAAAAAGAAGATACTTGTACCATGTCAGATATAGAATTTAATTGTATAAATGTTTGGCTTTGCATCCCAATATTACACTGAAATATAACAAAACCGTTTGAAATAGAAACACCGGATTTGACGGTAAAAAAAAAAAAAGTGTCTATTAATTATGAAATTATGAAAAATATTAATAACATTCCACCCATGAGGCCACTAGAGGGCGATTTGGTCAGTTGACTGCAGGAATTAAGTATTTTGTCCCATATTTATAGCATGCCATGACTACATCAAGCTTGTGACTCTACAAATTTGTTGGATGCATTCGCTGTTTGTTTTGGTTGTGTTTCAGATTATTTTTGTGCCCAATAGAAATGAATGGAAAATAATGGAGTGTCATTTTGGAGTAACTTTTATTGTAAATAACAATAGAATATGTTTCTAAACACTTATACATTTGTGTGCATGCTACCATGATTACGGATGATCCTGAATGAATCGTGAATGATGAGGAGTGAGAAAGTTAGTGTCAAAGATCATACCTCCAAGACATGTTCTCCTCCCCTGTTATTGGTAATGGTAAGAGGTTAGCATGTCTTGGGGGTATGATCTTTGACCCTCTGTATCTTTCTCACTCATCACCATTCAAGATTCATTTAGGATTATCCATAATCATGGTAGCATCCACATGAAGGTAGAAGTGTTTAGAAACATATTCTATTGTTATTTACAATACAAGTGAATCCAAGTGAATCCAAAATTACACAATGCATTATTTATCATTTATTTCTATTGGGCACAAAACACATTTTTCCCCAAGACACTTTTAATGAGAAAATGAATGCAGTTTGTCAAGTTCATGCTGAATTTTTGTTGAGACGTGTATGTGTGGTTTTCATATGGTGTATTAAGATTTTTTAAAAAGTTTAATAAACACAAAATGGGACTTTTCATTCTAAGATTTTCATTGAGACTCTCTTTAATATACATCACATCTGGGCCCCTATCCACAAAGCATCTCAGAGTAGAATATTGGTCGTAAGTGCTGAGAATAGAGACATTTTACTCCTACTCTAATGGGTAGAAATAAAAGCTATGCATGAAGCCTCTTTAGTGATAAGAGTCCCGCCTAGTCGACAGATATATAGAAGACCTGAGTTGTCCTAATCAGTTAACAGTTACCAGCAAGTGTCTTGATAATAGAAAAAGGCAGAGAGTCAGTGGTTCCTGCACCACATGCAATTTCTTTGGAGTTGTTGAAAGAATGTTTTGATATTTCTATATGATCAATCCATAAATAATCTAGACCTACATGCAACAGTATCTCTTGCGCTTTTGACAATGATTTCACAAGGCCTAATTCACAATATACAAATACTTATAACCACTAGGCTAATAAATAAACATGTTTTTCTTTCAATTATTTTATTACCTACAATCATGTTATTTCAAGTTATATCTTTGGAGCGCAATATCACGTTGTTAAAAAAGATGCCTAAATTGGGCATGCCTATACAGTGAGGGAAAAAAGTATTTGATCCCCTGCTGATTTTGTACGTTTGCCCACTGACAAAGACATGATCAGTCTATAATTTTAATGGTAGGTTTATTTGAACAGTGAGAGACAGAATAACAACAAAAAAATCCAGAAAAACGCATGTAAAAAATGTTATAAATTTATTTGCATTTTAATGAGGGAAATAAGTATTTGACCCCTCTGCAAAACATGATTTAGTACTTGGTGGCAAAACCCTTGTTGGCAATCACAGAGGTCAGACGTTTCTTGTAGTTGGCCACCAGGTTTGCACACATCTCAGGAGGGATTTTGTCCCACTCCTCTTTGCAGATCTTCTCCAAGTCATTAAGGTTTCGAGCCTGACGTTTGGCAACTGACGTTTGCTCTCCCCGTCGCCCCAAGATGAATGGTTTTGACCACTAAAGTTACATGTCATTTGCGGAGTGTATGATCATGAGCCAAGTCATATAAATGTAGCCTATAATTTCACTTCCCCTGTGAGAACTACGAGCACGGGCTGAATTGGCTTTGCTGTACCGCAGCGGAAGCCTGCCAGCACCCTACCTACCAAAGGTTGCACTGTGTCCATTTACAATGTCGAAAAACGTGTCGGCAATTTATGGAAGATGTCAAATCTTTGGAGATAACAATAGATGGTGAAGTCAAAGATAGTCCAGTGGTTTCCATCTGTGGTGAAGGTTTCCCTAAATCAATGCTTATGACAAATCCAGCTCCAGAACCAGCCATTGAGCCAGTTGGCTAATCTTTTGAATACGGTGTAGTTAAAAAAAAACACACACAACAACAGATAACAATAGCTAGCTAGATAAGGTTAGCAAGATACAGTGCCCTCCGTAATTATTTGAAGCATCTTTTCATATTTTTGCTATATACTCCAACAGCTTGGATTTGAAATCAAACAATGACTACGAGGTTAAAGTGCAGACTGTCAGCTATAATTTGAGCGTATTTTCATCCATATCGGTTGAACCGTTTAGAAATTACAGCACTTTCTTTACGTAGTCCCTTCATTTTAGGGGACCAAAAGTATTGGGACAAATTGACTTATATGTGTATTAAAGTAGTAAACAGTAAGTATTTGATGCCATATTCGTAGCACGCCATGACTACATCAAGCTTGTGACTCTACAAATTTGTTGGATGCATTCGCTGTTTGATTTGGTTGTGTTTCAGATTATTTTGTGCCCAATAGAAATGAATGGTAAATGTATGTACAGTGGGGGAAAAAAGTATTTAGTCAGCCACCAATTGTGCAAGTTCTCCCACTTAAAAAGATGAGAGAGGCCTGTAATTTTCATCATAGGTACACGTCAACTATGACAGACAAATTGAGAAAAAAAATCCCTGAAAATCACATTGTAGGATTTTTAATGAATTTATTTGCAAATTATGGTGGAAAATAAGTATTTGGTCACCTACAAACAAGCAAGATTTCTGGCTCTCACAGACCTGTAACTTCTTCTTTAAGAGGCTCCTCTGTCCTCCACTCGTTACCTGTATTAATGGCACCTGTTTGAACTTGTTATCAGTATAAAAGACACCTGTCCACAACCTCAAACAGTCACACTCCAAACTCCACTATGGCCAAGACCAAAGAGCTGTCAAAGGACACCAGAAACAAAATTGTAGACCTGCACCATGCTGGGAAGACTGAATCTGCAATAGGTAAGCAGCTTGGTTTGAAGAAATCAACTGTGGGAGCAATTATTAGGAAATGGAAGACATACAAGACCACTGATAATCTCCCTCGATCTGGGGCTCCACGCAAGATCTCACCCCGTGGGGTCAAAATGATCACAAGAACGGTGAGCAAAAATCCCAGAACCACACGGGGGGACCTAGTGAACGACCTGCAGAGAGCTGGGACCAAAGTAACAAAGCCTACCATCAGTAACACACTACGCCGGCAGGGACTCAAATAGTGCAGTGCCAGACGTGTCCCCCTGCTTAAGCCAGTACATGTCCAGGCCCATCTGAAGTTTGCTAGAGTGCATTTGGATGATCCAGAAGAGGATTGGGAGAATGTCATATGGTCAGATGAAACCAAAATATAACTTTTTGGTAAAAACTCAACTCGTCGTGTTTGGAGGACAAAGAATGCTGAGTTGCATCCAAAGAATACCATACCGACTGTGAAGCATGGGGGTGGAAACATCATGCTTTGGGGCTGTTTTTCTGCAAAGGGACCAGGACGACTGATCCGTGTGAAAGAAAGAATGAATGGGGCCATGTATTGTGAGATTTTGAGTGAAAACCTCCTTCCATCAGCAAGGGCATTGAAGATGAAACGTGGCTGGGTCTTTCAGCATGACAATGATCCCAAACACACCGCCCGGGCAACGAAGGAGTGGCTTCGTAAGAAGCATTTCAAGGTCCTGGAGTGGCCTAGCCAGTCTCCAGATCTCAACCCCATAGAAAATCTTTGGAGGGAGTTGAAAGTCCGTGTTGCCCAGTGACAGCCCCGAAACCTGAAGGATCTGGAGAAGGTCTGTATGGAGGAGTGGACCAAAATCCCTGCTGCAGTGTGTGCAAACCTGGTCAAGACCTACAGGAAACGTATGATCTCTGTAATTGCAAACAAAGGTTTCTGTACCAAATATTAAGTTCTGCTTTTCTGACGTATCAAATACTTATGTCATGCAATAAAATGCAAATTAATTACTTAAAAATCATACAATGTGATTAAAAATTACAGACCTCTACATGCTTTGTAAGTAGGAAAACCTGCAAAATCGGCAGTGTATCAAATACTTGTTCTCCCCACTGTATATCGTGGATTAATTACACAAAAAGTGAAATAGTTCAAGCCTGTATTTGTTTTAATCTTGATGATTACGGTTTACAGCTCATGAAAACCCCAAATTCAGTATCTCAGAAAATTAGAATATTGTGAAAAAGTTCAATATTGTAGACTCAAGGTGTCACACTCTAATCAGCTAACTAACTCAAAACACCTGCAAAGGTTTCCTGAGCCTTTAAACGGTCTATCAGTCCAGTTCAGTAGGCTTCACAATAATGTGGAAGACTGCTGACTTGACAGTTGTGCAGAAGACAGTCATCAACACCCTCCACAAGGAGGGAAAGCCTCAAAAGATCATTGCTAAAGAAGCTGGCTGTGTACAGAGTGCTGTATCCAAGCATATTCATGGAAAGTCGAGTGGAAGGAAGAAGTGTGGTAGGAAAAGGTGCACAAGCAACAGGGATAACCGGAGCCTTGAGATGATTATCAAGCAAAGGCCATTCAAAAATGTGGGGGAGCTTCACAAGGAGAGGACTGAGGCAGGAGTCAGTGCATCAAGAGCCAACACGCCCAGACGTATCCAGGAAATGGGCTACAACTTTCGCATTCCTTTTGTCAAGCCACTCCTGAACAAGAGGCAACGTCAGAAGCGTCTTACCTGGGCTAAGGAGAAAAAGAACTGGTCTGTCGCTCAGTGGTCCAAAGTCCTCTTTTCAGATGAAACTAAATGTTGCATTTCATTTGGCAATCAAGGTCCCAGAGTCTGGAGGAAGAGTGGAGAGGCACAGAATCAAAGTTGCTTGAAGTCCAGTGTGAAGTTTCCACAGTCAGTGATTCATCAAGTCCAAAGTCAACTCAGCCGTCTACCAGGAAATGTTAGAGCACTTAATGCTTCCTTCTGCTGACAAGCTTTATGGAGATGCTGATTTCATTTTCCAGCAGGACTTGGCACCTGCCCACACTGCCAAAGGTACCAATACCTGGTTCAATGACCATGGGATTACTGTGCTTGATCGGCCAGCAAACTCGCCTGATCTGAACCCCATAGAGAATTTATGGGGTATTGTCAAGAGGAAGATGAGAGTCACGAGACCCAACAATGCAGACGAGCTGAAGGCTGCTATCGAAGCAACCTGGGCTTCCATAACACCTCAGCAGTGCCACAGGCTGATCGACTCCATGCCACGCCGCATAGATGCAGTGATTCATGCAAAAGGAGCCCCAACCAAGTACTGACAGCATGTATAAGAACATACTTTTCAGAAGGCCGACATGTCTGTATTACATTTCCTTTTTTCACTGGTCTTATGTCATATTCTAATTTTCTGAGATACTGAATTTGGGGTTTTCATGAGCTGTAAGCCGTAATCATCAAGATTAAAACAAATACAGGCTTGAACTATTTCACTTTTTGTGTAATTAATCCACGATATATATGAGTTTCACTTTGTCAATTGAATTATTGAAATTACTTAACTTTTCCACAATATTCTAATTTATTGAGCTGCACCTGTATACCTACACATACCCACAGACTTACAAAAACCTACGGTACATGTCAAAATAGTTTAGTCAGGTTTGTCTGATGATGACTTTTGACTTATCACAGCTGATTTATTTTTACCCACATCATATTTATGTCCCCAATGATGGGTTTAACAATAATGAAGTCATTCTGTAACTACAGTATAGGACTCAAACGTAGTGGGAATGGGAAAACAACTTCATGTTGAAAGTGTGTTTATTATCTCTGTGTGTGTGTATATGTACCTGAGGGAGTGTATGTCTGTGTAATCTGTATCACCTCTCTCTTCCAGGAGGAGGAGGGTCCAGAGGTGCTGCTGGTGAAGGTGGAGGGGTGTGAGGAGGGTCTGGGGAACCCTGAGGGGACCATGGTCATAGATGACAACCAGACTACACCTCCTGAACCCACAGAGGAACCAGCTGAGCAGCACAGGACCACACACAGTCTCACTGAGGTGAGCCCACTGTGAACTACTGTCTGTATCCACAAGGAGTGCTGATCTAGGATCAGTTTAGCCTTTTAGATCATAATGAATACGATTATTTGGAAAGTTCCTAGATCAACACTCCTACTCTGAGACCCTTTGTAGATAAGGGCCCAGGTCTTCATTAATTTTGTCTTAAGTGTGGGACCATGCCTTTGAATTATCAAACCATTAAAGAGATAGTTCGGGATTTTGGCATTGAGGACTGGAAGTCTTCGGTTACAGCTAGCATGCTAGGGGTACCTGAAGACTTCCATTCTTTGTGCTAAGCTAGTTAGCATTGGCTCACAAAATTACCTCTAACTTTGTTAATACTGGACGCAGATACATAATAATCGTATTCACAAGTTCATCTGACTCTGGGGAAGTTTAAGAATGTCTGCTAAATGACTAAAATATTACATTTACATTTACGTCATTTAGCAGACGCTCTTATCCAGAGCGACTTACAAATTGGAATATAAATGTAGATAATGGGCTTCATTGCCAAAATCCTGAACTATCCCTTTAAAGAGTGTCATGTAATCAAATCAACTAACACTTTTGCATAGTATGAAATCAACATGTTTACATAATACTCATAGCAATGCCTCATTGCCCAATCAGAAGATGATGCATAGAAGGGTGCTGATATCAGATTTCTTGATCCAACATCCTCTCACTCTGTATCTCTTACAGTCAGTAGACATGGAGGATGGGAAGCCTGATCTGCTGCTGGTCAAAGAGGAGACAATAGAAGACGGACCAGAAAGTATTGATCTGTTGAGTGGACTAAAGATGGGGGAGCAAGGTAAGGGAGACATACACAGAACATAATAGATATACTTCAATGGGAATAGTGATGCATCTACATAAAATCAAATCAATACAACTTACACTCAGTGACCAGTTTATCTAGTACTGGGTCGGACCGCCCTTCGCCTCCAGAACATCCTGAATTCTTCGGGGCATGGATTCTACAAGGTGTGGCATTAAAATGTTGCTCAATTGGTATGAAGGGACCTAATGTGTGCCAGGAAAATATTCCCCACACCATTACACCACCGCCACCAGCCTGTACCGTTGACAGGATGGGGACATTGACTCATGCTGCTGACGCCAAATACCTAATACCTAATAAACTGGCCACTGAGTGTATGTTTACATACTAAAACAAACATTATAATGTATGAACTTGACCAGGTAAAAACTCCATATGTAGAGTTCTCTCTGCCATGTTTGTAAAGTCTATTTTGTAACCTCTTCCTGCAGGTGGTTGGCTGGAGGCTAACAGAGGAGACTGGGCGACCATCTTGGATTCCCAGACCCAGATGGGTGCAGCCAAGGGCCCAGGGTACGACATCACTGAGCAAGCCAGGACCAGAGGAGACATAGTGAAGGTCAGTGGATTGGACAGCGTCCTCAACTCTGGGCTGGGGAACAACACTGTTAACCAGAAACTGACAATGGAACACAAAACAACATCCAAACTTAGTCTCCATGACAACAGACTGCCTGAGACCAGGGCTAGACGTAGATTTGGTCTGCAGGGACAGGGAGGTGTCCGAATGCAGCTGGAGAGAACAGACACAGACTCGGCTAGTGATGCTCCATCCTGTTCCTATAGTTGTGATTCAGAGAGACTGATGGCACCTCAGGTTAACCCCCTAACAGGTGCTGCCTTCAGCCTGCCTTCTATAAGATCTATCAACTGGAACATGGACTCTGCGACAACACAGACACACCCTGGCCTTCATCCTCCTCACACTCTCCTTATGTTAAACCAGACGCCAGACAATGCCAGTGCCTCAACACTAAATGGCACAACAATCCCATTGAAAAATTACAGTAGTAGTAACGCTTTCAGTTGTTCCGGTGGCAAAGAGAAGCGCTTCCCGTGTTCGTTCTGTGGGAAAGTCTTCGGTTTCCCTAAGCAGGTGGAGATCCACCAAAGGATGCACACGGGGGAGAAACCGTTCGGTTGCCACCTGTGCCGGGCCAGATTCTCCCACTCGTCCAGCCTGAAGAGGCACCAGAGGGTCCACACAGGGGTGAAACCCTTCAGCTGTACCCAGTGTCAGATGCGCTTTGCCCAGGCTGGTCACCTGAAGAGGCACCAGAGGGTCCACACGGGAGAGAAGCCGTTCGTCTGTACGCACTGCGGGAAGAGGTTCTCAGAGAGGAGCTACCTCAGGATACACCAGCAGAAAATGCACAGGGCCCAAGTATAGAGTATAGTGACATGTAATGTAGTTAGTTTGTTTGTAGTTAATTCTGTTGGTTTTGGATGTAGTAGGGAACTGGATGAGGTGAACTGAGGAAAGAATGAGTATAATGAGGCAGAGTAGATGATATGGTGATGGTTGGTGTGATGGTATCTGTAAAACTGCTTCACTGATGAAGATTGACAACATTGTCCCTTTATAGGTTGATACTGGTGTTTTATAGTGAGACAAGGATGGTGCCTTAATTCATGTTTACTTGACATGTAGTGAAGATGTGTGTAATGTAATGTTGAACCTTTTCCAAAGTATTCTAAAATAGATTTTATCAAAGCGAGGGTACAACATTTACAGAAAAGGTCAAGTGTTACCATAGTGAGAAGTTATTCTATTTGTCACGTATCGTTTTGTGCCAAAAAAGTACTGTACTTAAAAGTTATGAGCACATTACCATTTTGTTTAAATTAAATACAAAATTGAATCTGTGCTGACTGACTCTGTTATTTTTGTATCATTGCAGGGATTGAGTTTCCCTTATCTCAGACTAACAAAAACATTATTCTTGAATTAACACATATGGATTTTTTTTTTTTTGAATGAACTCCAATAGCTCCATATTGTTACGTACTTAAATCACAGTTGTCTGAATACCCATACTTGTGTCCTAAATAGCAGGTCCTTTTGAGTATGTGAAAAAATTAAGTTTAATAGCATAGCCGCGGGAAGTAGGGGTGCTGAGGGTGCTGCAGCACCCTCTGATAAATTGAAGAAAAAATCAATAACAAATTAAAAAACATTTCCACTAAATTAGTGAAGTAGGCCTTTATTACTCCCCTGGTTGACAGCACCCCAACCCCAAAACATCTTGCCACAGCCATATTTAATAGTTTGCGACATTTAGAAAATGTAGTATACTTTAAATGCCCGGATGTCATACTAATTTTGGCTTTGATAACAGCTGATCAATTAGATATGGGGATGCGCTACCGAAATCAATGAATTGCAGGAAACAACGCAATCCCGCTTGACGCATTCTCAGTATGCGAAACTAGAACTAGAATCTAGAATCTCTTTTTTAATGTTTCTGCACATAATAATGTGCACACTAATGAAGCAGCTCACTGTTTGCGTGTCAGTGTTTTTTTTCGTAGAACAAACGAGAAAAGCAGGATCAAGGGAATCATCGTGTAATGTGACCACCCACGTCCTGGGGTTGAGGATGGATGGAATGAAAGATTTGGGACAAGGAAATCGCAAAATGTAATTACATCCAAGTTGTTAAATTTTTTTAGTAAACACAGTATTACCATTAAAGGTTCCATCATGCTTCTCTTTTCTGCTGTGAACCCCCTTTTTATGTCAAATATGTTAGGATAGAAGCTTATACTCAACAAAAAGAAGAAGAAACTGTATTATGAAGCCAAGATCAATGATATAAAGAATGATGGAAAAAATACTTTTGAGTACTTTAAATAAAATGATGGGCAGAAAGACATTCAACTCCATCTTTCATCGAATCAGATGGCTTATTCATCACAAAAACGATTTGATGTTGACAATTCTTTTAGTGATTACTTCATTTGCAAAGTGGGCAAACTTAGGCAGGAAATGCCAACAACGAAAAGTGAGCCATCGCACTCATGCATAAAAAAACAAATAATGAAAGAAAAGCAATTCCAAATTTGAATTTGTTAAAGTTAGTGTGGGAGAGGTGGAACAATTATTGTTATCGATCAATAATGACAAACCTCCTGGCATTGACAACGTAGATGGAAAGCTACTGAGGATGGTAGCTGACTCTATAGCCACTCCTATCTGTAATATATTTAATCTGAGCCTAGAGGAAAGTCTTTGTCCTCAGGAGGGAAGAAAAAGTCATTCCTCTACCCAAGAGTGGTAAAGCAGCTTTTACTGGTTTAAACAGCAGACCTATCAGCTTGCTGCCAGCTCTTAGCAAACTGTTGGGAAAAATGGTGTTTGACTAAATACAACGTTATTTCTCTGTAAACTAATTAACAGACTTTCAGCATGCTTATAGAGAAGGGCACTCAACATGTACTGCACTGACACAAATGATTGAGGATTGGTTCAAAGAAATGTATAATAATAAGATTGTGGGAGCTGTAGATTTCAGTGCAGCCTTTGATATTATTGATCATAACCTGTTGTTGAGAACTTATGTGTTATGGTTATTCTACCACTGCCATATCATGGATTCAGAGCTATCTTTCTAATAGAACTCAGAGGGTTTTCTTTAATGGAAGCTTCTCTAATGTCAAACATGTAAAGTGTGCTGTACTGAAGGGCAGCTCTCTAGGCCCTTTACTCTTTTCTATTTTTACCAATGACCTGCCACTTGCATTAACAAAGCATGTGTGTCCATGTATGCTGATGATTCAACCATATACGCATCAGCAACCACAGCTAATGAAGTCACTGAAACCCTTAACAAAGAGTTGCAGTCTGTTTTGGAATGGGTGGCCAGTAATAAACTGGTCCTGAACATCTCTAAAACTAAGAGCATTGTATTTGGTACAAATCATTCCCTAAGGTCTAGACCTCAGCTGAATCTGGTAATGAATGGTGTGGATGTTGAACAAGTTCAGGAGACTAAATTACTTGGTGTTACCTTAGGTTGTAAACTGTCATGGTCAAAACATATAGATTCAATGTTTGTAAAGATGGGGAGAGGTCTGTCCGTAATAAGACCTAGTTAAGCTGCAGCTGGCCCAGAACAGAGCGGCACGTCTTGCTCTTCATTGTCAGAAGGCTTATATAAATACTATGCATGTCAGTCTCTCTTGGCTAAGAGTTGAGGAGAGACTGACAGCATCACTTCTTCTTTTTATAAGAAACATTAATGTGTTGAAAATTCCAAATTGTTTGCATAGTCAACTTACACACAGCTCTGACACACACACTTACCCCACCAGACATGCCACCAGGGGTCTTTTCACAGTCCCCAAATCCAGAACAAATTCAAGAAAGCGTACAGTATTATATAGAGCCATTATTGCATGGAACTCCCTTCCATCGCATATTGCTCAAATGAACAGCAAACCTGGTTTAAAAAAACAGATAAAGCAACACATCAAGGCACAAAGCCTCTCCCCTATTTGACCTAGATAGTTTGTGTGTATGTATTGATATGTAGGCTACGTGTGCCTTTTTGTAATACTGCGTTTAGATGAGGGACGCAAAAACCGTCATACCAGTCGGCATAGCGGGACAAGAAAGCAAGAAAGATGGTTATGGCAAAAGCAAGCCAGCACAACAGTATGCGTTGCTATGGTGATTTCAGTAAACAAACAGTGCAAACCAACATCCGGTAGAAAACAACGCTATGGAATATTTTAACTCTGGCAGCAAGTCCCGTCTCCTGTGGCGGCTGACGGCATTCACCGCCAGCCACATCAGCATTTACCATTATGCTCTCATTGAAAACAATGACATCCGGTTTGACGTCTACCGTCTACCTCGTACCATGAAAACACAGCATAACTGTGGTGGAGAGCATGAAGCACAATCCTTGGAGAAATAGAAAAAGGTTGCTAAAATCAGGGCAGTTGAGAAAGTCTCCTATGCGGAGGCTGTCAAAAGGGTATTAAGATCAAGGGTTGTGGGTTCGATTCCCACGGGGGGCCAGTATGAAAATGTATGCACTCACTAACTGTAAGTCGCTCTGGATAAGAGTGTCTGCTAAATGACTAAAATGTAAATGAGTAGCTTTGAAGGTCTGGTGGTAGTGAAGACCGCTAGGCCTAGCTACAATGAAGCCTACACCGCATCCTGAGTATCAACAGCAGGATCCACCCTTGCAAAAACAAATTGCAGTCAGAGTGCAGTATAAATGCAGTTCAACTGCAGTACACTACATTTATTCTGCAATTACTGCATCCAAAATACCACAGTCGACTGCAGTTACTGCACTTTTACATCAGTTTCAAAACTGCATTCTTTTTTTGTCAGGGCAGAAATTCTTCATGTGGATAAAGTGGACTTTGTATCATTTATAGCAATGGTGATAAATGGAACTGCACAAGTTGAAAGGAAGATCGACATCATTGTTTCTGCAGCTGAACTCTTTCCGGGATTAAAATATTTCACATCTGAAGAGCTTCATTAGGGAAATGTCTCGTGCGGTATGCTGAGCCTGAGCATGGTATTTGAGTTGAAGGAGTGGGAATGTATATATTTTAGTAAATATTTTTGTAGTATATGTATGGGGATTAAAGATGCACTATGCAGAAATCGCCCCGGGTTGCTAAAATTCTAATAGTTCGCTTAATTCCAGTTTGTGTGACAAAACATCCAAGTATAGTGTAGAGAATCATTGTATCATCTAAACTGCTGTGAAATATATTTTCCATAACCAAATTATTAAAACAAACCTTAAAAACGGGAAGCATAGACATAGTGCACATAGAACAGATATACAGTTTCTTAGACTTGCTTTCAATGAGAATTACAGTTCTATAACTCACATTTCTGTGTGAATGTTGTCTGGTCATACAAAAAGTTACATATTGCAGCTTTAAAGATGCACTATGCAGAAATCGCTCTGGCATTTCCTGGCTGCTAAAATTCTAATAGTTTGCCTCATTTCAGTGTATGTGACAAAATAAGCATGTATAGTGTAGGGAATCATTATACCATCTAATCCGCTGTTAAATATATTTTCCATAACTTCAAATAATGTATTTTCAGCTGTTTGAAGCTGGTGTACAAAACCAAAAGTAAAAGAAGAAAAAACTAAACTTAAGAATGGGAAGCATAGAAATAGTGCACATAGAACCGATCTACCGCTTCTTATACTTGTTTTCAGTGACAGACGGATCTATAACTCATATTTCTATGTGAATTTGGTTGGGTCACCCAAAAAGTTACATATTGCAGCTTTAATGTAAATGTTCCCTTCCCTGTATGGAATTTACTTTTCTTTTGTACATTTTGTACCCCCATCCAGTTAATGGTGACAATGCACCTTTTTGAGTGTAATTCGCCATAGAAATCGAAGAAGAAGAAGAAGTCTGCTGGACACTGAGAGAAGGGAAGTCAAAAGCACACCCAGACCTGATAATAGAGCTGTTGCCACTTTATTGGGTGGGGCAGAAAGGGTGTAAGGTAGGTTTTCTGTGGGTCTGATCTCATGTTGGGGTAAGGGGAAATGAGGCAGCGGATAAGGTAGCGAAAGCAGCTCTGAAGAGGGAGGAGGTCGATGTGGTGGTCCCTTTAGGGAGGATGGAATGTAGAAGCATCACAGCAAAGGGGTTGACCCAGGAGTGGCAACGTGAGTGTGAGAGAGAGGAGCGGGGAAGGCAGTTTTTCTCCATCTTGAATTCTGTGAGGAATGTCAGTAGGTATCAGGGGAGTGAAAGGAGGGATGGGGTGCTGTTGACAAGACTGAGGTTGGGTCATTGTGGATCGGGAAGTGGGTTATTGTTAGTGGGGAAACACCCATATGGGAAGTGTGAGGAATGTGGGGAGGTAGAGACTGTGAAGCATGTCCTGTTATATTGCAAGCAGTATGCTGAAGATAGCAGGATATTTTTCTGTGAGCTGGCGGAGTTGGGTGTAACCACATTTTTGCTTGTAACTACACTACATGACCAAAAGTATGTGGACATCTACTCGTCGAACATCTCATTCCAAAATCATGGCCATTAATATGGTGTTGGTCCCCCCCTTTGCTGCTATAACAGCCACCACTCTTCTGGGAAGACTTCTCTAGATGTTGGAACATTGCTGCAGTGACTTTCTTCCATTCACCCACAAGAGTGAGGTTGGGCACTGATGTTGAGCGATTAGGCCTGGCTCGCAGTCGGCGTTCCAATTCATCCCAAAGGTGTTCGATGGGGTTGAGGTCAGGGCTCTGTGCTGGCCAGTCAAGTTCTTCCACCGATCTCGACAAACCATTTCTGTATGGACCTTGCTTTGTGCACGGGGGCATTGTCATGCTGAAACAGGAAAGGGCCTTCCCCAAACTGTTGCCACAAAGTTGGAAGCACAGAATCGTCTAGAATGTCATTCCTTCACTGGAACTAAGGGGCCTAGGCCGAACCATGAAAAACAGCCTCAGACCATTATTCCTCCTCCACCAAACTTTACAGTTGGCACCATGCATTGGGGCAGGTAGCATTCTCCTGGCATCCACCAAACCGAGATTTGTCTGTCAGACTGCCAGATGGTGAAGTGTGATTCATCACTCCAGAGAACGCGTTTCCACTGCTCCAGAGTCCAATAATGGCTAGCTTTACACCACTCTAGCCAACGCTTGGCATTGCGCATGGTGATCTTAGGCTTGTGTGTGGCTGCTCGGCCATGGAAACCCATTTTATGAAGCTCCCGACAAACAGTTCTTGTGCTGAAGTTTCTCCCGGAGAGGAACTCGGTAGTGAGTGTTGCATCCGAGGACAGACTATTTTTACGCACTACACTCTTCAGCACTCAGTGGTCCCGTTCTGTGAGCTTGTGTGGCCTACCACTTCGCGGCTGAGCTGCTGTTGCTCCTAGATGTTTCCACTTCACAATAACAGCACTTACAGTTGACCAGGACAGCTCTAGCAGGGCAGAAATTTGACGAACTGACTTGTTGGAAAGGTGGCATCCTATGACGGTGCCACGTTGAAAGTCACTGAGCTCTTCAGTAAGGGCATTCTACTGTCAATGTTTGTCTATGAAGATTGCATGGCTGTGTGCTCGATTTTATATTCCTGTCAGCAACGTGTGTGGCTGAAATAGCCGAATCCACAAATTTGAAGGGGTGTCCACATACTTTTGTATATATAGTGTATATTGGGCTCAAATGACAGGCAGAGCGAAATAGCAAGGAAGCTGTTGTGGGTTCTCTATTCCACCGGCCTGCACCAACGGGTATGAGGCTATTAGATATTTAAGTGTGTTTC
Source organism: Coregonus lavaretus (assembly GCF_964263955.1). Lineage (NCBI taxonomy): Eukaryota > Metazoa > Chordata > Actinopteri > Salmoniformes > Salmonidae > Coregonus > Coregonus lavaretus. The sequence continues at coordinate 1,425,191 of NW_028167177.1, read as the reverse complement.
ACACTCCCGCCCGAGAAAGGCAGCAATACAGTGTCTAGTCTGCCGGAAACGGACAAGAAGAAGAAGTCTGCCGGGAACACACACAAAGAAGAAGAATTAAACGGAAGAACAACTTCCGCACTAGCGTTTTTATTTAGACGTATTAACATCCTGGAACTCAAAATATTATTAATTCAACTGCACACCCCATGTAGTGTTTAGTTCGAGTTGGAGACAGGATTTGTTTGATAGCTAACTAACTAGCTAGCTGCTAACAATGGCTAACAGTATGATTTTTCACACTCAAATAGCCTCCATCATGGAGGTTCTAGCGAATGCAGCCGTGGCAGAGATCTGTAAACTCGTAGACGACGACTATGCAGTGTTTCGTTTGGAAATAACTCAAAGCCACAAAGAAAACAGGGCATTGCGGAGGAAACTACTGGAATTGAAGGTGGCACGGGAACGCGCAGAAAGGACAACGCGAGAGCGCGTCCTCGCCAGTCGTCCCAGTAGTGTCAAGATCGTCGAACGATACAGAGGAATGGCAAGAGGTACATTTAGCGGAAGGACGAGGATGCACGGCTTGTCGCGGTTCATAGCGTAGTGCCTGTCACCGAGTTCACCAATGCACGTGTTCAGATGTGTTACCCAAAATTAGGTCTTGGTTCGTTTTTGGATCGTAATAATAATACTTTTTATATAGCGCTTTTATTTACAAGTAGAATTGCACAGTCCTTTTAAAAACAGAAAACAAGTTAACAAAACAAATGTAGGGATCTGGCAGTTCTTGGGCGATGGTCTTCCAAAGCTTTGATGATAGGCAGGTCAGAAAGGTAGTATCTTGAGAGGAGGGAGTATAGGTAGTAGGGCCAGGCTGGGCAGCGAGGTAGAGGCATTGACAGACAGGCCAAGGAGCTCTTGATCTGGCACCTCGTCTTCAATTGTCACAGCTCCTCCTCCGTAGGTAGGCTGGATCGTCCACCACTGAAATGCAGCACCCACCAGGGTGATGCTTCGGTGACTGTAAAAGCGACTGTAAGACCACCACACGCCCTACGAAGCGAGCCTCTGCATCCCCTCACACGGCTAGGAACTGGGACAGGGGGCCAAAAAGCGATGCTGTTGATCTGGTGTTGGTGTATCATTCAAATCATATTAACGAGCTAGCCAAGACAAATATAAACTGACTTGCCATAATCAGTTCTGCAATTCCGTGGGTTACCACCAGATATTTCAGTTAATTTATCAACACATTATCAAAAACAAAAGTTGATAAAAAATGCAATAATAAAACACTTAAACAATACAATATTTACAGACATCTCTGCCTACGATGGTCCCAGTCGGTAATAGATAGAACACCTGTGGGGAAAACAACCTGTGGTTACCTACAGTGCCTTCAGAAAGTATTCATACCCCTTTACTTACTCCACAGTTTGTTGTGTTACAGGCTGAATTCAAAATGGATTCAAATGATTTTTTTCTCACCAATCTACACACAATACCCCGTAATGACAAAGTGAAAACATGTTCTTTTAAATTTGTTACTAATTTATTGAAAATGAAATACAGTATTCACACCCCTGAGTCAATACTTTGTAGAAGCACCTTTGGTAGCGATTACAGCTTTGAGTCTTTCTGGGTAAGTCTCTAAGAGCTTTACACACCTGGATTGCGCAACATTTGCCCATTATTGTTAAATAAATTATTTTACACTAAAGGTGAATTTGAAAGAATGTTTGTTTTCCCAAATTTGTGGGTGTGGTCGAGGGGAATTCCTTATTACGTGAATATCGACTCTATATATATCGCTAGCTATCTTGTAGCCTGGTTGCCGTCGCTGTTCAGCTACTTAATTCCACTCCTTGTACTCCAAAGATGTGACAAGGAGTGTAATGTTAGCTAAAACGACTGGTACGCAGACTAGCTCTCTTGCACAAAGAAACAATATCATATACTAACCAGATTCTTGATTTACTGTATTTTCTGTTATTTACTCAATGAAAACAATATGATGCATGGAACATAATACATAAATCAATAAATAGTATCAAGAAGTTAGGCCAAGTGTTACCTTACATCCTTGCCAATTGTAGACAGTGTCAATAGTGTACAATATACCGTTGACAGTGCTTGACTTAAATAGGTACCAGTACTCATTTTGGGTGCCGGTACTGTTTATATATAGGTGCAGGAGCTCCACAATATTTTGAGCTAATATTCTATAAGAGGAACAGGAGTTCAAGCAGTAGAAAATTTGATGTGCCAGTACTCCGCACCGGCGAGCTCCTGCACAAGTCAAGCACTGACGTTGAGCATTGACAGGAGCTAACCTAACCACTGCTTTTCCCCCAATCACTCTCTCAGGTGAAGGACATCCCACTGGAGGCCACAGGAACTTTGTAAAGCCAGCGGGACACAATACATGGGGAGATGACCAACCAATCACTGTTGATAAGGGGAGTGGAACCTCAACCCAGCACGTTATCGTGATAGAGGTTAGTGTAATAGTGTTGCATTAAAAATTAAAGTTACTTTGTCAATCAAATGTGGCCCGTTTATTTCAGAAGGCTCCCCTCAGCTATTCACTTGCTTCCATGTATATCCTCATTTATCTACCATTGGTGAGCTTTGTGAGACTTCACTACCACATTGTTATCCAATTCAACTCATGTACCGGCAATAACCTCTCTTCTTGTCAGTCTGCAGATGCAGAGTCTGAAGGTCCTGGTGTCAAGCAGGAGAGATCTGAAGGAGAGGAGGACACACGGCACAGCAGAGACATCCAGACTGGAACGGCTGAAGCGCCCCCTGTAGCGCCCCCTGTAGCCAGAGAGGACCCCACCGTCCCAGCGCAGCCCAGGACCCGACGCAGCATCACGGAGGTCAGTGGAATGCCGAAAGCCGTCCTCAAGTCAGAGACAGACACTAAGACTTTAACTGTAACACACAGTCTCTTACGCACAGGATCTGACCACAGATCAGTCCCAGAGAGACTGGGGCTGGGGAGACTGGGCTGTCCTCCTGCTCCCGGCTCAGAATACTTACCAGTATTTCACCAGAGCCAGAGAACAGTTAATTCCCGTAGGGATGGGGATGGTAATGTGTTAGACACTAGTGGTGATGATCCGTCTTGTTCTTACGCTACAGAGATGGACCCTGTCAACATATCCTTGGGTTTAGAGACACAAAGTGATCTGTCTAGAGGGGACTGGAACCGGTACAGTAGTAGTGTATACTCTGAAGGGTGCTTAGATAAGAAAGGGGAGGTTATAGTGGTAGATGAAGTGACTGTGAAAGTGGAGGGCGACGTTCCTCCCACATGGAATGCAGATAGTCACCTAGGAGACAGACACTCACAGGGCAGAGATTTCTTAGATTACAGGGAAAGCTTAGAGACAAATCCAAATGTCGCGACCCACTCCCCTTTACACGCGTTCAGGGATCGTGACCCAGGTTCCACGTTGATGGGGCCTTCCGATTCACACAGCCGTGTCCTTTTCGATCAGGTATTGAACTCAAACGACAGGGCTAGAGCCCAAGCTCGGGGAGGGGGAGCCACATCAGGCAGTAGTAAAGAGAAACGGTTCCTCTGCATGTTCTGTAACAAAGGCTTCAGCTGCCCCCAGAAGGTGGAGCTCCACCAGAGGATCCACACAGGTGTGAAACCCTTCAGCTGTACCCAGTGTCACATGCGCTTCGCCCAGGCTGGCACCCTGAAGAGGCACCAGAGGGTCCACACAGGTGTGAAACCCTTCAGCTGTACCCAGTGTCACATGCGGTTCGCCCAGGCTGGTGACCTGAAGAGGCACCATAGGGTCCACACAGGGGAGAAACCCTATAGCTGCCCCCAGTGTGAGAAGAGATTCACCCGCCAGCACCAGCTGAAGATGCACCTGAAGGTCCACACGGGAGAGATGCCGTTCGCCTGTACGCACTGCGGGAAGAAATTCTCAGAGAGGAGCTACCTCAGGATACACCAGCAGAAAAAACATTCCACTCAATAGCTTCAGATGTTAGATGTATTAAATATAAAGATTAATTTTCATTGTTGTCAGCAGAAAATACCCACAGATGCATTTGGAATAATGAGAGTAACAGATTTCAGTATTGAATATTCCTGGGTAGAATATTGCATCCAGACGTGATACAGTGAGGGAAAAAAGTATTTGATCCCCTGCTGATTTTGTACGTTTGCCCACTGACAAAGAAATGATCAGTCTATAATTTTAATGGTAGGTTTATTTGAACAGTGAGAGACAGAATAACAACAAAAAAATACAGAAAAACGCATGTAAAAAATGTTACACATTGATTTGCATTTTAATGAGGGAAATAAGTATTTGACCCCCTCTCAATCAGAAAGATTTCTGGCTCCCAGGTGTCTTTTATACAGGAAACGAGCTGAGATTAGGAGCACACTCTTACAGTTTGTTACCTGTATTAAAGACACCTGTCCACAGAAGCAATCAATCAATCAGATTCCAAATTCTCCACCATGGCCAAGACCAAAGAGCTCTCCAAGGATGTCAGGGACAAGATTGTAGACCTACACAAGGCTGGAATGGGCTACAAGACCATCGCCAAGCAGCTTGGTGAGAAGGTGACAACAGTTGGTGCGATTATTCGCAAATGGAAGAAAGACAAAATAACTGTCAATCTCCCTCGGCCTGGGGCTCCATGCAAGATCTCACCTCGTGGAGTTGCAATGATCATGAGAATGGTGAGGAATCAGCCCAGAACTACACGGGAAGATCTTGTCAATGATCTCAAGGCAGCTGGGACCATAGTCACCAAGAAAACAATTGGTAACACATTACGCCGTGAAGGACTGAAATCCTGCATCGCCCGCAAGGTCCCCCTGCTCAAGAAAGCACATATACAGGCCCGTCTGAAGTTTGCCAATGAACATCTGAATGATTCAGAGGAGAACTGGATGAAAGTGTTGTGGTCAGATGAGACCAAAATCGAGCTCTTTGGCATCAACTCAACTTGCCGTGTTTGGAGGAGGAGGAATGACCCCAAGAACACCATCCCCACTGTCAAACATGGAGGTGGAAACATTATGCTTTGGGGGTGTTTTTCTACTAAGGGGACAGGACAACTTCACCGCATCAAAGGGACGATGGACGGGGCCATGTACCGTCAAATCTTGGGTGAGAACCTCCTTCCCTCAGCCAGGGCATTGAAAATGGGTCGTGGATGGGTATTCCAGCATGACAATGACCCAAAACACACGGCCAAGGCAACAAAGGAGTGGCTCAAGAAGAAGCACATTAAGGTCCTGGAGTGGCCTAACCAGTCTCCAGACCTTAATCTCATAGAAAATCTGTGGAGGGAGCTGAAGGTTCGAGTGCCAAACGTCAGCCTCGAAACCTTAATGACTTGGAGAAGATCTGCAAAGAGGAGTGGGACAAAATCCCTCCTGAGATGTGTGCAAACCTGGTGGCCAACTACAAGAAACGTCTGACCTCTGTGATTGCCAACAAGGGTTTTGCCACCAAGTACTAAGTCATGTTTTGCAGAGGGGTCAAATACTTATTTCCCTCATTAAAATGCAAATCAATTCATAACATTTTTGACATGCGTTTTTCTGGATTTTTTTGTTGTTATTCTGTCTCTCACTGTTCAAATAAACCTACCATTAAAATGATAGACTGATCATGTCTTTGTCAGTGGGCAAACGCACAAAATCAGCAAGGGATCAAATACTTTTTTCCCTCACTGTATATATGGCATATTTGTGCCTAAAAAGTCTGTTTCATATTGTGTTTGTACTGTGTAGGCCAGGGATGGGCAACTTTGATGGGGGTGGGGGGCCACAGAAAATCGAAACTCAGAGCCTTTTGGGGGCCCTAAGCTACATTTTGAGAGCAAAGCATTTTAGCGGCCCCCTTGACAGCAAATATTTAAAAAAAATAGTTTTAGAGTTAATTTCCTGCCATTCTACACATTTTGCCATGGGGCGTAGAGAAAATTGTGCCATTTTTAAGTATGTTTTCTGCAATTCTACATATTTTGCTATGAGGTGGATAGAAGATTTTCTAATTTTATATGTAATTTCATGCAATTCTACACATGATCAATGGGGGCCCACAGGTCAGTAATTCAATCATGATTACTACAAGTTTGGAAAAATACACATTTTGCCATAAGGTGGAGACAAGTGTTTGCAGTTTTTAATATAATATCTGATGATCAATTGGCTCCCCCCGGTCGGTAATTCGGCCATGATTACTACAAGTTTAGGTAGCTGGGGGGGAATTTAATCCGCAGTAACAAGGGGCGCTGCCGGTTGCCCATCCTTGGTGTAGGCTATATGTGACGTGCTCAATCATAATCAGTTGGAAGTCGCAATGACTAATTTGCATATAAACTGTGTTTTTGTCAACATTTAGATTTTTTTGCTATTTGGGGGTTTCATCTGGTTTTAACAAAACAATGTCTTTGTTTTCATAATCTGTATGTATCATTGCCAAATTCAGTATAAATATAGTTTTTAATCTTATAAATGTAGGATGAAATGGAGCACTTTCCCATCGGTTCGGTGGATGCTAGCTTGTAACACATCAGGCTTTCGCGGCACTAGCTTATCTGCACAATGAAAACCCTCCTCTATTCCCGAAATCATGAATGAATTACAAACTAGCTAGATATATATTTTGAATCAAGCTACAATAGGCTATTCAATTGGAGGATTTTCCTGTTTTCCCAATCAAAGCTACTGTAGTGTATCATCCGCGGGAAAACAAAGTGTACTTCAGGCTACACTCTCTCGCACTTCAAAACCCATCTCCCGAGTGGCGCAGTGGTCTAAGGCACTGCATCTCAGTGCTTGAGGCGTCACTACAGACCCCCTGGTTCGTTTCCAGGCTGTATCACAACCGGCCGTGATTGGGAGTCCCATAGGGCGGCGCACAATTGGCCCAGCGTCGTCCGGGTTTGGCCGGTGTAGGCCATCATTGTACATAAGAATTTGTTCTTAACTGACTTGCCTAGTTAAATAAAGGTTAAAAAAATATATATACATAGTTACACTGTCACTACTGCCTACACCTTAGCTAGCATGCTTAGGTTTATACTGCATTGATGGATTCCCGGGAGAGAGAAATCGCTAAATTTTTTAATAGCAATGTTGTGCTGGGAGCTGGTTCAGACGATCAGTGGCATCAACTTATTGGCGACTACTTTTTGACCCTGCGCCACAGAGCAACGCCATCAGCGACTCAGACAAGCTCACTGAAGTCGAGGCCGAGCACCTTGAGGAGGCATCCGAGGAAGACCACCCATTAATGGTGGATCCGTCAATTACGGTGCTTCAGTCAGTCGAGGGGGAATATGTCAGTGGTGCTGAGCAAGAAATTGAAAAGGCTTGCGAGTTCAGGTGCACTTCCAAGTCCAATGAATGGAAGCCGGGATTTTTGCTTTTACCCCCGAGGAGATGAATTAGCTAACTCACCAATGGTAAGTGCTTGCCATTCAACTATTAGTCGAGTTTATATGGCTGTGAGTGTGTAATGTGTGCGTCTTTCTGTGTCTGTCTATCTGTCAGTGTCTGTGTGTGTGATGAGGCACACATAGACTGACTAGCTAACTGTTAGCGTATTAAAGCCAAGCGTGTGTGTGTGAGTAAATGTGTGGCTTGGGAGGGAGAGCGAGAAGTGGGGGACGTGTAGCCCATGCAACCTAGCTATGTAGCTAGTAATGTATGGGACCTGTGTGTGTGTGTGTAATTGAGTGAGTGAGTGTGGTGTGTGCGTGGGCACGGGGGAGAGAGAGAGAGAAGTGGGGAATGTGTAACCCATAAAACATTTGCAGTAACTTATGGGACCTGTGGCTGCTGATATTTGTCCTAAAGACAGGTTACATAAATGCATGAAATGGCCATCTATAAAGTTATCACATACACACTACCGTTCAAAAGTTTGGGGTCACTTAGAAATGTCCTTGTTTTTGAAAAAATAAGCAATTTTTTGGTCCATTAAAATAACATCAAATTTATCAAAAATATAGTGTAGACATTGTTAATGTTATAAATGGCTGATTTTTAATGGAATATCTACATAGGCGTACAGAGGCCCATTATTAGCAACCATCAGTCCTGTGTTCCAATGGCACGTTGTGTTTGCTAATCCAAGTTTATCATTTTAAAAGGCTAATTGATCATTAGAAAACCTTTTGCAAGTTACAAATAACTTTCTTCTGAAACTCATCAGTCTATTCTTGTTCTGAGAAATCCCAGCATCGCCTCTTCACTGTTGACGTTGAGACTGGTGTTTTGCGGGTAATATTTAATGAAGCTGCCAGTTGAGGACCTGTGAGGCGTCTGTTTCTCAAACTAGACACTAATGTATTTGTCCTCTTGCTCAGTTGTGCACTGGGGCCTCCCACTCCTCTTTCTATTCTGGTTAGAGCCAGTTTGCGCTGTTCTATAAACTTCTGATAAACTTGGATTAGCAAACACAACGTGCCATTGGAACACAGGACTGATGGTTGCTGATAATGGGCCTCTGTACGCCTATGTAGATACTCCATAAAAAAGCAGCTGTTTTCAACTACAATAGCCATTTACAACATTAACAATGTCTACACTGTATTTCTGATCAGTTTCATGTTATTTTAATGGACAAAAAAATAGCTTTTCTTTCGAAAACAAGGACATTTCTAAGTGACCCCAAACTTTTGAACGGTAGTGTACCTTTACATCAAACCTGACCCATTTACACTACTGGTAAAAGTGTGTGTGTGTGTGGAATTCACGCATGCATTTCAATGAGTGCAGGTTGTATAGTTTGTGTGTTGTATTGAAAGTGTGTTGATATTACTTGAAAATCTATTGGCTAGAATAGATTATGACGATGACTGAATGTTAAAGAATTATAAATTGTTATGTCTTATTTTTCAGATGAAAAACATCTAGTGCTCATTGGCAAGATCTCTGGTTCCGTTAACCTCTGCAAGGAAACGGTCATCTGGAACAGGAGCTAACAAAAAGGAAACATCAGAGGACATATTTCTTTGATAGCTAGCAAGTCTGCAGAGAAACATTCAAGTTCTGACACACTTGATGTTTTCTGTTATTATTGGGGCTGCAACAGTATCAACAAGTTCGTGAGGTATTTAAGAAAAAATGAGTAGGACGATGTATCATGACTAGAAATAAAAGAGCAGAGAATACATTGTGCCTTTCAGCACATATTAAAGGCATGTAAAAACAAATAAAAAATCAGATTGATTTCAGATTTTCTACAACAAGCTGACTGCAGTGATAAAGTTCTACAAGGAACATGGTGTGGCTCCAAGGAAGAAGAGGTGTGGTGGTCGTCTTGCCAGAAAACGGGTGCTGTCCTACAAGGACACTCAGCGAATCTTCCACGATGTCAACAACTCCGCCGGTGTCCACGCGATGCCGCTCCCAGGACAGATCCCTGGATTTAAGAGGGCAGACATCCGGTGGCTACCGACATATGAGACCAAGTCCTGTGTGTGGCGCTAGTACAAAAAAGTTCATGCGTGATCATGGTGAGTGTTTTCCAAAATATTGATACTTTTATATTTGTACCCAACGTTCATCAGCTCAAGCCAGCAGCAAAGACTCTAACCAAAGCCCACACGAATCGGATCCAAAGAGACTGTCAGTGCTTACTCTCTGGTGACGCGTGTGTACTCAGATTTTCTTTAACGTTTCTCACTTTAGTTGCTGCTTAGAGACCAGAGCTAACTCTGACCATTTTTAGCTCCAACCCCCTCATTCCCCTTCCATGTTTTAGCTCTATTGAGATGTTGTTTACTCTGTGTGACTGTCATAACAATGTAGGTCCTGGGTTTGTGAGCGGGTTGCTTGGGCACATCTATGCACATTCTCTATAACGTATTTATAAGAGATGTTATTTAACGTGGTAATGTATTCATTATTTATCATCCCAAGCCTCATCTCCGAATGTGATCCAACATGGAAAAACTATGGGACACAACCATGAAATGTTCGAGGACTACGTGGGATGGGCACACGTTTGTACGCGCACATGCGCACATACGTGCACACAGCATGTAGTCCACGCACATATAATGGCGTGAACATGTGCAGTGTGAGAGTGTTTCTCAGTCATACATACAGTACCAGTCAAAAGTTTGGACCCACCTACTCATTCCAGGGTTTTTCTTTATTTTTACTATTTTCTACATTGTAGAATAATAGTGAAGACATCAAAACTATGAAATAACACATATGGAATCATGTAGTAACCAAAAACGTGTTAAACAAATCAAAATATTTTATATTTGAGATTCTTCAAAGTAGCCACCCTTTGCCTTGATGACAGCTTTGCACACTCTTGGCATTCTCTCAACCAGCGTCATGAGATATTCATCTGGAATGCATTTCAATTAACAGGTGTGCCTTCTTAAAAGTTAATTTGTGGAATTTATTTCCTTCTTAATGCATTTGAGCCAATCAGTTGTGTTGTGACAAGGTAGGGGAGGTATACAGAAGATAGGCCTATTTGGTAAAGACTAAGTCTATATTATGGCAAGAACAGCTCAAATAAGCAAAGAGAAAAGACAGTCCATCATTACTTTAAGACATGAAGGTCAGTCAATCCTGAACATTTCTATAACGTTGAACGTTTCTTCAAGTGCAGTTGCAAAAACCATGAAGCGCTATGATGAAACTGGCTCTCATGAGGACCACCACAGGAAAGGAAGACCCAGAGTTACCTCTGCTGCAGAGGATAAGTTCATTAGCGTTAACTGCACCTCAGATTGCAGCCCAAATAATTGCTTCACAGAGTTCAAGTAACAGACATCTCAACATCAACTGTTCAGAGGAGACTGCGTGAATCAGGCCTTCATGGTCGCATTGCTGCAAAGAAACCACTACTAAAGGGCACCAATAAGAAGAAGAGACTTGTTTGGGCCAAGAAACACGAGCAATGGACATTAGACCGGTGGAAATGTGTCCTTTGGTCTGGAGTCCAAATGTAAGATTTTTGGTTCCAACCGCTGTGTCTTTGTGAGACGCAGAGTAGGTGAATAGATGATCTCCGCATGTGTGGTTCCCACCGTGAAGCATGGAGGAGGAGGTGTGATGGTGTGGGGATGCTTTGCTGATGACACTGTCAGTGATTTATTTAGAATTCAAGGCACACTTACCCAGCATGGCTACCACAGCATTCTGCAGCAATATGCCATCCCATCTGGTTTGCGCTTAGTGGGACTATCATTTGTTTTTCAACAGGACAATGACCCAACACACCTCCAGGCTGTGTAAGGGCTATTTGACCAAGAAGGAGAGTGATGGAGTGCTGCATCAGATGACCTGGCCTCCACAATCACCCGACCTCAACCCAATTGAGATGGTTTGGGATGAGTTGGACCACAGAGTGAAGGAAAAGCAGCCAACAAGTGCTCAGCATATGTGGAAAAGCATTCCAGGTGAAGCTGGTTGAGAGAATGCCAAGAGTGTGCAAAGCTGTCATCAAGGCAAAGGGGTGGCTACTTTGAAGAATCTCAAATATAACACTTTTTTTGGTTACTACATGATTCCATATGTGTTATTTCATAGTTTTGATGTCTTCACTGTTATTCTACAATGTAGAAAATAGTAAAAATAAAGAAAAACCCTTGAATGAGTAGGTGTGTCCAAACTTTTTACTGGTACTGTATGTATGCACGTGTACATGTGTGTGCGTGGACGTGTGAAAATAAGTGAATGTTGCCAATACATTCTGTTGCTTGTACAGTACAGATGTTTGATGAACAGTACACCTGCTCATCAAACATCTCATTCCAACATCATCAGCATTAATATGGAGTTGGTCCCCCCTTTTGCTGCTATAACAGCCTCCACTCTTCTGGGAAGGCTTTCCACTAGATGTTGGAACATTCCTGTGGGGACTTGCTTCCATTCAGCCACGAGCATTAGTGAGGTCGGGCACTGATGTTAGCCGATTAGGCCTGGCTCGCAGTCGGCGTTCTAATTAATCCCAAAGGTGTTTTGATGGGGTTGAGGTCAGGGCTCTGTGCAAGCCAGTCATTTTCTTCAACACCAATCTCGACAAAACATTTCTGTGTGGACCTCGCTTTGTGCACAGGGGCATTGTCATGCTGAAACAGGAAAGGGCCTTCTCCAAACTGTTGCCACAAAATTGGAAGCACAGAATAATCTAGAATGTCATTGTATGCTGCAGCGTTAAGATTTCCCTTCATTGGATCTAAGGGGCCTAGCCCGAACCATGGAAAACAGCCCCAAACCATTATTCCTCCTCCACCAAACTTTACAGTTGACACTATGCATTGGGGCAGGTAGCATTCTCCTGGCATCCGCCAAACCCATATTCGTCCGTCGGACTGCCAGATGGTGAAGTGTGATTCATCACTCCAGAGAACAGGTTTCCACTGCTCCAGAGTCCAATGGCACCAAGCTTTACACCACTCCAGCCGAAGCTTGGTGTTGCGCATGGTGATCTTAGGCTTGTGTGCTGCTGCTCACCCATGGAAACCCATTTCATGGAGCTCCCGACAAACAGTTATTGTGCTGACGTTGCTTTCAGAGGCAGTTTGGAACTCGGTAGTGAGTGTTGCAACCAAGGACAGACAATTTTTACCAGCACTAGGCGGTCCCGTTCTTTGAGCTTGTGTGGCCTACCACTTCGCGGGTGAGCCGCTGTTGCTCCTAGACGTTTCCACTTCACAATAACAGCACTTAGTTGACCAGGGCAGCTCTAGCAGGGCAGAAATTTGACGAACTGACTTGTTGGAAAGGTGGCATCCTATGACGGTGCCACGTTGAAAGTCACTGAGCTCTTCAGTAAGGCCATTCTACTGCCAATGTTTATCTGTGGAGATTGCATGGCTGTGAGCTTGACTTTATACACCTGTCAGCAACAGGTGTGGCTGAAATAGCCAAATCCACTCATTTTGAAGGGGTGTCCACATACTTTTGTCTATATAGTGTATGTGTACAAACTTATGTGTGCACATATACATGTGCGCGACAACGATGCAGACAGACACTTTGTCTGTATAGTTAGAGCAATGTGTAATTTGTGTGTGTGCGTAAGTGAAAAAGAAGAACACAGGCTGTCAATCGATTTCATGTTTTGTTTTAAGTAAATAGTTGTTATTCATTATTTCAATAAATGTCTTAAAAGTAACTGTAAACTTTGACTGCATTTTTCTAAAAAACATAATTTGGTGACACTCCGCATGTAATGGCATGTAACTCACTTGTAATTTGGAGTAGAGAGATCATGTTGGTCTCATTAGAAAGCTAATGTTCTCCTCTTTCCAGCACTGTCCAAATGTGTTTTGGGGTCAATGTGAGTGATTATGATAAAGCAAGTCACATATGATGTTCACAAATGCCTATTTCATTATTTCCGTTCAACTACTTAATTATTTTCCCAAAACACTTTTAATGAGAAAATGAATGCAGTTTATCAAGTTCATGCAGATTCTTTTTTGGGAGACATGTACAGTTGAAGTTGGAAGTTTACATACACTTAGGTTGGAGTCATAAAAAATCGTTTTTCAACCACTCCACAAATTTCTTGTTAACAAACTATGGTTTTGCCAAGTTGGTTAGGACATCTACTTTGTGCATGACACAAGTAATTTTTCCAACAATTGTTTATAGACAGATTATTTCACTTATAATTCACTGTATCACAATTCCAGTGGGTCAGAAGTTAACATACACTAAGTTGACTGTGCCTTTAAACAGCTTGGAAAATTCCAGAAAATGATGTCATGGCTTTAGAAGCTTCTGATAGGCTAGTTGACATCATTTGAGTCAATTGGAGGTGTACCTGTGGATGTATTTCAAGGCCTACCTTCAAACTCAGTGCCTCTTTGCTTGACATCATGGGAAAATCAAAAGAAATCAGCCAAGACCTCAGAAAAATAATTGTAGACCTCCACAAGTCTGGTTCATCCTTGGGAGCAATTTCCAAACGCCTGAAGGTACCACGTTTATCTGTACAAACAATAGTACGCAAGTATAAACCCCATGGGACCACGCAGCCGTCATACCGCTCAGGAAGGAGACGCGTTCTGTCTCCTTGAGATGAACGTACTTTGGTGCGAAAAGTGCAAATCAATCCCAGAACAATAGCAAAGAACCTTGTGAAGATGCTGGTGGAAACAGGTACAAAAGTATCTATATCCACAGTAAAACAAGTCCTATGTCGACATAACCTGAAAGGCCGCTCAGCAAGGAAGAAGCCACTGCTACAAAACCGCCATAAAAAAGCCAGACTACGGTTTGCAACTGCACATGGGGACATAGATCGTACTTTTTGGAGAAATGTCGTCTTGTCTGATGAAACAAAAATATAACTGTTTGGCCATAATGACCATCGTTATGTTTGGATGAAAAAGGGGGGAGCTTGCAAGCCGAAGAACACCATCCCAACCGTGAAGCACGGGGGTGGCAGCATCATGCTGTGGGGGTGCTTTGTTGCAGGAGGGACTGGTGCACTTCACAAAATAGATGGCATCATGAGGAAGGAAAATGATGTGGATATATTGAAGCAACATCTCAAGACATCAGTCAGGAAGTTAAAGCTTGGTCGCAAATGGGTCTTCCAAATGGACAATGACTCCAAGCATACTTCCAAAGTTGTGGCAAAATGGCTTAAGGACAACAAATTCAAGGTATTGGAGTGGCCATCACAAAGCCCTGACCTCAATCCTATAGAACATTTGTGGGCAGAACTGAAAAGGCTTGTGCGAGCAAGGAGGCCTACAAACCTGACTCAGTTATACCAGCTCTGTCAGGAGGAATGGGCCAAAATTCACCCAATTTATTGTGGAAGGCTACCTGAAATGTTTGCCCCAAGTTAAACCATTTAAAGGCAATGCTACCAAATACTAATTGAGTGTATGTAAACTTCTGACCCACTGGGAATGTGATGAAAGAAATTAAAGCTGAAATAAATCATTCTCTCTACTATTATTCTGACTTTTCACATTCTTAAAATAAAGTGGTGATCCTAACTGTCCTAAGATAGGGAATTTGTACTAGGATTACATTTCAGGAATTGTGAAGAACTGAGTTTAAATGTATTTGGCTAAGGTGTATGTAAGCTTCTGACTTCAACTGTATGTGTGGTTTTCATATGGTGTAATTAACACTTGTTTATGTTTAATAAACACAATTGGACTTTTCATTCTAAGACTTTCATTGAGACTCTCTTTACTATACATCACATCTGATCTCACCCTATTTTGCATACACCCTACAGAACTTTATAACCAATATACACTTACTAAATATACCTACACATACCCACACACTAACAAACACCTACTGTACACATCAACATAGTTTAGTCAGGTTCGTCTAATGATGACTTATCATAGATTACTTTTTTTACCCACAACATCATATTTTTGTCCACCATGATGGGTTTAACAACAATGAAGTCATTCTGTAACTACAGTATAGGACTCATGTAGTGGGGATGGGTAGACACTCCATGTTGAAAGTGTGTTTATTATCTGTGTGTGTACGTACCTGAGGGAGTGTATGTCTGTGTAATCTGTATCACCTCTCTCTTCCAGGAGGAGGAGGGTCCAGAGGTGCTGCTGGTGAAGGAGGAGGGGTGTGAGGAGGGTCTGGGGAACCCTGAGGGGACCATGGTCATGGAGGACAACCAGACTACACCTCCTCCTGAACCCACAGAGGAACCAGCTGAGCAGCACAGGACCACACACAGTCTCACTGAGGTGAGCCCACTGTGAACTACTGTCTGTATGGTATTAGGTCAAGGCCGGTATCCACAGTGTCTCAGAGTAGGAGTGGTGATCTAGGATTATAAAGAATACGATTATATGGAAAAATCCTAGATCAGCACTCCTAGTCTGAGACTCTTTGTGGATACGGGCCCAGGTCTTGATTAATTTTGTCTTAAGCGCTTTCAATGATCAAACCATTAAAGAGTGGAAAGTAATCGAGCTAACAGGTTTGCATGGTATCAAATCAACTAACATGTTTGCATAGTACTCATAGCAATTCCTCATTGCCCAATCAGAAGATGCTCCATAGCAGGGTGCTCATATCAGATTTCTTGATCCAACATCATCTCACTCTGTATCTCTTACAGTCAGTAGACATGGAGGATGGGAAGCCTGATCTGCTGCTAGTCAAAGAGGAGACAATAGAAGACGGACCAGAGAGCATTGACCTGCTGAGTGGACTAAAGATGGGGGAGCAAGGTAAGGGAGACATACAATACATTTGGAAAGTATTCAGACCCCCACCCTTTTTCCACATTTTGTTACGTTACAGCCTTATTCTAAAATGGATTAAATAGAAAAAAATCCTCATCAATCTACACACAATACCCCATAATGACAAAGCGAAAACAGGTTTTTAGACATTTTTGCACATTATTAAAAATAAAAACAGATACCTTATTTACATAAGTATTCAGACCCTTTGCTAAGAGATTCGAAATTGAGCTCAGGTGCATCCTGTTTCCATTCCATTGATCATCCTTGAGATGTTTCTACAACTTGATTCAATTGATCGTTCATGATTTGGAAAGGCACACACCTGTCTATATATGGTCCCACAGTTGACAGTGCATGTCAGAGCAAAAACCAAGCCATGAGGTCGAAGGAATTGTCCGTAGAGCTCCGAGACAGGATTGTGTCGAGGCACAGAGCTGGGGAAGGGTACCAAATACATTCTGCAGCATTGAAGGTCCCCAAGAACACAGTGGCCTCCATCATTCTTAAATGGAAGAAGTTTGGAACCACCAAGACTCTTTCTAGAGCTGGCCGCCCGGCCAAACTGAGCAATCGGGGGAGAAGGGCCTTGGTCAGGGAGGTGACCAAGAACCCGATGGTCACTCTGACAGAGCTTCAGAGTTCCTTTGTGGAGATGGGAGAACCTTCCAGAAGGACAACCATCTCTGCAGCACTCCACCAATCAGGCCTTTATGGTAGAGTGGCCAGATGGAAGCCACTTCTCAGTAAAAGGCACATGACAGCCCGCTTGGAGTTTGCCAAAAGGCACCTAAAGGACTCTGACCATGATAAACAAGATTCTCTGTTCTGATGAAAGCAAGATTTAACTATTTTTTTGCCCAAAAAATCTAAATATCTGTTTTTACTTTTTCATTATGGTAATTCTGTGTAGATTGAGGAGTAAAAAATACAATTTAATCAATTTTAGAATAAGGCTGTAACGTAACAAAATGTGGAAAAAGTCAAGAGATCTGAATACTTTCCGAATGCGCTGTACATATACAGAACATAATAGATATACTTCAATGGGAATAGTGATGCACCTGGCTATTATTTTGTCCATACAACTCCATATATAGAGTTTTCTCTGCCATGTTTATAAAGTCTATTTTGTAACCTCTTCCTACAGGTGGTTGGCTGGAGGCTAACAGAGGAGACTGGGCGGCCATCTTGGATTCCAAGACCGGTGCAGCCAATATCCCAGGGGATGACATCACTGAGCAGGCCAGGACCAGAGGCAACATCATAGTGGAGGTCAGTGGATGGAACAGCGTCCTCAACTCTGGGCTGGGGAACAACGCTGTTCACCACAACCAGAAACAGACAGTCGAACACAAAACAACATCCGAACTTAGTCTCCATGACAACAGACTGGCTGAGACCAGGGCGAGGCATAGATTTGGTCTGCGGGGACGGGGAGGTGTCCGTATGCAGCTTGAGGGAACAGACACAGACTCGGCTAGCGATGCTCCGTCTTGCTCCTATAGTTGTGATTCAGAGAGACTGATGGTGCCTCAGGTTAACCCCCTAACAGGTGCTGCCTTCAGCCTGCCTTCTTTAGGATATATCAACTGGAACATGGACCCTGCGACAACACAGACACTCCCTGGCCTTCGTCCTCCTCACACTCTCCTTATGTTAAACCAGACCTCAGACAATGCCAGTTCCTCAACACTAAATGGCTACACAAGCCCATTGACAAATGACAGTAGTAGTAAAACTCTCAGCAGATCTGGTGGCAAAGAGAAGCGCTTCCCGTGTTCATTCTGTGGGAAAGCTTTCAGTTTCCCCAAACAGGTCGAGATCCACCAGAGGATGCACACAGGGGAAAAACCATTCAGCTGCCATCTGTGCCGGGTCAGTTTCTCCCACTCGTCCAGCCTGAAGAGGCACCAGATGGTCCACACAGGGTTGAAACCCTTCAGCTGTACCCAGTGTCACATGCGCTTCGCCCAGGCTGGTGACCTGAAGAGGCACCAGAGGGTCCACACAGGGGAGAAACCCTACAGCTGCTCACAGTGTGAGAAGAGGTTCACCCGTCAGAACCAGCTAAAGATGCACCTGAAGGTCCACACAGGAGAGAGGCCGTTCGCCTGTACGCATTGCAGGAAGAGGTTCTCAGAGAGGAACTACCTCAGGATACACCAGCAGAAAAACCATTCCGCTCTATAACATATAAAGTAACCATTCCACTCGATAGCTTCTGACGTTTTGAGCAAACCCTGCAATAAAGACAAAGATTAATTTTCATTGTTGTCAGCAGAAAATATCCACAGATGCATTTGGAATAACGAGAGTAACAGATTTCAGTGTTGAATATTCCTGGGTAGAATATTGCATCCAGACATTGTGGGATATATAAGGCATATATAAGCCTAAAAAGTATATTACATATTGTGTTTGTACTGTGTAGGTTAGGATGTTCACAAATGCCTATTTCATTTACATTACATTTACATTTTGGTCATTTAGCAGACGCTCTTATCCAGAGCGACTTACAGTTAGTGAGTGCATTTTATTTTATTTTATACATTTTTTATTTCATTACTTCCGTTCAACTACTTTTTTCCCCAAGACACTCTTAATGAAAAAATGAATGCAGGTTATTAAATTCATGCTCATTTTAAGTTGAGACCTCTGTGTGGTTTTCATATGGTGTATGTAAAACTTGTTTATGTTCAATAAACACAAAATGGGACTTTTCATTCTGACTTTCATTGAGACTCCCTTAATAGACACTGTTTACAAAACAAACTGACCAGGTGAAAGCTATGATCCCTTATTGATGTCACCTGTTAAATCCACTTCAATCAGTATAGATGAAGGGGAGGAGACAAGTTCAAGATTTTTAAGCCTTGCGACAATTGAGAAATGGATTGTATATGTGTGCCATTGAGGGTGAATGGGCAAGACAAAACATTTGAGTGTGCTTGAACTGGGTATGGTAGTAGGTAGTGATGGGGAAACAAAGTTTTCTGAAACATTAAGCATTTCCAGAAAATTGTGTCCAAAATAGGTTCATTACTTGAGGCTTTGATCCACACAGTGTACACTATTGGCACCTGCTGATCAAAAGCATTTAGAACAGCCAAATTATTATAGATGACGTCGCACACCCCGTAGCGCGTACGCAGGGTAGCCTTTTTGTCTTCTACAGAAGCCAATACCAAACCAATCAGCTGGCTAATCGACAAAACAAAGCTTTGGACGTCATTGATCACGTGCTTCTGATAAAATGGTACAAGCATCGGCACACTGCTTCGAAGTAAACTGCTTAGCGATTTCGCCGCATGCCTCGGAGCTCCGGTATCAAACGTAGCATCGCTAATAGTAGGTGCCAGGTGCCATCCAAAGGACATCCAGACAACTTGACACAACTTTGGGAAGCATTGGAGTCAACATGGGCCAGCATCCCTGTGGAACGCATTTGACGCCTTGTAGAGTCCATGCCCCGATGAATTGAGGCTGTTCTGAGGGCAAAAGGCGGTGCAACTCAATATTAGGACAGTGTTCCTAATGTTTTGTACACTCTGTGTACATCACATCTTTCACCCTATTCTGCATACACCCAACAGCACTTTATAACCAATATACACTCACTCTAACAAACACCTACTGTATGTAACGGGAGTCTGTGTGCTGTTAACAGCTTAGCTTCCTCCACTGTCTGACTTCCCCATACTGGGCTCAAACCAGTGATCCTCTGCAACACACTGTGTGACTGCCCTCCTTCACAACGTGCAAACCTATTTAGCCATACAAAAGGTACCTTATGAATGGCTCCATCTGCAACATTTCCAACTAGCTGTGGAGTGAGGTACGTTCTTAACTCGGTTACATGTACACGTCAAAATAGTTTAGTCGGGTTTGTCTGACTTTTTACTTATAGCCGACTCATTTATGTCCACCATGATGGCTTTAATAACAGTATAGGACTCAAATGTAGTGGGGATGGGTAAACACTCCATGTTTAAAGTGTGTTTATTATCTGTGTGTGTACGTACCTGAGGGAGTGTATGTCTGTGTAATCTGTATCACCTGTCTCTTCCAGGAGGAGGGTCCAGAGGTGCTGCTGGTGAAGGAGGAGGGGTGTGAGGAGGGTCTGGGGAACCCTGAGGTGACCATGGTTATGGAAGACAACCAGACTACACCTCCTCCTGAACCCACAGAGGAACCAGCTGAGCAGCACAGGACCACACACAGTCTCACTGAGGTGAGCCCCACTGTGAACTACTGTCTGTATGGTATTAGGTCAGGGCCTGTATCCACAAAGTATCTTAGAGTAGGAGTGCTGATCTAGGATCAGTTTAGTCTTTTAGATCATAATGAATAAGACTATGTAGACAAGTCGATCAGCACTCTTACTCTGAGACTCTTTGTAGATAAGGGCCCAGGTCTTGATTAATTTTGTTTTAAGTGTGGGACCATGCCTTTGAATTATCAAACCATTAAAGAGTGTCAAGTAATCAAATCGACTAAAACGTTTGCACAGTATCAACTCAACTAACATGTTTGCATAGTACTCATAGCCATCCCTCATTGCCCAATCAGATGCTGCATAGCAGGGTGCTCATATCAGATTTCTTGATCCAACATCCTCTCACTCTGTATCTCTTACAGTCAGTAGACATGGAGGATGGGAAGCCTGATCTGCTGCTGGTCAAAGAGGAGACAATAGAAGACGGACCAGAGAGCATTGACCTGCTGAGTGGACTAAAGATGGGGGAGCAAGGTAAGGGAGAAATACATATAGCCTACATACAGTAATAGATCTTCAATGGAAATAGTGATGCGCCAGGCTGTTTTTTTTTCTAAATTTCCTTCAGTGAAATCATTACAACTTATGTTTACATACTAAAACACATAATGTATGAACTTCACCGGATAATTGACCAAAAAAACTCCATACGTAGAGTTCTCTCTGCCATGATTTTGTAACCTCTTTCTGCAGGTGGTTGGCTGGAGGCAAACAGAGGGGACTGGGCGGCCATCTTGGATTCCCAGACCCAGACCGGTGCAGCCAATGGCCCAGGGGATAACATCACCGAGCAGGCCTAGACCTGAGGTGACATAGTGGAGGTCAGTGGATAGGACAGCATCCTCAACTCTGGGCTGGGGAACAACACTGTTAACCACAACCAGAAACAGACAGTGGAACACAAAACAACATCCAGTCATAGTCTCCATGACAACAGACTGGCTGTGACCAGAGCGAGGCTTAGGTTTTGTCTGCAGGGGTGGGGAGGTGTCTGTATGCGGCAGGATAGAACCGACAGACTGCTAGCGATGCTCCGTCCTGCTCCTATAGTTGTGATTCAGAGAGACTGATGGCGCCTCAGGTTATGCTGCCTTCAGTCTGCCTTGTATAGGATCGCTATGTGGGAAAGCCTTCAGTTTCCCTTAACAGGTGGAGAAATCGTTTGGCTGCCATCTTTGCCAGGCCAATTTCTCCCAGTTGTCCAACCTGAAGAGGCAACATAGAGTCCACACAGGGGAGAAATCCTACAGCTGCCCCCAGTGTTTCTCCCACCAACACCATCTGAAGATGCACCTGAAGGTCCACACGGGAGAAGGCCACACGGGAGAGGAGCTTCCTCAGGTTACACCAACAGAAAATGCACACAGCCCATGTATAGAGTATAGTGACATGTAATAATATGATAATAATGATTAGGGAATAATAATAGATTTATTTTCATGGGACAATGATGATGCACTTCAGTAAAGGAGTAGCTTGATTGGAGGTGGAGTCGATGGTACAGCCAGGGAGGGAGACACATCAGTCAGACAGGCCCAGAGCTTTTCATCAGGCACCTCTGTCTCTGAAGTTCCTTTTCCAAAGTATTCTAAAATTCATTTTATCAAAGTGAGGGTAAAGATAGTGTTACCATACTGAGAAAATTTACACTTCTTGTCATATATCGTTTTGTGAAATAAAAGTACTATACTTGAAGTCACTCATGTTAGAGTAGAACCATTTTGTTGAAATGAAATACAAAATCGAATTTGTGCTGACTGACTATTTTTTATTTTATTTTATCATCTGAGGGACTGAGATCCCAACAATCCCAACAACACCCAAACAATGGCTAGAGGTCAAGGAGGGAGCTCAGTCTAACCACCTGAGGGTGGCACCTGCTTTACCTCCTCATGTGTCATTGGGTCACAACGTGGGAGACCGAGCATTAGGACGGAGACAAGCGCTTCGCTAGGGCAAACTATTTGAAGGAGCACCAGACCGTTCACCCCAAGGAGAGGCCCTTCTCGTGCAAACTGTTACAATAGCTCCTTCCTGACTAACCTTACCAGACATAGGAGTGTCCACAACGGGGAGAAATTATAGCAGTGTGGCTTGAGATGTACGCAGGGGATGTCTGGGAACTGTTCATTAGCTGACATATTATAGTTATCATCTGAAGTTTCTAAGGGTAATAAGGTAATTAACCACATACCCCTCATTAACCCTTTATTAACTTGTCATTTGAAACAGGCTTGTGTAAATAACTGTTTTTAGAGAGACAGTAAGATAGCTATCATAGGAGATTTTATGTGTAATGTACACTGAACAAAAATCTAAACGCAACATGTAAAGTGTTGGTCCCATGTTTCATGAGCTGAAAAAGATCCCAGAAATGTTCCATACACACAAAAAGCTTATTTCTCTAAAATGTTTTGCACAAATGTCTTTACATCCCTGTTAGTGAGCATTTATACTTTGCCAAGATAACCAATCCACCTGTCCAGTGTGGCATATCAAGAAGCCGATTAAACAGCATGATCATCACACAGGTGCACCTTTTGCTGGGGACAATAAAATGCCACTAAAATATGCAGTTTTGTCACACAATACAATGCCACAGATGTCTCAAGTTGAGGGAGCGTGCAATTGACATGCTGACTGCAGGAATGTCCGCCAGAGAATTGAATGTTAATTTCTCTACCATGAGCCGCCTCCTACATTGTTTTAGAGAATTTGGCTGTACATCCAACAGGCCTCAACCGCAGACCACGTGTATGGTGTCATGTGGGCGAGCGGTTTGCTGATGTCAACGTTGTGAACAGAATGCCCTGTGGTGGTGGGGTTGTGATATGGGCAGGCATAAGGTACTGACAACGAACACAATTTCATTTTATCGTGATTTGAATGCACAGAGATACCATACAAGATCCTGAGGCCCATTGTCATGCCATTCATCCGCTGCCATCATCTCATGTTTCAGCATGATAATCCACGGCTCCATGCTGCAAGGATCTGTACACAATTCCTGGAAGCTGAAAATGTCCCAGTTCTTCCATGGCCTGCATACTCACCAGACATGTCACCCATTGAGCATGTTTGCAATACTTTTGATCGACATGTACGACAGCGTGTTCCACTTCCCGCCAATATCCAGCAATTTCGCACAGCCTTTAAAGAGGAGTGGGACAACATTCCACAGGCCCCAATCAACAGCTCTATGCGAATGAGATGTCGCGCTCCAGGAGGCAAATGGTAGTCCTTATATGAACTGTAAAATCTTTTAAATTGTTGCATGTTCCGTTTTATATTTTTGTTCAGTATTCAAAAGCAGTACCATGTTTCAAAGAACAGTGCGCGTACCCTTTTCATTTAACCACACCCTTTGAGCTATGACGCCAACCAATAAGATCCTTTCTCTTCAGTGTAAACGGAAGAGAACAGTGACCAAGAACAATTTCAATGTTAGCGTTTTTATTGTTGTTATTTAGACGTTTATTAACACCGTGGAACTAAAAATATGACAAATGTAACTGCACAGCATCACAAACTTACCACAGGTAGTGTGTAATTCGCGTTGGACTTGGTTGATATGTTATCTAGGTAACGCTAGCTTGCTAGCTTGCTAGTTGCTGACGTTAACTAACAATGGCTAACTGTATGGTTTTTCACACTCAAATAGCCTCCATCATGGAGGTGCTAGCGAATGCAGCCGTGGCAGAGATCTGTAAACTCGTAGACGACGACTATGCAGTGTTTCGTTTGGAAATGTCTCAAAGCCAGAAAGAAAACAGGGCATTGCAGAGGAAACTACAGCTACTGGAACTGAAGGTATCACGGGAGCGCGCAGAGAGGACAATGCGAGAGCGCGTCCTCGCCAGTCCCAGTAGTGTCAAGATCGTTGACCGATACAGAGCATCGGCAAGAGGTACATTTTTCCGAGGCTGTGCTGCCTGACGCCGTTCATATATAGCTCAGTGCCTGTCGCCCCCTTCCCCTTTGCACACATGTTCAGATGTGTTACCCAGAATTGGGTCTTAGTTAGCCCATTCAAATAGACGGTAAATGTTATTAAACATTTTAAACTGGGTGGTCCGAGCCCTGAATGCTGATTGCTGACAGACGTGGTATATCAGACCACCCTTATGACAAAACATCTAGTTTAGCTGCTCTAATTACGTTGGTGACTAGTTTATAATAGCAATAAGGCATCTCGGGGGTTTGTGATATATGGCCAATATACCACGGCTAAGGGCTGTGTCCATGCACTCGCTTTGGGTCGTGCATAAGAACAGCACTTAGCCGTGGTATATTGGCCATATACCACACCTCTGGCCTTATTACTTAATTATACAGTCTATTCTGATGACTGCCTGAGGGCATTTCTCCGATGCTGCCCATGCTCCGTCTTAACACGAATATGCCTTGCCCAAGATACCATTTTGGTAAACTCGAACACTGGATAGAATACGTAAACATAAATGGTACCGTAGATCTGTCATGTACAACCACAGAACAATCATGAGCCAGATGTTTCACACATTTTTATAAATCTGAAGCATCTGGTGAGCATTTCCACAGAAGCCCAGTGGCCGGCAGTGGAAGAAGATGGACCGAGTTTAATTTTGGTCGACATTCTGCACATTTTCTCATTGATGAAACAGATCCTCAATAGAGTTTTCTGTTCCCAAAACTGAAATCTGTTACGAACAGAGTGGTTCTGGTTTAACCGAGATTTCAGTTTTGGAAATCTCGGTTAAACCAGAACCACATAAATTATTTTTCAAATAGAAAATATACACTTGCAAAGTTGCACCCGGCTGTATTTTGAGAAACACAGGAAATGTGGAATGGAATGGTCGAATGGAAATGCGAGCGCAAGGTGAGAGGATGTGTCATAGCCGAGGCAGCGTTTGAAAACAGCCAGGTGCAACTTTGCTAAACTGTGCACAGTAAGTGTATATTTTGTATTTGTAAGATTCTTTCTCTCTTATATGAAAGTTAAGTTAAAGGTTTCCAAAACTGTATCACAAGTGAGGTGCATTTGCGTTCAGACAGTGTCTGGATTAAACAGAGCGTCGGGATTGTAGTTCACGAGGGAGCAAACTGGGATCAATACCATCAGCTGAGAACCAGGGGGGCCGGCTGTAAACTAGGTATACCCCACTTGGGTTCTTGAGAGCTTGGTCTTGGTCAATTCTTGGATAGTAAGCAATAATTCCCCTGATTACTTAACTATCTTGCGCAAAGACACTATCATATTCTAACCAGATGTTTTATTTACTGCATTTCCGATTATTTACTCAATTAAAAAAAAAATATGCATGGAACAAAATGCATCAATCAATAAATAGTATATCAAGAAGTTATAAGAAATGTTACCTTACATCCTTGACAATTCTAGACAGTGTCAAAAGTGTACAATACACTGTTGAGCATTGACAGTAGCTAACCTAACCACTAGAGCCTGACCGATATTGATATCAGCATAAACCGATAATCGATATTCAATAAATAGGGTGGAAAAGGGGAATCTGATGCTTATCTGAACATTTGTGGACATTCTCATGATGTGGAAATATTGTCACAATGTAAGAAATCTACATTTGAAGTGAAGTTATTGGATGGCAGTTTATGAAAATTCAGTGTGGAAAAATGACACTTTTTCATTTTCCGCTGTAACAGTATATCGGCAGATATATCGGTATCGGTAAGTTTTGTTCCCCCAAAAATCTGAATCCGTATTGGACCCAAAAAAACATATAGGTCGGGCTCTACTAAGCACCTCTTTTCCCCCCAATCACTCTCAGGTGAAGGACATCTCACTGGAGGCCACAGGAGCTTTGTGAAGCCAGCGGGACACAATACATGGAGAGAAGACCAACCAATCACTGTTGATGAGGGGAGTGGAACCTCAACACAGCACATTATCATGATAGAGGTTAGTGTAATAGTGTTGCATAAAACAGTTACTTTGTAAATCAAATGTGGCCAGTTTATTTCAGAAAGGCTACCCTCAGCTAGGGATTGGCACGGTTATGTGAATATCCAAACTGATATTAGTATTCGATTACTAGGAGAGTATTCATTTTTGAGGGGGAAAAAAAGGCCTATTATTTTTTAAGGCAGTGTCTAAAATTAAACAATGATCTATGTGACATTGCTACGTAGCCTACGAGGATAGACCATTACATTAAAACATGTTATACAAGTTTTATTACAGTTTTTATGAGTGCGCCCCATAAAAAAAGATTTTACACTGGTGTAGCTTGTTATTGTCGGTCAATCAAGAGGAACCATGTGTAGCAAGTGAAGTGGGAGCTTTCTAATCAATGCTAAATGGAATTAAAGTTACAGAATTATGCTGGCTAAATGAGAAGGAGTAGGCAACAATGATCAACCAACAGGTAGGCTGTTGTTTCATATGAATGGAGTTGTAGACAAGGACGGGAAGCGCAGAAAAATAGCCTCAATTAGCCTTGCTACTTTAGCTAGCTGGCTAACTTAGCTAGCTAGCTTGCTTCTTTATATTGATGCAGTCTAGACAAGATAGCATGACAGATAAACTATGGCAGCAACAAGTTTGTCGAACTAGCGCAAGTTGGTTTGGCTACTTTCCCTCTCTCTTTCTCCCTCAGTGCTACACACACCGGCCCCTGCTCCTCTCTCGACTGCCCCCTACCGTTAGCGCAGCGCACCTTCTCTCTCAAATCTCCATTGAAGTAAAATAAAATAAAAATACATTCTTTAAAACATATGTATCCAGATATCCGAATAAAAGATCATGATATTATTCAAATAGTGAAATAATTTAAAATGCCCATCGCTACCCTAAGCTATTCACTTGTGTACATCCACATTTATCTGTCATTGCCTCCAGAGACTGTTTTTTTTTTTTTTTTTTTTTGAAAAGCCCAAAATGTCCTCTCATAAGTACAACAGGACCTAACACAGTGGCATGTATTTCATTAGTGATACGGATCAAACACAAATGTCCATTAAAGAACATAAAAAATGATTGCTGGGTCTCAGGAGGATATGGGAGCTTGTAAGACTTCCCTATGACATTGTTAACCAATTCAACTCATGTACCACCTCTCTTCTTGTCAGTCTGCAGATGCAGAGGCTGCAGGTCCTGGAGGATCATCTCTGGTCAAGCAGGAGAAGACTGAAAGAGAGGACCCACGACACAGCAGAGACACTGAGACTGGAGTGGCTGGAGCGCCGCCTGTAGCCCCGGAGGACCCCACCACCACCCCAGCGCTGCCCAGGTCCCGATGCAGCATCGGGTCAGTGGAACACCGAACGCCGTCAGAGATGGACACTGAGACTTTAATTGAAACACACAGGCTCTTAAACAAAGGATATGACCACAGATCAGACCCAGAGAGACAGGGCTGTCCTCCTGCTCCCAGCTCAGACTATTTACCGGTATTTCACCAGAGCCAGAGGTCAGTTTATTCCCGTGGAGATGGTGACGCGTTAGACACTGGTGTTGATGATCCTTCTTGTTCTTACACTACAGAGATGGACGCTGGCAACATGCCCTTGGGTTTAGAGACACAGACTGATCTGTCTACAGGGGACTGGAACCGGTACAGTAGTAGTGTATACTCTGAAGGGTGCCTAGATAAGAAAGTGGAGGTTATAGTGGTAGATGAGGTGACTGTGAAAGTGGAGGGCGACACTCCTCCCACATGGAATGCAGATAGTCACCTAGGAGATGGACAGTCGCAGGGCAGAGATTTCTTAGATTACAGGGAAAGCTTAGAGACAAATCTAAATGTTGTGACCCACTCCCCTTTACATTCGCTCAGGGATTGCGACCCAGTGTCCACGTCGGTGGGGCCTTCCAATTCACACGGCCGCATCCTTTTCGATCAGGTATTGAACTCAAACGACAGGGCTAGAGCCCAGGCTCAGGGAGGGGGAGCCACATCAGGCAATAGTAAAGAGAAACGGTTCCTCTGCATGTTCTGTAACAAAGGCTTCAGCTGCCTACAGAAGGTGGAGATCCACCAGAAGGTCCACACAGGGGTGAAACCCTACAGCTGTACCCAGTGTCATATGCGCTTCGCCCAGGCTCGTGACCTGAAGAGGCACCAGAGGGTCCACACAGGGGAGAAACCTTACAGTTGCCCCCAGTGTGAGAAAAGGTTCTCCCGCCAGGACAATTTGAAGATACACCTGAAGGTCCACACGGGAGAGAGGCAGTTCACCTGTACGCACTGCGGGAAGAAGTTCACAGAGAGGAGCTACCTCAGGATACACCAGCAGAAAAACCATCCCACTCTATTAACATAGAAAGTAACCATTCCACGCGATAGCTTCTGAGTTTAGATCAAAACTGCATTAAAGGGTTTGTAGCATTAACATAACCACATGTAACATGGATTTGCATTAGTATACGCATCAAAAGTCCCAATGCAAAGTTACTTAGAGTTATTACATAAAACCCATCAGAATGCCGGAAAATGTTTTTGCGGGGTGTGACGTAATATGGAGGACCCAGGCAAGCCATAATGTAAACTCCAACAGAAATAACTTCAAATGTATAACATGTTTACACTCTTGACTACTGGTTTCAATTACATTTTCAGCCAACTTACAAGCAAATACTTTATGAATTTATTGTTACAAATCAGCTTGCAAGGTTGCTAGCCAACTAGCCTGCTAACGTCAGTGGTGTAAAGTACTTAAGTAAAAATACTTTAAAGTACTACTTAGGTAGTTTTTTGGGTATCTGTACTATACTTTACATTTCTGACAACTTTTACTTACATTTTCCCTGACACCCAAAAGTACTAGTTACATTTTGAAGGCTTAGCAGGACAGGAAAATTGTCCAATTCACACACTTATCAAGAGAACATCCCTGGTCATCCCTACTGCCTCTGAGCTGGTGATCTCACTAAACACGAATGCTTTGTTTGTGAATGATGTATTATGGAGAGTGCCCCTGGCTATCCGTAAATTTTAAAAACAAGAAAAATCTGCGCAAGCAAGCCGTTTTTGCCGCCAGAATGGCCAACGCTACCGAAATTGTTGTGGACATTTTGTTGAAGAATCCCTTTCATTCTCTGGGGTACACAGAAAAGGTGCGAATTAAAACCGAGGGTCGACCTCTGCCTGAGAACAGTTTCATGAAGAAGGATGAAAAGGTGAGGGCGTTCAATACCAATTGGTATCAATAGTATAGCTGGTTAACAGGGAGCCTTTCATCAAGCCGCCTGTATTGCTGACCTTGCCTGCTTTTTGTTAAGTCAGAGCCTTGGGGGGAAAGGGGGTACAGTGACCTGAAGAACATTGGTCGTTCAGCAAAACAGCATAACAAAAGCAGGGAGCATATAAATGCCCACATCAGATTCAAGCTTCTGGGAAAAAGCCACTTCAATCATGTAATGACCTCCTTCAAGGTCTATGTGTTCAAACTGCGCAACACAAGTAAGAAGAAACAGGGATGTTATCAAGCGGCTTATCGACCCCACTGCATTTTTGGCCATACAATAATTGGCGTTTAGAGGACACGAAGAGAGGGAAAGTTCCACTAACAAGGACAACTACAAGGAGCTTGCAGAGGTAATTGCACGTTACGATGCTTTACTTGCTTAACATATGGAACTTTCGACTGTCTTTTCTTGGATGTCGAAATCAATTCAGAATGTTTTGATAGCTTCCATCGCATCATCCATTAAAAGTGAGATTAAAGAGAGAGGTTGACACAGCACATTTTTCCCGCACTCGCTCAAGTAGCCTTTCCACTTTCCTTCTGTATTTATTTAGCAAAGGTGATAACACAATCACTCCGGACAGACACAAACAAGTCTGATCAACTGTAGGCTACTAATAATAACAGCTGCATACAGCCTATGCACCCTGTCCATCTGGTCAGGGTAAACAAATTGTTAACGTTATGGACAGTTACCAGTCAAAGGTTTGGACACACCTACTCATTCCAGGGTTTTTCTTTATTTTGTAATATTTTCTACATTGTGGAATAATAGTGAAGACATCAAAACTGTAAAATAACACATATGGAATCATGTAGTAACCAAAAAAGTGTTAAACAATTCAAAATATATTTTATTTGAGATTTTTCAAAGTAGCCACCCTTTGCCTTGATGACAGCTTTGCACACGCTTGGCATTCTCTCAACCAGCTTCATAAGGTAGTCACCTGGAATGCATTTCAATTAACAGGTGTGCCTTGTTAAAAGTTAATTTGTGGAATTTCTTTCCTTCTTAATGCGTTTGAGCCAAGGTAGGGGTGGTATACAGATGATTGCCCTATCTGGTAAAAGACCAAGTCCATATTATGGCAAGAACAGCTCAAATAAGCAAAGAGAAACGACGGTCCATCATTACTTTAAGACATGAAGGTCAGTTAATCCGGAAAATGTCAAGAACTTTGAAAGTTTCTTCAAGTGCAGTCACAACAACCATCAAGCGCTATGATGAAACTGGCTCTCATGAGGACCGCCACAGGAAAGGAAGACCCAGAGTTACCTCTGCTGCAGAGGATAAGTTCATTAGAGTTACCAGCCTCAAATTGCAGCCTAAATAAATGCTTCAGAGTTCAAGTAACAGACATCTCAACATCAACTGTTCAGAGGAGACTGCATGAATCAGGCCTTCATATTATATTTTTTAAATGTTATATTTTTATAATTTTTTATAAATACATTTTTTACAATATTTTTGGTTTGTCATTTAGCAGATGCTCTTATCCAGAGCGACTTACAGTTAGTGAGTGCATACATTATTTTGCTTGGGGGAAGAAACACGAGCAATGGACATTAGACCAGTGGAAATCTGTCCTTTGGTCTGATGAGTCCAAATATGAGATTTTTGGTTCCAATTGCTGCGTCTTTGTGAGACACAGAGTAGGTGAACGGATGATCTCCGCATGTGTGGTT
Source organism: Coregonus lavaretus (assembly GCF_964263955.1). Lineage (NCBI taxonomy): Eukaryota > Metazoa > Chordata > Actinopteri > Salmoniformes > Salmonidae > Coregonus > Coregonus lavaretus. The sequence goes on along the minus strand of NW_028167177.1, from coordinate 1,393,804 downwards.
TCCACCATGAAGCATGGAGGAGGTGGTGTGATGGTGCTTTGCTGGTGACACTGTCAGTGATTTATTTAGAATTCAAGGCACACTTAACCAGCATGGCTACCACAGAATTCTGCAGCGATACGCCATCCCATCTGGTTTGCGCTTAGTGGGACTGTCATTTGTTTTTCAACAGGACAATAACCCAACACACCTCCAGGCTGTGTAAGGGCTATTTGAACAAGGAGAGTGATGGAGTGCTACATCAGATTACTTTGCCTCCACAATCCCCTGACCTCAACCCAATTGAGATGGTTTGGGATGAGTTGGACCTCAGAGTGAAGGAAAAGCAGCCAACAAGTGCTCAGCATATGTGGGAACTCCTTCAAGACAGTTGGAAAAGCATTCCAGGTGAAGCTGGTTGAGAGAATGCCAAAAGTGTGCAAAGCTGTCATCAAGGCAAAGGGAGGCTACTTTGAAGAATCTCAAATATTAAATATATTTAGATTTGTTTAACACTTTTTTTTGGTTACTACATGATTCCATATGTGTTATTTCATAGTTTTGATGTCTTCACTATTATTCTACAATGTAGAAAATTGTTCAAATAAAGAAAAACCCTTGAATGAGTAAGTGTGTCCAAACTTTTGACTGGTACTGTATTTATAGTCCATTTGTGTGTCAGGAGAAAATGTGAATGTGGTCAAATGTGGTTTATATTCAAACTTGGGCTGACTAGACTGCCTTTACGTTTTCAATCCAAAATTATTAACTGGAATTAATCAACATAATAGTGATGACAGATGTGAGTTAATGTTTTATAGGGTGGTATATAGGATACCTGCGTGATGCAAACATGCATATAGCAATCTCAGCCCTGTGAGTTCAATTGTCTATCTGTCTCTGTGTCTGGGTAGAGGAAATCCCCCTCTTAATCGAGTCTAAATATAAGTCATATGAACAAGTACAGTGAGGGAAAAAAAGTATTTGATCCCCTGCTGATGTTGTACGTTTGCCCACTGACAAAGAAATGATCAGTCTATAATTTTAATGGTAGGTTTATTTGAACAGTGAGAGACAGAATAACAACAACAAAATCCAGAAAAACGCATGTCAAAAATTTTATAAATTGATTTGCATTTTAATGAGGGAAATAAGTATTTGACCCCCTCTCAATCAGAAAGATTTCTGTCTCCCAGGTGTCTTTTATACAGGTAACGAGCTGAGATTAGGAGCACACTCTTAAAGGGAGTGCTCCTAATCTCAGCTTGTTACCTGTATAAATGACACCTGTCCACATCAGATTCCAAACTCTCCACCATGGCCAACACCAAAGAGCTCTCCAAGGATGTCAGGGACAATATTGTAGACCTACACAAGGCTGGAATGGGCTACAAGACCATCGCCAAGCAGCTTGGTGAGAAGGTGACAACAGTTGGTGCGATTATTTGCAAATGGAGGAAACACAAAATAACTGTCAATCTCCCTCTGCCTGGGGCTCCATGCAAGATCTCACCTCGTGGAGTTGCAATGATCATGAGAACGGTGAGGAATCAGCACAGAACTACACGGGAGGATCTTGTCAATGATCTCAAGGCAGCTGGGAACGTAGTCACCAAGAAAACAATTGGTAACACACTACGCCGTGAAGGACTGAAATCCTGCAGCACCCGCAAGGTCCCCCTGCTCAAGAAAGCACATATACAGGCCCGTCTGAAGTTTGCCAATGAACATCTGAATGATTCAGAGGAGAACTGGGTGAAAGTGTTGTGGTCAGATGAGACCAAAATGGAGCTCTTTGGCATCAACTCAACTCACCGTGTTTGGAGGAGGAGGAATGCTACCTATGACCCCAAGAACACCATCCCCACCGTCAAACATGGAGGTGGAAACATTATGCTTTGGGGGGTGTTTTTTTGCTAAGGGGACAGGACAACTTCACCGCGTCAAAGGGACGATGGACGGGGCCATGTACCGTCAAATCTTGGGTGAGAACCTCCTTCCCTCAGCCAGGGCATTGAAAATGGGTAGTGGATGGGTATTCCAGCATGACAATGACCCACAACACACGGCCAAGGCAACAAAGGAGTGGCTCAAGAAGAAGCACATTAAGGTCCTGGAGTGGCCTAGCCAGTCTCCAGACCTTAATCCCATAGAAAATCTGTGGAGGGAGCTGAAGGTTCGAGTTGCCAAACGTCAGTCTCGAAACCTTTATGACTTGGAGAAGATCTGCAAAGAGGAGTGGGACAAAATCCCTCCTGAGATGTGTGCAAACCTGGTGGCCAACTACAAGAAACGTCTGACCTCTGATTGCCAACAAGGGTTTTGCCACCAAGTACTAAGTCATGTTTTGCAGAGGGGTCAAATACTTATTTCCCTCATTAAAATGCAAGTCAATTTATAACATTTTTGACATGGGTTTTTCTGGATTTTTTTTTTGTTATTCTGTCTCATACTGTTCAAATAGACCTACCATTAAAATTATAGACTGATCATGTCTTTGTCAGTGGGCAAACGTACAAAATCAGCAGGGGATCAAATACTTTTTTCCCTCACTGTATAAGGTTGCTGCAGTTTGACATGGTTTTCACCCCCCTGTAGGGGCATCTCAAAAACTAAAGCCCTTTTTGAGAATAGAGCTCCATTTAGGCCAGTATGGTCCACCATGCAAACAGGCTGTTCAGAGCCCTATACTACGAATGTAATTTGAGGAGTTAGCGAGGTAACTTTGGTCAACTGAGTTCAACTCGGGATAACCGGTACCACGAAAGTGGTTCAGCTTTCAGCCTGGTACATTTCTATGGCAACGAATCCTTCAGAACTAACCTTGGCCTGGTTTCCCAAAGGCTAAGTGCATCGTTAGAACCTTCGTAGGCGAATCGGTCAATCTCCAACCTTTTTCCCAAAACCATCGTTATTAACGTTGCACTTCAAAACGCTTGTAATCTAACGCCTGCCTCAGACCACTCGTAGAACAGCTAAATGTGTCGTTAGATGCTTTTTTGCCCTCCCGCTTCACTTTATACGCAGATCTCTGCTAAACATAGAATCACATGGTGTATCCGTCTCTCTGTGACAAAAGTTGACTACTAATACAAAGTTGCCAATGTCTTTGCAATTTATACAAACAAGCAACGTACAAAAATATGATTCAAATCAAATCCGAGATGACTGCATAAAAATAAACTGTAGGCTATAGGACTATTTTAATTATAATGAAAAACATGTCATGTTCAATCAATTGAGTTCTATTTAGCTACTTGTAGGCTAGGCTGTCTTGTAATTTGTCTCAATATATTTCATGATGTGTAGCCTAAAGTGCGCAATGATGTTCCAAATCGGTGATTTAATGCATTTTTATTGGGTAAGCATTAGAATAAGCCGCGTTAATATTTCGAGCCTTAGGAGGTAAAATGTATCTAAGAGCTGATCCGTCAACAGTATTGCGAAATAATCCTGATGTTAAGGTAAGATTTGAATGGAGAAAGGTGATCTGAGCGCAGCGCTTCCGTTCTTTCGAGCCTATCAGTATCGACACATGCTCCAACGATGCACTTAGCGACCGTTCTCTGCGTGGTGTTTTGGAAAACGGATGTTACATTATTCGGCCATTGTAGGAAAGATGTATCGTTAAAACACTCGTAAGCCTAAATTCCGTCACTATCGGGAAACTAACTACATTTATCATTAATGAAGTGTCTGAGCCGCGAGTTGAGAACCAATGAAATAACATTCCCTCCCTTTCAAAGATTTCGTCGACATCCAATTCATTTGAGGAAGACAAATTATTTAAATGTTATTCATCAAATGTGTTAAAAAATAGTAATGTTAAATAACCTATCACATTACACACCAAATGCATTTGAAACTTCACGCACAGTAAAACTTTTGTATGCCTTAATACAATGACTTTATCGATAGGAGTGGGGAAAAGGATGCTTGTGCATTGATAAGCACAAAGTAATAAAATAAAGACGGCACTTCTAAAAGCCTATTTCACACCCTAGCCTGCTGAATTGGCAAGATAACGTTTCTTTAATTTAGGCACAAAATGAAAATGTGGAACTGACTTCCCCATGGAATGATGTTTCAGCATTGTCTCAATAAAGAGTTTGGCGTTCGACTAGACATGAGCAACATGCACGCGCAGTTACAAGCCTGCTAGAGTTAGCGGCAGGCGGATGGGCATTATCCACTGTTGTAGTACGGATGAAGCCGGAGCTTGAATGGGATGCTAACTGAAGCTGGCTAGCTTTAGAAAACCCTGAGTAGATCTAGCTTGCTTTGCAGTATACCCCTCTCGGCCTGCATCTTCTGGTGACCTATTGAAAACAGTACAGTAATGATATAGCAAATTATGATGTGTGATGTATGCCTTTTGTTTTTATGACAAAACGAAGTAGCCTACACACCTGTGGAAGTTTGTCGCATTCAAGCTCCAACTGACAGGCTTTCAGGGTCCAGCTCCAACTCAGGTTGAATACCATGTGCTTTAGGTTTTTGTATCCACAAAGCATCTCAGAAAAGGTCTTAGGAATCCTGTTAAACCCGGTTTTAAGAAGAAAACAACCTTCCACCTCAGAGTAGGTTTTAGGATGGTGTTAAGACACTGCTCAGACAAACTCTGAGCCAGGAGTAAAATCAACTCATAAAAGTTTCTCAGCTGGTAATCACGACTATTTGAGGTACTGCAAAGTGATGATGCTCATTGACATTGTTGCAAATGATGGGGAATTACCAATTGCGATGAGGCATCGCCAGCTGTGAACTCTATAGCACGCTTCAGACAACCACGGTGAATGTGACTGTACATCAAATGTTGCAATGGTAAAACTTTTGATATAATTTTCGCCTGACACGATCACTTTGCCGACTCTTAATTCTTACCTAATATGACGTAATATCTGTGATAATGCCTTAAATCATCTTTACTTGACAGGAAGTAGTGAAGCTGTGTGTAATGTAATGTTGAACCTTTTACCAAGTATTCTAAAATCCATTTGATCAAATTGAGGGTATCAGATTTACAGAAAGGGTCAAGTGTTACCATAGTGAAAAGTTTTTCTACTTGTCATGTATCGTTTTGTGCAATAAAATTACTGTACTTTACGTTATGTGAGTGTATGACCATTTTGTTGAAATTAGCATGTTTTATCATCGGACCCAGCTCTGCCAGCTGAATTTAAGAACCCACCACTTATTGTATATAGGAGAGGATGCAATTTACGCGACAGATTGGTCCATGCCAACTGCCAGCTACAAAAATAAATGAGCCCGGTTATTTTACACCCTCTTCCGAATGATAGAGGTTGCGCACAGTGCAACAATATGATGAAGTGTGAATATTTCTGCCACCCACATAGAGGAAAACGGTTCCAAATAAATGACATTATTACGTGCTTCACCACCAATGTTATCTATATGATTAAATGTCCATGTGGGCTGTGTTATGTCCATGTTATGTAGGTAAAACCTCTCGTTCTCTCAAACAGAGAATTAGTGAACATAAAAGTTCAATCAGGAGAAACGACAGGGATTATCCAGTCGCAGTACATTTTAATGACCAAAAACATGACCTTTCTACCTTTAGATTTTGTGGCATAGAGAAAGTCAAGATATCAGACAGGGGCGGTGATATAAATAATACTCTGAGCAAAATATAATGTTTTTGGATTTTCACCCTCCAGACATTATTCCCAAATGGTCTTAATGATTAAATGCCCATGCATGTTATGTTGTAAATGTGAACATGAATTAATGCTGCCCATTCAGTCTACTCTGACGTTTTTTCTTGGGCTGTACTCAGTAATTTATGAAAACTTACTTGATATGTCGATGTCCTCATTGTGGTTTTACACTCTTGTTTAATAAGTTATGTACACACCTTATTAGAATACTTATGAAATGCACATTGTTATATTTGGTAACGCTTGTTTATTTTCCCTCGACTCCAACCCCATTCGATGCATTGAACGGATGTGGGTGGAGCAATGTCTATATAAAGGTGCAAATTATAAAAACTCACAAAATCTCTGACAAGGCCTTGAGGCCGATACGTAAAGCTGAATAAAGAGCAGTGATACTAGCAAGAGCAGTGTGCGGGTTTTCTTTTTTTCTCTTGAAATGAAATGCAAAATGTAATCTGTGCTGACTGACTTATTTTTGTACCATTGAGTCGAGCTATAATTTATAAACAACATTGGCTCCATATTGTTAGGTACTTGTATCACAGTGTTAGAGATGGGCTTGACTGTGGTTAACATTTTATAATAGCATGTCATGTTTGTGTGTACAGCAAAGAGTTTCTTATATAAACCTTTATGCTTTTCTGTACAATCTTTGTTTTAAGTCTGTAGTCCATGGTGAACTGAACAACCACAGTCCTGGTGGTCATCAGCGAGACAGAGGCTCCAGTCAGGGATCCAGTCTGCAGCCCAGACCCTTCTCTTCACAGTCTCAGTGCAGTGATGGAGCAGGGCCTGGGGCTGATAGAGATAGACCTTCCTGTTCCTATGATACAAACACCACAGTATCCATGATGAACAGAGCAGGTTACCCTGGGCTTCAGCCTTCACAGAGAGTGGTGGGAGAGCCCCATGGTGGTAGTCTATCAGCAAGTCTGTCTTCTCCTTCAGGGTCTTGTCTAATGACTAGTGACTGGGTTCATAGAAGACCTGGATATAGCCTTCCTCAGTTACCTCATGGTTACCCCACCAATACAGACCAGGTCAGGATGGGCATTCTCCACAAGAGGTACCTGGTCTATAACACAGCACACAATCTCAACAACATCCAAACAATGGTTAGAGGTCAAGGAGGGAGCTCAAAGACTAATCACATGGGTGGTAGATCCTGTTTCTACCTCCTGGGGTGTCATTGTGTCACAACATGGGAGGCTGAGCATTAGGACGGACGCTGACAAGCCATACGCCTGCCATACGCATGGAAATCGCGTCGCTGAGGCTAATTATGTGAAGAAGCACCAGACCGTTCACACCAAGGAGAGGCTCTTCAAGTGCAAAGAGTTTCTCCTTCCTGAGTAGCCTTATCAGACATAGGAGTGTCCACAATGGGGAGAAATCTTAGAAGTATGGTTTTAGATGTACGCAGGGGATATCTGGGAACCATTCTTTAGCTGACATATTATAGTTATCATGTGAAGCGTCTTGGGGTAAGAGGGTAATTAACCACATACCCCTCATTAACCCTTGGTTAACTTGTCGTTTGAAACAGGCTTGTGTAAATACCTGTTTTTAGAGAGACCGTAAACCTAGGCTAGAACAAGGACAGTTGAATATTTACCTTACTGAGGTGATGTAGATGGAATAAAGTCATTCTATTATTTTCTACTGTAGCTCATACACTGTTCTTTCTAAACAAGTCTCTTCTCAGCTTAAAAGATACTGATCATCAGGGTTTGGTAGGTTACTTTCTAAATGTAATCCGTTAGTTACTAGTTACCGGTCCAAAATTGTAATCAATAATGTAGCTTTTGGATTACCCAAACCCAGTAACGTAATCTGATTACTTTGGTACTTTTGGATTACTTTCCCCTTAAGAGGCATTAGAAGACAAAAAGGATCCATCAAACACATTTGGTGTGTCATCATAGTGGTCTCTGACATGTGGTCAGAATTGCTCAGATGGAACAAACTTAAACTTGCACCTTTTTTCAATGCTGAATTGAATGTCAATGAGAAAACAGAAAGGTGTAAATGTATTTTTTTATCGCAAACTAAATTTGAGTTTAAAAGTAATCCAATAAGTAAAAAATACAAAATCTAAACTATCTATAATCTGATAACAATATTTTTGCTGGTAACGTAACTGATTACAGTTATCTATTTTTTTTGTAATCAGATTACATTTGTATTTATTAAGGATGCCTTGGCAGCAGTTACTCTTTCTGGGGTCCAAACAAGATTAAGGCAATTACATCACAAAAAAAATACATAATAATACCACAATACAACAACAATACAACATTACAAATGTACGTGTGTGTAGAGTGCGTGCAATAACGGTGCGTGGGTAAAATCACTGGGGAAGCCAATCCAGGAAAAAAAAAGCAATATTACAACCTGTGTTGTGATAGTTGCGTTGTTTGCTCTATAACCTGCTAGTTCATACGCCTTAATTAATTTTAATCATTGGACATTGATCACCGGATATTCGGCCAGTCTGCACAGCGCGTTATCGACCCAGATCATATCAGTTTTTCCGCCGGAATCACTGAATCACTGGACCTTTAACTCCGGATTCATCGCTACCAGCTGGCTACAACAAAACGGACGCTGTGGTCTGGCTAATCATCCTGAGCTAGGCCCATCTCCCGGCTATCTACCTCTCTGTCAACCGGACGGGACCACCTAGTGTTGACACGAAGCCCCGCCGATCCTACACGACTGGTCTGCCGACGAAATCGTCTGATGTGGTTACGACGTTAACCACGAAGATTCCATCCATCTGCTAGCCTGGCCCGCTAGCACACGCTATCCGTGGCCTCTTACTCACAAGTGCTTCACCACCGGACCTTATGATAACTCAGCTATACAGCTGATATCTGCTGGACTGTTCCTTTTTACGGTACTACATCCTGTTTATGTTTAGCCTCAGCCCAAACATGGTTAGTTTATTGTTGTTTCGGTTATTTCTAATTGTACTATATCACTGTAGACCCCCCAGCCTAGCTAAACCTGCCTTAGATAGCTCCTTTGTCCCTCCCCCCATACACTCAGAGACCGACTCAATTAATGCCTCTAGAGATACTATCTCTTTCATTGTTACCCAACGCTTAGGTTTACCTCCACTTTACTCATATCCTTCCATATCCTTGTCTGTACATAATGCCCTGAATCTTTTCTATAACACCCGGAAATCTGCCCCCTTTATTCTATGTACCCAACGCACTAGAAGACCAGTTCTTAAAGCCTTTAGCCGTATCCTTATTCTAGTCCTCCTCTGTTCCTCTGGTGATGTAGAGGCTAACCCAGGCCCTGCAGCCCTCAGTATCACTCCTACTCCCCAGGCGCTATCATTTGATGACTTCTGTAATCGCAAAAGTCTTGGTTTCTTGCACATAAATATCAGAAGTCTACTTCCTAAGTTTGAGTTATTCACTGCGTTAGCACACTCTGCCAACCCTGATGTTCTAGCAGTGTCTGAATCCTGGCTCAGGAAGGCCACCAAAAATTCTGAAATTTCCATCCCCAACTATAACATTTTCCGTCTAGATAGAACTGCCAAAGGGGGTGGAGTTGCAATCTACTGTAGAGATAGCCTGCAGAGCTCCATCATACTATCCAGGTCTGTGCCCAAACAGTTTGAGCTTCTACTTCTAAAAATCCACCTTTCCAGAAATAAGTCTCTCACTGTTGCCGCTTGCTACAGACCCCCCTCAGCCCCCAGCTGTGCCCTGGACACCATATGTGAATTGATTGCCCCCCATTTATCCTCAGAGTTTGTACTGCTTGGTGACCTAAATTGGGATATGCTTAATACCCCAGCCATCCTACAATCCAAGCTAGATGCCCTCAACCTCACGCAAATTATCAACGAACCTACCAGGTACAACCCTAAATCCGTAAACATGGGTACCCTCATAGATATCATCCTGACTAACATACCCTCTAAATACACCTCAGCTGTCTTCAACCAGGATCTCAGCGATCACTGCCTTATTGCCTGCGTCCGTAACGGGTCCGCGGTCAAACGACCACCCCTCATCACTGTCAAACGCTCCCTAAAACACTTTAGCAAGGAGGCCTTCCTAATTGACCTGGCCCAGGTATCCTGGATGGATATAGATCTCATTCCGTCAGTAGAGGATGCCTGGTTGTTCCTTAAAAGTAATTTCCTCTCAATCTTAAATAAACATGCCCCATTCAAAAAATACAGAACTAAGAACCGATATAGCCCCTGGTTCTCCTCAGACTTGACTGCCCTTGACCAGCACAAAAACATCCTGTGGCGTACAGCATTAGCATCAAATAGCCCCCGCGATATGCAACTTTTCAGGGAAGTTAGGAACCAATATACACAAGCAGTCAGGAAAGCAAAGGCTAACTTTTTCAAACAGAAATTTGCATCCTGTAGCACTAACTCCAAAAAGTTTTGGGACACTGTAAAGTCCATGGAGAATAAGAGCACTTCCTCCCAGCTGCCCACTGCACTGAGGCTAGGAAACACTATCACCACCGATAAATCTACAATAATCGAGAATTTCAACAAGCATTTTGCTACAGCTGGCCATGCTTTCCATCTGGCTACCACTAACCCGGCCACCAACTCTGCACCCTCTGCTGCAACTTGCCCATGCCCCCCCCGCTTCTCCTTCACACAAATTCAGACAGCTGATGTTTTGAAAGCGCTGCAAAATCTGGACCCCTACAAATCAGCTGGGCTAGACAATCTGGACCCTTTCTTTCTAAAACTAGCCGCCGAAATTGTCGCAACCCCTATTACTAGTCTGTTCAACCTCTCTTTCATAACGTCTGAGATCCCCAGAGATTGGAAAGCTGCCGCGGTCATCCCCCTCTTCAAAGGGGGTGACACTCTAGATCCAAACTGCTACAGACCTATATCCATCCTGCCCTGCCTTTCGAAAGTATTCGAAAGCCAAGTTAACAAACAGATCATCGACCATTTCGAATACCACCGTACCTTCTCCGCTATGCAATCCGGTTTCCGAGCTGGTCACGGGTGCACTTCAGCCACGCTCAAGGTCCTAAACGATATTATAACCGCGATTGATAATAGACAGTACTGTGCAGCCGTCTTCATCGACCTGGCCAAGGCTTTCGACTCTGTCAACCACCGCATTCTTATTGGCAGACTAAATAGCCTTGGTTTCTCAAATGACTGCCTCGCCTGGTTCACCAACTACTTCTCAGATAGAGTTCAGTGTGTCAAATCGGAGGGCCTGTTGTCTGGACCTATGGCAGTCTCTATGGGGGTGCCACAGGGTTCAATTCTTGGGCCGATACTTTTCTCCGTGTATATCAATGATGTCGCTCTTGCTGCTGGTGACTCTCAGATCCACCTCTACGCAGACGACACCATTTTGTATACATCTGGCCCTTCATTGGACACTGTGTTAACAAACCTCCAAACGAGCTTCAATGCCATACAACAATCCTTCAATAGCCTTCAACTGCTCTTAAACACTAGTAAAACTAAATGCATGCTTTTCAATCGAACGCTGCTAGCACCCGCCCACCCGACTAGAATCACCACTCTCGACGGGTCTGACCTAGAGTATGTGGACAACTACAAATATCTAGGTGTCTGGTTAGACTGTAAACTCAACTTCCAGACTCACATAAAGAATCTCCAATCCAAAGTTAAATCTAGAATCGGCTTCCTATTTCGCAACAAAGCCTCCTTCACTCATGCTGCCAAACATGCCCTCGTAAAACTGACTATCCTACCGATCCTTGACTTCGGCGATGTCATTTACAAAATAGCCTCCAACACTCTACTCAGCAAATTGGATGTAGTCTATCACAGTGCCATCCGTTTTGTCTCCAAAGCCCCATACACTACCCACCACTGTGACCTGTACGCTCTTGTTGGCTGGTCCTCACTACATGTTCGTCGTCAAACCCACTGGCTCCAGGCCATCTATAAATCACTGCTAGGCAAATCCCCGCCTTATCTTAGCTCATTGGTCACCATAGCAGCACCCACCCGTAGTCTGCGCTCCAGCAGGTATATCTCTCTGGTCATTCCCAAAGCCAACACCTCCTTTGGCCGCCATTCCTTCCAGTTCTCTGCTGCCAATGACTGGAACGAATTGCAAAAATCTCTGAAGCTGGAGACTCTTATCTCCCTCAATAACTTTAAGCATCAGTTGTCAGAGCACCTTACCGATCACTGCACCTGTACACAGCCCATCTGAAATTAGCCCACCCAACTACCTCATCCCTATATTGTTATTTATTTTGCTCTTTTGCACCCCAGTATCTCTATTTGCACATAATCTCTTGCACATCTAGCATTCCAGTGTTAATACTATTGTAATTATTCTGCACTATAGCCTATTTATTGCCTTACCTCCATAACTTGCTACATTTGCACACACTGTATATATATTTTCTGTTGTATTTCTGACTTTATGTTTTTTTTTTTTTACCCCATATGTAACTCTGTGTTGTTTTTATTGCACTACTTTGCTTTATCTTGGCCAGGTCGCAGTTGTAAATGAGAACCTGTTCTCAACTGGCTTACCTGGTTAAATAAAGGTGAAATAAAATAAAATAAAAAAATACCGTGATATATAGGCCTAAGGCCGAGACAATAAGAAGACACAGTGGCAGAATAAATTCAACCACACATTTGTTTCATTACAAAACGGAGAGCAACATCTGACTGGTGAAGTCCACAAAACATATTGCATGTACCAGTTACATGACCTACAGCATGGTCAAGCAAGGTAATGTTTCCCACATTTTCGGACTGATAAACAAGTCGCAAAGAAAACAGCAGCAGCCTCCACTATTCCAGCACCATTTCAACATATTTCAATACAGTGACAACTAAAAGATACCAACAACTATTTAGTCCAATCAATGTACGCTAAATGGGATGTGGCTGTCCATGGTACTGATGTGTGTGTGTGTGTGTGTAAGTAGAAAAAACATGTTGACTCACCCTACTTGTAGAGAAAAGCCAATGCCATCCTCCTCTTTCATTTTGCCTAAACTGTCTATAACTTTGTCATACAGTACATACTTTTAGTTTTTGTTGTCCTAGGCTACTTGACTAAAATACTTGCTCACTAGTTTCCATTCATGGGCAACAATAGTTAATATTAGCATACTACATCTAGCTAGCTACATGTTGAACTTCCATCCTCACAGGCCAGGGGCACAATGTATAAATGTATGGTTGGATCAGAATCGTCGTTATAATCATTGGCCAGTACAGAGAATTAAATAAAACCACAAGTCCAAATTCTTATCTCCATCGATGGCTAATTTAGGAAAGGGGTGATTTTAGCTAGCTAGCTAGCCACCGGAGGACAACACAACGAGATGCAACAATTCATGTTTTTCACTGTCAATAATGAAGTTTGGCTTGTGATGTGATTGGTCTGAAGCCAAATCCAAACTGGCTTCCCTTGACAATTTTTTATTTTTTTGTGAGCCAGGACCATTCACAACTGAGCTCACTCAGTTTAGCTCAACACTGATTGGCAATTATTATAATTTTTTTCAAATAACAAGGGAGGCCAAATGCTCGCTTGCTGCCTTTGTATTCAATGCTAGGGGTGGAAACAATGTCATACACTTTCTGACCAGAGAGCATCAGATAGATACGCTAAACATACTGAGACAGAGGGGCGCTGTATCGTTCGCTCGGATGCTTTCTCCCTTGTGAATTGAAACTGTGGTATCTGGACAATTTATTACTTTGCTAATGGTTGCAAATGGTCTTAGAGGATGTTGACTAAGCTTAAAAGGGAGCATCTGGAGACTAGTTCTATAGGGGCACCCTAAAGCCGAGGAAGTCTGTTAGGTGGAGTCCTGGGATTGGTCTGTAGAGGAAAACACCCATATTATGTTACATAGGGCATAGGATATAAATACCACGGTTAAAACAGAGGACGGGGAGAATAACATATTACAGATTGGAGCCGGTTATTCTCCAGATATCGGCAGATGTCTGTAAATTGACGCTGGAATACTTTGATATAATAAACCTTTATAATCAAAGTACAGAGTCAGCGGATTTCCTTGTTCTCACAGCATAATTAGCATCGTTTTCTCGACACCACAAAACAGAGGCGAAATATTTCATTTTTTCTTGGTCAATCTGTTGGGGAAGCCTGGCTTCCCTTGGCATCAATGAATACACCCCACTGAGTGCGTTGTTAGCGTGTACATGTAATTAGTTACTCCCCAACACTGCTGATCATTGATTTCATGTGTAACGTAATAAGCAGTACCGTATTTCAAAGAACAGCGCGCATAACCTTTTTCATTTAACCACACCTTTGAGCTATGACGCCAACCAATAAGATACTTTCTCTTTAGTGTAAACGGAAGAACAATTTCCACGTTAGGATTTTAATTGTTATCTTGACGTTTATTAACACCCTGGATCTCAAAATATGACTCATTTAACTGCACAGCATTACATACTTACAACAGGTAGTCTTTAATTCGCATTGGAGATAGGACTTGGTTGATATATATTTTCTAGGTAACGCTATCTAGTAGCTAGTAACGTTAGCTATGTTTTTTCACACTCAAATAACCTCCATCATGGAGGTGCTAGCAAATGCAGCCGTGGCAGAGATCTGTAAACTCGTAGACGACGACTATGCAGTGTTTCGTTTGGAAATAACTAAAAGCCAAAAAGAAAGTAGGGCAATGCGGAGGAAACTACAGCTACTCGAACTGAAGGTGGCACGGGAGCGCGCAGAGAGGACAACGCGAAAGCGCGTCCTCGACAGTCGTCCTGGTAGTGTCAACATCCTCGACCGATACAGAGGAATGGCAAGAGGTACATTTTGTAGAATGCCGAGACTGCAGGGCATGTCGCCCCGTTTTATTTTATTTTTTACAAAGACAGTGCACATTAATCAACGTTTCAGTAAAAGTGCCGGTTTTAGTCAGCCGGCTAATTTTCAACTGCAGTCCCTGGGCAGGTTATTAAAAACAAGTACATTAACAATACAGATAAGAAATTAGCAGTGAGCACATGCAGAGCAACAAAATACATAAAAGCAACAAAGTGTTTACACACCTCACAAGCTACAGATAACATGGAAAGTGGCAATAAACAGCTAGGGATTATGTTTACTAGTCTGATTGTCCTTTAGCCATCTCTTCATGTTTTTTTGTGATGGTGCAGGTATATGTCTGATGGCAATGTGTTCCAGACACGGGAAGCTCTCACAGAGAAAGCAGTTTGACTAAAGGTGCTTTTCCTTAAGGGAACTAACTATACAGTCACTTCTCATGGGAGACCTTGTGGATCTGCTGCCAGTCACTTCTCATGGGAGACCTTGTGGATCTGCTGCCATGGGTTTGGGTTTTCTGTTTGACAAAAGTACTAGGTGGAGGGGGAGCCAGGCCGGTTAGGATCTTGAATACAAGACATGCCTCAGTGTGTTGTACAAGATTTTCCCAACTCAGAAGCTCATGCTTTTTGAGGATGTAACAGTGATGATGTCTATCAAGCACTTTGAGAGCCTGTTTTGTTGATGATCACAAGTTTACTGGAGAACGGAGACCAAGTAGAGACTTTCGGACAAGGTGGATGATTGTATAATATGAGGCAGTTTATTCAGAGGTAAAGATATCTGTAAATAGCGTGCACGGACCCGTTCGTCAACCTCGTAGGGAGATATCTGAGAGCGCGCCCCTAAACATTGTGTGCTGACATTTTATACAATAAAATAAAGTAGGTTGATTCTAGTAGTTCTGATCTTCTGATTGGTCCTGATGAGTTGGTCGAGGTCACTTCCATTGCATTGGCTCTGAGTCGGGTTCTCTGTCTTCAGATGTTCAGCCTAAGAGAAGGGGGTTTTTGTGTGTGTGTGCTTAACAATGATGATGTGTGTGTGTGTGTGTGTGCGTGTGTGTATGTGTGTGTGTGTGTGAGTGTGTGTGTATGTGTGTGTGTGTGTATGTGTGTGTATGAGTGTGTGTGTGTATGTGTGTATGTTTAACAATGATGATGTGTGTGTGTGTATGTGTGTGTGTGTGTGGGGGTGTGTGTGTGTATGTCCTCAGAGCAATAACTCGTGAGTTTGGGAGAACTGAGAGACCTATGGCGTGGGTGTTGTCCATAGCCACCTGCTGATAAGGCCGACAAGATAGAAGTCTTTGTGCATTGTATTAAATCCAAAGGCCCAACACAAGATGGGTTATGCACAAGATTTTAGTCAGACCAAGCTATAACATTATATATTTACTACGACAGTTTGTAGACAGACTGAATGGGTTTTAATGTTGTACAGCAAGCTTGGGCCCAACTAGTCAAGCAGTATGTTAAGTGGGGGAGTAGCATAGCATTGATGTACAGTTTTGCTGCCTCTGTAGTCTAAACAATTTCGTATGTATCGGACATTAGATAGGTTCCTCCTCTGTGCATGTGTTTAGATGTGTTGCCCAGAATCAATGGTGGAAAAATGACTCAATTGTCATAATTGAGTAAAAGTAAAAATTGAGTAAAAGTATCTGGTTTTAAAAGTACTTAAAGGAAAATTCCACCCAAACCTTTTGGTATTTGTTTCATTAGTCCATTGTTGATATAGTCCCAAAATGTTTTGCATATCAGCAATCAAGTTGTATTGATAGGTGTGTGAATTGGACCATAATTATTTCCTGCTTGAGCATTGGAAGTGTAACAAGTACCTTTTGGTGTCAGGGCAAATGTATGGGAATAAAAAGTACATATTTACTTTAGGAATGTAGTGGAGTACAGATACCCCCCAAAACTACTTATGTAGTATTTTAAAGTATTTTTACTTAAGTACTTTACACCACTTCCCAGAATTGGGTCTGGGTCCGTTTTTGGATAGTATGCCATACTTCCCCTAATTACTTAGCTATCTTGAAAAACATTTTATTTTACCTTTATTTTACCAGACAGGTCAATTAAGAACAATTAAGTGTCTTGCAGACACAGTATCATATTCTAACCAGATTCTTGATTTACTGAATTTCCTATTGTCATACTCAATTAAAACAATGTGATGCATGGAACATAATCAATCTATAAATAGTATATCAAGAAGTTATGAGAAGTGTTACCTTACATCCTGGGCCAGATTACCAAACGCTAGAGCTCTATTTTCATGTAATCTGACCAAAGCACCGGTTCCAATCCAACTGCCAGTGCCGTTTAGCAAACTCCTGGCGTTTACATTTGTTGGATGACATGAAAATAGAGCTCTTTGGCCACGCACACCAGTGGTGGGTTTGGTGTCGAAATGAGTTGAAAACAACCCCATACCTACTGTAAAATATGGGGGTGGATCTTTGATGTTATGGGGCTATTTTGCTTCCACTGGTCCTGGGGCCCTTGTTAAGGTCAATGGCATCATGAACTTTACCCAGAACCAGGATATTTTAGCCAAAAACCTGGTTGCCTCTGGCAGGAGGCTCAAACTTGGCCGCAAGTGGATCTTCCAGCAAGACAGTAACCACAAGAACACATCAAAATCTACAAAAATGATTAATTGGCCATAAAATCAACATTTGCAATGGCCATTTCAGTCTCTGGACTTGAAACACATTGAAAACCTGTGGTTTGAATTGAAGAGGGCAGTCCATAAGCACAGACAAAGGATATCAAGAATCTGGAAGGATTCTGTATGGAGGAATGGTCTAAGATCCCTCCAAATGTCTTCTCCAACTCATTAAACATTTTAGAAAAAGGCTATGCGCCGTTATCCTCGCAAGGTAGGCTATTGAAAGGAATTGAAAACGGGTGTCAATTTTTTATGAATTGTTAAACAAAACCTCTGTTTTGAGCATACAATGAAGCTCAGTGTGTGAATTATTTATTTTATACAGTCATTTTTGCTCATCTTTATCAAGGGTGTGAATAATTTTGGACCCCACTGTAGGTGCCCCAGGTCCCCAGATGTGGTAGTCCGGCTTACATCCTTGCCAATTGTAGACGGTGTCAATAGTGTACAATATAGTGTTGAGCTTTGACAGTAGTACCTAACTTAACCACCCCGTTTCCCCCAATCACTCTCTCAGGTGAAGGACATCTTACTGGAGGCCACAGCAGCTTTGTGAAGCCAGCGGAACACAACGTGTGGAGAGATGACCAACCTATAGCTATAGATGAGGGGAGTGGAACCTCAACCCAGCATGTTATCGTGATAGAGGTTAGTGTCATAGTGTAACATAAAAAATTACAGTACATCAAATGTGGCCTGTTTATTTCAGAAAGTCTCCCCTCAGCTATTCATTTGCTTACATGTACATTGTTATTTATCTGCCATAGGGGAGCTTGTGAGACTTCCCTATGACATTGTTATCCTATTCAACTCATGTACCGATAATAACCTCCTCTCTTCTTGTGTCAGTCTGCAGATGCAGAGGCTGCAGGTTATGGAGGATCGTCTCTGGTCAAGCAGGAGAGGACTGAAGGAGAGGACCCACGACACAGCAGAGACATCCAGACTGGAGAAGCAGCTGGAATGGCGCCCCCTGTAGCCACAGAGATAATCGCCGCCTCAACCCAGCCCAGGACACGATGCAGCATCACGGAGGTCAAGTCAGACACAGACACCGAGACTTTAACTGTAACACACACGTTTCTACACACAGGATCTGACCACAGATCAGACCCAGAGAGACTGCAGCTGGGACCAATGGGCTGTCATCCTGCTCCCGGCTCAGAGTATTTACTTTATGGTAATCAAAGCCTGAGGACGGTTAATTCCCATCGGGACTCAGGTGACATGTTAGAGACTGGCAATGATCCGTCTTGTTCTTACACTTCAGAGATGGATCCTGGCAATATGCCCTTGGGTTTAGAGACACAGACTAATCTGTCTAGAGGGGACTGGAACCAGTACAGTAGTAGTGTATACTCTGAAGGGTGCCTAGATAAGGAAGGGGAGGTTATAGTCGTAGATGAGGTGACTGTGAAAGTGGAGGGCGACGCTCCTCAGACATGTAATGTAAACGAGACTCACTTAGGAGAAGGACACTCACAAGGCAGAGATTTATTAGATTACAGGGAAAGTTTAGAGACAAATCCAAATGTTGCGACGCACTCCCCTTTACATACGCTCAGGGGTTGCGACCCAGTGTCCACGTCGATGGGGCCTTCCGATCAGGTATTGAACTCAAACGACAGGGCTAGAGCCCAGGCTCAAGGAGGGGGAGCCACATCAGGCAATAGTAAAGATAAACCGTTCCTCTGCATGTTCTGTAACAAAGGCTTCAGCTGCCTCCAGAAGGTGGAGATCCACCAGAGGGTCCACACAGGGGAGAAACCATTCAGCTGTACCCAGTGCCACATGCGCTTCGCCCAGGCTGGTGACCTGAAGAGGCACCACAGGGTCCACACAGGGGAGAAACCATTCGGCTGCCACCTGTGCCGGGCCAGTTTCTCACACTCGTCCAACCTGAAGAGGCACCTGAAGGTCCACACGGGAGAGAGGCCGTTTGCCTGTACGTACTGCGGAAAGAGGTTCTCAGAGAGGAACTACCTCAGGATACACCAGCAGAAAAAACATTTCACTGTATAACATAGAAAGTAACCATTCCACTCGATAGCTTCTGATGTTTAGATCAAACCTTGCATTAAAGACAAAGATCAATTTTCATTGTCCACAGATGCAGTCCTATGAATTCACGTGTGTCCCAAGGACCTCCCCTTGTGTATAAAAAAGGTGGTGTTTACAGAATACTCACTGCGTGTAAGGTTTTTATGTTCTTCTTTAACTTCAGGCTATAGTCGAGTCGTCCAAAAGCAAGAGTGTTTCCTGGTCCATCTCCTCTGCTGCAAAAGAGAGGGTAAAAGGGAAAGGGGGTACCTAATCAGTTGTACACCTGAATGCATTAAAACGAAATGTGTCTTCCGCATTTCACCTGACCCCTCTGAATCAGAGTGGTGTGGGGGGCTGCCTTAAACGTCTTCGGTGCCCGGGGAGCAGTTGTTGTTGGGGGTTAACTGCCTTGCTCAAGGGCAGAATGGCAGATTTTTCTACCTTGCTGGCTAGGGGAGTCGAACCAGTAACCTTTCAGTTACTGGCCCAAAGCTCTTAACCTTAACTATTAGGGGGGGAGATTGTAAGGGATAGTTTCACCCACATTTCTAAATTAAATACTTTGAAGGAAGGGTTGATAAGCCAGGTCAAATGGTTGAGCAAGGGAGTGAGGAAAGAGCTAAATGAATAGAGGTGGCAGTAGCTTCGCAGTTAGAAAGGCAGGCTGATATTCGAACCCCCGAGCTGCCTGAGGGGAAATCTTCAGGGAGAGATTCGTCAGCCAGACGAATATATCTCTATACCAGCAACAATATCTCTATATACTACCTACTGCTGTTGTGCCCTTGAGCAAGGCACTTTACCCCTAAGTGCTCATGAGCTGCTCCCAGCCTGTGATGTGTGTCAGGTTGGTCACTGTGACAGAATCTGTGCAAATGATCAATAAAGCAAGTATGGTAAAATGAAGGCCAGACTTATCTATGGTAGCTCTGCATGTAATGTATCTAGTCCCAAAGTGGCTGCATGGTTCTAAGAGGCTGTGGTGAAATGAAGTCTCAAGTTTCCATTAAGGTTGTACTATTGGTTATCAATGAAAATGTGGAAGACTTAGATTCTGTTTTACACAGGGTCAATAAAAATCAGTGTTTTTCCCCCACAAAGCTTTGTGCCCACTCTCAAAAATGAATGTATCGTTTTACTTACCCTCAAACTTTGGAATCAAAGAGGCCAGGTTCCACTCATTCAGCGTATCCTTTTCAACGCTGTCCATTCATTGGCCTGGACCTCTGCAAGTACAGAAATAAAGAAATGTTAGAAACATAGCTAACAAACCCCCACTTCTCCTTATATGGTTCCTATCGACACCTCCACTTTTCCTGAGAGATGCACTACACTGAGATGACATATCAGTAGGTGGCAGCATAGAGACCCGGCTGAGGGAGGAATGCTATGAGAGATGATTTCATAGATAGAGATAGCCAGAGATATTACCACAGAAAATGGCTAGCTAGCTAACATTTGTTAGCTAACACTCAAGCTAACGTTAGCAAGCTACCAAAATTATGCTAGGACAACCTATTTAACCTGAATGACCATCAAATTCATAATTCGTAATGTTTGGAGCACCTGGCTGCTGATGTCATGCAGAGGCTGTCATTTTGTGTTTATACTTTTTCATAACAACAACGATGAGTTTGATGTCGGATGACAATAGAATGTTCATGATGACGCTATGACAATTGTCTACAGATGTCGATAGACGGACTGTAAACCAGCCTTAACTTCATTATCCACGAGTTCACCTGACTCTGGGGAAGTAGATACAGGGCCTTATTGCCAAAATCACAAAGTATCCCTTTAATGAAGAGTTCAGCGTTAGACTAGACATGTGCGAAATGCACACGCAGTTACAAGCCTGCTAGAGTTAGTGGCAGGTGGACGAGCAGGTGGACGAGCAATATCCACCGTCGTAGTACGGATAAAGCCTGACCTGGAATGTGAAGCTAACTGAAGCTGGCTAGCTTTATAAAAGCCTGAGTAGATCTTGCTTGCTTCGTAGTATACCTATCAGAGCAGGTCATCCTGGACTTCAGCCTTCACAGAGAGTGGTGGGAAACCCCCCTGGTGGTAGTCTATCAGCAAGTCTGTCTTCGCCTTCAGAGTCTAATCTAATGCCTGGTGACTTGGTTCATAGAAAGCCTGGGTCTAGCCTTCCTCAGCTGCCTCATGGTTACCCCACGAATACAGACAGGGTCAGGATGGGCTTTCACCACGAGAGGTACCTAGCCTATAACACAGCACACAATCCCAACAACACCCAAACAATGGCTAGAGGTCAAGGAGGGAGCTCAAAGACTAACCACCTGAGGGTGGTGGCTCCTGCTTCTACCTCCTCTGGTGTCATTGGGTCACAACGTGGAAGGCAGAGTGTTAGGCTGGACAAGCCGCACGCCTGCCCCAGGTGTGGGAGGCGCTTCGCTGAGGCGAGCTTTGTGAAGAAGCACCAGACCGTTCACACCAAGGAGAGCAGGCTGGTCACTACAAACAGGTGTCTATTTTAGACGTTTGAAAAGGTCCTGAGGACGTCAATATATGCCACCATTCTTATAAAAAACTATGGCACAGCACTGGGCTCGAATTCATGACACTGCAGTTCACAATTGTCTAGCAAGCAGGGAGAGTACTTGATGATACTAAATGGAAAGCGCATTGTTTGAAATTGATTAGTTTAATGCTTTCTCCTAACCATAACCCTAACCACTCGGAATTAATACCTAAACTTAACCCTTTGAGTTTTTAAAAAGTATTATTTAGTTTTATGCTTTCCCCAAATCATAGCCCTAACCACTCGGAATGAATACCTAAACTTAACCCTGTAACCACGCGGAATTAATGGGTAAAAAATCTACGTTCATCCAATTACGTCAAATCCCGAAGTGAAACTATAAAACAAGTTGAGGAGAGGCCCTTCAAATGTAAACTATGTTACAAGAACTTCTCCACGTCACGCGCCTCGGGATTGACCTGTGTCGTGCTTTGCTCTCTGGAGCAGGGTGCCACTCAAAGTAGTGATCAATGGGGTAGAGTTGGATCAAATGAAAAATAATATTCCTGGTGTTTGTGACGTCCAATGTTTGGTGAGACGTAGACCCTGTGGCAATGGCAAGACTGAGAATACCCTCTCTGTCTTGTTGAGCTTTGACACAGTTTCTACCTGACAAAGTCAGGTTAGATTATATTTGCTATTCTGTGAGGGCCTATGTTCAGAACCCACTATGGTGCTTTAGGTACCAAGGATTCGGACACGTTGCAGCAGTGTGTAGAAGGGAGATTCCACGATGTGAGAAATGTACTGGAGAGCACTGTAAGAGAGAGTGTAAAGTTGGGATAGAAAAAGCACTGTCTGTCAACTGTGGGGGCAACATGCAGCTGGGGAGCCGAAGTGCCCTGTGAGAGAGAGAGACAGGTTGAGATTGCCAGAGCTGGAGTGGGGCAGAACGTTTCCTATGCCTTGGCAGTGAAGAGAGCAGTAGAGGATAGTGTTTCAACTGGGAGTCCCCAGTGAGTAGGCCTGAAGAGAGCGATCAAATCAAATGAAATTGTATTTGTCACATGCGCCAAATACAACAGGTGTAGACCTTACCGTGAAACGCTTACTTACAAGCCAACAATGCAGTTAAGAAAAATAAGAGTTAAGAAAATATTTACTAAATAAACTAAAGTGAAAAAAGTAACAATAAAATAACAATAACGAGGCTATATACAGGAGTACCGGTACTGGGTCAATGTGCGGCAGTACAGATTAGTCTAGATAATTGAGGTAATATGTACATGTAGGTAGAGGTAAAGTGACTATGCATAGATAATAAACAGAGAGTAGCAGCAGCGTAAAATAAAGGGGGGGGGGGGGGTCAATGCAAATAGTCCGGGTAGCCATTTGATTAACCGTTCAGCAGTCTTATGGCTTGGGGGTAGAAGCTGTTAAGGAGCCTTTTGAACCTAGACTTCGCGCTCTGTTACCGCTTGCCGTGCGGTAGCAGAGAGAACAGTCTATGACTAGGGTGGCTGGAGTCTTTGACAATTTTTAGGGCCTTCCTCTGACACCACCTGGTATAGAGGTCCTGTATGGCAGGAAGCTTGGCCCCAGTGATGTACTGGGCCTTACACAATACCCTCTGCAGCGCCTTGAGGTCGGATGCCGAGCAGTTGCCATACCAGGCGGTGATGCAACCAGTCAGGATGCTCTCGATGGTGCAGCTGTAGAACATTTTGAGGATCTGAGGGCCCATGCCAAATCTTTCCAGAGGATAAGTTTTAGTAAGGTAGGATTTCATGTGTTTTTTGTTATGGTTATTAATTGTACTGCACTGATGG
Source organism: Coregonus lavaretus (assembly GCF_964263955.1). Taxonomy (NCBI): domain Eukaryota; kingdom Metazoa; phylum Chordata; class Actinopteri; order Salmoniformes; family Salmonidae; genus Coregonus; species Coregonus lavaretus. The sequence continues at coordinate 1,370,265 of NW_028167177.1, read as the reverse complement.
AGTGTAAATCCTAGAAAATAGATGTGGTAGTGGCAGCAACAGAGATATTTTTGGGTGTAAGAGATTTTAGCGCAGAAGATCTAAAGGGGGTTTTAAGAGAAGGGGTCCCATCCTCCCAGTTGGCCTGGAGTAAGATCTGGTAGGGCTAAAGTAGTGGGGTAGGGGAGGTGTTTTTTTTTGGGTATAGTGGTGTATACAATTAGTGGGCAGGGGCGGTGTGTTCATTAGGGCGATATGGGCGACGCACTGCCAAACGGGAAAAGGAAGGGATTTGTTTTCTAATCAATTATATCACGGCAACAGTAGTTATCAGTGTTCTAATCTAGACGTCTGATCTGCCACTAAATGTCCAATCAGGCTAAAGTCGTGCTTCAAATGGCCCCGCCCCTTTTGGGGCGATTTCAGTCAGGTTGAAAATCGCCCCAGAAGTCTCTCATAGACTCTCATGTAAAATCTTTTTTTTTCAAATATCAGAGCTTTCAATACAATCTCTATGGGTTCTGGGAGGGCTTGCACTTACGCGCTTTCGTCATACGTAACATAACCATGAACGTAACTAAGAAAAGAGCGGGTAGCAGCGTCAATCAATTCACGTACTACTGTCAAGATGGCTAGCGTTCAGTGCAACTCGATTGTCTCTTTGAAAGAAGTTCCTTTTTGTCGGCGAACAAATCAAGATAAATTGGCAACGAAACAATTAGGACCTCCCAGACCAAATTTAATAATTCAACAGGTTTCTACTAAAGGGGGAAAGTCCTACACCCGAGGATTTTCCAAAAATTGGTACGAACGAAAAACCTGGCTAGCAGGCTGCGATGTAGCTAATGCAGTCTTCTGCTACCCCTGCTTACTCTTTCACCCTGAAGGCGGCACGGCAGACAGCACCGCTTGGACAGCGACTGGTGTAACGGACATGCACCATCTTTCAGAAAAGATTAAGAAACATGAGCTGTCAAAGACCCACATGGATAGCTGTTTGAGATTGTCTGCTTTGGGGAGAGTGAACATTGCCACTCAACTGGATGAGGGATACAGGCTAGCTGTCCGCCGCCACAACGATGAGGTTAGCAAGAACCGCCACATCCTCCGCCGGCTAATCCAGTGTGTGAAGTTTTGCGGAGTGTTTGAGTTAGCTTTGCGAGGCAAAGATGAAACTGAGGGCTCCACCAACCCTGGTATTTTTCTTGGACTTGTCAACTTTGTGGCACAATTAGATGAGGTGTTTTATGGAAATGCATATTGTTTATGCAGTGTTGAGGAATGTGAAAGAACACCCTTGATTATTTTTACTGTGATAACTTATTTTGCTTTTGTAAGCCAACACTTTTGAGATCAGTCAATAAATGCTTCTGGTATTGACTTATATGCTGCCCCTGTCTTCATGTTGTTGCTGGACATATCTTTTTAAAAATGTGTGTAGGTCACCTAAATCATCAGAAAAATTGCCCCCCCTGAGAATTTTTTCAGGAGCCGCCACTGTTAGTGGGTCAGATGGTGGTGCGATTTATTTTCTACCTTTCCCCTTATTTTTGTGACAAATTGTGCAATTCACACTCCGACCTGTGAAAGGCAACAATACCCAACACAGCGACCAGTCTACCGGAAACTCACACGAAGAACAAGTAAACAGAACGTGAACAGTGACTTAGAAGAATTTCCATTTTTTTTGCGTTTTTATTGTTATTTAAACGTTTATTAACACCCAGGAACTCAAAATATGACTAATTTAACTGCACAGCATCACATAATTGCTGTGTATAGTGTTTAATAAGCGTTGGAGACTGGACTTGGTTGATAGATGTGATCTAGGTAACGCTAGCTAACAATGGCTAACTGTATGGTTTTTCACACTCAAATAGCCTCCATCATGGAGGTGCTAGCTAATGCAGCTGTAGCAGAGATCTGTAAACTTGTAGACGACGACTATGCAGTATTTCGTTTGGAAATAACTCAAAGCCAGAAAGAAAACAGGGTTTTGCGGAGGAAACTACTGGAACAGAAGGTGGCACGGGAGCGCGCAGAGAGGACAATGCGGGAGCGCGTCCTCGCCAGTCGTCCCAGCAGTGTCAAGATCCCCGACCGAAACAGAGAAATGTTAAGAGGTACAGTTTGCAGACCAGTTTGTGGTGAACAATATTAGCGTGCAATAGTGTTATCGTCGGATCGCATTCAAAATAAAAGTCCTCCATTGAAACTGATGCAAACTGATAAAAATTGTGGAATAATGCCCCATTAAATAATGCTAAACCATTTTGGAATGTTGTTATATAAATTCAACAAAATACAATAATTAGTTAATTTGACATAAAAAAGGAAAAATCAGTTGAAATCGCATTGTGGATGTATAGACTTCAGAATTAAATTGGGGGCATAATTATATTGCAGTGTAGATACAACCTTACCTATGGGTCTTGGGTCTATGAAATGGGATATCAGCCTACTCAGTGACACCCACAGATTGCAGAAATATTATTGTGTTACTTTAACTGTGGGAAATCACCTCATTATACAGGCTATTTCTTACCAAGATCATAGGTATAAGGCTGTACACTGCAATATGAATGTTCAATACAATAGTCTGAATAGTGAGGTTATTTCCCACAGTTAAAGTAACACAATAAGAGCTACGATGCTAATATTTGTGTAAACTCTTCAGAGTTGTAATCTGTGGGTGTCCCCTCTTCCCTTCTGCACGTGTTCAGATGTGTTACCTAGAATTGGGTCTTGCTGGTCACTTTTTTAATAGTATGCAATAATTCACCTGATTACTTAGCCATCTTGCGCAAAGACACAATATCATATTCTAACCAGATTCTTGATTTACTGCATTTACTATTATTTCCTCAATGAAAACAATGTGATGCAAGGAACATAATACACTGATAAATAAAAAGTATATCAAGCAGTTATGAGAAGTGTTACCTTACATCCTTGCCAATTGTAGACAGTGTCAATAGTGTACAATATACCGTTGAGCATTGACAGTAGCTAACCGAACCACCTCTTTTCCCCCAATCACTCTCTCAGGTGAAGGACATCACACTGGAGGCCACAGGAGCTTTGTGAAGCCAGCGGGACACACTACATGGAGAGATGACCAACCAATCACTGTTGATGAGGGGAGTGGAACCTCAACCCAGCACGTTATCGTAATAGAGGTTAGTGTAATAGTGGTGCATAAGAAATTACAGTTTGTCACTGAAATGTGTCCTGTTTATTTCAGAAAGGCTAACCCTCAGCTATTCACTTGCCTACATGTACATCCTTATTTATCTGCTATAGGGGAGCTTGTGAGACTTCCCTACTACATTGTTATTCAATTCTACTCATGTACCTGTAATAACCTCCTCTCTTCTTGTGTCAGTCTGCAGATGCAGAGGCTGCAGGTCCTGGGGTCAAGCAGGAGAGGTCTGAAGGAGAGGAGGACCCACGGCACAGCAGAGACATCCAGACTGGAGCGCCCCCTGTAGCCACAGAGGACCCCACCACGGCCCCAGCGCAGTCCAGGATGCGACGCAGCATCACGGAGGTCAGTGGAACGCAGAACGCCGTCCTCAAGTCAGAGACCGACACCAAGACTTTAACTTTAACACACAGGCTCTTACACACAGGTTCTGACCACAGATCTGACCCAGAGAGACTGGGGCGGGGGAGACTGGGCTGTCCTCCTGCTCCCGGTTCAGAGCACTTACCGGTATTTCACCAGAGCCAGAGGACGGTTCATTCCCGTGGAGATGGTGATGCGTTAGACACTGGTGTTGATGATCCTTCTTGTTCTTACACTACAGAGATGGACCCTGGCAACATGTCCTTGGATTTAGAGACACAGACTGATCTGTCTAAAGGGGACTGGAACCAGTACAGTAGTAGTGTATACTCTGAAGGGTGCCTAGATAAGAAAGGGGAGGTTATAGTGGTAGATGAGGTGACTGTGAAAGTGGAGGGCGTCGTTCCTCCCACATGGAATGCAGATAGTCACCTAGGAAACAGACACTCACAGGGCAGAGATTTCTTAGATTACAGGGAAAGCTTAGAGACAAATCCAAATGTTGAGACCCACTCCCCTTTACACGCGTTCAGGGATCGCAACCCAGTGTCCATGTCGATGGGGCCTTCCGATTCACACAGCCACGTCCTTTTCGATCAGGTATTGAACTCAAACGACAGGGCTAAAGCCCAGGCTCGGGGAGGGGGAGCAACATCAGGCAATAGTAAAGAGAAACGGTTCCTCTGCATGTTCTGTAACAAAGGCTTCAGCTGCCCCCAGAATGTGGAGATCCACCAGAGGGTCCACACAGGGGAGAAACCCTACAGCTGCCCCCAGTGTCACATGCGCTTCGCCCAGTCTGGCAGCCTGAAGAGACACCAAAGGGTCCACACAGGTGAGAAACCCTACAGCTGCCCCCAGTGTGAGAAGAGGTTCTCCCGCCAGCACCTGCTGAAGACGCACCTGAAGGTTCACACAGGAGAGAGGCCATTCGCCTGTACGCACTGCGGGAAGAGGTTCTCAGAGAGGAGCTACCTCAGGATACATCAGCAGAAAAACCATTCCATAACTATAGCTTCTGACGTTTAGATCAAACCCTGCATTAAAAGTAGACTCAGTGAGATGACGTAGATGCACAAAGAAAACCGCAGTAGTGGGTCAATTTCCACAACAACTAAGAGCGTTGAAGCACGAGGCTAAACTTCTCTGAAGTTTTGGTCCTGCAGCTACCACGTTGTAGCAGCGTGAAGCAAACCCGTGTACATGCGCAGATACTCTGTGTGACAGCAAAGTCTAGCATCACGCTCTTAACAATATCTGCGGTTCTGCTCGTGGCAACCTCATAAGGCGAGTCTTCCTTTAAAAGACTAATGTTCATTTTCATTGTTGTCAAAATAACGAGAGTAACAGATTTCAGTGTTAAATATTCCTGGGTAGAATATTTCCTTCAGGCGTTGTGTGATACAGTGCCTTTAGAAAGTATTCACACTACTCAACTTTTTTCACATTTTGTTGTGTTACTGGCCTACACACAATACCCCATAATGTCAAAGTGGATTCTTTTTTTTTTTAAACCAATTAATAAAAAATGAAAAACTGAAATGTCTTGAGTCAATAAGTATTCAACCCCTTTGTTATGGCAAGCCTAAATAAGTTCAGGAGTAAAAATGTGTCACATAATAAGTTGCACAGTGTTTAACACAATTATCTGTATGGTCCCTCAGTCGAGCAGTGAATTTCAAACACAGATTCAACCACAAAGACCAGGAAGGTTTTCCAATGCCTTGCAAATAAGGGCACCTATTGGTAGATAGGTAAAATTAATAAAAAAAGCACTTTTAAGAGTTACAGAGGTTTAATGGCTGTGATAGGAGAAAACACTAACCTAAGTGAAAAGAAGGAAGCCTGTACAAAATAAAAATATTCCAAAACATGCATCCTGTTTGCAATAAGACACTAAAGTAAAACTGAGGCAAAGAAATTCACTTTATGTCCTGAATACAAAGCGTTATGTTTGGGGCAAATCCAACACAACACATCACTGAGTACCACTAAGTATTTTCAAGCATGGAGGTGGCTGCATCATGTTATTGGTATGCTTGTCATTGGCAAGGACTAGGGAGTTTTTTTTATCAAAAAAATAAACGGAATAGAGCTAAGCACAGGCAAAATCCTAGACGAAAGCCTGGTTCAGTCTGCTTTCCAACAGACATTGGGAGTCAAATTCACCTTTCAGCAGGACAATAACCGAAAACACAACGACAAATATACACTGGCGTTGCTTACCAAGACGACATTGAATGTTCCTGAGTGGCCTAGTTCCAGTTTTGACTTAAATCGGCTTGAAAATATATGGCAAGACTTGAAAATGGCTGTCTACCAATGATCAACAACCAACTTGAAGAGCTTGAAGTTTAAAAAAAAGAATAATGTGCAAATATTGTACAATCCAGGTGTGCAAAGCTCTTAGGGACTTACCCAGAAAGACTCATAGCTGTAATCACTGCCAAAGGTGATTCTAACATGTATTGACTCAAGGGGTTGAATACTTATTTAATGAAGATGAGTTAACGTTTTTTTTTTTTTTACAAATGTTAGAATTTTTCCAATTACAATGTATTTACAATTAAATACATTTTAATCTCACTTAACACAACAATATTTGGAAAAAGTAAAAGGGGAGTGAAGGCAGTACTTAATTTTTATATTGTGCTTGTACCGTGTAGACTATGATGTTCACAAATGCCATTGAAATACATTTTTTCTTCCCAAGACACTTTTAATGAGAACATTAATGCAGTTCATGCATATTTTTTGTTGAGACATTTGCATGTGTGGTTTTCATATGATGTATTTAAAACTTGATTATGTTCAATAAACACAAAATGGGACTTTTCATTCTAAGACTTTCATTCACTCTCTTTAGTATACATCACATCTGATCTCACCCTATTCCGCATACACACACAACAATGCTTTATATCCAATATACACTTACTAAATATACCTACACACTAACAAACACCTGCAATACACGTCAAAATAGTTTAGTCAGGTTTGTCAGATGACTTCTGCCTTACCCTAGCTGACTTGTTTTTACCCACATCATATTTATCCCCACCATGATGAGTTTAACAACAATGAAGTCGTTCTGTAACTACAGCATAGGACTCAAACGTAGTTGGGATGGGTAAACACTCCATGTTGAAAGTGTTTATTATCTGTGTGTACGTACCTGAGGGAGTGTATGTCTGTGTAATCTGTATCACCTCTCTCTTCCAGGAGGAGGAGGGTCCAGAGGTGCTGCTGGTGAAGGAGGAGGGGTGTGAGGAGGGTCTGGGGAACCCTGAGGGGACTATGGTCATGGAGGACAACCAGACTACACCTCCTCCTGAACCCACAGAGGAACCAGCTGAGCAGCACAGGACCACACACAGTCTCACTGAGGTGAGCCCACTGTGAACTACTGTCTGCATGGTATTAGGTCAGGGCCCGTATCCACAAAGCCTCTCAGAGTAGGAGTGCTGATCTAGGATCAGTTTAGCCTTTTAAATCATAATGAATAAGATTATATGGAAAGATCCTAGATCAGCACTCCTACTCTGAGACGCTTTGTGGATACGGGCCCAGGTCTTGATTCATTTTGTCTTAAGTGTGGAACCATGCCTTTGAATTATCAAACCATTAAAGAGTGTCAAGTAATCAAATCAACTAACATGTTTGCATAGTACTCAAAGCAATCCCTAATTGCTCAATCAAAAGATGATTCATAGCAGGGTGCTCATATCAGATTTCTTGATCCAACATCCTCTCACTCTGTGTCTCTTACAGTCAGTAGACATGGAGGATGGGAAGCCTGATCTGCTGCTGGTCAAAGAGGAGACAATAGAAGACGGACCAGAGAGCATTGATCTGCTGAGTGGAGTAAAGATGGGGGAGCAAGGTAAGGGAGAAATACAAATAGCCTACATAGAGTAATAGATCTTCAATGGGAACAGTGATGCGCCTGGCTCATTTTGTTAATTCATAAAATGAAATCAATACAACTCATGTTTACATACAAAAACACACATTATAATGTATTTACTTGACCAGGTGATTGACCAGGTTAATAAAACTCCATACGTAGAGTTCTCTGCCATGTTTTGTAAACCCTCTTCCTGCAGGTGGTTGGCTGGAGGCTAACAAAGGAGACTGGACAGCCATCTTGGATTCCCAGATTCAGACGGGTGCAGCCAAGGGCCCAGGGGACATCATCACTGAGCAGGCCAGGACCAGAGATGACATATTGGAGGTCAGTGTATGGGACAGCGTCCTCAATTCTGGGCTGGGGAACAACACTGTTAACCAGAACCAGAAACAGACAGTCGAACACATAACAACAACCGAACTTAGTCTCCATGACAACAGGCTGGCTGAGACCAGGGCGAGGCGTAGAGGCCTGTTTCGTATGCGGTGGGAGAGAACAGACGCAGCTAGCGGTGCTCCGTCCTGCTCCTATAGTTGTGATTCAGAGAGACTGATGGCGCCTCAGGTTAACCCCCTAACAGGTGCTGCCTTCAGCCTGCCTTCTATAGGATCTATCAACTGGAACATGGACCCTGTGACAACACAGACACTCCCTGGCCTTCGTCCTCCTCACACTCTCCTAATGCTAAACTAGACCTCAGACAATGCCAGTGCCTCAACACTAAATGGCTACACAAGCCCATTGACAAATGGCAGTAGTAGTGACGCTATCATCAGATCCGGTGGCAAAGGGAAGAGCTTCCCATGTTCGTTCTGTGGGAAAGACTTCAGTTTTCCCAAACAGGTGGAGATCCACCAGAAGGGGAGACACCATTCGGCTGCCCCCAGTGCGGGAAGAGGTTCTCCCGCCAACACCTGCTGAAGACGCAACTGAAGGTTCACATGGGAGAGAGGCCGTTCACCTGTACGCACTGCAGGGAAGAGGTTCTTAGAGAGGAGCTACCTCAGGATACACCAGCAGAAAATGCACACGGCCCATGTATAGTGACATGTAATGTAGTACTAGTTAGTTTGTAGTTAATTCTGTTGGTTTTGGATGTAGTAGGGAACTGGATGAGGTGAGCTGAGGAAAGAATGAGTATGATGAGGCAGAGTAGATGATATGGTGGTGGTTGGTGTGATGGTGTCTGTAAAAATGCTTCACTGATAAAGAGTGACAACTTTGTCCTGTTGTTTGATACTGGTGTTTTATAGTGAGGTAAGGATGGTGCCTTAATTCATGTTTACTTGACATGAAGTAGTGAAGATGATAACATTTGATAATATTATGTAATGTTTCTGTGTGTACAGCAAAGAGATTCTTATATAATCCTTTTTCTTTCCAATCTTTGTTTACAGTCTGCAGTCCATGAAGACCTGCTGATATCCAGTGTTACTGGCGGGAGAGACTGGACCTCTGAGGTGGCTGGTCACAAACCCTGGCCCCGGAACCTGAATCAGGAGCCGTCACTCTTCCTTCCTGAGTCGGAACCAGAACCCAACCGCGAGGGACAGAGACTCCACCACCACACAGAACACAAACAGTGGACAGGTGGACTGAACAACTTCAGTCCTGGTGGTCATCAGAGAGACAGAGGCTCCAGTCAGGGATCCAGTCTGCAGCCCAGACCCTTCTCTTCACAGGCTCAGTGCAGGGATGAAGCAGGGCCTGGGGCTGATAGAGATAGACCCTCCTGTTCCTATGATACAAACACCACAGTATCCATGATGAACAGAGGAAGTCACCCTGGGCTTCAGCCTTCACAGAGAGTGGTGGGAGACCCCCCTGATGGGAGTCTAACAGGACGTCTGTCTTCTCCTTCAGGGTCTCATCTAATGCCTGGTGACTGGGTTCATAGATGGCCTGGACCTGGGTCTAGCCTTCCTCAGTTACCTCATGGTTACCCCACCAATACAGACCGGGTCAGGATGGGTGTTCACCATGAGAGGCACCTAGCCTATAACACAGCACACAATCCCAACAACACCCAAACAATGGCTAGAGTTCAAGGAGGGAGCTCAAAGACTAACCACCTGAGGGTGGTGGCTCCTGCTTCTACCTCCTCTGGTGTCATTGGGTCACAACGTGTGAGGGCGAGCATTAGGACGGACGCCGACAAGCTGTACGTCTGCCCCACTTGTGGGAAGCGCTTTGCTAAAGCAAACTATGTGAAGGAGCACCAGACCATTCACACCAAGGAGAGGCCCTTCAAGTGTAAGCTATGTTACAAGAGCTTCTCCTTCCTGAGTAACCTAATCAGACATAGGAGTGTCCACAATGGAGAGAAACCTTTCAGCTGTACTCAGTGTCACATGCGCTTCGCCCATGCTGGCAACATGAAGAGGCACCAGAGGGTCCACATAGGGGAGAAAGTCTACAGCTGACCCCAGTGTGAGAAGAGGTTCTCCAGTCAGAACCAGCTGAAGATGCACCTGAAGGGCCAACTGGGAGAGAGGCTGTTCGCCTGTACACACTGCGAGAAGAGGTTCTCAGAGAGGAGCTACCTCAGGATACACCAGCAGAAAATGCACACAACCCATGTATAGAGTATAGTGACATGTAATGTAGCTAGTTTGTTTGTAGTTAATTCTGTTGGTTTTGGATGTAGTAGGGAACTGGATGAGGTGAACTGAGGAAAGAATTAGTATGATGAGGCAGAGTAGATGAGTAGACTCCCGAGTGGCGCTGTGCCACTAGAGATCCTACCGGGAGGCCGCGACTAGAGGCCGCGACCGGGAGACCCATGGGGCGGCGCACAATTGGCCCAGCGTTGTCCAGGGTAGGGGAGGGAATGGCCGGCAGGGATGTAGCTCAGTTGGTAGAGCATGGCGTTTGATTCCCACGGGGGTCCAGTATGAAAAAATAAAATAATAACTCACTAACTGTAAGTCGCTCTGGATAAGAGCGTCTGCTAAATGACGTAAATGTAAATGTAATGATATGGTGATGGTTGGTGTCTGTAAAAAATGCTTTACTGATGAAGAGTGTAACTGGCCCTTTAGGTTGATACTGGTGTTTTATAGTGAGGAAATGATAGTGCCTTAATTCATGTTAACTTACATTTAAAAAAACATTTTTAGTAATTTAGAAGACGCTCTTATCCAGAGCGACTTACAGGAGCAATTAGGGTTAAGTGCCTTGCTCAAGGTCTCATCGACAGATTTTTCACCTAGTCGGCTCTGCGACTCGAACCAGCAACCATAACCACTAGGCTACCTACCAGCTACTTGACATAAAGTAGTGAAGATATATGTAATGTAATGTTGAACCTTTCCCAAAGTATTCTAAAATTAATTTTATCAAAGTGAGGGTACCAGATTTACAGAAAAGGTCAAGTGTTACCATAGTGAGAAAAGTTATTTTACTTGTCACGTATCATTTTGTGCAATAAAAGTACTGTACTTTAAAGTTATGCGAGTGTGACAATTAAAAAATAAATACAAAATCGACTCTGTGCTGACTGACATGGTTATTTTTGTATAATTGGAGGGACTGAGTTTCCCTTATCTCAGTCGAACCAAAACACTATACTTCATTCTTGAATCAACACATATGGACATTTTTTTAAATAATAAACTCAAATACCTCCATATTGTTAGGTACTTGAATCACAGTGTTAGATATGAGCTTGACAGTGGTTAACATTTGAAAATATGTCATGGTTCTGTGTGTACAGCAAAGAGTTTCAAAAATACGTACCCCAACCAAAAAACGTGTATAGATGGCATTTATTGCACAAAACTGAAATCTCGAACCACCGCATTCAACCACTAAGGTGACCGGGAACATTGACAAGTACAAAACACACCAGCTACGACCTCTGTTAGGCAATCAGAGGCAAAAAGTCAGTACAGGGACAAAGAGGTCATAATTCAATGGTTCAGACACGAGACGCATTTGGCAGGGACTTCAGACAATCACGGATTATAAAGGGATAACCAGCTGCGTAGTGGTCACTTCCAGACAGGCTAAACACCTTTTTTGCCCACTGTCCCCACATGCTTCAAGATCTCCACCATTGTTCCTGTACCCAAGCAAGCTAAGGTAACTGAACTAAATGACTATCGCCCCGTAGCACTCACTTCTGTCACTATGAAGTTGTTTGAGAGGCTAGCCAAGGACGATATCACCTCCACCTTACCCGACACCCTGGACCCACTATAATTTGCATACCGCCCCAATAGATCCACGGACGACGCAATCACCATCGCAGTACACACCGCCCTATCCCACTTGGACAAGGGGAATACCTATGTGAGAATGCTGTTCATCGACTACAGCTCAGCATTAAACATCATAGTGCCCTCCAAGCTCGTCACTAAGCTCAGGGCCCTGGGTCTGAACTCATCCCTGTACAACTGTGTGCTGGACTTCCTGATGGGCTGACCCCAAGTAGTGAGGATAGGCAACAACCCCTCAACCACACTGACCCTTAACACTGGGGCCCCCCAGGGATGTGTGCTCAGCCCCCTGCTGTACTCCCTGTTCACCCACGCACAACTCCTACTCGATCATCAAGTTTGCTGACGACGCGACAGTGATAGGCCTGATTACCAACAATGATGAGACAGCCTACAGGGAGGAGGTTGGAGCCCTGGCGGAATGGTGCCAGGACCATAACCTCTCTCTCAACAGTCAACAAAACCAAGGAACTGATTGTGGACTACAGGAGACAGAAGAGAGAGCACGCCCTTATCCATATCAGCGGTGCCACAGTGGGGAGGGTCAAAAGCTTCAAGTTCCTCGGAGTGCACATCACCGAGGACCTAACATGATCACATCACATTGACACCGTAGTGAAGAAGGCGCAACCTCACCACCTGGTACGGTAACTGCACCCTTCAGAGGGTGGTGAGGTCAGCCCAACACACTATCGGGGGCACGCTGCCTGTCCTCCAGGTCATTTACACCACTCGGTGTCGAAGGAATACCAAGAAGATCATTGGGGACCTCAGCCACCCGAGTCACGGACTGTTCACTCTGCTACTGTCTGGCAAACGGTACAGGAGCATCAGAGTGCCGGAACCAACAGGCTCCTAGACAGCTTCTAACACCAGACCATCAGACTGGTGAACAGCCATCACTAGCTGTCTGCCTGTCCAGTACTCTGTCCTGCACCTTAGAGACTTTTTTTGCACACATACTCCCACAAAACACACACACAAGCTCTCGCACACACACACCTCACACAAACAAACACTGCACTCACATATACACTCACACCCATACTTGCAAACACACACACTCACATACACACACACACAGTCAACTCTGCTGTCCCATGTATAGTATATAGAGACATTGAACACGGGACACTTTTAATTTCTGTTTGGGAGGGTAATTAACCACGTACCCTCATTAACCCTTTGTTAACTTGTCATTTGAAACAGGCTTGTTTCTATGGCGCCAACCAATAAGATCCTTTCTCTTCAGTGTAAACGGGTGTCTTGATTTGTCTAGATCTCTCTGAGTCATGACACAGACCCGGAAGAATGGGAAGAAAGGCTCAAACCTCCGTGTTTGTTTGTTCTGAGTGCATTCGGAAAGTATTAAGACCCCTTGACTTTTCCCACATTTTGTTACATTACAGCCTTATTCTAAAATGGATTAAATGAAAATGTTTCCTCAATCTACCCATAATGACAAAGCAAAAACAGGTTATTTTTTTTTGCAAATGTATACAAAAAATAAATCACATAAGTATTCAGATCCATTGCTATGAGACTCGAAATTGAGCTCAGGTGCATCCTGTTTCCATTGATCATCCTTGAGATGTTTCTACAACTTGATTGCAGTCCAACTGTGGTAATTTCAATTGATTGGACATGATTTGCAAAGGCACACAACTGGCTATATAAGGTCCCACAGTTGACAGTGCATGTCAGAGCAAAAACCAAGCCATGAGGTCGAGGGAATTGTCCGTAGAGCTCCAAGACAGGATTGTGTCGAGGCACAAATCTGGAGAAGGGTACCAAAAAATGTCTGCAGCATTGAAGGTCCCCCAAGAAGGCCTCCATCGTTCTTAAATGGAAATTTGGCCTGAATGCCAAGCGTCAAGTCTGAAGGAAACCTGGCACCATCCCTACGGTGAAGCATGGTGGTGGCAGCATCATGCTGTGGGGATGTTTTTCTGCGGCAGGGACTGGGAGACTAGTCAGGATCGAGGGAAAGATGAACTGAGTAAAGTACAAAGAGATCCTTGATGAAAACCTACTCCAGAGCGCTCAGGACCTCAGACTGGGGAGAAGGTTTACCTTCCAACAGGACAACAACCCTAAGCACACAGCCAAGACAACGCAGGAGTGGCTTCGGGACAAGTCTCTGAATGTCCTTGAGTGGCCCAGCCAGAGCCCGGATTTGAACCCGATTGAACATCTCTGGAGAGACCTGAAAATAGCTGTGCAGTGACACTCCCCATCCAACCTGACAGAGCTTGAGAGGATCTGCAGAGAAGAATGGGAGAAACTCTTCAAGCTTGTAGCGTCATACCCTAAAAGACTCGAGGCTGTAATCACTGCCAAATCGCTGCCAAAGGTGCTTCAACAAAGTACTGAGTAAAGGGTCTGAATACTTATGCAAATGTAATATTTCAATTTTTTAAAATATAAATTAGCAAACATTTCTAAAAACCTGTTTTTGCTTTGTCATTATGGAGTATTGTGTAGATTGATATCTTTTTTAAATCCATTTTAGAATATGGCTGTAAAGTAACAAAATGTGGAAAAAGTCAAGGGATCTGAATACTTTCCGAATGCACTGTATACCTAGTAATGGTGTTAAAGAGTACACATCAACTACTGAGTGTGAGATCCTGTCTCCTGTTACAACAAGTAACCATGGAGGGAGTGACATGGAGTTTGGAAATGAGCCTGACCAGGATAAAGTACTTGCGACGACAGGTGTGGTAGAAACTTCAACGTTTTCCCTGAGAATCCTACCAGAGATGATTTTGGACTGGTTTTGGATCCCTGCTTTTTGGCTGACCCATACGTTGTTTCAAGCTGGGTAAATGACTAACAGAACTGTTACACCTGTCAAAGTTTCGAGAAGTGGAATTTTTTAGATTTTTGAGGTACCGGGTGCTCCGCGTCACACCCCTCGGGGATTGACCCGTGTCGTGCTTTGCTCTCCGGTCATGAGCAAAACATGTTGATTGCCACACACATAGATCCGCGTTTTGAAGTTGGTTTAATAATACTTTCCTGTGGACCACCAGCAGAGCAAGTTTAAATATAATTTCATTCAACATTTGTGACAGACAAGGAACATGTAAATGTGCGTGGCGTTGTCTACATAATTTAGTGACTAGGATAGAGAAAGCACTGTGTCAACTGTGGGGGCGCCCAAGATGTACTCTTAAAAAGTCTTAATCGATTCTCAATTGCGATGCGGTTCTAGAAACAAAGCCCATTACTTTCATATCACATCAAAATAAATTCACAAATGCTAAATATACACACTGTGTTAACTGGATTTATCACAGTTGCAGCCGACAGTATTTTTCAGTTACAAGTTCCTGGCAGCCTTCTTCTGTAACACACATGCTAGATAGCTAATTAGCACAGATGGTCCCTCTGTCTTCCGTAAACACATGCTGTAACATGGAGATATGGACGTGTGTGAACATATATTTTTGGCTGACATGAAACTTACGTTCCTTATGTTTCCAAAACCGTACCGCAAGCGATACGTGTTCACGTTTAGAGTAAACATCGGTTCTATCATCAATAGGTGATAAAGGTAGTTAGCGTCTATGAATGGGGTAGAGGCACCCATGCAGCTGGTGATAGGAAGTGCTCTGTGAGAGAGAAACGAGTTTGAGTGGGGCAGAAAGTTTCCTATGCTGAGGCAGTGAAGAGAGTAGAGGATAACCCAAGGGAGAGTGATTTGACTGGAGCCCCCCAGTGAGTAGGCCTGAAGAGAGCGATCCAGAGAGGATGAGTTTTAGTAAGGTAGGATTTATTGCTATGGTTATTAATTGTCTGCACTGATGGAGCATAAATCCCAGAAAATAGATGTGGTAGTGGCAGCAGCTGTTGGCCTGGATTAGGATCTGGTAGGGCTAAAGTATTGGTATATTTTTGTATATGTGTAGGGTTAGATAGTGGTGAGATTTATTTTCACCCTTCTTTTCTGTGACATAATGTGCAATTCACACTCCGACCTGTAAAAGACAGCAATACGCAACACAGCGCCAAGTATGCATGCCGGAAACTCACAGGAAGAAGAAGTAAACAGTAAACCTATGCTAGGACAGTTGAATATTTACCTTACTGAGTCGATGGAATAAAGTTATGTATTATTTTCTATTCTATTCTATTTTTTATTTTCTATTCTAACACACTGTTCATTGTAAACAAGTCTGCTTTGACCTTGAAAGATACTGATCATAGGAGATTGGATGTGTACAGTACCGTAATTCAAAGAACAGCGCGCATACGCTTTTCATTTAAGCACACCCTTTGAGCTATGACGCCAACAAATAAGATCCTTTCTCTTCTGTGTAAACGGAAGTGAACAGTGACCAAGAACCATTTCCACATTCATGTTTTTATTGTTGTTATTTGGACGTTTATTAACCCACTGGAACCTTAAAATATGACCCATTTAACTGCACAGTGTCACATACTTACCTCAGGTCTTACCTCAGGTCTTTAATTCGCGTTGGAGACAGGACTTGATAGATGTTATCTAGTTAACGCTAGCTAGCTGCAAACGTTAGCTAACAATGGCTAACTGTATGGTTTTTCACACTCAAATAGCCTCCATCATGGAGGTGCTAGCGAATGCAGCCGTGGCAGAGATCTGTAAACTCGTAGACGACGACTATGCAGTGTTTCGTTTGGAAATTTCTCAAAGCCAGAAAGAAAACAGGGGATTGCGGAGGAAACTACAGCTACTCGAACTGAAGGTGTCACGGGAGCGCGCAGAGAGGACCATTCGAGAGCGCGTCCTCGCAAGTCGTCCGAGTAGTGTCAAGATCCTCGACCGATACAGAGGAATGGCAAGAGGTACATTTAGCCTGTCGCCCCGTTCGCCTCTGCGCATGTGTTCAGATGTGTTACCCAGAATTGGGTCTTGGTCAATTTTGGGATAGTATGCAACTTCCCCTGATTACTTAGCTATCTTGCAAAAACGTTTTTCTTGTATCTTTATTTTACCTGGCAGATCAATTAAGAGCAAATTCTTCTTGCACAAAGACACAATATAATATTCTAACCAAATTCTTGAATTTCCTATTGTTATACTAAACATTTTGTATTTATTGCATGGAATATAATCAATCAATAAATAGTATATCAAAAAGTTATGAATAGTGTTATAAGTGTTACCTTACATCCTTGCCAATTGTAGACAGTGTCAATAGTGTAAATATTGTGTTGAGCATTGACAGTAGCTAACTTAACCACTCCTTTCCCCACAATCACTCTCATAGGTGAAGGACATCTCACTGGAGGCCACAGGAGCTTTGTGAAGCCAGTGGGACCCAATGCGTGGAGAGATGACCAACCTATAGCTATAGATGAAGGGAATGGAACCTCAACCCAGCATGTTATCGTGATAGAGGTTAGTGTCATAGTGTTGCATAAAACATTACAGTACATAAAATGTGGCCCGTTTATTTCAGAAAGGCTCCCCTCAGCTATTTACTTGCTTACACGTACATCCTAATTTATCTGCCATAGGGGAGCTTGTGAGACTTCCCTACGACATTATCTAATTCAACTCATGTACCGACAATAACCTCTTCTCTTCTTGTGTCAGTCTGCAGATGCAGAGGCTGCAGGTCCTGGAGGATCGTCTCTGGTCAAGCAGGAGAGGACCGAAGGAGATGAACCACAACACACCAGAGACATCCAGACTGGCACAGTGGCTGGAGTGGCGTCCCCTTTAGCCACGGAGGACCCCGCCGCCCAGCCCCAGCCCAGGACCCGACGCAGCAACACGGAGGTCAGTGGAACGCTGAACGCCGTCCTCAAGTCAGAGACAGACAGCGAGAATTTAACTGTAACACACAGGCTCTTACACACAGGACCTGACCACAGATCAGACCAAGAGAGACTGGAGTTGGGACCACTGGGCTGTCCTCCTGCTCCTGTCTCAGAGTATTTGCTTCACGGTATCCCAAGCCCGAGGACGGTTCATTTCCATCGGGACTCAGGTGACGCGTTAGAGACTGGCAATGATCTGTCTTGTTCTTACACTACAGAGATGGACCCTGGCAACATGCCCTTGGGTTTAAAGACACAAACTGATCTGTCTAGAGGGGACTGGAACCGGTACAGTAGTAGTGTATACTCTGAAGGGTGCCTAGATAAGAAAGTGGAGGATATAGTGGTAGATGAATTGACTGTGAAAGTGGAGGGTGACGCTCCTCCCACAAGGAATACAGATAGTCACCTAGGAGATGGACACTCACAGGGCAGATATTTCTTAGATTACAGAGAAAGATTAGAGACAAATCCAAACGTTGTGACCCACTCCCCTTTGCACATGCTCAGGGATCGTGAACCTGTGTCCACGTCGATGGGGCCTTCCAATTCACATGGCTGCATCCTTTTCGATCAGGTATTGAACTCAGAGGACCAAAGGGCCAAGGTGCAGGGAGGGGGACTAACATCCGGCAATAGCAAAGAGAAACGGTTCCTCTGCATGTTCTGTAACAAAGGCTTCAGCTGCCCCCAGAAGGTGGAGATCCACCAGAGGGTCCACACAGGGATAAAACCCTTCAGCTGTACCCAGTGTCACATGCGCTTCGCCGAGGCTGGCAACCTGAAGAGGCACCAGAGGGTCCACACAGGGGAGAAACCTTTCAGCTGTACCCAGTGTCAGATGTGCTTCACCCAGGCTTGCCACCTGAAGAGGCACCAGAGGGTCCACACAGGGGAGAAACCCTACAGCTGCCCCCGGTGTCATATGCGCTTCGCCCAGGCTGGCAACCTGAAGATGCACCTGAAGGTCCACACGGAAGAGAGGCCGTTCGCTTGTACGCACTGTGGGAAGAGGTTCTCAGAGAGGAGCTACCTCAAGATACACCAGCAGAAAAACCATTCCACTCGATAGCTTCTGATTTTCATTGTTGTCAGCAGAAAAGATCCACAGATGCATTTGGTATAACAAGAGTAACATATTTCAGTGTTGAATATTCCTGGGTAGAATATTGCATCCAGGCATTGTGTGATATATAACGCATATATAAGCCTAAAAAGGCTGTTACATATTGTGTTTGTACCGTGTAGGGTATATGTTGTTCACAAATGCCTGTTTCATTACCTCCATTTAAGATTCTATTTCAAGAGGTAGGCTTTCAGACATTTTCAGAAGATGGGCAGGGACTATGCTGTCCTAGCTTCAGGGGGAAGCTGGTTCCACCAATCGGGTGCCAGGACAGAGAAGAGCATTGCCTGGGCTGAGCGGGAGCTGACCTCCCGTAGGGG
Organism: Coregonus lavaretus; assembly: GCF_964263955.1. Taxonomy (NCBI): domain Eukaryota; kingdom Metazoa; phylum Chordata; class Actinopteri; order Salmoniformes; family Salmonidae; genus Coregonus; species Coregonus lavaretus. The sequence goes on along the minus strand of NW_028167177.1, from coordinate 1,351,331 downwards.
TGGGACGGCCAAGAGACCAGAGGAGGCAGAACGGATGCTCAGGTTGGGGTGTAGGGTTTGATTATAGCCGGAAGGTATGGAGGGCCAATTCCCCTTGCTGCTCCGTAGGCAAGCGCCATGGTCTGCTAGTGGATGCAAGCTTTGACTGGAAGCCAGTGGAGTGTGCGGAGGTGTGGGGTGAGAACTTGGGAAGGTTGAACACACGGCGGGCTGCGGCGTTCTGGATAAGTTGCAGGGGTTTGATGGCACAAGCAGGGAGCCCAGCCAACAGAGAGTTGCAGTAGTCTAGATGGGAGGTGACAAGCGCAGGGATTAGGACCTGCGCCGCTTCCTGTGTGAGGAAGGGTCGTACTCTATGGATGTTATAGAGCACGTGTCACACTCAACACCCCTGTTGTAGAGCATGAACCTGCAGGAGCGAGTCACTGCTTTGATGTTCTTTGCACTCTGGGAGGGGGACACCGTGGAGCCGCGGCTTTGTCTTGTTGAGCTTGAGGTGGTGGGCCAACATCCAAGCTGAGATGTCTGCCAGGCACGCAGAGACGTGTATGTGTGGTTTTCATATGGTGTATTTAACACTTGTTTATGTTTAATAAACACAATGGGACTTTTCATTCTAAGACTTTCATTGAGACTCTTTAGTATACATCACATCTGATCTCACCCTATTCTGCATATACCCAGCAGCGCTTTATAGCTGTAGCGGGGATGGGTAAACACTCCATGTTGAAAGTGTGTTTATTACAGGGCCGGCATTATGGGCGGGCCTTAGGGGGCCTGGCCCGCCATACTGTATCTCCATACCCGTCCAAATATATTTATCATTTATTTGGCCGAGACGCGCGCAGACAGAAAGACCCATCATTGTCAGATAAAGCATCCGAGCAACCAAAACAGCCCCCCTCTGTCTCAGTATGTATAGCCCAAGAGTATGGCAAGACATTCTCTTTTTTGACCACATCAGACAAATGGGCTACATATTGTAAGACAGAAATGTAAGTCGTTCGGATGCTATTTTGGACTAACGTGCGAAGGTAACCTACTTTTTAAAGTGATTTGATTTACAATCGGATGAAAACATCATGACGTGTTGCGTTCATGCCACATTATAAGGTAGACAAATACATTTTTACAGTTAAATTACATGTCATTACTATAAAACCCACAATAGAAGCGCTAAAGCAGTCATTTGGACTGCTCAAGAATTTAAAAAATACATTAGTCTACTCTGCTATTTTTAAAGTCAGGCCCCCTCCGTCCTTGACTTTTCCTAAATAAGTCCATAATACACACTGTCCTTGTCAGAATCTTAATATCACAAACAGAACTGGTGTTATAGACCGTTTTAGGAGGGCATATCATTTTGGTTTTCCTCGTTGCCCCTCCTCCTGACGGTAAGGCCTGCTCCCCACCTTCTCCCGATAGTTGAAGATGCCGTGCCCAGTTGATAATCACCCCGATAATTGCCTCGAAGCTGAACCTAAACTATACTGAAACGAATTTCACACATATAATAACAGATTAAATAAATTAAGTAGGCTAAAGTATGATGAGGGAGAATGGATGAGTTGATGCGCAAGGGGAAGCGAACAATGCATAATTATGCTATCACCAATTGTGAATAAAGAACAGGGCGGGCCATTCTATTGTATTGATCTATTCTAATTATAATCTAAAAATGGTACAGTGGAGAAAAAAAGTATTTAGTCAGCCACCAATTGTGCAAGTTCTCACACTTAAAAAGATGAGAGAGGCCTGTAATTTTCATCATAGGTACACGTCAACTATGACAGACAAATTGAGAGAAAATTTTTCCAGAAAATCACATTGTAGGATTTTTAATGAATTTATTTGCAAATTATGGTGGAAAATAAGTATTTGGTCACCTACAAACAAGCAAGATTTCTGGCTCTCACAGACCTGTAACTTCTTCTTTAAGAGGCTCCTCTGTCCTCCACTCGTTACCTGTATTAATGGCACCTGTTTGAACTTGTTATCAGTATAAAAGACACCTGTCCACAACCTCAAACAGTCACACTCCAAACTCCACTATGGCCAAGACCAAAGAGCTGTCAAAGGACACCAGAAACAAAATTGTAGTCCTGCACCAGGCTGGGAAGACTGAATCTGCAATAGGTAAGCAGCTTGGTTTGAAGAAATCAACTGTGGGAGCAATTATTAGGAAATGGAAGACATACAAGACCACTGATAATCTCCCTCGATCTGGGGCTCCACGCAAGATCTCACCCCGTGGGGTCAAAATGATCACAAGAACGGTGAGCAAAAATCCCAGAACCACACGGGGGGACCTAGTGAATGACCTGCAGAGAGCTGGGACCAAAGTAACAAAGCCTACCATCAGTAACACACTACGCCGCCAGGGACTCAAATCCTGCAGTGCCAGACGTGTCCCCCTGCTTAAGCCAGTACATGTCCAGGCCCGTCTGAAGTTTGCTAGAGTGCATTTGGATGATCCAGAAGAGGATTGGGAGAATGTCATATGGTCAGATGAAACCAAAATAGAACTTTTTGGTAAAAACTCAACTCGTTGTGTTTGGAGGACAAAGAATGCTGAGTTGCATCCAAAGAACACCATACCTACTGTGAAGCATGGGGGTGGAAACATCATGCTTTGGGGCTGTTTTTCTGCAAAGGGACCAGGACGACTGATCCGTGTAAAGGAAAGAATGAATGGGGCCATGTATCTTGAGATTTTGAGTGAAAACCTCCTTCCATCAGCAAGGGCATTGAAGATGAAACGTGGCTGGGTCTTTCAGCATGACAATGATCCCAAACACACCGCCCGGGCAACGAAGGAGTGGCTTCGTAAGAAGCATTTCAAGGTCCTGGAGTGGCCTAGCCAGTCTCCAGATCTCAACCCCATAGAAAAAATTTGGAGGGAGTTGAAAGTCCGTGTTGCCCAGCGACAGCCCCAAAACATCACTGCTCTGGAGGAGATCTGCATGGAGGAATGGGCCAAAATACCAGCAAAAGTGTGTGAAAACCTTGTGAAGACTTACAGAAAACGTTTGACCTGTGTCATTGCCAACAAAGGGTATATAACAAAGTATTGAGAAACTTTTGTTATTAACCAAATACTTATTTTCCACCATAATTTGCAAATAAATTCATTAAAAATCCTACAATGTGATTTTCTGGATTTTTTTTCCTCATTTTGTCTGTCATAGTTGACGTGTACCTATGATGAAAATTACCGGCCTCTCTCATCTTTTTAAGTGGGAGAACTTGCACAATTGGTGGCTGACTAAATACTTTTTTCCCCACTGTATATACTCACTCTGTCAATCTATTCTGGCCTACTTGGAGTACACAGTGAGAGCGTGCGTAATTTACAATGGCAAGAAGACCAAGACAAATGGATGCACTTGTTACCGTTGCTACAAAATCTGAATGAAACCAACTCAGATGGTGGGGAAGAGTGAATCATGATGACATCTCTGATGAGTATTCTTCTGATTCTAAGCCTCAACCTGAATCTACTCCCAAGCGCAAAACATAATTGTGCACGCTGAGCAGGTGCCAGCGCCACCACCAAATGAAACGGTGAGACAGGAGAGAGGAGGGCACCGTTCGGAATAGAACAAGCCGGTGAGAATTCTATGGGCCATTATCAGCACAAAATGTCATCACTGCGAGAGCAGGCCCTACATCTCAAGCAAGAAAACAAATTCAGCAACACACTTTCGTTGTTTAGGCTATGTGAGATGGACATGTTCCAACTGATAATTAACTTTTGGACTGGTGTCATATCAACACTTATATTAATTATGCCATTATTGCTTTTGTGATGATTTTCACTATTATCAAGCACACTTGGCGCTTGTAATGATATTTAGGCTACTGATGTTTTCATCATTTGACCGTGCATCTTGCTGACCATGTGTATTGGCTGTTGGGGTATTTATTTTTATTTAGTTGTTATAAATATACCGGGTTCATAGTTGTAACAAAGCCACTCCACAAATACAATTGATTGAACACTTTAATTATTATAATAAAAAATGTTTATACATATATCCACATAGGAGGTCTTGAAAAAAACATGCCCCCCTACGTTGCCCGTCCAACGGATTCGTTCTTATTATCTGTTTGTGCGTGTGTACAGTACATATCTGATGGAGTGGATGTCTGTTTAATCTGTATCACCTCTCTTCCAGGAGGAGGAGGATCCAGAGGTGCTGCTGGTGAAGGAGGAGGGGTGTGAGGAGGGTCTGGGGAACCCTGAGGGGACCATGGTCATGGAGGACAACCAGACTACACCTCCTCCTGAACCCACAGAGGAACCAGCTGAGCAGCACAGGATCACACACAGTCTCACTGAGGTGGGCCCACTGTGAACTACTGTCTGAATGGTATTAGGTCAGGGCCCGTATCCACAAAGCCTCTCAGAGTAGGAGTGCTGATCTAGGATCAGTTTAGCCTGTTAGATCATAATGAATAAGACTATGTAGACAGGTGGAGGACCTTTGCTTTGTGGATTTAATTTTGTCTTAACTGTGGGACCATGCCTTTTAATGATGAAACCATTAGTGTCAAGTAATCAAATTAACAAACACGTTTTTTATTTCGCCTTTATTTAATCAGGGAGTCATACTGAGACCAAGGTCTCTTTTACAGATGAGCCCTGAATTACAGAAATGTGAGAAAATACACACATCAAAATATAAATACAAAATGCAACTAGAAAGAAAAACAGTCATAAAATACAAACACATTCATCAGGATTAAGGTCCTCAAGCATCCTTCTGAATTGCCCTAGAGGCACCAAAACATCAAATGTAAGAACATTTTGAAGATTGTTCCACAAATAAGGTGCAAGAAAACTAAAAGCTGATGAACCTAACTTAGTAGAGACCAAATGAATTTCCTGAGTTAGCCAACCCTGACACCGGGTGTGGTAACTCATAAGTCTAAAGTTTAGTAATAATGTTAGGTACAGTGGGAGTTTTTGTAAAGGGGCTTTATAAATGAAAATATAGCAATGTATCAACCTACGTGACATCAAAGAGGGCCAACCAACTTTCTGGTAGAGAATGCATTGATGAGTACTAAAACTGTCGCCAATAATGATAATAGCATCTAACGGCTTTAATGAAGTGGCAGCTGCATTCATATAGATGATGTCGCCATAGACTGAATAATTTGCTGTCTACTATTTAGCGAGAGGTATGACCTATTTCTATAGAAGAAGCCTATTTTTATTCTCAGCTTAAATAACTCATCCATATTCTTTTTAAAATACAGATTTTCATCTATCCAGATGCCCAGACATTTGTAAGCAGGGACACGTTCAATATGGACACCATCCAAAGTACATATGCTTAAATCATCAGAGTTATTTTTATGCGCTCTAGAGAACAACATATGCTTAGTTTGATCTGCATTCAATACTAATTTCAGGTCAATAAAGTTTTTCTGTAATACGATGAAGGCAGACTGTAGATCAGATAAAGCCTGGTGAATCGTGGGGGTAATAGCATACACAACAGTATCATCGGCATGCAAGTGCAGGTTACAATTTTTTTGTAAACTGCAACAATATTGTTAATGTAAACAGTAAAAGGTACAGGACCCAGAATTGACCCCTGCGGGATACCTTTTGTTATGTCCAGAAAACAGGATTTAACACCATCAGTAGATACACATTGAATTCTATCTGCCAATAAATGTTTTAAACAGTTATACTGAACTAAAATATAAACGAACATGTAAAGTGTTGGTCCCATTTTTCATGAGCTGAAATAAAAGATCCCAGAAATGTTCCATATGCACAAAAGCTTATTTCTCTCAAATGTTGTGCACAAATTTGTTTACATCCCTGTTAGTGAGAATTTCTCCTTTGCCAAGATAATCCATCCACCTGACAGGTGTGGCATATCAAGAAGCTGATTAAACAGCATGATCATTACACAGGTACAACTTGTGTTGGGAACCACTCTAAAATGTGTAGTTTTGTCAAACAACACAATGCCACAGATGTCTCAAGTTTTGAGAGAGCTTACAATTGGCATGCTGACTGCAGGAATGTTCAACAGAGCTGTTGCCAGAGAATTTCATGTTAATTTTTTGACCATAAGCCGCCTCCAACGTCGTTTTAGAGAATTTGGCAGTATTCAGTACTCAGACTAGAAGTGGTAGGCCACACAAGCTCACAGAACGTGACCGCCGAATGCTGAAACGCATAACGTGTCAGTCCTCGGTTGCAACACTCACTACCGACTTCCTAACTGCCTCTGGAAGCAACGTCAGCACAATAATTGTTCGTCGGGAGCTTCATGACCGAGCAGCCGCACACAAGCCTAAGATCACCATGGCAATGCCAAGCGTCGGCTGGAGTGGTGTAAAACTTCCCGCCATTGCATTCTGGAGCAGTGGAAATGTGTTCTCTGGCGTGATGAATCACACTTCACCATCTGGCAGTCTGACGGACGACTCTGGGTTTTGCAGATGCCAGGAGAACGCTATCTGCCCCAATGCATAGTACCAATGGTAAAGTTTGGCGGAAGAAGAATAATGGTCTGGGGCTGTTTTTCATGGTTCGGGCTAGGCCCCTTAGTACCAGTGAAGGGAAATCTTAATCCTACAGCATACAATGACATTCTAGACGATTCTGTGCTTCCAACTATGTAGCAACAGTTTGGGGAAGGCCCTTTCCTGTTTTAGCATGACAATGCCCCCATGCACAAAGAGAGGTCCATACAGAAAGGGTTTTGTTGAGATCGGTGTGGAAGAACTTGACTGGCCTGCACAGAGCCCTGATCTCAACCCCATCGAACATCTTTGGGATGAATTGGAATGCCGACTACGAGCCAGGCCTAATCGCCCAACATCAGTGCCCGAACTCACTAATGCTCTTGTAGCTGAATGGAAGCAAGTCCCCGCAGCAATGTTCCAACATCTAGTGGAAAGCCTTTCCAGAAGAGTGGAGGCTGTTATAGCAGCAAAGGGGGACCAACTCCATATTAATGCCCATGATTTTGGAATTAGATGTTCGACGAGCAGGTGTCCACATACTTTTGGTCATGTAGTGTATGTTGATGTTGATGGTGGTGCTGGAGATTATGAATATGTCCCTTTAACTTCTTAAGGATCGGACACTTTTTTTCAATTTTCGCCTAAAATGACATACCCAAATCTAACTGCCTATAGCTCAGGACCTGAAGCAAGGATATGCATATTCTTGATACCATTTGAAAGGAAACACTTTGAAGTTTGTGGAAATGTGAAATTAATGTAGGAGAATATAACACATTAGATCTGGTAAAAGATAATACAAACAAAAAAACATGAGTTTCTTTTCTTGTTCCATCATCTTTGAAATGTAGGAGAAAGGCCACAATATAATATTGCAGTTTAGGCGCAATTTAGATTTTGGCCACTAGATGGCAGCAGTGTGTATGCAAAGTTTCAGATTGATCCAGTGAAGCGTTGCAATACTGGACTATTATCATGTCTGCCTAAATGTGCCGAATTGGTCAATTGATACATTTTCAAGTACATAACTATAGAGAACATACAAAAATGATATGGTAATACAAAATGTAAGTTGACACACTCCCAGGAATGTCATACATGATGGATCATTAGCTTATGCACTAACTTTCACACATCTAGATGGCCGGGGTTCAAACTGTAGAACCCAGTTCCTACATTTGAATATAAAAATTTATTTTATCAAACAAAACTATGCTACATTTTATCTCTGGGACCCTTAGGATGACAAATCAGAGCAAGATTACTGAATGTAAGTACATTATTTACCTTCAGAGGTGAATGTATCAAACCAGTTGCCGTGATACGTTTTTTGTTGTTTTGCACTCTCCTCAAACAATAGCATGGCATTTTTTTCACTGTAATAGCTACTGTAAATTGGACAGTGCAGTTAGATTAACAATAATTTAAGCTTTCTGCCCATATAAGACATGTCTATGTCCTGGAATTGTTGTGCATTTACTGTTTTCAAATCACCAGCAGTCAGAGATGGAGCTTTAAAAGTAGCTTGATTTAGCTTTCTTAATGAAAATAGCGCATCTGTTTCTCAGTTGTCTGAAAGAGTGCCAGTCCACTACAGAGTCAGTTTTCCTTGCTTTGGACCAGGCCTGATTTCTCATCTGAAGGAGCTCAGATAGCTGCGAAGAAAACCAGGGGTTAGATCTATCTTTGACTCTGAATTGTTTAAAAGGGGCGTGTTTATCTGCCAGAGGAATAAATATGGAGTGTACATTTTCTAGAGCCAACTCAGGGTCAGGAATACAGGAGACAGTGGCTAAATCAGAGTAGAGCATGTCATGTAAAAACCCTTGAGGAGAGAATTTTTACAAATGTATATTTTTAATTAAACAAGGGTGAGTATTTTTGCTGTTTGGTATCTCGAATACATACTATGGGACAATTATCACTGAGATCATATGCAAATACTCCACTAGACAAATATTTATGGGGGTTATTAGTAAGACATTAAGCTGTGTGGGTTTTGAGATCAATTGAGTCAGATTAAACTCAACGCATTCGTGAAAGTATTCAGACCCCTTGACTTTTTGCACATTTTGTTACGTTATAGCCTTATTCTAAAACTGATTAAATTGTTTTTTCCCCTCATCAATCTACACACAATTCCCCATAATGACGAAGCAAAAACAGGTTTTTAGAAATTAGAAAAATGTGGCAAAGCAATTCAGTTTTTGTCCTGAATACAAATTGTTATGTTTGGGGCAAATCCAATACGACACATTACTGAGTACCACTCTTCATATTTTCAAGCATAGTGGTGGCAGCATCATGTTATGGGTATGCTTGTAATTGGCAAGGACTGGGGATTTTATCAGGATAAAAATAAAACAGAATGAAGCTAAGCACAGGCAAAATCCTAGAAGAAAACCTTGTTCAGTCTGCTTTCCACCAGACACTGGGAGATTAATTCACCTTTCAGCAGGACAATAACCTGAAACACAAGGCCAAATCTACACTGGAGTTGCTTAACAAGAAGACAGTGAATGTTCCTGAGTGGCCAAGTTACAGTTTTGACCAATCTACTTGAAAATATATGTCAATCCCTGAAAATGATTGTCTAACAATGATCAACAACCAATTTGACAGAGCTTGTAGAATTTTGAAAAGAATAATGGGCAAATGTTGCACAATCCAGGTGTGGAAAGCTCTTAGAGACTTAACCAGAAAGATTCAGAGCTGTAATCGCTGCCAAAGGTGCTTCTACTAAATATTGACTCGGGTGGGAATACTTATGTCAAGTAGATATTTCTGTATCTTATTTTCAATACATTTGAAAACATTTCTAAAAACATGTTTTCACTTTGTCATTATGGGGTATTGTGAGAAAAAAATCTATTTACTCCATTTTGAATGCAGGCTGAAACGCAACAAAATGTGGAAAAATAATACTTTCTGAAGGCACTGTATATGGCCACTCCTCCCCCTTTCTGTAATCTGTCACATCTAAATACATTATAATAATTTACTTCAATGTCTTTATCAGAGACAGAACCATTTAACCATGTTTCCGAGAGAACCAGAATGTCAAGACACTAGTTCTGAACCCAAATGTCAATTGTGTCCATTTTTTAAATCATACTACGCACATTTAGGTGCATTAGCCCCCTACAAGATTTAAAGTCAGAGGGGGTATTCAGCTCATTCACATAAGAGCTAACAGGCATAGGGTCATCTGCAGCAATTTGTTGAGTAAGCTGAGACTTTGCCAGGTCCCTGGCCAACCATGTGAGAGCAGAGCAGACTGAGAATTCGACAGATCTCCTTCAAGTCGCTGGATGCAAGGGCTGGGATGGGAACGGGGTGAGCAGTGTTTGCAGGGCTCAGTCCACCCGGATGAAACTCCCATAGTATCAAATTAACTAACATGTTTGCATAGTACTAATAGCAATCCTTCTTTGCCCAATCAGAAGATGCTCCATAGCAGGGTGCTCATATGATATTTCTTGATCCAACATCCTCTCACTCTGTATCTCTTACAGTCAGTAGACATGGAGGATGGGAAGCCTGATCTGCTGCTGGTCAAAGAAGAGACAATAAAGGACGGACTAGAGAGCATTGACCTGCTGAGTGGACTAAAGATGGGGGAGCAAGGTAAGGGAGAAATACATATAGCCTACATACAACCCTGTGTAGCTCAGTTGGTAGAGCATGGCGCTTGCAATGCCAGGGTTGTGGGTTCGATTCCCACGAGGGGCAAGTATGAAAATGTATGCACTCACTAACTGTAAGTCGCTCTGGATAAGAGCGTCTGCTAAATGACTAAAATGTAATACAGTAATAGATCTACAATGGGAATAGTGATGCGCCTGGCTATTATTCTTTCTTAATTTTCTTCATTGATAAAATGTAATCAATACAACTTATGTTTACATACCAAAACACACATTATAATGTATGAACTTGACCAGGTAATTGACTCAGAAAACTTCTCTGCCATGTTTGTAAAGTCTATTTTGTAACGTCTTCCTGCAGGTGGTTGGCTGGAGGCAAACAGAGGAGACTGGGCGGCCATCTTGGATTCCCAGACCCAGACGGGTGCAACCAAGGGCCCAGGGGACAACATCACTGAGCAGGGCAGAACCAGAGGCGACATAGTGGAGGTCAGTGGATGGGACAGCGTCCTCAACTCTGCGCTGCAGTACAATACTGTTAACCACAAACAGAAACAGACAGTCAAACACAAAACAACATCCGATCTTAGTCTCCATGACAGCAAACTGGCTGAGACCAGGTCGAGGCGTAGATTTGGTCTGCGGAGACAGGGAGGTGTCCATATGTGGCGGGAGAGAACAGACACAGACTAGCAATGCTCCATCCTGCTCCTATAGTTGTGATTCAGACAGACTGATGGCGCCTCAGGTTAACCCCCTAACAGGTGCTGCCTTCAGCCTGCCTTCTATAGGATCTATCAACTGGAACATGGACCCTACGACAACACAGACACTCCCTGGCCTTCGTCCTCCTCACAATCTCCTTATGTTAAACCAGACCTCAGACAATGCCAGTGCCTCAACACTAAGTGGCTACACAAGCCCATTCACAAATGACAGTAGTAGTGACGCTATCAGCAGATCCGGTGGCGAAGAGAAGTGCTTCCCGTGTTCGTTCTGTGGGAAAGCCTTCAGTTTCCCCAAACAGGTGGAGATCCACCAGAGGATGCACCCGGGGGAGAAATTGTTTGGCTGCCACCTCGACTGGGCCTGTTTCTCCGACTCATCCCACATGAAGATGCACCTGATGGTCCACATGGGAGTGAGGCCATTCGCCTGTACATACTGCTGGAAGAGGTTCTCATAGAGGAGATACCTCAGGATACACCAGTATAGTGTATCCTGAGTATAGTGATATGTAATGTAATACTAGTTAGTTAGTTCGTAGTTAATTCTGTTGGTTTTGGATGTAGTAGGGAACTGGATGAGGTGAACTGAGGAAAAAATGAGTATGATGAGGCAGAGTAGATGATATGGTGATGGTTGGTGTGATGGTGTCTGTAAAAATGCTTCACTGATGAAAAGTGTTTTCATGTAATGTTGCACCTTTTCCAAAGTATCCCCCAACCCAACCCGGTTATATCCACCAACCCAACCCAGTTAAATCCCCCATATCCCCCCCAACCCAACCCGATTATATCCCCCATACCCCCATTGACTGTGGTTAATATTTTAGAATATCATGTCATGTTTCTGTGTGTACAGCAAAAGGTTTCTTATATAAACCTTTATGATTTTCTCTTCCATTTGTGTTTACAGTCTGCAGTCCATGAGGACTTGCTGATATCCAGTGTTACTGGTGGGAGAGAGTGGACCTCTGAAGCGGCTGGTCACAAACCCTGGCCCCGGATCGGGACCATGGATCAGGAGCCATCGCTCTTCCTTCCTGAGTCGGATCCAGGACCGAACCGCGAGGGACAGAGACTCCACCACCACCACAAATACACAGAACACAACCAGTGGACAGGTGGACTGAACAACCTCAGTCCTGGTGGTCATAAGAGAGACAGAGGCTCCAGTCAGGGATCCAGTCTGCAGCCCAGATCCTTTTCTTCACAGTCTCAGTGCAGGGATGAAGCAGGGCCTGGGACTGATAGAGGTAGACCCTCCTGTTCCTATGATACAAACACAACAGTATCCATGATGAACAGAGCAAGTCACCCTGGGCTTCAGCCTTCAGAGAGAGTGGTGGGAGAGCCCCCTGGTGGGAGTCTAACAGGAAGTCTGTCTTCTCTTTCCGGGTCTCGTCTAATGCCTAGTGACTGGGTTCATAAAAGGCATGGGCCTGGACCTGGGTCTAGCCTTCCTCAGCTACCTCATGGTTACCCTACCAATACAGCACACAATCCCAACAACACCCAAACAATGGCTAGAGGTCAAGGAGGGAGCTCAAAGACTAATCACCTGAGGGTGGAGGCTCCTGCTTCTACTTCCTCTGGTGTTATTGGGTCACAGCGTGGGAGGCAGAGCATTAGGGGGGATGCCGACAAGCCGTACGCCTGCCCCACATGTGGGAAGCGCTTCGCTCAGGCGAATTATGTGAAGATGCATCAGACCGTTCACACCAAGGAGAAGCCCTTCAAGTGCAAACTATGTTACAAGAGCTTCTCCTTCCTGACTAACCTTACCAGACATAAGAGTGTCCACAATGGGGAGAAATCGTAGCACTGTGGCTTGAGTTTTACACAGGGGATATCTGGGAACCATTCTTTAGCTGACATATTATAGTGATCATGCGAAGTGTCTTAGGGTAAGATTTTATTTTTTTAAGTACTCTAAGTCCCTCCATTGAGCATCTGGGTATGCTCACATTTTCGTCCTCCATTTGGCAAATCTGACCATAACTCTATCCTCCTGATTCCTGCTTACAAGCAAAAACTCAAACAGGAAGTACCAGGACGCTCTAAATTCGGAAGTGATCAGATGATGTGGATGCTAAGCTACAGGACTGTTTCGCTAGCACAGACTGGAATATTGTTCTGGGACTCATCCGATGGCATTGAGTTAACCACATCAGTCATAAGTGCATTGATGATATTGTCCCCACAGTGACCATATGTACATATCCCAACCAGAAGCCATGGATTACAGGCAACATCCGCATGGATGTGGCAGGGCTTGCAAACTATCACGGACTACAAAGGGAAACCAATGCCGCGAGCTGCCCAGTGACACGAGCTTACCAGACGAGCTAAATGCCTTCTATGTTCGCTTCAAGGCAACCAACAGTGAACCATGCGAGAGCACCAGCTGTTCCGGATGACTGTGTGAGCACGCTCTCCGTAGCTGACGTGTATAAAACCTTTAAACAGGTTGACATTCACATGGGCCAGACGGATTACCGGGACACGTAGTCAGAGCATGCGCTGTCCAGCTGGCAAGTGTCTTCACTGACATTTTCAACCTCTTCTTGACCCAGTCTGTAATACCTACATGTTTCAAGCAGACCACTATAGTCCCTGTGCCCAAGACCGCCAAGATAACCTATCTAAATGACTATCGCCCCATAGCACCCACATCTGTAGCTGTGAAATGCTTTGAAAGGCTGGTCATGGCTCACATCAACATCATCATCCCATTTTTATTTCCCACAGCAAGAGAGGAGTTGCCACATTTATACAATATTTTTTTTTCTCCATAATGTTTTCAAGCCAATTAAGAAGGAATATCGATGTAACTTGTAACTACGTTAGAAGCTACATTTGGTTTATCAAAATAATAATTATTGTGAACTATGACATGACGTAATAAACTAATTTGAATATGTCGCAAGAGAAAATATAATTTGCCCTTATTAAACTTGCCAGATCATTTTCCATCAATGGATGTCGATTTAACTAGTTTGACTGCTATGATTAACCAATAAAGCACGAGAGGGTATGGTATATGGCCAATATACCACAGCTAAGGGCTGTTCTTAAGCATGACGCAACGCGGAGTGCCTGGATACAGCCGTTAGCCATGGTACAGTGCCTTGCAAAAGTATTCATCCCCCTTGGCGTTTTTCCTATTTTGTTGCATTACAACCTATAATTTAAATGGATTTTTATTTGGATTTAATGTAATGGGCATACACAAAATAGTCCAAATAGGTGAAGTGAAATGAAAGAAATTACTTGTTTCAAAACATTCAAAAAAATAAATAACGGAAAAGTTTACATACACTCAATTAGTATTTGGTAGCATTTCCTTTAAATTGTTTAATGTTTCGGGTAGCCTTCCACAAGCTTCCCACAATAAGTTGGGTGAATTTTGGCCCATTCCTCCTGACAGAGCTGGTGTAACTGAGTCAGGTTTGTAGGCCTCCTTGCTCGCACACGCTTTTTCAGTTCTGCCCACAAATTGTCTATAGGAATGAGGTCAGGGCTTTGTGATGGCCACTCCAATACCTTGACTTTGTTGTCCTTAAGCCATTTTGCCACAACTTTGGAAGTATGCTTGGGGTCATTGTCCATTTGGAAGACCCATTTGCGACCAAGCTTTAACTTCCTGACTGATGTCTTGAGATGTTGCTTCAATATATCCACATCATTTTCCTTCCTCATGATGCCATCTATTTTGTGAAGTGCATCAGTCCCTCCTGCAGCAAAGCACCCCCACAGCATGATGCTGCCACCCCCGTGCTTCACGGTTGGGATTGTGTTCTTCGGCTTGCAAGCCTACCCCTTTTTCCTCCAAACATAACGATGGTCATTATGGCCAAACAGTTCTATTTCTGTTTCATCAGACCAGAGGACATTTCTCCAAAAAGTACGATCTATGTCCCCATGTGCAGTTGCAAACCATAGTCTGGCTTTTTTATGGCGGTTTTGGAGCAGTGGCTTCTTCCTTGCTGAGCGGCCTTTCAGGTTATGTCGATATAGGACTCCTTTTACTGTGGATATAGATACTTTTGTACCTGTTTCCTCCAGCATCTTCACAAGGTCCTTTGCTGTTGTTCTAAGATTGATTTGCACTTTTCGCACCAAAGTACATTCATCTCTAGGAGACAGAACGCGTCTCCTTCCTGAGCGGTATGACGGCTGTGTGGTCCCATGGTGTTTATACTTGCGTACTATTGTTTGTACAGATGAACGTGGTACCTTCAGGCGTTTGGAAATTGCTCCCAAGGATGAACCAGACTTGTGGAGGTCTACCATTTTTTTTCTGAGGTCTTGGCTGATTTCTTTCTATTTTCCCATGATGTCAAGCAAAGAGGCACTGAGTTTGAAGGTAGGTCTTGAAATATATCCACAGGTACACTTCCAATTGACTCAAATTATGTCAATTAGCCTATCAGAAGCTTCTAAAGCCATGACATCATTTTATGGAATTTTCCAAGCTGTTTAAAGGCACAGTCAACTAAGTGTATGAAAAACGTCTGACCCACTGGAATTGTGATACAGTGAAGTTAAATAATCTGTCTGTAAACAATTGTTGGAAAAATTACTTGTGTCATGCACAAAGTAGATGTCCTAACCGACTTGCCAAAACTATGGTTTGTTAACAAGAAATTTGTAGAGTGGTTGAGAAATGAGTTTTAATGACTCCAACCTAAGTGTATGTAAACTTCCGACTTCAACTGTATATACACCTGTTCTGAAAGGCCCCAGAGTCTGCAACACCACTAAGCAAGGGGCACCACCAAGCAAGCGGCACCATGAAGACCAAGGAACTCTCCAAACAGGTCAGGGACAAAGTTGTGGAGAAGTACAGATCAGGGTTGGGTATAAAAACATATCCAAAACTTTGAACATCCCACGGAGCACCATTAAATCCATTATTAAAAAATGGAAAGAATATGGCACCACAACAAACCTGCCAAGAGAGGGCCGCCCACCAAAACTCACGGACCATGCAAGGAGGGCATTAATCAGAGAGGCAACAAAGAGACCAAAGATAACCCTGAAGGAGCTGCAAAGCTCCACAGCGGAGATTGGAGTATCTGTCCATAGGACCACTTTAAGCTGTACACTCCACAGAGTTGGGTTTTACGGAAGAGTGGTCAGAAAAAAGCCATTGCTTAAAGACAAAAATAAGCGAACACGTTTGGCATGTGGGAGACTCCCCAAACATATGGAAGAAGGTACTCTGGTCAGATGAGACTAAAATTGAGCTTTTTGGCCATCAAGGAAAACGCTATGTCTGGCGTAAACCCAACACCTCTCATCACCTCTCATGGTGGTGGCAGTATCATGCTGTGGGATGTTTTCATCGGCAGGGACTGGGAAACTGGTCAGATTGAAGGAATGATGGATGGTGCTAAATACAGGGAAATTCTTGAGAGAAACCTGTTTCAGTCTTCCAGTGATTTGAGACTGGGACGGAGGTTCACCTTCCAGCAGGACAATGACCCTAAGCATACTGCTAAAGCAACACTTGAGTGGTTTAAGGGGAAACTTTTTAAATGTCTTGGAATGGCCTAGTCAAAGCCCAGACCTCAATCCAATTGAGAATCTGTGGTATGACTTAAAGATTGTTGTACACCAGCGGAAACCATCCAACTTGAAGGAGCTGAAGCAGTTTTGCCTTGAAGAATGGGTAAAAGTCCCAGTGGCTAGATGTGCCAAGCTTATAGAGACATACATTTTACATTTTACATTTGAGTCATTTAGCAGATGCTCTTATCCAGAGCGACTTACAGTTAGTGAGTGCATACATTTTTCATACCCCAAGAGACTTGCAGCTGTAATTGCTGCAAAAGGTGGCTCTACAAAGTATTGACTTTGGGGGGGTGAATAGTTATGTATGCTCAAGTTTTCTGTTTCTTTGTCTTTCACACACAAAAAAATATTTTGCATCTTCAAAGTGGTAGGCATGTTGTATAAATCAAATTATACAAACCCCCCCCAAATATCCATTTTAATTCCAGGTTGTAAGGCAACAAAATAGGAAAAATGCCAAGGGGGGTGAATACTTTCGCAAGCTACTGTATATTAGCCATATACCAGAAACCCCCAGGGTGCCTTATTGCTTTTATAAGCTGGTTACCAACGTAAAAGTACTTTTTTGTCACACCCATGGTATGTGGTGTGATATACCATGGCTTTCAGCCGTTCAGTATTCAGGGCTCGAACACGGTTTATAATTGTAAGTAAATCCCTTTTGTGCATAACTATAGATAAATCCGACATGAGAGTTTGAGTGATGAAAGTTGGACAGAGGATCTCGAAATCTCTAAGCAAGAAACACTTGGACAAACTTTCAAAAACAAATGTTAGGTTATTTTCTGCCAATTATGCCGTTATTATGTGCCAGATGTTAAGACTACAAACAGTTATAAATGGTCAATTTGCGAGATTGACACCATACCTACTGTGAAGCATGGGGGTGGAAACATCATGCTTTGAAGCTGTTTTTCTGCAAAGGGACCAGGACGACTGATCCGTGTAAAGGAAAGAATGAATGAGGCCATGTATCGTGAGATTTTGAGTGAAAACCTCCTTCCATCAGCAAGGGCATTGAAGATGAAACGTGGCTGGGTCTTTCAGCATGACAATGATCCCAAACACACCGCCCGGGCAACGAAGGAGTGGCTTCGTAAGAAGCATTTCAAGGTCCTGGAGTGGCCTAGCCAGTCTCCAGATCTCAACCCCATAGAAAATCTTTGGAGGGAGTTGAAAGTCTGTGTTGCCCAGTGACAGCCCCAAAACATCACTGCTCTAGAGGAGATCTGCATGGAGGAATGGGCCAAAATACCAGCAACAGTGTGTGAAAACCTTGTGAAGACTTACAGAAAACGTTTGACCGGTGTCATTGCCAACAAGGGGTATACAACAAAGTATTGAGAAACTTTTGTTATTGACCAGATACTTATTTTCCACCATCATTTGCAAATAAATTCATTAAAAATCCTACAATGTGATTTTCTGGAATATTCTTTCTCATTTTGTCTGTCATAGTTGACGTGTACCTATGATGAAAATTACAGGCCTCTCTCATCTTTTTAAGTGGGAGAACTTGCACAATTGGTGGCTGACTAAATACTTTTTTCCCCCACTGTATAGTCATTTCAACATATTTATTGTATCAAATGGCAGCCTACAGTAGCCTATAATGGCATATAAATTTATAGCCAACTTGATGGCCAACAGATGCTAATGTATCATTCTCCACATTTAATGTCAATTTCATTGAGGACTTTTCCCTATAACAGAAGCACGCGAGGGAGTTCCATAACTTCCATTTCAAATTTCCACTGGTGCATAATAAGTTAAATAGCCTACCTACTGGTAAAAAGTTGTCACAACATGCTCGTACTGCTTTGTCTCCACTCACTCATGTGACTCAGCCAATAGTGAACTAAGCTGCATGCTGCAGTGCTTTCCCAACACGCACACACCCCTCCGACCCTCCCCACCACTCGCTCAGCAACAGCCTGCCTCACTGCCTGATAGTCAGCAGCAGCAGGTCACAGTGAAATAGATTATTTATTTTTTAAAGAAAAATGCCATGGTGGCCGTGGTGCAACTTAGAAGTAGCCCAAAAACCTGCAACCAATACATTTTCACCTGCGGCATCGTTTTCAAAGTAGCCCTATTTGCGGGAAAAACGCGAACATGGCAGCCATGCCCTCAGGTGTGCATGCTTAGTTCCCTTCTGTACTCCCTGTTCACCCACGACTGCATAGCTGCTCAGGACTCCAACACCATCTTAAGTTTGCAGAGGACACAATGGTGGTAGGCCTGATCACCGACGATGATGAGACAGCCTATAGGGAGGATGTCAGAGACCTGGCAGTGTGGTGCCAGGTCAACATCTTCTCCCTCAACGTCAGCAAGACAAAGGAGCTGATCGTGGACTACAGGAAACAGAGGGGCGAGCACGCCTCGATTCATATCGACGGGGCTGAAGTGGAGCAGGTCGAGAGGTTCAAGTTCTTCGGTGTCCACATCACTAAGGATCTATCATGTTCCAAACACACCAACACAGTCTTGAAGAGGGCACGACAACGCCTCTCCCCCCTCAGGAGGCTGAAAAGATTTGGGATGGGCCCCCAGATCCTCAAAAAGTTGAGGGCATCTTCACTGGCTGCATCACCGCTTGGTATGGCAATTGCTTGGCATCCGACCACAAGGCGCTACAGAGTACATCCAGTACATCACTGGAACCGAGCTCCCTGCCAACCAGGAGCTCTATACCAGGCGGTGTCAGAGGAAGGCACAACATGTTTTAATAGACTGCAGTCAACCAAGTCACAGACGGTTCTCTCTGCAACGGCATGGCAAGCGGTACCGATGCACCAAGTCTGGAACCAACAGGACCCTGAACAGCTTCTACCACCACCACTGCTACATAGTTAGTCCGGGTAGCTATTTGGTTAATAATATAATATAATAATATGCCATTTAGCAGACGCTTTTATCCAAAGCGACTTACAGTCATGCGTGCATACATTTTTGTGTATGGGTGGTCCCGGGGATCGAACCCACTACCCTGGCGTTACAAGCTCCGTGCTCTACCAGCTGAGCTACAGAGGACCACTATTTAATTATCTGCGTTGGCTCTTTTCTGCACAAACTCCTCACATACGCTGCTGCTACTGTTTACTATCTGTCACTTTATTCCTACTTATATGTACATATCTACCTCAAATACCTCGTAACCCTGCACATTGGTTTGGTACTGGTACCCGTGTATATAGCCAAGTTATCGTTACTCATTGTGTATCTATTATTATTTTTAATATTACGTGTTTTACCTTTCTATTCCTTCTCTATTTCTCTCTGTATTGTTGGGAAGGGCCCGTAGGTAAGTATTTCACTGTTAGTCGACACCTGTTGTTTACAAAGCATGTGATGAATAAAATGTGATTTGATTTGAGATAAAGGTGCTCAAAGTTTTGCATACCCCACCATTTATTTTATTTATTTATTTCACCTTTATTTAACCAGGTAAGCCAGTTGAGAACAAGTTCTCATTTACAACTGCGACCTGGCCAAGATAAAGCAAAGCAGTGCGATAAAAACAACAACACAGAGTTACATATGGGGTAAAACAAAACATAAAGTCAAAAATACAACAGAAAATATATAAACAGTGTGTGCAAATGTAGCAAGTTATGGAGGTAAGGCAATAAATAGGCCATAGTGCAAA
This sequence comes from Coregonus lavaretus, assembly GCF_964263955.1. Taxonomy (NCBI): domain Eukaryota; kingdom Metazoa; phylum Chordata; class Actinopteri; order Salmoniformes; family Salmonidae; genus Coregonus; species Coregonus lavaretus. The sequence continues at coordinate 1,331,235 of NW_028167177.1, read as the reverse complement.
ATAATTACAATTAGTATTAACACTGGAATGATAGATGTGCAAGAGATTATGTGCAAATAGAGATACTGGGGTGCAAATGAGCTAAATAAATAACAATATGGGGATGAGGTAGTTGGGTGGGCTAATTTCAGATGGGCTGTGTACAGGTGCAGTGATCGGTAAGGTGCTCTGACAACTGACGCTTAAAGTTAGGGAGGGAGATAAGAGTCTCCAGCTTCAGATATTTTTGCAGTTCGTTCCAGTCATTGGCAGCAGAGAACTGGAAGGAATGGCAGCCAAAGGAGGTGTTGGCTTTGGGGATGACCAGTGAGATATACCTGCTGGTGGGTGTTGATATGGTGACCAATGCGCTAAGATAAGGTGGGGATTTGCCTAGCAGTGATTTATAGATGGCCTGGAGCCAGTAGGTTTGGCGACGAATATGTAGTGAGTACCAGCCAACAAGAGCGTACAGGTCACAGTGGTGGGTAGTATATGGGGCTTTGGTGACAAAACAGATGGCACTGTGATAGACTACATCCAATTTGCTGAGTAGAGTGTTGGAGGCTATTTTGTAAATGACATCGCCGAAGTCAAGGATCGGTAGGATAGTCAGTTTTACGAGGGCATGTTTGGTAGCATGAGTGAAGGAGGCTTTGTTGCGAAATAGGAAGCCGATTCTAGATTTAATTTTGGATTGGAGACGCTTAATGTGAGTCTGGAAGGAGAGTTTACGGTCTAATCAGACACCTAGGTATTTGTAGTTGTCCACATATTCTAAGTCAGACCCGCCGAGAGTAGTGATTCTAGTCGGGTGGGCGGGTGCAAGCAGCGTTCGGTTGAAGAGCATGCATTTAGTTTTACTTGTGTTTAAGAGCAGTTGGAGGCTACGGAAGGAGTGTTGTATGGCATTGAAGCTCGTTTGGAGGTTTGTTAACACAGTGTCCAATGAAGGGCCAGATGTATACAAAATTGTGTCGTCTGCATAGAGGTGGATCTGAGAATCACCAGCAGCAAGAGCGACATCATTGATATACACAGAGAAAAGAGTCGGCCCAAGAATTGAACCCTGTGGCACCCTCATAGAGACTGCCATAGGTCCAGACAACAGGCCCTCCGATTTGACACGTTGAACTCTATCTGAGCCATACCATGAGACATCCATGTCTTCATCACAGGAAAATAAAAAATAGTTGAGATTGATATAATTTAAAAGCTTACAAACAGGGTTGTCAAACTATTCAATCATTTCTTGAAAAAAATGTAAAATAAAATAAAAAATGATGTTATTTATTTACCTTTATAGTAAATTATCTAAAAACACCTAAACTCCGATGTTTTTTATATTCGCATTCAGAAAGTACAGTTTTACAGTTTTGACATAAATCTGTTTGAAAATCTATGGCAAGACCTGAAAATGGTTGTCTAGCAATGATCAACAACCAATTTCACAGAGCTTGAAGAATTTTTAAAAGAATAATGGGCAAATGTTGCACAATCCAGGTGTGGAAAACTCATAGAGACTTACCAGAAAGGTTCAAAGCATGTATTGACTCAGGGGGTTGAATACTTATCTAATTAAGATACAGTCTTATTTGTGTTTTATTTGTCATGATTTTTTAAAATACAAACGTTAAACTTTTTCTTGCACTTTGACATTACAGAGTATTTTGTGTAGATCGTTGACAAAAAAATGACAATTAAATCCATTTTAATCCCACTTTGTAACACAACAAAATATGGAAAAAGTTAAGTGGTGTGAATAATTTCTGACGGCACTGTATGTGGTAGTTTACAGTGCATTCGGAGAGTATTCAGAACCCTTGACTTTTTTCACATTTTGTCACGTTACAACCTTATTCTAAAACAAAAACTCAACAATCTACACACAATACCCCATAATGACAGTGAAAACAGGTTTTTAGACATTTTTGCTAATTTATTAAAAATGTAAAACAAATACCTTATTTACATAAGTATTCAGACCCTTTGCTATGAGACTCGGAATTGAGCTCAGGTGCATCCTGTTTCCATTGATCATCCTTGAGATGTTTCTACAAGTTGATTGGAGTTCACCTGTGGTAAATTCAATTGATTGGACATGATTTGGAAAGGCACACACCTGTCCATATAAGTTCCCACAGTTGACAGTGAATGTCAGAGCAAAAACCAAGCCATGAGGTCGAAGGAATTGTCCGTAGAGCTCCGAGACAGCTTTGAAGGTCCCCAAGAACACAGTAGCCTTCATTCTTCTTAAATGGAAGAAGTTGGAACCACCAAGACTCTTCCTAGAACTGGCCGCCTGGCCAAACTGAGCAATCGGGGGAGAAGGGCCTTGGTCAGGCAGGTGACCAAGAACATGATGGTCACTCTGACAGAGCTCGAGAGTTCCTCTGTGGCAATGGGAGAACCTTCCAGAAGGACAACCATCTCTGCAGCACTCCACCAATCAGGCCTTTATGGTAGAGTGGCCAGACGGAAGCCACTCCTCAGTAAAAGGCACATGAACGCCCGCTTGGAGTTTGCCAAAAGGCACCTAAAGGACTCTGACCATGAGAAACAAGCTTCTCTGGTTTGATGAAACCAAGATTGAACTCTTTGGCCTGAATGCCAAGCGTCACATCTGGAGGAAACCTGGCACCATCCCTCTGGTGAAGCATGGTGGTGGCAGCATCATGCTGTGGGGATGTTGTTCAGTGACAGGGACTGGGAGACTAGTCAGGTTTGAGGGAAAGATTAACGGAGCAAAGTACAGAGAGATCCTTGATGAAAACCTGCTCCAGAGTGCTCAGGACCTCAGACTGGGGCGAAGGTTCACCTTCCAATAGGACAACGACCCTAAGCACACAGCCAAGACAACGCAGGAGTGGCTTCGGGACAAGTCTCTGAATGTCCTTGAGTGGCCCAGCCAGAGCCCGGACTTGAACCCGATCGAACATCTCTGGAGAGACCTGAAAATAGCTGTGCAGCGACGCTCCCCATCCAACCTGACAGAGCCTGAGAGGATCTGCAGAGAAGAACGGGAGAAACTCCCCAAATACAGGTGTGCCAAGCCTGTAGTGTCAAACCCAAGAAGACTCGAGGCTGTAATCGCTGCCAAAGGTGCTTCAACAAAGTACTGAGTAAAGGGTCTGAATACTTATGTAAATTTGATATTTCAGTTTTTTAAATTTGCTAACATTTCTACAAACCTGTTTTTGTTTTGTCATTATGGGGTATTGTGTGTAGATTGATGAGGGAAAAAATCATAATAATAATTTATTAGAAAAACACTGCAGATGCAGGAATGCCCACATGCAGGAACACCCTGAATCACACACTATTGGAGAGAGGACATATTTGCTGAGGAATGTGATTAATTTTCATGAGTCATATTTTATTTGTTAGTATTTTTATTTTCTGGTGTAATTTGTTGTGTAATTGTAAGATGCAGGGCTCCCTGTTAAAATAAAGGTAAAACATGTTTCATAATAAAGTACAGTGCGCATTCTCTTCATTTAGCCAAACCCTTTGAGCTATGACGCCTACCAATAACATCCTTTCTCTTCAGTGTAAACGGAAGTAAACAATGACCAAGAAACATTTCCACGTTAGCGTTTTTTTATTGTTGTTATTTAGACGTTTATCAACACAATGGAACTCAAAATGTTGACAATTTAACAGCACAGCATCACATTCTTACCCCATGTAGTCTTTAATTCGCGTTGTAGACAGGACTTGATTGATATATGTTATCTAGGTAACGCTAGCTAGCTGCTAACAATGGCTAACTGTATGGTTTTTCACACTCAAATAGCCTCCATTATGGAGGTGCTAGCGAATGCAGCAGTGGCAGATATTTGTAAACTCGTAGACAACGACTATGCAGTGTTTCGTTTGGAAATGTCTCAAAGCCAGAATGAAAACAGGTCATTGCGGAGGAAACTACAGCTACTGGAACTGAAGGTGGCACGGGAGCGCGCAGAGAGGACAATGCGAGATCGCGTAGTTGCCAGTCGTCCTAGTAGTGTCAAGATCCTCGACCGATACAGAGGAATGGCAAGAGGTACAATTTGTAGAAGGCCGAGGCTGCGCGGTCTGTCTCCCTATTCCCCTCTGCACATGTGTTCAGATGTGTTACCCAGAATTGGGTCTTGGTCCGTTTTTGGATAGTATACAGTAATTTCCCTGATTACTTAGCTAGCTATCTTGCACAGACAAAATATCGTTCAGGTATTCTAACCAGATGCGCGCTACTTTTGGATGCAGATTGCAGAATGAAAGCAGGTCACCCAGTCGTCAGTCAGGGCCCCGAATAACTATTCATAGGTTGTTGTAACCAGAGCCATAGAATTTTGGGTTGTCATAATAATAATATGCCATTTAGCAGACGCTTTTACCCAAAGCGACTTACAGTCATGCGTGCATAATTTTTTTAGTTTTTTGTGTATGGGTGGTCCCGGGGATCGAACCCACTACCTTGGCGTTACAAGCGCCGTGCTCTACCAGCTGAGCTACAGAGGCTCATACGCGTATAATGTTTTGATTATTACTTGAACAGTCACTATGATTATATTTGGTTGTCTTTTTTTTTTTAATAACTATTTTGGATACAGCAGTTGTTAGTTCGAACGCTAACGCTCATTGACATAGGCTGTAGCAAAGTTAGCCGAAAGAACCATCATTTTAAAGTATAATGCAGTTGATTTGCGATGATGACACAAACGTTATATTTAGCAGGACATTCATGCGAGCTTTAATCCAATTATAATCAAAAAGTAGTGTGAAATGCACTCATATGCAACATGTAAAACATGTTTTGTTGTTGCTGACGTTCTATGAGAACTTCCCCGTCTTCTGGAACCAAATTCTGCGCATAGCCCTGGTGCAGCAATGTTTGCAAACACAGAATGGGGTCTATACCGTTGAGCAGACAGTAGTTAACCTAAAAACCTATTTTCCCCTAATCACTTTCTCAGGTGAGGGACATCTCACTGGAGGCCACAGGAGCGTTGTGAAACCAGCAGGACACAATAGATGGAGAGATGACCAACCAATCACTTTTGATGAGGGAAGTGGAACCTCAACCCAGCACATTATCGTGATAGAGGTTAGTGTAATAGTGTTGCATAATTTTTTTTAAACTTTGTAAATCAAATGTGTCCAGTTTATTTCTGAAAGGCTCCCCTCAGCTATTCACTTGCCATAGGGGAGCTTGTGAGACTTCCCTACAATATTGTTATCCAATTTTACTCATGTACCGGTAATAACCTCCCCTCTTCTTGTGTCAGTCTGCAGATGCAGAGGCTGCAGGTCCTGAGGTCAAGCTGGAGAGGTCTGAAGGAAAGGAGGACCCACGGCACAGCTGTGACATCCAGACTGGACTGGCTGGAGCGCCCCCTGTAGCTATGGAGGACCCCACCACTGCCCCAGCGCAGCCCAGGACCCGATGCAGTATCACGGAGGTCAGTGGAACGCCGAACGCCGTCCTCAAGTCAAAGACAGACACCAAGACTTTAACTGTAACACACATGTTCTTACACACAGGATCTGACCACAGATCAGATCCAAAGAGCCTGGGGCCACTCGGCTGTCCTCCTGCTCCCGGCTCAGAGTATTTACCGGTATTTCACCAGAGCCAGAGGACGGTTAATTCCCATGTAGATGGTGAAGCGTTAGAAACTGGCGGTGATGATCCTTCTTGTTCTTACGCTACAGAGATGGAACCTGGCAACATGCCCTTGGATTTAGAGACACAGACTGATCTGTCTAGAGGGGACTGGAACCAGTACAGTAGTAGTGTATACTCTGAAGGGTGCCTAGATAAGAAAGGGGAGGTTCTGGCTGTAGATGAAGTGACTGTGAAATTGGAGGGCGACGAATGGAATCCAGATAGTCACCTAGGAGATGGACACTCACAGGGCAGAGATTTGTTAGATTACGGGGAAATCATAGAGACAAATCAAAATGTTGCGACCCACTCCCCTTTACACGCATTCAGGGATCGCAACCCAGTGTCCACGTCGATGGGGCCTTCCGATTCACACGGCCGCGTCCTTTTCGATCAGGTATTGAACTCAAACGACAGGGCTAGACCCCAGGATCGGAGAGGGGGAGCTACATCTGGCAATAGTAAAGAGAAGCGGTTCCTCTGCATGTTCTGTAACAAAGGCTTCAGCTGCCCCCAGAAGGTGGAGATCCACCAGAGGGTCCACACAGGGGTGAAACCCTTCAGCTGTACCCAGTGTCACATGTGTTTCGCTGAGGCTGGCACCCTGAAGAGGCACCAGAGGGTCCACACAGGGGAGAAACCCTACAGCTGCCCCCAGTGTGAGAAGAGGTTCTCCCGTCAGCACCAGCTGAAGATGCACATGAAGGTCCACACGGGAGAAAGGCCATTCGCCTGTACGCACTGTGGGAAGAGGTTCTCAGAGAGGAGATACCTCAGGATACACCAGCAGAAAAACCATTCCGCTCTATAAAATAGAAAGTAACCCTTCCACTCGATAGCTTCTGACGTTAACGTAAAACCCTGCATTAAAGGTAGACTCAGTGAGATTACGTAGATGCACAAAGTAAACAGCAGTAGTTGGTCAATTTACGCAACAACTAAGAGCGTTGAAGTGCAAGGCCCAGACATTGTGGGATATATAAGGCATATACAGTGGGGAGAACAAGTATTTGATACACTTCTTACGGAGCCACTCCTTAGTTGCCCTGGCTGTGTGTTTCGGGTCGTTGTCATGCCGGAAGACCCAGCCACGACCCATCTTCAATGCTCTTACTGATGGAAGGCGGTTGTTGGCCAAGATGTCGCGATACATGGCCCCATCCATCCTCCCCTCAATACGGTGCAGTCGTCCTGTCCCCTTTGCAGAAAAGCATTCCCAAAGAATGATGTTTCCACCTCCATGCTTCACGGTTGGGATGGTGTTCTTGGGGTTGTACTCATCCTTCTTCTTCCTCCAAACACGGCGAGTGGAGTTTAGACCAAAAAGCTATATTTTTGTCTCATCAGACCACATGACCTTCTCCCATTCCTCCTCTGGATCATCCAGATGGTCATTGGCAAACTTCAGACGGGCCTGGACATGCGCTGGCTTGAGCAGGGGGACCTTGCGTGCACTGCAGGCGTAGTGTGTTACTAATGGTTTTCTTTGAGACTGTGGTCCCAGCTCTCTTCAGGTCATTGACCAGGTCCTGCCGTGTAGTTCTGGGCTGATCCCTCACCTTCCTCATGATCATTGATGCCCCACAAGGTGAGATCTTGCATGGAGCCCCAGACTGAGGGTGATTGACCGTCATCTTGAACTTCTTCCATTTTCTAATAATTGCGCCAACAGTTGTTGCCTTCTCACCAAGCTGCTTGCCTATTGTCCTGTAGCCCATCCCAGCCTTGTGCAGGTCTACAATTTTATCCCTGATGTCCTTACACAGCTCTCTGGTCGTGGCCATTGTGGAGAGGTTGGAGTCTGTTTGATTGAGTGTGTGGACAGGTGTCTTTTATACAGGTAACGAGTTCAAACAGGTGCAGTTAATACAGGTAATGAGTGGAGAACAGGAGGGCTTCTTAAAGAAAAACTAACAGGTCTGTGAGAGCCGGAATTCTTACTGGTTGGTAGGTGATCAAATATTTATGTTATGCAATAAAATGCAAATTAATTACTTAAAAATCATACAATGTGATTTTCTGGATTTTTGTTTTAGATTCCGTCTCTCACAGTTGAAGTGTACCTATGATAAAAATTACAGACCTCTACATGCTTTGTAAGTAGGAAACACTGCCGATTTTGCAGGTTATCAAATACTTGTTCTCCCCACTGTATAAGCCTGACATTCAGAAGCTGAGCTATAACATTCTAAAGTGTAGGAGTCAAAGAAATTGTGAAGTCATCTTATTCTCTTTTACAGAAAGTGAAACGATCAGTTGATAGCGAGAGTCACACATTGTATATGTATAATTAAATTGAGGGTTCATATAAATTATCATAATAAAACATATTTGGTAGCGGAATAACATTTGGGGAAATTGGGTCTAGACTTTATTTTCCTTATCCATTATTATTATAATTAAATAGCCTATCTAAAAGATGTAATGAGTAGAATTGCAGGAAATGAGCTTCAAAACAAAATTCCTAGGTCCCTCAAATTAAACAGAATCAAGCTGGCTATAGAATGTTCACAAATGCCCATTTCATTCTATTCAACTATTTTCTTTTTTCCCAAGACACTTTTAATGACAAAATAAATGCAGTTTATCAAGTTCATGCAGATTTGAAGTTGAGACATGTGGATGTGTGGTTTTTATATGTTCTATTTAAAACGTGTTTATGTTTAATAAACAACACATTTGACTTTTCATTCTAAGACTTTCATTGAGACTCCCTTTAATATACATCACATCTGGCCATATACATCACACAACTTTATAACTAATATACACTTACTAAATATACAGTGCATTCGGAAAGTAGTCAGACCCCTTGACTTTTTCCACATTTTGTTACATTACAGCCTTATTCCTATAATGACAAAGTAAAAACAGGTTTGTAGAAATTTTTGCAAATGTACACTGCTCAAAAAAATAAAGGGAACACTTAAACAACACATCCTAGATCTGAATGAATGAAATAATCTTATTAAATACTTTTTTCTTTACATAGTTGAATGTGCTGACAACAAAATCACACAAAAATTATCAATGGAAATCAAATTTGTCAACCCATGGAGGTCTGGATTTCGAGTCACCCTCAAAATTAAAGTGGAAAACCACACTACAGGCTGATCCAACTTTGATGTAATGTCCTTAAAACAAGTCAAAATGAGGCTCAGTGGTGTGTGTGGCCTCCACGTGCCTGTATGACCTCCCTACAACGCCTGGGCATGCTCCTGATGAGGTGGCGGATGGTCTCCTGAGGGATCTCCTCCCAGACCTGGACTAAAGCATCCGCTAACTCCTGGACAGTCTGTGGTGCAACGTGGCGTTGGTGGATGGAGCGAGACATGATGTGCTCAATTGGATTCAGGTCTGGGGAACGGGCGGGCCAGTCTATAGCATCAATGCCTTCCTCTTGCAGGAACTGCTGACACACTCCAGCCACATGAGGTCTAGCATTGTCTTGCATTAGGAGGAACCCAGGGCCAACTGCACCAGCATATGGTCTCACAAGGGGTCTGAGGATCTCATCTCGGTACCTAATGGCAGTCAGGCTACCTCTGGCGAGCACATGGAGGGCTGTGCGGCCCCCCAAAGAAATGCCACCCCACACCATGACTGACCCACCGCCAAACCGATCATGCTGGAGGATGTTGCAGGCAGCAGAACGTTCTCCACGGCGTCTCCAGACTCTGTCACATCTGTCACATGTGCTCAGTGTGAACCTGCTTTCATCTGTGAAGAGCACAGGGCGCCAGTGGCGAATTTGCCAATCTTGGTGTTCTCTGGCAAATGCCAAACGTCCTGCACGGTGTTGGGCTGTAAGCACAACCCCCACCTGTGGACGTCGGGCCCTCATACCACCCTCATGGAGTCTGTTTCTGACCGTTTGAGCAGACACATGCACATTTGTGGCCTGCTGGAGGTCATTTTGCAGGGCTCTGGCAGTGCTGCTCCTGCTCCTCCTTGCACAAAGGCGGAGGTAGTGGTCCTGCTGCTGGGTTGTTGCCCTCCTACGGCCTCCTCCACGTCTCCTGATGTACTGGCCGGTCTCCTGGTAGCGCCTCCATGCTCTGGACACTACGCTGACAGACACAGCAAACCTTCTTGCCACAGCTCGCATTGATGTGCCATCCTGGATGAGCTGCACTACCTGAGCCGCTTGTGTGGGTTGTAGACTCCGTCTCATGCTACCACTAGAGTGAAAGCATCACCAGCATTCAAAAGTGACCAAAACATCAGCCAGGAAGAATAGGAACTGAGAAGTGGTCTGTGGTCACCACCTTCAAAACCAGTCCTTTATTGGGGGTGTCTTGCTAATTGCCTATAATTTCCACCTGTTGTCTATTCCATTTGCACAACAGCATGTGAAATGTATTGTCAATCAGTGTTGCTTCCTAAGTGGACAGTTTGATTTCACAGAAGTGTGATTGACTTGGAGTTACATTGTGTTGTTTAAGTGTTCCCTTTATTTTTTTGAGCAGTGTATTACAAATAAAAAACTGAAATGTCACATTTACATAAGTATTCAAACCCTTTACTCAGTACTTTGCTGAAGCACCGTTGGCAGCGATTACAGCCTTGAGTCTTCTTGGGTATGACGCTACAAGCTTGGCACACCTGTATTTGGGGAGTTTCTTCCATTATTTTCTGCAGATTCTCTCAAGCTCTGTCAGGTTGGATGGGGAGCGTCGCTGCACAGCTATTTTCAGGTCTCTCCAGAGATGTTCGATCGGGTTCAAGTCCGGGCTCTGGCTGGGCCACTCAAGGACATTCAGAGACTTGTCCCGAAGCCACTCCTGCGTTGTCTTGGCTGTGTGCTTTGGGTCGTTGTCCTGTTGGAAGGTGAACATTCGCCCCAGTCTGAGGTCCTGAGTACTCTGGAGCAGGTTTTCATCAAGGATCTCTCTGTACTTTGCTCCATTCATCTTTCTCTTGATCCTGACTAGTCTCCCAGTTCCTGCCGCTGAAAAACATCCCCACAGCATGATGCTGCCATCACCATGCTTCTCCGTGGGATGGTGCCAGATTTCCTCCAGACGTGACGCTTGGCATTCAGGCCAAAGAGTTCAATCTTGGTTTCATCAGACCAGAGAATCTTGTTTCTCATGGTCTGAGAGTCCTTTAGGTGCCTTTTGGCAAACTCTAAGCGGGCGTTCATGTGCCTTTTACTGAGGAGTGGCTTCCATCTGGCCAGTCTACCATAAAGGCCTGATTGGTGGAGTGCTGCAGAGATGGTTGGGATTCTGGAAGGTTCTTCCAACTCCACAGAGGAACTCTGGAGCTCTGTCAGAATGACCATCAGGTTCTTGGTCACCTCCCTGACCAAGGCCCTTCTCCCCCGATTGCTCAGTTTGGCCGGGCGAACAGCTCTAGGGAGAGTCTTGGTGGTTCCAACTTCTTCCATTTAAGAATTATGGAGGCCACTGTGTTCTTGGGGACCTTCAATGCTGCAGAAATATTGTGGTACCTTTCCTCAGATCTGTGCCTCGACACAATCAGACAGACAATTCCTTCGACCTCATGGCTTGATTTTTGCTCTGACATGCACTGTCAACTGTGGGACCTTATATAGACAGGTGTGTGCCTTTCCAAATCATGTCCAATCAATTGAATTTACCACAGGTGGACTCCAATCAAGTTGTAGAAACATCTGAAGGATGATCAATGGAAACAGGATGCACCTGAGCTCAATTTCGAGTCTCATAGCAAAGGGTCTGAATACATGTAAATAATGTATTTCAGTTGTTTTATTTTGAATACATTTGCAAAAATGTCTAAAAACCTGTTTTTGCATTGTCATTATGGGGTATTGTGTGTAGATTTATGAGGAACATTTTTTATTTAATCCATTTTAGAATAAGGCTGTAACGTAACAAGGAAAAAGGGAAGGGGTCTGAATACTTTCCGAATACACTGTACCTACACATACACACACTAACAAACCCCTATTTATTTGGAACGGCAAGCCAAACAAAATTGAACGGGCCTATTTATATAATGAATTCGGAGGGAAGAAATGATTAAATATTAAAGTATTGGACCTCTCACACAAAATGATGGCGGATTCAAAACTTCAAGTTTTTAAATTTAAATTATTATACAAAATTCTTGCAACCAATAGAATGTTATATACAATTTATACAAGGGTCTAATCCTTGACGCTGGTTGGTTAAAACGGCATTCCAGCCGGTGTCTATTTCAGAAGTTACCACAGGCTAAAGCTATGACGTTGAAATGCCTGTTTACTCTGTTCCATCACACTGCGCAATCCACTGTCTCATCAGCCCAACCAGGCAATTTATAAACTTGATCTCCACTGTAAAAAGCATCTAGACATTATCTCCCATTTCTTTTAGACTAGCAATTGGTTTTCAACAGTGGAGATTTGTATAAAACTTGCAGTCTGTCTTTCTGACATTTGCAACATTGTTTCAATATTGAAATTATGTCGGGACGAGACAGACAGGCAGGCAGCTTTTCTCAGCCAGTCGAAATCATGAATCAGCATAATTTTTATGGACATATACAAAGAAATCGATCAATAATATAATAGTACTCATAGCAAAAATGTTTATCTTTAATTTACAATCTGTAGAAACTATGAGAATAGAAAGGTTCAGAAATGTTGTGAAACATAACAGCACAGTTGAGAAATATATGGCAATTCGAAATCAAAACTGGATGGTCTTCAGAGATAGATGGGAGGGCTTGAGGGTAGCTGAAGGCTGGGTGTGAATACTAATGTAAATTAGATTTCTGTATTTCATTTTCAATACATTTGCTAAAATTTCTAAAAATATGTTTTCACTTTGTCATTATAGGGTATTGGGTGAGTAGATGGGTGAGAAAAAAATCGAATTCATTTTGAATTCAGGCTGTAACACAACTAAATGTGGAATAAGTTGAAAGCTGGGAGGAAAAAAGAAAGGGAAAATAGAAGTAATGTAAAATATACTGTGTCCGTAAAAATTGATATAGGCTGTATAAACTGGAAGTTGTCCATTAGTTTACACCAATTAGGGGAGGGTTGGTAGGGGAAAAAAATTATAAACTACTGTACACGTCAAAATAGTTTAGTCGGGTTTGTCTGATGATGACTTTTTACTTATCATAGCTGACTTATATGAAGTCATTCTGTAACTACAGTATAGGACTCAAACGTAGTGGGGAAGGGTAAACACACTATGTTGAAAGTGTGTTTATTATCTGTGTGTGTACGTACCTGAGGGAGTGTATGTCTGTGTAATATGTATCACCTGTCTCTTCCAGGAGGAGGAGGGTCCAGAGGTGCTGCTGGTGAAGGAGGAGGGGTGTGAGGAGGGTCTGGGGAACCCTGAGGGGACCATGGTCATAGAAGAAAACCAGACTACACCTCCTCCTGAACCCACAGAGGAACCAGCTGAGCAGCACAGGACTACACACTGTCTCACTGAGGTGAGCCCACTGTGAACTACTGTCTGAATGGTATTAGGTCAGGGCCTGTATCCAGAGAGCCTCTCAGAGCAGAAGTTCAGTTTTGCCTGCGTTGTTTCCTGTTATTAGTTGATTTTGGTTGAGCATCCCCATATCTGTTTGATCAGCTGTTGTCAAAGCCGAAAAGAGTATAACATCCGGGCATTTAAGGTATACTAGAATTTCAAAACGTTGCATACTATTAAACATTCTTTCTTTCGCATACTAAACAGCCTACTATTTAGGACACATGTATGGGTATTTCGGACACGGCCCATGTCTTTGAATGATCAAACCATGAAAGCGTGACTAATAATCTAATCTAACATGTTTGCATAGTATCAAATCAACTAAAATGTTTGAATAGTAATCATAGCAATACCTTATTGCCCAATCAGAAGATGCTCCATAGCAGGGTGCTCATATCCTCTTACTCTGTATCTCTTACAGTCAGTAGACATGGAGGATGGGAAGCCTGATCTGCTGCTGGTCAAAGAGGAGACAATAGAAGACGGACCAGAGAGCATTGATCTGCTGAGTGGACTAAAGATGGGGGCGCAAGGTAAGGGAAAAATAGGATTCATATAATATCCAATAAATATAGTACCCAACATCCAATTTGGACCAAACATTTTTCTAACAATGAGTAAGACATGAGGAATCTAAATAAATGGTCAAGCCACCCATGGACCCCCCACGCCAATCCCACCTTAACAACGAGTATACAGTATCAGTTCTCAATGTCTAACTAGTATGGAGCTGCGGCTCGGAGTATTGTTTCTTCATCCTATGTAATGTATTCTTAACGAATTTGGTGATGGTTTCTTTCCCCTGTTCAGAGAAATTATTCATTGCATATCCAAATCATCTATAAGTAACATCATCGAGTTACACAATACATTTTTAGATACTTCAGGATGATTTGGACATGAAGCGTGAAAATGCTAATATAGGTACCATTGACTTGCATTGGATTTGTGCTACAAATGCTAAAAAGTTAGCATTTGAAACAGTGGGGAACAAAAGCAACGCATTGATTGCTGTCATACCTTTTCCATACACTGCTTACAGGGTAAGGAAACCAATATCTCATTTAGTAATTTGGGTGAACTATCCCTTAAACATTGAGGGGTGGGGATTCTTTAAAAAATAAATAACTTGGAACAGCACCATCTAGTGGTCAGAACCTGGTAATATCAGGATGTAGGATGGGACATAAACCTAACAACTTAAAAGACACATTTCTCTGAACAGGAAAAAAAAAAATACATCACCAAATTCTCTGGGAATACATTACATAGGATGAAGAAACAATACTCAGAGCCACAGCTCCATACTATATATCAGACATAGAGAACTATATACTCGTTGTTGGTTGACAATTTCTCTGGATTCCTCATGTCTAATTCATTGTTAGTAAAAAATGTGGTCCAAATAGGATGTTATGGACTATATTCATTGAACATTATATGAATCCTATAAATTAAAATGGCCAATTTTGGTGCTATCAATTAGCTTAATTTCTCAGAGATTAAATTATATTTCAACAAAATAATGTTGCAGGAATGCTAATCTTATCTGTTTCGAACAACAGAAACAATTTCAGAACAATCTGAGGTGGTGGGTGTCGAAATCCTCTTTCTTGTGCTTTTTGAGGTGCATCCTTACCAGGAGTCCACCCGCACATTCTGATACAGAAATTAATTGCATCACATACAAAAATGGGTCTGGACAATTAGCTGACAGTGTAAGACGCTTAGTTCCTGACACTTTTCATCACTTGCGACTTAAATTCATATCCCCAGTGGGGTCATAATTTTTCTTTTGACATGTGGACATTCATTGTGGTATTGTATTTAGAAGGAAAGTGCAGTCATCACCTTAAAAATGAAGATTAAGAATTAATTTCATAAGGCTCTAGGCCTAAGACTTTCTTCAGCCTTCTTCACAAACATACTGCTAGGACCTAATAATGTCTTAGTATACGAGGCTGCATGGATGTGTACACTTGCTTACTTGTAGGTTAGGGCTACAACATTTGATATGCGTTTTTTGAATCATTATCTAGCCTACCTTGTCACACATGTGTAACAAAGTGTAAATTGACTGGTCTGGCTAGGTTCACCAAGTGTCCAGTGAGGGCGCAGCTTCTCCAGGAATCTACTGAGGTGAAGCCTAGCCTTCTCCTGGCTTCACAACTTGAAGTCACTCAGACCGAAACACAGGCTATAGGATAGGCCTAATTCAGAAATATTTGTCGCTACAATGAATATAGGCGAAGTTACATAGACGTGTACACTTAATTGTAGGTTTTATATGCATTTATATGCATTTTGGTAATCGGCTACTTCGTCACATTTGCGCTATTTCACTCGACGACCAGCAGTGGAGGATTTTCTCTTTTAAAATAATCTTGGCCTGAATGGGATTTGAACTCACAGCTACCATATGCCAACATGTGGCGTAGACCACTTTAGTGGATGACGCCACTACTCCGCTTAGACCATGGGTAATAAATTCAACCAAGCAGTTGGATGGTTTAACAATCTGCCACTGTTGGCCAAATTTACCTGTTGAACAAATGCGAATGGATGGCAGCTCTACCGTTTAAGGTCTCTGATAGGTTGATTTGTTATTTTGTTACCGGATATAATTATGTGCTCAGCTGGCCGTCCACAGAATTGTGGCTAATTTGGCCATGTTGCCCTATGAGAAAAGCTAGCAGCTAGCCATTTTAGACCGATGGTTTAAACCATGGTCTAAGCAAAAGTTCACAAGTATGGCCCCCATATGTAAAGTCTATTTTCTAACCTCTTCCTGCAGGTGGTTGGCTGGAGGCTAACAGAGGAGACTGGGCGGTCATCTTGGATTCCCAGACTGGTGCAGCCAAGGCCCCGGGGGACGACATCATTGAGCAGGCCAACACCAGAGGCGACAAAGTGGAGGTCAGTGGATGGAAATCCATTTGTTTGTTTTTTACCAGCTGAAGATGCACCTGAAGGTCCACACAGGAGAGAGGCTGTTTGCCTGTACACACTGCGGGAAGAGGTTATTAGAGAGGAGCTACTTTAGGATACACCAGCAGAAAATGCACACGGCCCATGTATAGAGTATCGTGACATGTAATGTAGTACTAGTTAGTTTGTTTGTAGTTAATTCTGTAGGTTTCGGATGTAGTAGGGAACTGAATGAGGTGAACTGAGGAAAGAATGAGTATGATGAAGCAGAGTAGATGATATGGTGATGGTTGGTGTGATGGTGTCTGTAGAAATGCTTCACTGATGAAAAGTGACAACCTTGTCCTGTTGTTTGTTGCTGGTGTTTTATAATGGAGGAAGTTATAGTGCCTTAATTCATGTTTACTTGACAGGAAGTAGTGAAGATGTGTGTAGTGTTGAACCTTTTCTAAAATATTTTAAAATTCATTTTGTCAAAGCGAGGGTACCATATTTTTAAAGAAAAGGTCAAGTGTTACCATAGTGAGAAAAGTTATTGTATTTGTCACATATCGTTTTGTGCAATAAAAGTACTGTACTTCACGTTATGTGAGTGTATGACCATTTTGTTTTAATTAAATACAAAATCAACTCGGTGCTGACTGACTTCCCTTATCTCAGTCAAACCAAAACATTATATTAAATAATTTAATCAACACATAAGGACATTTTTTATAATAAACTCCAATGGCTCCATATTGTTAGGTACTTGAATCACAGTGTTAGAGGCTTGACTGTGGTTAACATTTTATGTCATGTTTCTGTGTGCACAGCAAAGAGTTTCTTATATTAACTTTATGCTTTTCTGTACAATCGTTGTTTTGAAGTGTGCAGTCCATGAGGACCTGCTGAAATCCGGTGTTGCTGGCGGGAGAGACTGGACCTCTGAGGTGGCGGGTCACAAACCCTGGCACCAGATCAGAACCCTGGAGCAGGAGCCGTTGCGCTTCCTTCACGAGTCAGAACCAGGACCCAACCACCAGGGACAGAGACTCCACCACCACCACCAGCACCACACAGAACACAACCAGTGGACAGGTGGACTGAACAACCTCAGTCCTGGTGGTCATCAGAGAGACAGAGGCTCCAGTCAGGGATCCAGTCTGCAGCCCACACTCTTCTCTTCACAGTCTCAGTGCAGGGATGAAGCAGGACCTGGGGCTGATAGAGATAGACCCTCCTGTTCCTATGATACAAGCACCACAGTATCCATGATGAACAGAGCAGGTCACCCTGCGCTTCAGCCTTCACAGAGAGTGGTGGGAGACCCCCCTGGTGGTAGTCTATCAGGAAGTCTGCCTTCTCCTTCAGGGTCTCGTCTAATGACTAGTGACTGGGTTCATAGAAGGCCTGGGTCTAGCCTTCCACAGTTACCTCATAGTTATCCCACAAATACAGACAGGGCCAGGATGGGCGTTCACCACGAGAGGTACCTAGCCTATAACACAGCACACAATCCCAACAACACTCAAACAATAGCTAGAGGTCAAGGAGGGAGCTCAAAGACTAACCACCTGAGGGTGGTGGCACCTGCTTCTACCTCCTCTGTTGTCATTGGGTCACAACGTGGGAGGCCGAGCATTAGGACGGACGCCGACAAGCCATATGCCTGCCCCACGTGTGGGAAGCGCTTCGCTAAGACGAAATATATCAAGCAGCACCAGACCGTTCACACCAACGAGAGACCCTTCAAGTGCAAACTATGTTACAAGAGCTTCTCCTTCCAGAGTAACCTTATCAAACATAGGAGTGTCCACAACGGGGAGAAATCTTAGCAGTGTGGCTTGAGATGTATGGGGATATCTGGGAACCATTCTTTAGTATTGCTGACATATTATACCTATCATGTGAAGTGTCTTAGAGAGAGTTTTATTTATTTATTACGAAGTCCCTCAGTTGAGCATCTGGGTACGCTCTAATTTGGAGGCGAAAGAAACGCACACCTATTTAGGCAAAGTGCTGGCTAGCGCAGTAGAACACTTGAAAAAGAAAAGGAGAGCCACACACTCTAGAAGCTCAGATGCAATAATTTAATAACCTAATAACCAACGTTTCGACAGACAAGCTGTCTTCATCAGGGTATCCTGACGTTGGTTATTAGGTTATTAAATTATTGCATCTGAGCTCCTAGAGTGTGCGGCTTTCCTTTTCTTTTTCAAGTACGCTCACATTCTCACATGATACAGACTTGTTGTTTGGTGTGCTGGCATAGTCATATGGTTAAATCCATTTGAATTCACTCACTTTTTGACAGCATCCCTTATGATTTAAACAAAACGTTCCATGCACGTTTGCCCATGGAAGAAGTTGTCAGAAAGTGACGCGTAAACTCCGATGTTGCAGCTTCGATCCTAGTTCACATTATCTGAGTTTTTTTGTGTTGTGCCCGCCATCAGTTGAAACACAACATGCTCTTGAATACAGGGTGGGTGTCATTTCAATCATAGAAATATAATTTATAGAATGGACCTATCCCTTCAGACTACTGGAATTTAGCTGGTACACCATTTACATTTTTATTGAATTGACATATTTACTTTTAATTACTATCACAAAGATGACCTTCGTCCACCCACCGTTTAATGTCAACATAAATGGTCATATCTATTCTCTATTTTTCAATAGGTTTCCTATGGAGGATTGGCAGTATAATTTAGAGTGTGCGACTATTTATTTATATACCTTACAGTATAATTTAAAACAACAGCTAATTCCCATTCAAGTCAACATTCTCGGATGTGTGGACCTCTAACCATCTTTGTGGTACCATTTTGAAAGTTAAAATGTTAGTACATTTATCAGCCAAAACATGACACCAACCATGTATTCAAGAGCGTGTTGTGTCTCAACTGATGGCGGGCACAACACAAAAACCTTAGATGATTTAAAATAGGGTACAACATATGCGAATATGAAAATAATTCTCATTTTACAGGTTTTTAGATAATTGACGTTACATTTTCTTTTTTGACTTAATTTTTTTATTTTAAATAAAATAAATCTCCAGCAATAAAATAGTTTGACAACCCAGTTTGTACGCTTTTAAATATCAATCCAATTTCCAGTGATGAAGACATGGATGTCTCACCTTTTATCTCTTGAATGTTTTGGTATTCAGGTCCAAACAGTTACTTTCTGAGCACTTCTACAATGGGTTTTGTTCAAATCAAAAGGGGTGCCATCAAAAAGTGATTTGAATTCAAATGGATTTACCCATAGCTGAAACACTGTCATTGAAGTGTAACATCATATTTCCCCTCTGAATTTGGTTTTGGCTATGTTCTATTCATAACAAATATAATATCCCTCTTTTTTATAACACCTTTATAACACCCCCTTCCCCCCCGACATTATTTGGCATAATCAGGTGACACCTGTTCCTTTATGTAAAAAAAATGATCAAATCTTGAGTGGGTTACACTGGCGAAAAAGGAAGGAAATGAGAAGTAAAGTGGTGGTGGAAATAGGAAACCCCTAGACTCGTTTTTAGTCGGAGTGAGGGTTTTGGACCAATGTAACCTGGGAGATACGTTTGAAGTCTCGATAAATGTCATGCATGAGGCGTTGGGTGAAGTGGCGTCAGTAAGGGTCACAAGAAGTGGGCTTATATAGCTTTTTTTTGTGTCAACGAAGCAGAAGAAGCGTGCATTGTGCCTCAAGAAGATGAGTGGAATGTTTTGTATATGGATCTTCAAAGCAGAGCGGCTATCAAGGAGGTTATATCTGGGGTGGCGCATAAAGTACGTGCAGATTTAATACCTGAGGAAGTAGATGGAGTTGTTGGTGCAGATTGACTGACCCGTATGGTAGATCGAGTGAAGAAATTAACTTAATCCATACTTTTGTTTACAGCCGAGGCATTGCAAGAAATCCTTTTAAAGGATCGTCTGCCCTCACAGGCCTCCGAGCCTGTTTAGTTGGGATGTGACATGAATGTGACTGAAGGAGTGGGATGGGTTTTTTCAGGGGCGGACTGGGACAAGAATTCGGGCCTGGCATTTTATCCACACCAGCCCACATCACTGCGCGTGCCGGCAACTAATTTCCCCCTGGTGTCATTAACTGTTCCAGTTGGTAGCACCAGCCCATGATACGGTCGAACCCAAAACAACCCAAATCATGAGTTAGCATCTAATAAAGTCATTCATAGTGCACGTGTTTTTTACATTTCCCCAATTTTCCTTTCCAAAATCTGGTCACCTTAATTTTCACAGTAAAATATAGCAACTATAGTCGAATTGTCAACCCAAAATTCATGACATTCACTGTATTAGGATGCATATCAAAGTATCATGAACTCCTACATAACACATCCAAGCAGGAATGTATGAGTTCATGATATTTTGATATGCATCCTAATCCAGTGATTATGAATTTTGACTTTGAATGTATGTTTGCGTGACCTTAGCTCAGCCTATCAGAAAACTGGGCCGGCCCATCCTGGTAGGGGGGCCGGCCATTGCCTACTGATCAGCCAAAGGCTCATTATAGATTAGTATAACAGAGAAAAACTTTCTCATTGTTTTATATATTTTTATATATAAATATAAATGTTTTTATATATATATATATAAACTCAGCAAAAAAAGAAACATCCTTTCACTGTCAACTGCGTTTATTTTCAGCAAACTTAACATGTGTAAATATTTGTATTTGAAGAAAGTAGAGGAAGAGGGGTCAAGGGGGAGGAGTGGTGAGAGTAGTAGATACAGTTGAAGTCGGAAGTTTACATACACTTAGGTTGGAGTCATTAAAACTTGTTTTTCAACCATCCCACAAATGTCTTGTTAACAAACTATAGTTTTGGCAAGTCTGTTAAGACATCTACTTTGTGCATGACACAAGTAGTTTTTCCAACAATTGTACAGACATATTATTTCACTTATAATTCACTGTATCACTATTCCAGTGGGTCAGAAGTTTACATACAGTGGGGGAAAAAAGTATTTAGTCAGCCACCAATTGTGCAAGTTCTCCCACTTAAAAATATGAGAGAGGCCTGTAATTTTCATCATAGGTACAACTATGACAGACAAAATGAGAAAATTAAATCCAGAAAATCACATTGTAGGATTTTTAATGAATTTATTTGCAAATTATGGTGGAAAATAAGTATTTGGTCACCTACAAACAAGCAAGATTTCTGGCTCTCACAGACCTGTAACTTCTTCTTTAAGAGGCTCCTCTGTCCTCCACTCGTTACCTGTATTAATGGCACCTGTTTGAACTTGTTATCAGTATAAAAGACACCTGTCCACAACCTCAAACAGTCACACTCCAAACTCCACTATGGCCAAGACCAAAGAGCTGTCAAAGGACACCAGAAACAAAATTGTAGACCTGCACCAGGCTGGGAAGACTGAATCTGCAATAGGTAAGCAGCTTGGTTTGAAGAAATCAACTGTGGGAGCAATTATTAGGAAATGGAAGACATACAAGACCACTGATAATCTCCCTCGATCTGGGGCTCCACGCAAGATCTCACCCCGTGGGGTCAAAATGATCACAAGAACAGTGAGCAAAAATCCCAGAACCACACGGGGGGACCTAGTGAATGACCTGCAGAGAGCTGGGACCAAAGTAACAAAGCCTACCATCAGTAACACACTACGCCGCCAGGGACTCAAATCCTGCAGTGCGAGACGTGTCCCCCTGCTTAAGCCAGTACATGTCCAGGCCCGTCTGAAGTTTGCTAGAGTGCATTTGGATGATCCAGAAGAGGATTGGGAGAATGTCATATGGTCAGATGAAACCAAAATAGAACTTTTTGGTAAAAACTCAACTCGTCGTGTTTGGAGGACAAAGAATGCTGAGTTGCATCCAAAGAACACCATACCTACTGTGAAGCATGGGGGTGGAAACATCATGCTTTGGGGCTGTTTTTCTGCAAAGGGACCAGGACGACTGATCCGTGTAAAGGAAAGAATGAATGGGGCCATGTATCGTGAGATTTTGAGTGAAAACCTCCTTCCATCAGCAAGGGCATTGAAGATGAAATGTGGCTGGGTCTTTCAGCATGACAATGATCCCAAACACACCGCCCGGGCAACGAAGGAGTGGCTTTGTAAGAAGCATTTCAAGGTCCTGGAGTGGCCTAGCCAGTCTCCAGATCTCAACCCCATAGAAAATCTTTGGAGGGAGTTGAAAGTCCGTGTTGCCCAGCGACAGCCCCAAAACATCACTGCTCTAGAGGAGATCTGCATGGAGGAATGGGCCAAAATACCAGCAACAGTGTGTGAAAACCTTGTGAAGACTTAAAGAAAACGTTTGACCTGTGTCATTGCCAACAAAGGGTATATAACAAAGTATTGAGAAACTTTTGTTATTGACCAAATACTTATTTTCCACCATAATTTGCAAATAAATTCATTAAAAATCCTACAATGTGATTTTCTGGGAAAAAAATTCTCATTTTGTCTGTCATAGTTGACGTGTACCTATGATGAAAATTACAGGCCTCTCTCATCTTTTTAAGTGAGAGAACTTGCACAATTGGTGGCTGACTAAATAATTTTTTCCCCCACTGTACACTAAGTTGACTGTGCCTTTACACAGCTTGGAAAATTCCAGAAAATGATGTCAGGCTTTAGAAGCTTCTGATAGGCTAATTGACATAATTTGAGTCAATTGGAGGTGTACCTGTGGATGTATTTCAAGGTCTACCTTCAAACGCAGTGCCTCTTTGCTTGACATCATGGGAGAATCTAAAGAAATCAGCCAAGACCTCAGAAAAAATTGTAGACCTCCACAAGTCTGGTTCATCCTTGGGAGCAATTTCCAAACGCCTGAAGGTACCACGTTCATCTGTACAAACAATAGTACGCAAGTATAAACACCATGGGACCACGCAGCAGTCATACCGCTCAGGAAGGAGACGCTTTCTGTCTCCTAGAGATGAACGTACTTTGGTGCGAAAAGTGCAAATCAATCCCAGAACAACAGCAAAGGACCTTGTGAAGATGCTGGAGGAAACAGGTACAAAAGTATCTATATCCACAGTAAAACGAGTCCTATATCGATATAACCTGAAAGGCCGCTCAGCAAGGAAGAAGCCACTGCTCCAAAAGCACCATAAAAAAGCCAGACTACGGTTTGCAACTCACATGGGGACAAAGACTGTACTTTTTGGAGAAATGTCCTCTGGTCTGATGAAACAAAAATAGAACTGTTTGGCCATAATGACCATCATTATGTTTGGAGGAAAAAGGGGGTAGCTTGCAAGCCGAAGAACACCATCCCAACCGTGAAGCACAGGGGTGGCTGCATCATACTGTGAGGGTGCTTAGCTGCAGGAGGGACTGGTGCACTTCACAAATAGATGGCATCATGAGGAAGGAAAATTATGTGGATATATTGAAGCAACATCTCAAGACATCAGTCAGGAAGTTAAAGCTTGGTCGCAAATGGGTCTTCCAAATGGACAATGACCCCATGCATACTTCCAAAGTTGTGGCAAAATGGCTTAAGGACAAAAAAATGAAAGTATTGGAGTGGCCATCACAAAGCCTTGACCTCAATCCTTTAGAACATTTGTGGGCAGAACTGAAAAAGTGTGTGCGAGCAAGGAGGCCTACAAACCTGACTCAGTCAGGAGGAATGGGCCAAAATTCACCCAACTTATTGTGGGAAGCTTGTGGAAGGCTACCTGAAATGTTTGACCCAAGTTAAACAATTTAAAGGGAATGCTACCAAATACTAATTGAGTGTATGTAAACTTCTGACCCACTGGGAATGTGACGAAAGAAATAAAAGCTGAAATAAATCATTCACATTCGTAAAATAAAGTGGTGATCCTAACTGACCTAAAACAGGGAATTTTTACTAGGATTAAATGTCAGGAATTGTGAATGTATTTGGCTAAGGTGTATGTAAACTTCCGACTTCAACTGTATGTACCAGTACAGAGGGATAGGCCAACAAGTGATATATGTTTCAGTAAGATTGGATTTTTAACATTTATAGCAATGGTTATTCATTGTACTGCAGGGATGGAACGTAAGTCTAAGAAAATTGAGGTTGTGGTGGCAGCTGCAGAGAGGTATTTGGGTGTGCGAGACTTGACATCAGAAGAGTTACAGGGTGTGTTAAGCGGTGATGTCCCATCCTTTCAGGTTGAGGACATGAGGTAGGAATGAATATATTTAAATAGTGGAGTAGGGTGGTGTTAATTATTAATAATATTTTTTTGAATATTTATTTTTGAATTTCTGAGTGTAGTGTTAGATGGTAGGGTATTTCTTTATTTTATTTTTCAAGCAAAATATAAGGGAGTTGTACTCCAGTCTAGTAGGTGGCGGTAATGCAACAAATTGGATGCCAACCGCCGTTAAACCTCTTTAAACAGATGGGTATTCAGATACGATTTACTTGGGTCCCAGCCCATGTGAGGGTGTAGGGGAACGATGCAGTAGATGTACTGGCTAAACAAGCACTTAGTAGTGGGGATGTTGATGTTGAAGTTTCAATGAGCAAGGCAGAGGCAAAAAGACTGATATATACAGTGATGGTGCAGAGATGGCAGGAGCAGTTGAATAGAGATAATAAGGGAAGGCATTTATTTCAAGTACAGAGGAAAGTCGGGGAGGGGAGGACGGCAGGAAGGGACAGAAGAGAGGAGGCTATTTTTACAAGATTAAGGGTGGGACACAGCCAGTTGAATAAGACATTAAATGTGATAGGAAAGCATCCAACAGGAAAGTGTGATTATTGTCAGCAAACAGAGACTGTGGAGCATGTATTGCTACAGTGTAGGCAGTATCAGAGGGAAAGAGAGAGGGTGAGATCTAGTATGAGGGAGAAGGGGATACAGGAAATTCGTTTAAAGAGTATATTGAGTAGAACGTCATTAGATATAGTGTCAAATATTTTATATTTTTTAAGAGCAACAGGGCTGGCAGGTAGGATTTAGTTTATCCCTGTCTCTGGCCCACACTCCAGTACAGTATGTGGCGGTAATGCACCATAAACCCCACTGAAGAAGAAGAAGAATATCACTTTTGCTATGGCAATAGCAGCTAGAGGTAGGAGATAAATGTGCAGGTAACGGGTGGTCAATAGGGACTGAGTTTTCATTTGAAAATAACACATTTAGGCTGAATTGGCATTTAACAGGGCAAATTGGCTAGGTTATATTGTATCTGTGCGCTGACGATTCATTTGATACATTGTAGTTTATTTCCTCAGACCTTTTTTTCGGCCCCTATCCTTTCCCCATTCAGTTTTCCCATAGGGATGGCTGAAAGAACCAGAGGTAACTTATTTCCGGGTTTTAGGACTACAAGCAGGCGTGCTCTATTGATTTTTACTTTAAGCAAATCTAAGCGATATCCGACTCCGACTCATCATCGTAATAAAGTCCAGAATCTCGCGGTAGTTCAATTGTAAATCTCGTCCGTAGCTGTACTCTATCTAGTCACAACCGTTTCATAGCGGTACCAAGAACAGTTTCCACGTAATCGTTTTGATTGTTTAGACATTTATTAACACCATGTAACTGAAACGTATGACTCATTTAACGGCACAGCATCATATACTTACCCCAGGTAGTCTTTAATTCGCATTGGAGACGGGACTTAGTTGATAGATGTTATCTAGGTAACGCTTGTTAGCTGCTAACAATGGCTAACTGTATGGGTTTTCACACTCAAATAGCCTCCATCATGGAGGTGCTAGCGAATGCAGCCGTGGCAGAGATCTGTAAACTCGTAGACGACGACTATGCTGTGTTTCGTTTAGAAATAACTCAAAGCCGGAAAGAAAACAGGGGATTGCGGAGGAAACTACAGCTACAGGAACTGAAGGTGGCACGGGAGCGCGCAGAGAGGACAATACGAGAGCGCGTCCTCGTCAGTCGTCCCAGTAGTGTCAAGATCCTTGACCGATACAGAGGAATGGCAAGAGGTACAGTTTGCAGAAAGCCTAGACTGCGCGGCCTTTCGCCGTTCATATGAAATTATATTGGTCACATACACATATTTAGTATTGCGGGTGTAGCGAAATTCTTGTATATAGCTAATTGTATGTCGCACCGTTCCCCTCTGCATGTGTTCAGATCTGTTACCCAGAATTGGGTCTTAGTCAGTTTTTGGATAGTATGATTACTTGGCAAAGACACTATCATATTCTAACCAAAATCTTGATTTACTGCATTTCCTATTATTTACTCAATGAAAACAATGTGATGCATGGAACATAATACATAATCAATTAATAGTATAGTATAAGAAGTTATGAGAAGTGTTACCTTACATCCTTGCCAATTGTAGACAGTGTCAACATAGCCACGGGAAGTAGGGGTGCTGAGTGTGCTGCAGCTCCCCCTGATAAATCGAAATGTAAAACATGAAGATATTAAACCCCCCCAAAAAAATAAAAAATCCCACCAAATTAGTGCACTAGGCCTTTATTACAACTAACCAAACACCTCTTTTACCCCAATCACACTCTCAGGTGAAGGACATCTCACTGGAGGACACAGGAGCTTTGTGAAGCCAGCAGGACACAATACATGGAGAGATGACCAACCAATCACTGTTGATGAGGGGAGTGGAACCTCAACCCAGCACGTTATTGTGATAGAGGTTAGTGTATTAGTGTTGCATAAAACCTGTTACTTTGTAAATCAAATGTGGCCCTTTTATTTCAGAAAGGCTCCCCTCAGCTATTCACTTGCTTACATGTGCATCCTAATTTATCTGCCATAGGGGAGCTTGTGAGACTTCACTACGACGTTGAGTACGGTTACATGCACACAATAATGCGATTATTGTGGATAGTCAGATTAATATAATAGTTTGATTAAAACGTTGACATGCTTTGCAAGAAGAATGATTTCCCTAATTATCATCTTTACATGGACACATCTGAAAGGCTAGCTCTTGGCACTCTGATAAATGTAGAAAATCGCCAATCAAAATAAATGTTCTATCACATGTTATTTTCGGGAAGCATATTTGATTCTGAGTTGGGACCTGTAAAGTTTGTATGTGAAAACAACTTCTAAGATGCATACATTCAGTTATTCCAAACTCATTTCACTAGCGCTAAAGAGGGAGGCTTGCTCGACTGGTGTTAGCACATGCGCAGATCAAATACACTGCTGGAACACCGATTTAAGATGTTTACATGTCCTAATAATTCAAAAGATGGCTCAGAAAACCAGGTGTTTTAATCGGCGTATGCTTACTTCGATTTTGACCTTATGGCAATTAAGATAAGCAGAGTAAGGTGTTTACATAACTATTGCATAATCTGCCTACTGCCATAATCAGTTTAATATCACATTATTACTGTGCATGTAAACGTACTCTTTGTTATCCAATTTAACTAATGTACCGATAATAACCTCCTCTCTTGTGTCAGTCTGCAGAGGCTGCAGGTCCTGGGGTCAAGCAGGAGAGGTCAGAAGGAGAGGAGGACCCACGGCACAGCAGAGACATCCAGACTGGAGGGTCTGTAGCGCCCCCTGTAGCCACGGAGGACAACACCACCACCCCAGCGCCGCCCAGGACCCAATGCAGCATCACGGAGGTCAGTGGAACGCAGAACGCCGTCCTCAAGTCAGAGACAGACACCAAGACTTTAACTGTAACACACAGGCTCTTACACACAGCATCTGACCACAGATCAGACCCAGAGAGACATGGGCTGGGGAGACTGGGCTGTCCTCCTGCTCCCGGCTCAGACTATGTACCGGTATTTCACCAGAACGAGAGGATGGTTCATTCTCGTGAGGATGGTGATGGTGACGCATTAGACACTGGCGGTGATGATCCGTCTTGTTCTTACGCTACAGAGATGGACCCTGGCAACATATCCTTGGGTTTAGAGACACAGACTGATCTGTCTAGAGGGGACTGGAACCAGTACAGTAGTAGTGTATACTCTGAAGGGTGCCAAG
Organism: Coregonus lavaretus; assembly: GCF_964263955.1. Lineage (NCBI taxonomy): Eukaryota > Metazoa > Chordata > Actinopteri > Salmoniformes > Salmonidae > Coregonus > Coregonus lavaretus. The sequence continues at coordinate 1,303,271 of NW_028167177.1, read as the reverse complement.
ATAAGAAAGGGGAGGGTCTGGTCATAGATGAAGTGACTGTGAAAGTGGAGGACAACGATTCTCCTACATGGAATGCAGATAATCACTTCGGAGACGGACACTCACAGGGAAGATATTTCTTAGATTACAGGGAAAGATTAAAGACAAATCCAAATGTTGCGACCCACTCGCCTTTATACGCGTTCGGGGACCGTGACCCAGTGTCCACGTCGATGGGGCCTTCCGATTCACACGGCCACGTCCTTTTCGATCAGGTATTGCACTCAAACGACAGTGCTAGAGCCCAGGCTCGGGAAGGGGGAGCAACATCATGCAATAGTAAAGAGAAACAGTTCCTCTGCATGTTCTGTAACAAAGGCTTCAGCAGCCCCCAGAATGTGGATATTCACCAGAGGGTCCACAGAGGGGTTAAACCCTTCAGCTGTACCCAGTGTCACATGCGCTTCGCCCAGTCTAGTGACCTGAAGAGGCACCAGAGGGTCCACATAGGGGTGAAACCCTTCAGCTGTACCCAGTGTCACATGCGCTTCACCCAGTCTAGTGACCTGAAGAGGCACCAGAGGGTCCATACAGGGGAGAAACCCTACAGCTGCCCCCAGTGTCACATGAGCTTCACCCAGGCTGGCAGCCTGAAGAGGCATCTGAAGGTCCACACGGGAGAAAGGCCGTTTGCCTGTCCGCACTGCGGGAAGAGGTTCTCAGAGAGGAGATACCTTAGGATACACCAGCAGAAAAACCATTCCACTCTATAAACTAGAAACAATTCCATGTTATTGCTTATTACGTTTAGATCAAACCCTGCATTAAAGACAAAGATTACTTTTCATTGTTGTCAGCAGAAAAGATCCACAGATGCATTTGGAGTAGAGAAAGTAACACATTTCAGTGTTGAATATTCCTGGTTTGATCGAGAATGACTGATGATTGGCTGGAAGAAATTAATAATAAGAAGCTTGTGGGAGATGTTTTGTTAGACTTCAGTGCAGCTTTTGACATTCTCGATCATAATTTGCTGCTGGAAAAATGTATGTTGTGGCTTTACATGCCCTGCTATATCGTGGATTGAGCGTTACCTGTCTAACAGAACACAGAGGGTGTTCTTGAATGGAAGCCTCTCCAACATAATCCAGGTAGAGTCGGGCATTCCCCAGGGCAGTTGTCTAGGCCCCTTACTTTTTTCAATCTTTACCAATGAGCTGGCACTGAGTAAAGCCTGTGTGTCTATTACTGCTTTCACTGTATTTTGCTTGTAAAAATAAAAAAGAGGGCAATGTTTATAGGACCCCCTTAAAAACAGGTCCATTTTTACCACATTCTTGCCTGCATATGCATTTTATACCTGCTGTGCGCATGCCGGCATCCAGGTGATGAGTGGTGGTAGTAGTGGTGTGCAGATGCTGGTGGGCGTTTATTTTAATAAATCCATTGAATATACACCATCAAAAATAAATATATGATAAATTTTTTCAAGCAGGTCCTAAGAAACATAAGACTAATAAAATGTATTTTCAAAGGAATAGAATAGGCCTAGCATATTGAGTTTAATTATGTTACGTCCAAATGAATTAAATCAATAGTTCATTATTTTGTTCATTAAACACACAAGACAAACCTACCCCGATCAGTCAACACACATGTATTTTATAGTAAGAAAATAATGGAATAAAATGCAACAAAAAAAATTTCCTACACAACCGCTGTCATTTAAAAAAGAGATACTGAAACAGAGCCCAAACCCATGCTTTTTTGATCCACGTTTAATCTATTTCCTACCCTCACTCCACTTTGTTAGGGAGCAGGCGTAAGGTCTTATCTTCATCATGATACTGATAGAAAATAAGCTTGGAGTTGCCTATACGCGATCGAGCAAAATAATAGGGCTACACTTGATTTAGGCTACATTATTGCATGCTATATGTTTCTGATTTGCCCAGCCAGAAACCAATTAACCAAATAGCCTGAGACAAGTCGGTGAAGTCACAGGCTTTTGGTAAGGAGTAGGCCTAGGCTACTAAGCGATTGCGAGTGAAGAGCAAAATAATCCACTTGTTAAACTGCATATTAAACGGCCTATATTACAGGCTGACAAAATGTTCTAATAAATGAGCCAACTATACAACATGATCATGAGCAGCACTCACCTCAACTTAGCTAACGTTTCCCCAGTCTAATTGTAACCTAACAAATATCCAAACGGAGATTCAATTAAATCAAAAATCTGACATTGAGTCCCCACGCTTGTCTCAAAGCAGCACGATGGCGCTGTCCCAAACGAAACGGTGCTGAAATTATCATCTAGTTGACCACGTGGGTAGGCTATTGCTTCAAATGTATTACAACGATTGGATGACTTTGGGAGTTTCATCAAGCAACAATTTGATACATGCCTTCAATTGCATTAACCTACTTTATTCCATCATGTTTGTCATTCAGTGATATCCCACAGTAATTCTTTATGGATCCATCCAGTTGTGGTTAAGAAAACAGTGCACACTTAGTGGTGGGCTATGCGAAAAGATGGGCGAAGTGACATGCCTCAAAGTTTAGAAACTGACGGGAGGATGGTTACAGGGTGGTGCCAAGCAACCATCAAGAGATTAAGAGCGTAGTGCATGTCAATGCCGCCTCAGAATTACGGCTATGTATCATACTAAGCCGTATGCAGAACTTTACCGAATTGATTACTAGGTCGTTAGGTAGAAATAAAAGTTTAGGCTTTGATACCGGCAATACCTTTCAGGTATAAAGAAAAGGCAGAAAAAAGTTGGCGGTATGGTAAAAATGGCAAAAAAACCGATATATGCATGCTGAACATTAAACACGTCAGCTACTGCAACAAGTGAAATTTTTATTTTAATTTTTTTTATTTCACCTTTATTTAACCAGGTAAACCAGTTGAGAACAAGTTCTCATTTACAACTGCGACCTGGCCAAGATAAAGCAAAGCAGTGCGATAAAAAACAACAACACAGAGTTACATATGGGGTAAAACAAAACAAAGTCAAAAATACAACAGAAATACATATATATACAGTGTGTGCAAATTTAGCAAGTTATGGAGGTAAGGCAATAAAATAGGCTATAGTGCAAAATAATTACAATTTAGTATTAACACTGGAATGATGTGCAAGAGATGATGTGCAAATAGAGATACTGGGGTACAAATGAGCAAAATAAATAACAATATAGGGATGAGGTAGTTGGGCGGGCTAATTTCAGATGGGCTGTGTACAGGTGCAGTGATCGGTAAGGTGCTCTGACAACTGATGCTTAAAGTTAGTGAGGGAGATAAGTGTCTCCAGCTTCAGAGATTTTTGCAATTTGTTCCAGTCATTGGCAGCAGAGAACTGGAAGGAATTGCGGCCAAAGGAGGTGTTGGCTTTGGGGATGACCAGTGAGATATACCCGCTGGAGCGCAGACTACGGGTGGGTGTTGCTATGGTGACCAATGAGCTAAGATAAGGCGGGGATTTGCCTAGCAGTGATTTATAGATGGCCTGGAGCCAGTGGGTTTGGCGACGAATATGTAGTGAGGACCAGCCAACAAGAGCGTACAGGTCACAGTGGTGGGTATTATATGGGGCTTTGGAGACAAAACGGATGGCACTGTGATAGACAACATCCAATTTGCTGAGTAGAGTGTTGGAGGCTATTTTGTAAATGACATCGCCGAAGTCAAGGATCGGTAGGATAGTCAGTTTTACGAGGGCATGAAATCACTGCAACACTTAAAGAACTGCAGTCAGTTTTAGAATGGGTGGCAAGTAATAAGCTAGTACTAAATATTTAAAAAAAAACTAAAAGCATTGTATTTGGGACAAACCATTCACTTGGCAGCAGCTAATGGGGATCCCTAATAAATACAAATACATTGTGTGATATACACTGAGTGTACAAAACATTAGGAACAGCTCCCTACTATTGAATTACACCCCCTTTTGCCCTCAGAACAGCCTTCATTTGTCGAGGCATGGACTTCACAAGGTGTCGAAAGCTTTCCACAGGGATGCTGGCCCATATTGACTCCAATGCTTCCCACAGTTGTGTCAAGTTGGCTGGATGTCCTTTGGGTGGTGGACCATTCTTGATACACACGGGAAACTGTTGAATGTGAAAAACCCAGCAGCATTGCAGTTCTTGACACACTCAAACCGGTGCGCCTGGCACCTACTACCATACCCCGTTCGTTCAAAGGCACTTACATTTTTTGTCTTGCACATTCATCCTCTGAATGGCACACACAATCCATGTCTCAATTGCCTCTAGGCTTAAAAATCATTTTTTAACCTGTCTCCTCCCCTTCATCTACACTGATTTAAGTGGATTTAACAGGTGATAGATCATAGCTTTCACCTGGATTCATCTGGTCAGTCGATGCCATGGACAGAGCAGGTGTTCCTAATGTTTTGTACACTGTGTATAAGCCACATACAAGCCTAAAAAGTCTGTTACATATTGTGTTTGTACTGTGTTGGATATGTGATGTTAACAAATGCCTATTTCATTACTTTCATTATACTACTTAATTTTCAATTAGAAAATTAATGCAGTTTATCAAGTTGATGCAGATTTTTTGTTGAGACGTGTATGTGTGGTTTTCATATGGTTTCTTTAAAACTTGTTTGTTTAATAAACACAAAATGGGACTTTTCATTCTAAGGCTTTCATTCTCTCTCTTTAGTAAACATCACATCTGATCTCACCCTATTCTGCATACACCGACAGCACTTTATTACCAATATACACTTAAATATAAATAAATATACCCACACACTAACAAACACCTACAGTACACATCAAAATAGTTTAGTCAGGCTTGTCTGATGATGACTTGCTTTATCATAGCGAACTCATATTTATGTCCATGATGAGTTTAACAACAATGAAGTCATTCTGTAACTACAGTATAGGACTCAAACATATTGGGGATGGGTAAACACACTGGGGCCATACTTGCGTACATTAGAAAAAGTTTACGTTAAAGGTATCAGCAAATTAAAATCCTTGACGTAGTGGCATGTGATCAAAGGCTACGTGTTAGCTGTTCCCATTACATAAGCTTGCACATTTAGCCCTATGATAACCTTACCAGGTGGCTGTGATTATTTCCTGTAACAAATTCTGTATCAGGCAAATAAAATCATCAACATAGTTGGACTTGTTCCAACACTTGTTTATGGAAGCGTCCTTAACAGAATACTGTGCGTCCTATAACAGCAGGTACTGATAATCAGAACAACTGCATCACGTGTATTTACTGATAATCAAAACAACTGCATCACGTGTATTTGACTGACTGGTCAAATTGCTTTCTGTGTAGAGTGCCTAGCTCCATGTAATTGTGGTAAGGGTTCGAATCTCACATTAGTGTGTTGAAGGGATGTAGCCTACAGCCAACAGCTTGAAAATGAAGATTAAGAATGAATTTAATAAGGAGCGACCTCTTTCTTCAGTCTTGCAGACAAACACTGCTATGGCCTAATAATCATATTACATAGGCTATATTATATGGATGTGTACACCTAAATGTATGCCTACAATGTTTTGTATGCATTTTTATAATAATCTACTTAGTCACATATGCCTTATTTGACTCGAGGACGAGCATTACAAAGTGTTATAGATTAGGATTACAGGTTGCACTCTCACTACAGTTCTTTTAAATACGTTTATTGTGAGTCCGGACTCGAACACACGCTTAGCACAGTATGTAAAAGATTCCAAATTGACAGTCTTGGTAGAGGAAGACACTTGTCTATATCAGATGGTGAATTACTTATATTTGACAAAGTCATCTAACTCTCTGCTTCTCATATTCTGTACTATAGTAACTCCGATCAACAGTACAGCTAAAGCCTACATTCATTCACATCAAATAGTGTCCTCCTTATGCTATAACTTATTCATGCGTATGGGACTTTGTATGGTACACTTCAATTCACTTCGACAATGTGTGTGTGAGGCTATAGACCTATGGAAATAAAAAGTAATCACTGCTGGAACCATCTCATGTGAAATCCATGAATTCAATGTAAAAATGCAGACCAATACATAGGCTACTGGCACCGCTACATAAATAATCAATGCTACTCTAGTATAGGCTATATCATATAGACGTGTAGGTTGACACTTACATGTACAATGTTATATATGCATTATTATAATCATCCACATATGCATGGACCATGCGTGAAAACTGTTTTCCTGAACAAGGAATGCTTGAAGCAAGGGGGGGCTCGAACCTGCGGTTAATGAACACTGTTGTTTACGGGTCAACCGCTTTAGCAGTGTTTGCCACCAGGAAAGCAATGATGGTTACGGTACATGACAGCTATCTGACAAGTCAATAAGGCTCTTCAACTTTTTTTTTTAAAACTATGCACGATAAACGTATGTTGTATAGACCTCCTTCATATTTTCTCTGTAAAAAGCACATGGATGTACACTACCAGTCAAAAGTTTGGACACACCTACTCATTCAAGGGTTTTTCTTTATCTTTACATTTTTTACATTGTAGAATTATAGTGAAGACATCAAAACTAGGAAATAACACATATGGAATCATGTAGTAACCAAAAAAGTGTTAAACAAATCAAAATATATTTTATATTTGAGATTCTTCAAATAGCCACTCTTTGCCTTGATGACAGCTTTGCACACTCTTGGCATTCTCTCAACCAGCTTCATGAGGTAGTCACCTGGAATGCATTTTAATTAACAGGTGTGCCTTCTTAAAAGTTAATTTGTGGAATTTCTTTCCTTCTTAATGCGTTTGAGCCAATCAGTTTTGTTGTGACAAGGTAGGGGGGGGGGGGGGGGGGGGGTATACAGAAGATAGCCCTATTTGGTAAAAGACCAAGTCCATATTATGGCAAGAACAGGTCAAATAAGGGTAGAGCCTAACTGGCAAACATATGCAGCACGTGAGTTTCAAGTTTGGGGAAGATAATCTTCACCATAAAAATGCACCTTTATAATAAAAGCATTACATATGTAATCGCATTTGCGGTCACTTTTGATGATTGTGTTTTCCCACTAATGGAACATTCGCGCTTATAGCCTACTGCTGTGTGCGCATCGCTGCGCTTATAATGTGAAGAAATAGCCGAATAGTTTATCAACATTTAAAGCTAAACATTCTGATTTTTTAGGGGGCATTACGGCCACACAAAAGGGATGCTGCCAGGAAATTAGAGGCATTATCAAGTGCTTGTCAAATTGTGAATGAGAGACTGATGAAATGTGTGCAGCCTGCTCAAGAAACAGAGCAGAGCTCATGCCTTTCATGTGACTTTTTTCAAATCATCATTAGTCGCATCATGCAGCTAGAATGTATAAAAAATCTAAACATATAGCCCAACGTTTTTATCACAACTAAAGTTGAATAAATAACTCTAAATTAAGCATATAGGAGGACCTGTTTCTTTGTTAACTGCTCAACACAGAATAGGGTTTGAGTGAGAGGACTAACTGGTGTCTCCAATTGGCCACACACCTCTCCAAAGTGTGCACAGTTCCTACGTAATTTCAATGCACTTTTATGACTCAAAGAAGAGTCAACTATAAGGTCCTGTTTTGAGCTCTCCTAGCTGTGCTTTTGAGGAACTAAAGCAAGTTTTCTTTTGAACACAGCCCTGCATCCCCACCATCACACAATTACTGTTGTTTACGCATTCCAAAAAACGGTCGATTTAAATCACAATCTGGTTAGGTGGGCATCATTTGAAAGCGTGTTCTATTGCCAACATGGCTAGCTAAGTTACAAAATACGATCTTACAGTGTTAGGCTTTCACAAGGCAATTCAGAGAAGCAGATCGTAAATTTGTTGCGCAGATCGTAAATTTGTTGCGTGTTCCCTGCCAAATTTCTTCACAATACAACAAACAGGCTCATTCTATTCAGAACAACCCAGGGTATGACGCCATGTCATCTTGTAACTGTACATCATAGTGATCATAAACGTTGACACTGTATATGACATGAGTTTTATGATAAGGAAATCAAAGCGGTATTTATTATAATTCTCAACGCCTCATCTCTCAAAATACATTGAGTCCTCTTTATTTACAGCATTTCCCTCACTCAGACAAAACATTTGTAAAAGCTGCCCAATTAGCGGGAGGGATGGGGTCAACTTCTTGTTGTGCACAGTGTTCAAGTTCAGAACCGCTGTCAGTCAAAACCAATACTGTGCTGTGAAGTGGAGACCTTTAGCTCTGACGTCATGTATAGCATGATACTGTACAGCATTCCAGTTTAGGCGCGTAACAGTGTCCAAATCTGCTATTTTGAACAGGTATACGGGTACGAGTGTAAAGAGCTACACTTAACCTTGAACTTTTTCTAATGTTCGCATGTATGGCCCCCACATGTTGAAAGTGTGTTTATTATCTGTGTGTACGTACCTGAGGGAGTGTATGTCTGTGTAATCTGTATCACCTGTCTCTTCCAGGAAGAGGAGGGTCCAGAGGTGCTTCTGTTGAAGGAGGAGGGGTGTGAGGAGGGTCTGGGGAACCATGAGGGGACCATGGTTGTGGAGGACAACCAGACTACACCTCCTCCTGAACCCACAGAGGAACCAGCTGAGCAGCACAGGAACACACACAGTCTCACTGAGGTGAGCCCACTGTGAACTACTGTCTGTATGGTATTAGGTCAGGGCCCATATCCACAAAGGCTCTTAGAACATGAGTGCTGATCTAGGATCAGTTTAGCCTTTTAGATCATAATGAATAAGAATATATGGAGAGATCCTAGAACAGCACTCCTATTCTGAGACTCTTTGTAGATACGGGCCCAAGGCTTGAATAATTTTGTCTTAAGTGTGGGAAAATGTATTTGAATGATCAAACCATGAAAGACTGTCAAGTAATCAAATCAACTAATACATTTGCATAGTATCAAATCAACTAACATATTTGCATAGCAATCCCTCATTGCCCAATCAGAAGATGCTCCATCGCAGGGTGCTCATATCAGATTTCTTGATCCAACATCCTCTCACTCTGTATCTCTTACAGTTAATAGACATGGAGGATGGGAAGCCTGATCTGCTGCTAGTCAAAGAGGAGACCATAGAGGACGGTCCAGAAAGCATTGATCTGCTGAGTGGACTAAAGATGGGGGAGCAAGGTAAGAAATACAGTTCAGAGAAAATGATTTATTTCAGCTTTTATTTCTTTCATCACATTCCCAGTGGGTCAGAAGTTTACATACACTCAATTAGTATTTGGTAGAATTGCCTTTAAATTGTTTAACTTGGGTCAAACGTTTTGGGTAGCCTTCCACAAGCTTCCCACAATAAGTTGGGTGAATTTTGGCCCATTCCTCCTGACAGAGCTGGTGTAACTGAGTCAGGTTTGTAGGCCTCCTTGCTCGCACACGCTTTTTCAGTTCTGCCCACAAATGTTCTATAAGATTGATTGTGATGGCCACTCCAATACCTTGACTTTGTTGTCCTTAAGCCATTTTGCCACAACTTTGGAAGTACGCTTGGGGTCATTGTCCATTTGGAAAACCCATTTGCGACCAAGCTTTAACTTCCTGACTGATGTCTTGAGATATTGCTTCAATATATCCACATAATTTTCCTTCCTCATGATGCTATCTATTTTGTGAAGTGCACCAGTCCCTCCTGCAGCAAAGCACCTCCACAGCATGATGATGCCACCCCCGTGTTTCAAGGTTGGGATGGTGTTCTTCGGCTTAAAAGCGATCCCTTTTTCCTCCAAACATAGCGATGGTCATTATGGCCAAACAGTTCTATTTTTGTTTCATCAGACCAGAGGACATTTCTCCAAAATGTACAGTCTTTGTCCCCATGTGCAGTTGCAAACCGTAGTCTGGCTTTTTTATGGTGGTTTTGGAGCAGTGGCTTCTTCCTTGCTTAGCGGCCTTTCAGGTTATGTCGATATAGGACTTGTTTTACTGTGGATATAGATACTTTTGTACCTGTTTCCTCCAGCATCTTCACAAGGTCCTTTGCTGCTGTTCTGGGATTGATTTGCACTTTTCGCACCAAAGTACGTTCATCTCTAGGAGACAGAAAGCGTCTCCTTCCTGAGCGGTATGACTGCTGCGTGGTCCCATGGTGTTTATACTTGCGTACTATTGTTTGTACAGATGAACGTGGTACCTTCAGGCGTTTGGAAATTGCTCCCAAGGATGAACCAGACTTGTGGAGGTCTACAATTTTTTTTCTGAGGTCTTGGCTGATTTCTTTTGATTTTCCCATGATGTCAAGCGAGGAGTTTGAAGGTAGGCCTTGAAATACATCCGCAGGTACACCTCGAATTGACTCAAATGATGTCAATTAGCCTATCAGAAGCTTCTAAAGCCATGACATAATTTTCTGGAATTTTCCAAGCTGTTTAAAGGCACAGTCAACTTAGTGTATGTAAACTTCTGACCCACTGGAATTGTGATACAGTGAATTATAAGTGAAATAATCTGTCTTTAAACAATTGTTGGAAAAATTACTTGTGTCATGCACAAAGTAGATGTCCTAACCGACTTGCCAAAACTATAGTTTGTTAACAAGAAATTTGTGGAGTGGTTGAAAAACTAGTTTTAATGACTCCAACCTTAGTCTATGTAAACTTCCGACTTCAACTGTACATATAGCCTACATACCAAGTTTATTATAGTTTTGTGTTTTTATATTAGTTTTTATTTCTATTAGTTTTAAGATTTGTATTTGAAATTCAGTTTAGTTTCAGTTCGTTTTCAGATCTGATTTCCTCGCTTTGAAGTTTTATAAAAACATTTCTATTGCGTTTGTATATTTTTTTGTTTTGGGGTCAGAAAGTAGCCTATTCGTGGGAGGCTAGGAGCCATTTATAGTGTCTCTGTTTTTGGGGATGTCACTTCTTGCCACTGTGGGGCAGTAATACATAAGGTGATGGGTCAGGTCAGTAGGTTAGGTTTAAAGGTAGACTCAGTGAGATGACGTAGACGCACCAAGTAAACAGTGGTAGTGGGTACATTTCCTCAATGACGAGGAGTTTTGAAGCGCGAGGCTAAACTTCTCCGCTGTTTTGGTCCCGTAGCTACCAAGTTGTAGCAGCATGAAGCGAACCTGTGCGCAGATACTCTGTGTGACTGTGTGAGACCAAAGTCTTGCATGGCTGATGCCTGCCAGATCTTACAACACCTGGATAGGTTTTTTACATACCAGCTAACCACATCATGATTGTGTTCCCCTGCTCAGATGTCGCATGCATCAACCAATGGTTGCGTGCCACGTCATAGACTGTGCAGTCGGGGACCAGACTGCTATACCATATGATGTGGTTAGCTGATACGTATAATAACCATCTAGGCGTTGTAAGATCTGGCATGTGTCAGCAACGTCTGAGCAGAGGAACACTACCGACATGTTACAGCAATCTAGTGCCCAACTGCACAGTCGATGACGCGGTACGCAACCATTGGTTGATGCATGCAACATCTGAGCAGGGGAACACAAGCAATATCTGCGGTGCTGCTCATGGCAGTGTCATCTCGCTGAGTCTACCTTTAAAATGAAGTAAATCTCAATGTGACCCGCCAGATTTATATTAGATTTTTGCCCAACTTTTTTAGAAAAAATAACTACAACTGAACATAATTGATGGATTTTATTTTAGTTATCTAGTCAAAGGAAATAGTTGAGTATAGTTTTAGTCGTTTTAATGGGTTTATGAAATATTTTATTTGTTTACTAAATTGTTTTTTCATGATCAGTTTGTTTTAGTTTACGTTAATTACCTTCTATATAATAACCTTGTAAATACAGTGCATTCGGAAAGTATTCAGACCCCTTGACTTTTTCTACATTTTGTTACGTTACAGCCTTATTCTAAAATTTATTAAATTGTTGTTTTTCCTAAATCTATACACAATACCTCATAATGACTAAGCAAAAACTGTGCAAATGTATAAAAAATACAAAACGGAAATTTCACATTTACATACACTACCGTTCAAAATTTTGGGGTCACTTAGAAATGTCCTTGTTTTCCATGAAAAAATACATGAAATTAGTTTGAATAGGAAATATAGCAAAATGAATAGGAAATGTAGTCATTGACAAGGTTAGAAATAATGATTTTTAATTGAAATAATAATTGTGTCCTTCAAACTTTGCTTTCGTCAAAGAATCCTCCATTTGCAGCAATTACAGCCTTGCAGACCTTTGGCATTCTAGTTGTCAATTTGTTGAGGTAATCTGAAGAGATTTCACCCCATGCTTCCTGAAGCACCTCCCACAAGTTGGATTGGCTTGATGGGCACTTCTTACGTACCATACGGTCAAGCTGCTCCCACAACAGCTCAATAGGGTTGAGATCCGGTGACTGTGCTGGCCATTCCATTATAGACAGAATACCAGCTGACTGCTTCTCCCCTAAATAGTTATTGCATAGTTTGGAGCTGTGCTTTGGGTCACTGTCCTGTCGTAGGAGGACATTGGCTCCAATCAAGCGCCGTCCACAGGGTATGGCATGGCGTTGCAAAATGGAGTGATATCCTTCCTTCTTCAAGATCCCTTTAACCCTGTACAAATCTTCCACTTTACCACCACCAAAGCACCCCCAGACCATCACATTACCTCCACCATGCTTGACAGATGGCATCAAGCACTCCTCCAGCATCTTTTAATTTGGTCTGCGTCTCACAAATGTTCTTCTTTGTGATATGAACACCTCAAACTTCGATTTGTCTGTCCATAACACTTTTTCCCAATCTTCCTCTGTCAAGTGTCTGTGTTCTTTTGCCCATCTTAATCTTTTATTTTTATTGGCCAGTCTGAGATATGGCTTTTTCTTTGCAACTCTGCCTAGAAGGTCAGCATCCCGGAGTCGCCTCTTCACTGTTGACGTTGAGACTGGTGTTTTGCGGGTACTATTTAATGAAGCTGCCATTTGAGGACCTGTGAGGCTTCTGTTTCTCAAACTAGACACTCAAATGTATTTGTCCTCTTGCTCAGTTGTGCACCGTGGCCTCCCACTCCTCTTTCTATTCTGGTTAGAGCCCATTTGCACTGTTCTGTGAAGGGAGTAGTACACAGCGTTGTACGAGATCTTCAGTTTCTTGGCAATTTCTCGCATGGAATAGCCTTAATTTCTCAGAACAAGAATAGACTGACGTGTTTCAGAAGAAAGTTCTTTATTTCTGGCCATTTTGAGCCTGTAATCGAACCCACAATTGCTGATGCTCCAGATACTCAACTAGTCTCAAGAAGGCCAGTTTTATTGCTTCTTTAATCGGCACAACAGTTTTCAGCTGTGCTAACATAATTGCAAAAGGGTTTTCTAATGATCAATTAGCCTTTTAAAACTTGGATTAGCAAACACAACATGCCATTGGAACACAGGACTGATGGTTGCTGATAATGGGCCTCTGTACGCCTATGTAGATATTCCATAAAAAATCTGCCGTTTCCAGCTACAATAGCCATTTACAACATTAACAATGTCTACACTGTATTTCGGATCAATTTGATGTTATTTTAATGGACAAAAATTTGCTTTTCTTTCGAAACAAGGACATTTCTAAGTGACCTCAAACTTTTGAACGGTAGTGTAAGTATTCAGACTCTTTACTCAGTACTTTGTTGAAGCACCTTTGGCAGCGATTACAGCCTCGAGTCTTCTTTGGTATGTTGCTACAAGCTTGGCACACCTGTATTTGGGGAGTTCCCATTCTTCTCTGCAGATCCTCTCAAGCTCTGTCAGGTTGGATGGGGAGCGTCGCTGCACAGCTATTTTCAGGTCTCTCCAGAGATGTTCGATCGGGTTCAAGTCCGGGCTCTGGCTGAGCCACTCAAGGACATTCAGAGACTTGTCCCGAAGCCACTCTTGCGTTGTCTTGGCTGTGTGCTTAGGGTCGTTGTCCTGTTGGAAGGTGAACCTTCGCCCCAGTCTGAGGTCCTGAGCGCTCTGGAGCAGGTTTTCATCAAGGATCTTTATGTACTTTGCTCTGTTCATCTTTCCGTCGATCCTGACTAGTCTCCCGATCCCTGCCGCTGAACAACATCCCCACAACATGATGCTGCCACCACCATGCTTCACCGTAAGGATGGTATCACATTTTATTTGTCACATGCACCAAATACAACAGGTGTAGAGCTTACCGTGAAATGCTTACTTACGAGCCCTTAACCAACAATGCAGTTCAAGAAATAGAGTTAAGAAAATATTTACTAAATAAACTAAAGTAAAAAATAAAATAAAAAGTAACACAAAATAACATCAACAAGGTTAAATACAGGGGCTACCAGTACTGAGTCAATGTGTGGGGGTACAGGTTAGTCGAGGTAATTTGTACATGTAGGTAGAGGTAAAGTGACTATGCATAGATAATAAACAGCGAGTAGCAGCAGTGTAAAAACAAAAGAGTGGGGGGATCAATGTAAATAGTCCGGGTGGCCATTTGATTGTTCAGCAGTCTTATGGCTTGGGGGTAGAAGCTGTTAAGGAGCCTTTTGGACCTAGACTTGGCGCTCCAGTACCGCTTGCCATGCGGTAGCTGAGAGAAGAGTCTATGACTTGGGTGACTGGAGTCTTTGACAATTTTCTGGGCTTTCCTCTGACACCGCCTAGTATATAGGTCCTGGATGGCAGGAAGCTTGGCCCCAGTGGTGTACTGGGCCGTAAGCACTACTCTCTGTAGAGCCTTATGGTCGGATACCGAGCAGTTGCCATACCAGGGGGTGATGCAACCGGTCAGGATGCTCTCGATGGTGCAGCTGTATAACTATTTGAGTATCTGGGGACCCATGCCAAATCTTTTCAGTCTCCTGAGGGGGAAAAGGTGTTGTTGTGTGTTTGGACCATAATAGTTTGTTGGTGATGTGGACACCAATGAACTTGAAACTGTCGACCCACACCACTACAGCCCCATCGATGTGAATGGGGGCGTGTTCGGCCTTCTTTTTCCTGTAGTCCACGATCAGCTCCTTTGTCTTGCTCACGTTGAGGGAGAGGTTGTTGTCCTGGCACCACACTGCCTGGTCTCTGACCTCCTCCCTAAAGGCTGTCTCATCGTTGTCGGTGATCAGGCCTACCACTGTTGTGTCGTCAACAAACTTAATGACGGTGTTGGAGTTGTGCTTGGCCACGCAGTCGTGGGTGAACACAGAGTACAGGAGGGGACTAAGCACGCACCCCTGAGGGGCCACCGTGTTGAGGATCAGCATGGCAGATGTGTTGTTGCCTACCCTTACCACCTGGGGGCGGCCTATCAGCAAGTTCAGGATCCAGTTGCAGAGGGAGGTGTTTCGTCCCAGGGTCCTTAGCTTAGTGATGAACTTTGTGGGCACTATGGTGTTGAATGCTGAGCTGTAGTCAATGAACAGCATTCTCACATAGGCATTCCTTTTGTCCATGTTGGAATGGGCAGTGTGGAGTGCAATTGAGATTGCGTCATTTGTGGATCTGTTGGGGCAGTATGCAAATTGGAGTGGGTCTAGGGTTTCCGGGATGATGGTGTTGATGTGAGCCATGATCAGCCTTTCAAAGCACTTCATGGCTACCGACGTGAGTGCTACGGGGCGGTAGTCATTTAGGCAGGTTACCTTCGCTTTCTTGGGCACAGGGACTATGGTGGTCTGCTTGAAACATGTAGGTATTACAGACTCGGTCAGGGAGAGGTTGAAAATGTCAGTGAAGACACTTGCTAGTTGGTCTGCGCATGCTCTGAGAACACGTCCTGATAATCCATCTGGCCCTGTGGCCTTGTGAATGTTGACCTGTTTAAAGGTCTTGCTCACATCGGCTACGGAGAGCGTGATCACACAGTCGTCCGGAACAGCTGGTGCTCTCATGCATGCTTCAGTGTTGCTTGCCTTGAAGCGAGCGTAAAAGGTATTTAGCTCGTCTGGTAGGCTCGCGTCACTGGGCAGCTCGCGGCTGGGTTTCCCTTTGTAGTCCGTAATAGTTTGCAAGCCCAGCCACATCCAACGAGCGTCAGAGCCGGTTTAGTGGGATTCAATCTTAGTCCTGTATTGACGCTTTGCCTGTTTGATGGTTCGTCTGGCCAGGTGATGAGTGATGCCTGGTTTCCTCCAGACGTGACACTTGGCATTCAGGCCAAATTGTTTAATCTTGGTTTCATCAGACCAGAGAATCTTGTTTCTCATGGTCTGAGTCCTTTCGGTGCCTTTTGACAAACTCCAAGCGGGCTGTCATGTGCCTTTTACTGAGGAGGGGCTGCCGTCTGGCCACTCTACCATGGAGGCCTGATTTGGTGGAGTGCTGCAGAGATGGTTGTACTTCTGGAAGGTTTTCCCATCTCCACAGAGGAACTCTGGAGCTCTCTAAGTGACCATTGGGTTCTTGGTCACCTCCCTGACCAAGGCCGTTCTCCCCCGATTGCTCAGTTTGGCTTGGCGGCCAGGACTAGGAAGAGTCTTGGTGGTTCCAAACTTCTTCCATTTTAGAATGATGGAGGCCACTGTGTTCTTGGGGATCTTCAATGCTACAGACATTTTTTGGTAACCTTCCCAAGATCTGTGCCTCAACACAATCCTGTCTCGGAGCTCTAATGACAATTCCTTCGACCTCATGGCTTGTTTTTTGCTCTGACATGCATTGTCAACTGTGGGACCTTATATAGACAGGTTTGTGCCTTTCCAAATCATGTCCAATCAATTGAATTTACCACAGGTGGACGCAATCAAGTTGTAGAAACAGCTCAAGGATGATCAATGGAAATAGGATGCACCTCAGCTAAATTTCAGGTCTCATAGCATAGGGTCTGAATACTTATATAAATAAGGTATCTGTTTTTTATTTTTAATAAGTTTGCTAACATTTCTAAAAACCTGTTTTGTCTTTATCATTATAGGGTATTGTGTGTAGATTGATGAGGAAATACTTTTATTTAATCAATTTTAGAATAAGGCTGTAACGTAACAAAATGTGGAAAAAGGGAAGCGGTCTGAATACTTTCCAAATGCACTGTAATAACCAGTAAAATATCTTCAATGGGAATAGTGATGCGCCTGGCTATTGCTTTTTTCTTAATTTTCATTCATGAAATTAAATAAACACAACTTATGTTTACATACAATAACACACATTATAATGTATGAACTTGACCAGGTAATTGAATAAAAAAATGTCATGTGTAATGTTCTCTGCCATGGTTGTAAAGTATATTTTCTAACTTCTTCCTGCAGGTGGTTGGCTGGAGGCTAACAGAGGAGACTGGGAGGCCATCTTGGATTCCCAGACGGGTGCAGCCAAGGACCCAGGAGTCAACATCACCGAGCAGGCCAGGACCAGAGGCGACTTAGTGGAGGCCAGTGGATGGGACAACACTGTTAACCAGAAACAGACATTCGAACACAAAACAACAACCAAATTTAGTCTCCATGACAACAGACTGGTTGAGACCAGGGTGAGGCGTAGACTTGGTCTGCAGGGACGGGGAGGAGTCGGTATGCGGTTGGAGAGAACAGAAACAGACTCGGCTAGCGATACTCCATCCTGCTCCTATAGTTGTGATTCAGAGAGACTGATGGCGCCTCAGGTTAACCCACTAACAGGTGCTGCCTTCAGCCTGCCTTCTATAGGATCTATAGACTGGAACATGGACCCTGCGACAACACAGACACACCCTGGCCTTCGACCTCCTCACACTCTCTTAATGTTAAATCAGACCTCAGACAATGTCAGTGCTTCAACACTAAATTGCTACACAAGCCCATTGACAAATGACAGTAGTAGAGACAGAATCAGTAAAGGTGGCAGCGCCAAAGAGAAGCGCTTCCCGTGTTCGTTCTGTGGGAAAGCCTTCAGTTTCCCCAAACAGGTGGAGGTCCACCAGAGGATGCACACGGGGGAGAAACCATTCGGCTGCCACCTTTGCCGGGCTAGTTTCTCGGACTCGTCAAACCTGAAGAGGCACCAGAGGGTCCACACAGGGGAGAAACCCTACAGCTGCCCCCAGTGTGAGAAGAGGTTCTCCCACCAGCACCAGCTAAAGATGCACCTGAAGGTCCACACGGGAGAGAGGCCGTTTGCCTGTACGCACTGCGGGAAGAGGTTCTCTGAGAGGAGCTACCTCAGGATACACCAGCAGAAAATGCACACAGCCCATGTATAGTGTATAGTGACATGTATTGTAGTACTAGTTAGCTTGCTTTTAGTCAATTCTGTTGTTGGATTTAGTTGCGAACTGGATGAGGTTAACTGAGGAAAGAATTAGTATGATGAGGCAGAGTAGATGATATGGTGATGGTTGGTGTGATGGTGTCTTTAAAAATGGTCCACTGATGAAAAGTGACAACCTTGTCCTGTTTGATGCTTTTATGAGGAAAGTATAGTCCCTTAATTCATGTTTACTTGACATTAAGTAGTAAAGATGTGTGTTGAACCTTTTCCAAAGTATTCTAAAATGTATTTCATCAACGTGAGGGTACCAGATTTACTGAAAATGTAAAGTTTTACCATAGTGAGAAAAGTAATTATACACTGCTCAAAAAAATAAAGGGAACACTAAAATAACACATCCTAGATCTGAATGAATGAAATAGTCTTATTAAATACTTTTTTCTTTACATAGTTGAATGTGCTGACAACAAAATCACACAAAAATGATCAATGGAAATCAAATTTATCAACCCATGGAGGTCTGGATTTGGAGTCACCCTCAAAATTAAAGTGGAAAACCACACTACAGGCTGATCCAACTTTGATGTAATGTCCTTAAAACAAGTCAAAATGAGGCTCAGTAGTGTGTGTGGCCTCCACGTGCCTGTATGACCTCCCTACAACGCCTGGGCATGCTCCTGATGAGGTGGCGGATGGTCTCGTGAGGGATCTCCTCCCAGACCTGGACTAAAGCATCTGCCAACTCCTGGACAGTCTGTGGTGCAACGTGGCGTTGGTGGATGGAGCGAGACATGATGTCCCAGATGTGCTCAATTGGATTCAGGTCTGGGGAACGGGCGGGCCAGTCTATAGCATCAATGCCTTCCTCTTGCAGGAACTGCTGACACACTCCAGCCCCATGAGGTCTAGCATTGTCTTGCATTAGGAGGAACCCAGGGCCAACCGCACCAGCATATGGTCTCACAAGGGGTCTGAGGATCTCATCTCGGTACCTAATGGCAGTCAGGCTACCTCTGGCGAGCACATGGAGGGCTGTGCGGCCCCCCAAAGAAATGCCACCCCACACCATGACTGACCCACCGCCAAACCGGTCATGCTGGAGGATGTTGCAGGCAGCAGAACGTTCTCCACGGCGTCTCCATACTCTGTCACGTCTGTCACATGTGCTCAGTGTGAACCTGCTTTCATCTGTGAAGAGCACAGGGCGCCAGTGGCGAATTTGCCAATCTTGGTGTTCTCTGGCAAATGCCAAACGTTCTGCACGGTGTTGGGCTGTAAGCACAACCCCCACCTGTGGATGTCGGGCCCTCATACCACCCTCATGGAGTCTGTTTCTGACCGTTTGAGCAGACACATGCACATTTGTGGCCTGCTGGTGGTCATTTTGCAGGGCTCTGGCAGTGCTCCTTCTGCTCCTCCTTGCACAAAGGCGGAGGTAGCAGTCCTGCTGCTGGGTTGTTGCCCTCCTACGGCCTCCTACGGCCTCCTCCACGTCTCCTGATGTACTGGCCTGTCTCCTGGTAGCGCCTCCATGCTCTGGACACTACCCTGACAGACACAGCAAACCTTCTTGCCACAGCTCGCATTGATATGCCATCCTGGATGAGCTGCACTACCTGAGCCACTTGTGTGGGTTTAGACTCCGTCTCATGCTACCACTAGAGTGAAAGCATCGCCAGCATTCAAAAGTGACCAAAACATCAGCCAGGATGCATAGGAACTGAGAAGTGGTCTGTGGTCACCACCTGCAAAACCAGTCCTTTATTGGGGGTGTCTTGCTAATTGCCTATAATTTCCACCTGTTGTCTATTCCATTTGCACAACAGCATGTGACATTTATTGTCAATCAGTGTTGCTTCCTAAGTGGACAGTTTGATTTCACAGAAGTGTGATTGACTTATTTTTTTGAGCAGTGTACTTGTCACGTATCATTTTGTGCAATAACAGTTATGTACTTCACGTTGTGAGTGTAGGACAGTTTTGTTGAAATTAAATACAAAATTGACTCTGTGCTGACTGGCTTGAGTTTCCCTTATCCCAGTCGAACCAAAACATTATACTTTATTCTTGAATAAAACAGGTTTTATAATAAACTCCAATGGCTCCATTTTGTTAGGTAGGGGAGAGTGAAAAAAGTTGAGGCAAAGGGGTAAGTTTCTGAATGGAGCCATCTCTGAATGTCCTTTAGTGGCCCAGCCAGAGCCCAGACTTGAACCCGATCGAACATCTCTGGAGAGACCTGAAAATAGCTGTGCATGACACTCCCCATCCAACCTGACAGAGCTTGAGAGGATCTGCAGAGAAGAATGGGAGAAACTCCCGAAATACAGGTGTGCCAAGCTTGTAGCAACATACCCAAGAAGACTCCAGGCTGTAATCGCTGGCAAAGGTGCTTCAACAAAGTACTGAGTAAAGCAGGGTTCTTCAATTCCGGTCCTGGAGGGCCGAAACACCTCTGTTTTTCATCCTCTCCTTCTAATCAGGAGCTAATTCAGACCTGGGACACCAGGTGAGTGCAATTAACTACCAGGTAGAAATAAAAAACAGAAGTGTTTCGGCCCTCCAGGACTGGAATTGAAGAACCCTGGAACAAAGGGTCTGAACACTTATGTAAATGTGATATTTAAACAAACAAAAAAGTATATACATTTGCAAACGTTTATAAAAACCTGTTTTTGCTTTGTCATTATGGGGTATTGTGTGCAAATTGAGGGAGGAAAAAACTATTTAATCCATTTTAGAATAAGGCTGTAACGCAGGGGTGTCAAACGTCCGGCCCACGGGCCGGATCAGGCCCGCAAACGGGTTTAATCCGGCCCGCGAGATGATTTTGTAAAGTATAAAAATGAGCTGCAATTTTTCAATAAAAGAAACTGCTGTACCAATTGTGTCCACTGGATGGCACAATAGCAATTGTGTTAAGCAAGCAAACTGTTTATACCGGGGCAGAGCAAATAGGTCAAGCAAGTGCAGCACGTCCGGATGAGCTACTTTGTTTTGCCCGAGATATTTATTACGGCTTCTACTTTTAACATTATGTGCTTTGGCACCCTCATTGCCCCAATATGTCTCTGTCAAAAAAGAGAAAAGTGGACGCAGAATGCAGAGTGTTCCAAGAAAAATTGTCATCCTTCTATTTATTCATGGGATTGAATGGGAAAGCTGTATGATTGGTGTGTTCACAGCATGTTGCAGTGCTGAAAGAATATAACCTTCGTCGCCACTATGTGAGTCTTCATGCCGACAAATATGACAACTTTCAAGGACAGCGGAGAAGAGAGAAGGTGAATGAACTGTTGGTGGGTCTGAAGAAACAGCAGTCTGTGTTTACTCACAGCCGAGACATCAGTGACGCTGCAGTGAAAGCTAGCTACCTCATTGCTAATGAAATCGCAGTGGCTTCAAAACCATTTAGTGAGGGTGAATTTGTAAAAACATGCATGATGAAGGCAGCAGAGATTGTGTGCCCTGAAAAGCACCAGGCTTTTGCAAATATCAGCCTGACAAGAAACACAGTTGCAGACAGGATTTCCGATCTTTCAGTGGATTTGGACAGCCAGTTGAAGCAAAAAGTAAAGTCATTTATTGCGTTTTCGGTTGCAATTGATGAAAGCACGGACATTACAGATGTTGCACAACTGGCCATTTTCATCCGCGGAGTTGATGACACATTGACCGTCACCGAGAAGTTTGTGGAGTTGGTGCCGATGACAGATACAACGACAGCAGCTGATATTTTCACTGCACTCGTTGGCGCGCTGGACAGGGTCGGAGTGGACTGGTCCCGCACTGTCAGCCTGGCTACAGATGGTGCATCCTCAATTATCGGGAAAAAAGCATGCGTTGTGACAAAGTTCAGAGAGAAAGTGCAATCTGCAAATGGAGGACGTGATTTTTGGACTTTTCACTGTATTTTAGACCAGGAGGCTTTGTGTTGCAAGTCATTAAAGATGGATAACGTCATGAATAAAACAAAGCTGCGCTCAAGGCTCACGCACAAGCACTTGAATCACATCCTGAAGTTGGCTGCCACTCAGGATGTGACGCCTGATATTGATATGCTGGTGAAAGCTAAAAGATGCCAGGTATCAGGAGTCAAATAAACTATGCAACCCCACTTAAAGTGCTGCATGAGACACCCTGATATAGTTCTGTGATCTGTGATATACTTCTGTGAATCACTGAGGCATTGTGTGTTTGTGTGTTGTTTGTCCTCAGAATTTCAAATAACTTGAGGTGTTTTATGATTAATAGTGATGTTGTGCTTTTGGACACACTGTCCTCAGGCTCCAGCTTTATGTTTATATGTTTTTATGTTGATGAGCTATTGTTTTTAATTGATTTTATTTTATTTGTATATTTAACCTATTCTTGACTCTGTGGTTCTTGCACTTGTTTGGGGAACAGGATTTCAGTATTTGTATCTACATTTCTGTCTGAGAAATGACACCCTGATATAGTTCTGTGATCTGTGAAACAGTTATGTGAATCACTGAGGCATTGTGTGTTTGTGTGTTCTTTTTCTTTAGAATTTTCAAATAAACTTCAGGTGTTTTATGATTAATAGTGATGTTGTGCTTGTACTATTTTGGACACACTGTCCTCAGGCTCCAGCTTTATGTTTTATGTTGATAGTATTAAAACAAAGAAAACAATCTGAAGTTGTTGTTTTTAAGTTATATATACCATGATTTTACCGGTCCGGCCCACTTGGGAATAGATTTTCCTCCATGTGGCCCCTGAGCTAAAATGAGTTTGACACCCCTGATCTAGACTGTTACACGTCTAAAAGTTTCATGGTGTTACTTTTATCTCATCTGTGTACCGCTGTCCTACTTTTGCCCCCAACTCTTTTCTATACCTCCTCCCATACACTCTTGTGCAAATCATTTCTGCTTTCTTTGACAATGGTGTCATAGTGGAAAGGATTTGTTAGTTGCCCAAGACTGAGCCTTGTTCTGCCTGTAAAAGGCCCTGGTCGAAACAATGCCAAAATCACTTTTGATAGTCTCCGGGTCCATGTTGTAACAATAGTTTTTTGCATTTGACCATTTACAATAAATGTAGCAATATATATGAAAGCATTCCTCTGCCTGTTTGATCCATTCTGAAGGAAAGCAGTGACTACGTTTTGTGTGTGTGAGAGAATATGTATGCCTTCTTATGCTAGCAGAAAATCGTTACTTCCGAATGCAAGTTAAACGCCATTCCGTCTATACTGATACCAGACAAATGTATACTTATAAGTATTTTCAAATGTATTTCCAATATACTGCAATGCTATGTAGCTGAAGAGGGGTGACACTGTCTAGGATAGGAGTGTCGATCAGTTTCTGGAGGTCTGTGTTCACTGGCATTTACTCTCACATCTGCATCAAATCAACCTCTACAAGAAATATTCTAGTTTATTTTATTACAAATATAGCAGTAGACAATCCTCCAGAAATCTGTTGACAATGACACATTCCTGTGTATTGGATCCTCTGTATATAGAAAAACGGCAAAAAAAAGATAATTTGGTATTTTCCATTGCTACTAACGTACAGTGGGGAGAAAAAGTATTTAGTCAGCCACCAATTGTGCAAGTTCTCCCACTTAAAAAGATGAGAGAGGCCTGTAATTTTCATCATAGGTACACGTCAACTATGACAGACAAAATGAGGAAAAGAAATCCAGATAATCACATTGTAGGATTTTTAATGAATTTATTTGCAAATTATGGTGGAAAATAAGTATTTGGTCAATAACAAACGTTTCTCAATACTTTGTTGTATACCCTTTGTTGGCAATGTCACAGGTCAAACGTTTTCTGTAAGTCTTCACAAGGTTTTCACACACTGTTGCTGGTATTTTGGCCCATTCCTCCATGCAGATCTCCTCTAGAGCAGTGACGTTTTGGGGCTGTCGCTGGGCAACACGGACTTTCAACTCCCTCCAAAGATTTTCTATGGGGTTGAGATCTGGAGACTGGCTAGGCCACTCCTGGACCTTGAAATGCTTCTTACGAAGCCACTCCTTCGTTGCCAGGGCGGTGTGTTTGGGATCATTGTCATTGTCATGCTGAAAGACCCAGCCACGTTTCATCTTCAATGCCCTTGCTGATGGAAGGAGGTTTTCACTCAAAATCTCACAATACCTGGCCCCATTAATTCTTTCCTTTACACGGATCAGTCGTCCTGGTCCCTTTGCAGAAAAACAGCCCCAAAGCATGATGTTTCCACCCCCATGCTTCACAGTAGGTATGGTGTTCTTTGGATGCAACTCAGCATTCTTTGTCCTCCAAACACGACGAGTTGAGTTTTTACCAAAAAGTTCTATTTTGGTTTCATCTGACCATATGACATTCTCCCAATCCTTTTCTGGATCATCCAAATGCACTCTAGCAAATTTCAGAGGGGCCTGGACATGTACTGGCTTAAGCAGGGGGACACGTCTGGCACTGCAGGATTTGAGTCCCTGGCGGCGTAGTGTGTTACTGATGGTAGGCTTTGTTACTTTGATCCCAGCTCTCTGCAGGTCATTCACTAGGTCCCCCCGTGTGGTTCTGGGATTTTTGCTCACCGTTCTTGTGATCATTTTGACCCCACGGGGTGAGATCTTGCGTGGAGCCCCAGATCGAGGGAGATTATCAGTGGTCTTGTATGTCTTCCATTTCCTAATAATTGCTCCCACAGTTGATTTCTTCAAACCAAGCTGCTTACCTATTGCAGATTCAGTCTTCCCAGCCTGGTGCAGGTCTACAATTTTGTTTCTGGTGTCCTTTGACAGCTCTTTGGTCTTGGCCATAGTAGAGTTTAGAGTGTGACTGTTTGAGGTTGTGGACAGGTGTATTTTATACTGATAACAAGTTCAAAAAGGTGCCATTAATACAGGTAACAAGTGGAGGACAGAGGAGCCTCTTAAAGAAGAAGTTACAGGTCTGTGAGAGCCAGACATCTTGCTTGTTTGTAGGTGACCAAATACTTATTTTCCACCATAATTTGCAAATAAATTCATTAAAAATCTTACAATGTGATTTTCTGGAATAAAATCTGTCAATTTGTCTGTCATAGTTGACATGTACCTATGATGAAAATGACAGGCCTCTCTCATCTTTTTAAGTGGGAGAACTTGCACAATTGGTGGCTGACTAAATACTTTATTTCCCCACTGTATGCTGGTTAAAAGTATAATTAAAGAAATGCACAAATTTTTTTGCCACGCATATATAGTCCATATATTTAGCTTTTTAATTGAACCATGTGTAGTACATCTAAAAGAGACAATGAGAAATTCATCGTTCAACAAGACAACATAGCCATCAAAAGGGTAGAAATGTAGCATTGCACTTATGTCACAGTACTTTACAGCTTTGATTGGATACATAGAATATATGACAAAGGGTGATGTATTTATCTGAATTACTGTAGATTTGAATAGTTTAATCAGAAGTGAAGTATGGTTATAAGTCCAATGTGAAAATCTCAATTGAGGATTTCTTTATGAAGGAGGTGTTATTCATATACCCTTCTCACACTAAATAATCAATATATTATACTGAACAAAAATATAAATGCAACATGTAAAGTGTTGGTCCCATGTTTCATGAGCTGAAATAAAAGATCCCAGAAATGTTCAGTTCGCACAAAAAGCTTATTTCTCTCAGAATTGGTGCACCAATTTGTTTACATCCCTGTTAGTGAGTATTTCTCCTTTGCCAAGATAATCCATCCACCTGACAGGTGTGGCATATCAAGAAGCTGATTAACAGCACACCTTGTGCTGGGGACAATAACAGGCCACTTTAAAATGTGCAGTTTTGTCACACGACACAATGTCACAGATGTCTCAAGTTTTGAGGGAGCGTGCAGTTGGCATGCTGACTGCAGGAATGGCCACCAGAGCTGTTACAAGATAATTTAATGTTCATTTCTCTACCATAAGCCGCCTCCAATGTCGTTTTAGAGAATTTGGCCGTAAGTGCAACTGGCCTCACAACCGCAGACCACGTGTAACCACGCCAGCCCCTCCACATCTGGCTTCTTCACCTGCGGGATCGTCTGAGATCAGACACCTGGATAGCTGATGAAACTGTGGGATTGCACAACTGAAGAATATCTGCACAAACTGTAAGAAAAAGTCGCAGGGAAGCCCATCTGCGTGCTCGTTGTACTCACCAAGGTCTTGACCTGACTGCAGTTCGGCATCGTAACTGACTTCAGTGGGCAAATGCTCACCTTCGATGGCCCCTGGCACGCTGAATAAGTGTGCTCTTCACGGATGAATCTCGCGTTGCGTTGCCGAGTGGTTTGCTGATGTCAATGTTGTGAACAGAGTGCCCCATGGTGGCAGTGGGATTACGGTATGGGCAGGCATAAGCTACGGACAACAAACACAATTGTATTTTATCGATGGCAATTTGAATGCACAGAGATACCGTGACGAGATCCTGAGGCCCATTGTTGTGCCATTCAACAGCTGCCATCACCTCATATTTCAGCATGATAATGCACAGTCCCATGTCGCAAGGATCTGTACACAATTCCTGGGAGCTGAAAATGTCACAATTCTTCCATGGCCTGCATATTCACAAGACATCTCACCCATTGAGCATGTTTGGAATGCTCTGGATCGACGTGCATGACAGCGTGTTCCAGTTCCTGCCAGTATCCAGCAACTTCGCAAAACCATCGAAGAGGAGTGGGTCAACATTCTACAGGCCTCAATCAACAGCTTGATCAACTCTATGCTAAGGAGATGTGTCCCGCTGCATGAGGCAAATGGTGGTCACACCAGATACTGACTGGTTTTCTGATCAACGCACCTATCTTTATTTAAAAAGGTATCTGTGACCAACAGATGCACATCTGCATTCCCAGTCATGTTAAATCCATAGATTAGGGCCTAAGGAATATATTTTAATTGACTGATTTCCTTATATGAACTGTAACACAGTAAATCTTTGAAATTCTTGCGTTTATATTTTTGTTCAGTGTAGATACATACAATTTATACACATATTGCCAGATTATTGCTATCAACTGCTGGCTGCAAGGTATATTACCCCGTTTGTATCTTTTGGAACAATGGTAGTCAAGTTTATAAAAATTATGTAGAATATATGGGCTACCACAGGTGTCACAGGCATCCACAGGTCTTGACCACCATGTTACGATGCGTCTTTAGGATCACATTGTTGTTGTCGTCGTAGAAGAGTCCGGAGATGGGACTGAGCTTGGTGGGTGCGCAGCACGCTTTGGGAACCTCGTCCGGCTTCAGAAGGTGAACCTGCCATGAAAAAAGGTCAATCAGACTTATTTATACATGCACTTTTATATAATCAATGATACTATCCTGTTTATAAAAGAGATATGGATTATTATTATGCAGATACTTCAGTGCTCTCCTACCTCAGTGGGCTGTGGCTTTGCCCCCCTTGTCTGAATTTGGTCAATATATTTTAAACCGTGTTGTCTGTGCTCCACAATACTTTATTATCCACTGAGTCAAAGCCTAGACTTTCAGAAGTTCAACAACAACTTCCATGAAACATGCTAAAACATTTCAATGGGCCATTGACCTAGCTAGTGACTTAAAAAGAACATTTGGTATTTTTGTTTTATATTATACCAACAACATAGGAAATCCTCTGGTGACAAAATAGGGTCAATAGAATTAGAATGATGAGTAGGAATGGCATTTTTATAGAATTCTAATGGTAAGCATAGAGTTCCAAACTCATTTCTATGGCAACACAGCTGTCAATTTTGTAAACAACAATTTTCAAAAATATGTGTTGCCAAGAGACATCTAACCGATAGAACATCTCGGCGTTCTATTGAACGTTTTCTGTTCGAAAACAACAACAACAAACTTGACAGATTTTTGAGACCTGAGACTGAAAGATCGACTGGAAAATGCCTGGGTGCTTTTCAAAATTGGTGGGGAGAGTGCGTGGACGTCGGCGGTCTACTGCGTCGACAGGTTGTTCAAATTCATTTGTGGATTGTTTTTGTCTTTTTCCGTTTTGCAGGGTTCGCAATCGTCGGGAGGTGGACAGCGACATCGACTTCGAAGAGGGTATGTTGAGTTTAAACTTCTTATTTTACCACATTTAACAATATAAATGTAATTTGTGAAATGTTGTGTATTTCTGTAATCCATACTTGCAAGCTAACGTTGACTTTAGTGACTTTTGCTAAGAGATGCACTTTTGAACTAGTAGTACTAGCTAGCTCGCTACGTTTTACATCCTAAATTTTTTTTTTTTGTATTCCAATGTTCCTAATTTTAGAATCAACTGTCCTGGATGAGGTCCAGTTGGTTGTGCCATTGGATGATGTGCCGGATGTACCACTGCTGCCAGCCATCCTTGAGGAGGTGCCAGATGTGCCGACTATCCTTGAGGTACAATTTTCAGAAAGTTTAATGTTTGAAAAGTATCCCAGATATTCAATTTGTGTCACTTTGACATTCTAAAAATCTTTGTTGTCTGCTTTCTGCTTTAGGAGGCCACTGGTAATTGGCAGTTGATACCGATTAGGTTTAGCTCCCTGTACTGTGGGCCTGTTGTGATCAGGGTAAGAGACCCACACACACAGTCACATCACTGTTGCAATGTTTGCTGTTTCTAACCTGAATGTATTGTAATGTCAACCCCCTCTTGTGCAGAACAATGCCGGTCCGGTGGCTAAAGCTTGGAGAACTTTCCAGTTCATCAGCCCCATTATCACCTACATGCGTGGGGGATCCCAGGTATGTGTCTTTGTCACTACCTAATCCTAATCTACATCGTCAGTGTCATGTGATCTTGATGGAAATATGTTACAGCGATGGCTGATGTTGTTTTGTTGATGTTGTCTTGTCATTTCACTCCACAGCAGGTGGTGGTGAGGATGCACCATGCGAGTAGGGTTCGAGGCCTGGAGACTCAACTGGTGTGGGCCATCTCCAAGGAGACACACAGACTTAGTCCAGAGGGCATCCCCTACTGTGCCACCAAGGTTCAGTCCATCTCTTGGATCCAGGTAAGATGTAAATACTACTGAATTAGTATTAGATTAGGCTTTTCTTCACTTATTCCGTTAACATTTCCTTAACATGTTGTTTCTCTCTGTCAGTATGTGGCTGGCAGGGTGACCCAGTATGCGTCTCACCTCCGCCACGAGACGTCTGTGGCCGTGACGCATGGCTGCTACCAGGTAAATAAACAATTTCCTATGTATATAGAATAGAAATTACAGGGCATTTTCCATTAGATATGGTCTGTTTTCTATTAACGTGTGTTGTGTGTGTGTGTTTTGAGCAGCAAACTGATGTCTCGGTGGTGTACGCCACTCTCCACATGGGGCTGGATGGGCTGCTCTCCTCCTCGGCGTGGTCGGAGGCTGCCTCCGTCTCTACGCCCACCACTCAGCAGTTCACTGAGCCAGAGCCTGAGGGCCACAACTGCTATGAGGTCAGATGTTACACACACACATACTATTGACTAGTAGCATTAAGATCCTTCGATTTACCCTTTGTTTGTCATGTCATTAAATTGGTCACTGATGTTGAATAATTGTTCTGTTATTGTAGGGCTGGGAGGAGGACCTGCTGCCTGAGGAGAGGGAGGTTCCTCTGCTAAAGTGAGTCCCTCTAAATGTGTGTATAGTCTGAGCTTGTCAGATGCTGAAGGATAGTGGTCACAATGCTGTTATCCCCCATTGACATGCTCCATTCCCTCTCTTCCACAGCCTCTATCTTACCACCAAGAGAGTGGAGGACATCGGCCTGAGGCTCGTCTCCCTGCGCCAGGCCTTTACTGTGAGTGGACCCACTTTTCTTTGACTCTCTGTGTCTTCCTGTTCTGTCTGTCTCCTAGAGGAAGATGGGTGTCTCACCCTAACTCTTCCCTCTTCTCTAGACCCTGCTCGGTTCCACCCTGAGCAGGAACCATCTGTTTGTGGCGGGAAAGGTCCTACTGGGCGCACTGGTTCAGGTCCACCAGATGGTAGCTCACTAACTCATTGTCCTTCAAGGGAAAGAGAGCGTCCTCGGTGAGAAATGTGTTCTGTGCACTAACATCACTGCTCTTTGCTTTGTGATAGGACGAGGCCGAATTCATCCGTGCCTATAACGACTTTGTGGACTACCTGAGTGACCCCTCCAAGCAGATTGACATTGAGAGGGAGCTGGCTGAGGCAAAGGTGAGTTAATTAACTCTTTCAAGTCTCACTTTGAGTTCTTCCACATGCATGTCTTTTATACGGCACAGTAGCTGATCTATTTGAAATCATTCCTATTTCCTCCAAACGTGTTTTCTTGTCCTAGATCCATCATGTTAACCTGATAGATGTCCTTTTTGAGCTGGTGCTGTTTGGGATGATGACAGCTCAGAAATCCCTGATGGTGGTAAGTAGCATCTTGCTGGTAAATGTTTAGATGTCTGTCTATTAGCAATTTCACTTCAATTTCTCTTCTCTCCTCCTCTGTTTACTTTAGCAACCTGGTGGGTTCTTGGAGCGTCTGTACGCTCTCCTGTACTCCTTCCTGCCCACTGTTGCCAGCATTGAGCCAAAGGCTGAGAGATACCTGTTGCTGCTCAATGTAAGAGTCAAGAGTTTACTTCCTGTTTTCTTCCTTATTACTAGTTTACTTCCTCTTTACTCGTTCCTGGTTAACAGGGTTTCAATGCCGTTTTAGGGGGAGTAACTCTCATTGTCTCTCTCCTCTTGATAAGCTAGTAGCTCAGAGCCATTTTCTATGTGTTGTGTGGTGTTCCCTTCAGGGCGGGCTGATGGCTCTGCTAGATGACATGTTTGGGCAGCAGCTGGCCTGGTATTTTAACCGAGAGTCTCTGGTCACTCAGCTCTCCAGCCTCCTGGAGTACCACCTCGAGTACCTCATGGCCAGCATGTAGTCCTACTGCAGAGACCTGAAGGGCCACACTTCTTCTCTCTCTCTCTCTCTCTCTCTCTCTCTCTCTCTCTCTCTCTCTCTCTCTCTCTCTCTCTCTCTCTCTCTCTCTCTCTCTCTCTCTCTCTCTCTCTCTCTCTCTCTCTCTCTCTCTCTCTCTCTCTCTCTCTCTCTCTCTCTCTCTCTCTCTCTCTCTCTCTCTCTCTCTCTCTGGAATTGAGGACTTGAAGTGCTTCGTTGAACCCTGATTAGTTAACACATTAAATGCATGTATTCTCTTGTTTTCTCTCCCCACAGGATTCTTGTGACACTTTGCCACCTAACAGTGCTCTAGACACTAGTGCACTACATTACTTTGCTCTGAATTTTACATTTTTAAATAAAATAAATAGTAGTTCAAAAGCATTTGTCTCTGTCTTTTCATTTATTTGATTATTTCATCACTATTTCCTATTCCTGGAGTTGTTATGAGGCTAATATTACATTATTACATGAACAATTATGCTTTATTCTTTGCATATGAAAATAAAAACCAACTTTAAGTTGATTTACATGTACTACAGGCCCACGCTTTATGGCATTGTACTGTGATGTGTGATACTGTACTATTTAAAAACATGGAGGCCTACATACACTGAGTGTACAAAACATTAAGAACACCTTGCTAATATTGAGTTGCACCCCCTGTTGCTCAGAACAGCCTCAATTTGTCGGGGCATGGACTCTACAAGGTGTCGAAAGCGTTCCAAAGGGATTCTGGCCCATGTTGACTCCAATGCTTCCCACAGTTGTGTCAAGTTGGCTGAAAGACCTTTGGGTGGTGGACCATTCTTGATACACCTACTACCATACCCCGTTCAAAGGATCATAGCTTTCACCTGAATTTACCTGGTCAGTCTATGTCATGGAAAGAGCAGGTGTTCCTAATGTTTTGTACACTCAGTGTATGTTAGTTGTGTAGTAACCTGGTACAGTATAAAGTCCACCACTATAGGGAACAATTGCTTCTGTCTTGAAAGTTACTTCTCACTATCCGTACTCTATTTTAAGACTGCCATTGTAGACTCAGGTAAATTGGTTATTTTAGTTTCAGTTTGCCATAAATGTCTGAGCCATTTACCGTCATTCCCATTGAAACCAATGTTAGAGTTCATGTATAGCCCCTGGTTCACCCCAGACTTGACTGCCCTTGACCAGCACAAAAACATCCTGTGGCGTACTGCATTAGCATCGAACAACTTTTCAGGGAAGTCAGGAACCAATATACACAATCAGTTAGGAAAGCAAAGGCTAGCTTTTTCAAACAGAAATGTGCATCCTGTAGCACTAACTCCAAAACGTTTTGGGACACTGTAAAGTCCATGGAGAATAAGAGCACCTCCTCCCAGCTACCCACTGCACTGAGGCTAGGAAACACTGTCACCACCGATAAATCTACGATAATCGAGAATATCAATAAGCATTTTGCTACGGCTGGCCATGCTTTCCACTTGGCTACCCCTACCCCGGCCACCAGCTCTGCACCCTCCGCTGCAACTTGCCCCCACATCTCCTTCACCCAAATACAGATAGCTGATGTCCTGAAAGAGCTGCTAAATCTGGACCCCGCCGAAATTGTCGCAACCCCTATTACTAGCCTGTTCAATCTGTCTTTCGTTCGTCTGAGATCCCCAGAGATTTGGAAAGCTGCCGCGGTCATCCCCCTCTTCGAGCTGGTCATGGGTGCACCTCAGCCACGCTCAATGTCCTAAACGATATGATAACCGCGATCGATAAAAGACAGTAATGTGCAGCCGTCTTCATCGACCTGGCCAAGGCTTTTGACTCTGTCAATCACTGCATTCTTATTGGCAGACTAAATAGCCTTGGTTTCTCAAATGACTGCCTCACCTGGTTCACCAACTACTTCTCAGATAGAGTTCAATGTGTCAAATCGGAGGGCCTGTTGTCTGGACCTCTAGCAGTCTCTAAGGGGGTGCCACAGGGTTCAAATCTCGGGCCGACTCTATTCTCTGTGTATATCAATGATGTCGCTCTTGCTGCTGGTGACTCTCAGATCTACCTCTACGCAGACGACACCATTTTGTATACATCTGGCCCTTCACTGGACACTGTGTGAACAAACCTCCAAACGAGCTTCAATGCCATACAACACTCCTTCCGTGGCCTCCAACTGCTCTTAAACGCTAGTAAAACTAAATGCATGCTCTTCAATCGAACGCTGCTTGCACCCGCCCGCCCGATTAGATTCACTACTCTCGGCGGGTCTGACTTAGAATATGTGGACAACTACAAATACCTAGGTGTCTGGTTAGACCGTAAACTCTCCTTCCAGACTCACATTAAGCATCTCCAATCCAAAGCTAAATCTAGAATCGGCTTCCTATTTCGCAACAAAGCCTCCTTCACTCATGCTGCTAAACATGCCCTCGTAAAACTGACTATCCTACCGATCCTTGACTTCGGCGATGTCATTTACAAAATAGCTTCCAACACTCTACTCAGCAAATTGGATGTAGTCTATCACAGTGCCATCTGTTTTGTCACCAAAGCCCCATATACTACCCACCATTGTGACCTGTACACTCTCGTTGGCTGGCCCTCACTACATATTCGTCGCCAAACCCACTGGCTCCAGGTCAACTATAAATCACTTCTAGGCAAATCCCCGCCTTATCTTAGATCATTGGTCACCATAGCAACACCCACCCGTAGTATGCGTTCCAGCAGGTATATCTCACTGGTCATCCCCAAAGCCAACACCTCCTTTGGCCGCCATTCCTTCCAGTTCTCTGCTGCATATAGCTGGAACGGACTGCAAACATCTCTGAAGCTGGAGACACTTATCTCCCTCACTAACTTTAAACATCAGTTGTCAGAGCAGCTTACCGATCACTGCACCTGTACACAGCCCATCTGTAATTAGCCCACCCAACTACCTCATCCCCATATTGTGATTTACATTGTTATTTATTTTGCTAATTGTGTGTTACAGCAAATAAGGTGATACAATGTTAGATCATGATATTATCTATTCAGTAGATTGAGTAGTTAAGGGAGACAGAAGCTCACCTTCCAGCCTAGGTCACTAAAGCTCACATATAATTCATGTCTCTTACAAGCCTGACGCCCACTGTTGACATGGCTGTGATCTGAAAGGGATAAAAAAATATGTTATGAGACAGGACAGACTGTCAAGCATGCTTTGGATGCATTGGATTTAAAATAAAGACACAATTAAATGTAAACGCAAGTTAAGTAATTTTGTAATTTGGATGAACTATCCCTTTAAACTCTGCAAAAACAAGCTTAACAACAACACCAAAAACCAGTGTTGTCCCCTGACCTTGTATGACCTCACCATGTATACTGGGCAGGGGACGGTCATATTTGGGCTTCTTCTTGCGGGGGTTGGGATTCAGGGCGCGACAGGGGGCCTGGCTGGCCCTGAAGAAGGTCACCATGAAGGGCTGTTTGGAGCAGGGGCCCCTTCGACCCACCAAGCCTACCCACCCAGCTGACAAGGACTGGTCTGATAGAGAGAAAACAATGTGTGTGTGTGTTTGTGTGTGTGTGCGTGTGCGTGTGCGTGTGCGTTTGCGTGTGCGTGTGTGTGAGAGAGAGAGAGTGATACAATCTTGAGGTACACCAAAACAGCATATCTCAATTTCTATGTATTTACTAAACAATTACAAATACTATATGACATTACATAATATAATAATAAGCCATTTAGCAGACGCTTTTATCCAAAGCAACTTACAGTCATGCGTGCATACATTTTTTTTGTGTATGGGTGGTCCCGGGGATCGAACCCACTACCTTGGCGTTACAAGCGCCGTGCTCTACCAGCTGAGCTACAGAGGACCACTGCACAGGTATTGGTGTAGTATTCTGAGTTAACTTGCCTCTTTATTCAATGGTATAATAATCAAGAAATCCACTTTGTGGGAAATACCCTCCCCATCTGCAGAGCATTTCCTGACCCTGACCATAGTATTAACTCTTTGAGGCTCACCCTCCTCTGTGTCCACATAGAGACTGCAGGGGTGCAGGACGTGACAAATAAACTCGAAACTGGGAATGTTTACTGGTTGCTCATGAGGTCAAGGGGAAGTCAATGTGTGGAATAAATGTAACTAGTTGTGGAAAATATTCTAGATCAAGAAAAATAAGGTAAGGAGCAA
Organism: Coregonus lavaretus; assembly: GCF_964263955.1. Lineage (NCBI taxonomy): Eukaryota > Metazoa > Chordata > Actinopteri > Salmoniformes > Salmonidae > Coregonus > Coregonus lavaretus. The sequence goes on along the minus strand of NW_028167177.1, from coordinate 1,268,108 downwards.
GCGCTGCATGCATATTATGTGTGCCAAACAGGTGCTGCGTAGATTACAATATAATTTTCGGACCTTTTGGAACAACGTAAACAACAATAACTACATTATAAGCGTACCAGAGAGTTTGTTGTAACGTTTTTTTGCTAAGCCTTTATTACAGCAAAGACTAAAAACAGTCACATTCATTTGTGAATGCAATTTCCGAAATGGAATGGCTTATTGTTTAAGCTAATTATTCTAAGCTCGCTTTATTTTATTTTAAAACTAATATAGTATCTGAAGATTATGCCTTTGTTAAATGGTTTTCATGAAGAAATGGAATGTGTTTATGTTAGTATCCAGAGGGAAGGTTTTAGGTGTAACGCCACATCCAGCAGACCGGAAGTGTCTTGGAGACTGGGGATTGGCCAGAAGAGGTCAGCTTCGTTGTTTATAAATAGGGGGGTTAGGCGAGGAAGACGTCAGAACGGCCATGGCAATCGGGGGAGCCGTTCTCCGGGTGTCATGTCACCTGTCATTTATGCTGTAACCTCGTGATTTTAATAAAAGCCTCTAACACGATGCAGCATAAAACGGACTCTTTGTTGACAGCAATAATGGCCACCATTCATCAGATACGACATAATGGCGCCCAACGTGGGGCTGGGTTTGCGTCTCTTCCTTGTTTCAGTCAACCGCCAGGCTAACCTGCTCTGAAGCATGGCCAAAAAAAAAATGGTGAGTGTTTTCTTACCGCTTCGGAGTTTGTTAGATTGGATACGACTTGTGTACACTGGCGAGATGTACCATTTCGACCTTGCCTCGGGTGGCGTTATTGCGGTCGACTGGAGTCTGCTAAAATGTTATTTCATTGGTAACGGGTGACAATGATAATTTAGAGCATTAAGATAGATTTCATTGGTAACGGGTGACAATGAGGATTTAGAGAAGGCCGATATGCGCATTCTTTAGGGCACCGTGAATCTGGTAAAGACCTCGATGCGAGGCGATTCTTTAGGAATGGGCCATAAAATCCTTGCAACGCGTTCGGTGGTGTAAGGTTAATTCTGGGAATTATAAGCTGGACGGATTATATGCATGTTATATACTCATCGTATGGTTGACGAACTATAATGCATGGGGTAACCTCTCTATGATTATCCAGAACTTACGGCAGCATAAAGTTAGGCGGAGATATTGATAATAATGGACAATGATTTGGCCACAGTGCAGGATATTTATTTGCGTAGTAGGCCGCAGTTAGCTAAAGGCTAACGCTAATTTGAAATGCTTGATTATATGGTTCAGGCCACGTGGTACATCGTGGCTAAATGCTAAGGCTAAATGCTAAGTGTGTGTTGTGTCACAGTGTACCTCAGGCTAATGCTAAATGCTAATGCTAAATGCTAATTGTGTTGCGTGCTACATGCTAACGGATATCCTTAGAGATTCCATTGCGATGGATTAAAGTCTCTTAAATTTGTCTCTGTGTGTAAGTCAGGTTATATGTTTTGTGAGCGCTGTTAAATGTTGTTTGACTATAAGGGGGAAATGGGAATTACAGCTAGACTGTTATTCTGTCTGTTTGGGGAGAGAGAGTAGAGAATCTTCATTCCACGGTGAAAAGGGATTTTTGAATGGCTGTGCGCATGCGTTTAATTTTGCGATACTACACTACAGAAAGGGGGAGTTTATGACACGAGATTAGGACACGTGTTGATTTTACGGGGCTAAAAACTACGACATGAGGTTGGGCTAAGCCTACAAAACAAAATGGTGGGTTAAGGTCATAGGTCCCATTTGGCGTTACCCTGCAAGGGAAAATAGACAGACAGAGGAGAAATTTTAACACGATGATTCTAGTTTAAACTGCGATTGGTTAAAGATGAAACTTGTTTTGGAACCTATTGAATTTATAAATTAGATATATGGTAGCGGATTATAATAAATTGAATTAAATAATTAAATAACGGATTAAAATAAAATAATGTTTTTGAGCGATCTATTTAGTTCTGAGTTTAGTCTTTGAGTGAATAATGTAGAACGAATGAATATTGAATGGTTGGAAATACTCAGTGATGGCATTAACTACTAAAAGCTGTTTCTGTGTCTTTGTCCCTTGTCATGAGAGACAGGAGAGAGGGGGAGCGAGGAGATACAGGAAGTGATCACGTGACGCGGCAGAGGATCAAGTCAAAAAAAAATAAGGTTTTGAGACTGTTACAAGATATGTGATGTTATGACAATTTTACATAGGCTTGGCAAATACTATTTCATTAAAAATTGCATTTTGGAAGCTCTGTGTATCACTGGGGTTTGATTACAGATGTGTTGGGAATCGAAGACTGACATTCTTCTGTAAATTTATGATAATTATGGGTTATAGAGCAAGGGGTTACAGGCTTTGTTTATGGGTATTTTAGTTTGAAGTTGACTAACTTCATTTACTTGCATTTGATGGGTTGTGGTAAGATAGCCAACACTAATTGATATTGGTGACATAGGAATAAAAATTGGGTTTAATTGTTCAGGATTTTTAATGGATTTGTTAGTTTTATATTAATAATTTAAGGGGGGAAGCCTTAGGCTATACAGTCTAAAATAAGCTAATTCATAATAAAGGAATATAAAAGAGTTGTTACAAGGGGGAGAAAGGACAGCAAGGCTAGAGGAAGGTGATTACACCGATTGATATAGGGGTGAAATAGTAATCCTTTAATTAAAGTAGGGTTAGAAAGTAGGGTTAGAAAAACTAATGGCAGAAGTTAGTACACCTTTCTCACATACGGATTCAGCAAAAAGTACAGCTTAGGGAGGTTTATCCTCAGCTTTCAGTGATCATCCAGCAGGGTGATTATGGCATCAGAGATGAAGACGAATAATAGATAGAGGACAAGCAGAAACGACGATGAAGATGAATCCAGAACTCCAGAAGGAAGAAAATTAGATGTCTGGAAGAGAAGAGTGAACTTAAAGAAGATGAGGATGATGAAGATGAGAGTGATGATGAAGAGGTCATGCATGGGTGGATATGACTCTGTGATCAGAAGGAAGTTGGCAAGAGAGAAACGAAGAAGGATACACGAGATTTGATCTCTGATGAAAGTTGAACGAAGAAGGAGACAAGAGATTCGAGTTCTGATGAAGAAAGTGATGAAGATTTGGAGATTAAAGGTGCTTTATGTTCGAGAGGATTTTATCCTACAATGACTAGCAAAGAAGAAATAGAGATATAGACCGATGCTTATCATGCCTGGATAAAGCAAATAGTTTAGAAGTAACACAGTTGAAGATACAGAAGAGGAGAAACTGCTGAGAGGATCCCAAGAATTGGAGAAGAACAAAGAAGAAAAAGGAGGAAGATTTCAGCTACACTTTCAGCAACTTTCAGAAGACTGTTATAATTGTGGACAGATTGGTACTTTACCTGTGATGAAAATGAGTCGGGAGAAAACAGATGAAGTAGCAAGTGAAGATCACCTGTTAGTGTCTAGAAGATCCGGAAGGGGGGTGCATTGCTGAGGGAATCGATTAGAGAAGAAGAGAAAATAGCTAACAATTGAAGTTAGGGAATCAATGGAGCTCTGCTATAAAAATCAAAGAGAAATCAAAATAGACATACTAATATTAGAAGAAACTGTTATTGCAGTGTTGGGAAGAGATGCATTGTTTAAATTGAATTGTACAATAAAATGTACACTAGACGACTGTCTATTAGACAATCTGTCTGGGAAAATAAAGTTAAAAGGGGGTGACTATTATTCTGGGTTACATTCTTACACTAAGGGATTTCAGGCTAGGCTAAAAGGTGTTTAGACGTTTGCCAAGTCTGTGTGTAATGAGTCAGAAGCAGGTGGGGAACTTTCCCAATCACATATTCTAAACATTTGGTGGTAAGGGATTGTGTGAAAATCAGGGGGAAAAGTTGTAAATGTTATGAGAGAAAAGATTAGATTAAAATAAGTTAGGAGTAGATTAGGGTTGAAGGAACTCTGAGACAGTAAGCTAAATTTCAAAGGTAGTAGTAAGAGAGAGAACAATGGTGAAGGACACTGTAGAGTAGGAAGATCAAGGTCATTATAGGTGTATTTTGTGTAATCAAAAGTTTGAAAGTCAGGGATGAGAGAAAGGACTGAGATTTGGGGAAAAAGTGACACTAGTGGTGATAGATGGAAGTACAAGCAAAGACAACTTTTATATTGGGGGAAAAACTAGGAGTAACTAAGGACATTAACACTTCAGTCTATTATAACAACAGTGAGAAGCAAGTTAACTCTTTCAACATTGATAGGTATTAAAGCCATAAATATATCGCATTTGGTTATAAGGGAACCAATAAAGCACCAATTATAGGGGGAAAAGACTGTTATTAGGGTTAGGATGGGGACGTTTCTCCCATATGGAGAGATAATTATGGAGAATAAGTATTGTTATCAGGACCAGGAGTAGAAGCTGTTGCACCTAGTCAAAGGAGGTATAGTTTGGAAGAGGGTTAGGAGTGATTGTTCACTTATGTTGCGTAATGTTACAGAGAAAGGTCAGGGAGAATATATGTATGCTTATTTAGGGCAAGCATTAGAAGTTGTTCCGGTTAAGAATTATGGGTTAAAGGGCTATGTAATTCGTAAAGTGATGCCTATAATGGAAGATTTGAAATCTGTTGAAGCTTCCGCAGTCACCGAAGGAGTTCAGGAAGAGTAGATTACAGTAGTCACTCCAACAGTAGATAATACACAGAGGATAATGGGAACTTTTGCACTAGAAGTAATTAGGGTTGATACAGCAATTAAGTCAACTACTTTAATGGTAACTTTGGAAGGGATTAGTGATACGATGGCAATAGCAAAAGAGAGAGTATGACATCGACAACAACTTTTCTGAAATTAAATGGGGAATTTTAGACTCATGGGTTATGTTACGGATGGAGAGTGCTGTCAATGATAGTACGAATAGGGTTAAAATAGGAGAACAGATAATAGTAGAGAGAATATAGATTCATCATGGAGATACAGGATGAGGTCTTTGATTTTAATGACAGACAAGGAGAGGTATCTGATCAGTACCGCTCGTTCTTCTGTTGTGGAAATTAGAGATAGATTAACTCATTCTGTAAGATCAGTGAGGAATCTTGAGGGTCCATGTCTGTTGAGAATTCCAGCACCAAGCATGTTAGACGGTTGCGCAGCTTCTATCAGGTATGGGTCAGTCTTATGCTTTGTCATGACTGTGGTATTGGCAACAGTCATTGACAGATAAAATATTGTCGTTGTCAGAACAGTGGTTTAAGCCTAGGTTTAAGTGTTCTTGGTTGAATGAATTACCCTATGGGAATTGTTAAATGGGAAAGGAAAATCAGGTAACAACGGAAACCTGAAGTATTCAGGTGAAACATTGAGGGCTAAAAGTTGTTTTTGTTCTAATAAAACATATGAGGTAAAGGGTGTGTTTATGGGAAGATCAGATTGGGATGTTATATGATAACTTTGGATAAGCATGACCTTAAGGGTAGTAATGAGAAATATGTTACTTTTTAGGTACCAGGTAGTAAGAAGAGCAGGACTTTGATGGTTAAACGATTAGCTTTTGACTGACAATGTGACTATGGAGAATTTTAGAGATATTTGGTGGGTTTGTGATGATAAAATATATATTCTTACATTATGAATGGACAGGATTTGGTTACATGTCAACGTTGAAGCTTCCATATGAGGCTTTTACTATTAAAAGAGGAGTAGCACCGAACACAGATCAATTTGAAACTAGAGTTCAAAATAGGATGAAAAGGGACATGTCATAGGCTTCAAGCCTATCATTGAAGGATAAGTTTAAGGGAGAAGGGGGGACTTTATTCATGGTATGGTGTAACATTTGGGAAGATCATAGTGATAAATATTAGTTATACTTTCAGATAATATCACTGGGGTTAAATAAGGGATGCAGTTGGAAGACTTGGTTGCAAGATCAATTAGGCCAGTAGGGGCAGTGATGGGTCAGATTTTAGTTTCAGCTTTGATAACACTGTGTGATGTTTGTAATTTGTTACTGACCTTTGAGAAAGCTATGATATTGAGATAGGTTGGAGAGTGATTCCTGGAGACAACACTCAGATGTCGGTGTTGACTGTTCCTGATCTGGAGGAAGATGGATGGACTACTGATGGATAAATATCATTTTTTTATGAGTTGATTATTTTTCAAAAAAAAAATTCAATATTGGGGTGATGTTGGTATGATTTATGAATCAAAGGGGGGAATAGGTTTATGTGATTCATGCATCATTTATATATCAGTTTATATTCTTAGTTGATATTCATGTTTAATTTGAAAGGGTTGTTTTGCAAAAGATACTGTTTGGTCGTTTCTTTTCTTTTCATTCCAGAAGCATTTGGGAGAACATGTGGAGATTGAAATACTCAAACAAAGACAATATGAAGGGACATTATGACTGGAGGAGATGAAACAAGGAGGGTGTGGCTGATTTCATCATCAACAATCCATTCATCCAAGTCAAGACTACAGGGAGCTGAAGTGTAGTGGACTACATTCCAGTGTCTGCAATGAAATATAGACATGTGTAATACATAATTGTGTAATAGTCTCAGGTATTAATTTTTGTAGAATGATGTTTGATGTTATTGAATACATGTGAGGATCTTAGATGTTTTTGTTTATTTCGGTGAATGTTTAGGGACAGAGAGGCTAGGAAGGGAGAGATTCATTGTACGATCCGATGGGTTGACCAGCCGTACAGTGGATGTTTTTGGATAGGATTTTGTTTGCAGGGGCTTACATGTGTATTTAATGGCATCATAGTTTCAAGGACATTTACATGGTTTATGAGGTTATCTGGAGTACCGACGGTGGTTGCCTGGGGCAGAGGGACCGTGAGAGAATTTTACTGTCTTGATTGATGGATGGATATCTGAAAAGATGGCTGCCGGACAGTTTTTCGCTCTTACACTCCATAGAGATTTCTTCATATTTCATAGTAATGTATTTACACTCCATAGAGATTTCTTCATATTTCATAGTAATGTATTTACACTCCATAGAGATTTGTTCATATGTCATAGTAATGTATTCACACTTCATAAACAGTTATTGCATAGAAAGGTATTTACACTCTAGAGAAGAATGTTTTTGGTTTAATGTTAAAGATACTCAATAAGATAAATTGTTACTAGTCATAATCCTATTCTGTTTGTTTTCGAGACGTTTAGTTCGTCTCGAAGGGGGGAATATAGTATCTGAAGATTATGCCTTTGTTTAATGGTTTTCATGAAGAAATGGAATGTGTTTATGTTAGTATCCAGAGGGAAGGTTTTAGGTGTAACGCCACATCCAGCAGACCGGAAGTGTCTTGGAGACTGGGGATTGGCCAGAAGAGGTCAGCTTCGTTGTTTATAAATAGGGGGGTTAGGCGAGGAAGACGTCAGAACGGCCATGGCAATCGGGGGAGCCGTTCTCCGGGTGTCATGTCACCTGTCATTTATGCTGTAACCTCGTGATTTTAATAAAAGCCTCTAACACGATGCAGCATAAAACGGACTCTTTGTTGACAGCAATAATGGCCACCATTCATCAGATACGACACTAACATGCTTGATTGCATTTCAAATCATGAATGACTCATATGCTGTGTGATGACATGAACGAATGAAAGATTAATTGATACAGTAGCCTATATAAGCATTGAAATATAGGCCTAAATAAGTTACAGTATTAAGACTAAACAGGATATGCTCTTAGGCCTACAGCTCGGGCTGCTATACTAAGCCTACTAATGATAATGGCAATACTTATTATAATGATGATCATAATAATATTAGTAATAATAACAATAAGAAGGATATCAAGAAAAAGCAGGGTTATTATTATTATCATTATTATTAATTCTGACACTTTGGAACAATGTAAACAACACTAAATTAATTATAAAGATACCAGAGAGGCTGTTCTAGCGAAAAAAAAGTGTAAAGCCTTTATTACAGCAAAGCAAAGATTAAAAACAGCCGAATTTGTGAAATCGTTTACTTGACATGTTGTTGTGTGAGCCTTGGTGCTCACCGAACCATTAGGCTATTAAACAAACACTCAAACAGGCAACAGAAGCAGGATCTGACTTATTTCTGTAGATATACAGTTGAAGTCAGAAGTTTACATACACTTAGGTTGGAGTCATTAAAACTCGTTTTTCAACCACTCCACACATTTCTTGTTAACAAACTATAGTTTTGGCAAGTTGGTTAGGACATCTACTTTGTGCATGACACAAGTAATCTTTCCAACAATTGTTTACAGACAGATTATTTCACTTATAATTCACTGTATCACAATTCCAGTGGGTCAGAAGTTTACATACACTAAGTTGACTGTGCCTTTAAACAGCTTGGAAAATTCCAGAAAATGATGTCATGGCTTTAGAAGCTTCTTATAGGCTAATTGACATAATTTGAGTCAATTGGAGGTGTACCTGTGGATGTATTTCAAAGCCTACCTTCAAACTCAGTGCCTCTTTGCTTGACATCATGTGAAAATCAAAATAAATCAGCCAAGACCTCAGAAAATGTTCTTTAGACCTCCACAAGTCTGGTTCATTCTTGGAAGCAATTTCCAAACGCCTGAAGGTACCACGTTCATCTGTACAAACAATAGTACACAAGTATAAACACCATGGGACCACGCAGCCATCATACCGTACATGAAGGAGGCGCGTTCTGTCTCCTAGAGATAAACGTACTTTGGTGCGAAAAGTGCAAATCAATCCCAGAACAACAGCAAAGGACCTTGTGAAGATGCTGGAGGAAACAGGTACAAAGGTATATATATCCACAGTAAAACGAGTCCTATATCGACATAACCTGAAAGGCCGCTCAGCAAGGAAGAAGCCACTGCTCCAAAACCGCCATAAAAATGCCAGGCTACGGTTTGCAACTGCACATGGGGACAAAGACTGTACTTTTTGGAGAAATGTCCTCTGGTCTGATGAAACAAAAATAGAACTGTTTGGCCATAATGACCATCGTTATGTTTGGAGGAAAAGGGGGGGTCTTGCAAGCCGAAGAACACCATCCCAACCGTGAAGCACGGGGGTGGCAGCATCATGCTGTGGGGGTACTTTGCTGCAGGAGGGACTGGTGCACTTCACAAAATAGATGGCATCATGAGGAAGGAAAATTATGTGGATATATTGAAGCAACATCTCAAGACATCAGTCAGGAAGTTAAAGCTTGGTCGCAAATGGGTCTTCCAAATGGACAATGACCCCAAGCATACTTCCAAAGTTGTGGCAAAATGGCTTAAGAACAACAAAGTCAAGGTAATGGAGTGGCCATCACAAAGCCCTGACCTCAATCCTATAGAACATTTGTTGGCAGAACTGAAAAAGCGTGTGTGAGCAAGGAGGCCTACAAACCTGACTCAGTTACACCAGCTCTGTCAGGAGGAATGGGCCAAAATTCACCCAACTTATTGTGGGAAGCTTGTGGAAGGCTACCCGAAATGTTTGACCCAAGTTAAACAATTTAAAGGCAATGCTACCAAATACTAATTGAGTGTATGTAAACTTCTGACCCATTGGGAATGTGATGAAATAAATAAAAGCAGAAATAAATCATTCTCTCTACTATTATTCTGACATTTCACATTCTTAAAATAAAGTGGTGATCCTAACTGACATAAGACAGGGAATTTATACTAGGATTAAATGTTAGTAATGGTGAAAAACTGAGTTTAAATGTATTTGCTAATGTGTATGTGTCACGCTCGTCGGGAACAGAGGACCAAGGCGCAGCGTTGCAGGCAAACATAGTCTTTATTTAGCGATCTTATGACAAAATAAACAAAACGATAACGTGACAGTTCACGGTCTAACACAAACCAACTAGAAACAAGATCCCACAACAACTGTGGGAAAACAGCCTGTATAAATATGGTTCCCAATCAGAGACAACCAGCAACAGCTGACACTCGTTGCCTCTGATTGGGAACCAATCTGGCCAACATAGAAATGCAACTACTAGATAAACAAATGAAACGCACACCCTGGCTCAACATACAAGTGTCCCCAGAGCCAGGGCGTGACAGTACCCCCCCTTAAAGGCGCGGACTCCGACCGCGTCAACTAAATACCACAGGGGAGGGACCGGGTGGGCACTCCGCCTTGGCGGCAGATCCGGCTCCGGGCCTGATCCCCACTCCCTGGCCCCGCTGACCGGAGCTGGACTGCACACTGGTGGAGCGGATTGCTCTAGCTCCGGCGTGAAGCAGCTGACCGGTGCCGGACCAGGCACCGGTGGAACAGGTACGGGCCGTGCCGGACTGACGACGCGTACCATAGGCTTGGTGCGGGGAGCAGGAGCGGGCCGGACCGGACTGGCGACGCACACCACTGGCTTGGTGTGGAGAACAGGCACGGGCCGTGCCAGACTGACGACGCACACCACTGGCTTGGTGTGGGGAGCAGGAGCGGACCGGACCGGGCTGGCGACGCACACCACTGGCTTGGTGTGGGGAACAGGCACGGGCCGTGCCGGACTGACGACGCACACCACTGGCTTGGTGTGGGGAGCAGGAGCGGGCCGGACCGGGCTGGCGACGCACACCACTGGCTTGGTGTGGGGAACAGGCACGGGCCGTGCCGGACTGACGACGCACACCACTGGCTTGGTGTGGGGAGCAGGAGCGGGCCGGACTGGGCTGGCGACGCGCACCATAGGCTCGGTGCGGGGAGCAGGAACAGGCCAGGCCGGGCTGGCGACGCGCACCATTGGCTCGGTGCGGGGAGCAGGAACAGGCCGGGCCGGGCTGGTGACGCGCACCACATGCTCGATGCGAGGAACAGGAACAGGCCGGACCATACTGGGGACACACACCACTGGCCCTATGCAGGGATCAGGAACGGGCCGGACCCCCAGTACCTCTCGCCGTGCCTCCACACTTTCCCTCTCCTCTGTGACCAGTGGCCCCCTTAACCTGGCGGCCTCCTCTGCACACCCGCTGGACCGCTCCATCGCGGCCTCCTGCTGCCCCGTCGTCCCCGGCGTGAGCCCCCCCCTAAAACATTTCTGGGGGTCTCTCCTCCCCGTGGGCCAGGCCTCTATAGTTCTCGCCCAACTCTCACTCTTCTGCTTCCAACTCCAGCCATTCTGCTCTTCATTTGGCTTGACCCAGTCGAGACTCTTCCTCCACTGTTCCCAAGTCCACCCTCTCTTCTCTTCACTAGGCTTGACCCAGTCGAGGCTGCCACGGAGATCTGCTAGTGATTCCCCTGGCGATGGCTCCTGGACACGCTGCTTGGTCCAGTTTTGGTGGGATCTTCTGTCACGCTCGTCGGGAACGGAGGAGGACCAAGGCGCAGCGTTGCAGGCAAACATACTCTTTATTTAGCGATCTTATGACAAAATAAACAAAACGATAACGTGACAGTTCACGGTCTAACACAAACCAACTAGAAACAAGATCCCACAACAACTGTGGGAAAACAGCCTGTATAAATATGGTTCCCAATCAGAGACAACCAGCAACAGCTGACACTCGTTGCCTCTGATTGGGAACCAATCTGGCCAACATAGAAATGCAACTACTAGATAAACAAATGAAACGCACACCCTGGCTCAACATACAAGTGTCCCCAGAGCCAGGGCGTGACAGTATGTTAACTTCCGACTTCAACTGTATATGGATCATTTATAAAGCCAGGCACATTTAACAGTTAAGCTATTGATTATTGACCTAATTAAGTCGGGGTTTCCTCTCCTCACTTTTCTTAGACAATAAGGCAAGGGCTGTTTTCTCATCTCTTCATTCTGCTGCTGCCTCCGCCACATTGTTCTCAACAACAATACGCGGATTAAATGTGCTATTATGCACATAGCAACATGGTCTAGGAAAAGGCACCAATTCAACAGAGCACTGATGTGTTTCAGAACTGCAGACAGTGACCACTATCCAACGCGGGAGAAAGTGCATTTGTTATGAAATGATATTATTTTTATTCTTGCACCATTGTTCTTATGTAATATAACCATATGCAATTTCAGTAACACGTCTTAGAGTGATGGACTGTGCCATCCCCACGGCCTCCACAATGGATTAGTCCACTCAGACTGGCGCGAATCAGACAGGTGTTTTGTACACCATGATATTTGTACATTCATTTTTTGCTACTGCTCCGCTAAAGAAATATTGGTCGACCAACAGCCTATCGACCAAACAATCGACCAGTCGAATAAATGGGGTCAACCCTACTAGCTATATAATCTTCCAGAACGATGAGTAGGTGTGTCCAAACTTTTGACTGTTACTGTACATACAGTATATCTATATTGCATAGTTAAAACCCTTAACTAATACTGTTTACATGTGTGCATATCTTTGTCTTATAGAACCACAACAATAAGATTCCAAGTTATTCGGATTACCACAATCATATAAACATCCTCAAATACAAACAGCTGTGTCTGCATGTGTGCGTGTGGTGGTGACCAAGTGTTTAGTATGGGCCTCAACATCATGTTCTAACCGGACAGCACTATAGTGCGCAGAACCAAACCAATCAGTTATAAGTATATAGCGGGTGAGGGCATTCACAGCCAACCGCTCAGACGGGTGAGGACATACTAGCCAGCTGTTTTACGTGGTCTTTCTAGCTGGATTTAGTGACTAACAGTATTTTACATGGTCTGTCATTTCTTTAGCGACCAATAGTTTTTACAGTCATTGTGATAACTATAAACTTTTATACTAACATCACCAATCTGAGGTAAAATGGATGTGTAATTCCACTACATTTTATGGGGTGAAAATGCAGGCTTGTAGTAACACAAACTGTCCACAGTCCACATTCGGGAAATTAGCGGAATATACAATAATTTACTATGCCAAAATAATTCAACATGTCAACTTAAGATGATAGTATACAGTATGTTGCCCACTCACAAACGATTGCAACAATGACATCTATTTCTCACTCATTTAACCATTTGGAGAGTAAAATAATGCTCTCAAACACAATTTAACTGGTCGCTGTAGACTAGAGCCTCCATAGTCTGTGCAGCAGCCAAAACGTTTGACGTCCCTACCTTTTTAGGTTTCTTTTCATGTCTAGTCCATTGTACTGGCCTGTGTGAGGTGTAGTAGTTTGATGCATCTTCTTGCTTTGCTTATTTTTTGTCACCTGAAAATTCAGTCTCAGCCAACAATTGTTGATATCCTTCATTCCTTACCTGACCCTTACAGACACAGATACCGGACCCAAAGACATTCAAGCAGCACTTTGACAGCAAGCATCCCAAGTCCCCAATACCTCCAGAGCTGGTTGCTGTTGAGGCTTAAAAGACCACACACACACACAATGGACCTACAGCTGGGATAAGATGCTCTCATCATTCAGACTCACAGTATACATGTTAGCAGCAAATTCTTGCCCTATGCTTCAACTGTATTTCATATGGCTCAATATGTGGAAATGTTGTCACTCATCGCCTTTCATGTTGTGATTCACAGACACACGATGACCACGATTTGAGCGCTGCAACTGGGACTGAATGGCGTCAAGGGACAAAACACTGAGACCCCTGGACATGGGTGGGGGAATATTTGTGTTACAATGACCTAAAAGGGGGGGGGGGGGGGGGGCAGAAGCACACCAGCACCCCATCTTATATGTCCAACCACCCCTCAACTTCAGACTCTATTGAAGCACCCATCTTACTTCTATGAGCCCACTCTACCTACATCCCTTTTCCCTATGCCGCTTCCTTCATTCATTCCTGATTCAATACCATCTAGACTGTTACACGTCTAAAAGTTTCATGGTGTTACTTTTATCTCATCTGTGTACCGCTGTCCTACTTTTGCCCCCAACTCTTTTCTATACCTCCTCCCATACACTCTTGTGCAAATCATTTCTGCTTTCTTTGACAATGGTGTCATAGTGGAAATGATTTGTTAGTTGCCCAAGACTGAGCCTTGTTCTGCCTGTAAAAGGCCCTGGTCGAAACAATGCCAAAATCACTTTTGATAGTCTCCGGGTCCATGTTGTAACAATAGTTTTTTGCATTTGACCATTTACAATAAATGTAGCAATATATATGAAAGCATTCCTCTGCCTGTTTGATCCATTCTGAAGGAAAGCAGTGACTACGTTTTGTGTGTGTGAGAGAATATGTATGCCTTCTAATGCTAGCAGAAAATCGTTACTTCCGAATGCAAGTTAAACGCCATTCCGTCTATACTGATACCAGACAAATATATACTTATAAGTATTTTCAAATGTATTTCCAATATACTGCAATGCTATGTAGCTGAAGAGGGGTGACACTGTCTAGGATAGGAGTGTCGATCAGTTTCTGGAGGTCTGTGTTCACTGGCATTTACTCTCACATCTGCATCAAATCAACCTCTACAATAAATATTCTAGTTTATTTTATTACAAATATAGCAGTACACAATCCTCCAGAAATCTGTTGACAATGACACATTCCTGTGTATTGGATCCTCTGTATATAGAAAAACGGCAAAAAAATGATAATTTGGTATTTTCCATTGCTACTAACGTACAGTGGGGAAAAAAAGTATTTAGTCAGCCACCAATTGTGCAAGTTCTCCCACTTAAAAAGATGAGAGAGGCCTGTAATGTTCATCATAGGTAAATGTCAACTATGACAGACAAAATGAGGAAAAAAAATCCAGGAAATCGCATTGTAGGATTTTTAATGAATTTATTTGCAAATTATGGTGGAAAATAAGTATTTGGTCAATAACAAACGTTTCTCAATACTTTGTTATATACCCTTTGTTGGCAATGACACAGGTCAAACGTTTTCTGTAAGTCTTCACAAGGTTTTCACACACTGTTGCTGGTATTTTGGCCCATTCCTCCATGCAGATCTCCTCTAGAGCAGTGACGTTTTGGGGCTGTCGCTGGGCAACACGGACTTTCAACTCCCTCCAAAGATTTTCTATGGGGTTGAGATCTGGAGACTGGCTAGGCCACTCCAGGACCTTGAAATGCTTCTTACGAAGCCACTCCTTCGTTGCCAGGGCGGTGTGTTTGGGATCATTGTCATTGTCATGCTGAAAGACCCAGCCACGTTTCATCTTCAATGCCCTTGCTGATGGAAGGAGGTTTTCACTCAAAATCTCACAATACCTGGCCCCATTAATTCTTTCCTTTACACGGATCAGTCGTCCTGGTCCCTTTGCAGAAAAACAGCCCCAAAGCATGATGTTTCCACCCCCATGCTTCACAGTAGGTATGGTGTTCTTTGGATGCAACTCAGCATTCTTTGTCCTCCAAACACGACGAGTTGAGTTTTTACCAAAAAGTTCTATTTTGGTTTCATCTGACCATATGACATTCTCCCAATCCTTTTCTGGATCATCCAAATGCACTCTAGCAAATTTCAGAGGGGCCTGGACATGTACTGTCTTAAGCAGGGGGACACGTCTGGCACTGCAGGATTTGAGTCCCTGGCGGCGTAGTGTGTTACTGATGGTAGGCTTTGTTACTTTGATCCCAGCTCTCTGCAGGTCATTCACTAGGTCCCCCCGTGTGGTTCTGGGATTTTTGCTCACCGTTCTTGTGATCATTTTGACCCCACGGGGTGAGATCTTGCGTGGAGCCCCAGATCGAGGGAGATTATCAGTGGTCTTGTATGTCTTCCATTTCCTAATAATTGCTCCCACAGTTGATTTCTTCAAACCAAGCTGCTTACCTATTGCAGATTCAGTCTTCCCAGCCTGGTGCAGGTCTACAATTTTGTTTCTGGTGTCCTTTGACAGCTCTTTGGTCTTGGCCATAGTAGAGTTTAGAGTGTGACTGTTTGAGGTTGTGGACAGGTGTATTTTATACTGATAACAAGTTCAAAAAGGTGCCATTAATACAGGTAACAAGTGGAGGACAGAGGAGCCTCTTAAAGAAGAAGTTACAGGTCTGTGAGAGCCAGAAATCTTGCTTGTTTGTAGGTGACCAAATACTTATTTTCCACCATAATTTGCAAATAAATTCATTAAAAATCTTACAATGTGATTTTCTGGAATAAAATCTGTCAATTTGTCTGTCATAGTTGACATGTACCTATGATGAAAATGACAGGCCTCTCTCATCTTTTTAAGTGGGAGAACTTGCACAATTGGTGGCTGACTAAATACTTTATTTCCCCACTGTATGCTGGTTAAAAGTATAATTAAAGAAATGCACACATTTTTTTGCCACGCATATATAGTCCATATATTTAGCTTTTTAATTGAACCATGTGTAGTACATCTGAAAGAGACAATGAGAAATTCATCGTTCAACAAGACAACATAGCCATCAAAAGGGTAGAAATGTAGCATTGCACTTATGTCACAGTACTTTACAACTTTGATTGGATACATAGAATATATGACAAAGGGTGATGTATTTATCTGAATTACTGTAGATTTGAATAGTTTAATCAGAAGTGAAGTATGGTTATAAGTCCAATGTGAAAATCTCAATTGAGGATTTCTTTATGAAGGAGGTGTTATTCATATACCCTTCTCACACTAAATAATCAATATATTATACTGAACAAAAATATAAATGCAACATGTAAAGTGTTGGTCCCATGTTTCATGAGCTGAAATAAAAGATCCCAGAAATGTTCAGTTCGCACAAAAAGCTTATTTCTCTCAGAATTGGTGCACCAATTTGTTTACATCCCTGTTAGTGAGTATTTCTCCTTTGCCAAGATATTCCATCCACCTGACAGGTGTGGCATATCAAAAAGCTGATTAACAGCACACCTTGTGCTGGGGACAATAACAGGCCACTTTAAAATGTGCAGTTTTGTCACACGACACAATGTCACAGATGTCTCAAGTTTTGAGGGAGCGTGCAGTTGGCATGCTGACTGCAGGAATGGCCACCAGAGCTGTTACAAGATAATTTAATGTTCATTTCTCTACCATAAGCCACCTCCAATGTCGTTTTAGAGAATTTGGCCGTAAGTGCAACTGGCCTCACAACGGCAGACCACGTGTAACCACGCCAGCCCCTCCACATCTGGCTTCTTCACCTGCGGGATCGTCTGAGATCAGACACCTGGATAGCTGATGAAACTGTGGGATTGCACAACTGAAGAATATCTGCACAAACTGTAAGAAAAAGTCGCAGGGAAGCCCATCTGCGTGCTCGTTGTACTCACCAAGGTCTTGACCTGACTGCAGTTCGGCATCGTAACTGACTTCAGTGGGCAAATGCTCACCTTCGATGGCCCCTGGCACGCTGAATAAGTGTGCTCTTCACGGATGAATCTCGCGTTGCGTTGCCGAGTGGTTTGCTGATGTCAATGTTGTGAACAGAGTGCCCCATGGTGGCAGTGGGATTACGGTATGGGCAGGCATAAGCTACGGACAACAAACACAATTGTATTTTATCGATGGCAATTTGAATGCACAGAGATACCGTGACGAGATCCTGAGGCCCATTGTTGTGCCATTCAACAGCTGCCATCACCTCATATTTCAGCATGATAATGCACAGTCCCATGTCGCAAGGATCTGTACACAATTCCTGGGAGCTGAAAATGTCACAATTCTTCCATGGCCTGCATATTCACAAGACATCTCACCCATTGAGCATGTTTGGAATGCTCTGGATCGACGTGCATGACAGCGTGTTCCAGTTCCTGCCAGTATCCAGCAACTTCGCAAAACCATCGAAGAGGAGTGGGTCAACATTCTACAGGCCTCAATCAACAGCTTGATCAACTCTATGCTAAGGAGATGTGTCCCGCTGCATGAGGCAAATGGTGGTCACACCAGATACTGACTGGTTTTCTGATCAACGCACCTATCTTTATTTAAAAAGGTATCTGTGACCAACAGATGCACATCTGCATTCCCAGTCATGTTAAATCCATAGATTAGGGCCTAAGGAATATATTTTAATTGACTGATTTCCTTATATGAACTGTAACACAGTAAATCTTTGAAATTGTTGCGTTTATATTTTTGTTCAGTGTAGATACATACAATTTATACACATATTGCCAGATTATTGCTATCAACTGCTGGCTGCAAGGTATATTACCCCGTTTGTATCTTTTGGAACAATGGTAGTCAAGTTTATAAAAATTATGTAGAATATATGGGCTACCACAGGTGTCACAGGCATCCACAGGTCTTGACCACCATGTTACGATGCTTCTTTGGGATCACATTGTTGTTGTCGTCGTAGAAGAGTCCGGAGATGGGACTGAGCTTGGTGGGTGCGCAGCACGCTTTGGGAACCTCGTCCGGCTTCAGAAGGTGAACCTGCCATGAAAAAAGGTCAATCAGACTTATTTATACATGCACTTTTATATAATCAATGATACTATCCTGTTTATAAAAGAGATATGGATTATTATTATGCAGATACTTCAGTGCTCTCCTACCTCAGTGGGCTGTGGCTTTGCCCCCCTTGTCTGAATTTGGTCAATATATTTTAAACCGGGTTGTCTGTGCTCCACAATACTTTATTATCCACTGAGTCAAAGCCTAGACTTTCAGAAGTTCAACAACAACTTCCATGAAACATGCTAAAACATTTCAATGGGCCATTGACCTAGCTAGTGACTTAAAAAGAACATTTGGTATTTTTGTTTTATATTATACCAACAACATAGGAAATCCTCTGGTGACAAAATAGGGTCAATAGAATTAGAATGATGAGTAGGAATGGCATTTTTATAGAATTCTAATGGTAAGCATAGAGTTCCAAACTCATTTCTATGGCAACACAGCTGTCAATTTTGTAAACAACAATTTTCAAAAATATGTGTTGCCAAGAGACATCTAACCGATAGAACATCTCGGCGTTCTATTGAACGTTTTCTGTTCGAAAACAACAACAACAAACTTGACAGATTTTTGAGACCTGAGACTGAAAGATCGACTGGAAAATGCCTGGGTGCTTTTCAAAATTGGTGGGGAGAGTGCGTGGACGTCGGCGGTCTACTGCGTCGACAGGTTGTTCAAATTCATTTGTGGATTGTTTTTGTCTTTTTCCGTTTTGCAGGGTTCGCAATCGTCGGGAGGTGGACAGCGACATCGACTTCGAAGAGGGTATGTTGAGTTTAAACTTCTTATTTTACCACATTTAACAATATAAATGTAATTTGTATTATAAATGTATAAATGTAAAATGTGTATTTCTGTAATCCATACTTGCAAGCTAACGTTGACTTTAGTGACTTTTGCTAAGAGATGCACTTTTGAACTAGTAGTACTAGCTAGCTCGCTACGTTTTACATCCTAAATTTTTTTTGTTTGTATTCCAATGTTCCTAATTTTAGAATCAACTGTCCTGGATGAGGTCCAGTTGGTTGTGCCATTGGATGATGTGCCGGATGTACCACTGCTGCCAGCCATCCTTGAGGAGGTGCCAGATGTGCCGACTATCCTTGAGGTACAATTTTCAGAAAGTTTAATGTTTGAAAAGTATCCCAGATATTCAATTTGTGTCACTTTGACATTCTAAAAATCTTTGTTGTCTGCTTTCTGCTTTAGGAGGCCACTGGTAATTGGCAGTTGATACCGATTAGGTTTAGCTCCCTGTACTGTGGGCCTGTTGTGATCAGGGTAAGAGACCCACACACACAGTCACATCACTGTTGCAATGTTTGCTGTTTCTAACCTGAATGTATTGTAATGTCAACCCCCTCTTGTGCAGAACAATGCCGGTCCGGTGGCTAAAGCTTGGAGAACTTTCCAGTTCATCAGCCCCATTATCACCTACATGCGTGGGGGATCCCAGGTATGTGTCTTTGTCACTACCTAATCCTAATCTACATCGTCAGTGTCATGTGATCTTGATGGAAATATGTTACAGCGATGGCTGATGTTGTTTTGTTGATGTTGTCTTGTCATTTCACTCCACAGCAGGTGGTGGTGAGGATGCACCATGCGAGTAGGGTTCGAGGCCTGGAGACTCAACTGGTGTGGGCCATCTCCAAGGAGACACACAGACTTAGTCCAGAGGGCATCCCCTACTGTGCCACCAAGGTTCAGTCCATCTCTTGGATCCAGGTAAGATGTAAATACTACTGAATTAGTATTAGATTAGGCTTTTCTTCACTTATTCCGTTAACATTTCCTTAACATGTTGTTTCTCTCTGTCAGTATGTGGCTGGCAGGGTGACCCAGTATGCGTCTCACCTCCGCCACGAGACGTCTGTGGCCGTGACGCATGGCTGCTACCAGGTAAATAAACAATTTCCTATGGATATAGAATAGAAATTACAGGGCATTTTCCATTAGATATGGTCTGTTTTCTATTAACGTGTGTTGTGTGTGTGTGTTTTGAGCAGCAAACTGATGTCTCGGTGGTGTACGCCACTCTCCACATGGGGCTGGATGGGCTGCTCTCCTCCTCGGCGTGGTCGGAGGCTGCCTCCGTCTCTACGCCCACCACTCAGCAGTTCACTGAGCCAGAGCCTGAGGGCCACAACTGCTATGAGGTCAGATGTTACACACACACATACTATTGACTAGTAGCATTAAGATCCTTCGATTGACCCTTTGTTTGTCATGTCATTAAATTGGTCACTGATGTTGAATAATTGTTCTGTTATTGTAGGGCTGGGAGGAGGACCTGCTGCCTGAGGAGAGGGAGGTTCCTCTGCTAAAGTGAGTCCCTCTAAATGTGTGTATAGTCTGAGCTTGTCAGATGCTGAAGGATAGTGGTCACAATGCTGTTATCCCCCATTGACATGCTCCATTCCCTCTCTTCCACAGCCTCTACCTTACCACCAAGAGAGTGGAGGACATCGGCCTGAGGCTCGTCTCCCTGCGCCAGGCCTTTACTGTGAGTGGACCCACTTTTCTTTGACTCTCTGTGTCTTCCTGTTCTGTCTGTCTCCTAGAGGAAGATGGGTGTCTCACCCTAACTCTTCCCTCTTCTCTAGACCCTGCTCGGTTCCACCCTGAGCAGGAACCATCTGTTTGTGGCGGGAAAGGTCCTACTGGGCGCACTGGTTCAGGTCCACCAGATGGTAGCTCACTAACTCATTGTCCTTCAAGGGAAAGAGAGCGTCCTCGGTGAGAAATGTGTTCTGTGCACTAACATCACTGCTCTTTGCTTTGTGATAGGACGAGGCCGAATTCATCCGTGCCTATAACGACTTTGTGGACTACCTGAGTGACCCCTCCAAGCAGATTGACATTGAGAGGGAGCTGGCTGAGGCAAAGGTGAGTTAATTAACTCTTTCAAGTCTCACTTTGAGTTCTTCCACATGCATGTCTTTTATACGGCACAGTAGCTGATCTATTTGAAATCATTCCTATTTTCTCCAAACGTGTTTTCTTGTCCTAGATCCATCATGTTAACCTGATAGATGTCCTTTTTGAGCTGGTGCTGTTTGGGATGATGACAGCTCAGAAATCCCTGATGGTGGTAAGTAGCATCTCGCTGGTAAATGTTTAGATGTCTGTCTATTAGCAATTTCACTTCAATTTCTCTTCTCTCCTCCTCTGTTTACTTTAGCAACCTGGTGGGTTCATGGAGCGTCTGTACGCTCTCCTGTACTCCTTCCTGCCCACTGTTGCCAGCATTGAGCCAAAGGCTGAGAGATACCTGTTGCTGCTCAATGTAAGAGTCAAGAGTTTACTTCCTGTTTTCTTCCCTATTACTAGTTTACTTCCTCTTTACTCGTTCCTGGTTAACAGGGTTTCAATGCCGTTTTAGGGGGAGTAACTCTCATTGTCTCTCTCCTCTTGATAAGCTAGTAGCTCAGAGCCATTTTCTATGTGTTGTGTGGTGTTCCCTTCAGGGCGGGCTGATGGCTCTGCTAGATGACATGTTTGGGCAGCAGCTGGCCTGGTATTTTAACCGAGAGTCTCTGGTCACTGAGCTCTCCAGCCTCCTGGAGTACCACCTCGAGTACCTCATGGCCAGCATGTAGTCCTACTGCAGAGACCTCTTCTTCTTCTCTTCTTCTTCTCTCTCTCTCTCTCTCTCTCTCTCTCTCTCTCTCTCTCTCTCTCTCTCTCTCTCTCTCTCTCTCTCTCTCTCTCTCTCTCTCTCTCTCTCTCTCTCTCTCTCTCTCTCTCTCTCTCTCTCTCTCTCTCTCTGGAATTGAGGACTTGAAGTGCTTCGTTGAACCCTGATTAGTTAACACCTATTAAATTCATGTATTCTCTTGTTTTCTCTCCCCACAGGATTCTTGTGACACTTTGCCACCTAACAGTGCTCTAGACACTAGTGCACTACATTACTTTGCTCTGAATTTTACATTTTTAAATAAAATAAATAGTAGTTCAAAAGCATTTGTCTCTGTCTTTTCATTTATTTGATTATTTCATCACTATTTCCAATTCCTGGAGTTGTTATTATATTATGTAATTATATTATTACATGAACAATTATGCTTTATTCTTTGCATATGGAAATAAAAACCAACTTTAAGTTGATTTACATGTACTACAGGCCCACGCTTTATGGCATTGTACTGTGATGTGTGATACTGTACTATTTAAAAACATGGAGGCCTACATACACTGAGTGTACAAAACATTATGAACACCTTGCTAATATTGAGTTGCACCCCCTGTTGCTCAGAACAGCCTCAATTTGTCGGGGCATGGACTCTACAAGGTGTCGAAAGCGTTCCAAAGGGATTCTGGCCCATGTTGACTCCAATGCTTCCCACAGTTGTGTCAAGTTGGCTGAAAGACCTTTGGGTGGTGGACCATTCTTGATACACCTACTACCATACCCCGTTCAAAGGATCATAGCTTTCACCTGAATTTACCTGGTCAGTCTATGTCATGGAAAGAGCAGGTGTTCCTAATGTTTTGTACACTCAGTGTATGTTAGTTGTGTAGTAACCTGGTACAGTATAAAGTCCACCACTATAGGGAACAATTGCTTCTGTCTTGAAAGTTACTTCTCACTATCCGTACTCTATTTTAAGACTGCCATTGTAGACTCAGGTAAATTGGTTATTTTAGTTTCAGTTTGCCATAAATGTCTGAGCCATTTACCGTCATTCCCATTGAAACCAATGTTAGAGTTCATGTATAGCCCCTGGTTCACCCCAGACTTGACTGCCCTTGACCAGCACAAAAACATCCTGTGGCGTTCTGCATTAGCATCGAACAACTTTTCAGGGAAGTCAGGAACCAATATACACAATCAGTTAGGAAAGCAAAGGCTAGCTTTTTCAAACAGAAATGTGCATCCTGTAGCACTAACTCCAAAACGTTTTGGGACACTGTAAAGTCCATAAGAGCACCTCCTCCCAGCTACCCACTGCACTGAGGCTAGGAAACACTGTCACCACCGATAAATCTACGATAATCGAGAATATCAATAAGCATTTTGCTACGGCTGGCCATGCTTTCCACTTGGCTACCCCTACCCCGGCCACCAGCTCTGCACCCTCCGCTGCAACTTGCCCATGCCCCCCCCCCCCCCGCCCCCACATCTCCTTCACCCAAATACAGATAGCTGATGTCCTGAAAGAGCTGCTAAATCTGGACCCCGCCGAAATTGTCGCAACCCCTATTACTAGCCTGTTCAACCTGTCTTTCGTATCGTCTGAGATCCCCAGAGATTTGGAAAGCTGCCGCGGTCATCCCCCTCTTCGAGCTGGTCATGGGTGCACCTCAGCCAAGCTCAATGTCCTAAACGATATGATAACCGCGATCGATAAAAGACAGTAATGTGCAGCCGTCTTCATCGACCTGGCCAAGGCTTTTGACTCTGTCAATCACTGCATTCTTATTGGCAGACTAAATAGCCTTGGTTTCTCAAATGACTGCCTCACCTGGTTCACCAACTACTTCTCAGATAGAGTTCAATGTGTCAAATCGGAGGGCCTGTTGTCTGGACCTCTAGCAGTCTCTAAGGGGGTGCCACAGGGTTCAAATCTCCGGCCGACTCTATTCTCTGTGTATATCAATGATGTCGCTCTTGCTGCTGGTGACTCTCAGATCTACCTCTACGCAGACGACACCATTTTGTATACATCTGGCCCTTCACTAGACACCGTGTGAACAAACCTCCAAACGAGCTTCAATGCCATACAACACTCCTTCCGTGGCCTCCAACTGCTCTTAAACGCTAGTAAAACTAAATGCATGCTCTTCAATCGAACGCTGCTTGCACCCGCCCGCCCGATTAGAATCACTACTCTCGGCGGGTCTGACTTAGAATATGTGGACAACTACAAATACCTAGGTGTCTGGTTAGACCGTAAACTCTCCTTCCAGACTCACATTAAGCATCTCCAATCCAAAGCTAAATCTAGAATCGGCTTCCTATTTCGCAACAAAGCCTCCTTCACTCATGCTGCTAAACATGCCCTCGTAAAACTGACTATCCTACCGATCCTTGTCTTCGGCGATGTCATTTACAAAATAGCTTCCAACACTCTACTCAGCAAATTGGATGTAGTCTATCACAGTGCCATCCGTTTTGTCACCAAAGCCCCATATACTACCCACCATTGTGACCTGTACACTCTCGTTGGCTGGCCCTCACTACATATTCGTCGCCAAACCCACTGGCTCCAGGTCATCTATAAATCACTTCTAGGCAAATCCCCGCCTTATCTTAGATCATTGGTCACCATAGCAACACCCACCCGTAGTATGCGTTCCAGCAGGTATATCTCACTGGTCATCCCCAAAGCCAACACCTCCTTTGGCCGCCATTCCTTCCAGTTCTCTGCTGCATATAGCTGGAACGGACTGCAAACATCTCTGAAGCTGGAGACACTTATCTCCCTCACTAACTTTAAGCATCAGTTGTCAGAGCAGCTTACCGATCACTGCACCTGTACACAGCCCATCTGTAATTAGCCCAATCAACTACCTCATCCCCATATTGTGATTTACATTGTTATTTATTTTGCTAATTGTGTGTTACAGCAAATAAGGTGATACAATGTTAGATCATGATATTATCTATTCAGTAGATTGAGTAGTTAAGGGAGACAGAAGCTCACCTTCCAGCCTAGGTCACTAAAGCTCACATATAATTCATGTCTCTTACAAGCCTGACGCCCACTGTTGACGTGGCTGTGATCTGAAAGGGATCAAAAAAGATGTTATGAGACAGGACAGACTGTCAAGCATGCTTTGGATGCATTGGATTTAAAATAAAGACACAATTAAATGTAAACGCAAGTTAAGTAATTTTGTAATTTGGATGAACTATCCCTTTAAACTCTGCAAAAACAAGCTTAACAACAACACCAAAAACCAGTGTTGTCCCCTGACCTTGTATGACCTCACCATGTATATTGGGCAGGGGACGGTCATATTTGGGCTTCTTCTTGCGGGGGTTGGGATTCAGAGCGCGACAGGGGGCCTGGCTGGCCCTGAAGAAGGTCACCATGAAGGGCTGTTTGGAGCAGGGGCCCCTTCGACCCACCAAGCCTACCCACCCAGCTGACAAGGACTGGTCTGATAGAGAGAAAACAATGTGTGTGTGTGTTTGTGTTTGTGTGTGTGTGTGTGTGTGTGTGTGCGTGTGCGTGTGCGTGTGTGCGTGTGCGTGTGCGTGTGCGTGTGTGTGTGTGTGTGTGTGTGTGTGTGTGTGTGTGTGTGTGTGTGTGTGTGTGTGAGAGAGAGAGAGTGATACAATCTTGAGGTACACCAAAACAGCATATCTCCATTTCTATGTATTTACTAAACAATTACAAATACTATATGACATTACATTGCTACTGCACAGGTATTGGTGTAGTATTCTGAGTTAACTTGCCTCTTTATTCAATGGTATAATAATCAAGAAATCCACTTTGTGGGAAATACCCTCCCCATCTGCAGAGCATTTCCTGACCCTGACCATAGTATTAACTCTTTGAGAATCACCCTCCTCTGTGTCCACATAGAGACTGCAGGGGTGCAGGACGTGACAAATAAACTCGAAACTGGGAATGTTTACTGGTTGCTCATGAGGTCAAGGGGAAGTCAATGTGTGGAATAAATTTAACTAGTTGTGGAAAATATTCTAGATCAAGAAAAATAAGGTAAGGAGCAAGCGCTGCATGCATATTATGTGTGCCAAACAGGTGCTGCGTAGATTACAATATAATTTTCGGACCTTTTGGAACAACGTAAACAACAATAACTACATTATAAGCGTACCGGAGAGTTTGTTGTAACGTTTTTTTGCTAAGCCTTTATTACAGCAAAGACTAAAAACAGTCACATTCATTTGTGAATGCAATTTCCGAAATGGAACGGCTTATTGTTTAAGCTAATTATTCTAAGCTCGCTTTATTTTATTTTAAAACTAACATGCTTGATTGCATTTCAAATCATGAATGACTCATATGCTGTGTGATGACATGAACGAATGAAAGATTGATTGATACAGTAGCCTATATAAGCATTGAAATATAGGCCTAAATAAGTTACAGTATTAAGACTAAATAGGATATTCTCTTAGGCCTACAGCTAAGCCTACTAATGATAATGGCAATACTTATTATAATGATGATCATAATAATATTAGTAATAATAACAATAAGAAGGATATCAAGAAAAAGCAGGGTTATTATTATTATCATTATTATTAATTCTGACACTTTGGAACAATGTAAACAACACTAAATTAATTATAAAGATACCAGAGAGGCTGTTCTAACGAAAAAAAAGTGTAAAGCCTTTATTACAGCAAAGCAAAGATTAAAAACAGCCGAATTTGTGAAATCGTTTACTTGACATGTTGTTGTGTGAGCCTTGGAGCTCACCGAACCATTAGGCTATTAAACAAACACTCAAACAGGCAACAGAAGCAGGATCTGACTTATTTCTGTAGATATACAGTTGAAGTCAGAAGTTTACATACACTTAGGTTGGAGTCATTAAAACTCGTTTTTCAACCACTCCACACATTTCTTGTTAACAAACTATAGTTTTGGCAAGTTGGTTAGGACATCTACTTTGTGCATGACACAAGTAATCTTTCCAACAATTGTTTACAGACAGATTATTTCACTTATAATTCACTGTATCACAATTCCAGTGGGTCAGATGTTTGCATACACTAAGTTGACTGTGCCTTTAAACAGCTTGGAAAATTCCAGAAAATGATGTCATGGCTTTAGAAGCTTCTTATAGGCTAATTGACATAATTTGAGTCAATTGGAGGTGTACCTGTGGATGTATTTCAAAGCCTACCTTCAAACTCAGTGCCTCTTTGCTTGACATCATGTGAAAATCAAAATAAATCAGCCAAGACCTCAGAAAATGTTCTTTAGACCTCCAAAAGTCTGGTTCATTCTTGGAAGCAATTTCCAAACGCCTGAAGGTACTACGTTCATCTGTACAAACAATAGTACACAAGTATAAACACCATGGGACCACGCAGCCATCATACCGTACATGAAGGAGGCGCGTTCTGTCTCCTAGAGATGAACGTACTTTGGTGCGAAAAGTGCAAATCAATCCCAGAACAACAGCAAAGGACCTTGTGAAGATGCTGGAGGAAACAGGTACAAAGGTATATATATCCACAGTAAAACGAGTCCTATATCGACATAACCTGAAAGGCCGCTCAGCAAGGAAGAAGCCACTGCTCCAAAACCGCCATAAAAATGCCAGGCTACGGTTTGCAACTGCACATGGGGACAAAGACTGTACTTTTTGGAGAAATGTCCTCTGGTCTGATGAAATAAAAATAGAACTGTTTGGCCATAATGACCATCGTTATGTTTGGAGGAAAAGGGGGGGTCTTGCAAGCCGAAGAACACCATCCCAACCGTGAAGCATGGGGGTGGCAGCATCATGCTGTTGGGGTACTTTGCTGCAGGAGGGACTGGTGCACTTCACAAAATAGATGGCATCATGAGGGAGGAAAATTATGTGGATATATTGAAGCAACATCTCAAGACATCAGTCAGGAAGTTAAAGCTTGGTCGCAAATGGGTCTTCCAAATGGACAATGACCCCAAGCATACTTCCAAAGTTGTGGCAAAATGGCTTAAGAACAACAAAGTCAAGGTAATGGAGTGGCCATCACAAAGCCCTGACCTCAATCCTATAGAACATTTGTTGGCAGAACTGAAAAAGCGTGTGTGAGCAAGGAGGCCTACAAACCTGACTCAGTTACACCAGCTCTGTCAGGAGGAATGGGCCAAAATTCACCCAACTTATTGTGGGAAGCTTGTGGAAGGCTACCCGAAATGTTTGACCCAAGTTAAACAATTTAAAGGCAATGCTACCAAATACTAATTGAGTGTATGTAAACTTCTGACCCATTGGGAATGTGATGAAATAAATAAAAGCAGAAATAAATCATTCTCTCTACTATTATTCTGACATTTCACATTCTTAGAATAAAGTGGTGATCCTAACTGACCTAAGACAGGGAATTTATACTAGGATTAAATGTTAGTAATGGTGAAAAACGGAGTTTAAATGTATTTGCTAATGTGTATGTTAACTTCCGACTTCAACTGTATATGGATCATTTATAAAGCCAGGCACATTTAACAGTTAAGCTATTGATTATTGACCTAATTAAGTCGGGGTTTCCTCTCCTCACTTTTCTTAGACAATAAGGCAAGGGCTGTTTTCTCATCTCTTCATTCTGCTGCTGCCTCCGCCACATTGTTCTCAACAACAATACGCGGATTAAATGTGCTATTATGCACATAGCAACATGGTCTAGGAAAAGGCACCAATTCAACAGAGCACTGATGTGTTTCAGAAGTGCAGACAGTGACCACTATCCAACGCGGGAGAAAGTGCATTTGTTATAAAATGATATTATTTTTATTCTTGCACCATTGTTCTTATGTAATATAACCATATGCAATTTCAGTACCACGTCTTAGAGTGATGGACTGTGCCATCCCCACGGCCTCCACAATGGATTAGTCCACTCAGACTGGCGCGAATAAGACAGGTGTTTTGTACACCATGATATTTGTACATTCATTTTTTGCTACTGCTCCGCTAAAGAAATATTGGTCGACCAACAGCCTATCGACCAAACAATCGACCAGTCGAATAAATGGGGTCAACCCTACTAGCTATATAATCTTCCAGAACGATGAGTAGGTGTGTCCAAACTTTTGACTGTTACTGTACATACAGTATATCTATATTGCATAGTTAAAACCCTTAACTAATACTGTTTACATGTGTGCATATCTTTGTCTTATAGAACCACAACAATAAGATTCCAAGTTATTCGGATTACCACAATCATATAAACATCCTCAAATACAAACAGCTGTGTCTGCATGTGTGCGTGTGGTGGTGACCAAGTGTTTAGTATGGGCCTCAACATCATGTTCTAACTGGACAGCACTATAGTGCGCAGAACCAAACCAATCAGTTATAAGTATATAGCGGGTGAGGGCATTCACAGCCAACCGCTCAGACGGGTGAGGGCATACTAGCCAGCTGTTTTACGTGGTCTTTCTAGCTGGATTTAGTGACTAACAGTATTTTACATGGTCTGTCATTTCTTTAGCGACCAATAGTTTTTACAGTCATTGTGATAACTATAAACTTTTATACTAACATCACCAATCTGAGGTAAAATGGATGTGTAATTCCACTACATTTTATGGGGTGAAAATGCAGGCTTGTAGTAACACAAACTGTCCACAGTCCACATTCGGGAAATTAGCGGAATATACAATAATTTACTATGCCAAAATAATTCAACATGTCAACTTAAGATGATAGTATACAGTATGTTGCCCACTCACAAACGATTGCAACAATGACATCTATTTCTCACTCATTTAACCATTTGGAGAGTAAAATAATGCTCTCAAACACAATTTAACTGGTCGCTGTAGACTAGAGCCTCCATAGTCTGTGCAGCAGCCTGAACGTTTGACGTCCCTACCTTTTTAGGTTTCTTTTCATGTCTAGTCCATTGTACTGGCCTGTGTGAGGTGTAGTAGTTTGATGCATCTTCTTGCTTTGCTTATTTTTTGTCACCTGAAAATTCAGTCTCAGCCAACAATTGTTGATATCCTTCATTCCTTACCTGACCCTTACAGACACAGATACCGGACCCAAAGACATTCAAGCAGCACTTTGACAGCAAGCATCTCAAGTCCCCAATACCTCCAGAGCTGGTTGCTGTTGAGGCTTAAAAGACCACACACACACACAATGGACCTACAGCTGGGATAAGATGCTCTCATCATTCAGACTCACAGTATACATGTTAGCAGCAAATTCTTGCCCTATGCTTCAACTGTATTTCATATGGCTCAATATGTGGAAATGTTGTCACTCATCACCTTTCATGTTGTGATTCACAGACACACGATGACCACGATTTGAGCGCTGCAACTGGGACTGAATGGCGTCAAGGGACAAAACACTGAGACCACTGGACATGGGTGGGGGAATATTTGTGTTACAATGACCTAAAAGGGGGGGGGCAGAAGCACACCAGCACCCCATCTTATATGTCCAACCACCCCTCAACTTCAGACTCTATTGAAGCACCCATCTTACTTCTATGAGCCCACTCTACCTACATCCCTTTTCCCTATGCCGCTTCCTTCATTCATTCCTGATTCAATACCATCTAGACCAGGGGTGTCAAACGTCCGGCCCGCGGGCCGGATCAGGCCCGCAAACGGGTTTAATCCGGCCCGCGAGATGATTTTGTAAAGTATAAAAATGAGCTGCAATTTTTCAATAAAAGAAACTGCTGTTCCAATTGTGTCCACTGGATGGCGGAATAGCAATTGTGTTAAGCAAGCAAACTGTTTATACCGGGGCAGAGCAAATAGGTCAAGCAAGTGCAGCAGGTCCGGATGAGCTACTTTGTTTTGCCCGCAATATTTATTACGGCTTCTACTTTTAACGTTATGTGCTTTGGCACCCTCATTGCCCCAATATGTCTCTGTCAAAAAAGAGAAAAGTGGACGCAGAGTGCAGAGTGTTCCAAGAAAAATTGTCATCCTTCTATTTATTCATGGTATTGAATGGGAAAGCTGTATGTTTGGTGTGTTCACATCATGTTGCAGTGCTGAAAGAATATAACCTTTGTCGCCACTATGTGAGTCTTCATGCCGACAAATATGACAACTTTCAAGGACAGCGGAGAAGAGAGAAGGTGAATGAACTGTTGGTGGGTCTGAAGAAACAGCAGTCTGTGTTTACTCACAGCCGAGACATCAGTGACGCTGTAGTGAAAGCTAGCTACCTCATTGCTAATGAAATCGCAGTGGCTTCAAAACCATTTAGTGAGGGTGAATTTGTAAAAACATGCATGATGAAGGCAGCAGAGATTGTGTGCCCTGAAAAGCACCAGGCTTTTGCAAATATCAGCCTGACAAGAAACACAGTTGCAGACAGGATTTCCGATCTTTCAGTGGATTTGGACAGCCAGTTGAAGCAAAAAGTAAAGTCATTTATTGCGTTTTCGGTTGCAATTGATGAAAGCACGGACATTACAGATGTTGCACAACTGGCCATTTTCATCCGCGGAGTTGATGACACATTGACCGTCACCGAGAAGTTCGTGGAGTTGGTGCCGATGACAGGTACAACGACAGCAGCTGATATTTTCACTGCACTCGTTGGCGCGCTGGACAGGGTCAGAGTGGACTGGTCCCGCGCTGTCAGCCTGGCTACAGATGGTGCGCCCTCAATTATCGGGAAAAAAGCAGGCGTTGTGACAAAGTTCAGAGAGAAAGTGCAATCTGCAAATGGAGGACGTGATTTTTGGACTTTTCACTGTATTTTGCACCAGGAGGCTTTGTGTTGCAAGTCATTAAAGATGGATAACGTCATGAATAAAACAAAGCTGCGCTCAAGGCTCACGCACAAGCACTTGAATCACATCCTGAAGTTGGCTGCCACTCAGGATGTGACGCCTGATATTGATACGCTGGTGAAAGCTAAAAGATGCCAGGTATCAGGAGTCAAATAAACTATGCAACCCCACTTAAAGTGCTGCATGAGACACCCTGATATAGTTCTGTGATCTGTGATATACTTCTGTGAATCACTGAGGCATTGTGTGTTTGTGTGTTGTTTGTCCTCAGAATTTCAAATAACTTTAGGTGTTTTATGATTAATAGTGAGGTTGTGCTTTTGGACACACTGTCCTCAGGCTCCAGCTTTATGTTTATATGTTTTTATGTTGATGAGCTATTGTTTTTAATTGATTTTATTTTATTTGTATATTTAACCTATTCTTGACTCTGTGGTTCTTGCACTTGTTTGGGGAACAGGATTTCAGTATTTGTATCTACATTTCTGCCTGAGAAATGACACCCTGATATAGTTCTGTGATCTGTGAAACAGTTATGTGAATCACTGAGGCATTGTGTGTTTGCGTGTTCTTTTTCTTTAGAATTTTCAAATAAACTTCAGGTGTTTTATGATTAATAGTGATGTTGTGCTTGTACTATTTTGGACACACTGTCCTCAGGCTCCAGCTTTATGTTTTATGTTGATAGTATTAAAACAAAGAAAACAATCTGAAGTTGTTGTTTTTAAGTTATATATACCATGATTTTACCGGTCCGGCCCACTTGGGAATAGATTTTCCTCCATGTGGCCCCTGAGCTAAAATGAGTTTGACACCCCTGCTGTAACGTAACAAAATGTGGAAAAAGTCAAGGGGTCTGAGTACTTTATGAATGTGAAGTGTCTTGGGGTAAGAGGGTAATTAAGGGCATACCCCTCATTAACCCTTTGTTAACTTGCCATTTGAAACAGGCTTGTGTAAATACCTGTTTTTAGAGGGACAGTAAATCTAGACGAGAACCAGGACAATTGAATATTTACCTTAATGAGGTGATGTAGATGGAATAAAGTCATTATTTTCTACTCCATTCTTGCTTCTTTCTAAACAAGTCTGCTCTCAGCTTGAAAGATACTGATCATTGGAGATGTAATGTGTAATGTAATAAGTAGTCCCGTAATTTAAAGAACAGCGACAATACCTTTTTCATTTAACTACACCCTTTGAGCTATGACACCAACCAATACGATCCCTTCTCTTCAGTGTAAACAGAAGTGGAGCTAGCTAGCTTGACCGGTGGGCACTGGGAAGAAGAATGGCAGATGGCGAGATGACGCGAGGCAGAAAGAAGGTCGCTAGGTACAAACCGTACAAATCTACAGTGAGGGAAAATAGTATTTGATCCCCTGCTGATTTTGTATGTTTGCCCACTGACAAAGACATAATAATAATATGCCATTTAGCAGACGCTTTTATCCAAAGCGACTTACAGTCATGCGTGCATATTATTATTATTTTTTGGTGTATGGGTGGTCCCGGGGATCGAACCCACTACCTTGGCATTCCAAGCGCCGTGCTCTACCAGCTGAGCTACAGAGGACATGATCAGTCTAGAATTTTAATGGTAGGTTTATTTGAACAGTGAGAAACAGAATAACAACAAAAAAATCCAGAAACACGCATGTCAAAAATGTTATAAATTGATTTGCATTTTAATGAGGGAAATAAGTATTTGACCCCTCTGCAAAACATGACTTAGTACATGGTGGCAAAACCCTTGTTGGCAATCACAGAGGTCAGGCGTTTCTTGTAGTTGGCCACCAGGTTTGCACACATCTCAGGAGGGATTTTGTCCCACTCCTCTTTGCAGACCTTCTCCAAGTCATTAAGGTTTTGAGGCTGACGTTTGGCAACTCGAACCTTCAGCTCCCTCATCAGATTTTCTATGGGATTAAGGTCTGGAGACTGGCTAGGCCACTCCAGGACCTTAATGTACTTCTTCTTGAGCCACTCCTTTGTTGCCTTTGCCGTGTGTTTTGGGTCATTGTCATGCTGGAATACCCATCCACGACCCATTTTCAATGCCCTGGCTGAGGGAAGGAGGTTCTCACCCAAGATTTTACGGTACATGGCACCGTCCATCATCCCTTTGATGCGGTGAAGTTGTCCTGTCCCCTTAGCAGAAAAACACCCCCAAAGCATAATGTTTCCACCTCCATGTTTGACGGTGGGGATGGTGTTCTTGGGGTCATAGGCAGCATTCCTCCTCCTCCAAACACGCGAGTTGAGTTGATGCCAAAGAGCTCGATTTTGGTCTCATCTGACCACAACACTTTCACCCAGTTCTCCTCTGAATCATTCAGATGTTCATTGGCAAACTTCAGACGGCCCTGTATATGTGCTTTCTTGAGCAGGGGGACATTGCGGGCGCTGCAGGATTTCAGTCCTTCACGGCGTAGTGTGTTACCAGTTGTTTTCCTGGTGACTATGGTCCCAGCTGCCTTGAGATCATTGACAAGATCCTCCCGTGTAGTTCTGGGCTGATTCCTCACCGTTCTCATGATCATTGCAACTCCACGAGGTGAGATCTTGCATGGAGCCCCAGGCCGAGGGAGATTGACAGTTATTTTGTGTTTCTTCCATTTGCGAATAATCACACCAACTGTTGTCACCTTCTCACCAAGCTGCTTGGCGATGGTCTTGTAGCTGATAGATGAATTTGTGTATTAAAAATAATGACTAAAGAATTTCACCCCAAAAACAGTATAAATGTTAGAATTATCATGTAGTGTCAACCCACTAACAGAGGGGGCGTTACTAACCATTCAAGGGGGAAGGCAGGAAACTGTTTAAGAAAGGTGGGAGGAGCATAGTGTCTTTGTTTGTCAAGGAGTATAAAAACAGGAGATTTGTGTTTTTGAGCAGAGCTCTCGCCATGAATAAAAATACAGATAAGACTTGTGAGTTGTGGACCTTGAATCATTGATGATTAAAACCAGAGCCTTACAACCTCTGGTAATGATTCAAGCTTAGGGTGAATTAGAGATAAAAATTCACATGACAGATTGGTCCTTCGAGCCGGATCTTAATACATCTTTATCGTTCTAGAGACACCGAAATCCGTGCACGGGCGGGTGATAGCATCCGTTAGAGAGTCCTGGCCTTCCACGTTAAGGTTAATAAACAGGCCGGTGATTACTCTTTATGAACGATAAAGACGTTAACAAGTTTGAAAAAGCATTTTAATCCAGACTGCAAGGAAAAGGTCAGTAATTTTTATTCATGGATTTTGGTAAAATGAGTTGAACTTAGTTACCAAAGTCAAAGAAGGTAATAATTATCACGACAGGGAGGGTCCGCAATTGATCCTAGAGGTAAATAGCTATTACAAAAAAAAACTAGTCCGAAATGACATGGTAGTAAATTGCAATCACAAATGTAAACTAAGTTAATATTGTCATTGTACGAATTGCAATGTTCAGTATAAACAGGGAAATAATTATCATCGTATGAGAGGGATATGTCGGGAGTTCATATATGCGACTGGGCATTTGCTAGAACTGTGCAAACAAGTTTAACGGATGATAAGGTCGTATGTGTGTGAGACTGAATCCCTCGGGAGACGTGGTTATTATTTCAGGGGTGGGGGAAAAAATAAGTTGCGAGAGGAAAATTGGGTAACTTACTCTTTTCCTGAAACCGGAGTTTTAAATAGAAACTCTGGGTTAGGGGTTAAATAATTTTAAAGGGTTAATTACAAAAGCAAGAGGCGCACTAAGAGATTGGCTCCTACGGAAATAATTCGGGAGTGAATTATTTAAAAAACAAAAAGGGGGGGAGGGATTTCTTATTGTTCCACGATGGGAAAGACATCTTCTAAACAAGTCCGAGAATTAACGGGAGATGAAATATATATGTTAGGGAGGGATCGGAGAAATATGTTTTATGGGTCCATTTGGGAGAAGAGGTATGAATTTATTGGGCATCTCGAAGTAAAAAAGTTAGTGGGCAGATGCATATAAAATTAGATGAAAAAAAAGCGAAAGGAGGGGCTGAAGACAGGGAGTGTGTTTTTTTTAAGTGCGAAAATGCTTTAACGGGGACAAAGGAATATTTAACTATCGTGACTGCAGGGGATAAAAAGGAGAATGACAGTCAATATTTTTGGTTCGAACAAATGTTTGACAAAATGATTCGTGTCAATTAAGAATTGGCTAAAAACACCACAAAGCGATTATTTGAGAGGTACCTATAAAGTCCAACGATGTGGTCCTCTGTAGCTCAGCTGGTAGAGCACGGCGCTTGTAACGCCAAGGTAGTGGGTTCGATCCCCGGGACCATCCATAATAAAAAATGTATGCACGCATGACTGTAGGTCGCTTTGGATGGGAGCGTCTGCTAGATGGCATATTATTATGCGTGTGTCTGGACTTCCGCACTCAAACGTAGACGTACGTAATGGGTTGGAAGGTGGAGAATATTTGCGTTTTTGGTCAGTTGGCAGACGCTCTAATCCGGAGCGACTTGAAGAGCCAATAGAGGTTTGTATGGAACTATTCTGTCGTGTTGGGCATTTGAATGGCAGAAGATGAAATATGTGTGTATGAGGAAATTCAACGGCGGGTATGAATGATAACCGGATACTACTTAGTATTTGGTTGGTTAAATGCTAAATAAAAGATTTGAGGTGTGGTTATGGGGGAACTAGGAAGACGCACTTATTCAAAAAGGAATGGGTGGAGAGAGAGTTTTTTTACGTGTATTAAAAGTTGCATTAGATAGCTTTAGTAATATTCTAGATATGTCTATGAAAATATGTTATACGTACTAATGACATTATTTCCTAAGAAGGAAAATTGTAGGGAAGTTTCCCGCGCCTCCCCCATAATGTAGGAAGGAGCAGGAGAGGGGGGGAGTGAGAGACAGGACATCGTTCAAATGGTAGGAATGTCATTAAGTGTATGCTGATAAATAATATCAAGCGTTTGTTTTATTAATTGGGGCCGAATCAGACAAAACTGTTAAATATATTGAATAGCGAACTGAAAATGAAAGGCATGGAATACAAATAATTGGAAAATTTTAAAACGATAATTTATTTTCGTTACAAGGAAGCAAGTGGCATTGGCTGTTGTGCTGGGGAAATAGCGCCAGCCTGTGGTGGGTTCTGGATTTGTTATAAATAACTTTATATTTTAAACTAAAATGAATAGACTACAATTGGAACATCAGAAAAAGGACAATATAATCTGTAATAGTTATTATAATTATTATTGATAGTTATTGCAATTATTATTATCCTGAGTGGCGCAGTGGTCTAAGGCACTGCATCGCAGGGCTAACTGTGCCACTAGAGATCCTGGTTCGGATCCAGGCTCTGTCGCAGCCGACAGCGACCGGGAGACTCATGGGCGGCGCACAATTGGCCCAGTGCCGTCCAGGGTAGGGGGGAAAATGGCCGGCAGGGATGGAGCTCGGTTGATAGAGCATGGTGTTTGCAACGCCAGGGTTATGGGTTCGATTCCCACGGGGGGAGGCCAGTAAAAAATAAAATAAAGATTAAAATAATAAAAATGTATTCACTAGGTTGCTCTGGATGGGAGCGTCTGCTGGGTGACTAGAATGTAAATGTATTATCATTGATTCAGTAATGATAGGAGGGAAGTAGCGATAGAGCTGAGAGGGTTGAGAGTTGAGGACAATGAGAATGATTTGTGGCTCTGGTTGGCGGGAAAAAGGAGAGGCTGTACAGAGAAAGGTGGAGCCCCCATGTTGCCCTTGTGAAAGGACATTCAGAGGAATGGTTATCACTAGGTAAATGGATAAAACGGGGAAAAAATTACTGACTGGCAGAATACACCAAATGGGGATCAGTATGGCCACTCCACTGGGAGATATAGAAGAAAGTTAAATTGGAGAGCAAAAAAACCCAGCCCAGAGTCCATCTGGAGATACGTTTTAACGGATGACAGGAATAGATTTTCTTAACTCAGGAACAGGAGGCTGAGTTAGAAGCAATTCCGTTCAAATTATGGTCACAAGGACAGCAGATGTAGGACTAATTAAGGGGGTAGCTCCAGTACAAGTGATTCCTGGATTCGATAATAGACCATACCAAAAGCAATATACTATGAAACCAGAAGCAATAAAAGGGATAACACCTACATTTGAGCATTTACTTAAGGGAGAGGTGATAATTCCTGGAGATGAGGTACAATGAAACTCTCCAATTTTTCCTGTTAGAAAGGAGGCACCTAGCGCCGACTGGAGGATGGTCATGGACTTGCAGGGGGTTAATAGAAATATCATTGCTGAAATACATTGCTGAACCAATTGAAACCAGAGAACTCCTATTTTACAGTGATAGATTTAGCTAATGCTTTCTTTAGTATCCAAGTTCATCCGGATAGTCAGGGGTGGTTTGGCTTTACTTTTCAGGGAAGGAAATGGACTTAGGCTAGGATGCCTCAAGGCTACTCGGAAAGTCTTACAATCTTAGACCAGGCTATAACTAGGAATTTGGGAAAGTTTGAACATAGGGAAGGACGCAAATGTTAGTTTATGTAGATGATATTCTATTGGCTAATCCCATCCAGGAGGGATGTAAGAGGGATACAATCCAATTGTTAACCTTCCTGGCAGAACAGGGACACAAAGTGAGCAAAAAGAAACTTCAACTTTGGTAGAGGTCATTTACCTAGGACACACTATAACACAGGAGGGGCGAATGTTAAACTCATCCAGGAAAACTGCTATATTTGAAGCGCCAAAACCGTTAAAACAAAAAACAAATGATGAGCTTAT
This sequence comes from Coregonus lavaretus, assembly GCF_964263955.1. Taxonomy (NCBI): domain Eukaryota; kingdom Metazoa; phylum Chordata; class Actinopteri; order Salmoniformes; family Salmonidae; genus Coregonus; species Coregonus lavaretus. The sequence goes on along the minus strand of NW_028167177.1, from coordinate 1,229,633 downwards.
TGGTAATGATAAAGTGCTGTAAAGTTTGCGTACTCCATTATGTACTGCATACGGGTAAATTAAGTGATCTTATCTATGAGAAGGCAATGGTAGCCCATGGTAAAGTAATTTGGAACTCTAAGGAGGCATACATACATCAGGGATGTTATCCAAATGGTAGAGAGTAACGAGGGATATGACATTGGTAGTGATTTAAAGATGATGAAGTTTTTTGGTGGGCTATTAGATATAACTGGGTTAATCATGAACATAGAGATTTTTATTCTTTGTTGCTAGACAGAAGACTTAGGTGACTTAAAAAATAGACTTGTCATGTCCAACAATCAGTCTTCAGGTCAAGCCCGGGAGAGCCGGGGTAGAACAGAGGTTGAACTAAACATAAGTGTTTTTACAAGATAAGAGATTGTTTGATTGGATTACTAATTGATTCTGAACTGAATGAAAGTCGAATTTAGCCGCCATAAAGACAAAGGAAGTGGGAGGAGCAATAAAGAAGCAAAAAAGAATATCAAAAATGAAAGGCATGGCAATTGGTTGATAAATAACCTAAGGGAATGTTTAGGAAGGTGGAAAAAATTGACACATAAGCAGAACTATGTGTCAAGAGGGGGGAAGAGACTAATTGTATTAGATAATATACGAAGGAGAGGACAAAATACTTTAAAAAAACAAACATTTTTTAGATAGTCTAAAAAGAGAATGCAGTCAGAAATTGTTACATTAATCTGAACATGTGTGAAGATAGTTTATTAACCACACCCGTATGTCAGAGGTTTTGTGCCCCACAGGTGAACTAAAGGAGAAGGTGACCCACTATCTAACCAGGTGACTGGTGAGCATCCAGTCACTAGAAGGAAAACTGGAAGCAGGCCTGTTGGGAAGGGCCCTATCAGGTTATGTTGGTAACCACCTTGGCCATTAGAATAGCAGAGAGAGGAACCTGGGTCCATGTTACCCACTGCAAGAAGGTAAGACCACATACAAGCACCGCTTAGCACACGCAGAGTTGACGAGCGGAACTGCGCCACAGGGTGCGGGGGTCACCTCTGTCAACGAAGATCTCCTACCCAGACCTATCATCACTGTAGTGTGTTCCTAGGGTGTGAGTATGGGGTGGTACCGAGCAGAAGGACTCAAGACAGGAGAGGGTTGGGGGTTTTTGGGAATATGGGTGACCCTGAGCTGCATCATAGTCTCGGCAATAGTCGTGGTAGGTCAAAATCCACCACCACCTCGCACCAATTACGCTATGGCCTTACCATTATTAAGAAATAAAGGGAAAGCGACCCGACATACTGACCATCAAGGGCGAGTGATCTACAAAATAGGAGTCAGAGAAGGGTGGGGAGTAAGATTCAAAATTATGATTAGGGATCTTATCAGAGCGGATAAGCAAGCAACATGGGATTATAAGATCCCGTTGTATTTATGTTCAGCCCCCTCAGCGGATTGTTCCTGGGCTCAGGTATTTAGACATACTGGGGGAAGGAGATATGAGATGGAGGGGGGGGGGGGGGGGCTGGACGTCCAGATGGAGGATAAGAAGGTATAACGACATCCCCACGGAGATGGTAGTAACGATAGTAAAAGTCACTAAAGAGGACATGAAAATAACTTACTGGGCTTGCGCGGACGTATACGGACGGGATAATTGTCTAAGATTATATTTAATGGAGTCAAAAGAGATAGAGGGAGCAGGTACTGGCATTAATCCATTGATGACAATAGACCGAGTAAATCAGTCAAGGGATGACGGAGTCAATTTGACTAACCCGTCCACTATGAAAGATTTTCTCCTCCAGGAATGGAACAATGGGGAAGTGGAGGGGGTCCCTGATGAGAATCTCTGGTTAAAGTGGATGAAATACACCGCTAGGGCCTTGGGGGAGACCAATTGTTATGCATGCTCCATTGGGCGACCAATGTTGACCGCCCCAATGCCAAAGGCAATGTTTCCCTGTGTATTAGACCTGGGGTCCAATCAAAAAGAGCCAAATTGCACAGGGATTGGGCTGGCAAAATTGACATACTCGGCCAGCCCACCTAGATTCACTTTAACTCCTGGCGAATACCAGTGTTACAGACATAGAAATGGCACCCGTAACTTGGGTGATTTTGATGGCTGTAAGGAGATAATTAATGTGACTGATTTAGATAAGGAAGGAAGGGGAAAAAAATTAGGAACCTAACCATCCCTCTGAATGATGTGTGGTGGGCATGCACTAAAAAAGGGAGCATTCGGCAGACATTACCAGAGGGATGGGTGGGTACTTGTGCACCAGTGTTGTTGGTCCAGCCTGTAAGAATTAGTCATCAAAGACCAGTGACAGGAAGAAGAATCAGAAGGAAAAGGAATATAGGTCAGGAAGGAAATAGACCCATTTGGATAGATGGTATAGGCATCCCCAGGGGTGTTCCAGATGAATACAAAGCTATGAATCAGATATGGGAGGGGTTCACCACAACATTTTTCTGGTGGGTGACAATAAACAAAAATGTGGATTGGATTAATTATATCTATTACAACCAACAACGATTTATTAACCAGACTAGAGATGCAGTAAAGGGGATCTCCGAGCAATTATCGGCCACCTCACTTATGACCTGGGAAAATCGGTTAGCTCTGGATATGTTGCTGGCAGAAAGGGGTGGAGTCTGTAAAATGGTGGGGGGCCATTGTTGCACATTTATCCCTAACAACACCGCACCGGAGGGGACGGTGACCAGAGCTCTTGCAGGATTAACTGCGCTAAGTAAAGAATGGGCTGAAAACTCAGGAATTAGTACATCTTGGACAGGATGGTTTGATACCATGTTTGGTAAATGGAAAACCATAGCAGCAACCATCTTAGGGGCAGTCAGTGTTTGTATGGGAATTATTGTATTATGTGGTTGTTGTCTTGTTCCCTGTGTCCGAGGATTGGTGAGCAAGGCGTTGGTGAATGCAGTATCTCACCAAATGATAAGAGATGGACCGACTCCGGACTCTGACCAGGAGAGCGGGAAATACGATCCTCCAGGCTTGGGGGATAACGACGACTTTGACCCTGAAAGACCGCAATTGGATGAAACGTTTATTGGTTCTGATGTATGAAGGTCATAGGGAAAATCCTAAAAAGAAGACCTATGATTGGATGTAGATAAATAGAACTGATCTCTGAGATTAAACATGTTTGTAAATACATTTATCCTGAAGATGAAACCATTTAGTCAAAAGGGTAGATTGATAGATGAATTTGTGTATTAAAAATAATGACTAAAGAATTTCACCCCAAAAACAGTATAAATGTTAGAATTATCATGTAGTGTCAACCCACTAACAGAGGGGGCGTTACTAACCATTCAAGGGGGAAGGCGGGAAACTGTTTAAGAAAGGTGGGAGGAGCATAGTGTCTTTGTTTGTCAAGGAGTATAAAAACAGGAGATTTGTGTTTTTGAGCAGAGCTCTCGCCATGAATAAAAATACAGATAAGACTTGTGAGTTGTAGACCTTGAATCATTGATGATTCAAACCAGAGCCTTACAACCTCTGGTAATGATTCAAGCTTAGGGTGAATTAGAGATAAAAATTCACATGACAGTAGCCCATTCCAGCCTTGTGTAGGTCTACAATCTTGTCCCTGACATCCTTGGAGAGCTCTTTGGTCTTGGCCATGGTGGAGAGTTTGGAATCTGATTGATTGATTGCTTCTGTGGACAGGTGTCTTTTATACAGGTAACAAGCTGAGATTAAGAGCACTCCCGTGTGCTCTTTAAGTGTGCTCCTAATCTCAGCTCGTTACCTGTATAAAATAAACCTGGGAGCCAAAATCTTTCTGATTGAGAGGGGGTCAAATACTTATTTCCCTCATTAAAATGCAAATCAATTTATAACATTTTTGACATGCGTTTTTCTGGATTTTTGTTGTTGTTATTCTGTCTCTCACTGTTCAAATAAACCTACAATTAAAATTATAGACTGATCATTTCTTTGTCAGTGGGCAAACGTACAAAATCAGCAGGGGATCAAATACTTTTTTCCCTCAAAGTATTTTCTTTAATGAATCAACTACAGGAGGGATAATTACATGTTCCTCTCCTGAAAACCCTGAGACGGAGTCGGATAGTGAAAGCTCAGAAATCGAACCTGACAAAAGTGAAGAAAAAGAACCTGCGTCGACAGGTGTGGTGAAGTCTTCCGAGCCTCACCCCAATGATCAGGAAAATGCCTGAGATTACTCTGGCCCAGTGGGAGTACAATTTGTGGACAAAGTGGATTCATGCCTTTTGGCTGACCCATTGTGGTATCTGGCTGCGTGGAGAAGGAGCTGAGTATCGTTAACTCAGTCAAAGTGTCTAGAAGTAAACATTGTTTTTCTGTGTGTCTTCCGCCAGAAGGAGCGGGACCTCCACATCTCGCGCCCTGGGATAAAAGCTGTGTCTTGCTTTGCTATTTGGAGCAGAGCACCGGTGAAAGACATGATAACTGGGGTGGCTTTGAGTGTTTGAGTGAGGATCCCCGGTGTCTGAGATGCACGCCATTTGATGCAGCGCGGACCCGGTGGCGAGCGCGAGATTGAGGAGACCCTGTCTATCCTTTTGAGTTTTGATGTTGAGTGTTTACCTGATAAAGTCATGCTAGGACATGTCAGGTATCCCGTAAGAGCTTTAGTTCAGAACACACTACAGTGTTTCAGGTGCCAAGTGTATGGTCATGTTGCAGCAGTATGTAGGAGGGAAATTCTGAGGTGTGAGAAGTGTACAGGAGGGTATGGGACAAAGGAGTGTGTAGTTTCGGTGGGTAAAATGGTGTGTTTCAATTGTGGGGGTGCGCATGTTGCTGGGGATCAGAAATGTCCTGTGCGAGTGAGACAATTTCAGGTTGCAGGGTTAGAGCAGTGCAGAAAGTGTCATGCTGAGGCAGTGAGGAAAGTAGATGGTAATAGGCAAAGAGTGAGACCGGGTGAGGGAGCCTGAGAGGATCCCTGTGAGTAGTAAGCCAGTATAGAGTGATCTGGACAGTTTGTGCTTTAGTAAGGTTGGCTTCTTGCCATTTATTGCTATGGTCATTAATTGTACTGCACAGATGGATTAGAAATCCCAGAAGATAGGTTTGGTAGTAACAGCAGCAGAAACGTTTTTGGGTGTCAGATTTTAGTGCTGAAGAACTACACAGGGTTTTGAGAGAAGGGGTTCCAGCCTCCCAGGCCAACAGCCTGGTGTAGGATCTGATTGGGTCAAATTAGTAGTGGGATATATCTAGGGTTAGATGGTGGTGCAATTGATGTTTTCCTAATTTTCCCTTTTTTGTGATCAAAATGTGCTATTCACTCTCTGACCTGTGAAAGGCAGCAAAACGCAACAAAGCGTCTAGTCTGCCGGAGAACTACAAGAAGAAGACGAATTAAACGGAAGTGAACAGTGACCAAGAACAATTTCTACGTTAGCGTTTTTGTTATTTAGACGTTTATTAACACCCTGCACAGCATCACATACTTATCCCAGGTAGTCTTTAATTCGCGTTGGAGACAGTACAGGTTGATGTTATCTAGGTAACCCTAGGTAGCAAGCTGCTAACAATGGCTAACGGTATGGTTTTTCACACTCAAATAGCCTCCATCATGGAGGTGCTAGCGAATGCAGCCGTGGCAGAGGTTTGTAAACTCGTAGACAACGACTATGCAGTGTTTCGTTTGGAAATAACTCAAAGCCAGAAAGAAAACAGGGCATTACAGAGGAAACTACAGCTACTGGAACTGAAGGTGTCACGGGACCGCGCAGACAAGACAATGCGAGAGCGCGTTCTTGCCACTCGTCCCAGAAGTGTCAAGATCCTCGACCGATATAGAGGAACCGCAAGAGGTACATAAGTGGCTGTTTATGTGTGGGATATTCCGTAATTTTATGTGGGGATTTTAATACGGTTACGGAACCAAAATATCTGGTATCTCAGTCAATTTCATACATTTAAATATTAATTTTGAAACTTGAACAAAACGATTTATAAAGTGATATCTGATTAAATATGGTGGTGAAGTTGCATACCGCAACCAGAACCCTGCAGAAACAAGAATGTAAAAAAAAATACTCAGTGCACAATTGTCAGAAAATGTATGTATAAATTCCAAGTCTGTCTTTCACGGTGTATTCGATACTCACGTGGATTACATTACTAAAGAATTATGGTGGACAATAATATGCATTGTGAACAGTAACATTTGGAAGGCAATATGCATTATGACTATGCAATAACGGTTTGTTCAATTAAAAAAATTACAAATTAAAACAGAACTAACAATAAGAAATAAGATGGACTCCAAAAACTCCCATGGACACTTAAATCTGTAAATCACGTTATGTAATTATGAACTAAAATGTATTGATGTGAAAGTTGAATTGTATTTATGTGAACTATTTATGAATGTAAAATGTGGAAAAAGCAAGAGATACATTTTGCAGACGGTCGCCCCGTTCCCCTCTGCGCATATGTGACTTTAAATGTGTTAACCACATTTGGTTAACCAGAATTCCATCCTGGTCAGTTTTTGGATTGTATGCAATAATGCCCCTGATTACTAAGCTATCTTGCACAAAGACACAATCATATTCTAACCAGTTTCTTGATTTACTGCATTTCCTATTAGTTGCTAATTGAAAACAATAGGATGCATGGAATATAATCTACTGATCTATAAATACTATATCAAGAAGTTATTTGAAGTGTTACCTTACATCCTTGCCAATTTTAGACAGTGTACAACATAGCGTTGAGCATTTACAGTAGCTAACCTAACCACCTATTTTCCTCAAATCACTCTCAGGTGAAGGACATCTCACTGGAGGCCACAGGAGCTTTGTGAAGCCAGCGGGACACAATACATGGAGAGATGACCAACCAATCACTGTTGATGAGGGGAGTGGAACCTCAACCCAGCATGTTATCGTGATAGAGGTTAGTGTCATAATAGTACATCAAAATGACAGTACATCAAATGTGGCCAGTTTATTTCAGAAAGGCTTCCCTCAGCTATTCACTTGCTTACATGTACATCCTAATTTATCTGCCATAGGGGAGCTTGTGAGATTTCCCTACAACATTGTTATTCAATTCTACTCATGTATCAGTAATAATCTCCCCTCTTCTTGTGTCAGGATGCAGAGGCTGGAGGTCCTGGGGTCAAGCTGGAGAGGTCTCAAGAAGAGGAGGACTCATGGCACAGAAGAGACATCCAGACTGGAACGGCTGGAGCGCCCCCTGTAGCCACGGAGGACCCCACCACCGCCCCAGCGCCGCCCATAACTCGACAAAGCATCACGGAGGTCAGTGGAACGCTGAACGCCGTCCTCAAGTCAGAGACAGATACAGAGACTTTAATGGGTCTGGGGCGTCAGGGTTGTTCTCCTCCTCCCCGCTCAGAGAATTTACTTTACGGTAACACGAGCCCGAGGACGGTTCTGTCCCATCAGGACTCAGGTAGCACGTTACAGACTGGCAGTGATCCGTCCTGTTCATACGCTACAGAGATGATACCTGGTGACATGCCTGTGGGCTTAGATACACAGACTAATCCAATGAGAGGGGACTGGAACCGGTACAGTAGTAGTGTATACTCTGAAGGGTGCCTAGATAAGAAAGGGGAGGGTCTGGTCGTAGATGAGGTGACTGTGAAAGTGGAAGGCGACACTCCTCTGACATGGAATGCAGACGAGACTCACTTAGGAGAAGGACACTCGCAGGGCAACACCAGTGACTTCTTAGACTACAGGGAAAGTTTACAGACAAATCCAAATGTCTCAACCCACTCTCCGTTACACACACTCAGGGATCCCAACCCAGTGTCCACGTCGATGGCACCTTCCGATTCACACGGCCGTGTCCTTTTCGATCAGGTATTGAACTCAAACGACAGGGCTAGAGTCCAGGCTCAGGGAAGAGGAGCCACATCAGCCAATAGTAAAGAGAAACGGTTCCTCTGCATGTTCTGTAACAAAGGCTTCAGCCGCCCCCAGAAGGTGGAGATCCACCAGAGGATCCACACAGGGGAGAAACCCTACAGCTGTACCCAGTGTCACATGCGCTTCGCCCAGGCTTGCAACCTGAAGAGGCATCAGAGGGTCCACACAGGGGAGAAATCCTATAGCTGCCCCCAGTGTGAGAAGAGGTTCTCCCACCAGCACCAGCTGAAGATGCACCTGAAGGTCCACACGGGAGAGAGGCCGTTCCCCTGTGTGTAGGGCTGTTACATCGACCGTATTACCGCCACACCAGTGGTCACGAGTCATGAGTCAAATTCCACGTGAACGTTGAGTCATGGTAACTGGGCTACTCAAACTGCGCTCTGTAAATGAATGGTGCTGATGGGCGTTAGTAGACTACCAAACTTGCTCAAGACGCTAATGGCCTGGTACTCAACGCTATATTGTCCCTCAAGTCATTCTGACATTTAATACTAATGCTTTGAAAATCGCATCAAACACTTCATGATTGAACTTGAATAATCTGCTGGAATATTTTTTCTCTTTTTACATGTGTGTTGCATTCTGAAATGCGGGTGTACTGACCATGACATTCAATTTCAAGTTCCACATTTTTATATTGAAATAGACTTGCTGCTGTTATCCGAAATATCTCATCCATTCTCCAAACCACGCTCTATCTCTCTCTGCGCTCCAAGTGGGTGGGAGAGGCGAGGGAGAGAAATGCGTTGTGATTGCAACATTTCAAATTGCAATTGCGGGAAAATCATAGTTTTGAAAGCAAATAGGCCTACTGTTGTGACTGTTGGAAAGAGGAGGGTCTCAGATTTCTGTAGGTATTATATTTATTTCTCAACTCTCAATATGGACCGATGGAGCACCTTTTTTAACCAAAGTGTCTAGTAGGCTATGGCTTTGAGATATAGCTTATATGGAGCGGAGCGGTGCAAATTCTGCCATTTGCAGTGATTGCATAGGCCTATAGACATTGGGTGCACTGCAAAGTTTTCAGGACATTACATTAACTGTTAACTAACCACATTAACTGTTAGATTAATCAATTACACAGCTCACTATCAGCATATTATATTTCGTTTTCTAGCTAATGCATTTTCAGTTTCCACTTACTCAGATGGTGAATTAGCCCAAATCCACATTTTATATACAGTGCTATGAAAAAGTATTTTCCCCCTTTCTAATTTTCTCTACTACAGGAAGCATTTGGTTGGAGTCATTGCAGCTAAAGGTGGCACAACCAGTTATTGAGTGTAAGGGGGCAATTACTTTTTCACACAGGGGAATTGGGTGTTGCATAATTTGTTTATGAAATAAATATGTAATTATTGTTGTTATTTGTTCACTTATGTTCCCTTTATCTAATATTAGGTTTTGGTTGAAGATCTGATAACATTCAGTATCACAAATATGCAAAAGTAGAGAATTTGAAAGGGGGCAAATACTTTTTCATAGCACTGTATGTATTTTATCAATAAGATGTCCCTGCTGTTGGTGCGTGCATATGCGAGTCATTTCAACTGAACATTGTGGTTACATTAATGAAGAATGAAATCAAATAAATCTTATTCATATTGAATTAATGATTAGAGTCAGGAGCTGGTCATTTATCCAACACACCTATTATAGCGTTCGTATTTCATCAACACTGTCCAGTACAAGCATATTAATTAAGGCTATACTATCGTTCGCTATTCAAGTGCACATGGATGGCATGCCCATGCAGCTGATAATGGCCCATTCTAAATCTAAACTAATTTCACAAATATATTATTTAGTATAATATTTAAAGACCTTATTAAATTGAGAATAGTCTGATGGGAGAGAATATTATCACTTGTGAATGAGCGACTAATGAACAGCTTGTGCAGTCTAGGCAAGAAACGGAGCGCATGCCTTTTTTGCAACTCTTTCAAATCATCAATAGTCGCATCATGCAGCCAGCCCATATGTTTTGATTTCGAAGACATTCTAAGGTTTGTCTCACAACTAAAGTTGCCACGGGGGGTATGAAAAAAATAAAATAAAACTGTAAGTCGCTCTGGATAAGAGCGTCTGCTAAATGACTAAAATGTAAAATGTAAAACTTTAAATTAAGTGTATAGGACCTGTTTCAAATGATAAAAAATAATAATAATATCACTTTTTACATTCAACACAGAATAGCCACTCCATTGCGCACTTGCTCGGCAGTCGTTAGAGAAAAATATCCTTTCTATTAATCAATGTCCACTTATATTCTTCTAACAATAAAATCATATAATATAAAATAATCATAATTGCACAGGAATTAAGCATATCTTGTCTGCTATTGGCATGGCATAGCCAGATCAGTAACATACAGTACGCCGACTCAGAATATGAAATTCTGTTCTTCTGAAATACATTTTCTTCATATCATGTTTCTTAACACCTGCTTATAATAAATAATGGATCTATTGTGATGGTGTATATTAAATGGATTTATAATACTTATTTTAATTGTAGATGTTCCACAGGCGCGCATCAGTGGCTTGTATGCGTGGAAACCCGGAGAAGCTGACCGTGTTTGTTAATTACATGGTTAATTACCGTGAGACCGGTGGTCATTTTGCATGACAGTTAATGGCTGACACATTTTCATGACCGCCACAGCCCTACATGTACACACTGCAGGAAGAGGTTCTGAGAGGAGCTACCTCAGGATACACCAGCAGAAACAACATTCCACTCTATAACATAGAAACCATTCCACTCGATATCTTCTGATGTTTAGATCAAACATTGCATTAAAGACAAAGATTACTTTTCGTTGTTGTCAGCAGAAAATATCCACAGATGCATTTGGAATAACGAGAGTAACAGATTTCAGTGTTGAATATATTGGGGTAGAATATATTGCAAATTCAGACATTTGTTCACAAATGCCTATTTCATTACTTCTATTCAACGACCGTATTTTTTTCCCAATGCACTTTTAATGAGAAAATTAATGCAGTTTATCAAGTTCATTGCAATTTTTTGCTAAGACGTGTATGTGTGGTTTTCATATGGTATATATAAAACTTTATGTTTAATAAACACAAAATTGACTTTTCATTAAGACTTTCATTGGGACTCTCTTTAGTATACATCACATCTGATATCACCCTATTCTACATACACCCAAGAGTGCTTTATAACCAATATACACTAAGGGCCTACATACAGTGCCTAGAGAAAGTATTCACAGCCCTTGACTTTTTCAATTTTTGTTGTGTTACAAAGTGTGATTTAAAATGGATTCAATTGTCATTTTTTGTCAACGAGCTACAAAAAATACTCTGTCGAAGTGAATTTTTTTTCTAAAATGTATTTTAAAAAATCATGAAAAATAAAACACTATCTTGATTAGATAAGTATTCAACCCCCTGAGTCTATACATGTTAGGATCACCTTTGGCAGCAATTACAGCTGTGAATCTTTCTGAGTAAGTCTCTAAGAGCTTTCCATTTCCATTTCCATTTTAGTCATTTAGCAGACGCTCTTATCCAGAGCGACTTACAGTTAGTGAGTGCATACATTTCCACACCTGGATTGTGCAACATTTGCCCATTTATTATTTAAAAAAATATTACATCTCTGTCAAATTGGTTGTTGATCATTGCTAGACAACCATTTTCAGGTTTCAAGCAACTCCAGTGTAGATTTGGAATTTGGTGTTTTAGGTTATTGTCCTGCTGAAAGGTGAATTCATCTTCCAGTATCTGGTGGAAAGCAGACTGAACCAGGTTTCCCCCTAGGATTTTGTCTGTGCTTAACTCCATTCCGTTTCTTTTTTATCCAGGAAAAACTCTCCAGTCCTTAACGATTACAAGCATACCCATAACATGATGCAGCCACCACTATGCTTGAAAATATGGAGAGTGGTACTCCGTAATGTGTTGTATTGGATTTGCCCCAAACATAACACTTTCCCGAGTGGCGAAGTGGTCTAAGGCACTGTATTGCAGTGCTAGCTGTGCCACTAGAGATCCTGGTTCGAATCCAGGCTCTGTCGTAGCCGGCCGCGACCGGGAGACCCATGGGGCGGCGCACAATTGGCCCAGCGTCGTCCAGGATAGGGGAGGGAATGGCCGGCAGGGATGTAGCTCAGTTGGTTGAGCATGGCGTTTGCAACGCCAGGGTTGTGGGATCAATTCCCACGGGGGGCCAGTAAAAAAAAGAAAATATATATATATAAAAAATAATAATGTATGCACTCACTAACTGTAAGTCGCTCTGGATAAGAGCGTCTGCTAAATGACTAAAATGTAAAATGTATTCAGGACAAAACGTTAATTGCTTTGTCACATTTTTTGTAGTATTACTTGTGGCAAACAGGATGCATGTTTAGGCATATTTCTATTCTGTACAGGCTTCCTTCTTTTCACTTTGTCAATTAGGTTAGTATTGTGGAGTAACTACAATGTTGTTGATCCATCCTCTGTTCTCCTATCACAGCCATTATCATTATAACTATATAACTGTCTTAAAGTCAGGGGTTGAATACTTTTTGACTCTAGACATTTCAGCTTTTCATTTTTAATTAATTAGTAAAACATTTGAAAAACATAATTCGACTTTGACATTATGGGGTATTGTGTGTAGGCCAGTGACCCCCCCAAAAAACTCAATTTAATCAATTTGACATTTAGGCTGTAACACAAAATGTGGAAAAAGTCAAGGGGTATGAATACTTTCTGAAGGTATTGTACCAGTGGAGGCTGCTGAGGGGAGAACGGCTCATAATAATGGCTGGAATGAAGTTTAATGGATGGAATAGAGTGAATGGAATGGTATCAAAGCCAGGAAAACCATGTTTTTGATACCATTCCATTTACTCCATTCCAGCCATTATTATGAGCTGTTCTCCCCTCAGCAGCCTTCACTGCACTGTACCTACATATACCCACACACTAACAAACACCTACTGTGCACATCAAAATAGTTGAGTCAGGTTTGTCTGATGATGACTCATATTTACCCACATCATATTTATGTCCACCATGATGGGTTTAACAACAATGAAGTCAGTCTGTAACTATAGTATAGGACTCAAATGTAGGGAGGGGGGGGAGTAAACACTCCATGATTAAAGTGTGTTTATTATCTGTGTGTGCGTGTGTACGTACCTGAGGGAGTGTACAGTACCAGTCAAAAGTTTGGACACACCTACTCATTCAAGGGTTTTTCTTTATTTGTACTATTTTCTACATTGTAGAAAAGTAGTGAAGACATCAAAACTATGAAATAACACATATGGAGTCATGTAGAAACCAATAAACTGTTAAATAAATCAAAATATATTTTATATTTGAGATTCTTCAAATAGCCACCTTTTGCCTTGATGACAGCTTTGCACACTCTTGGCATTCTCTCAACCAGCTTCACCTGGAATGATTTTCCAACAGTCTTGCAGGAGTTCCCACATATGCTGAGCACTTGTTGGCTGCTTTTCCTTCACTCTGCCGTCCGACTCGTCCCAAACCATCTCAGTTGGGTTGAGGTCGGGGGATTGTGGAGGCCAGGTTGTCTGATGCAGCACTCCATCACTCTCCATGTTGGTAAAATAGCTCTTACACAGCCTGGAGGTGTGTTGGGTCATTGTCCTGTTGAAAAACAAATTATAGTCCCACTATGCCCAAACCAGATGTGATGGCATATCGCTGCAGAATGCTGTGGTAGCCATGCTGGTTAAGTGTGCCTTGAATTCTAAATAAATCACAGACAGTGTTACCAGCAAAGCACTCCCACACCATAACACCTCCTCCTCCATGCTTTACGGTGGGAACTACACATACGGAGATAATCCGTTCACCCACACCGTGTCTCACAAAGACACAGCATTTGGAACCAAAAATCTCATATTTGGACTCCAGACCAAAGGACACATTTCCACCAGTCTAATGTCCATTGCTCGTGTTTCTTGGCCCATGCAGGTCTCTTCTTCTTATTGGTGTCCTTTAGTAGTGGTTTCTTTGCAGCAATTCGACCATGAAGGCCTGATTCACACAGTCCCCTCTGAAGAGTTGATGTTGAGATGTGTTTGTGACTTGAACTCTGTGAAGCATTTATTTGGGCTGCAATGTCTGAGGCTGGTAACTCTAATGAACTTATCCTCTGCAGCAGAGGTAACTCTGGGTCTTCCATTCCTGTGGCGGTCCTCATGAGAGCCAGTTTCATTATAGCGCTTGATGTTTTTTTGCGACTGCACTTGAAGAAACGTTAAAGGTTCTTAAAATGTTCCGTATTGACTGACCTTCATGTCTTAAAGTAATGATGGACTGTCGTTTCTCTTTGCTTATTTGAGCAGTTCTTGACATAATATGGACTTGGTCTTTTACCAAATAGGGCAATCTTCTGTATAACCCCCCCCCCCCCACCTTGTCACAACACAACTGATGGGCTCAAACGCATTAAGAAGGAAAGAAATTCCACAAATTAACTTTTAAGAAGGCACACCTGTTAATTGAAATGCATTCCACGTGACTACCTCATGAAGCTGGATGAGAGAATGCCAAAGGGTGGCTATTTGAAGAATCTAAAATATATATTCGTTTAACACTTTTTTGGTTACTACATGATTCCATATGTGTTATTTCATAGTTTTGATGTCTTCACTATTATTCTACAATGTAAAAAAAAAGTACAAATAAAGACAAACCCTTGAATGAGTAGGTGTGTCAAAACTTTTGACTGGTAGTGTATGTCTGTGTAATCTGTATCACCTCTCTATTCCAGGAGGAGGAGGGTCCAGAGGTGCTGCTGGTGAAGGAGGAGGGGTGTGAGGAGGGTCTGGGGAACCCTGAGGGGACCATGGTCATGGAGGACAACCAGACTTCACCTCCTCCTGAACCCACAGAGGAACCAGCTGAGCAGCACAGGACCACACACAGCCACACTGAGGTGAGGCCTCTGTGAACTACTGTCTGAATGATATTAGGTCAGGTCTTAATTAATTGTGTCTTAAGTGTGGGACCATGCCATTGAATTATCCAACCATTAGTATAGTATCAAATCAACTACCATGTTTGCATAATACTCATAGCAATCCCTCATTGCCCAATCAGAATATGCTCCATAGCAAGGTGCTCTTATCACATTTCTTGATCCAACATCCTCTCACTCTGTATCTCTTACAGTCAGTAGACATGGAGAATGGGAAGTCTGATCTGCTGCTAGTCAAAGAGGAGACAATAGAGGACGGACCAGAGAGCATTGATCTGCTGAGTGGAGTAAAGATGGGGGAGCAAGGTAAGGAAGAAATACATATAGCCTACATACAGTAATAGATCTTCAGTGGGAATAGTGATGCGCCTGGCTATTATCAGTCATAAAATGAAATCAATACAACTAACGTTTACATACAAAAGAAACACAATGTATGAACTTGACCATGTAATTGACTCAAAAAAACTCCATATGTAGAGTTTTCTCTGCCATGTTTGTAGTCTAGTTTGTAACCTCTTCCTGCAGGTGGTTGGCTGGAGGCTAACAGAGGAGACTGGGCGGCCATCTTGGATTTCCAGACCCAGACCAGTGCAGCCAAGGGCCCAGGGGACAACTTCACTGAGCTGGCCAGGACCAGAGGTGACATAGTGGTCAGTGAATGGAACAGCGTCTTAAACTCTGGACTGGGGAACAACACAGTTAACCACAACCAGAAACAGACGGTCGATTACAAAACAACAGTTGAACTTAGTCTCCATGACAACAGACTGGCTGAGACTAGGGCGAGGCGTAGATTTGGTCTGCGGGGACAGGGAGGTGTCCGTGTGAGAACAGACACAGAATCGGCTAGCAATGATCCGTCCTGCTCCTATAGTTGTGATTCAGAGAGACTGATGTCACCTCAGGTTAACCCCCTAACAGCTGCTGCCTTCAGCCTGCCTTCTATAGGATCTATAAACTGGAACATGGACCCTGCGACAACACAGACACTCCCTGGCCTTCATCCTCCTCACACTGTCCTAATGTTAAACCAGACATCAGACAATGCCAATGCCTCAACACTAAATGGCAACACAAGCCCATTGACAAATGACAGTAGTAGAGACAGAATCAGTAAAGGTGGCAGCGCCAAAGAGAAGCGCTTCCCGTGTTCGTTCTGTGGGAAAGCCTTCAGTTTCCCCAAACAGGTGGAGATCCACCAGAGGATGCACACCGGGGAGAAACCCTTCGGCTGCCACCTGTGCTGGGCCAGTTTTTCACACTCTTTCAGCCTGAAGAGGCACCAGAGGGTCCATACAGGGGAGAAACCGTTTAATTGCCACCTGTGCCGGGCCAGTTTTTCACACTTGTTCAACCTGAAGAGGCACCAGAGTGTCCACACAGGGGAGAAATCCTACAGCTGCCCCAGTGTGAGAAGAGGTTCTCCCACCAGCACCAGCTGAAGATGCACCTGAAGGTCCACAAGGGAGAGAGGCTGTTCGCCTGTACACTCTGCGGGAAGAGGTTCTCAGAGAGGAGCTACCTCAGGATACACCAGCAGAAAATGCACATGGCCCATGTATAGTGACATGTAATGTAGTACTAGTTAGTTTGTTTGTTTGTAGTTAATTCTGTTGGTTTTTGATGTAGTAGGGAACTGGATGAGATGAACTGAGGAAAGAATGAGTATGATGAGGCAGAGTAGATGATATGGTGATGGTTGGTGTGATGGTGTCTGTAAAAATGCTTCACTGATGAAGAGTGACAATTTTGTCCTGTTTGATACTGGTGTTTTATAGTGAGATAAGGATAGTGCCTTAATTCATGTTTACGTGACATGAAGTAGTGAAGCTGTGTGTAATGTAATGTTGAACATTTTCCAAAGTATTCTAAAATTCATTTTATCAAAGCGAGGGTACCAGATTTACAGAAAAGGTCAAATGTTACCATAGTGAGAAAAGTTAATCTACTTGTATCGTTTTGTGCAATTGAAGTACTGTGCTTCAAAGTTATGCGAGTAAATGACAATTTTGTTGAAAATAAATACATATTGTACTGTGCTGACTGACTTGGTTATGTTTGTGTCATTGCAGGGACTGAGTTTCCCTTATCAGTCATTATACTTAATTATTTAATCAACACATAGTCGTGGCCAAAAATATTGGCACCCTTGTGGTTTTGTCAAGTTACTCACAATTTTCCCAAAAAACAAGTTGAAATTGACCAAAGTATTTGGTCTCCACAATTCCTTATTTCACTGTTAATATTACAGAACCTTAGTTTTTTATTCATAACTTAATATATCCACTTAAATCAGAAACTAAACAAATGGCATTGACAAAATTATTGACACCCTAGACTTAATATTTGGTAGCACAGCCATTAGTCAAAATAACTGCAATCAAGCGCTTCCTATAGCCATCGATGAGCTTCCTGCACCTCTGTACTGGCAGTTTTGCCCACTCCTCTTGTGCAAACTGCTCCAGTTCTCTCAGATTTGAAGTGTGTCATCTCCCAACTGCTGTTTTTAGATCTCCATAAGTTTTCAATGGACTCATTGCTGGCCACTTCAGAGCAGTCCAGCGTTTTCTCTTGAACCATTCCTGGGTGCTTTTTGAAGTGTCCTGCTGGAAGACCCATGACCTTCAACGGAGACCTTGGTATTCTCCTGATTTCATGATGCCATGCACACGTTCAAGGCACCCTGTGGCAGCAAAGCACGACTGTATGGACATTTTTTATAATAAACTTCAATGGCTCCATATTCTACTTGAATCAGAGTTAGAGATGGGCTTGACTGTGTTTACATTTTATAATATGTGTCTGTGTACAGCAAAGAGTTTCTTATATACTGTAAACCTTTATATGCTCTTCTGTACAATTTGTGTTTACAGTCTGCAATCCAGTAGTACCTGCAGTGTTGGTGTTGATGGCGGTAGGACCTCTGAAGCGGCTGGTCACAAACCCTGGCCCCAGATAAGGAGCCTTCGCTCTTCCTTCCCAAGTTGGAACCATGATCCAACCACGGTGTACAGAGACATCGCCACAACCACCACACAGAACATACAGTGAGGGAAAAAAGTATTTGATCCCCTTCTGATTTTGTACGTTTGCCCACTGACAAAGTCATCATCAGTCTACAATTTTAATGGTAGGTTTATTTGAACAGTGAGAGACAGAATAACAACAAAAAAATGTCAAAAATGTTATAAATTGATTTGCATTTTAATGAGGGAAATAAGTATTTGACCCCTCTGCAAAACATGACTTAGTACTTGGTGGCAAAACCCTTGTTGGCAATCACAGAGGTCAGACGTTTTGTTGTAGTTGGCCACCAGGTTTGCACACATCTCAGGAGGGATTTTGTCCCACTCCTCTTTGCAGATCTTCTCCAAGTTATTATGGTTTCGAGGCTGACGTTTGGCAACTCAAACCTTCAGCTCCCTCCACAGATTTTCTATGGGATTAAGGTCTGGAGACTGGCTAGGCCACTCCAGGACCTTAATGTGCTTCTTCTTGAGCCACTCCTTTGTTGCCTTGGCCGTGTGTTTTGGGTCATTGTCATGCTGGAATACCCATCCACGACCCATTTTCAATGCCTTGGCTGAGGGAAGGAGGTTCTCACCCAAGATTTGACGGTACATAGCCCCGTCCATCGTCCCTTTGATGCGGTGAAGTTGTCCTGGTGTGTGTGTGTGTGTGTGTGTGTGTGTTTGTAGAGCCACCTTTTGCAGCAATTACAGCTGCAAGTCTCTTGGGGTATGTTTGGCTTTATACATAGCTTGGGCTTTGTCGAGTAAGGCTTAAGCTATGTATTTAGATTGTAGTCAGGTACTATAGGTAGGCATCGTGGGCTGTATATTATTAAGTAGTATAGGTAGGCATCGTGGGCTGTTGCGGGTAGCTGTTGTGTAGTTATTGTAGGTTACTTTTGTATTCGGCGGTGCCAGATGTAGCACGAAGCTAGCTAGCTAACTCACCTCCTGGATTAGCTGGCGAGTTGCTATTAGCAACGGTTGCAACTAAAAACAATATCCTTTTAGCCAGCTACATTCGCTCGGAGCGACGCCGTTTTTCAAACAAAGTCAACACAGTAGCCATTGCTAGCCAGCCAACACTACCAGCTGGCTGTACTGTGGTAGCTAAATACAATATATTTGTGCTGGCTACCCAACGTTTAATCATTGCTGCGTTATGAAAGGTAAGCTTGGCTTCTTATATGGTGTTGGGTTAAGCTTGGACCATGTATTTGGATTGTAGGTAGGTACTGTAGTTTGGTATTATAGGTAGCTTACTCAGGTGGTTATGGAAGGTTATTGTAGGTAATTATTGTAGGTAAGGACTGTATTCGGCGGACTCCGGCGAAGCACGAGGCTGGCCTGCCCACTACTCGGACCAACAAAGCTAGCTAGCTAGAGGGTAGCTACTGGTAACTTTTTGCAACTGTGGTTAATTGTTTCCAATGTTATTTCATGCTTAAGAGTACCTGTGATTGAGCCAGCTAGCTGCTACCATTCAGCTGTTTTTCTAACCTCATCCGAGGCATTAACGTTAGGTGGTTGGTAGCTGCTGTACTTAATTACAGCTACTGATAACAGTCTGCTGTAGTTTACAACAATTCTAATTTTTTAAGTGGAAGTTGGGAGAGTTTCTGTTCGGGTGGTTCAGTGAAACAATTTTAGTTTCTGAGGTAGAAGTTTTTGGTGAGGGAGGCCCTGCTCTCTCCTCTCCTAGATGCTTAGCTCATTTCATTCCGATCTCCTCTGCATTTTTGTAGCCATTTGCTACAGCCTGTCAACTATGCCTCTGCCTATCCCTGTTCTCTCCTCTCTGCACAGGCTACACAAACGCACCACGCCGCGTGGCTGCTGCCTCTCTAACCTGGTGGTCCCTGCACGCACCCCACACCTGGAGTTCCAGGTCTCGGGCAGCCTCTGGAACTGCCGTTCTGCTGCCAACAAGGCTGACTTCATCCCAGCCTATGCCAACCTCCAGTCCCTCGACTTCCTGGCGCTGACGGAAACATGGATTACCACTGAAAACACTGCTACTCCTACTGCTCTCTCCTCGTCTGACCATGTGTTCTCGCATACCCCGAGAGCATCTGGTCAGAGGGGTGGTGGTACAGGAATCCTCATCTCTCCCAAGTGGACATTCTCAATTTTTCCCCTAACCCATCTGTCTATCTCCTCATTTGAATTCCATGCTGTCACAGTCACTAGCCCATTTAAGCTTAATATCCTTGTCATCTATCGCCCTCCAGGTTCCCTTGGAGAGTTCATCAATGAGCTTGACGCCTTGATAAGTTCCTTTCCTGAGGATGGCTCACCCCTCACAGTTTTGGGGGATTTCAACCTCCCTATGTCCACATTTGACTCATTTCTCTCTGCCTCCTTCTTTCCACTCCTCTCCTCTTTTGACCTCACCCTCTCACCGTCCCCCCCTACTCACAAGGCAGGCAATACGCTTGACCTCATCTTCACTAGATGCTGCTACTAATCTCACTGCAACTCCCCTCCATGTCTCCGACCACTACTTTGTTTCCTTTTCTCTCTCGCTCTCCTCCCACACTACTCACTCTGCCCCTACACAGATGGTAATGCGCCGCCGCAACCTTCGCTCTCTCTCTCCCACTACTCTCTCCTCTTCCATCCTATCATCTCTTCCCTCTGCTCAATCCTTCTCCCTCCAATCTCCTGATTCTGCCTCCTCAACCCTCCTCTCCTCCCTTTCTGCATCCTTTGACTCTCTGTGTCCCCTATCCTCCCGGCCGGCTCGGTCCTCCCCTCCAGCTCCGTGGCTTGATGACTCATTGCGAGCTCACAGAACAGAGCTCCGGGCAGCTGAGCGGAAATGGAAGAAAACTAAACTCCCTGCCGACCTGGCATCTTTTCACTCCCTCCTCTCTACATTTTCTTCATCTGTTTCTGCTGCTAAGGCCACCTTCTACCACTCTAAATTCCAAGCATCTGCCTCTAACCCTAGGAAGCTCTTTGCCACATTTTCCTCCCTCCTGAATCCCCCCCCCCCCCCCCCCCCCCCTCCTCTCTCTCTGTGGATGACTTCGTCAACCACTTTGAAAAGAAGGTTGACGACATCCGATCCTCGTTTGTTAAGTCTAATGACACTGCTGGTCCTGCTCACACTGCCCTACCCTATGCTTTGACTTCTTTCTCCCCTCTCTCTCCAGATAAAATCCTGCGACTTGTGACTGCAGGCCGCCCAACAACCTGCCCGCTTGACCCCATCCCCTCCTCTCTTCTCCAGACCATCTCCGGTGACCTTCTCCCCTACCTCACCTCGCTGATCAACTCATCCTTGACCGCTGGCCATGTCCCTTCCGTCTTCAAGAGAGCGAGAGTTGCTCCCCTTCTCAAAAAACCAACACTCGACCCCACTGATGTCAACAACTACAGACCAGTATCCCTTCTTTCTTTCCTTTCCAAAACTATTGAGCGTGCCGTCTTTAGCCAACTCTCTTGCTATCTCTCTCAGAATGACCTTCTTGATCCAAACCAATCAGGTTTCAGGACTGGTCATTCAACTGAGACTGCTCTTCTCTGTGTCACGGAGGCTCTCCGCACTGCTAAAGCTAACTCTCTCTCCTCTGCTCTTGTCCTTCTAGACCTGTCTGCTGCCTTTGATACTGTGAACCATCAGATCCTCCTCTCCACCCTCTCCGAGCTGGGCATCTCCGGCGCGGCTCACTCCTGGATTGCGTCCTACCTGACCGGTCGCTCCTACCAAGTGGCGTGGCGAGAAGCTGTCTCCGCACCACGTGCTCTCACCACTGGTGTCCCCCAGGGCTCAGTACTAGGCCCTCTCCTTTTCTCCCTATACACCAAGTCACTTGGCTCTGTCATATCCTCACACGGCCTCTCCTATCATTGCTACGCTGACGATACACAACTAATCTTCTCCTTTCCCCCTTCTGATAACCAGGTGGCGAATCGCATCTCTGCATGTCTGGCAGACATATCAGTATGGATGACAGATCACCACCTCAAGCTGAACCCTGGCAAGACGGAGCTGCTCTTCCTCCCGGGGAAGGACTGCCCGTTCCATGATCTCGCCATCACGGTTGACAACTCCGTTGTGTCCTCCTCCCAAAGTGCGAAGAGCCTTGGCGTGACCCTGGACAACACCCTGTCGTTCTCCGCTAACATCAAGGCGGTGACCCGCTCCTGCAGGTTCATGCTCTACAACATTCGGAGAGTACGACCCTGCCTTACACAGGAAGCGGCACAGGTCCTAATCCAGGCACTTGTCATCTCCCGTCTGGATTACTGCAACTCGCTGTTGGCTGGCCTCCCTGCATGTGCCATTAAACCCCTACAACTCATCCAGAATGCCGCAGCCCGTCTGGTGTTCAACCTTCCCAAGTTCTCTCACGTCACCCCCCTCCTCCGCACACTCCACTGGCTTCCAGTTGAAGCTCGCATCCGTTACAAGACCATGGTGCTTGCCTTTGGAGCAGTGAGGGGAACGGCACCTCTGTACCTTCGGGCTCTGATCAGTCCCTACACCCAAACGAGGGCATTGCGTTCATCCACCTCTGGCCTGATGGCTCCCCTTCCTCTGCGGAAGCATAGTTCCCGCTCAGCCCAGTCAAAACTGTTCGCTGCTCTGGCACCCCAATGGTGGAACAAGCTCCCTCACGACGCCAGGACAGCGGAGTCACTCACCACCTTCCGGAGACATTTGAAACCCCACCTCTTTAAGGAATACCTGGGATAGGATAAAGTAATCCTTCTACCCCCCCCCCCTGCGGAAGCATAGTTCCCGCTCAGCCCAGTCAAAACTGTTCGCTGCTCTGGCACCCCAATGGTGGAACAAGCTCCCTCACGACGCCAGGACAGCGGAGTCACTCACCACCTTCCGGAGACATTTGAAACCCCACCTCTTTAAGGAATACCTGGGATAGGATAAAGTAATCCTGGGGGTGCCAGAGCAGCGAATCGCATCTCTGCATGTCTGGCAGACATATCAGTATGGATGACGGATCACCACCTCAAGCTGAACCCTGGCAAGACGGAGCTGCTCTTCCTCCCGGGGAAGGACTGCCCGTTCCATGATCTCGCCATCACGGTTGACAACTCCGTTGTGTCCTCCTCCCAAAGTGCGAAGAGCCTTGGCGTGACCCTGGACAACACCCTGTCGTTCTCCGCTAACATCAAGGCGGTGACCCGCTCCTGCAGGTTCATGCTCTACAACATTCGGAGAGTACGACCCTGCCTTACACAGGAAGCGGCACAGGTCCTAATCCAGGCACTTGTCATCTCCCGTCTGGATTACTGCAACTCGCTGTTGGCTGGCCTCCCTGCATGTGCCATTAAACCCCTACAACTCATCCAGAATGCCGCAGCCCGTCTGGTGTTCAACCTTCCCAAGTTCTCTCACGTCACCCCCCTCCTCCGCACACTCCACTGGCTTCCAGTTGAAGCTTGCATCCGTTACAAGACCATGGTGCTTGCCTTTGGAGCAGCGAGGGGAACGGCACCTCTGTACCTTCGGGCTCTGATCAGTCCCTACACCCAAACGAGGGCATTGCGTTCATCCACCTCTGGCCTGCTGGCTCCCCTTCCTCTGCGGAAGCATAGTTCCCGCTCAGCCCAGTCAAAACTGTTCGCTGCTCTGGCACCCCAATGGTGGAACAAGCTCCCTCACGACGCCAGGACAGCGGAGTCACTCACCACCTTCCGGAGACATTTGAAACCCCACCTCTTTAAGGAATACCTGGGATAGGATAAAGTAATCCTTCTACCCCCCCCCCCCCCACACACACACAGCGGAGTCGCTCACCACCTTCCGGAGACATTTGAAACCCCACCTCTTTAAGGAATACCTGGGATAGGATAAAGTAATCCTTCTACCCCCCCCCCCCACAGCGGAGTCACTCACCACCTTCCGGAGACATTTGAAACCCCACCTCTTTAAGGAATACCTGGGATAGGATAAAGTAATCCTCCTACCCCCACAGTGGAGTCACTCACCACCTTCCGGAGACATTTGAAACCCCACCTCTTTAAGGAATACCTGGGATAGGATAAAGTAATCCTTCTACCCCCCCAAAAAAATTGTAAAGTGGTTATCCCACTGGCTATAGGGTGAATGCATCAATTTGTGAGTCGCTCTGGACAAGAGCGTCTGCTAAATGACGTAAATGTGCCCTTGAGCAAGGCACTTAACCCTAATTGCTCCTGTAAGTCGCTCTGGATAAGAGCGTCTGCTAAATGACTAAAATGTAAATGTAAATGTAAATGTCCTGTACCCTTAGCAGAAAAACATCCCCAAAGCATAATGTTTCCACCTCCATGTATGACGGTGGGGATGGTGTTCTTGGGGTCATAGGCAGCATTCCTCCTCCTCCAAACACGGCGAGTTGAGTTGACCACAACACTTTCCCTCAGTTTTCCTCTGAATCATTCAGATGTTCATTGGCAAACTTCAGACGGCCCTGAATATGTGCTTTCTTGAGCAGGGGGACCTTGCGGGCGCTGCAGGATTTCAGTCCTTCACGGCATAGTGTGTTGCCAATTGTTTTCTTGGTGACTATGGTCCTAGCTGCCTTGAGATCATTGACAAGATCCTCCCGTGTAGTTCTGGGCTGATTCCTCACCGTTCTCATGACCATTGCAACTCCATGAGGTGAGATCTTGCATGGAGCCCCAGGCCGAGGGAGATTGACAGTTCTTTTGTGTTTCTTCCATTTGCGAATAATCGCACCAACTGTTGTCACCTTCTCACCAAGTTGCTTGGCGATGGTCTTGTAGCCCATTCCAGCCTTGTGTTGCTCTACAATCTTGTC
Source organism: Coregonus lavaretus (assembly GCF_964263955.1). Lineage (NCBI taxonomy): Eukaryota > Metazoa > Chordata > Actinopteri > Salmoniformes > Salmonidae > Coregonus > Coregonus lavaretus. The sequence goes on along the minus strand of NW_028167177.1, from coordinate 1,204,924 downwards.
CCTGACATCCTTGGAGAGGTCTTTGGTCTTGGCCATGGTGGAGAGTTTGGAATCTGATTGATTGATTGCTTCTGTGCACAGGTGTCTTTTATACAGGTAACAAGCTGAGATTAGGAGCAATCCCTTTAAGAGTGTGCTCCTAATCTCAGCTCATTACCTGTATAAAAGACACCTGGGAGCCAGAAATCTTTCTGATTGAGAGTGGGTCAAATACTTATTTCCCTCATTAAAATGCAAATCAATTTATAACATTTTTGACATGCGTTTTTCTGGATTTTGTTGTTGTTATTCTGTCTCTCACTGTTCAAATAAATCTACCATTAAAATTATAGATTGATCTTTTCTTTGTCAGTGGGCAAACGTACAAAATCAGCAGGGGATCAAATACTTTTTTCCCTCACTGTAACCAAATCACATGTTATTTATCACATGCTTCGTAAACAACAGGTGTAGACTAACAGTGAAATGCTTACATACAGCCCCTCCCCAACAATATAGAAAGAGAAATTATAGAAAAAGTATAACACAAGGAATAAATACACAATGAGTAACAATAACTTGGCTATATACACGGGGTACCAGTGGACAGGGGGACTGAACAACCTCAGTCCTGGTGGCCATCAGAGAGACAGTGGCGCCATTTAGGGAGGGGCTGATAGATAGACCCTCCTGTTCCTATGATTCAAACACCACAGTATCCATGACGAACAGAGTAGGTCACCCTGGGCTTCAGCCTTCACAGACAGTGGTGGGAGTCTAACAGGAGGTCTGTCTTCTCCTTCAGGATCTTGTCTAATGCCTGGTGACTGACTTCATAGAAGGCCTGGACCTGGTTCTAGCCTTCCTTAGTTTTCTTTGCTTGTATTTATTGCCCCTTTTTTAGCCCTCCGAACAGCCTTAATTCGTCGGAGCATGGACTCTACAAAGTGTCGAAAGCGTTCCACAGGGATACTGGCCCATGTTGACTTCAATGCTTCCCACAGTTATGCCAAGTTGGCTGGATGTCCTTTGGGTGGTGGACCATTCTTGATACACACGGGAAACTGTTGAGCGTGAAAAACCCAGCAGCGTTGCAGTTCTTGACACAAACCGGTACTGCCATACCCCGTTCAAAGGCACTTCAATCTTTTGTCTTGCCCATTCCGGCTCATACAAGCCAAGGCTTGTGCAAGGCCACCCACCTACATAATACACAATACAGTGTAAATTACAATACAAAATATATCAAAATGGCTCTCTTCACAGTCCCTTATCTTTTTTTAAAATCTGGTTTTATTGCTAGCTTGAGTTACCTGGGGTGGCAGAGAGTTCCATGTAGTCATGGCTCTATTTAATACTGTGCGTTTCCCAGCCTCTGTTCTGGACCTGGGGACTGTGAAGAGACCTCTGATTGCATGTCTTGTGTGATACCGATGAGTGTCCAAACTGTATGCCAACTGCTTGAACAGACACTTATGTACCTTCAACACATCAACACCTTGCACAACGACCAATAGTGATGCAGTCAATCTCTCCTCAACTTTGAGCCAGGAGAGATTGACATGCATGTTACGGACATTCGCCCTCCGTGTTGTCGAGGTGACTAGTACGGGCCGCCTCCCATACGGTCCTACTAGGTTCACTAACGTGCGGGTACTCTTGTGGATCTTCTCTTGACCACACAGGGTGGGTCAACTCCCACCGCACGCTGTAGATCTGGATTATCCGGCGGTATGAGCCTCTTTCCCAGGTGAGGGGGCCTCCCTATCTTCCTACCCTAGGCTGAGTTAGCAGTGAAGCCCTGGGCTCCACTTTATCAACCCGGATCACCCCTCTTGGTCTATCTCTGCTTGCCACAGAGGTTAACTCACTCCTTCCTACTGTTAACACTTCACGGGTAGTTTGTGACACGGTATACTACGCGTCAGCTGGGTTTATTTTTGTGTACAACACCAACAAACAATCCATATTTATTTATAATCCGCTCTGCGCTATTTTAACGTGGCCCGGCTCTTACTACGTGTTATCTCGCCTTTCACGCAGAATACGTTCAACCACGGGGTTATACTTTTTTTTATAAGTGCTGCATATTCTCAGACACTCCTGCTAGCAGCTGGTCCTCCCTTTGTAGTTGACCGGACAACACCCTCACGGGTGAGTCTCACTTGCTAAGTCCCGGGTATAGGGTTTCAGCTAAGACTAACTTCTTGAAATTAATTTTTTGCTGAAAGCAGGGGTTTGACACTTCGTCTGAGTAGGGACAAACTATGGATACCCAGTGCTCCTTTTGTGTTTTTTATATAGCAGTTATAATGCAAAAGCTTCTGACAATAACAATCAAGTTCTGTTCTTACTGTCGTGTAATCAAACTTGTCTGTACGTGAGTAAAATAACTACTAACGGTGTATCTTTATGAAGGCACATTTATTGCTAACTTCACGTTGCTTCACATTACAAGCCACATGAGAGAGATGCTTTCCTCATGACCCCCTACATTCCCACAGGCCCTCATTAGCATATGGCCAATCAGGATGCAATATGCAAATAACACCACACTTACCTTACCCCAAAGGTCTTCTGACTTCTAATACATCAATCAGCTCCTGATCAGTCTTCCCCAGAATCTCCGCTCCGCTCCCTTTCTTTTACATTGGGATTTATACCCTTTAATTGCCAAATCCATGCCTACTTTGACTACAGCCACACAAAACATCCTCCCCCTTACACGTGACATTTAAGCAAAATTACATAAAACATTGTCTCCTTTACATGTGATGTCTACACAGAGTCAGGTAACACATTGGTTCCTTCGTAGGTGACGACAATCCGTGGTGTCATCTGCTTCATGGCCCAGGTGCCATCAGGCAACTCTACCAACTCCATCCCTGGGCCAAGATCTGACAGGGGTGTCGCCATATAAGATGAACCTCCGGCAGAGGAACATCTGCATACAGTCTACCCACACCTGTCATTTCCTCTCTGTCTGGGTTTCGCTGCTCCCCAGCTGCCTGTGGTTGAGGCCTCTTCCTGTGCTTCATCTGCTTTTTCTTCATCTTCCTTGCCTCAGTGTTATCATAGCTCTGACTGGAGACTGGAGGAGTAACCAGGTCATACTGACTAGGCTCATTCACGACAGTGTACATCTACAGTGAGGGAAAAAAGTATTTAGTCAGCCACCAATTGTGCAAGTTCTCCCACTTAAAAAGATGAGAGAGGCCTGTAATTTTCATCATAGGTACACGTCAACTATGACAGACAAATTGAGAAAGAAATATCCAGAATATCACATTGTAGGATTTTTAATGAATTTATTTGCAAATTATGGTGGAAAATAAGTATTTGGTCAATAACAAAAGTTTCTCAATACTTTGTTATATACCCTTTGTTGGCAATGACACAGGTCAAACGTTTTCTGTAAGTCTTCACAAGGTTTTCACACACTGTTGCTGGTATTTTGGCCCATTCCTCCATGCATATCTCCTCTAGAGCAGTGATGTTTTGGGGCTGTCGCTGGGCAACACGGACTTTCAACTCCCTCCACAGATTTTCTATGGAGTTGAGATCTGGAGACTGGCTAGGCCACTCCAGGACCTTGAAATGCTTCTTACGAAGCCACTCCTTCGTTGCCCGGGCGGTGTGTTTGGGATCATTGTCATGCTGAAAGATCCAGCCACGTTTCATCTTCAATGCCCTTGCTGATGGAAGGAGGTTTTCATTCAAAATCTCACGATACATGGCCCCATTCCTTCTTTCCTTTACACGGATCAGTCGTCCTGGTCCCTTTGCAGAAAAACTGCCCCAAAGCATGATGTTTCCACCCCCATGATTCACAGTAGGTATGGTGTTCTTTGGATGCAACTCAGCATTCTTTGTCCTCCAAACACGACGAGTTGAGTTTTTACCAAAAAGTTCTATTTTGGTTTCATCTGACCATATGACATTCTCCCAATCCTCTTCTGGATCATCCAAATGCACTCTAGCAAACTTCAGACGGGCCTGGACATGTACTGGCTTAAGCAGGGGGACACGTCTGGCACTGCAGGATTTGAGTCCCTGGCGGCGTAGTGTGTTACTGATGGTAGGCTTTGTTACTTTGGTCCCAGCTCTCTGCAGGTCATTCACTAGGTCCCCCCGTGTGGTTCTGGGATTTTTGCTCACCGTTCTTGTGATCATTTTGACCCCACGGGGTGAGATCTTGCGTGGAGCCCCAGATCGAGGGAGATTATCAGTGTTCTTGTATGTCTTCCATTTCCTAATAATTGCTCCCACAGTTGATTTCTTCAAACCAAGCTGCTTACCTATTGCAGATTCAGTCTTCCCAGCCTGGTGCAGGTCTACAATTTTGTTTCTGGTGTCCTTTGACAGCTCTTTGGTCTTGGCCATAGTGGAGTTTGGAGTGTGACTGTTTGAGGTTGTGGACAGGTGTCTTTTATACTGATAACAAGTTCAAACAGGTGCCATTAATACAGGTAACGAGTGGAGGACAGAGGAGCCTCTTAAAGAAGAAGTTACAGGTCTGTGAGAGCCAGAAATCTTGCTTGTTTGTAGGTGACCAAATACTTATTTTCCACCATAATTTGCAAATAAATTCATTAAAAATCCTACAATGTGATTTTCTGGATTTTTTTTCTCAATTTGTCTGTCATAGCTGACGTGTACCTATGATGAAAATTACAGGCCTCTCTCATCTTTTTAAGTGGGAGAACTTGCACAATTGGTGGCTGACACTGTAAATATGATGTGGTGGCTGACTAAATACTTTTTTTCCCCACTGTATGTGCAATACGTGCTGTTCTGTTCTCGACCAACTGGAATTTATCTATGTCCCTCTCTGCCGCACATGACCACACAACTGGGCAGTAGTCCAGGTGCGACAAAACTAGGACCTGTCTGGTTGACTGAGATGTCAAGAAAGCAGAGCAATGCCTTATCATGGACAAACCTCTTCCCATTTTATGGACAACCATTGAGTCTATATGTTTTAACCATGACAATTTGCGATCTAGGGTTACACCCTGCAGTTTATTATCCTCAACTTGTTCAATCGCCACATTATTCAATAATATATATAAATTAGGTTTAGCATTGAGTGAGTGACTTGTCCCAAAAAGCAATGCTTTTACTTTTTGTGATATTTAGCACTAGCCAATTGCTAGTCACCCATTCTAAAACTGTCTGGAGCTCTATGTTAAGGGTGTCAGTTATTTATTTTACCTTTGTAGCCGACGTTTATACTCTTGAGTCGTCAGCGTACATAGACACACAGGCTTTATTCAAGGTCAGTGGAAGATTATTAGTGAAAACAATAATGGCCCAAGCCGACTGCCCTGCGGTACACCACACTCAACCAAATTTGCATTAGAGTGGTTGCCATTAAAGAAACCCGTCTGTGTTCCATTAGATAGGTAACTCTCAATCCATGATAAGGTAGAGGATGCAAATCCATAACACCTAAGTTTTTTCAGAAATAGGTTATGATCAATAATAGCAAAAGCTGCACTGAAGTCTAACAAAACAGCTCCCACAATCTTCTTACTATCAATTTCATCAGTCATTTGTGTCAGTGCCGAGCATAATGAGTCCCCTTCCTTATAAACATGCTGAAAGTCTGTTGTTAATTTGTTTTCTGTAAAATAACTTAGTATTTGGGGGTTTTTTTTATCTAAAAGCTTGCTAAGCACTGGTAACAGTGGTCGGCTGTTTGAACCATTAAAGGGTGCTCTGCTATTCTTGGGCAGCGGAATGACCTTTACCTCCCTCCAGGCCTGAGGGCACACACTGTCTTCTAGGCTTAAATTGAAGACGTGGCAAACAGGAGTCGCAATGTATTCTACTACTAACCTCAGCAATTTACCATCCAGGTTGACGGTACCAGGTGGCTTGTCCTTATTTATAGATAGCAACATTTTTTCACCTCTTCCACACCCACTTTGCTGAACTCAAAACTACAGTGCTTGTCTTTCATTATTTGGTCCTTTAAGCATGAATATGAAGGCTCAGCATTTGTTGTTTGCATGTCATGCCTAACTTTATCTTGTCAACAAAAAAGTTACCTCAATGTTACCCCACGAATACAGACAGGGTCAGGATTGGCGTTCACCACGAGAGGTACAGTGCCTTCAGAAAGTATTCTTCATACCCCTTGACTTATTCCACATTTTGTGGTACAGCCTGAATTTAAAAAAATGTCCCACCCATCTACACACAATACCCCATAATGACAAAGTGAAAACATGTTTTTAAGAAATGTGTGTGCATTTATTGAAAATTAAATACAGATATCTCATTTACATAAGTATTCACACCCCTGAGTCAATACTTTGTATAACCACTGTTGGCAGTGATTACATCTGAGTCTTTCTGGGTAAGTCTCTAAGAGCTTTCCACACTTATATTGTGCAACATTTGCACATTATTCTTTTCATATTTCTTTAAGCTCTGTCAAAATAGTTGTTGATCATTTTCAGGTCTTGCCATAGTTTTTTTTTTTTTTTACTGTTTTTGCTTTGTCATTATGGGGTATTTATGTGTAGATTGATGAGGGGAAAAAACTATTTAATCAATTTTAGAATAAGGCTGTAACGTACCAACGTGGAAAAAGTGAAGGGGTCTGAATACTTTCCGAATGTACTGTATATGGTTGGTATTTCCGGTTTTTATTTTCAATACTGATGCAATTCGTAACATATGAAGCTCATTCTAAAATACAGACGTGGGTGATTTCTTCCCCAGGGTACTGCACGGTGTGCAAGTTTTTATTCCTGACCAGCACAAACACCATGTTCAACTATTGATGGTCTACTATTTAGACCACAATTAGTTGAACGAGGTGTTAGTGAAAGGTTGGAACAAAAACCTGTAAACTCCTGTCATGTGTACAAAAAACCTGTGGCTGTTATTACAAAATGTGCCCTCATGTACTGAACAAGCTTTTGAATGTTCATCTCCTTGATGTGCCTCATTTGGGGATGCTAAAACGTTACTTCTATTCTACTGAGCCATTTACTTTATGTTTGTATTATATTTTATTATTTCTTATTGTTGTTGAATTGTCGAGAAGGAACCTGCAAGTAACCATTTCGTTGGACCATTTGTACTAATAAAACTTGAAACTTATTTTGTACAATGGACTGTGTTCTAAGCATTCATGAACAGACCAATATGGGTTAATATTTCTTTTAAATGACAAGTGTTGATGTCCCACTGTTCTAGTTTTGAGGCTTGGGCTACTGGGGGCTGCAGTTCATTTGTCTAATCCCCTGCAAGGAGAGAGAAATGCATTAATAATATTACAATGGGGTATTCATTTAATTTAATATATATTCCTGTTTGATTTGCATGCATACAATTAAATTGGACATGTTCTCCTTTATAAAATGCCAGTGTTTGTTTTGTATCCAATGCATTTAATTTACATTAGGATGAAGTAGCCTAGGCCTTCTAATCTAGTTGTATGACATCCTCTAGCTATCAATATTAGTTATCAATGCATAAGGTGAATATAAAACCAAGCTATCTTAAACATCAGTGTAATTTAATAATATCCATGGGTGTTATAGTTGTATGAATTTATCACAATGAAAACCTGCTAACTGGAAATAAAATACCAGCTAGTCCTAATGCAATGCAATATTATAGCTTCACAGTGAAACACCACTATTCTGGCTATTCATCATTTTTAAACAGTGAGCAAAATATCTTATTTCCCTATTTCAATTTTTTTAGCTTCAGCCTCTACAATGAAAGTAAGCTTACCTGTCATACGTCCACAACGATGTAGCAGCAGACCAAGCAATTTGCGAGAGGAGGACCCCACATAAAATTATTCTGGTTGGTGTCAGCTTAATTCACTAACACTAACAGGTACTGAGAAAATCGATTCTGTTGTTATTCGTATTAAATATTTCCATTCTGGGATAGTTGTTCACTGAATTGCCGGCACTAGTTGCTCACGCTCTTACATTGGCAACAATGTAAAAATACGAAGCTAGCTAGCATAAAAGCTAGCTTTGTTGACGCCGGCTGCCTGATGATGCGGTTTCCTGTTAAGGTTAGACATCACATCTAAGTACATTTTAAATGTAGCTGATTTTTTGCGCTCTGCATTCTCCCATACTAGACAGTATGCTCTCTCAGGTGTTCTTGGAAGATCACCCTTGAAAGAATGGGAGAACACAAGTGAGAATTTTGGAATACAGCCAATAGAGTACCACTGTGTGGTCCTCTGTAGCTCAGCTGGTAGAGCACAGCGCTTGTAACGCCAAGGTAGTGGGTTCGATCCCCGGGACCACCCATACGCAAAAATGTATGCACGCATGACTTTAAGTCGCTTTGGATAAAAGCGTCTACTAAATGGCATATTATATTATTATTATAATAGAGTACCACAGTATGAGTCATAATACCCATAAAACCAAACGGTCAAACAGGGAAATGGTTCTAATCATTTTTCCACATTTCATTTTTCCCATAAGGGATTTTAGAAACACTTAAAATAAGGGCTGTGTTTCGTGTAGGCTTACCCTGGCGTGATGTTTTGATAACTGTGCAAATCTCTCTCGGACAAGGTGACTTCTATCAATATATTTGCCTGTATTTACACCCAACAAACAAAATGCTAATCGGCTGCTAATGTGGCTATCATAAAGAACTACAAATTCCATGATGATCTGGACGAGACTGCCGAATCGAGGCAAAGGTAAGAATCTCTGGATTAACTATCCAATGTTAGCTAAATGTAGTAATGAATAAATTGGCTACATTTCTTAATTTATCCGTTAGCAAAGGTACCAGCTAGATATGATGTGCATGAGCTTGCAGGGATTTGTAGTCTTGCATTATGTCTACTTTGATGCTAATAAGCTTTTGAATCTGAGAGTAAATAGAGCAGAATATATTGATAAAAGTCACCTTGTCCGAGAGAGATTTACACGGTTATCAAAACATCACACCAGAGTAAGGCTACATGAAACACAGCCCTTTTTTAAGTGTTTCTAAAATCCCTTATGGGAAAAATGAATGGTGGAAAAATGATTGGAACCATGTCCCTGTTTGACCGCTAGGTTTTAGGGGTATTATGACACCGCCACGACAGATAGAACAATGAGACAGATATTTCACCGGATGTATAAATGTGAAGCATCCGCTTGGCATTTCCACTCACTACCAAATATGGTGATGAGAGGAAGCCCAGTGGCCAGCAGTGGGAGAAGATGGAGCAATATTGATTTTTCTGCTAATTTTCTCATCTATTAAACATTTGATCTCCATCCAGTTTTCTGTTTCCAAAACTAGAATCTGTAACAAAAAGAGTGGACTGCATTTTGTATACTTTACCCTTTGCCAAAGTTTCTAAAAATTGCGTTGTTTAGGAGTGCAAGGGCGAGTTGAGTTATTGCACTAGCGCACTTCAGAGTAGGCAGTCCCTAACGGATATATGCAAATAAATGCTAGAACACGCCAATAGGATCTCACTAGCTTGTGCTTGTCCTGCCCACTATTATTCATTTGCTCCAATTGGAAACGGCAGGTTCTCGTCTATCTTGGGATAGTTATACAAAACGTTGCCTCCACTGTGGGGCTCTATAAATGTAGGGTTAGTTGGTTGGGCCATTTTCTTTCCTTTTCCCATTTTTTTGTATCACGTGTAATGGACTCTCACTCCAGTCCAGTTGGTGGCGGTAATGCACCTTTTTGGTTGCCAACCGCCATTTAAAAACAAAAGAGGTACGGACGTAAACATGACTAAGAACAATTTTCTCATTAGCGTTTTTATTGAGACATTTATTAACACAATGGAACTCAAAATATTACTAATTTAACTGCTCAGCATCACATATTTACGCCAGGTAGTCTTTACTTCGCGTTGGAGACAGGACTTGGTTGATATATGTTATCTAGGTAACGCTAGCTTGCTAGCTGCTAACGTTAACTAACAATGGCCATGGTTTTTCACACTCAAATAGCCTCCATTATGGAGGTGCTAGCGAATACAGCCGTGGCAGAGGTCTGTAAACTCGTAGACGACGACTATGCAGTGTTTCGTTTGGAAATAACTCAAAGCCAGAAAGAAAACAGGGCATTGCGGAGGAAACTACAGCTACTGGAACTGAAGGTGTCACGGGAGCGCGCAGAGAGGACAACGCGAGAGCGCGCACTCGCCAGTCGTCCCAGTAGTGTCAAGATCCTCGACCAAAACAGAGGAATGGAAAGAGGTACATTTTTCAGCGGGGCCTATCGCCCCGTTCCCCTCTGCACATGTGTGACTAGGTGTGTTAACCAGAATTGGGTCTTGGTCCATTTTTGGATAGTATGCAATAATTCCCCTGATTACATAACTATATTGCACAAAGACACAATATCATATTCTAAACAGATTCTTGATTTACTGCATTTACTATTATTTATTCATTGAAAACAATATGATGCATGGAATAGAATCAATCGATCTATAAATAGTATATCAAGAAGTTATGCAAAGTGTTATCTTACATCCTGGCCAATTCTAGACAGTGTCAAAACTGTCAATAGTGTACAATATAGCGTTCAGCTTTGACAGTACCTAACCTAACCACCTCTTTTCCCCCAATCACTCTCTCAGGTGAAGGACATCTCACTGGAGGCCACAGGAGCTTTGTAAAGCCAGCAGGACACAATACATGGAGAGATGACCAACCAATCACTGTTAATGAGGGGACTGGAACCTCAACCCAGCACGTTATCGTGATAGAGGTTAGTGTAATAGTATTACATCAAAATTACAGTACATCAAATGTGGCCTGTTTATTTCAGAAAGGCTCCCCTCAGCTATTCACTTACTTACATGTACATCCTCGTTTATCTGCCATAGGGGAGCTTGTGAGACTTCCTTATGACATTGTTATCCAATTCTACTCATGTACCGGTAATAACCTCTATTCTTGTGTCAGGATGCAGAGGCTGAAAGTCCTGGAGGATCGTCCCTGGTCAAGCAGGAGAGGACTGTAGAAGAGGACCCACGACACAGCATCTCGGAGGTCAGTGGCACGCCGAACGCCATCCTAATGTCAGAGACTTTAACTGTAACACACAGGCTTTTACACACAGGATCTGACCACAGATCAGACCCAGAGAGACTGGGGCTGGGTACACTAGGCTGTCTTCCTGCTCCTGGCTCAGAGTATTTACCCGTATTTCACCAGAGCCAAAGGACTGTTCAATCCCGTGTAGATGGTGATGCGTTATACACTGGCGTTGATGATCTGTCTTGTTCTTAAGCTACAGAGATGGACCCTGGCAACATGCCCTTGGGTTTAGAGACACAGACAGATCTGTCTATAGGTGACTGGAACCGGTACAGTAGTAGTGTATACTCTGAAGGGTGCGTAGATAAGAAAGGGGAGGGTCTGGTCGTAGATGTAGTGACTGTGAAAGTGGAGGGCGACATTCCTTCCACATGGAATACAGATATTCACCTAGGAGACGGACTCTCACAGGACAGAGATTTAATGGAAAGCTTAGAGACAAATCCCAATGTCGAGACCCACTCCCCTTTACATGCGTTCAGGGATCACGACCCAGTGTCCATGCCGATGGGGCATTTCGATTCACACGGCCGCGTCCTTTTCGATCAGGTATTGAACTCAAATGACAGGGCTAGAGCCCAGGTTCAGGGAGGGGGAGCCACATCGGGCGATAGTAAAAAAAAAAAGGTTCCTCTGCATATTTTGTAACAAAGGCTTCAGCTGCCTCCAGAAGGTGCTTCCACCAGTGGTTCCACACAGCGGTGAAACTATTCAGCTGTACACAGTGTCACATGCACTTTGCCCAGTCTGGCAACCTGAAGAGGCACCAGAGGGTCCACACAGGGGAGAAATCCTACAGTGGCCCCCAGTGTGAGAAGAGGTTCTCCAACCAGCACCATCTAAAGATGCACCTGAAGGTCCACAAGGGAGAGAGGCCGTTCGCCTGTACACACTGCGTCAAGAGGTTCCCAGAATGGAGCTACCTCAGGATACACCAGCAGAAAAAACCATTCCACTCAGTAGTTTCTGATGTTTAGATCAAACCATTACAGACAAATAAACATTTTCATTGTTGTCAGCAGAAAAAATCCACAGATGCATTTGGAATAACGAGAGTAACAGATTTCAGTGTTGAATATTCCTGGGTAGAATATTGCATCCAGGCATTGTGTGATATATAAGGCATCTATAAGCCTAAAAAGTCTGTTACATATTGTGTTTGTACTATTTAGGCTATATGATGTTCTCAAATGCATATTTCATTACTTCCATTCAACTACTTAATTTTATCCCCAAGACACTTTTTTAATGACAAAATGAATGCAGTTTATCAAGTTCATACAGATTTCTAGTTGAGACGTTTTTTCATATAGAGTATTTTAACTTGTTTATGTTTTAATAAACAAAAATGGTACTTTTCATTCCAAGACTTTCATTGAGACTCTCTTTAGTATACATCACATCTGATCTCACCCTATTCTGCATACACCCAACACCGCTTACTAAATATACCTACACATACCCACACACTAACAAACACCTATTGTACACGTCAAAATAGTTTAGTCAGGTTTATCTGATGATTACTTTTGACTTATCATAGGTGACTCATATTTACCCACAACATCATATTTATGTCCACCATGATGAGTTTAACAACAATTACATAATTCTGTAACTACAGTATAGGACTCAAATGTAGTGGGGATGGGTAAACACTCCATGTTGAAAGTGTGTTTATTATCTGTGTGTACGTACCTGAGGGAGTGTATGTCTGTGTAATCTGTATCACCTGTCTCTTCCAGGAAAAGGAGGGTCCAGAGGTGCTGCTGGTGAAGGAGGAGGGGTGTGAGGAGGGTCTGGGGAACCCTGAGGGGACCATGGTCATGGAGGACAACCAGACTACACCTCCTCCTGAACCCACAGAGGAACCAGCTGAGCAGCACAGGACCACACACAGTCTCACTGAGGTGAGCCCACTGTGAACTACTGTCTGAATGGTATTAGGTCAGGGTCCGTATCCACAAAGCCTCTCAGAGTAGGAGTGCTGATCTAGGATCAGTTTAGCCTTTTAGATCATAATGGATAAGACTATACAGACACGTGGGGTTCCTAGATCAGTACTCTTACTCTGAGATGTCTTGTGAGTAGAAAATTGGTCGTAAGTGCTGAGACTACAGACATTTTACTCCTACTCTAATGGGTAAAAATAAAAGCTATGCATGAAGCCTCTTTAGTCATAAGAGTCACACCTAGTCAAAAGATACACTACATGACCAAAAGTATGTGGACATCTCATTCCAAAATCATGGGCATTAATATGGAGTTGGTCCCCCCTTTGCTGCTACAGTGCATTTGGAAAGTATTTTCCACATTTTGTTACGTTACAGCCTTATTGTAAAATGGATTAAATAAATAAAATCCTCATCAATCTACACACAATACTCCATAATGACAAAGCGAAAACAGGTTTTTAGAAATGTTAGCTAATTTATTAAAAATAAAAACCAGAAATACCTTATTTACATAAGTATTCAGACACTTTGCTATGAGACTCGAAATTGAGCTCAGGTGCATCCTGTTTCCATTGATCATCCTTGAGATGTTTCTACAACTTGCGGTCGCGGCCGGCTACGACAGAGACTGGATTCGAACCAGGATCTCTAGTGGCACAGCTAGCACTGCGATGCAGTGCCTTAGACCACTGCGGCACTTGGGAGATGTTGTACTGAATCATACAGTATGGTTGTTAAGTCGAATTTTGATTACCGTCATATCAACACACTTGACACCCGTTCAACAACTAACTAAATCACTTTTGGCACAGAAGGCTAGGCATTAACTCACTTGCTGATTATGTTGCATAAAACGTTTGAAAGGTCTATCATTAATCACCAAACGCGTAGGCCCTAGATGCTGTCAATTGCTTATAGATCAATTTCCCAACTCATAACATGATGTAGTTTAATGGAATAATCGAAAGAAAAATTTGATTATTTATTAGCCTAGAGGTTATAAGTATTTAGGCATATCATGTGACTTAGGCCTCATGTAAAGTCATTGTCAAAAGCGCAAAATATAGCCTACTGTTGCATGTAGATCTATAATGAACAATATAAAAGCAACATGTAAATTGTTTGTTAACTTAAAAGATCCCAGAAATGTTCTATACGCACAAAAAGCTTATTTCTCTCAAATGTTGTGCACAAATTAGTTTACATCCCTGTTAGTGAGCATTTCTCATTTGCCAAGATAATCCATCCACCTGACAGGTGTGGCATATCAAGAAGCTGATTAAACAGCATGATCATTACACAGGTGCACCTTGTGCTGGGGACAATAAAAGGCCACTCTAAAATGTGCAGCATTGTCAAACAACACAATGCCACAGATGTCTAAAGTTTTGAGGGAGTGTGCAGTTGGCATGCTGACTGCAGGAATGTCCACCAGAGCTGTTGCCAGAGAATTGAATGTTAATTTCTCCACCATAAGCCTCCTCCAACGTCATTTTAGAGAATTTGGCAGTATGTCCAACCGGCGTCACAACCGCAGACCATGTGTATGGCGTCATGTGGGCGAGCTGTTTGCTGATGTCATCATTGTGAACAGCGTGCCCCATGGTGGCGGTGGGGTTATAGTATGGGCAGGCCTAAGCTACGGACAACGAAGACAATTGCATTTTATCGATGGCAATTTGAATGCACAGAGATCCCGTGATGAGATCCTGAGGCCCATTGTGGTGCCATTCATCCGCCGCCATCACTTTATGTTTCAACATGATAATGCACAGCCACATGTCACAAGGATCTGTACACAATTCCTGGAAGCTGAAAATGTCCCAGTTCTTCCATGGACTGCATACTCACCAGACATGTCACCCATAGAGCATGTTTGGGATGCTCTCGATCGACGTATAAAACAGCGTGTTCCAGTTCCCGCCAATATCCAACAACTTCGCACAGCCTTTAAAGAGGAGTGGGACAACATTCCACAGGCCACACTCAACAGCCTGATCAACTCTATGCAAAGGAGATGTGTCACGCTGCATGAGGCAAATGGTCACACCAGATACTGACTGGCTTTCTGATCTACGCCCCTACCTTTTTTTAAAGGTATCTGTGACCAACAGATGCATATCTGTATTCCCAGTCATGTGAAATCCATAGATTAGGGCCTAATTAATTTATTTCAATTGACTGATTTCCTTTGAATTATCAAATCAATAAAGAGTGTCAAGTAATCAAATCAACTAGCACGTTTGCATAGTATCAAATCAACTCATAGCAATCAATCATTGTCCAATAAGAAGATGCCCCATAGCAGGGTGCTCATATCAGATTTCTTGATCCAACATCCTCCCACTCTGTATCCCTTACAGTCAGTAGACATGGAGGATGGGAAGCCTGATCTGCTGCTGGTCAAAGAGGAGACAATAGAAGACGGACCAGAGAGCATTGATCTGCTGAGTGGACTAAAGACGGGGGAGCAAGGTAAGGGAGAAATGCATACAGTGAGCGAAAAAAGTATTTGATCCCCTGCTGATTTTGTACATTTGCCCACTGACAAAGAAATGATCAGTCTATAATTTTAAATG
Organism: Coregonus lavaretus; assembly: GCF_964263955.1. Lineage (NCBI taxonomy): Eukaryota > Metazoa > Chordata > Actinopteri > Salmoniformes > Salmonidae > Coregonus > Coregonus lavaretus. Next base: position 1,189,348 of record NW_028167177.1, on the reverse strand, counting down.
GTAGGTTTATTTGAACAGTGAGAGACAGAATAACAGCAACAAAATCCAGAAAAACGCATTTCAAAAATGTTATAAATTGATTTGCATTTTAATGAGGGAAAGAAGTATTTGACCCCTCTGCAAAACATGACTTAGTACTTGGTGGCAAAACCCTTGTTGGCAATCACAGAGGTCAGACATTTCTTGTAGTTGGCCACCAGGTTTGCACACATCTCAGGAGGGATTTTGTCCCACTCCTCTTTGCAGATCTTCTCCAAGTCATTAAGGTTTCGATGCTGACGTTTGGCAACTCGAACCTTCAGCTCCCTCCACAGATTTTCTATGGGATTAAGGTCTGGAGACTGGCTAGGCCACTCCAGGACCTTAATGTGCTTCTTCTTGAGCCACTCCTTTGTTGCCTTGGCTGTGTGTTTTGGGTCACTGTCATGCTGGAATACCCATCCACGACTAATTTTCAATGCCCTGGCTGAGGGAAGGAGGTTCTCACCCAAGATTTGACGGTACATAGCCCCGTCCATCGTCCCTTTGATGCGGTGAAGTTGTCCTGTCCCCTTAGCAGAAAAACACCCCCAAAGCATAATGTTTCCACCTCCATGTTTGACAGTGGGGATGGTGTTCTTGGGGTCATAGGCAGCATTCCTCCTCCTCCAAATACGGCGAGTTGCCAAAGAGCTCAATTTTGGTCTCATCTGACCACAGCACTTTCACCCAGTTCTCCTCTGAATCATTCAGATGTTCATTGGCAAACTTCAGACGGGCCTGTATATGTGCTTTCTTGAGCAGGGGGACCTTGCGGGCGCTGCAGGATTTCAGTCCTTCACGGCGTAGTGTGTTACCAATTGTTTTCTTGGTGACTATGGTCCCAGCTGCCTTGAGATCATTGACAATATCCTCCCGTGTAGTTCTGGGCTGATTCCTCACCGTTCTCATGATCATTGCAACTCCACGAGGTGAGATCTTGCATGGAGCCCCAGGCCAAGGGAGATTGACAGTTATTTTGTGTTTCTTCCATTTGCGAATAATCGCACCAACTGTTGTCACCTTCTCACCAAGCTGCTTGGCGATGGTCTTGTATCCCATTCCAGCCTTGTGTAGGTCTACAATCTTGTCCCTGACATCCTTGGAGAGCTCTTTGGTCTTGGCCATGGTGGAGAGTTTGGAATCTGATTGATTGCTTCTGTGGACAGGTGTCTTTTATACAGGTAACAAATTGAGATTAGGAGCACTCCCTTTAAGAATAATCTCAACTCGTTACCTGTAGAAAATACACCTGGGAGCCAGAAATCTTTCTGATTGAGAGGGGGTCAAATACTTATTTCCCTCATTAAAATGCAAATCAATTTATAAAATTTTTGACATGCGTTTTTCTGGATTTCTTTGTTGTTATTCTGTCTCTCACTGTTCAAATAAACCTACCATTAAAATTATAGACTGATCATTTCTTTGTTAGTGGGAAAACGTACAAAATCAGCAGGGGATCAAATACTTTTTTCCCTCACTGTATAGCCTACATAGAGTAATAGGTCTTCAATGGGAATAGTGATGCGCCTGGCAATTATATTTTCTCCATTCATAAAATTAAATCAGTACAACTTATGTTTACAACCAAAACACACACATTATAATGTATGAACTTGACTAAGTAATTGACTCAAACTTCATATGTAGAGTTTTCTCTGCCATGTTTTTAAGATCTATTTTCTAACCTCTTCTTGCAGGTGGTTGGCTGGAGGATGACAGAGGAGACTGGGGGGCCATCTTGGATTCCCAGACCCAGACAGGTGCAGCCAATGACCCGGGGGATGACATCACTGAGCAGGCCAGGGACAGAGGTGACATAGTGGAGGTCAGTGGATGGGACAGCATCTTCAACTCTGGGCTGGAGAACAACACTGTTAACCACAACCAGAAACAGACTGTCGAACACAAAACAACAACCGAACTTAGTCTCCATGACAACAGACTGGCTGAGACCAGGGCGAGGCGTAGATTTAGTCTGCGAGGACGGGTAGGTGTCGGTATGCGGCTGGAGAAAACAGACACCGACTCGGCTAGAGATGCTCCGTCCTGCTCCTATAGTTGTGATTCAGACAGACTGATGGCGCCTCAGGTTAACCCCCTAACAGGTGCTGCCTTCAGCCTGCCTTCTATAGGATCTATCAACTGGAACATGGACCCTGCGACAACACAGACACTCCCTGGCCTTCATCCTCCTCACACTCTCCTAAGGTTAAACCAGACCTCAGACAATGTCAGTGCCTCAACATTAAATGGCTACACAAGCCCATTGACAAATGACAGTAGTAGAGACGGAATCAGTAAAGGTGGCGGCGCCAAAGAGAAACGCTTTCCGTGTTCATTCTGTGGGAAAGCCTTCCGTTTGCCCAAACAGGTGGAGATGCATCAGAGGATGCACACAGGGGAGAAACCATTCGGCTGCCACCTGTGCCGGGCCAGTTTTTCAGACTCGTCCAACCTGAAGAGGCACCAGAGGGTCCACACAGGGGAGAAACCCTACAGCTGCCCCCAGTGTGAGAAGAGGTTCTCCCGCCAGCACCATATGAAGATGCACCTGAAAGTCCACACGGGAGAGAGGCCGTTTGCCTGTACGCACTGCGGGAAGAGGTTCTCAGAGAGGAGATGCCTCAGGATGCACCAGCAGAAAATGTGTAGTGACATGTAATATAGTACTAGTTAGTACTAATTCTGTTGGTTTTGGATGTAGTAGGGAACTGGATGAGGTGAACGGAAGAAAGAATGAGTATGATGAGACAGAGAAGATGAGGGGTCAGCAACAGGATTTGGGGGATTTTTGTTTTTGGTCAAAAAAAGACTAAAATCACCAGGAATTGAGCTGAAAATATTCCCACAAATAAATAAAAAGTGTCTCAATGTAATCAAGGTATGACATTCTCTTTCTTTTCAAATAGTCTCTTTGCGCTTAGTTTTGGTCAATTTGCAGTGTAGAAATTATAATTATTTTCCATCCCCTGACAAAAATCAGCCCACGGCTGAATCTAGTTGCCTACCCCTGTAGTAGATAATATGATGATGGTTGGTGTATGCAAATATGCTTCACTGATGAAAGGGACAACCGTGTCCTGTTTTTCTTTAGTACTTTTACCTCATTTTCTCCCCAATTGGTAGTTACAGTCTTGTCCCTTCGCTGCAACTCCCCTACGGACTCGAGAGAGGTGAAGGTCGAGAGCCATGCGTCCACCGAAACACGACCCTGCCAAGCCGTACTGCTTCTTGACACACTGCTCACTTAACACGGAAGCCAGCCGCACCAATGTGTCTGAGGAAACACCATCCAGCTGGTGACTGCGTCAGCTTGCACGTGCCCGGCCCGCCACAAGGAGTCGCTAGAGTGCGATGGGACAAGGAAATTCAGGCCGGCCAAACCCTCCCCTAACCCGGACGACGCTGGGCAATTGTGCGCCGCCTCATGTCTCCCGGTCACGGCCGGCTGTGACACAGCCTGGGATCGAACCCGGGTCTGTAGTGACGCCTTAAGCACTGCAGTGCCTTAGACTACTGCGCCACTCAGGAGAGTTCTTGTCCTGTTGTTTGATGCTGGCGTTTATAATGAGGAAATGATAATGCCTTAATTCATGTTTACTTATACTGATCATGACAATGGGGTGAAACTCCTGGACAACAGTTGTGATAGTCCATTACATAATGTCAATTTTACTTTGACCTGTCCTGTTTTTAGGATATGTTGCTTAGTTAACATGTTAGCTATTTTTTTTATTTGAATTGAGTGCCATTTAGGTTAGGCTAGTTGATCGGAGAAACCTGCATGATGTAAAAAGTGTCCGTCTCATTACATTGTCATACATTTTATCTCCAGCCTGTAGGCTTCAGAAAAGGCAACATACTTTTTCTACCATGTCCTATATCTGCTACATGATTTATGTTAGATCATTTCTTTGACTGAACGTTGGTGGAGCGCTGCAGAGATGCGTTTCTCCAACAGCAACTTGGAGAGGCGCGCTGGGAATGGACAAGCAAAATATTTTGCACCCCTGCCGTTGACAAAAGCGGGCACTGCTTATCAAAGGGCAGAATCATTGCTCACCTAAAAAGCCCATATGCCACTGTTTGAGAGAAATTGTCATTGTTATGTGAGGTATGTGTTGTTTTCAGTGCAGTACATGTTGAGTGGCCTTCTCGATAGTCATGCTGAAAGTCTGTTGTTAATGTGTTCATAGAGAAATAACATTGTACCTGGTCAAAAAAAAATTTATTCAAAATTTTGCTAAGAGCCAGCAGTAGACTGATTGGTCAGCTGTTAGAACCAGTAAAGAGTGCTTTACCATTCTTGGGTAGCTCAGATTGAAGATATGACAAATAGGAGCGGCAACATATTCCTCTACCATCCTCAGTAGCTTTCCATCTAAGTTGTCAATTCCAGTGGTTCCTCATTATTCATTGCCAGCAATAATTTGTACACGCTAACTTTACAACATTTACATTTACATTGCTTTTCTTTCATAATTAGGTTTCTTATGCATGTGATGGCTCACAGATGGTTGTTGGCATTTCATTTGTCCACTTTGCCAATTAAGTAGTCATTTAAGTAAATGGTCACATCAAAGAGTTTTGTGACGAATGAGCCATCTGATTCAATAAAGGACTTGAATTAGTATTTTTTCCATCATATTTTATATAATTTATCTTAGTTTCATACGTTTCTTCTTCTTTTTGTTCAGTTTAGTCACATCATTTCTCAATTTACAGTAAGTTTGCCAATCAGATGTGCAACCAGACTTATTAGCTACTATTTTTGCTTCATCTCTAACAACCATACAGTTTTTCAGTTCCTTGTCAATCCATGACACTTTAGCAGTTCTAAAGGTCAGTTTCTTAATAGGTGCATGCTTATCAATAACTGGAAGAAGCAATTTCATAAATGCATGAAGTGCAGCATCTGGATGCTCCTCATTACACACATTACATGACACAACAGACCAGCCAATCTTTAGATCTTCAACATAGGAATCACTACAAAATGTTTATACACTATTTTAGGCCCAGCTTTTGGAACTTTGGCTTTTCTGGATACAGCCACTGTCTGTGGTCACTACATCCAATGGGTGTGGATACACCTTTAGAACACAGTTCTGCAGCGTTAGTAAAAAAGATGATTAATACACGTGGATGATATAGTTCCTGTACTGTTTGTAAACACCCTGGTAGGTTGATTAATAACCTGAACCAGATTACAGGCACTGTTTACAGTGAGCAGTTTCTTCTTTTTTTTTTTTTTTTTTTTTTTGTCATTTAGCAGACGCTCTTATCCAGAGCGACTTACAGTTAGTGAGTGCATACATTATTAATTTTTTATTTTTCATACTGGCCCCCGTGGGAATCGAACCCACAACCCTGGCGTTGCAAACGCCATGCTCTACCAACTGAGCTACATCTTCTTGAGCGGACTCGATGACCCAGGTCACCCAGAAAATAGACCTCTCTGTTAACATTACATACACTATCAAGCTTTTCAAACACATTATCCAGATACAGACTGCTAGCACTTGGTGGTCGATAGCAGCACCCCAAAAGAATAGGCTTTAGATGTGGCAAGTGAACGTGCAACCACAACACCTCAACAACCTTTGACATGAGATCTGCTCTGAGCTTCACAGGAATTTGGCTCTGAACATATACATCGACACCTCCCCCATACACTGAGTGTACAAAACATTAAGATCACCTGCTCTTTCCATGACAGACTGACCAGGTGAATCCAGGTAAAAGCTATGATCCCTTATTGATGTCACTTGTTAAATCCACATCAAGCATAGATGAAGGGAATGAAACAGGTTAAAGAAGGATTTTTAAGCCTTGAGACAATTGAGACATGGATTGTGTATGTGTGCCATTCAGAGGGTGAACAGGCAAGACAAAATATTTAAGTGCATTTGAACGGGGTATGGTAGTAGGTGCCAGGCGCACTGGTTTGTGTCAAGAACTGTAAAGCTGCTGGGTTTTTCACGTTCAACAGTTTCCCGTGTGTATCAAGAATGGGGGGGTGCAACTCAGTATTAGGAAGAGCCCCACCTGTTTTGTGCCCCACCTGTTTAGCAAAAACATTTGGGCATTAATACGTGTCACATATCAGTTTGCAAACAATTCAAAAAAATATATATATTTAATAAAGCTGCATACTCTCTTTTTTGCTTTCTGTGGTGGTGGGGCAGCCAGCAGATAATATGAAGTGTAGGGGTTGGTAATGTTCTCTAGTTGTGCCATGATTGGCTCAGTGTTCTGTCACTCATGGGGACACTACGTCACCGCAAAATCTAAGGGTAGAGCGTGAAAATTCAAGCCCCTTGGGTGCCGTCATAGAGTTACACTAGAAGTGCCCATCCAAGAAGGCTCAAGGTCATTGGTCACAGATAAAATGACGTCAAATTACATTATATCTACAGTAGAGTGATTGGACTCATCATTTCAACATCATACTTTCAACATCATACTAGCAAGCTAGCAGTCATCATCATGAATCAAGTCGACAGTCTGCTGGCAAATCCTTTTCAATCCTTGTCATATGAAGCAAAATAATTAAGATAAATTATAGGTAAAACGTATCAGTGCTCATCGGCCACTGGACATAAACATTACACAACAAGTTGGAAATCGTAAATTCAACAGTGAGTGGTTTGGAAGGAATCAGTGGCTAACTGCAAGCATTGCAAAGCAATCACTAGCCTGCTATTCAGTGGAGTGGGTGTGTGGTCCAAGTCTGGGTTTAAGGGTCTCTTTTCCAAGCTTAAAAGGATAAACATTCAATATTGGCCATGCCGTCAATCCAGCATGACTTCTGCCACACTCAAAACAACTGGAAACTCTGAACTGGGAAATCTCAGACCTCAGTGAGTTCAAGATAACTGGGAACTCTGAAAAAAAACGAGCTCCAACTGGGAAAATACATTTTGAACGGTCATCCAACTCGGAATTGCAAGTCGGGAACTCTGGGATCTTTCTAGAGCTACGACCTGAAGATCAGTGACGTCATCATGATTCAACCTTGTTTTTTTCAGAGTTCCCAGTTGTCTTGAAAGCACCATAAATCCAGAGAATGCCAGACTTTGATGAGAAAGTTTGATGACAAAATTTGCACCGCTACGCCACCTTCCTTTTCAAGTGAGCACAACAAGGTGAGTCCAAAAATGTCTTGTATGCTGCTGCATAAATTATGTAATATGCCAGGGAGATATGTATACTGTAGCTAAGAAAGTAATACTACGTGTATGTTGTGTAGTAAGCTGTTAGTAGCCCATGTGCCTCACCCTAATAATTTGGTCCCTTTTCCCATCATAATTTTAGAGAAATGTAATAATCGAATATTGTAAGAGCTTTCATTGTCTGCTTATATTCCCCCTTTATTTATCCTACAGTTCTGACTTGGTGTACAGGGAGAATATAGTAAGAACGGCCCATGTTCTGAATTCTATCGCTGTACATTTCAAACGTGCTGAACAAATAGTTAAATTGACTACGTCCGTCCTAGATCGCTCATTAATGTCTTAATCGAAATTACGGATTGCCTCTCATCCGCTTGTCGTCCCCTTATGCCATAGTTTATACATCTCAATTGTCAATAGAAACCACATTTGTTTAAGCATGTTAGCCATATCAGCTATGTTTTTTTAAAGTCAGTAAATGAGGCTGAATGAACTGTTTCGCTGCCAGACAAGGCTCCGCTGATAGCCAGGTGTAGCAGTGGTAAGGTGTTGGGACTCTGCTGTTGGGACAGCTTTATGTAGGCCCTAAAAGTTTGTGGGCATCGTTTGTCACCGTTATAGTGCAATTAATTTATTGTTTAGTGTTGTGGTTTTGCAGGCATGCATGTAAAAACGGTAATTTTTTTCCCCCACCATTTTTGCTCAAAGCGCTGGTACTGCGTTCAGATTTCTAGCACCTGAAGCATGCGCAAAACCATGTAAACACGTGCACGACCTCAGCAAGTATGCATGCCTCTCAACATGTATTTTCATCTTGTGTGCATGCTTCAGGTGATAGAAATCTGAACGCACGACCAGCACTTAATTTAGTAGGCCACCTACTGTGTGGGATAGAAACAGGATTCCAAAAAAACTGAACTGATGTGGGGGGGATATTCATACAAACAACCAAAAATATATAAAATAAATGAAATCAAACAAATGTATTTTTTAAACATACTTGTATTTTTTAATTCAATTATGTTTTAAAAAACAAACAAATTCAAATCCAAAACAGAATGTAAGTATCCAGTTTCAGTTGAACAAAATCATATATACTGAACAAAAATATAAACGCAACATATAAAGTGTTTCATGAGCTGAAATAAAAGATCCCATTAATGTTCAATACGCACAAAAAGCTTATTTCTCTCAAATGTTGTGCCAAAATGTGTTTACATCCCTGTTAGTGATAATTTCTCCTTTGCCAAGATAATCCAAGGCACTTAACCCTAAATCAAAGTTCTGTTCTTACTGTCGTGTAATCAAACTTGTCTGTACGTGAGTAAAATAACTACTAACAGTGTATCTTTATGAAGGCACATTTATTGCTAACTTCACGTTGCTTCACATTACAAGCCACATGAGAGAGAGATGCTTTCCTCATGAACCCCTACATTCCCACAGGCCCTCATTAGCATATGGCCAATCAGGATGCAATATGCAAATAACACCACACTTACCTTACCCCAAAGGTCTTCTGACTTCTAATACATCAATCAGCTCCTGATCAGTCTTCCCCAGAATCTCCGCTCAGCTCCCTTTCTTTTACATTGGGATTTATACCCTTTAATTGCCAAATCCATGCCTACTTTGACTACAGCCACACAAAACATCCTCCCCCTTACACGTGACATTTAAGCAAAATTACATAAAACATTTTCTCCTTTACATGTGATGTCTACACAGAGTCAGGTAACACATTGGTTCCTTCGTAGGTGACGACAATCCGTGGTGTCATCTGCTTCATGGCCCAGGTGCCATCAGGCAACTCTACCAACTCCATCCCAGGGCCAAGATCTGACAGGGGTGTCGCCATATAAGATGAACCTCCGGCAGAGGAACATCTGCATACAGTCTACCCACACCTGTCATTTTCTCTCTGTCTGGGTTTCGCTGCTCCCCAGCTGCCTGTGGTTGAGGCCTCTTCCTGTGCTTTTTCTTCATCTTCCTTGCCTCAGTGTTACCATAGCTATGACTGGAGACTGGAGGAGTAACCAGGTCATACTGACTAGGCTCATTCACGACAGTGTACATCTATGTGCAATACGTGCTGTTCTGTTCTCGACCAACTGGAATTTATCTATGTCCCTCTCTGCTGCACATGACCACACAACTGGGCAGTAGTCCAGGTGCGACAAAACTAGGACCTGTCTGGTTGACTGAGATGTCAAGAAAGCAGAGCAATGCCTTATCATGGACAGACCTCTTCCCATTTTATGGACAACCATTGAGTCTATATGTTTTAACCATGACAATTTGCGATCTAGGGTTACACCCTGTAGTTTATTCTCCTCAACTTGTTCAATCGCCAAATTATTCAATAATATATCTAAATTAGGTTTAGCATTGAGTGAGTGACTTGTCCCAAAAAGCAATGCTTTTACTTTTTGTGATATTTAGCACTAGCCAATTGCTAGTCACCCATTCTAAAACTGTCTGGAGCTCTATGTTAAGGGTGTCAGTTATTTATTTTACCTTCGTAGCCGACGTTTATACTCTTGAGTCGTCAGCGTACATAGACACACAGGCTTTATTCAAGGTCATTGGAAGGTTATTAGTGAAAACAATAATGGCCCAAGCCGACTGCCCTGCGGTACACCACACTCAACCAAATTTGCATTAGAGTGGTTGCCATTAAAGAAACCCGTCTGTGTTCCATTAGATAGGTAACTCTCAATCCATGATAAGAGAGAGGATGCAAATCCATAACACCTACGTTTTTTCAGAAATAGGTTATGATCAATAATAGCAAAAGCTGCACTGAAGTCTAACAAAACAGCTCCCACAATCTTCTTACTATCAATTTCATCAGTCATTTGTGTCAGTGCCGAGCATTTGAGTGCCCTTCCTCATAAACATGCTGAAAGTCTGTTGTCAATTTGTTTTCTGTAAAATAACTTAGTATTTGGGGTTTTTTTTAATCTAAAAGCTTGCTAAGCACTGGTAACAGTGGTCGGCTGTTTGAACCATTAAAGGGTGCTCTGCTATTCTTGGGCAGCGGAATGACCTTTACCTCCCTCCAGGCCTGAGGGCACACACTGTCTTCTAGGCTTAAATTGAAGACGTGGCAAACAGGAGTCGCAATGTATTCTACTACTAACCTCAGCAATTTACCATCCAGGTTGACGGTACCAGGTGGCTTGTCCTTATTTATAGATAGCAACATTTTTTCACCTCTTCCACACCCACTTTGCTGAACTCAAAACTACAGTGCTTGTCTTTCATTATTTGGTCCGTTAAGCATGAATATGAAGGCTCAGCATTTGTTGTTTGCATGTCATGCCTAACTTTATCTTGTCAACAAAAAAAGTTACCTCAATGTTACCCCACGAATACAGACAGGGTCAGGATTGGCGTTCACCACGAGAGGTACAGTGCCTTCAGAAAGTATTCTTCATACCCCTTGACTTATTCCACATTTTGTGTTACAGCCTGAATTCAAAAAAATGTCCCACCCATCTACACACAATACCCCATAATGACAAAGTGAAAACATGTTTTTAAGAAATGTGTGCGCATTTATTGAAAATTAAATACAGATATCTCATTTACATAAGTATTCACACCCCTGAGTCAATACTTTGTATAAGCACTGTTGGCAGTGATTACATCTGTGAGTCTTTCTGGGTAAGTCTCTAAGAGCTTTCCACACTTATATTGTGCAACATTTGCACATTATTCTTTTCATATTTCTTTAAGCTCTGTCAAAATAGTTGTTGATCATTTTCAGGTCTTGCCATAGATTATTATTTTTTTTACTGTTTTTGCTTTGTCATTATGGGGTATTTATGTGTAGATTGATGAGGGAAAAAAACGATTTAATCAATTTTAGAATAAGGCTGTAACGTAACAACGTGGAAAAAGTGAAGGGGTCTGAATACTTTCCGAATGCACTGTATATGGTTGGTATTTCCTGTTTTTATTTTCAATACTGATGCAATTCGTAACATATGAAGCTCATTCTAAAATACAGACGTGGGTGATTTCTTCCCCAGGGTACTGCACGGTGTGCAAGTTTTTATTCCTGACCAGCACAAACACCATGTTCAACTATTGATGGTCTACTATTTAGACCACAATTAGTTGAACGAGGTGTTAGTGAAAGGTTGGAACAAAAACCTGTAAACTCCTGTCATGTGTACAAAAAACATGTGGCTGTTATTACAAAATGTGCCCTCATGTACTGAACAAGCTTTTGAATGTTCATCTCCTTGATGTGCCTCATTTGGGGATGCTAAAACGTTACTTCTATTCTACTGAGCCATTTACTTTATGTTTGTATTATATTTTATTATTTCTTATTGAATTGTCGAGAAGGAACCTGCAAGTAACCATTTCGTTGGACCATTTGTACTAATAAAACTTGAAACTTATTTTGTACAATGGACTGTGTTCTAAGCATTCATGAATAGACAGAGGAAAACCAATATGGGTTGATATTTCTTTAAAATGACAAGTCTTGATGTCCCACTGTTCTAGTTTTGAGGCTTGGGCATCTGGGGGCTGCAGTTCATTTGTCTAATCCCCTGCAAGGAGAGAGAAATGCATTAATAATATTACAATGGGGTATTCATTTAATTTAATATATATTCCTGTTTGATTTGCATGCATATAATTAAATTGGACATGTTCTCCTTTATAAAATGCCAGTGTTTGTTTTGTATCCAATGCATTTAACTTACATTAGGATGAAGTAGCCTAGGCCTTCTAATCTAGTTGTATTACATCCTCTAGCTATCAATATTAGTTATCAATGCATAAGGTGAATATAAAACCAAGCTATCTTAAACATCAGTGTAATTTAATAATATCCATGGGTGTTATAGGTGTATGAATTTATCACAATGCAAACCTGCTAACTGGAAATAAAATACCAGCTAGTCCTAATGGAATGCAATATTATAGCTTCACAGTGAAACACCACTATTCTGGCTATTCATCATTTTTAAACAGTGAGCAAAATATCTTATTTCACTATTTCAATTGTTTTAGCTTCAGCCTCTACAATGAAAGTAAGCTTACCTGTCATACGTCCACAATGATGTAGCAGCAGACCAAGCAATTTGCGAGAGGAGGACCCCACATAAAATTATTCTGGTTGGTGTCAGCTTAATTCACTAACACTAACAGGTACTGAGAAAATCGATTCTGTTGTTATTCGTATTAAATATTTCCATTCTGGGATAGTTGTTCACTGAATTGCCGGCACTAGTTGTTCACGCTCTTACATTGGCAACAATGTAAAAATACGTAGCTAGCTAGCATAAAAGCTAGCTTTGTTGACGCCGGCTGCCTGATGATGCGGTTTCCTGTTAAGGTTAGACATCACGTCTAAGTACATTTAAAATGTAGCTGATTTTTTGCGCTCTGCATTCTTCCATACTAGACAGTATGCTCTCTCAGGTGTTCTTGGAAGATCACCCTTGAAAGAATGGGAGAACACAAGTGAGAATTTTGGAATACAGCCAATAGAGTACCACTGTGTAGCTCAGCTGGTAGAGCACGGCGCTTGTAATGCCAAGGTAGTGGGTTCGATCCCCGGGACCACCCATACGCAAAAATGTATGCACGCATGACTGTAAGTCGCTTTGGATAAAAGCGTCTGCTAAATGGCATATTATATTATTATTATAATAGAGTACCACAGTATGAGTCATAATACCCATAAAACCAAACGATCAAACAGGGAAATGGTTCTAATCATTTTTCCACCATTCATTTTTCCCATAAGGGATTTTAGAAACAATTAAAATAAGGGCTGTGTTTCGTGTAGGCTTACCCTGGCGTGATGTTTTGATAACTGTGCAAATCTCTCTCGGACAAGGTCACTTCTATCAATATATTTGCCTGTATTTACACCCAACAAACAAAATGCTAATCGGCTGCTAATGTGGCTATCATAAAGAACTACAAATTCCATGATGATCTGGACGAGACTGCCGAATCGAGGCAAAGGTAAGAATCTCTGGATTAACTATCCAATGTTAGCTAAATGTAGTAATGAATAAATTGGCTACATTTCTTAATTTATCCGTTAGCAAAGGTACCAGCTAGATATGATGTGCAGGAGCTTGCAGGGATTTGTAGTCTTGCATGATGTCTACTTTGATGCTAATAAGCTTTTGAATCTGAGAGTAAATAGAGCAGAATATATTGATAAAAGTCACCTTGTCCGAGAGAGATTTACACGGTTATCAAAACATCACACCAGAGTAAGGCTACATGAAACACAGCCCTTTTTTAAGTGTTTCTAAAATCCCTTATGGGAAAAATGAATGGTGGAAAAATGATTGGAACCATGTCCCTGTTTGACCGCTAGGTTTTAGGGGTATTATGACACCGCCACGACAGATATTTCACCGGATGTATAAATGTGAAGCATCCGCTTGGCATTTCCACTCACTACCAAATATGGTGATGAGAGGAAGCCCAGTGGCCAGCAGTGGGAGAAGATGGAGCAAGATTGATTTTTCTGCTAATTTTCTCATCTATTAAACATTTGATCTCCATCCAGTTTTCTGTTTCCAAAACTAGAATCTGTAACAAAAAGAGTGGACTGCATTTTGTATACTTTACCCTTTGCCAAAGTTTCAAAAAATTGCGTTGTTTAGGAGTGCAAGGGCGAGTTGAGTTATTGCACTAGCGCACTTCAGAGTAGGCAGTCCCTAACGGATATATGCAAATAAATGCTAGAACACGCCAATAGGATCTCACTAGCTTGTGCTTGTCCTGCCCACTATTATTAATTTGCTCCAATTGGAAACGGCAGGTTCTCGTCTATCTTGGGATAGTTATACAAAACGTTGCCTCCACTGTGGGGCTCTATAAATGTAGGGTTAGTTGGTTGGGCCATTTTCTTTCCTTTTCCCATTTTTTGTATCACGTGTAATGGACTCTCACTCCAGTCCAGTTGGTGGCGGTAATGCACCTTTTTGGTTGCCAACCGCCATTTAAAAACAAAAGAGGTACGGACGTAAACATGACTAACAACAATTTTCTCATTAGCGTTTTTATTTAGACATTTATTAACACAATGGAACTCAAAATATTACTAATTTAACTGCTCAGCATCACATACTTACGCCAGGTAGTCTTTACTTCGCGTTGGAGACAGGACTTGGTTGATAGATGTTATCTAGGTAACGCTAGCTTGCTAGCTGCTAACGTTAGCTAACAATGGCCATGGTTTTTCACACTCAAATAGCCTCCATTATGGAGGTACTAGCGAATACAGCCGTGGCAGAGGTCTGTAAACTCGTAGACGACGACTATGCAGTGTTTCGTTTGGAAATAACTCAAAGTCAGAAAGAAAACAGGGCATTGCGGAGGAAACTACAGCTACTGGAACTGAAGGTGTCACGGGAGCGCGTCCTCGCCAGTCGTCCCAGTAGTGTCAAGATCCTCGACCGATACAAAGGAATGGAAAGAGGTACATTTTTCAGCGGGGACTATCGCCCCGTTCCCCTCTGCACATGTGTGACTAGGTGTGTTAACCAGAATTGGGTCTTGGTCCGTTTTTGGATAGTATGCAATAATTCCCCTGATTACGTAACTATATTGCACAAAGACACAATATCATATTCTAAACAGATTCTTGATTTACTGCATTTACTATTATTTATTCATTGAAAACAATATGATGCATGGAATAGAATCAATCGATCTATAAATAGTATATCAAGAAGTTATGCAAAGTGTTACCTTACATCCTGGCCAATTCTAGACAGTGTCAAAACTGTCAATAGTGTACAATATAGCGTTCAGCTTTGACAGTACCTAACCTAACCACCTCTTTATCCCCAATCATTCTCTCAGGTGAAGGACATCTCACTGGAGGCCACAGGAGCTTTGTAAAGCCAGCAGGACACAATACATGGAGAGATGACCAACCAATCACTGTTAATGAGGGGACTGCAACCTCAACCCAGTACGTTATCGTGATAGAGGTTAGTGTAATAGTATTACATCAAAATTACAGTACATCATATGTGGCTAGTTTATTTCAGAAAGGCTCCCCTCAGCTATTCACTTACTTACATGTACATCCTCATTTATCTGCCATAGGGGAGCTTGTGAGACTTCCTTATGACATTGTTATCCAATTCTACTCATGTACCGGTAATAACCTCCCCTCTTCTTGTGTCAGGATGCAGAGGCTGAAAGTCCTGGAGGATCGTCCCTGGTCAAGCAGGAGAGGACTGTAGAAGAGGACCCACGACACAGCATCTCGGAGGTCAGTGTCACGCCGCACGCCATCCTAATGTCAGAGACTTTAACTGTAACACACAGGCTTTTACACACAGGATCTGACCACAGATCAGACCCAGAGAGACTGGGGCTGGGTACACTAGGCTGTCTTCCTGCTCCTGGCTCAGAGTATTTACCCGTATTTCACCAGAGCCAAAGGACTGTTCAATCCCGTGTAGATGGTGATGCGTTATACACTGGCGTTGATGATCTGTCTTGTTCTTAAGCTACAGAGATGGACCCTGGCAACATGCCCTTGGGTTTAGAGACACAGACAGATCTGTCTATAGGTGACTGGAACCGGTAGAGTAGTAGTGTATACTCTGAAGGGTGCGTAGATAAGAAAGGGGAGGGTCTGGTCATAGATGTAGTGACTGTGAAAGTGGAGGGCGACATTCCTTCCACATGGAATACAGATAGTTACCTAGGAGACGGACTCTCACAGGACAGAGATTTAATGGAAAGCTTAGAGACAAATCCCAATGTCGAGACCCACTCCCCTTTACATGCGTTCAGGGATCGCGACCCAGTGTCCATGCCAATGGGGCATTTCGATTCACACGGCCGCGTCCTTTTCGATCAGGTATTGAACTCAAATGACAGGGCTAGAGCCCAGGTTCAGGGAGGGGGAGCCACATCGGGCGATAGTAAAAAAAAAAATGGTTCCTCTGCATATTTTGTAACAAAGGCTTCAGCTGCCTCCAGAAGGTGCTTCCACCAGTGGTTCCACACAGCGGTGAAACCATTCAGCTGTATACAGTGTCACATGCACTTTGCCCAGGCTGGTAACCTGAAGAGGCACCAGAGGGTCCACACAAGGGAGAAATCCTACAGTGGCCCCCAGTGTGAGAAGAGGTTCTCCAACCAGCACCATCTGAAGATGCACCTGAAGGTCCACAAGGGAGAGAGGCCGTTCGCCTGTACACACTGCGTCAAGAGGTTCCCAGAATGGAGCTACCTCAGGATACACCAGCAGAAAAAACCATTCAACTCAGTAGTTTCTGATGTTTAGATCAAACCATTAAAGACAAATAAACATTTTCATTGTTGTCAGCAGAAAAAATCCACAGATGTATTTGGAATAACGAGAGTAACAGATTTCAGTGTTGAATATTCCTGGGTAGAATATTGCATCCAGGCATTGTGTGATATATAAGGCATCTATAAGCCTAAAAAGTCTGTTACATATTGTATTTGTACTATTTAGGCTATATGATGTTCTCAAATGCATATTTCATTACTTCCATTCAACTACTTAATTTTATCCCCAAGACACTTTTTTTAATGACAAAATGAATGCAGTTTATCAAGTTCATACAGATTTCTAGTTGAGACGTGTTTTCATATAGAGTATTTAAACTTGTTTATGTTTTAATAAACACAAAATGGTACTTTTCATTCCAAGACTTTCATTGAGATTCTCTTTAGTATACATCACATCTGATCTCACCCTATTCTGCATACACCCAACACCGCTTACTAAATATACCTACACATACCCACACACTAACAAACCCCTATTGTACACGTCAAAATAGTTTAGTCAGGTTTGTCTGATGATTACTTTTGACTTATCATAGGTGACTCATATTTACCCACAACATCATATTTATGTCCACCATGATGAGTTTAACAACAATTACATAATTCTGTAACTACAGTATAGGACTCAAATGTAGTGGGGATGGGTAAACACTCCATGTTGAAAGTGTGTTTATTATCTGTGTGTACGTACCTGAGGGAGTGTATGTCTGTGTAATCTGTATCACCTGTCTCTTCCAGGAAAAGGAGGGTCCAGAGGTGCTGCTGGTGAAGGTGGAGGGGTGTGAGGAGGGTCTGGAGAACCCTGAGGGGACCATGGTCATGGAGGACAACCAGACTACACCTCCTCCTGAACCCACAGAGGAACCAGCTGAGCAGCACAGGACCACACACAGTCTCACTGAGGTGAGCCCACTGTGAACTACTGTCTGTATGGTATTAGGTCAGGGCCCGGATCCACAAAGCCTCTCAGAGTAGGAGTGCTGATCTAGGATCAGTTTAGCCTTTTAGATCATAATGGATAAGACTATACAGACACGTGGGGTTCCTAGATCAGTACTCTTACTCTGAGATGTCTTGTGAGTAGAAAATTGGTCGTAAGTGCTGAGACTACAGACATTTTACTCCTACTCTAATGGGTAAAAATAAAAGCTATGCATGAAGCCTCTTTAGTCATAAGAGTCCCACCTAGTCAACAGATACACTACATGACCAAAAGTATGTGGACATCTCATTCCAAAATCATGGGCATTAATATGGAGTTGGTCCCCCCTTTGCTGCTACAGTGCATTTGGAAAGTATTTTCCACATTTTGTTACGTTACAGCCTTATTGTAAAATGGATTAAATAAATAAATTCCTCATCAATCAACACACAATACTCCATAATGACAAAGCGAAAACAGGTTTTTAGAAATTTTAGCTAATTTATTCAAACTAAAAACCAGAAATACCTTATTTACATAAGTATTCAGACACTTTGCTATGAGACTCGAAATTGAGCTCAGGTGCATCCTGTTTCCATTGATCATCCTTGAGATGTTTCTACAACTTGCGGTCGCGGCCGGCTACGACAGAGCCTGGATTCGAACCAGGATCTCTAGTGGCACAGCTAGCACTGTGATGCAGTGCCTTAGACCACTGCGCCACTCGGGAGATGTTGTACTGAATCATACAGTATGGTTGTTAAGTCGAATTTTGATTACCGTCATATCAACACACTTGACACCCGTTCAACAACTAACTAAATCACTTTTGGCACAGTAGGCTAGGCATTAACT
Organism: Coregonus lavaretus; assembly: GCF_964263955.1. Taxonomy (NCBI): domain Eukaryota; kingdom Metazoa; phylum Chordata; class Actinopteri; order Salmoniformes; family Salmonidae; genus Coregonus; species Coregonus lavaretus. The sequence continues at coordinate 1,171,042 of NW_028167177.1, read as the reverse complement.
CACTTGCTGATTATGTTGCATAAAACGTTTGAAAGGTCTGTCGTTAATCACCAAACTCGTAGGCCCTAGATGCTGTCAATTGCTTATTGATCAATTGCCCAACTCATAACATGATGTAGTTTAATGGAATAATCGAAAGAAAAATGTGAATATTTATTAGCCTAGAGGTTATAAGTATTTAGGCATATCATGTGACTTAGGCCTCATGTAAAGTCATTGTCAAAAGCGCAAAATATAGCCTACTGTTGCATATAGATCTATAATGAACAATATAAAAGCAACATGTAAATTGTTTGTCCCATGTTTCATGAGCTGACTTAAAAGATCCCAGAAATGTTCTATACGCACAAAAAGCTTATTTCTCTCAAATGTTGTGCACAAATTAGTTTACATCCCTGTTAGTGAGCATTTCTCCTTTGCCAAGATAATCCATCCGCCTGACAGGTGTGGCATATCAAGAAGCTGATTAAACAGCATGATCATTACACAGGTGCACCTTGTGCTGGGGACAATGAAAGGCCACTCTAAAATGTGCAGCATTGTCAAACAACACAATGCCACAGATGTCTAAAGTTTTGAGGGAGTGTGCAGTTGGCATGCTGACTGCAGGAATGTCCACCAGAGCTGTTGCCAGAGAATTGAATGTTAATTTCTCCACCATAAGCCTCCTCCAACGTCATTTTAGAGAATTTGGCAGTATGTCCAACCGGCGTCACAACTGCAGACCATGTGTATGGCGTCATGTGGGCGAGCTGTTTGCTGATGTCATCATTGTGAACAGCGTGCCCCATGGTGGCGGTGGGGTTATAGTATGGGCAGGCCTAAGCTACAGACAACGAAGACAATTGCATTTTATCGATGGCAATTTGAATGCACAGAGATCCCGTGATGAGATCCTGAGGCCCATTGTGGTGCCATTCATCCGCCGCCATCACCTTATGTTTCAACATGATAATGCACAGCCACATGTCACAAGGATCTGTACACAATTCCTGGAAGCTGAAAATGTCCCAGTTCTTCCATGGACTGCATACTCACCAGACATGTCACCCATAGAGCATGTTTGGGATGCTCTCGATTGACGTATAAAACAGCGTGTTCCAGTTCCCGCCAATATCCAGCAACTTCGCACAGCCTTTAAAGAGGAGTGGGCCTTTAAAGACAACATTCCACAGGCCACACTCAACAGCCTGATCAACTCTATGCAAAGGAGATGTGTCACGCTGCATGAGGCAAATGGTCACACCAGATACTGACTGGCTTTCTGATCTACGCCCCTACCATTTTTAAAAGGTATCTGTGACCAACAGATGCATATCTGTATTCCCAGTCATGTGAAATCCATAGATTAGGGCCGAATGAATTTATTTCAATTGACTGATTTCCTTTGAATTATCAAACCAATAAAGAGTGTCAAGTAATCAAATCAACTAGCACGTTTGCATAGTATCAAATAAACTCATAGCAATCAATCATTGTCCAATAAGAAGATGCCCCATAGCAGGGTGCTCATATCAGATTTCTTGATCCAACATCCTCTCACTCTGTATCCCCTACAGTCAGTAGACATGGAGGATGGGAAGCCTGATATGCTGCTGGTCAAAGAGGAGACAATAGAAGACGGACCAGAGAGCATTGATCTGCTGAGTGGACTAAAGACGAGGGAGCAAGGTAAGGGAGAAATACATACAGTGAGGGAAAAAAGTATTTGATCCCCTGCTGATTTTGTACGTTTGCCCACTGACAAAGAAATGATCAGTCTATAATTTTAAATGGTAGGTTTATTTGAACAGTGAGAGACAGAATAACAACAACAAAATCCAGAAAAACGCATGTCAAAAATGTTATAAATTGATTTGCATTTTAATGAGGGAAATAAGTATTTGACCCCTCTGCAAAACATGACTTAGTACTTGGTGGCAAAACCCTTGTTGGCAATCGCAGAGGTCAGACGTTTCTTGTAGTTGGCCACCAGGTTTGCACACATCTCAGCAGGGATTTTGTCCCACTCTTCTTTGCAGATCTTCTCCAAGTCATTAAGGTTTCGATGCTGACGTTTGGCAACTCGAACCTTTAGCTCCCTCCACAGATTTTCTATGGGATTAAGGTCTGGAGACTGGCTAGGCCACTCCAGGACCTTAATGTGCTCCTTCTTGAGCCACTCCTTTGTTGCCTTGGCCGTGTGTTTTGGGTCATTGTCATGCTGGAATACCCATCCACGACCCATTTTCAATGCCCTGGCTGAGGCAAGGAGGTTCTCACCCAAGATTTGACGGTACATGGCCCCGTCCATCGTCCCTTTGATGCTGTGAAGTTGTCCTGTCCCCTTAGCAGAAAAACATCCCCAAAGCACGGGGGGCCAGTATGAAAAATGTATGCACTCACTAACTGTAAGTCGCTCTGGATAAGAGCGTCTGCTAAATGACAAACATTTAAATGTAAATGTGTTCTTGGGGTCATAGGCAGCATTCCTCCTCCTCCAAACACGGCGAGTTGAGTTGATGCCAAAGAGCTCCATTTTGGTCTCATCTGACCACAACACTTTCACCCAGTTCTCCTCTGAATCATTCAGATGTTCATTGGCAAACTTCAGACGGGCCTGTATATGTGCTTTCTTGAGCAGGGGGACCTTGCGGGCGCTGCAGGATTTCAGTCCTTCACGGCGTAGTGTGTTACTAATTGTTTTCTTGGTGACTATGGTCCCAGCTGCCTTGAGATCATTGACAAGATCCTCCCGTGTAGTTCTGGGCTGATTCCTCACCGTTCTCATGATCATTGCAACTCCACGAGGTGAGATCTTGCATGGAGCCCCAGGCCAAGGGAAATTGACAGTTATTTTGTGTTTCTTCCATTTGCGAATAATCGCACCAACTGTTGTCACCTTCTCACCAAGCTGCTTGGCGATGGTCTTGTATCCCATTCCAGCCTTGTGTAGGTCTACAATCTTGTCCCTGACATCCTTGGAGAGCTCTGTGGTCTTGGCCATGGTGGAGTGTTTGGAATCTGATTGATTGCTTCTGTGGACAGGTGTCTTTTATACAGGTAACAAGTTGAGATTAGGAGCACTCCCTTTAAGAGTAATCTCAACTCGTTACCTGTAGAAAATACACCTGGGAGCCAGAAATCTTTCTGATTGAGAGGGGGTCAAATACTTTTTTCCCTCACTGTATAGCCTACATAGAGTAATAGGTCTTCAATGGGAATAGTGATGCGCCTGGCTATTATATTTTCTCCATTCATAAAATTAAATCAGTACAACTTATGTTTACAACCAAAACACACACATTATAATGTATGAACTTGACTAAGTAATTGACTCAAACTTCATATGTAGAGTTTTCTCTGCCATGTTTTTAAGATCTATTTTTTCTTCTTGCAGGTGGTTGGCTGGAGGATGACAGAGGAGACTGGGCGGCCATCTTGGATTCCCAGACCCAGACGGGTGCAGCCAATGACCCGGGGGATGACATCACTGAGCAGGCCAGGGACAGAGGTGACATAGTGGAGGTCAGTGGATGGGACAGCATCTTCAACTCTGGGCTGGAGAACAACACTGTTAACCACAACCAGAAACAGACTGTCGAACACAAAACAACAACCGAACTTAGTCTCCGTGACAACAGACTGGCTGAGACCAGGGCGAGGCGTAGATTTTGTCTGCGAGGACGGGTAGGTGTCGGTTTGCGGCTGGAGAAAACAGACACCGACTCGGCTAGAGATGCTCCATCCTGCTCCTATAGTTGTGATTCAGAGAGACTGATGGCGCCTCAGGTTAACCCCCTAACAGGTGCTGCCTTCAGCCTGCCTTCTATAGGATCTGTCAACTGGAACATGGACCCTGCGACAACACAGACACTCCCTGGCCTTCATCCTCCTCAGACTCTCCTAAGGTTAAACCAGACCTCAGACAATGTCAGTGCCTCAACATTAAATGGCTACACAAGCCCATTGACAAATGACAGTAGTAGAGACGGAATCAGTAAAGGTGGCGGCGCCAAAGAGAAACGATTTCCGTGTTCATTCTGTGGGAAAACCTTCCGTTTGCCCAAACAGGTGGTGATCCATCAGAGGATGCACACAGGGGAGAAACCATTCGACTGCCACCTGTGCCAGGCCAGTTTTTCAGACTTGTCCAACCTGAAGAGGCACAAGATGGTCCACACAGGGGAGAAACCCTACAGCTGCCTCCAGTGTGAGAAGAGGTTCTCCCGCCAGCACCATATGAAGATGCACCTGAAAGTCCACACAGGAGAGAGGTTCAAACTGCGGGAAGAGGTTCTCAGAGAGGAGTTACCTCAGGATACACCAACAGAAAATGTGTAGTGACATGTAATATAGTACTAGTTATTACTAATTCTGTTGGTTTTGGACGTAGTAGGGAACTGGATGAGGTGAACTGAAGAAAGAATGAGTATGATGAGACAGAGAAGATCAGGGGTCAGCAACAGGATTTGGGGGATTTTTGTTTTTGGTCAGAAAAAAGACTAAAATCACCAGGAATTCAGCTGAAAGTATTCCCACAAATGAATAAAAAGTGTCTCAATGTAATCAAGGTATGACATTCTCTTTCTTTTCAAATACAGTCTCTTTGCGCTTAGTTTTGGTCAATTTGCAGTGTAGAAATTATAATTATTTTCCATCCCCTGACAAAAATCAGCCCACGGCTGATTCTAGTTGCCTACCCCTGTAGTAGATTATATGATGATGGTTGGTGTATGCAAATATGCTTCACTGATGAAAGGGACAACCGTGTCCTGTTTTTCTTTAGTACTTTTACCTCATTTTCTCCCCAATTGGTAGTTACAGTCTTGTCCCTTCGCTGCAACTCCCCTACGGACTCGGGAGAGGTGAAGGTCGAGAGCCATGCGTCCACCGAAACACGACCCTGCCAAGCCGTACTGCTTCTTGACACGGAAGCCAGCTGCACCAATGTGTCTGAGGAAACACTATCCAGCTGGTGAATGAGTCAGCTTGCAGGTGCCCGGCCCGCCACAAGGAGTCGCTAGAGCGCGATGGGACAAGGAAATCCAGGCCGGCCAAACCCTCCCCTAACCCGGACGACGCTGGGCAATTGTGCGCCGCCTCATGTCTCCCGGTCATGGCCGGCTGTGACACAGCCTGGGATCGAACCCGGGTCTGTAGTGGCGCCTCAAGCACTGCAGTGCCTTAGACTACTGCGCCACTCAGGAGAGTTCTTGTCCTGTTGTTTGATGCTGGCGTTTATAATGAGGAAATGATAATGCCTTAATTCATGTTTACTTATACTGATCATGACAATGGGGTGAAACTCCTGGACAACAGTTGTGATAGTCCATTACATAATGTCAATTTTACTTTGACCTGTCCTGTTTTTAGGATATGTTGCTTAGTTAACATGTTAGCAATTTTTTTTATTTTAATTGAGTGCCATTTAGGTTAGGCTAGTTGATCGGAGAAACCTGCATGATGTAAAAAGTGTCCGTCTCATTACATTGTCATACATTTTATCTCCAGCCTGTAGGCTTCAGAAAAGGCAACATACTTTTTCTACCATGTCCTATATCTGCTACATGATTTATGTTAGATCATTTCTTTGACTGAACGTTGGTGGAGCGCTGCAGAGATGCGTTTCTCCAACAGCAACTTGGAGAGGCGCGCTGGGAATAGACAAGCAAAATATTTTGCACCCCTGCCGTTGACAAAAGCGGGCACTGCTTATCAAAGGGCGGAATCATTGCTCACCTAAAAAGCCCATATGCCACTGTTTGAGAGAAATTGTCATTGTTATGTGAGGTATGTGTTGTTTTCAGTGCAGTACATGTTGAGAGGCCTTCTCGATAGTCATGCTGAAAGTCTGTTGTTAATGTGTTCATAGAGAAATAACATTGTACCTGGTCAAAAAATGTTTTATTCAAAATTTTGCTAAGAGCCAGCAGTAGACTGATTGGTCAGCTGTTAGAACCAGTAAAGAGTGCTTTACTATTCTTGGGTAGCTCAGATTGAAGATATGACAAATAGGAGCGGCAACATATTCCTCTACCATCCTCAGTAGCTTTCCATCTAAGTTGTCAATTCCAGTGGTTCCTCATTATTCATTGCCAGCAATAATTTGTACACGCTAACTTTACAACATTTACATTTACATTGCTTTTCTTTCATAATTAGGTTTATTATGCATGTGATGGCTCACAGATGGTTGTTGGCATTTCATTTGTCCACTTTGCCAATTAAGTATTAAGTATTAAGTGACTTACAGTCATGCGTGCTAATGTGGTCCTCTGTAGCTCAGCTGGTAGAGCACGGCGCTTGTAACGCCAAGGTAGTGGGTTCGATCCCCGGGACCACCCATACACAAAAAATGTATGCACGCATGACTGTAAGTCGCTTTGGATAAAAGCGTCTGCTAAATGGCATATTATATTATTTATTATTATTAAGTAGTCATTTAAGTAAATGGTCACATCAAAGAGTTTTGTGACGAATGAGCCATCTGATTCAATAAAGGACTTGAATTAGTATTTTTTCCATCATATTTTATATAATTTATCTTAGTTTCATAAGTTTCTTCTTCTTTTTGTTCAGTTTAGTCACATCATTTCTCAATTTACAGTAAGTTTGCCAATCAGATGTGCAACCAGACTTATTAGCTACTCTTTTTGCTTCATCTCTAACAACCATACAGTTTTTCAGTTCCTTGTCAATCCATGACACTTTAGCAGTTCTAAAGGTCAGTTTCTTAATAGGTGCATGCTTATCAATAACTGGAAGAAGCAATTTCATAAATGCATGAAGTGCAGCATCTGGATGCTCCTCATTACACACATTACATTACACAACAGACCAGCCAATCTTTAGATCTTCAACATAGGAATCACTACAAAATGTTTATACACTATTTTAGGCCCAGCTTTTGGAACTTTGGCTTTTCTGGATACAGCCACTGTATGTGGTCACTACATCCAATGGGTGTGGATACACCTTTAGAACACAGTTCTGCAGTGTTAGTAAAAATATGATTAATATATGTGGATGATATAGTTCCTGTACTGTTTGTAAACACCCTGGTAGGTTGATTAATAACCTGAACCAGATTACAGGCACTGTTTACAGTGAGCAGTTTCTTCTTGAGCGGACTCGATGACCCAGTTCACCCAGAAAATAGACCTCTCTGTTAACATTACATACACTATCAAGCATTTCAAACACATTATCCAGATACAGACTGCTAGCACTTGGTGGTCGATAGCAGCACCCCAAAAGAATAGGCTTTAGATGTGGCAAGTGAACGTGCAACCACAACACCTCAACAACCTTTGACATGAGATCTGCTCTGAGCTTCACAGGAATTTGGCTCTGAACATATACATCGACACCTCCCCCATACACTGAGTGTACAAAACATTAAGAACACCTGCTCTTTCCATGACAGACTGACCAGGTGAATCCAGGTAAAAGCTATGATCCCTTATTGATGTCACTTGTTAAATCCACTTCAAGCATAGATGAAGGGAATGAAACAGGTTAAAGAAGGATTTTTAAGCCTTGAGACAATTGAGACATGTATTGTGTATGTGTGCCATTCAGAGGGTGAACGGGCAAGACAAAATATTTAAGTGCATTTGAACGGGGTATGGTAGTAGGTGCCAGGCGCACTGGTTTGTGTCAAGAACTGCAAAGCTGCTGGGTTTTCACGTTCAACAGTTTCCCGTGTGTATCAAGAATGGGGGGGTGCAACTCAGTATTAGGAAGAGCCCCACCTGTTTTGTGCCCCACCTGTTTAGCAAAAACATTTGGGCATTAATACGTGTCACATATAAGTTTGCAAACAATGTAAAAAAATATATATATTTAATCAAGCTGCATACTCTCTTTTTTGCTTTCTGTGATGGTGGGGCAGCCAGCGGATAATATGAAGTGTAGGGGTTAGTAATGTTCTCTAGTTGTGCCATGATTGGCTCAGTGTTCTGTCACTCATGGGGACACTACGTCACCGCAAAATCTAAGGGTAGAGCGTGAAAATTCAAGCCCCTTGGGTGCCGTCATAGAGTTACATTAGAAGTGCCCATCCAAGAAGGCTCAAGGTCATTGGTCACAGATAAAATGACGTCAAATTACATTATATCTACAGTAGAGTGATTGGACTCATCATGTCAACATCATACTTTCAACATCATACTAGCAAGCTAGCAGTCATCATCATGAATCAAGTCGACAATCTGCTGGCAAATCCTTTTCAATCCTTGTCATATGAAGCAAAATAATTAAGATAAATTATAGGTAAAACGTATCAGTGCTCATCGGCCTCTGAACATAAACATTACACAACAAGTTGGAAATCGTAAATTCAAACAATGAGTGGTTTGGAAGGAATCAGTGGCTAACTGCAAGCATTGCAAAGCAATCACCATAATAAACATTCAACATTGGCCATGCCGTCAATCCAGCATGACTTCTGCCACACTCAAAACAACTGGAAACTCTGAACTGGGAAATCTCAGACCTCAGTGAGTTCAAGATAACTGGGAACTCTGAAAAAAAAACGAGCTCCAACTGGGAAAATACATTTTGAACGGTCATCCAACTCAGAATTGCAAGTCGGGAACTCTGGGATCTTTCTAGAGCTACGACCTGAAGATCAGTAACGTCATCATGATTCAACCTTGTTTTTTTCACAGTTCCCAGTTGTCTTGAAAGCACCATAAATCCAGAGAATGCCAGACTTTGATGAGAAAGTTTGATGACAAAATTTGCACCGCTACGCCACCTTCCTTTTCAAGTGAGCACAACAAGGTGAGTCCAAAAATGTCTTGTATGCTGCTGCATAAATGATGTAATATGCCAGGGAGATATGTATAATGTAGCTAAGAAAGTAATACTAAGTGTATGTTGTGTAGTAAGCTGTTAGTAGCCCATGTGCCTCACCCTAATAATTTGGTTCCTTTTCCCATCATAATTTTAGAGAAATTTAATAATCGAATATTGTAAGAGCTTTCATTGTCTGCTTATATTCCCCCTTTATTTATCCTACAGTTCTGACTTGGTGTACAGGGAGAATATAGTAAGAACGGCCCATGTTCTGAATTCTATCGATGTACATTTCAAACGTGCTGAACAAATAGTTAAATTGACTACGTCCGTCCTAGCTCGCTCATTAATGTCTTAATCGAAATTACGGATTGCCTCTTATCCGCTTGTCGTCCCCTTATGCCATAGTTTGTACATCTCAATTGTCAATAGAAACCACATTTGTTTAAGCATGTTAGCCATATCAGCTATGTTTTTTTAAAGTCAGTAAATGAGGCTGAATGAACTGTTTCGCTGCCAGACAAGGCTCTGCTGATAGCCAGGTGTAGCAGTGGTAAGGTGTTGGGACTCTGCTGTTGGGACAGCTTTATGTAGGCCCTAAAAGTTTGTGTGCATCGTTTGTCACCGTTATAGTGCAATTAATTTATTGTTTAGTGTTGTGGTTTTGCAGGCATGCATGTAAAAACGGTACATTTTTTCCCCCACCATTTTTGCTCAAAGCGCTGGTAGTGCTTTCAGATTTCTAGCACCTGAAGCATGCGCAAAACCATGTAAACACGTGCACGACCTCAGCAAGTATGCATGCCTCTCAACATGTATTTTCATATTGTGTGCATGCTTCAGGTGATGGAAATCTGAACGCACGACCAGCACTTAATTTAGTAGGCCACCTACTGTGTGGGATAGAAACAGGATTCCAAAAAAACTGAACTGATGTGGGGGGGATATTCATACAAACAACCAAAAAAATATAAAATAAATGAAATCAAACAAATGTATTTTTTTAAACATACTTGTATTTTTTAATTCAATTATGTTTTAAAAACAAACAAATTCAAATCCAAAACAGAATGTAAGTATCCAGTTTCAGTTGAACAAAATCATATATATTGAACAAAAATATAAACGCAACATATAAAGTGTTTCATGAGCTGAAATAAAAGATCCCATAAATGTTCACTACGCACAAAAAGCTTATTTCTCTCAAATGTTGTGCCAAAATCTGTTTACATCCCTGTTAGTGATAATTTCTCCTTTGCCAAGATAATCCACCCACCTACCAAGTGTGGCATATCAAGAAGCTGATTAAACAGCATGATTATTACACAGGTGCACCTTGTGCTTGGGACAATAAAAGGCCACTCTAAAATGTGCAGTTTTGTCAAACAACACAATGCCACAGATGTCTCAAGTTTTGAAGGAGCGTGTAATTGGCATGCTGACTGCAGGAATGTCCACCAGAGCTGTTGCCAGAGAATTTAATGTTCATTTCACTACCATAAGCCACCTCCAACATCGTTTTTGAGAATTTGGCAGTACATCTAACCGGCCTTACAAACGCAGACCACGTGTAACCACGCCAGCCCAGCACCTCCTCATCTGGCTTCTTCACCTGTGGGATCGTCTGAGACCAGCCACCCAGACAGCTGATGAAACTGTGGGTTTGCACAACCAAAGAATTTCTGCAAAAACTGACAGAAACCGTCTCAGGGAAGCTCATCTGCGTGCTCCTCGTCCTCGCCAGGGTCTTGACCTGACTGCAGTTCGGCGTCGTAACCGACTTCAGTGGGCAAATGCTCACCTTTGATGGCCACTGGCACGCTGGAGAAGTGTGCTCTTCACAGATTAATCCCGGTTTCAACTGTACCATGCAGATGGCAGACAGCGTGTATGGCGTCATGTGGGCGAGCGGTTTGCTGATGTCAACGTTGTGAACTGAGTGCCCAGTGGTGGCGGTGGGGTTATGGTATGGCCAGGCATATGCTACGGGCAACAAACACAATTGCATTTTATCGAGATACCGTGATGAGATCCTGAGGCCCGTTGTGGTGCCATTCATCCGCCGCCATCACCTCATGTTTCAGCATGATAATGCACAGCCCCATATTGCAAGGATCTGTACACAATTCCAATTGTGCTATTTGGTGGTTTTTTCGCATTGTTTGTAACTTATTTTGTACATAATGTTGATGCTACCGACTCTTTATAGAAAAAATCCTCGTCCAGTTCGAGGAGAGTAATCGCTGTTCTGATATCCAGAAGCTCTTTTCGGTCACTGGGCACTCAGTTTTGTGCGTATGACCGAAAAGAGCTTCTGGATATCAGAACAGCGATTACTCTCCTCGAACTGGACGAAGATTTTTTCTATAAAGAGTCGGACGCGAAGGATATAATGTTGCTCCCAGTTTGCAAAGCTAATTTACACACAGCACTGACACACACTTACCCCACCAGACATACCAGCAGTTTTTTTTTTCACAGTCCCCAGATCCAGAATAAATTCAAGGAAACGGCAGATAGTTTAGTGGTTGAGAGCGTTGTGCCAGTAATCGAAAGGTCGCTGGTTCTAATCCCCGAGCCGACTAGGTGAAAAATCTGTCGATGTGCCCTTGAGCAAGGCACTTAACCCTAATTGCTCCTGTAAGTCGCTCTGGATAAGAGCGTCTGCTAAATGACTAAAATGTAATGTAAAATGAAACGTACAGTACTATACAGAGTCATGATTGCATGGAACTCCCTTCAATCTCATATAGCACAAGTGAACAGCAAACATGGTTTTCAAAAAACAAATAAAGCAACACCTCATGGCACAACGCCTCTCCCCCATGTGACCTACTTGTTGTGTGGATGTACTGCTGTGTGTGTAACTGATAGATGCACACACACTACATGTTAATGTTTTTAAATGTATGTAAATAGTCTCGTCTGTAATGTCAGACCCCAGTAAGACTAGCATTCGCCATTGGTGTCGGCTAATGGGGATCCTAATAAAAAATATTATAACTACAGTATCTTTCAAGCGCAGAGCAGATTTGTTTAGAAAGAACAGTGTGTTAGCAAGAATAGAGTAGAAAATAATAGAATGGCTTTATTCCATCACCTCAGTAAGGTAAATATTAAAACAGTCATTGTTCTAGCCTAGGTTTACTGTCTCTAAAAACAGGTATTAACACAAGCCCATTTCAAATGACAAGTTAACAAAGGGTTAATGAGAGGTATGTGGTTAATTACCCTCCTAAACAGAAGTTAAAAGGACATACACTCCCCAGTTTGTAGAGACCAGTCAGTCAGGAATATGAAGTACAGGTGCACATTCGTTTGATCATTAATATTTCACCCCAGTCACAAGACCAGGGTAATATTTGTCCTGAATAGACCATAGGCAAAACCTAATTCAGAGGGGAAATATAGTGACAGTGTTTTGGCTATGCCAGCACACCAAACAACAAGTCTGTATCATGTGAGAATGTGAGCGTGCACAGATGCTCAACTGAGGGACTTAGTAATCCTCCCCCCCAAAACTCCAGGTTATTTCACATGATAACTATAATATTATAGCTAAATAATCGTTTCTAGATATCCCTTGTGTACATCTCAAGACACACTGCTACGATTTATCCTTGTTGTGGACACTCCTATGTCTGATAAGGTAACTCAGGAATGAGAAGCTCTTGTAACACAGTTTACACTTGAAGGGCCTCTCCTTGATGTGAATGGTCTGGTGCTTCTTCATATAGGTCGCCTTAGCAAAGCGCTTCCCACACGTGGGGCAGGCGTATGGCTTGTCTGCGTCCGTGCTAACGCTCGGTCTCCCATGTTGTGACCCAATGACACCAGAGTAGGAAGAAGCAGGAGCCACCACCCTCAGGTGGTTAGTCTCTGAGCTCCCTCCTTGACCTCTAGCCATTGTTTGGGTGTTGTTGGGATTGTGTGCTGTGTTATAGGCTAGGTACCTCTTGTGGTGAACACTCATCCTGACCCTGTCTGTATTGGTGGGGTAACTATGAGGTAGCTGAGGAAGGCTAGACCCAGGTCCAGACCCAGGACTTCTATGAACCCAATCACCAGGCATTAGACAAGACCCTGAAGGAGAAGACATACTTGCTGCTAGACTACCACCAGGGGGGTCTCCCACCACTCTCTGTGAAAGCTGAAGCCCAGGATGACCTGCTCCGTTCTTTATGGATACTGTGGTGTTTGTATCATAGGAACAGGAGGGTCTCTCTCTATCAGCCCCAGGCCCTGCTTCATCCCTGCACTGAGACTGTGAAGAGAAGGGTCTGGGCTGCAGACTGGATCCCTGACTGGAACCTCTGTCTTTCTGATGACCACCAGGACTGAGGTTGTTCAGTCTACCTGTCCACTGGTTGTGTTCTGTGTGTTGGTGGAGTCTCGGTCCCTCGCGGTTCGGTCCCGGTTCCGACTCGGGAAGGAAGAGCGTCGGCTCCTGATTCAGGGTCCTGATCAGGAGCCAGGGCTTGTGACCAGCCACCTCAGAGGGCCAGTCTATCCTGCCAGCAACACCAGATATCAGCAGGTCCTCATGGACTGCAGACTGTAAACACAAATTGTACAGAAGAGCATATAAAGGTTTATAAAATAAACTATTTGCTGTACACACAGAAACATGACATGATAATTATCAAACGTTAACCACAGTCAAGTCCGTCTCTAACACTGATTCAAGTACCTAACAATATGGAGCCATTGGAGTTCATTATAAAGTCTATATGCGTTGATTCAAGAATTAAGTATAATGTTTTGGTTCGTCCCTGCAATGATACAAAAATAACCAAGTCAGTCAGCACAGAGTCAATTTTGTATTTAATTTCAACAAAATGTTCATAAACGCACATAAAGTGAAGTAGAGTTTTTATTGCACAAAACAATACATTTGACAAGTAGAATAACTTTTCTCACTATGGTAACACTTTACCTTTTCTGTAAACCTGGTACCCACATTTTGATAAAATTAATTTTAGAATACTTTGGAAAAGGTTCAACATTACATTACACACAGCTTCCCCACTTCATGTCAAGTAAACATGAATTAAGGCACCATCCTTATCTCACTATAAAACACCTGTACCAACCTTTCCATCAGTGACATTTTTTTACAGACACCATGCCACCAACCACCACCATATCATCTACTCTGCCTCATCATACTCATTCTTTCCTCAGTTCACCTCAACCAGTTCCCTACTACATCCAAAACCAACAGAATTAACTACAAACTAACTAGTACTACATTACATGTCACTATCCTCTATACATGGGCCGTGTGCATTTTCTGCTGGTGTATCCTGAGGTACACTACATTACAAAAAGTACGTGGACACCTGCTCATCGAACATCTCATTCCAAAATCATGGGCATTAATATGGAGTTTGTCCCCCCTTTGTTGCTAAAACAGCCTCCACTCTTCTGGGAAGGCTTTCCACTAGATGTTGGAACATTGCTGCAGGGACTTGCTTCCATTCATACATTTACATTTTAGTCATTTAGCAGACGCTCTTATCCAGAGCGACTTACAGTTAGTGAGTGCATGCATTTTTTCATACTGGTCCCCCGTGGGAAACGAACCTACAACCCTGGCGTTGCAAGCGCCATGCTCTACCAACTGAGCTACACGGGACTATTCAGCCACGAGCATTAGTGAGGTCGGGCACTAATGTTGGGCGAGTAGGCCTGGCTCACAGTCGGCGTTCCAATTCATCCCAAAGATGTTAGATGGGGTTGAGATCAGGGCTCTGTGCAGGCCAGTCAAATTCTTCCACACTGATCTCGACAAACCATTTCTGTATGGACCTCGCTTTGTGCACGGGGGTAATGTCATGCTGAAACAGGAAAGGGCCCCAAACTGTTGCCACAATGTCTAGAATGTAATTGTATGCTGTAGCGTTAAGATTTTCCTTCACTGGAACTAAGGGGCCTAGCCCGAACCATGAAAAACAGCCCCAGACCATTTTTCTTCCCTCACCAAACTTTACAGTTGGCACTATGCATTGGGGAAAGTAGCGTTCTCCTGGCATCTGCCAAACCCAGATTTGTCAGTTTGACTGCCAGATGGTAAAGTGTGATTCATCACTCCAGAGAACGCGTTTCCACTGCTCCATAGTCCAATGGCGGCGAGCTTTACACGACTCCAGCCGACACTTGGCATTGCGCATGGTTAACTTAGGCTTGTGTGCGGCTGCTCGGCCATGGAAACCCATTTCATGAAGCTCTCGATGGAACAGTTATTTTGCTGACGTTGCTTCCAGAGGCAGTTTTGGAACTCGGTAGTGAGTGTTGCAACTGAGGACAGACGATTTTTACGCGCTACGCGCTTCAGCACTCGGCGGCCCTGTTCTGTGAGCTTGTGTGGCCTACCACTTAGCGGCTGAGCAGTTGTTGCTCCTAGACTTTTCCACATCACAATAACAGCAGTTACAGTTGACCAGGACAGCTCTAGCAGGGCAGAAATTTGACGAACTGACTTGTTGGAAAGGTGGCATCCTATGACGGCGCCACGTTGAAAGTCACTGAGCTCTTCAGTAAGGCCATTCTACTGCCAATGTTTGTCTATGGAGATTGCATGGCTGTGTGCTCGATTTTATACACCTGTCAGCAACGGGTGTGGCTGAAATAGAAACCACTCATTTGATGGGATGTCCACACACTTTTGTATATATTGTGTAGCTCCTTTGAGAACCTCTTCCCGCCCACAAGCGAACAGCCTCTCTTCAGGTACATCTTCAGCTGATGGGAAAACCTTTCCTCACACTGGGGCAGCCTAAGGGTTTCTCCTGTGTGGACTCCCAGGTGCCTCTTCAGGTTGGGCGAGTGTGAAAAACTGGCCTGGTACAGTTGGCAGCCTAACCAGGGAGCGTCTGTGTTGTCGCAGGGTCCATGTTCCAGTTGATAGATCCTATAGAAGGCAGGCTGAAGGCAGCACCTGTTCGGGGGTTAACCTGAGGCGCCATAAATCACAACTATAGGAGAAGGACGGAGAATCGCTAGCCGAGTCTGTGTCTGTTCTCTCCCGCCACATACCGACACCGCCCTGTCCCCGCAGACCAAATCTATGCCTCGCTTTGGTCTCAGCCAGTCTGTTGTCATGGAGACTAAATTCGGTTGGTGTTTTGTGTTCGACTGTCTGTTTCTGGTTGTGGTTAACAGTGTTGTTCCCCAGCCCAGAGTTGACGATGCTGTCCCATCCACTGACCTCCACTATGTCGCCTCTGGTCCTGGCCTGCTCAGTGATGATATCCCCTGGGCCCTTGGCTGCACCAGTCTGGGTCTGGGGATCCAAGATGGCTGCCCAGTCTCCTCTGTTAGCCTCCAGCCAACCACCTAGAGGAAGAGGTTAGAAAATAGACTAAAAATATGGCAGATAACTCTACATAAATTGAGTTTTTTTTTGTCAATTACCTGGTCAAGTTCATACATTATAATGTGTGTTTTAGTATGTAAACACAAGTTGTATTGATTTCATTTTATGAATGAAGAAAAAACAATAGCCAGGTGCATCACTATTCCCATTGAAGATCTATTACTGTATATAGGCTATATGTATTTCTCCCTTACCTTGCTCCCCCATCTTTAGTCCACTCAGCAGGTCAATGCTCTCTGGTCCGTCTTCTATTGTCTCCTCTTTGACTAGCAGCAGATCAAGCTTCCCATCCTCCATGTCTACTGACTGTAAGAGATACAGAGTTAGAGGATGTTCTGATATGAGCACCCTGCTATGGAGCATCTTCTGATTGGGCAATGAGGGATTGCTATGAGTACTATGCAAACTTGTTAGTTGATTTGATACTACGCAAACGTG
Organism: Coregonus lavaretus; assembly: GCF_964263955.1. Lineage (NCBI taxonomy): Eukaryota > Metazoa > Chordata > Actinopteri > Salmoniformes > Salmonidae > Coregonus > Coregonus lavaretus. The sequence goes on along the minus strand of NW_028167177.1, from coordinate 1,154,442 downwards.
CTAATTAATTTGATTACTTGACATTTTTTAAAGGTTTGAGCATTCAAAGGCATGGTCCCACACTTAAGACAAAATGAATCAAGACCTGGGGCCGTATCCACAAAGCGCCTCATAGTAAGAGTGCTGGTCAAGGATCAGATCCTCACCTGTCTATATAGTTTTATTCATTATGATCTAAAAGGCTAAACTGATCCTAGATCAGCACTCCTACTCTGAGAGGCTTTGTGGATCCGGACCCTGACCTAATACCATTCAGACAGTAGTTCACAGTGGGCTCACCTCAGTGAGACTGTGTGTGGTCCTGTGTTGCTCAGCTGGTTCCTCTGTGGGTTCAGGAGGAGGTGTAGTCTGGTTGTTCTCCATGACCATGGTCCCCTCAGGGTTCCCCAGACCCTCCTCACACCCCTCCTCCTTCACCAGCAGCACCTCTGGACCCTCCTCCTCCTGGAAGAGAGAGGTGATATAGATTACACAGACATACACCCCCTCAGGTACGTACACACAGATAATAAACACACTTTCAACATGGAGTGTTTACCCTTCCCCACTATGTTTGAGTCCTATGCTGTAGTTACAGAATGACGTCATTGTTGTTAAACCCATCATGGTGGACATAAATATGATGTTGTGGGTAAAAATAAGTCAGCTATGATACGTCAAAAGTCATCATCAGACAAACCTGACTAAACTATTTTGGCCAGGAGTAGTAGGTGTTTGTTAGTGTGTGTGTATATTGGTTATAAAGTGCTGTCTGGTGTATGCAGAATAGGGTGAGATCAGATGTGGTGTATACAAAATAGTCAATGAAAGTCTTAGAATGAAAAGTCCCATTTTGTGTTTATTACACATAAACAAGTGTTAAATACACCATATGAAAACCACACATACAGTGAGGGAAAAAAGTATTTGATCCCCTGCTGATTTTGTACGTTTTCCCACTGACAAAGACATGATCAGTCTATAATTTTAATGGTAGGTTTATTTGAACAGTGAGAGACAGAATAACAACAAAAAAATCCAGAAAAACGCATGTCAAAAATGTTATAAATTGATTTGCTTTTTAAAGAGGGAAATAAGTATTTGACCCCTCTGCAAAACATATCTTAGTACTTGGTGGCAAAACCCTTGTTGGCAATCACAGAGGTCAGACGTTTCTTGTAGTTGGCCACCAGGTTTGCACACATCTCAGGAGGGATTCTGTTCCACTCCTCTTTGCAGATCTTCTCCAAGTCATTAAGGTTTCGAGGCTGACGTATGGCAACTCCCTCCACAGATTTTCTATGGGATTAAGGTCTGGAGACTGGCTAGGCCACTCCAGGACCTTAATGTGCTTCTTCTTGAGCCACTCCTTTGTTGCCTTGGCCGTGTGTTTTGGGTCACTGTCATGCTGGAATACCCATCCACGACTCATTTTCAATGCCCTGGCTGAGGGAAGGAGGTTCTCACCCATGATTTGACGGTACATGGCCCCGTCCATCGTCCCTTTGATGCGGTGAAGTTGTCCTGTCCCCTTAGCAGAAAAACACCCCCAAAGCATAATGTTTCCACCTCCATGTTTGACAGTGGGGATGGTGTTCTTGGGGTCATAGGCAGCATTCCTCCTCCTCCAAATACGGCGAGTTGAGTTGATGCCAAAGAGCTCGATTTTGGTCTCATCTGACCACAGCACTTTCACCCAGTTCTCCTCTGAATCATTCAGATGTTCATTGGCAAACTTCAGACTGGCCTGTATATGTGCTTTCTTGAGCAGGGGGACCTTGCGGGCGCTGCAGGATTTCAGTCCTTCACGGCGTAGTGTGTTACCAATTGTTTTCTTGGTGACTATGGTCCCAGCTGCCTTGAGATCATTGACAAGATCCTCCCGTGTAGTTCTGGGCTGATTCCTCACCGTTCTCATGATCGTTGCAACTCCACGAGGTGAGATCTTGCATGGAGCCCCAGGCCGAGGGAGATTGACAGTTCTTTTGTGTTTCTTCCATTTGCGAATAATCGCACCAACTGTTGTCACCTTCTCACCAAGCTGCTTGGCGATGGTCTTGTAGCCCATTCCAGCCTTGTGTAGGTCTACAATCTTGTCCCTGACATCCTTGGAGAGCTCTTTGGTCTTGGCCATGGTGGAGAGTTTGGAATCTGATTGATTGATTGCTTCTGTGGACAGGTGTCTTTTATACAGGTAACAAACTGAGATTAGGAGCACTCCCTTTAAGAGTGTGCTCCTAATCTCAGCTCGTTACCTGTATAAAAGACACCTGGGAGCCAGAAATCTTTCTGATTGAGAGGGGGTCAAATACTTATTTCCCTCATTAAAATGCAAATCAATTTATAACATTTTTAACATGCGTTTTTCTGGATTTTTTTGTTGTTATTCTGTCTCTCACTGTTCAAATAAACCTACCATTAAAATTATAGACTGATAATTTCTTTGTCAGTGGGCAAACGTACAAAATCAGCAGGGGATCAAATACTTTTTTCCCTCACTGTACATATGTATCTCTGCGTGCCTGGCAGACATCTCAGCTTGGATGTTGGCCCACCACCTCAAGCTCAACCTCGACAAGACGAGCTGCTAATCCTCCCGGGGAAGGCCTGACCGCTCCAAGACCTCTCCATCACGGTTGACAACTCCACGGTGTCCCCCTCTCAGAGTGCAAAGAATATCAAAGCAATAACTCGCTCCTGCAGGTTCATGCTCTACAACATCTGTAGAGTATGACCCGTCCTTACACAGGAAACTGCGCAGGTCCTAATCCAGGCTGTTGTAATCTCACGTTTACACGACTGCAACTCTCTGTTGGCTGGGCTCCCTGCTTGTGCCATCAAAACCCTGCAACTAATCTAGAACGCCGCAGCCTGCCTGGTGTTCAAACTTCCCAAGTTCTCCCATGTCACCCCGCTCCTCTGCACACTCCACTGGCTTCCAGTCGAAGCTTGCATCCACTACAAGACCATGGTACTTGCCTACAGAGCAGCAAGGGGAACTGCCCCTCCCTACCTTCAGGCTATGCTCAAACCCTACACCCCAAATCGAGTACTCCGCCACCTCTGGTCTCTTGGCCGTCCCACCCCTACGGGGGGTCAGCTCCCACTCAGCCCAGTCAAAACTCTTCTCTGTCCTGGCACCCCATTGTTGGAACCAGCTTCCCCCTGAAGCTAGGACAGCAGAGTCCATGCTCATCTTTCAAAAACATCTAAAACCCCGCCTCTTCAAAGAATATCTTAAATGAATCCCACGGCCCAGATCCACATTGTTTTAGTCCTCCACCGTTAAAATAGAAATAAAAAAGAAAGTGAAAGAAAAAGGACTGAGCCCTCCACACGACCTCGTCAATCAGTCTTGCGAGAGAGATCAATCAGGCTTGCGAGAGAGAGAGCTTGGTGACTTCTTGGTAAGTTCTGTCTCGTATGACTGCTGGGTGTATCACTAACCATGTCAAACAGATCAAGAGATACAGTGCCTTCAGAAAGTATTCATACCCCTTGACTTATTCCACATTTTGTTGTGTTACAGCCTGAATTCAAAATGGATTCAATAGATTTAGTCTCACACATCTACACACCATATGCCATTATGACAAAGTGAAAACATGTTCTTAGACATTTTTGCAAAATGTATTGAAAATGAAATACAGAAATATCTCATTTACAGAAGTATTCACACCCGAGTCAATACATGTTAGAATCACCTTTGGCAGCGACTATAGCCGAGTCTTTCTGGGTAAGTCTCTAAGAGCTTTCCACACCGGAATTTTGCAACACTTGCCCATTATTCTTTTCAAAGTTCTTTAAGCTCTGTCAAATCGGTTGTTAATCTTTGCTAGACAACCATTTTCAGGTCTTGCCATAGATTTTCAAATAGAGTTAAGTCAAAACTACAGTAACTCGGCCACAGAGAAACATTCACTGTCTTCTTGGTAAGCAACTCCAGTGTAGATTTGGCCTTGTGTTTTAGGTTATTGTCCTGCTGAAAGGTGAATTCATCTCCCAGTGGCTGGTGGAAAGCAGACAACCAGGTTTTCCTCTAGGATTTTGTCTGTGCTTAGCTCCATTCCGTTTATTTTTTATCCTGAAAAACTCCCTAATCCTTAATGATTACAAGCATTCACATAACATGATGCAGCCACCACTATGCTTGAAATATATGGAGAGTGGTACTCAGTAATGTGTTGTATTGGATTTGCCTCAAACATAACACTGTATTCAGGACAAAAAGTTAATTGCTTTGCCTTGTTGCAAACAGGATGCATGATTTGGAATATTTTTATTCTGTACAGGCTTCCTTCTTTTCACTCTGTCAATTAGGTTAGTATTGTGGAGTAACTACAATGTTGTTAATCCATCCTCAGTTTTCTCCTATCACAGCCATTAAACTCTGTAACTGTTTTAAAGTCACCAGTGGCCTCATGGTGAAATCCCTGAGCGGTTTCCTTCCACTCCGGCAACTGAGTTAGGAAGGACGCCTGTATCTTTGTAGTGACTGGGTGTATTGATACACCATCCAAAGTGTAATTAATAACTTCACCATGCTCAAAGGGATATTCAATGTCTGCTTTATTTTTTATTTTTTTACCCATCTACCAATAGGAGCCCTTCTTTGCGAGGCATTGGAAAACCTCCCTGGTCTTTGTGGTTGAATCAGTGTTTGAAATTCACTGCTCAACTGAGGGACCTTACTAATGATTGTATGTGTGGGGTACAGAGATGAGGTATCATTTCAAAATCATGTTGAACTCTATTATTGCACATGCAACTTATGTGACTTTAGCAAAATTTTTACTCCTATTTAGGCTTGGAGTTAAATACTTATTGGCTCAAGACATTCAGCTCTGATCCAATTCTGATCGGAGTAGTTGTTTGATATTGTGATTTTTTAAACTTTTTTATTTTTTATTTATTTCACCTTTATTTAACCAGGTAAGCCAGTTGAGAACAAGTTCTCATTTACAACTGCGACCTGGCCAAGATAAAGCAAAGCAGTGCGATAAAAACAACAACAACAGAGTTACATATGGGGTAAAACAAAACATAAAGTCAAAAATACAACAGAAAATATATATACAGTGTGTGCAAATGTAGCAAGTTATGGAGGTAAGGCAATAAATAGGCTATAGTGCAAAATAATTACAATTAGTCTTAACACTGGAATGATAGATGTGCAAGAGATGATGTGCAAATAGAGATACTGGGGTGCAAATGAGCAAAAATAAATAACAATATAGGGATGAGGTAGTTGGGTGGGCTAATTTCAGATGGGCTGTGTACAGGTGCAGTGATCGGTAAGGTGCTCTGACAACTGATGCTTAAAGTTAGTGAGGGAGATAAGAGTCTCCAGCTTCAGAGATTTTTGCAATTCGTTCCAGTCCGTACAGTCAGTACTTGTCCATTTGGAGAACTTAAATCTATATTCTTCTTGTCCGACTATTTATTTTACTTGTCCCAGACGAAGACAAGCGTTAAAGAGCAACTGCCCCTAAAAAGCAACTAATCCCATTGAAAACGGCCTATGTGGTATCGATATGAGTCGGAAACATTAAATTGTAGAAATAGGCTGGGTTTCTGACTTTGTGGCTGTGGTAACTAGTGACGATTAGCTTGACCCGAGTTACTACCCTGGTGACACAGACGGCTTCATCAACAATGGTAATGTGTGTTATGTGAAAAGTTGTCCAAAAAAAATACCCGGTTTGATAAACTAGTAGGTTAATTACCCAGTCAAGCAGATACAAGTAGTAGATCATTTTGGTTGTGAAGTGCATTATCAAAAGCTTTCTCCTTTCTTTATAACAAAATGCAATTCACCACTTGGCTGTCTATTGTATCACCCTGTCACAGGCCCTCCCAGCCAACACCATGAGGAAGTCCATTGTTAATGAGGATTGCCTGCTGCAGTTAGAGAAATGTCCAGTTTGCAGCCGAACATGCAACATAGAGAAGACCAGCAAGGGGACCCTCAGCATCACACAGACATGTCCTCGCTGTGAGAATTCCTATAAATGGAACAGGGAGGACGCTTGAATCAGGTTGGTCAAATTTGACCTGGTCAAAGGTCAAAACAGTTTAGAGATTTTTTTCCCCAATTCACCATCATAACCTGGCCTGGTGGAACCAGCCTGATCGTTGCGTTTACCATTCTATTTCACATATCATGTTATCTGAAGTGAAATAGAAAGGTGAAATCAGCAATCAGGTTGGTTCCACCATGCTAATCATAACCACCATTGATAATGTAATCAGTGCTCTGTGTGTGTTTGTATGTGACCGACCAATATCTTTGAGGGCCCAGGAGCTGATCTACGCTGGCAAAGACCTTACCTCCAGTCTCACCTCTTGCTTGCTCACCAACGATTGTCGATGGGTAGACCAGAATTAGGTAGGTTTAGTCTGACCTGTTCAAACTTCAACATAGTATATGTTTGTGTGTCAGATATCACCTATCCTAACTGCCATTGGTAATAGAACAGTGACTGTGTATGTGTTCACAGATGCAGCTATGGAGCCAGCACTTGGAGACTTGCAAGATGATGTGATGGAGTCCAACAGACAGGCTTGATACTGACGTCTCTGAATGGAGAGAGACCTGGCATTCAGCATAAAGATGTTACTAGACAACTTTTACTTGTATTGTCTTTTTTTATTGAATTAAATGGTATCAGTCAATATGGGGAGGGAGGAACCCTGTGTATTCTGCACCAGGATCAGGGAACTCCTGTTGTATACAGGACACCACACAGGAAGGTATGACCACTGACATGTTTGCCATGGTAGCCCCAATACCACCAGACAAATGCCGATAGGCAGAGTATCTGTATTGGCTGGGAATGACAATAAAATATGAAAGGTTCACATTGTTATATTAACAGAACACTGCTTCTATGGTATTATGTAAAGGGTTGTTTATTCTACATGGACCTGTTACTACATTTGAAAGTTATACAAAATATTTCGTTTAGAATACTTACATAAATTTAGCAATCGCATTCTTGTTGTTTTTACACTGTAGGCTACTGACCTATTCAAAGCTTCCTCCGGCATCTCACCATACATCTGCCTGTAGTTATTGAACTCAACAAGCAGGAGGTTTGTTTGTTGTGATTGAGAGGAGGAAATAGCTGCAGGCAAGGTTCTGACAGATGGGTGTGTCTTGGTGGTGGCAAGGACACACCAAAGAAACAACCACATCAAACCACACCCCCAAGCCAACTCGCGATTGGCTTCTGTCATGGCCGACAGCATTTCTTGAGGAGCGAGCCAAAAAAACGAGGCCAAATCAACGGCTGCAATTCCCCCTTAATGTCAAGCCCTGAATTGCTACAACTTTGATATGTGGTTCTCACCCAGCCATCTTAAGATGAATGCACTAATTTTAAGTCGTTCTGGATAAGAGCATCTGCTAAATGAATAAAATGTAAATGTAATGTCTCAACTAAAACTCTATAGGAACTTGATCAACTCCATTCATTTTCTCATTAAAAGTATATTGGGGTAAAAACTTAAGTAGTTGAATGGTAGTAATGAAACAGACATTTGTGAACATCATATAGCATTGTACAAACACAATATGTAACAGTCTTTTTAGGCTTATACACTGAGTAAAAAACATTAGGAATACCCACTCTTTCCTTGACAGACTGACCAGGTGACTCCAGGTGAAAGCTATGATCCTTTATTGATGTCACTTGTTAAATCCACTTCAATCAGTGTAGATGAAGGGGAGGAGACAGGTTAAAGAAGGATTTTTAAGCCTTGAGACAATTGAGACATGGATTGTGTATGTGTGCCATTCAGAGGGTCAATGGGCAAGACGAATTGAGGCTGTTCTGAGGGCAAAAGGGGGTGCAACTCAATATTAGGAAGTTGTTCCTAATGTTTTGTACACTCAGTGTATATGCCTTATATATCACACAATGAATGGATGCAATATTCTACACAGGAATATTCAACACTGAAATCTGTGACTCTCGTTATTCCAAATGCATCTGTGGATCTTTTTTGCTGACAATAAAAAAATATATTTTTCTTTATGCAGGGTTTGATCTAAACGTCAGAAGCTATCGAGTGGAACGGTTGTTTTCTATGTTATAGAGTAGAATGTTTTTTCTGCTGGTGTATTCTGAGGTAGCTCCTCTCTGAGAACCTTTTCCCACAGTGTGTACAAGCGAACGGTCTCTCTCCCTTGTGGACCTTCAGGTGCATCTTCAGGTTGCCAGCCAGGGAGAACCTCTTCTCACACTGGGGGCAGCTGAAGGGTTTCTCCCCTGTGTGGACCCTCTGGTGCCTCTTCAGGTCACCAGACTGGGAGAACCTCTTCTCACACTGGGGGCAGCCGAAGGGTTTCACCCCTGTGTGGACCCTCTGGTGGATCTCCACCTTCTGGGGGCAGCTGAAGCCTTTGTTGCAGAACATGCAGACGAACCGCTTCTCTTTACTATTGCCTGATGTTGGTCCCCCTCCCCATGCCTTGGCCCTTTGGTCCTTTGAGTTCAATACCTGATCGAAAAGGACACAGCCATGTGAATCGGAAGGTGCCATTGATGTGGGCACTGGGTCGCGATCCCTGAAAGCATGTAAAGGGGAATGGGTGGCGACAATATGATTTGTCTCTAAGATTCCCCTGTAATCTAAGAAATCTCTGCTTTGTGAGTGTCCTTCTCCTAAGTGAGTCTCGTCTACATTCCATGTCAGAGGAGCATCGCCCTCCACTTTCACCTCATCTACCACTATAACCTCCCCTTTCTTATCTAGGCACCCTTCAGAGTATACACTACTACTGTACTGGTTCCAGTCCGCCCTAGACAGATCAGTCTGTGCCTCTAAACCCAAGGGAATGTTGCCAGGGTCCATCTCTGTAGTGTAAGAACAAGACAGATCATTGCCAGTCTCTAACGTGCCACCTGAGTCCCGATGGGAATGAACCGTCCTCGGGTTACCGTAAAGTAAATACTCTGAGCCGGGAGCAGGAGGAGAGCCGAGTCGCCCCAGCCCCATCCCCAGTCTCTCTGGGTCTGATCTGTGGTCAGATGCTGTGGGTAATAGCCTGTGCGTTACAGTTAAAGTCTTGGTGTCGCTCTCTGACTTGACGACGGCATTCGGCGCTCCACTGACCTCCGTGATGCTGTGTCGGGTCCTGGGATGGGGCACGGCGGCGGTGGTGAGGTCCTCCGTAACTACAGGAGGTGCCACTGCAGCCGCTGCTCCAGTCTGGATGTCTCTGCTGTGTCGTGGGTCCTCCTCTCCTTCAGTCCTCTCCTGCTTGACCAGAGACAATCCTGCAGGACCTGCAGCCTCTGCATCTGCAGACTGACACAAGAAGAAAGGAGGTTATTATCAGTACATGAGTTGAATAGTATAACAATGTCATCATTTATCATCCAATATGATTACGTAGTGGCTACCTGTCTTGACTGCATCAAAACGGGAGAAGCTAGTTAAGCTAGCTAGCTAGGCTGCATGTGCTTTCTCATCCTACAGTTACAAACAAAAACAACTCCATTCAGAATATAAATTAGCAGTCTACCTAAGTTGGCTCTTGATCGTTGTAGCCTATCCTTGTAGCCTATCCTATTGATTAGATAACTCATAACTTTTGCCCCACACAGAGAGACTATGACTGTAGCCTATTGGCGCTTTGATTACTTGTGTTTGGCCAACAACAAGTTAAACGCGCCACTTTTGTGAAAAGCAAAGAGCAGATGCATACATTTCTCTCTCTCTCTCTCTCTCTCTACCGCAGCAGTCGCGTTCGGATCGTTAAAATTACACATACCCGAGACCCGTGACAATCATTTCAGATCCGACCCAGACCAGTGACAATATTTAGAATTCTGGATCCGGACCCGCTTGGGTATTCAGGTACAGGTGGATCCGTGAAGACCTCTACCTGGAACTGAACACCTTGCTCTGCATCTGGATCCTGGACTTCCTGACGGGCCAGCCCCAGGTGGTGAGGGTAGGCAACAACACCTCTGCCACGCTGACCCTCAACATGGGGGCCACTCAGGGGTGTTTGCTTAGTCCCCTCCTGTACTCCCTGTTCACGACTCCAACACCATCATCAAGTTTGCTGACGACACGACGGTGGTAGGCCTGATCACTGACGGTGATGAGACAGCCTACAAGGAGGTCAGAGACCTAGCAGTGTGGTGCTAGGACAACAAACTCTCCCTCTGCGTCAGTAAAACCAAGGAGCTGATAGTGGGCTACAGGAGAAAGAGGGTAGAGCACGCCCCCCACTCACATCAATGGGCTATAGTGGAGCGGGTTGAGAGCTTCAAATTCCTTGGCGTCCACGTCACTAAGGTTTAACATGGCCCATACACACCCACACAGATGTGAAGAGGGCACGACAGAGCATCTTCCCCCTCAGGAGGCAAAAAGGATTTGGCATGGGCCCTCGGATCCTCAAAAAGATACAGCTGCACCATCGAGAGCATCTTGACTGGCTGCATCACCGCTTGGTATGGCAAATACACTGCCCTTGACCGCAAAGAGCTACAGAGGGTGGTGTGGACAGCCCAGTACATCACTGGGGCTGTGCTCCCTGCCATCCAGGACCTCTATATCAGGCAGTGTCAGAACAAGGCCCAAAAAACGGTCTGTAAACGGTACCAGAGCGTCGGCTCTCGGACCAACAGGCTCCGAGATACTGTAGCTTCTACCCCCAAGCCACAAGACTGCTAAATAGCCATAAGAGTGCTAAATAGTTAATTAACTTAATCAGACTATCTTGCACTGACTCTATGCACACTCAAAAGTATACAGTGGGGTCAGAAATTATTGAGCAATAATGACAGTTTAAAATAAATATTTCAAATACTGAGCTATATTGTATGCTAAAAAAATTGGGAAGTTATATTATTTTATACTAATACAATTGCTCAGAAAAAGACATTGTTTAACAAGTAATATTTGTTTTTCTCAAAAAGGTAGGAGTCAAAATTGACACCCCTACAGATTCTTATCAATGAAGTAGTCAAAAGTTTAGTATTTAGTCCCATATTCCTAGCACACAATGACTACATCAAGCTCTACACACTTGTTGGAGGCATTTGCAGTTAGTTTTCGTGGCATTCATTATAGCTCAGTATTATTTATTTTTTTAATACAGTCATTATTGCTAATCTTTATCAAGGGTGTCAATAATTTCAGACCCCACAGTATATACACACACTCAAACTAAACTGACACTCTCACAAAAAAAACACACACATTCACTACATACGTGCGCACACACAGTTACCGCGACACAACACAAAACACACACTTTTACACACACGCAAATACCGAGTTACCGACACAACACAAACACACAACATTTTACACTTATCATATGCTGCTGCTACTCTGTTCTTTATTTTACTCCTATTATTATCATCTATCCTGATGCCTGGTCACTTTACCCTAACTTCATGTACAGTCCCAGTCAAAAGTTTGGACACACCTACTCATTCCAAGGTTTTTCATTATTTGTACTATTTTCTACATTATAGAATAATAGTGAAGAAATCAAAACTGAAATAACACATATGGAATCATGTAGTAACCAAAAAAGTGTTAAACAAATCAAAATATATTTTATATTTGAGATTCTTCAAATAGCCACCCTTTGCCTTGATGACAGCTTTGCACACTCTTGGCATTCTCTCAACCAGCTTCACCTGGAATGCTTTTCCAACAGTCTTGAAGGAGTTCCCACATATGCTGATGTCGTGACGTGACTTTCATTATCGTGATTACTATTATTTATCGAATAATTAACTACTATGTTTAATTGTTACTAGATTAAATGAATCATGTAACAATTAACTCATTAGGAATTTGGGGCACCACGGGAAAAGTTGTTTAACAAGTTACCGTTTCCCAAATTAACTCTAAAGATATCTAGATATCTCATCATTTAACAGTCATTTATTAATCATTTACCTCATATCAGTCTCATTCTGAAAGTCGTAGGCTCTAAGTCTGCACGAACCCGGGTCTTGCTGATCATTCCTACTACACACATTTATTTAATTATTGATTTACTAACTAATTAAAAATGATAACACAAGATACAAACACGTACACGGTATAGGTAGGGATTAGAAACTTAATACAATGAAAACGGGTCCCTAGCGGACTCACACAATATGACACTTGTTACAAAAGATGGCGAGTTAAAAAGAGAGAGAGAGAGAAAACACTTGGATACACATGGACCTAAACTCACAGTAATCCTAATACTTTGCCCCGAACTGCCACCCGTTTGGGAAGAAAAGCAATACATGTATTCACGTGTTGGAGGTCTTCGTCGTGTATCTCTGTTGGACCCAGGCCTTCGTGGGAAGGGGTCGATTGGGCCTTTTCTTTCGGATGCCCTTTTAGATGTAAGGCTCAGATTGTCCACAAGAGGTCACAATGTCCTTCTTAGTTGTCTGTTTACTTTCACTCGTTCTGGAAGTGGTCTTCCGAGGACGGCTAATCAGCCGTGTCGATGATCCCCTGTGGGGTGATGAGAGCAGTGTAGTAGACAATGGTTTGAAGAGAGTAACAGGATGGTCCCACTTAAATTCAACTTCTTAGATACAGTACCTAGAACAGCTACTCAGTCGTAACATTGATTGTTAGTGGAGGGAACTTTGTCGTCTTCACCTCGTGTTGATTTTCAGGGTCGGGACCAATATAGACAAAAGCTGCAGCTTGAGTACTTCTGGTCTGATCTGATCATTCTTAACTCTATCTTTTATGCACTCTGGTAAAGAGGGGCGTTTCCGTCATTCTGACACGCTCGCTGAGCTCCCTCGGGTGTGGCTAGTTACGAGGCAAAAGTATTATCATCACTATGATCTTGTTAGAAAGCTAAAATCAAATTTCTATCTTCACGAAAACATTGTCTTCCTCCTTGATATTTTCTACACAACGTAAAGGACGTCAACCTGATATACAGTGTAAAAGCTCTTCAAGTCACAATGTTTTTGTTATAACGCCTTTATACCATCACAAAATAGACATTAATTTTCCATATTCCATTTCTCATCATTCCCAACATTTGGATGTTGAAATATATTGTCCCAATGTTCATTGTTGGATGTTGACGTTTTTGGGCGGCAAAAAGTCTCTGAAACGAAGGCATTCCTTTCACCATACTAGAATGCCAGAGATAGATTCTCCTATCTCTAATTTATGGCAGTATTAAGGTGTCAAGACCGGCACAGCCCCCCTGTGGGTAAGAGGGTCTGGTTGTTGTCGGCCATTTGCCAAGCTGATGTGAGGCCTTTGATCCTCACCCAGGGAGAGTCATGACACTGAGCACTTGTTGGCTGCTTTTCCTTCACTCCGCCGTCCGACTCATCCCTAACCATCTCAATTGGGTTGAGGTCGGGGGATTGTGGAGGCCAGGTCATATGATGCAGCACTCCATCACTCTCCTTCTTGGTTAAATAGCCCTTACAGTGAGGGAAAAAAGTATTTGATCCCCTGCTGATTTTGTACGTTTGCCCACTGACAAAGACATGATCAGTCTATAATTTTAATGGTAGATTTATTTGAACAGTGAGAGACAGAATAACAACAGAAAAACTCATGTCAAAAATGTTATAAATGTTTTGCATTTTAATGAGGGAAATAAGTATTTGACCCCTCTGCAAAACATTACTTAGTACTTGGTGGCAAAGGTTTCGAGGCTGACGTTTGGCAACTCGAACCTTCAGCTCCCTCCACAGATTTTCAATGGGATTAAGGTCTGGAGACTGGCTAGGCCACTCCAGGACCTTAATGTGCTTCTTCTTGAGCCACTCCTTTGTTGCCTTGGTCGTGTGTTTTGAGTCATTGTCATGCTGGAATACCCATCCACGACCCATTTTCAATGCCATGGCTGAGGGAAGGAGGTTCTCCCTGTCACCTTAGCAGAAGTTGTCCTGTCCCCTTAGCAGAAAAACACCCCCAAAGCATAATGTTTCCACCTCCATGTTTGACGGTGGGGATGGTGTTCTTGGGGTCATAGGCAGCATTCCTCCTCCTCCAAACACAGCGAGTTGAGTTGATGCAAAAGAGCTTGATTTTTGTCTCATCTGACCACAACACTTTCACCCAGTTCTCCTCTGAATCATTCAGATGTTCATTGGCAAACTTCAGACGGGCCTGTATATGTGCTTTCTTGAACAGGGGGACCTTGCGGGTGCTGCAGGATTTCAGTCCTTCAAGGCGTACTGTGTTACCAATTGTTTTCTTGGTGACTATGGTCCCAGCTGCTTTGAGATCATTGACAAGATCCTCCTGTGTAGTTCTGGGCTGATTCCTCACCGTTCTCATGATCATTGCAACTCCCCGTGGTGAGATATTGCATGGAGCCCTAGGCCGAGGGAGATTGACAGTTATTTTGTGTTTCTTCCATTTGCAAATAATCGCACCAACTGTTGTCACCTTCTCACCAAGCTGCTTGGCGATGGTCTTGTAGCCCATTCCAGCCTTGTGTAGGTCTACAATCTTGTCCCTGAGATCATTGGAGAGCTCTTTGGTCTTGGCCATGGTGGAGAGTTTGGAATCTGATTGATTGATTGCTTCTGTCGACAGGTGTCTTTTATACAGGTAACAAGCTGAGAGGAGCACTCCCTTTAAGAGTAATCTCAGCTCGTTACCTGTAGAAAATACACCTGGGAGCCAGAAATCTTTCTGATTGAGAGGGGGTCAAATTATTATTTCCCTCATTAAAATGCAAATCAATTTATAACATTTTTGACATGCGTTTTTCTGGATTTTATTTATTTATTCTGTCCCTCACTGCTCAAATAAATCTACCATTAAAATTATAGACTGATCATTTCTTTGTCAGTGGGCAAATGTACAAAATCAGCAGGGGATCAAATACTTTTTTCCCTCACTGTACACAGCCTGGAGGTGTGTTGGGTCATTGTCCTGTTGAAAAACAAATGATAGTCCCACTAATGCCAAACCAGATGGGATGGTGTATCGCTGCAGAGTGCTGTGGTAGCCATGCTGGTTAAGTGTGCCTTGAATTCTAAATAAATCACAGACAGTGTCACCAGCAAAGCACCCCCACACCATAACACCTCCTCCTCCATGCTTTACGGTGGGAACTACACATGCAGAGATCATCCGTTCACCCACACCGCGTCTCACAAAGACACGGCGGTTGGAACCAGAAATCTTCAATTTGGACTCCAGACCAAAGGACACATTTCCACCGGTCTAATGTCCATTGCTCGTGTTTATTGGCCCAAGCAGGTCTCTTCTTCTTATTGGTGTCCTTTAGTAGTGGTTTCTTTGCAGCAATTCGACCATGAAGGCCTGATTCACACAGTCCCCTCTGAACAGTTGATGTTGAGATGTGTCTGTGACTTGAACTCTGTGAAGCATTTATTTGGGCTGCAATTTCTGAGGCTGGTAACTCTAATGAGGCGGTCCTCATAAGAGCCAGTTTCATCATAGCGCTTGATGGTTTTTGCGACTGCACTTGAAGAAACATTCAAAGTTCTTGAAATGTTCCGTATTGACTTACCTTCATGTCTTAAAGTAATGGACTGTCATTTCGCTTTGCTTATTTGAGCTGTTCTTGCCATAATCTGGACATGGTCTTTTACCAAATAGGGCTATCTTCTGTATACCCCACCTACCTTGTCACAACACAACTGATTGGCTCAAACGCATTAAGAAGGAAAGAAATTCCACAAATTAACTTTTAACAAGGCACACCTGTTATATGAAATGCATTCCATTTGACTACCTCATGAAGCTGGTTGAGAGAATACCAAGAGTGTGCAAAGCTGTCATCAAGGCAAAGGGTGGCTATTTGAAGAATCTCAAATATAACATATATTTTGATTTGTTGAACACTTTTTTTGGTTACTACATGATTCCATATGTGTTATTTCACAGTTTGATGTCTTCACTATTATTCTACAAAGTAAAGAATAGTACAAATAAAGAAAAACCCTTGAATAAGCAGGTGTGTCCAAACTTTTGACTGATAGTGTACATACTGTACCTCAAATATCTCGTACCTGCACACTGATCTGGTACTCCCTGTATATAGCTCCATTCTAGTATATTGTATTCCTCGTGTTACTACTTTCATGGTAAAGTCTACACCCGTTGTATTAGGCGCATGTGACAAATAAAATGTTATTTGATTAGATTTTAATAGCTGAGTGGACCCTTTCTGAAATAAACGGGACATATTTTATGTACTGTAATTTCTAGTGTTACACTATGACACTAACCTCTATCACAATAACATGCTGGGTTGAGGTTTCAATACCCTCATCTATCGTTATGGGTTGGTCATCTCTCCACGCATTGGGTTCCACTGGCTTCTCAAAGCTCCTGTGGCCTCCAGTGAGATGTCCTTCACCTGAAAGAGTGATTGGGGGTAAAGACATGGTTAGGTTAGGTACTGTAAATGCTCAACGCTATGTTGTACACTATTGTCACTGTCTAGAATTGGCAAGGATGCAAGGTAACACTTCTTATAACTTCTTGATATACCATTTATTGATTGATAGATTATGTTCTATGCATCACATTCTTTTAATTGAGTATGACAATAGGAATTCAGTAAATCAAGAATATGGTTAGAATATGGTACTGGCCGTGTACGAAATCTGGCTTGCCTACTTCTTACTTAAACTGCATTCTGTGTACTAATCATACTATATACTATTTAGAACGTACTGTTTAGTAAAAATTAATGCCCTAAGCAACAAATACCAATACACTAGGCTCATCCATACTGAGAATGCGTCATCTAATGCGCAATTGCGCTGTTCTCCGCCATTCGTTCATTTTGGTAGCACATCCCATATTTGATTATCAGCTATTTTTGCCTACCTAAAATGCCTACTATTTATAGGATGTTAGGTTATGCGACAAACAATGGACGCTATGCGAGAATTCTATACTGAACAAAAATATAAACGCAACATGTCCCCAGCACAAGGTGTACCTATGTAATGATCATGCTGTTTAATCAGCTTATTGATATGCCACACCTGTCAGGTGGATGGATTATATTGGCCATGGAGAAACGTTCACTAATAGGGATGTAAACAAATTTGTGCACAACATTTGAGAGAAATAAGCGTTTTGTCTGTGTGGAAAATTTCGGGGATCTTTTATTTCAGCTCATGAAACATGGGACCGACACTTTACTACGTACAGTGGGGGAAAAAAGTATTTAGTCAGCCACCAATTGTGCAAGTTCTCCCACTTAAAAAGATGAGAGAGGCCTGTAATTTTCATCATAGGTACACGTCAACTATGACAGACAAAATGAGGAAAAAAAATCCAGAAAATCACATTGTAGGATTTTTAATGAATGTATTTGCAAATTATAGTGGAAAATAAGTATTTGGTCAATAACAAAAGTTTCTCAATACTTTGTTATATACCCTTTGTTGGCAATGACACAGGTCAAACGTTTTCTGTAAGTCTTCACAAGGTTTTCACACACTGTTGCTGGTATTTTGGCCCATTCCTCCATGCAGATCTCCTCTAGAGCAGTGATGTTTTGGGGCTGTCGCTGGGCAACACGGATTTTCAACTCCCTCCAAAGATTTTATATGGGGTTGAGATCTAGAGACTGGCTAGGCCACTCCAGGACCTTGAAATGCTTCTTACGAAGCCACTCCTTCGTTGCCCGGGCGGTGTGTTTGGGATCATTGTCATGCTGAAAGACCCAGCCACGTTTCATCTTCAATGCCCTTGCTGATGGAAGGAGGTTTTCACTCAAAATCTCACGATACATGGCCCCATTCATTCTTTCCTTTACACAGATCAGTCGTCCTGGTCCCTTTGCAGAAAAACAGCCCCAAAGCATGATGTTTCCACCCCCATGCTTCACAGTAGGTATGGTGTTCTTTGGATGCAACTCAGCATTCTCGTCCTCCAAACACGACGAGTTGAGTTTTTACCAAAAAGTTATATTTTGGTTTCATCTGTCCATATGACATTCTCCCAATCCTCTTCTGGATCATCCAAATGCACTCTAGCAAACTTCAGACGGGCCTGGACATGTACTGGCTTAAGCAGGGGGACACGTCTGGCACTGCAGGATTTGAGTCCCTGGCGGCGTAGTGTGTTACTGATGGTAGGCTTTGTAACTTTGGTCCCAGCTCTCTGCAGGTCATTCACTAGGTCCCCCCGTGTGGTTCTTGGATTTTTGCTCACCGTTCTTGTGATCATTTTGACCCCACGGGGTGAGATCTTGCGTGGAGCCCCAGATCGAGGGAGATTATCAGTGGTCTTGTATGTCTTCCATTTCCTAATAATTGCTCCCACAGTTGATTTCTTCAAACCAAGCTGCTTACCTATTGCAGATTCAGTCTTCCCAGCCTGGTGCAGGTCTACAATTTTGTTTCTGGTGTCCTTTGACAGCTCTCTGGTCTTGGCCATAGTGGAGTTTGGAGTGTGACTGTTTGAGGTTGTGGACAGGTGTCTTTTATACTGATAACAAGTTCAAACAGGTGCCATTAATACAGGTAACGAGTGGAGGACAGAGGAGCCTCTTAAAGAAGAAGTTACAGGTCTGTGAGAGCCAGAAATCTTGCTTGTTTGTAGGTGACCAAATACTTATTTTCCACCATAATTTGCAAATAAATTCATTAAAAATCCTACAAATGTGATTTTCTGGAAAATAAATCTCAATTTGTCTGTCATAGTTGACGTGTACCTATGATGAAAATTACAGGCCTCTCTCATCTTTTTAAGTGGGAGAACTTGCACAATTGGTGGCTGACTAAATACTTTTTTCCCCCACTGTAAATGTAAATAATCTGGTCTTCAAAATACATAATAAATCATTTGAAAACATGAATGTGGAAGTTGTTAACCATGTCTAAAAATGACACAAACCGGTGCGCCTTGCACCTACTACCATACCCTGTTCAAAGGCACCTAAATATTTCATCTTGCCCATTCACCCTCTG
This sequence comes from Coregonus lavaretus, assembly GCF_964263955.1. Lineage (NCBI taxonomy): Eukaryota > Metazoa > Chordata > Actinopteri > Salmoniformes > Salmonidae > Coregonus > Coregonus lavaretus. The sequence goes on along the minus strand of NW_028167177.1, from coordinate 1,135,528 downwards.
AATGGCACACATACACAATCCATTTACTGTTAATAATATGTCATGGAAAGAGCAGGTGTTCATAATGTTTTGTACACTCAGTGTATGTTAACAATATGACCACTTTACTTTAAATAAACGGGCTTAACATGCTGTACTTACCTAATTTGCATAAAGTAGTATATAAAGTTGCATTGGAATTTCATAATTGTTTCAAATTCTTACAAACTCTCAGTTTTGCATAAAGCATGAAGATTTGTTTCATAACCACCCTAACTTATTGGTCTTATGTTACTGTAAATGATGTATCCCGTACTGGCTAATTTGCATATTAAGTGAAACATTTGCATAATATTGCTGTTTAATTTCATACTTTTTACTAATTTTTTTTTATTAACTCTGTTCTACATCAGTCCTGAAAATGTCATCACAATATGACAACCCGGTCTTAAGATATTGGACAAAACGTGTTGAAATTAAGAATCCAGACAGGTGATTTGGTGCCATTATTGACTAGGGCACAGGTGTCAAACTCATTCCACGGAGTGCCAAGTGTCTGTGGGTTTTCGTTCCTCCCTTGTAATTCATTGACTAATTAAGGTTCCTAACTAGTAAGGAATTCCCCACACCTGGTTGTCTAGGGCTTAACTGAAAGGAACCCCCCACAAAAATAAATAAAATACTAATAAAAAAAGCAGGCCTTCCATGGAAAGAGTTTGACACCCCTGGACTAGGGATTAACCTTGACCAGTCCGCAACCTTTTGGACCTTTTCCGATCACTTGGAAAATAAGATATTTTAGCAATGATAAGTCCTATCCCCCGAGAAGCTTATCTATAACATCGAATACAAAGTAAAACACCAGAACCAGAGTTTCATTTTGACCCCTAACACCCTACTATTTTGAACGCAAGTATGGGTATTTCGAAAAATGGCCATCGTGTCTTTGTGCAATAATATTTTCATCTTAATTGACCTGCCTGTTAAAATAATGACGAGACCGCCTACAGGGAGGAGGTGAGGGCTCTGGGAGTGTGGTGCCAGGAAAATAACCTCTCACTCAACCTCAACAAAACAAAGGAGATGATCGTGGACTTCAGGAAACAGCAGAGGGTGCACCCCCCTATCCACATTGACGGGACCACAGTGGAGAAGGTGGAAAGCTTCAAGTTCCTTGGCGTACACATCACCGACAAACTGAAATGGTCCACCCATGCAGACAGTGTGGTGAAGAAGGCGCAACAGAGCCTCTTCAACCTCAGGAGGCTGAAGAAATTCGGCTCGGCACCTAAAACCCTCACAAACTTTTACAGATGCACAATTGAGAGCATCCTGTCGGGCTGTATCACCGCCTGGTACAGCAACTGCACCGCCCGTAACTGCAGGGCTCTCCAGAGGGTGGTGCGGTCTGCCGAACGCATTACCGGGGGCAAACTACCCACCCTCCAAAACACCTACAGCTCCCGATGTCACAGGAAGGCCAAAAAGATCATCAAGGACATCAACCACCCGAGCCACTGCCTGTTCACCCCGCTATCATCCAGAAGGCGAGGTCAGTACAGGTGCATCAAAGCTGGGACCGAGAGAATGAAAAACAGCTTCTATGTCAAGGCCATCAGACTGTTAAATAGCCATTACTATCACATTAGAGGCTGCTGCTGCCTATTGAAATCACTGGCCACTTTAAGAAATGGAACACTAGTCACTTTAATGATGTTTACATATCTTGCACTGTTCATCATATGTGTATACAGTATTCTATAATATTCTACTGTATCTTAGTCCATGCCGCTCTGTCATTACTTGTCCATATATGGATATATTCTTAAATTCCATTCCTTACTAGTTTTGTGTAAATTGGGTATATGTTGTGAAATTGTTAGATATTACTGCACTGTCGGAGCTAGAAGCACAAGCATTTCGCGACACCAGCTATAACATCTGCTAAACACGTGTATGTGACAAATAAAATTTGATTTGATTAAATATATTGCAAGATAACTAAGTAATCACGGGAAGTATTGTATACTATCCAAAAACGGACCAAGACCAAATTCTGGGTAACACATCTGATTCTGAACACATGCGCATAAGGTAACGCTGCCTAGGCCTTCTGCAAAATGTACCTCTTGCCATTCCTCTGTATCTGTCGAGAATCTTGACACTACTGGGACGACTGGCGAGTGCGCGCTCTCGTATTGTCCTCTCTGCGCGCTCCCGTGACACCTTCATTTCCAGTAGCTGTAGTTTCCTCCGCAATGCCCTGTTTTCTTTTAGGCTTTGAGACATTTCCAAACGAAACACTGCATAGTCGTCGTCTACGAGTTTACTGATCTCTGCCACGGCTGCATTCGCTAGCACCTCCATGATGGAGGCTATTTGAGTGTGAAAAACCATACCGTTAGCCATTGTTAGCTAACGTTAGCAACTAGTTAGCGTTACCTAGATAACATCTATCAACGAAGTCCTGTCTCCAACGCGAATTAAAGACTACCCGAGTTAAGTATGTGATGTTTTACAGTTAAAATGAATCACATTTTGAGTTCCAGAGTGTTAATAAATGACAAAATAACAAAACAAAAACGCTAACATGGAAATTGCTCTTGGTCACTATTCACTTCTGTTTACTACTTCTTTACATTTGTATTGACGGATCGCAACCGAAAGGTGCTTACAGCGCCACCTACTGTACTGGAGTGTGAAACCTCCATACTATAATTCTCTTCACCAAACCCCACACTCAAAATTACCACCCAATCCCCGTCCAACCTCTCTGACCCTAATCAACTAAACTCTCCCTTTCTTACATTTCACAAAATAATATGTTCAACCGTTTCCTCTACCATACACACATTCCAGTACCATGTTTACCTATCAATTTCAAAGAGGAATTAAATCCTGTATGGCCTAATCTCAGCCTATACAACATAACCTCCCTCCCCTCTGTTCCCATTACATGACACTATCTCCTGTACAGATTTCTTTGTAAAAATGTCACCTTACTACTTTTCATCCCATTGCCTCTGCCAGCAATATAACCCATTTTCCCTAATCAATATTTACATTTCTCCTCTACCCAACTGCAGCTTTATATCCACAATATAATTTCACTGCTTTCTTTGCTATTATATTTACTATATCATTTTAATTAACTCCTGTATGAGTAGAAATCCAACTAAACTGAATTTCAATACAATTTCTTTGTATCCCCAACAACAGCGTCATTACTTCTACCCATAAATCCTCTCGTTCTGATTTTCCAGATCTTAAACTACATAAAACTGATGCAGAGTCCCACCATATTACTACTCTTCTTGGTTGCACCTCCTCTATCCATTGCAATCCAAACAATTATCACAACCATTTCTGTTGAATATACAGATAAATTACTGTTTCTTTTCTTCGATCAGGCTAAGATCAACATATGGTCTTGTAGAAAACCACGGTGGCACATTTCCTACTGCCACAGATGGCCCTTTTACAAGGTCCCAGAGTCCATATTCAGCAACCCGTTTCCCAATCTCTGGGGCTCCCTCTTTTGACATTGTTCATATTCCCAGCAGTCTTCCAATACTGCCAGCGTAGGATGATCTACAGTACTACCCTTCAGTCTTGCCCAGTATGCAAGGGCTATCTTAACTCGTCTAAGGGATAGTGGCATTTCTCAAGAAACCGGTGTAGTTTAAAAAGGCACCATCTCACATCCTGAGTGCCCTCGCTTGCATCAAAGTGCAACAACAATGTAATAGCCGCTGAACCATATACAAAGCACCCATAGTCAATGGACGATCTGATCAAAGTCAGATAAATATTTACTAAAGATTAGCTTTAGCGCAATGACTGGAATTGTGCTAATGCTAGTTAGCATTGGCTCGCGAAACTTCCTCTAACTTCCTTCATACTGGACAGAGACATACAAATGGTATCCACGAGTTCGTCTGATGCTGGGTAAGTAGATAAAGCGCCTCATTGCTAAAATCCCTAAGTATCCCTTTAACCTTAAAGGAAAACTCCACCCAAAAACGAGCTTTTGGTATTTGTTTCATTAGTCCATTGTTGATATAGTCCCAAAATGTTTTGGCTTGTCAGCAATCAAGTTATCAAGATATGTAACTTTCAAAATACAGAAATCAACCCTGTATGATGCATTTTTGCAAAGGTAAGAATCTCTGGATTAACTATCTAATGTTAGCTAATTGTGGTAATGAATAAATTGTCTACATTTCTTAAAAAATTGACACAATACCTGTTAGCAAAGGTCTCAGTTAGAGATGACATGCAGGAGCTTGTTGGGATTTGTAGTTTTGCATGATGTCTACTTTGATGCTAATTAGCATTTTCGAATCAGAGTTATCAAAATGTCACGCCAGGATAAGCCTACACGAAACACAGCCCTTATTTTAAGTGTTTCTAAAATCCCCTATGGGAATAATGGTGGGGAAACGGTTGGAACCATTTCCCTGTTTGACCGCTAGGTTTTATGGGTATTATGACACCTCCACTGTGGGACTCTATAGACCCAAGACTTAAAAATCCTTATTTAACCTGTCTCCTTCCTTTCATCTACACTGATTGAAGTGGATTTAAGAAGTGACATCAATAAGGGATCATAGCTTTCAGCTGGTCAGTCTGTCATGAAAAGAGCAGGTGTTTCTAATGTTTTGTACACAGTGTGCATGGACCGTGTGCTTTTTCTGCCGGTGTATCCTAAGGTATCTCCTCTCTGAGAACCTCTTCCCGCAGTGCGTACAGGCGAATGGCCTTTCTCCCATGTGGACCTTCAGGTGCATCTTCAGATGGTGGTGGCAGGAGAACCTCTTCTCACACTGGGGGCAGCTGTAGGATTTCTCCCCTGTGTGGACCCTCTGGTGCCTCTTCAGGGTGCCAGCCTCAAATCAAATCAAATTTTATTTGTCACATGCGCCGAATAAAACAGGTGTAGACCTCACCGTGAAATGCTTACTTACAAGCCCTTAACCAACAATGCAGTTTTAAGAAAAATATGACCAGGCTATATACAGGGGGTACCAGTACTGAGTCAATGTGCGGGGGTACAGGTTAGTCGAAGTAATTGAGGTAATGTATACATGTAGAAAGGGGTAAAGTGATTATGCATAGATAATAAACAGCGAGTAGCAGCAGTGTAAAAAATAAAGTGGGGGGGGGGGGGGGGGGGGGGGTCAATGCAAATAGTCCGGGTAGCCATTTGATTAGCTGTTCAGCAGTCTTATGGCTTGGGGGTCGAAGCTGTTAAGAAGCCTTTTGGACCTAAACTTGGCGCTCTGGTACCGCTTGCCGTGCGGTAGCAGAGAGAACAGTCTATGACTAGGGTGGCTGGAGTCTTTGGCAATTTTTAGAGCCGTCCTCTGACACCGCCTGGTATAGAGGTCCTGGATGGCAGGAAGCTTGGCCCCAGTGATATACTGGGCCGTATGCACTACTCTCTGTAGCGCCTTGCAGTCGGAGGCCGAGCAGTTGCTATACCAGGCGGTGATGCAACCAGTCAGGATGCTCTCGATGGTGCAGCTGTATAACTTTTTGAGGATTTGAGGACCCATGCCAAATATTTTCAGTCTCCTGAGGGGGAATAGGCGTTGTCATGCCCTCTTCACGACTGTCTTGGTGTGTTTGGACCATGATAGTTTGTTGGTGATGTGGACACCAAGGAACTTGAAGCTCTCAATCTGCTCCATTACAGCCCCGTCGATGAGAATGGGGGTGTGCTCGGCCCTCCTTTTCCTGTTGTCCACGATCATCTCCTTTGTCTTGATCACATTGAGGGAGAGGTTGTTGTCCTGGCACCACACTGCCAGGTCTCTGACCTCCTCCCTATAGGCTGTCTCATCGTTGTCGGTAATCAGGCCTACCACCGTTGTGTCATCTCCAAACTAAATGATGGTGTTGGGGTTGTGTTTGACCACGCAGTCATGGGTGAACAGGGAGTACAGGAGGGGACTAATCACGCACCCCTGAGGGGCCCCCGTGTTGAGGATCATCATGGCAGATGTGTTGTTGCCTACCCTTACCACCTGGGGGCGGCCCGTCAGGAAGTCCAGGATCCAGTTGCATAGGGAGGTGTTTAGTTCCAGGGTCTTTAGCTTAGTGATGAGCTTTGAGGGCAATATGGTGTTGAACGCTGAGCTGTAGTCAATGAACAGCATTCTCACGTAGGTGTTCCTTTTGTCCAGGTGGGAAAGGGTAGTGTTGAGTGCAGCAGAGATTGCGTAATCTGTGGATCTGTTGGGGCGGTATGCAAATTGGAGTGGGTCTAGGGTTTCTGGGATGATGGTGTTGATGTGAGCCATGACCAGTCTTTCAAAGCACTTCATGGCTACAGACGTGAATGCTACGGTTCGGTAGTCCTTTAGGCAGGTTACCTTGGCGTTCTTGGGCACAGGGACTATGGTGGTCTGCTTGAAACATGTAGGTATTACAGACTCGGTCAGGGACAGATTGAAAATGTCAGTGAAGACACTTGTCAGTTGGTCAGCGAATGGTCTGAGTGCACTTCCTGTTAACCCTAACCCTTGTGAATGCTGACCTGTTTAAGGGTCTTACATCGGCTATGGAGAGCATGATCACACAGTCATCAGGAACAGCTGGTGCTCTCATGCATGCTTCAGTGTTGCTTGCCTCGAAGCGCGCATATAAGTCATTTAGCTCATCTGGTAGGTTCGTGTCACTGGGCAGCTCGCGGCTGTGCTTCCCTTTGTAGTCTGTAATAGTTTGCAAGCTCTGATTCGCTAAATAACAGTCATACATTAAAGTAAGTCATGTCACGACACCTGCTACATCTGACGAGCGTCGGAGCCGGTGTAGTAGGATTCAATCTTAGTCCTGTATTGACGCTTTGCCTGTTTGATGGTTCTTCAGATGGCATAGCGTCCGGGTTAGAGTCCCGCTCCTTGAAAGCGGCAGCTGTACCCTTTAGCTCAGTGCGGATGTTGCCTGTAATCTATGGCTTCTGGTTGGGGTATGTACATACGGTCACTGTGGGGACGACGTCATTGATGAAGCCGGTGACTGATGTGGTATACTCCTCAATGCCATCGGATGAATCCCAGAACATATTCCAGTCTGTGCTAACAAAACAGTCCTGTAGCTTAGCATCTGCGTCATCTGACCACTTCCGTATTGAGCGAGTCACTGGTACTTCCTGCTTTAGTTTTTGCTTGTAAGCAGGAAATCAGTAGGATATAATTATAGTCAGATTTGCCAAATAGAGGGCGAGGGAGAGCTTTGTACGAGTCTCTGTTTGTGGAGTAAAGGTGGTCTAGAGTTTTTTTTCCCTCTGGTTGCACATGTGACATGCTGGTAGAAATGAGGTAAAACTGATTTAAGTTTCCCTGAAGTCCCTGGCCACTAGGAGTGCCGCCTCTGGATGAGCATTTTCTTGTTTGCTTATGGCCTTACACAGCTCGTTGAGTGAGGTCTTAGTGCCAGCATCGGGTTGTGGTGATAAACAGACAGCTAAAATACAGACGAAAACTCTCTTGGTAAATAGTGTGGTCTTTAGCTTATCATGAGGTACTTTACCTCAGGCAAGCAAAACCTTGAGTCTTCTTTAATATTAGATTTTGCGCACCAGCTGTTATTGACAAATAGACCAGCACCCCTCGTCTTACCGGAGGTAGCTGTTCTGTCTTGCCGATGCACGGAAAATCCAGCCAACTGTATATTATCCGTGTCATCGTTCAGCCACGACTTGGTGAAACATAAGATATTACAGTTAATGTCCCGTTGGTAGGATAGTCTCGAACGGAGCTCATCCAGTTTATTCTCCAATGATTGCACGTTGGCCAATAGGACGGATGGTAGAGGCGGGTTACCCACTCACCAACGAATTCTCGTAATGTACCCAGATCTGCGTGCCCTGTATCGACGTCTCCTCTTCATGCGAATGGCAGGGATTTGGACCTGGTCCGGGAGCAGTAAATCCTTCGTCCAGTTCGAGGTAAGTAATCGCTGTTCTGATTTCCAGAAGCTCTTTTTAGTCATAAGAGATGGTGGCAGAAACATTATGTACAAAATAAGTTACAAACACAAAATAGCACAATTGGTTAGGAGCTTGTAAAACGGCAGCCACCCCCCTCCGGCTCCATTCTCATAATTCTCAGCTTAGTGAATGTGACACTGGGTACAGCTTAAGGATTTCTCCCATGTGGACCCTCTGGTGCCTTTTCATGGTGGCAGCCTCAGCGAAGTGTATGTGACACTGGGTACAGCTTAAGGATTTCTCCCATGTGGACCCTCTGGTGCCTTTTCATGGTGGCAGCCTCAGCGAAGTGTATGTGACACTGGGTACAGCTTAAGGATTTCTCCCATGTGGACCCTCTGGTGCCTTTTCATGGTGCCAGTCGCAGCGAAGTGCATGTGACATTGGGTACAGCTGAAGGATTTCTCCCCTGTGTGAACCCTCTGTTGGCTCCACCTTCTGGGGGCAGCTGAAGCCTTTGTTACAGAAAATGCAGAGGAACTGCTTCTCTTTACAGTTTTTTTGCCTGATGTTGCTCTCCCTCTCTGAGCCTGGGCTCTAGCCCTGTTGTTTGAGTTCAATACTTGATTGAAAATGAGATTGGCCGTGTGAATCGGAAGCCCCCATCGACGTGGACAATGGGTCACGATCACTGAATATGTTTAATGGGGAGTGGGTGTCGACATTTGTATTTGTCTCTAAGCTTTCCCTTTAATCCATCTCTGCTTGTGAGTATCCGTCTCCTAGATGATTATCTGCAGTCCATGGGGAGGAACGTCACAGTCACTTCACCTACGACTAGACCGTTTGACATTTTTGTTGCCAGCCAAATTGTCCGGGAGAAAAAAAGACCCTTTGGAAAATAATGCTTTTTATTCAATGATGGAAATACCAGTCAATGTGCCCAACTTCAAAGCCAACTATACTTAATGGGCTAATAAATCCTTTAAGCTGCTTGGAAATTAGTGTCGCGTGTGCGAGTTTCTATTTTTACTCACCCAAAAGACGCAAGGTCCTCATAAGGGACTTCAGCTAAGTGTACCCCGACTGGGCAAAATTGGTGAAGATTGTGTTGATTATCCCCGATTTCAGTGTGCCCGGCGAGAGGGGATTCTTTCTCCAAAACAGAGTAAAGACGGCCTCAAGATCACGCCTTCTTGAGGACAAAGTAACGAGGCTGATGCACATCGCAAGCTGCTCCAAGGAGTTGGACAGTTTTGACTTCCTAACAGCAGCAGCTCACTTTGAGCAGGCCAAGATCTGCCGCAAACGCAAGTAAATTAGGCTAGAAGCAAATTATTGTGTTCCTCAGGCTCGGTCCTAGCAGTTCTGCTGCCGGCCTAAGCAAAATCGACATATGCCGCCCCTGTGTCATGTATAGTGTAAAGATTCGTAATGGATTGATAGATTACAGTAGAGTAATGTGTATCATGCGCAATTGGTGCATTTCAGTTGAGCTTATTCTGTAGCACTTGGAAACTAAACATCGTTGCAAACTATTCACATCGGAGAGTTACAACGTTGCAATCACTAGGCACCCAACTGCCTATAGTAGAAAACAGAGTTGTTATCAATAAGCCACATTCAGTACCAGTCAGAAGTTTGGACACACCTACTCATTCCAGGGTTTTTCTTTATTTTTACTATTTTCTACATTGTAGAATAATAGTGAAGACATCAAAACTATGAAATAACACATATGGAATCATGTAGTAACCAAAAAGTGTTAAACAAATCAAAATATATTTTATATTTGAGATTCTTCAAAGTAGCCACCCTTTGTCTTGATGACAGCTATGCACGCTCTTGGCATTCTCTCAACCATCTGGTATTCAGACCCCTTGACTTTTTCCACATATTGTTACATTGCAGCCTTAATCTAAAATTGATTTTAAAAATATATATCCTCAGCAATCTACACACAATACCCCATAATGATAAAAAGAAAAAGGTATTTAAAAAAAACAAAAAATAGAAATACCTGATTTACATAAGTATTCAGACCCACTACTATGAGCCTCGAAATTGAGCTCAGATGCATCCTGTTTCCATTGATCATCCTTGAGATGTTTCTACAACATGATTGGAGTCCACCTGTGGTAAATTCAATTGATTGGACATTATTTGGAAAGGCACACACCGGTCTATATAAGGTCCCACAGTTGACAATGCATGTCAGAGCAAAAACCAAGTCAATAGGTAGAAGGAATTGCTCGTAGAGCTCCGAGACAGGATTGTGTCTTAATACTTATGTAAATGTGATATTATTTTTTATTAGCAAACAATTCTAAAAACCTGTTTTTGCTTCGTCATTATGGGGTATTGTGTGTAGATTGATGAGGGAAAACAATTTAATAAATTTTAGAATAAGGCTGTAACGTAACAAAAAATGTGGAAAAGGTCAAGGGGTCGGAATACTTTTCCCGAAGGCACTGTATATATGCGTTATACAGTGCCTTCAGAAAGTATTCATACCCCTTGACTTATTCCACATTTTGTTGGTGTTACAGCCTGTGTCTTTCTGGGTAAGTCTCTAAGAGCTTTCCACACCTGGATTGTGCAACATTTGTCCATTATTCTTAATTTTTATTTTTTATTCAAGCTCTGTCAAATTAGTTGTTGATCATTGCTAGACAACCATTTTCAAGTCTTGCCTTAGCTTTTCAAGTAAATTTAAGTCAAAACTGTAACTCGACCACTGAGGAACATGCAATGTCGTCTTAGTAAGCAACTACAGTGTATATTTGGCCTTTTGTTTTAGGTTATTGTCCTGCTGAAAGGTGAATGTCTCTGTGTCTGTTGGAAAGCAGACTGAACCAGGTTTTCCTCTAGGATTTTGCCTGTGCCTAGCTCTAATCTGTTTCTTTTTATCCTAAAAAAACTCCCTAATCCGTGCCGATGACGAGCATACACCTACCATGATGCAGCCACCACCATGAAAATATAAAGAGTTGTACTCAGTGATGTGTTTGCCCCAAACATAACACTTTGTATTTAAGACAAAGTTAATTTCTTTGCCACATTTTTTGCAGTTTTACTTTAGTGCCTTATTGCAAACAGGATACATGTTTTGGAATATTGGTATTCTGTCCAGGCTTCTTTCTTTTCACTCTGTCAATTAGGTTAGTATTGTGGAGTAACTACAATGTTGTTGATCCATCCTCAGTTCTCCTATCACAGCCATTAAACTCTGTAACGGTTTTAAAGTCACCATTGGCCTCATGGTGAAATCCCTGAACGGTTTCCTTCCTCTCCGGCAACTGAGTTAGGAAGGACACCTGTATCTTTGTAGTGACTGGGTGTATTGACACACCATCCAAAGTGTAATTAATAACTTCACCATGCTCAAAGGGATATTCAATGTCTGCTTTTTTTATTGTTACCCATCTACCATTGGAAAACCTCCTTGGTCTTTGTGGTTGAATCTGTGTTTGAAATTCACTGCTCGACCTTACAGATAGATAATTGTATGTGTGCGGTACAGAGATGAGGTAGTCATTCAAAAATCATGTTAAACACTATTATTGCACACAGAGTGAGTCCATGCAACTTAAGTACATTTTCACTCCTGAACTTATTAAAGGAGTTGAATACTTATTGACTCAAGACATTTCAGCTCATCATTATTTATTAATTTGTAAAAAGACAATCTCAATTTAATCAATTTTAAATTCAGGCTGTTTCACAACAAAATGTGGAGAAAGTCAAGGGATGTGAATACCTTCTGAAGGCACTGTATATCACACAATGTCTGGATGCAATATTCTACCCAGGAATATTCAACACTGAAATCTGTTACTTTATATGTTATAAAGCGGAATGTTTTTTCTGCTGGTGTGTCCTGAGGTAGCTCCTCTCTGAGAACCTCTTCCCGCAGGGCATACAGGTGAACGGCCTCTCTCCCTTGTGGACCTTCAGGTGCATCTTCAGGTTGCCAGCCAGGGCAAAGCGCATGTGACACTGGGTACAGCTGAATGGTTTCTCCCCTGTGTGGACCCTCTGGTGCCTCTTGAGGTCACCAGCCTGGGAGAAGCTCTTCTCACACTGGGGGCAGCTGAAGGGTTTCTCCCCTGTGTGGACCCTCTGGTGCCTCTTCAGGTGGTCCTGGCGGGAGAACCTCTTCTCACACTGGGTACAACTGAAGGGATTCTCCCCTGTGTGGACCCTCTGGTGGATCTCCACCTTCTGGAGGCAGCTGAAGCCTTTGTTACAGAACATGCAGAGGAACCGCTTCTCTTTACTATTGCCTGATGTTTCTCCCCCTCCCCGAGCCTTGTCTCTAGCCCTGTCGTTGGAGTTAAATACCTGATCGAAAAAGACACGGCCATGTGAATCAGAAGGTGCCATCGACGTGGACACTGGGTCGCGATCCCTGAATGCGTGTAAAGGGGAGTGGGTCGCGACATTTAGATTTGTCTCTAAGCTTTCCCTGTAGTCTAAGAAGTCACTGGTGTTGCCCTGCGAGTGTCCTTCCCATAAATGAGTCTCGTCTGCATTCCATGTCAGAGGAGCCTCGCCCTCCACTTTCACAGTCACCTCATCTACCACTATAACCTCCCCTTTCTTATCTAGGCACCCTTCAGAGTATACACTACTACTGTACTGGTTCCAGTCCCCTCTAGACAGATCAGTCTGTGTCTCTAAACCCAAGGGCATGTTGCCAGGGGCCATCTCTGTATTGTAAGAACAAGACAGATCATTGCCAGTCTCGAACGTGTCCCTTGAGTCCTGATGGGAATGAACCATCCTCGGGCTACCGTAAAGTAAATACTCTGAGCCGGGTGCAGGTGGAGAGCCCAGTCGCCCCAGCACCAGTCTCTCTTGGTCTGATCCGTGGTCAGATCCTGTGTGTAAGAGCCTGTGTGTTACAGTTAAATTATCGGTGTCTGTCTCTGACGTGAGGACGGCGTTCAGCGTTCCACTGACCTCCGGGATGCTGGGTCGGGTCCTGGGCTGGGTCGTGGTGGCGAGGTCCTCCGTGGCTACAGGGGGCGCCACTCCAGCCACTGCTCCAGTCTGGATGTCTCTGGTGTGTCGTGGGTCCTCTCCTTCAGTCCTCTCCTGCTTGACCAGAGACGATCCTCCAGGACCTGCAGCCTCTGCATCTGCAGGCTGACACAAGAAGAGAGGAGGTTATTGTTGGTAAATGAGTTGAATTGGATAACAATGTCATGGGGAAGTCTCACAAGCTCCCCTACGGCAGATAACTTAAGATGTACATGAAGCAAATTGGGATACGGGATATGTATATGTGGGATATGTTTCAGGATTCATCCGATAGCATTGAGCAGCGAGGTGTGGCCCGGGGGGGGGTCTCCTATGCACAGACACAGAGAAAGCGCTTGCTTTATGCTGGATTGCATCTTGTAGTCCTGCTCTGTGCAACTGTCAGCTATTGTGTTTATTAATGAATTCCAGTTAATAATTTGATTGAAAAAGTCTAAGTAGCCTAGTCAGCCCAAGTTTGAATATAAACCAAATCTGATCCCATTCACATTTTCTCACTAACAAATGGGCTATAAATACACAACGTTACCGCTTCGTTTACCCTGGCCAGAGCGACGCGACGCGACCCCCCCACCCCCACCCCTTTTGACCTCAGAACAGCCGCAATTCGTCGGGGCATGGACTCTACAAAGTGTCGAAAGCTTTCCACAAGGATGCTGGCCCATGTTGACTCCAATGCTTCTCACAGTTGTGTCAAGTTGGTTGGATGTCCTTTGCGTGGTGGACCATTCTTGAGACACATGAGAAACTGTTGAGCGTGAAAAACCCAGCAGCGTTGCAGTTCTTGACACATACCAGTGCTCCTGGCACCTACTATCATACCCCGTTCAAAGGCACTAACATTTTTTATCTTGCCCATTCACCCTCTGAATGGGACACATACACAATCCATGTCTCAATTGTCTCAAGGCTTAAAAATCCTTCTTTAACCTGTGTCCTCCCCTACATCTACACTGACTGAAGTGGATTTAACAAGTGACATCAATAAGTGATCATGGCTTTCACCTGGTCAGTCTATGCAATGGAAAGAGCAGGTGTTCTTAATGTTTTGTACACTCAATGTATATACACACACACAAAGCCTACATACGGACGCACACACATCATTTTACCATTTTAGAAAATGGTAAAATTGCGTGATATGATTGCATTTTAGAACCCCGCTACCCCCCCCCCCCCATCACCCCAAGATGAATGGTTTTGACCACTGAAGTTTTAGGCAAATTCGTTTTGCATGGCCCGGTGCCGCGGGTGTGCTGGTTTGCTCATTTTCGACCATTCCATTGATCCTAAATCGAAATCTCTACCCACCCGGGGTACCGGGCCATAGAAAACGAATACACACTCCAAACCGTTCAATAGGCTATCCATATTACCAGATCTTAGATTCGTTCTATTTCTATGGCGGATTCACAGCTGCAATTTAGATACTGCATTGATATATAGCTAGCTAGCTTGCTGAACTGATAAGAGAGAACAAAGAATACAGCTATTTGATCATGTCTGTGTGCATGTCCAAATATTAATGATGTCTGGATTCCGATATGGCCTCACTGGAATTATCAACAGGCAAGAGTCAGACAAACGTCAACCCTCAACATGTCAACAGCTCGTATAGGCACGGTTTAGCTGAGACTCATCTGTTGACAGGTATTTCTGAAAAAATAATTTTCACCTAATAGTATGCCTGTCTTAACTGAAATGGTGCTCACATAACCTTCCTGCGTCAGTCTTCGAGGTAGAACCTAAACGACAATTTCCACTCTAGGACAGGAATTACTCTAAATAGTTGCGACAACTTCCTCTGAGGTGGGCCTTAATAGCTGAGTGAAGCCTTTCTGAAATAAACGGGCCACATTTGATAAAGTGTAACATAAAAAATTACAGTACGACACTAACCTCTATCACAATAACATGCTGGGTTGAGGTTCCACTCCCCTCATCTATAGCTATGGGTTGGTCATCTCTCCACACGTTGTGTCCCGCTGGCTTCACAAAGCTCCTGTGGCCTCCAGTGAGATGTCCTTCAGCTAAGAGAGTGATTGGGGGAAAGGGGTGGTTAAGTTAGGTACTGTCAATGCTATATTGTACACGATTGACACTTTCTACAATTAGCAAGGATGCAAGGTAACACTTCTCATAATTTCTTGATATACTCATTTATTTCTAGATTATGTTCCATGCATCACATTCTTTTAATTGAGTATGAAAATAGGTAATTAAGTATATCAAGAATCTTGTTAGAATATGATACTGGTCGTGTCCGAAATCTGGCTTGTCTACTACTTACTTAAACTGCATACTAATCATATGACATACTATTTAGAACTTACTGCTTAGTAAAAAAAGAATACAGTAAGCAACAAATACCAACATACTAGGCCAATCCATTGTCTTACATTAGATAGTGTGTCGATTCTGCCTGGTCTTGGTTGAGGGAGGGGCATCGCAGAGGAGTGATGCCATCTGAAGTGACAGTGAGGCTCATTGTGCTTTCAAGCCAACTGGGGACTCGGAAATAACCGAGGTCAAATAATCACTTCAGTGATCTTCAGGTCAGAGCTCTAGAAAGATACCCCAATTTCCGACTTGTAATTTCCAGTCAGAGTTTATTTCCTAGTTCCCAGTTGTCTTGAATGCAGAAAAGTCGGAAGTCGGAGATGTACTTGTTCTGAGTTGTTATGAAAGCGGCATAATACAGAGAACGCATCATCTAATTGCGATGTTTCCCGCCATTCGTTCATTTGGTAACTCATCCCTATCAGCTGTTGTCAAACACGTGAGTCTTACTCGAAAGTGAGCATTGATGAAAAGCCGAAATTGGTATAACATACTGGCATTTAAAGCACTCAATTAAAAAAAAAATCACATACTATAGAACGTTATATTTTCGCATACCTAAAATGCCTACTATTTAGGACGCACATATAGGTATTCGGACAAGGCAATTCTGTCTTTGTGCAATAATACTTTTCTTTATTGACCTGCCTGGTAAAATAAATAAAAATGAGCAAGATTGCTATCAGGGAAGTATTGCATACTATCCAAATAATGACCAAGTCCCAATGCTGGTTAGCACATCTGAACACCAGCAGAGGGGAACCAGGCGACAGGCCCCGCAGCCTCGGCCTTCAGCAAAATGTACCTCTTGCCTTTTCTCTGTATCGGTCGAGGATCTTGACACTATTGGGACGACTCGGCAGGACGCGCTCCCGTGCCACTTTCAGTTCCTGTAGCTGTAGTTTCCTCCGCAATGCTCTGTTTTCTTTCTGGCTTTGAGTTATTTCCAAACGAAACACTGCATAGTCGTCGTCTACGAGTTTACAGATCTCTGCCACGGCTGCATTCGCTAGCACCTCCATAATGGAGGCTATTTGAGTGTGAAAACCCATTCCGTCACAGTTAGCCATTGTTAGCTAACGCGAATTAAACACAACCTGGGGTAAGTATGTGATTGCTGTGCAGTTAAATTAACAATGTTCCAGTGTGTTAATAAACGTCTAAATAACAAAAACCTTAACGTTGAAATTGTTCTTGGTCACAGTTCACTTCCGTTTGGCGTCATAGCTCAAAGGGTGTGGTTAAATTAAAAAGGAATGCGCGCTGTTCTATGAATTACGGTACTGCTTATTACGTTACACATAAAATCTCCTATGATAAGTATCTTTCAAGCCGAGAGCAGAAAATTATAATGAATACATTTATTCCATCTACATTACCTCAGTAAGTTAAATATTTAATTGTCCTTGTTCTAGCCTAGGTTTCCACAAGCCTGTTTCAAAGGATTAATGAGGGGTATGTGGTTCATTACCCTCTTAGCCCAAGACACTTCACATAACTACATTCGGAAAGTATTCAGACCCCTTGACTTTTTCCACATGTTATGTTAGTCTTATTCTGAAATTGATTAAGTTGTCCCCCCAATCCCCAATCAATCTACACACAATATCCCATAATGACAAAGCAAAAACAGGTTTAGAAATTTTTGCACATTTATAAAAAATAAACATATCACATTTACATACGTTTCAGAAGCTTTACTAAAGTACTTTGTTGAAGCAGCGATTACAGCCTTGAGTCTACTTTGGTATGACGCTACAAGCTAGGCACACCTGTATTTGGGGAGTTCCCCCATTCTTTTCTGCAGATCCTCTTAAGCTCTGTCAGGTTGGATGGGGTGCGTCGCTGCACAGCTATTTTCAGGTCTCTCCAGAGATTATCGATTGGGTTCAAGTCCGGGCTTCCAAAGCCACTCTGGCGTTGTCTTGGCTGTGTGCTTAGGGTTGTTATCCTGTTGGAAGGTGAACCTTCGCCCCAGTCTGAGGTCCTGAGCACTCTGGAGCAGGTTTTCATCAAGGATCCCTCTGTACGTTGCTCCGTTCATCTTTGCCTCGATCCTGAATAGTCTCCCAGTCCCTGCCGCTGAAAAACATCCCGACAGCATGAGGCTGCCACCACCATGCTTCACCGTAGGGATGGTGCCAGGTTTCCTCCAGACGTGACGCTTGGCATTCTGGCCAAAGAGTTCAATCTTGGTTTTATCAGACCAGAGAATCTTGTTTCTCATGGTCTGAGAGTCCTTTAGGTGCCTTTTACTGAGGAGTGGCTTCTGTCTGGCCACTCTACCATAAAGGCCTGATTGGTGGAGTGCTGCAGAAATAGTTGTCCTTCTGGAAGGTTCTCCCATCTCCACAGACAAACTCTGGAGCTCTGTCAGAGTGACCATCGGGTTCTTGGTCACCTCCCTGACCAAGGCCCTTCTCCCACGATTGCTCAGTTTGGCCGGGCAGCCAGTTCTAGGAAGGGTCTTGGTGGTTCCAAACTTCTCCAATTTAAGAATGATGGAGGCCACTGTGTTCTTGGGGACCTTCAATGCTGCAGAATTTTTTTGGTACCCTTCCCCAGATCTGTGCCTCGACACAATCCTGTCTCGGAGCTGTACGGACAATTCCTTCGACCTCATGGCTTGGTTTTTAATCTGACATGCACTGTCAACTGTGGGACCTTATATATATATATATAGACAGGTGTGTGCCTCTTCAAATCATGTCCAATCAATTGAAGTTACCACAGGTGGAATCCAATCAAGTTGTAGAAACATCTCAAGGATGATCAATGGAAACAGGATGCACCCGAGCTAAATTTAGAGTCTCATAGCAAAGGGTCTAAATACTTATGTAAATAAGGTATTTCTAAAAACCTGTTTTCGCTTTGCCATTATGGGATATTGTGTGTAGATTGATGAGAATTTGTTTTAATTTAATACATTTTATAATAAGGTAACATAACAAAATGTGGAAAAAGTCAAGAGGTCTGAATACTTTCCGAATGCACTGTATGTCAGCTACAGAATGGTCCTCTGTGTAAATCTCAAGCCACACTGCTATGACTTCTCCCCATTGTGGACACTCCTATGTCTGATAAGGCTACTCAGGAAGGAGAAGCTCTTGTAACATACTTTGCACTTGAAGGGCCTCTCCTTGGTGTGAACGGTCTGGTGCTTCTTCACATAGTTCGCCTCAGTAAAGCGCTTCCCACACGTGGGGCAGGCATACGGCTTGTCTGCGTCCGTCTTAATGCTTGGCCTCCCACATTGTGATCCAATGACACCAGAGGAGGTAGAAGCAGGAGCCACCACCCTCAGGTGGTTAGTACTTGAGCTCCCTCCTTGACCTCTAGCCATTGTTTGGGTGTTGTTGGGATCATGTGCTGTGTTACAGGCTAGGTACGTCTTGTGGTGAACGCCCATCCTGACCCTGTCTGTATTGATGGGGTAACCCTGAGGTAGCTGAGGAAGGCTAGACTCAGGTCCAGGCATTCCATGAACCCAGTCACAAGGCATTCGACGAGACCCTGAAGAAGAAGACAGACTTGATGATAGACTACCACCAGGGGGTTCACCCACCACTCTCTCTGAAGGCTGAAGCCCAGGGAGACCTGCTCTGTTCATCATGGATACTGTGGTGTTTGTATCATAGGAACAGGAGGGTCTATCTCTATCAGCTTCATCCCTGCACTGAGACTGTGAAAAGAAGGGTCTGGGCTGCAGACTGGAGTCTCTGTCTCTCTGATGACCACCAGGACTGAGGTTGTTCAGTCCACCTGTCCACTGGTTGTGTTCTGTGTGGTGGTGGAGTCTCTGTACCTCACGGTTCGGTCCCGGTTGTGACTCGGGAAGGAAGAGCGACGGCTCCTGATCCAGGATTCTGATCCGGGGCCAGGGTTTGTGACCAGCCACTTCAGAGCTCCAGTCTCTTCCGCCATCAACACCAGATATCAGCAGGTCCTTATAAACTGCAGACTGTAAACACAAATTGAACAGAAAAGCATAAAGGTTTACATTAGAAACTCTGCTGTACACACATTAAGTATAATGTTTTGGTTAGACTGAGATAAGGGTAATTCAGTCCCTATAATGATACAAAAATAACCAAGTCAGTCAGCACAGAGTCAATTTTGTATTTAATTTAACCAAAATGGTCATACTCACAACGTGAAGCATAGTACTGTTATTGCACAAAATGATACGTGACAAGTATAATAACTTTTCTCTTTACTTATTCTGTAAACCTGGTACCCTCATTTTGTAAAAATACATTTTTGAATACTTTGTAAAGGTTCAACATTACATTACACACAGCTTCACTACTTTATGTAAAGTAAACATGAATTAAGGCACCATCATTTCCTCATTATAAAACACCAGTATTAACCTATAGGAACAAAGTTTATCACTCTACATCAGTGAAGCATTTGTACAGATGCCATAACACCGACCATCACCATATCATCTACTCTGCCTCATCATACTCATTCTTTCCTCAGTTCACCTCATCCAGTTCCCTACTACATCCAAAACCAACAGAATTAACTACAAACAAACTAACTAGTACTACATTACATGTCATGCATTTTCTGCTGGTGTATCCTGAGGTAGCTCCTCTCTGAGAACCTCTTCCTGCAGTGCATACAGGCGAACGGCCTTTCGCCCGTGTGGACCTTCAGGTGCCTCTTCAGCTGGTGCTGGTGGGAGAATCTCTTCTCACACTGGGGGCAGCTGTAGGGTTTCTCCCCTGTGTGGACCCTCTGGTGTCTCTTCAGGTGACCTGCCTGGCCAAAGCGCATATGACACTGGGTACAGCTGAATGGTTTCTCCCCTGTGTGCATCCTCTGGTGGATCTCCACCTGTTTGGGGAAACAGAAGGCTTTCCCACAGAACGAACACGGGAAGCGCTTCTCTTTGCAACCGGATCTACTGATAGCGTTACTACTACTGTCATTTGTCAACAGGCTTGTGTTGCCATTTAGTGTTGAGGCACTGGCATTGTCTGAGGTCTGGTTTAACATTAGGAGAGTGGGTGGAGGATGAAGGCCAGGTAGTGTCTGTGTTGTCGCAGGGTCCATGTTCCAGTTGATAGATCCTATAGAAGGCAGGCTGAAGGCAGCACCTGTTAGGGGGTTAACCTGAGGCACCATCAGTCTCTCTGAATCACAATTATAGGAGCAGGACGGAGCATCTTTAGCCAAGTCTCTGTCTGTTCTCTCCTGCCGCATTCGGAAATCTGTCCGTCCCCGCAGACCAAATCTAAGCCTTGCTCTGGTCTCAGCCAGTCTGTTGTCATGAAGACTAAGCTCGGTTGTCGTTTTGTGTTCGACTGTCTGTTTCTGTCTGTGGTTAACAGTGTTGTTCCCCAGCCCAGAGTTGAGGAAGCTGTCCCATCCACTGACCTCCACTAAGTCGCCTCTGGTCCTGGCCTGCTCTATGACGTTGTCCCCTGGGCCCTTTGCTGCACCCGTCTGGGAATCCAAGATGGCTGCCCAGTCTCCTCTGTTAGCCTCCAGCCAACCACCTGCAGGAAGCAGTTACAAAATAGACTTTACAAACATGGCAGAGAACTCTACATATGGAGTCAATTATCTGGTCAAGTTCATACATTATAATTTGTGTGTTTTGAATGTGAACATAAGTTGTATTGATTTCATTTTATGAATGGAGAAAAATAAGAAAGAATAATAGCCAGGCGCATCACTATTCCCCTTGAAGATCTATTACTGTATGTAGGCTATATGTATTTCTCCCTTACCTTGCTCCCTAATCTTTAGTCCACTCAGCAGGTCAATGCTCTCTGGTCCGTCTTCTATTGTCTCCTCTTTGACTAGCAGCAGATCAGGCTTCCCATCCTCCATGTCTACTGACTAAGAGATACAGAGTGAGAGGATGTTGGATCAAGAAATCTGATATGAGCATCTTCTGATTGGGCAATGAGGGATTGCGATGAGTACTATGCAAACGTGTTATTTTATTTGATTACTTGACACTCTTTAATGGTTTGATAATTCAAAGGCATGGTCCCACACTTAAGATAAAATGTATTAAGACCTGGGCATGTATTTACAAAGAGTCTCAGAGTAAAAGTGCTGATCGAGGATCAGGTCCCCCACCTGTCTACATAGTCTTACAATACTGATCCTAGATCAGCACTCCTAGTCTTAGAGGCTTTGTGGATATGGGCCCTGACCTAATACCATTCAGACAGTAGTTCACAGTGGGCTCACCTCAGTGAGACTGTGTGTGGTCCTGTGCTGCTCAGCTGGTTCCTCTGTGGGTTCAGGAGGAGGTGTAGTCTGGTTGTCCTCCATGACCATGGTCCCCTCAGGGTTCCCCAGACCCTCCTCACACCCCTCCTCCTTCACCAGCAGCACGTCTGGACCCTCCTCCTGGAAGAGACAGGTGATACAGATTACAGACATACCTTCCCTCAGGTACGTACACACACACAGATAATAAACACACTTTCAACATGGAGTGTTTACCCATCCCCACTATGTTTGAGTCCTATACTGTAGTTACAGAATGACTTCATTGTTGTTAAACCCATCATGGGGGACATAAATATGATGTTGGTAAAAATAAGTCATGAGGTATGATAAGTCAAAAGTAATTATCAGACAATCCTGACTAAACTATTTTGATGTGTACAGTAGGTGTTTGTTAGTGTGTGGGTATGTGTAGGTATATTTAATAAGTCTATTTTTGTTATAAAATGCTGTCAGGTGTATGCAGAATAGGGTGAGATCAGATGTGATGTATACTGAAGAGAATCTCAATGAAATTCTTCGAATGAAAAGTCCCATTTTGTGTTTATGAAACACAAACAAGTGTTAAATACACCATATGAAAACCACACATACACATCTCAACTAAAAATCTCCATGAACTTGATAAACTCCATACATTTTCTCATTAAAGGTGTCTTGGGAAAAAAGTTAAGTAGTTGAATGGAAGTAATGAAACAGGCATTTGTGAACATGAATACTCTATCCAGGAATATTCAACACTGAAATCTGTTACTCTGTGGATATTTTCTGCTGACAATGAAAATGTATCTTTGTCTTTAATGCAGGGTTTGATCTAAACCTCAGAAGCAATCGAGTGGAATGGTACGAATGTTTTTTTCTGCTGGTGTATCCCGAGGTAGCTCTTCTCTGAGAAACTCTTCCCAGCCTGGGCGAAGTGCAAGTGACACTGGGTATAGCTGAAGGATTTCTCCCCTGTATGGACCTTCTGGTGGATCTCCACCTTCTGGGGGCTGCTGAAGCCTTTGTTACAGAACATGCAGAGGAACCGTTTCTCTTTACTATTGCCTGATGATGTGGCTCCCCCTCCCTGAGCCTGGGCTCTAGCCCTGTCGTTGGCGTTCAATACCTGATCGAAAAGGACACTGCCATGTGAATCGGAAGGCCCCATCAACGTGGACACTGGGTTGCAAATAAGGGAACGCATGTAAAGGGGAGTGGGTGGCGACATATAGATTTGGCTCTAAACTTCCCCTGTAATCTAAGATATCTCTGCCCTGTGAGTGTCCGTCTCCTAGGTGACTATCTGCATTCCATGTGGGAGGAGCATCACCCTCCACTTTCACAGTCACCTCATCTACGACTATAACCTCCCCTTTCTTATCTAGGCACCCTTCAGAGTATACACTACTACTGTACCGGTTCCAGTCCCCTCTAGACAGATCAGTCTGTGTCTCTAAATCCAAGGGCATGTTGCCAGGGTCCATCTCTGTAGCGTAAGAACAAGACAGATCATCACCGCCAGCAGGGAATAACATGTACTTTTTGGTTCACCAGCCACTATGGCAGGTAGATAAAAATATCTACCAGCCACTCAGATTTTTTTATCAGCCCCAAAAAATGTTGCAGCTAAAGTTACAAAAACAAAACACCAAAAAAACAGCTTTGTAATGTTTCAACAACAACAAATGTATTACTAGTAAGAAGTAACTAATGTGGTACATTGAATAATAACATTTTATGTGACCTGAGTCTTTTAACCAAAATATCACAGATGAGACAATTTTCCCCTGCCCCTTTACGGCCTGGAGGTTACCGTGGTTGTGCGACTGGAGTCATGTTTGTGCCTGTGAGATTGAGTCTGACTAGTAGAAGCGTTGTCTTCTCTTCCCTAGCAGTTGAAACTCAAACATAGAAAAACAACCTAGCTTGTGAACAAAACTATGTAAATAGCCAAGAAACACAAGGACAAAGTCTCACTTCAGTAGACTTTAGTTTCAAGTAAATTAGACTAACTGTTATGCCTGTGTGCAGTGCTTCTAAAAATGAATATTTCACTCAGCTCTTCACGTGCACACAGACCCCAGCCAGGGGTTGCAGCGCAAGGTGGAATAGGCTATATAGGATTTGTAGTTCTTTGACTTTGTGCGATTGATTAATTTACCAGCTATGAAACAAAATGGCGGCAATACTTTGAAAACAACTACTGCAGCATTTATTTTACTATAAATGTGATCATCCTTGACTGTTTTTATTTACAAATGAGAGTGAAATGCTCGCACTGTGGAGCCCTGACCACCCGCCAACGTGGCTGGTGAAATAGACATCTTACCCGCCAATGCCAAGATCTACCCGCATTTGGCAGGTGTTAATTTTAGGCCCTGACTGCCAGTGTCTAATGCTTCACCATCTCCATGGGAATGAACCGTCCTCTGGCTCTGGTAAAATACCGGTAAGTACTCTGAGCCAGGAGCAGTAGGTAGAGGTCTTCACGGATCCACCTTTACCCGAATACCCAAGACCCGATCCAGAATTCTAAACGTCACGGGTCTGGGTGAGATCTCATATGATTGTCAAGCGTATGTAATTTTAACTGCCTTGTCCGGAAGGGCCCGTACAGATCCGAAAGTGACTGCTGCAGTAGAGAGTGAGAGAAATGTTATAATTGATGCTGCTGCTCTTGTCACGAGAGAGGAGCGTGTAGCTTGTTGTTGTTGGCTAATCACAAGTCATCAAAGCGGCAATAGGCTACAGTTAAGAGATACTGATGGAAGATGGAATTAAAGTTAAAGGAGAAGGATAGGCTACAACAACCAAGAGCCAACAGGTAGGCTGCTAATTTATATTCTGAATGGAGTGGTTGCAGACTCAATTAGCCTAACTAGCTAACATTAGCTAGCTTCTCCCAGTTTGACAGGTGAAGACAGGTACTATGTAATCATATTTGATGATAAATAACCTAACTATGGCAGCTATTAGTCTACTATAGCGCAAGTTGGCTTGGTTGGTTGCTGTCTCTCCCTCCCTCCTCCCTGCTCCCCTGCCCTCCCCCTCCCCCGCAGCACCTCTCCCTCCCTCTTTATCAGCTCCGCTTATTAACGTAGCTTAAAAAATGACTTTTCTGCTGCTTCCCTCACTTGGACCTGGTCTGGATCCGACCAGGTCTATACGGAATGGGTCTAGATGCCCTTGGATCCGTTCAGAATGGGTCTCCATATTTTTTTATGCACATCGGGTCCCGGGTGGGAAAGCCCCAGGCCCATTTCGGAACAGGTCCAACTTTTCAGACCCGTGAAAACATCTAGCAGTAGGACAGCCCAGTGGCCCCAGACCCAGTCTTTCTGGGTCTGATCTGTGGTCAGATCCTGTGTGTAAGAGCCTGTGTGTTACAGTTAAAGTCTTGGTGTCTGTCTCTGACTTGAGGACGGCATTCAGCGTTCCACTGACCTCCGTGATGCTGCGTCGGGGCCTGGCCTGGGGCGCGATGGCGGTGAGGAGGTCCTCTGTGGCTACAGGGGGCGCCACTCCAGCCGCTGCTCCAGTCTGGATGTCTCTGTTGTGTCGTGGGTCCTCCTCTCCTTCAGTCCTCTCCTGCTTGACCCCAGGACCTGCAGCCTCTGTATCTGCAGACTGACACAAGAGGGGAGGTTATTACCAGTACATGAGATGAATTGGATAACAATGTCGTAGGGAAGTCTCTCAAGCTCCCTTATGGCACATAAATGAGGATGTACATGTAAGCAAATGAATAGCTGTGGGGAGCCTTTCTGAAATAAACGGTCCAGATTTGATCTACTGTAAATGTTACTGTTACATTATGACACTAACCTCTATCACGATAACGTGCTGGGTTGAGGTTCTACTCCCCTCATCAACAGTGATTGGTTGGTCATCTCTCCACGCGTTGTGACCCGCTGGCTTCACAAAGCTTCTGTAGCCTCCAGTGAGATGTCCTTCACCTAAGAAAGTGATTGGGGGTTAAAGTGGTGGTTAAGTTAGCTACTCTCAATGCGCAACGCTATATTGTACACTATTAACACTGTCCACAATTGGCAAGGATGTAAGGAAAAACTTCTCATAACTTCTTGATATACTATTTATTTATTGATTATGTTCCATGCATCACATTATTTTAATTGAGTATGACAATAGGAAATTCAGTTAATCAAGAATCTCGTTAGAAAATGGTAGTGTCTTTGGGAAAGAAGAACGTGTTCTTAATTGACCTGCCTTGTAAAATAAAGATTACAAAAAAATGTTTTGCAAGATAGCTAACTAATCAGGGGAAGTATTGCATACTATCCCAAAACTGACCAAGATCCAATTCTGGGTAACACAGGCGCAGAGGGGAACGGGGCGACAGGCACCGCAGCCTCTGCCCTCTGCTAAATGTACCTCTTGCCATTCCTTTGTATCCGTCAAGTATCTTGACACTACTGGGACGACTGGCGATGGCGCGCTCTCTAATTGTCCTCTCTGCGCGCTCCCGTGCCACCTTCAGTTCCAGTAGCTGTAGTTTCCTCCGCAATGTCCTGTTTTCTTTCTGGCTTTGCGAATTTTCCAAACGAAACACTGCATAGTCGTCATCTACGAGTTTACAGATCTCTGTCACTGCTGCATTCGCTAGCACTTCCATGATGGAGGCTATTTGAGTGTGAAAAACCATACAGTTAGCCATTATTAGCTAACAGCTAGATAGCGTTACCTATTAGATAACTATCAACCAAGTCCTGTCTCCAACGTGAATTAAAGAATAACTGAGGTAAGTATGTGATGTTATGCAGCTAAAGTATTCATATTGAGTTCCAGTTTGTTAATAAACGTTAAATAACAACAATAAAAACGCAAACGTGGAAATTGTTCTTGGTCACTGTTCACTTCCGTTCACGATTCGTTCTTCTTCTATGGTATTATGGCTGTCCGTAAACAATCGTTAGAGGTGCATGCCGCTTCTTACTGTACGGGTGGTAAACTATAGAAGTAGAAAATAAATCCATTGTAGGAAAGAGTGGAAAAAAACAGACATAATCTAAAATAAAATAAAAAACATCCCACTCATTCAGTCAGATTCCAATTCAAGTCACATCGCTACACAGATATACACAGGCTCAGGGGCCTGTGAGGATGGACCATCCTTTCACAGCAGTGCTTGACTTGCAGGAGCTCACCTGAGCCAAAGATGAAGAGAGAGGCCCAACTCGGTGGAAGGTTGCGTTTTTTCGTTGTTTCGCTCACCAAGCAAGGAGTTTTTGTATGGAGGTCAATGAGAGCGTGTCGAATTTGGTCAACAAAAAATGTTAATTGCTACATGAGGTTTATTTGATCGAATAGAATTTTCGTAATGCTTACGTTGTTTTGAGTGTACTGATATAAGTAGGACATCCCGGCAACTCTGAGAAAAAACACTTTATATCAGAGTTGTCTCGAGATTGCTATGCATATTCATGAAATGAGGCTAGTAGCATAGCATCTCTCTCAATTGAATACAGGCGGTTGACAACAACAACCCTCATCGAATATTCAAAAAAGTATTACAATAATGATGTATCCACCAATCCAAAGAAAGGATAGACGGGAGCTAGACAGCCCACCGTGCCGCTTTGTTAACAACGACTCCCATTGTTAGGGCGGAGAGACATTTATCTTGTCAGTATATCCATAATCTTTCCATAGCTGAGTACTGGCGGCTCAATTTCTCTACTGCTAAAGCTCCTGTACGTCTTATAGAATATTAGCTTATAAGCACTGTTTGACAGGATTTGTGCTGTGCAGTTGAAGACCATTGCAATAAATGCTACAAAGGCAACCTTTTTAACATGCAATATATCAGGATACCTCGGTTGCCGAGAAATATTCACTTGGTTATGGTCTATTGCTATTGCTTCTTCAGCTCTACTCGCTCCTTCCACTCTTCTCACCGCCTCCAGGTAGACATGCTGGACAGCCCTTACTTTTGCCACCTCTGTCTCCTTCACCCTAACAGGGCAATCCTGGAATTCGGGTGCATGTTTGCCACCACAATTGCAGCAGCTAACCTCCACTGGCATTCAATACTCTTCCCTTCTGCATACACTTGACACGTCCAAATCTTTTGCATTTATGGCACTGAAGGGGTTTGTGCATGAAGGCTCTTACAGGGTATCTCCTATAGTCCAACTTTACATGAGAAGGGAGAGACTCTTCATCAAAGAACAAAAGTATGGATGAAGTTAATTTCTTCACTTCATCTACCATACGGGTCAGTCAAAGTGCACCAACAACTCCATCTACTTCCTCAGGTATTAAATCTGGACATACTTAATGCGCCAACCCAGAGATAACCCCTTGATAGGCGCTCTGCTTTGAAGATCCATACACAAAACATTCTACTCGTACATCTTCTTGAGGTCCTAAGTGTGCTGCTTCTGCTCCATGGACACACAAAACGATCTAAATCTAAATCTAAAAATCTAAATAAGCCCACTTCTTGTGACCCTACTTCACCCAACTCATCCATGACATTTATCGAGACTTCAAAAGGATCTCCCAGGTTACATTGGTCCAAAACCCTCACTCCAACAAAAAAAACGAGTCTAGGGGTTTCCTATTTTCCACCACAACTTTACTTCTCTCGTTTCCTTTATTTTTTCCCACTGTAACCCACTCATTATCACACTCCGTGCATCTTCACCAGCAGATTCAAACAATACATCAATTTCCGCCATCTTTCTTCCACCACCTCTTTTGCGGAGAACGATTCGTTCTTCTTGAACGACTCTTTTTACTGACTCGAGAGTCATGATTCATTTTTGATGACTAACCAGGTTTCCATCTAACATTTTTATGCGAGTAAAGTACATGTCAGATAATTGTTTTAAATGACAGGCCTGATAGAAACAGAACATTTGTCGGTAAACTTTCAAAATGTCGATAAAACAAAATACGCTAGACAGCATTCACGCGCTGGTGGTGGCTGGTATTATGGTGGTCCGCAAACAAATGTTGTACGTACATGCCGCCACCTACTGTATTGGCTGTGTATCAGCCTACTATTCTGCAGTATGAATTCATTACACTTTGTGAAAAAATTGCCCTACCAACTAACCATTCACCCATTAAAACCTCATCACTATTCCACTACTTTGGCTCTATCTGATCCTACACCAGGCCTGTAGCCTGGGAGGATGGGACACTATCATTCAAAACACCTTGTAAGTCTTCTAAAGTAAAATATTGTACAGCAAAGTACTTCGCTGCAGCTGCCACCACAACATCTATCCTCTGTGATTTACGTTCCATTCCTGCGTTACAGTTGACAAACATGGGCATGAACGCCAAAAAACCAACCTTACTGAAGCACGTTATTCCTATCACTCTCTATTAACTTCGGCCAACTCACAGGGATCCTCTTAGGATCCTTCACCCTGGACCCATCTTCCTCTCCTACTCTCTTCACTGCCTCAACACCTTCTGCACTACTCTGATACTGGCAACGTCAACCTGCCTTTCTCTCACTGGACACCTCTGATCTCCAGCACCATGAGTACCCCTACAGTTTACACACACAACTTTTTCCACCGATACTACACATTCCTTTGTCTCATGCACACTTCTCACTTCCAGGACTCTCCCTCCTACACACTGCTGCCACATGACCATAAGCTTGACACCTAAAACACCGTAATGGGTTCAGGACAAAAGCTCTCACGGGATAACTAACACATCCTAACTTGACTTTATCTGGTAAAGACTGTTTCACCACGCTCTCCACCGGGTCTGCATCGCACCAAACGTGGGCGTCACAGACCCCGGGAATCTTCAACTTCAGTTGACCCTCCTCAACACTTAACGCCATTCCAGTTATCACTCCTTTCAACGGCACCCTACTCCGGAGAGGAAAGCAAGTCACAGTTCTTGTCCCCAGTCGCACGCTCCCTCTGGACATAAGAAAAGCAAAATATCTACACGATTCCACTTCGAGTCACTTTCACCGACCCAACATTCCCCAACCTTTTCTCCACCCAACCTGTCACCACATATGGATCAGCCAGAAGGCAAGGATCCATTCTCTCCAAAAATCTCACTTCCACCGGGCAAAAAACATCTTTAGACAAGCCTGTTTGAAATGACAAGTTAATAAAGGGTTAATGTGGGGTATTTGGTTAATTACCCTCTTATCCCAAGACACTTCACATAACTATAATATGTCTGCTAAAGAATGGTTCCCTAGATTGTGTACATCTCCCCATTGTGGACACTGCTATATCTGATAGTCAGGAAGGAGAAGCTCTTGTGACACAGTTTGCACTTGAAGGGCCTCTCCTTGGTGTGAACAGTCTGGTGCCTCTTCACATAGTTCACCTCAGCAAAGCGCTTCCCACGCTTGGGCAGGTGTATGGCTTGTCTGTGTCAGTTGCTGACTGGATCCCTGACTTAGTCTCCGTCTCTCTGATGACCACCAGGACGGAGGTTGTTCAGTCCAACTGTCCGCTGGCTGTGTTCTGTGTGGTGGAGTTGACTCGGAGGAAGAGCAACGGCTTCTGATCCAGGGTCCTGGGGCCTCATTTATAAACGTTGCATACATTTATAAATGTATACCCCAAAACATGCGTGCGTCAGTTTTCACGCAAAAGTTGGCATTTATAAACTTCACCTGAGAATGTATTTAGCTTCCTGTCAACTTCCAACCATGCTTACGCACAGTTTCTAGTGGTTGAAGTATTGCATTACAAGCAGGCATATAGCTTAGTATTTTGTGCAAATGGGGAATATGATGACAAGCTTATTCAAACCCCCCAAAAACAGGTCAATACAATAAGATGCAATCATTTGCTGTTAGTGAGAAGAGCGATATATATATTACTTCGTTTTTACATTCTAAAATTGTTAGAAATATTTATATTTCCTATTTAATTTCCATGATCATTGCAGAATAAATTCCACACCTTTTCTGACTGTGATGGTTTCATATTAGCAAAGTAGCCTATAGGCCAACAATGTACCATCTCTCATTTAATTGAACCGACGTTACAGTAGTAAATAGATCAACTATTTCAGACAGTTAATCTTTTGCTTTGAAGTAGACATCTTAGACAAGGTTTCAGAATTCGCGGGCAGTGCAGCATATTTCGGTTCGGGAAAAAGTAAACGCAAAATATTATTGAATTCAAACGATCTGTTTACAGGTCCACAACAATTTGCAATAGTAATTTGCAATAGTTATTTTCTTTCAGAAACTTTCAGATACAGCAAATGTCAGCGTAAAAGTTGAAAATATTTTGCCAACACCTCCAGAGACATTTGATCAAGTTCGCCATTGTTATTTCCTTTAGAAAATACCTTTGCCTAATTCCAATACTTCCAAAGTATACAGCAAATTAGGGCGTTATTGTCACCATAAAAGGTGAATGATGGCCGTTTTTCAGGCAGAGTTTAAATGCTTGTTCACGTGCGCACAGTTTCAGGATGGGTCTGATTTATAACGGGAAACATTAATATGTTCATAAATCTCTATTTTTGTATGTGCACAGTCTTTTCAGAAATGCCGCACACAGATATTAGTGTGGAATGTACACAACGATTACAAATAAGGCCCATGATCCGGGGCCAAGGTTAGTGACCAGCCGCTTCAGAGATCCAGAAATAATTAAGTCAGTCAGCACAGAGTTACTTTTGTATTTAATTTCAACAAAATGGTCATACACTCACATAACTTGAAGTATAGTACTTTTATTGCACAAAACTACACATTTGACAAGTAGAATAACTTTGCTCACTATGGTAACACTTTATCTACAAACAAACAAACTAGTACTAAAGTATGAAAATGTATGCGCTGGATAAGAGCATCTGCTAAATGACTGAAATGTTAATATAAATGTACTACATATCACTATAATCTATACAGTGGGGAGAACAAGTATTTGATACACTGCCGATTTTGCAGGTTTTCCTACTTACAAAGCATGTAGAGGTCTGTAATTTTTATCATAGGTACACTTCAACTGTGAGAGACGGAATCTAAAACAAAAATCCAGAAAATCACATTGTATGATTTTTAAGTAATTAATTTGCATTTTATTGCATGACATAAGTATTTGATCACCTACCAACCAGTAAGAATTCCGGCTCTCACAGACCTGTTAGTTTTTCTTTAAGAAGCCCTCCTGTTCTCCACTCATTACCTGTATTAACTGCACCTGTTTGAACTCGTTACCTGTATAAAAGACACCTGTCCACACACTCAATCAAACAGACTCCAACCTCTCCACAATGGCCAAGACCAGAGAGCTGTGTAAGGACATCAGGGATAACATTGTAGACCTGCACAAGGCTGGGATGGGCTACAGGACAATAGGGAAGCAGCTTGGTGAGAAGGCAACAACTGTTGGCGCAATTATTAGAAAATGGAAGAAGTTCAAGATGACGGTCAATCACCCTCGGTCTGGGGCTCCATGCAAGATCTCACCTCGTGGGGCATCAATGATCATGAGGAAGGTGAGGGATCAGCCCAGAACTACACGGCAGGACCTGGTCAATGACCTGAAGAGAGCTGGGACCACAGTCTCAAAGAAAACCATTAGTAACACACTACGCCGTCATGGATTAAAATCCTGCAGCGCACGCAAGGTCCCCCTGCTCAAGCCAGCGCATGTCCAGGCCCGTCTGAAGTTTGCCAATGACCATCTGGATGATCCAGAGGAGGAATGGGAGAAGGTAATGTGGTCTGATGAGACAAAAATATAGCTTTTTGGTCTAAACTCCACTCGCCGTGTTTGGAGGAAGAAGAAGGATGAGTACAACCCCAAGAACACCATCCCAACCGTGAAGCATGGAGGTGGAAACATCATTCTTTGGCGATGCTTTTCTGCAAAGGGGACAGGACGACTGCACCGTATTGAGGGGAGGATGGATGGGGCCATGTATTGCGAGATTTTGGCCAACAACCTCCTTCCCTCAGTAAGAGCATTGAAGATGGGTCGTGGCTGGGTTTTCCAGCATGACAACGACCCGAAACACACAGGAGGGCAACTAAGGAGTGGCTCCGTAAGAAGCATCTCAAGGTCCTGGAGTGGCCTAGCCAGTCTCCAGACCTGAACCCATTAGAAAATCTTTGGAGGGAGCTGAATGTCCGTATTGCCCAGCAACAGCCCCGAAACCTGAAGGATCTGAGAAGGTCTGTATGGAGGAGTGGGCCAAAATTCCTGCTGCAGTGTGTGCAAACCTGGTCAAGACCTACAGGAAACGTATGATCTGTGTAATTGCAAACAAAGGTTTCTGTACCAAATATTAATTTCTGCTTTTCTGATGTATCAAATACTTATGTCATGCAATAAAATGCAAATTAATTACTTAAAAATCATACAATGTGATTTTCTGAATTTTTTTTTAGATTCCGTCTCTCAGAGTTGAAGTGTACCAATGATAAAAATTACAGACCTCTACATGCTTTGTAAGTAGGAAAACCTGCAAAATTGGCAGTGTATCAAATACTTGTTCTCCCCACTGTATATGGGCCGTGTGTATCCTGAGGTAGCTCCTCTCTGAGAACCTCTTCCCGCAGTGTGTACAGGCGAACGGCTTCTCTCCCTTGTGGACCTTCAAGTGCATCTTCAGCTGGTGCTGGTGGGAGAACCTCTTCTCACACTGGGGCAGCTGTAGGATTTCTCCCCTGTGTGGACTCTCTGGTGCCTCTTCAGGCTGGACGAGTGGGAGAAACTGGCCCCGCACAGGTGGCAGCTGAATGGTTTCTCCCCTGTGTGGACCCTCAGGTGCCTCTTCAGGTTGGAAGAGTCAGAGAAACTGGCCCGGCACAGGTGGCAGCCAAATGGTTTCTCCCCCGTGTGCATCCTCTGGTGGATCTCCACCTGTTTGGGGAAACTGAAGGCTTTCCCACAGAACGAACACGGGAAGCGCTTCTCTTTGCCACCGGATCTACTGATAGCATTACTACTACTGTCATTTGTCAATGAGCTTGTGTAGCCATTTAGTGTTGAGGCACTGGCATTGTCTGAGGTCTGGTTTAACATTAGGAGAGTGTGAGGAGGCCGAAGGCCAGGGAGTGTCTGTGTTGTCGCAGGGTCCATGTTCCAGTTGATAGATCCTATAGAAGGCAGGCTGAAGGCAGCACCTGTTAGGGGGTTAACCTGAGGCACCATCAGTCTCTCTGAATCACAACTATAGGAGCAGGACGGAGCATTGCTAACCGAGTCTGTGTCTGTTCTCATACGGACACCTCCCTGCCCCCGAAGACCAAATCTATGCCTCGCCCTGGTCTCAGCCAGTCTGTTGTCATGGAGACTAAGTTCGGTTGTTGTTTTGTGTTCAGCTGTCAGTTTCTGGTTGTGGTTAACATTGTTGTTTCCCAGCCCAGAGTTGAGGACGCTGTCCCATCCACTGACCTCCACTATGTCGCTTCTGGACCTGGCCTGCTCAGTGATGATATCCCCTGGGCCCTTGGCTGCACCAGTCTGGGTCTGGGAATCCAAGATGGCTGCCCAGTCTCCTCTGTTAGCCTCCAGCCAACCACCTAGAGGAAGAGGTTAGAAAATAGACTAAAAACATGCTAATTTTTTTGTCAACAAGTTCATACATTATAGTGTTTTTGTATGTTAACATAAGTTCTATTGATTTTATTTTATGAATGAAGAAAAAACTATTGCCAGGTGCATCACTATTCCCATTGGTGATATATTACTGTGTGTAGGCTAAAGATGGGTTGGTTGTTTAGCAACAAAACCGACGGGGTTGGCTTAGATTGTTGACAACATGTAAGCTATATTTTGTCTCCAATGTTTATTGACAACATAAATACATTTGCACAATAAGCACTTGTTGTCTCTCAAATACATCGTTACAGTTGTTGGTTAGATAGCGAATTTTTTTCCTTATTAGCATAGACATGACATCAGTCAAAACACCTCAAAACAAGACATGGCATCAAGAACAAGATAAAACTAGCTGAAACGAGCCACCTACGATTCCCCAAATGGCAGCTTATTGTCATTGTTGCTAGCTATCTGGCCATCCAGAATCACAACATCACACGGACTTCTGCCCCATCGCACACATCGTTTTCGTGACGTTGACAGCTAACCCGTCTATATGCATTTCTCCCTTACCTTGCTCCCCCATCTTTAGTCCACTCAGCAGATCAATGCTCTCTGGTCTGTCTTCTATTGTCTCCTCTTTGACTAGCAGCAGATCAGGCTTCCCATCCTCCATGTCTACTGACTGTAAGAGATACAGAGTAAGAGGATATGAGCACCCTGCTATGGAGCATCTTCTGATTGGGCAATTAGGGATTGCTATGAGTACTATGCAAACATGTTAGTTAATTTGATTACTTTACACTCTTTAATGGTTTGATAATTCAAAGGCATGGTCTCACACTTAAGACAAAATGAATCAAGACCTGGGCCCGTATCCACAAAGAGTCTCAGAGTAGGAGTGCTGATCTAGGATCTTTCCATATAATCTTATTCATTATGATCTAAAAGGCAAAACTGATCCTAGATCAGCACTCCTGCTCTGAGATGCTTTGTGGATACGGGCCCTGACCTAATACCATTCAGACAGTAGTTCACAGTGGGCTCACCTCAGTGAGACTGTGTGTGGTCCTGTGCTGCTCAGCTGGTTCCTCAGTGGGTTCAGGAGGAGGTGTAGTCTGGTTGTCCTCCATGACCATGGTCCCCTCAGGGTTCCCCAAACCCTCCTCACACCCCTCCTCCTTCATCAGCAGCACCTCTGGACCCTCCTCCTAGAAGAGACAGGTGACACAGATTACACAGACATACAGTGAAGGAAAAAAGTATTTGATCCCCTGCTGATTTTGTAAGTTTGCCCTCTGACAAAGAAATGATTGGTCTATAATTTTAATGGTAGGTTTATTTGAACAGTGAGAGACAGAATAACAACAACAAAATCCAGAAAAACGCATGTCAAAAATGTTATAAATTGATTTGCATTTTAATGAGGGAAATAAGAATTTGACCCCCTCTCAATCAGAAAGATTTCTGGCTCCCAGGTGTCTTTTATACAGGTAACGAGCTGAGATTAGGAGCACACTCTTAAAGGGAGTGCTCCTAATCTCAGCTTGTTACCTGTATAAAAGACACCTATCCACAGAAGCAATCAATCAATCAGATTCCAAACTCTCCACCATGGCCAAGACCAAAGAGCTCTCCAAGGATGTCAGGGACAAGATTGTAGACCTACACAAGGCTGGAATGGGCTACAAGACCATCGCCAAGCAGCTTGGTGAGAAGGTGACAACAGTTGGTGTGATTATTCGCAAATGGAAGAAACACAAAAAACCTGTCAATCTCCCTCGGCCTGGGGCTCCATGCAAGATCTCACCTCGTGGAGTTGCAATGATCATGAGAACGGTGAGGAATCAGCCCAGAACTACACGGGACGATCTTGTCAATGATCTCAAGGCAGCTGGGACCATAGTCACCAAGAAAACAATTGGTAACACACTACGCCGTGAAGGACTGAAATCCTGCAGCGCCCGCAAGGTCCCCCTGCTCAAGAAAGCACATATACAGGGCCGTCTGAAGTTTGCCAATGAACATCTGAATGATTCAGAGGAGAACTGGGTGAAAGTGTTGTGGTCAGATGAGACCAAAGTTGAGCTCTTTGGCATCAACTCAACTCACCGTGTTTGGAGGAGGAGGAATGCTGCCTATGACCCCAAGAACACCATCCCCACCGTCAAACATGGAGGTGGAAACATTATGCTTTGGGGGTGTTTTTCTGCTAAGGGGACAGGACAACTTCACCGCATCAAAGAGACGATGGACATGGCCATGTACCGTCAAATCTTGGGTGAGAACCTCCTTCCCTCAGCCAGGGCATTGAAAATGGGTCGTGGATGGGTATTCCAGCATGACAATGACCCAAAACACACGGCCAAGGCAACAAAGGAGTGGCTCAAGAAGAGGCACATTAAGGTCCTGGAGTGGCCTAGCCAGTCTCCAGACCTTAATCCCATAGAACATCTGTGGAGGGAGCTGAAGGTTCGAGTTGCCAAACGTCAGCCTCGAAACCTTAATGACTTGTAGAAGATCTGCAAAGAGGAGTGGAACAGAATCCCTCCTGAGATGTGTGCAAACCTGGTGGCCAAGTACAAGAAACGTCTGACCTCTGTGATTGCCAACAAGGGTTTTGCCACCAAGTACTAAGTCATATTTTGCAGAGGGGTCAAATACTTATTTCCCTCATTAAAATGCAAATCAATTTATAACATTTTTGACATGCGTGTTTCTGGATTTTTTGATTGTTATTCTGTCTCTCACTGTTCAAATAAACCTACCATTAAAATTATAGACTGATCATTTCTTTGTCAGTGGGCAAACGTACAAAATCAGCAGGGGATCAAATACTTTTTTTCCCCCTCACTGTACACTCCCTCAGGTACGTACACACTCACACACAGATAATAAACACACTTTCAACATGGAGTGTTTACCCATCCCCACTATGTTTGAGTCCTGAGAATTACTTCATTGTTGTTAAACCCATCATGGTGGACATAAATGTTGTTGTGGGTAAAAATAAGTCAGCTATGATAAGTCAAAAGTCATCATCAGACGAATCTGACAAAACTATTGTGACGTGTACAGTAGGTGTTTGTTAGTGTGGGGGTATGTGTAGGTATATTTAGTAAGTCTATAATGGTTATAAAGCGCTGTCTGGTGTATGCAGAATAGGGTGAGATCAGATGTGATGTACAGTGGGGACAAAAAGTATTTAGTCAGCCACCAATTGTGCAAGTTCTCCCACATAAAAAGATGAGAGAGGCCTGTAATTTTCATCATAGGTACATGTCAACTATGACAGACAAATTTAGATTTTTTTTTCTAGAAAATCACATTGTAGGATTTTTTATGAATTTATTTGCAAATTATGGTGGAAAATAAGTATTCGGTCACCTACAAACAAGCAAGATTTCTGGCTCTCACAGACCTGTAACTTCTTCTTTAAGAGGCTCCTCTGTCCTCCACTCGTTACCTGTATTAATGGCACCTGTTTGAACTTGTTATCAGTATAAAAGACACCTATCCACAACCTC
Source organism: Coregonus lavaretus (assembly GCF_964263955.1). Taxonomy (NCBI): domain Eukaryota; kingdom Metazoa; phylum Chordata; class Actinopteri; order Salmoniformes; family Salmonidae; genus Coregonus; species Coregonus lavaretus. The sequence continues at coordinate 1,097,936 of NW_028167177.1, read as the reverse complement.
AAACAGTCACACTACAAACTCCACTATGGCCAAGACCAAAGAGCTGTCAAAGGACACCAGAAACAAAATTGTAGACCTGCACCAGGCTGGGAAGACTGAATCTGCAATAGGTAAGCAGCTTGGTTTGAAGAAATCAACTGTGGGAGCAATTATTAGGAAATGGAAGACATACAAGACTACTGATAATCTCCCTCGATCTGGGGCTCCACGCAAGATCTCACCCCGTGGGGTCAAAATGATCACAAGAATGGTGAGCAAAAATCCCAGAACCACACGGGGGGACCTAGTGAATGACCTGCAGAGAGCTGGGACCAAAGTAACAAAGCCTACCATCAGTAACACTACGCCGCCAGGGACTCAAATCCTGCAGTGCCAGACGTGTCCCCCTGCTTAAGCCAGTACATGTCCAGGCCCGTCTGAAATTTGCTAGAGTGCATTTGGATGATCCAGAAGAGGATTGGGAGAATGTCATATGGTCAGATGAAACCAAAATATAACTTTTTGGTAAAAACTCAACTCGTCATGTTTGGAGGACAAAGAATGCTGAGTTGCATCCAAAGAACACCATACCTACTGTGACGCATGGGGGTGGAAACATCATGCTATTATTATTATTATTATTATTATTATTATTATTATTATTATGCTTTGGGGCTGTTTTTCTGCAAAGGGACCAGGACGACTGATCCGTGTAAAGGAAAGAATAAATGGGGCCATGTATCGTGAGATTTTGAGTGAAAACCTCCTTCCATCAGCAAGGGCATTGAAGATGAAACGTGGCTGGGTCTTTCAGCATGACAATGATCCCAAACACACCGCCCGGGCAACGAAGGAGTGGCTTCGTAAGAAGCATTTCAAGGTCCTGGAGTGGCCTACAGTCTCCAGATCTCAACCCCATAGAAAATCTTTGGAGGGAGTTGAAAGTCTGTGTTGCCCAGCGACAGCCCCAAAACGTTGCCAACAAAGGGTATGTAACAAAGTATTGAGAAACTTTTGTTATTGACCAAACACTTATTTTCCACCATAATTTGCAAATAAATTCATTTAAAATCCTACAATGTGATTTTCAGATTTTTTTTTCTCATTTTGTCTGTCATAGTTGACGTGTACCTATGATGAAAATTACAGGCCTCTCATCTTTTTAAGTGGGAGAACATGCACAATTGGTGGCTGACTAAATACTTTTTTCCCCACTGTATACTAAAGAGAGTTTCAATGAAAGTCTTAGAATGAAAAGTCCCATTTTGTGTTTATTAAAAATAAAGAAGTGTACACCATTTGAAAAACACACATACATGTCTCACTAACAATATGCATGAACTTGATAAACGGCATTCATTTTCTCATTAAAAATGTATTGGGGGGGATTAATTAGTTGAATGGAAGTAATGAAATAGGCATTTGAGAACATCATATAGCCTACACCAGGAGTCTCCAACCTTTTCTAGCATGAGAGCTACTTTTAAAAAATGAAACATGTCGTCGCAAGCTACTATTTTTTTCCTATCTTTCAAATAAGCACATTCTTCTCCTCTCCCCTGCAACTCTTCCCTTAGTGTATGAAAAAAGTAGTGTTTTCTGTCAATATACCTGATAAATTCATGGTTAATAAAATCTGTGATTATGTTCTGTTATATTTTTCCTGGTTTAGATTTGTTTTGATTTTATACTCTTACAATTAAAGTAGAAAAACAACGGAATTGGATCTTCTGAGTCCATGCCAATGCTTAAATCATCTCAGAATACTTGTATATTTTTTTGGTCTGGAAGAAAACTAAAAATATGTATTTTTGAGTGTATTTCCCCTTTAATTGCGCATCTAGCGAGTGAGGATTGTGCCATCTAGGGATGGTTCTGTACTGCTGCTGCTCATTTCATGGCAAAGTTAGCAAATAACAAAGAATAGATCCAAATTATATACTTACTCATGATATACTTCTGCCAGGTACTTTGCAATTAACATTTAATTGAGGTTTTGGGGAAAGTATTTCACACAATATGTAACAGACTTTTTAGGCTTATACAGTGCCTTCGGAAAGTATTCAGACCGCTTGAATTTTTCCACATTTTGTTACGTTACAGCCTTATTCTAAAATTGATTAAATTGTTTTTTTCCCTCATCAATCTATTCAGATCCTTTACTCAGTACTTTGTTGAAGCACCTTTGGCAGCGGTTACAGCATCAAGACTATTTGGGTATGACGCTACAAGCTTTGCACACCTGTATTTGGGGAGTTTCTCCCATTATTCTCTGCAGATCCTCTCAAGCTCTCTCAGGTTGGATGGGGAGCGTCGCTGCAGAGCTATTTTCAGGTCTCTCCAGAGATGTTCGATCGGGTTCAAGTCCAGGCTCTGGCTGGGCCACTCAAAGACATTCAGAGACCTGTCCCGAAGCCACTCCTGCATTGTCTTGGCTGTGTGCTTAGGGTCGTTGTCCTGTTGAAAGGTAAACCTTCACCCCAGTCTGAGGTCCTGAGCACTCTGGAGCAGGTTTTCATCAAGGATATCTTGTACTTTATTCCGTTCATCTTTGCCTTGATCCTGACTAGTCTCCCAGTCCCTGCTACTGAAAAACATCCCCACAGCATGATGCTGCCACCACCATGCTTCACCGTAGGGATGGTGCCATGTTTCCTCCAGACGTGACGCTTGGCATTCAGGCCAAAAGAGTTCAATCTTGGTTTCATCAGACCAGAGAATCTTGTTTCTCATGGTCTGAGAGTCCAGGTGCCTTTTGGCAAACTCCAACCGGGCTGTCATGTGCCTTTTACTGAGGAGTGGCTTCTGTCTGGCCACTCTACCATTAAGGCTTGATTGGTGGAGTGCTGCAGAGATGGTTGTCCTTCTGGATGTTTCTCCCATCTCCACAGAGGAACTCTAGAGCTGACCAAGGCCCTTCTCCCCCGATTGCTCAGTTTGGCCGGGCGGCCAGCTCTAAGAAAGAGTCTTGGTGGTTCCAAACTTCTTCCATTTAAGAATGATGGAGGCCACTGTTTTTGGGTACCCTTCCCCAGATCTGTGCCTCTACACAATCCTATCTACGGTCAATTCCTTCGACCTCATGGCTTGGTTTTTGCTCTGACGTGCACTGTCAACTGTGGGACCTTATATATAGACAGGTGTGCACCCTTCCAAATCATGTCCAATCAATTGAATTTACCACAGGTGGACTCCAATCAAGTTGTAGAACATCTCAAGGATGATCAATGGAAACAGGATGCACCTGAGCTCAATTTCGAGTCTATTAGCAAAAGGTCTGAATACTTATCTAAATAAGGTATTTCGGTTGATTAATTTTAATACATTTGCTAAAATTACAAAAAAACTGTTTTCGCTTCGTCATTAAGGGGCAATGTGTGTAGATTGCTGAGGAATTTTATTTATTTAATCCATTTTAGAATAAGGCTGTAACGTAACAAAATGAATGTGGAAAAAGTCAAGGGGTCTGAATACTTTCCGAAGGCAACGTATATGCCTTTTTATAAACTGGGTGATTCGAGCCCTGAATGCTGATTGGCTCATACCATGTGTATGACAAAACATAAATTTTTACTGCTCTAATTATGTTAGTAACCAGTTTATAATAGCAATAAGGCACCTCAGGGGTTTGTGGTATATGGCCAATATACCACGGCTAAGGGCTGTATCCAGGCACTCCGCGTTGCGTCGTGCTTAGAACAGCCCTTAGCCGTGGTATATTGGCTATATATCACACACCTTTGTGCCTTATTGCTTAAATATATCACACAATGTCTGGATGCAATATTCTACCCAGGAATATTCAACACTGAAATCTGTTAATCTCCTTATACCAAATGCATCTGTGGGTATTTTCTACTGACAACAATTAAAATTAATCTTTGTCTTTAGTGAAGGGTTTGATCTCAAGTCCGAAGCTATCAAGTGGAATGGTTATTTTCTATGTTTCTATTGAGTGGAATGTTTTTTCTGCTGGTGTATCCTGAGGTAGGTCCTCTCTGAGAACCTCTTCTCACACAGGGGGCAGCTGTACGGTTTCTCCCCTGTGTGGACCCGCTGGTGCCTCTTCAGGTCACCAGCCTGGGCGAAACGCATGTGACATTGGGTACAGCTGTAGGGTTTTTCCCCTGTGTGGACCATCTGGTGCCTCTTCAGGTGGCCACCCTGGGTGAAGCGCATATGACACTGTGTACAACTGAAGGGTTTCTCCCCTGTGTGGACCCTCTGGTGGATCTCCACCTTCTGGAGGCAGCTGAATCCTTTGTTACAGAACATGCAGAAGAACCGTTTCTCTTTACTATTGCCTGATGTGACTCCCCCTCCCTGAGCCTGGGCTCTAGCCCTGTCATTTGAGTTCAATACCTGATCAAAAAGGACGTGGCCGTGTGAATCGGAAGGCCCCATCGACGTGGACACTGGGTCGTAATCCCTGAGCATGTGTAAAGGGGAGTGGGTAACGACATTTGGATTTGTCTCTAAGCTTTCCCTGTAATCTAAGAAATCTCTGCCCTGTGAGTGTCTGTCTCCTAGGTGACTATCTGCATTCCATGTGGGAGGAACGTGGCCCTCCACTTTCACAGTCACTTAATCTACAACCAGACCCTCCCCTTTCTTATCTAGGCACCCTTCAGAGTATACACTACTACTGTACTGGTTCCAGTCCCCTCTAGACAGATCAGTCTGTCTCTCTAAACCCAAGGGCATGTTGCCAGGGTCCATCTCTGTAGCGTAAGAACAAGATGGATCATCACCTCCAGTGTCTAACGCGTCACCATCCACACGGGAATGAACCGTCCTCTGGCGAAACATTGGTAAATACTCTGAGCCAGGAGCAGGGTGACTGCCCAGGGGCCCCAGCCTCTCTGGGTCTGATCTGTGGTCAGATCCTGAGTGTAAGAGCCTGTGTGTTACAGTTAAAGTGTTGGTGTCTGTCTCTGTCTTGAGGACGGTGTTCAGCGTTCCACTGACCTCCGTGATGCTGCGTCGGGTTCTGGGCTGCACTGAGGCGGTGGTGGGGTCCTCCATGGCTACAGGGGGCGCTTCAGATGCTCCAGTCTGGATCTCTCTGCTGTGCCGTGGGTCCTCCTCTACTTCAGACCTGTCCTGCTTGACCCCAGGACCTGCATCTGCAGACTGACACAAGAAGAGAGGAGGTTATTACCGGTAAATGAGTTGAATTGTATAACAATGTCGTAGTGAAGTCTCACAATCTCCCCTATGGCAGATAAATAAGGATGTACATGTAAGCAAGTGAATAGGTGAGGGGAGCCTTTCTGAACTAAACGGGCCACATTTGATTTACAAAGTAATTGTAGTTTTTAATGCAACACTACTGTCTTCCACTAACCTCTATGTCGATAACGTGCTGGGTTGAGGTTCCACTTCCCTCATCAACAGTGATTGGTTGGTCATCTCTCCATGTATTGTGTCCCGCTGGCTTCACAAAGCTCTTGTGGCCTCCAGTTAGATGTCCTTCACCTGAGAAAGTGATTGGGGGAAAATAGGTGTTTAGGTTAGCTACTGTCTGCTCAACGGTAAAGACCCTTTTCTGTGTTTGCAAATATAATAATAATAATAATTATAATAATTATTATAATAATATAATATGCCATTTAGCAGACGCTTTTATCCAAAGCTACTTACAGTCGTGCGTGCATACATTTTTTTTTGTGTATGGGTGGTCCTGGGGATCGAACCCACTACCTTGGCGTTACAAGCGCCGTGCTCTACCAGCTGAGCTACAGAGGACCACACAACATGAGGGCGAAGAGTGCAATTTGGTTGCAGAACACAGGGAGTTCTCATAGAACGCCAGGGGAAAAAACAATTTACATGTTGCTTATGAGTGCATTTCACAGTACTTTGGTATTTATATTGGATTTTAATTGGACCCCTAGAGGGCATAATTCTTCCTGATATGTATTACCTGTAGGTGTCGAGGCAGTCAGCCTAGCCGGTAGGATTAACCGAAATGTCAGTTATTTTTCGGTTTTTAAACAACTAATTGACCAACATCTGTTCAATTATTTGAATTCCATTTAGTTCGGGTTTTTTTCTGTGAGCTCCATGTGCAGTTTCTGTAGAGAGAAATCAGATCAAGCCTGAACTGTGCAATATAGTAGGGAGTTGTAGTTTCCAACACGCCAACATTATACATAGTTTAGCTCTGAAAATGTGCTAATTAACTACAATGACCATAATCTATTTCGCACCAGCTTAAACTTGTCTGGTCTGTGTGGAGCAGACGTGGAGACTGAAAGCCAATTTATGCTTGATCCGAAAAATGGAGGGTGTGACGCAATTACGGAGCCTCCAGAGGCATGCAGAGGCCAAATCAAGCTCCATATCGCATCGCCGTGGGCCTCTCAAAATGTTGTAACAATGCGGAGGGTTCCATATAGCTCCGCATTGACATGATTGGTTGACGGAAGGTGGTGGCGGTACGTCCTGTATAAACACAAACTCACTTCCTTGACAACTTCCTTCACAATAGCTCTGCTCCGATAAGCGCAAGAGGTATGAAAGCCCTAACTTCTGCAGAGGCTGCATCGCATTAAATGCTGTACTGCCACTTCAGGTGTCGGATTGACCATGCAGAACCTTTGAGAGAAGCGAGAACGTGCAATCGAGAGGGCTTGAAAGCAGTTGCTTGGCAAGCCTGAAAATACATGATCTGAGTGATTGATAGTTGGTATTCAGCAGTCAATAAAGTATGACTTATTTACTTTGAATTATTACTAAAATTGTGATTTTGTCATACAGCATTGGCAGACGATGAGTTGAAATGAAATAATAGTCATCAAATAAAACATATTTTATTAAAGTAAAGTAATGTGAATAAGCAGTAATGGGCAGTCACTACCATCATGGGTATTTTATTAATTGTTTTATTCTGTGTTATATCATTCAACCCACATAATGCATAGCGCATTTGTAATAAAAAAAAAATAAGTAAACGAAATCGGTGATACGTTTTTTATAATCGAACCGAAACCAAATCGACCTCAAAAGCACATTGTTCAGCACTGCCAGCCTGTAATACACTCATGTCCCCGGTGGACCGACTCGTACATAGGGGGGGGGGGGGGGGGGGGGGGAATGGTGGAAATATGCGTAATGTCTTAATAAAAAAATAATAATGCTACTTCCTGATATTGCGGTCCGCATTCAGCCAGAGGTAGACAGACTCACTTGGTGTGCAACATCCGAAAGTTGTCCGATTTTCTTTTGTATTTATTAGGACAGTACGCACATTTCGTCCGTGTTTTCCCCACTGACGAGCCATTAAATCAAAGTTAAGGAGGAAACTGAAGCCTTTGCAGCCTGAATGGAGGCTGTTTTATGTACGAGCCGGTCCATGGGGGACAAGTGTATTGCTGGCTGAATACATTAAAGTCGGTTGTAAGATGACAAACGATATAAAAGGCCGGTTGGGCTAGGCTAAATGTACCTCTTGCCATTCCTCTGCATCGGTCAAGGATCTTGACACTACTGGGACGACTGGCGAGGGCGCGTTCTCGCATTATCCTCTCTGCGCGCTCCCGTGCCACCTTCAGTTCCAGTAGCTGTAGTTTCCTCCGCAATCCCCTGTTTTCTTTCTGGCTTTGAGAAATTTCCAAACGAAACACTGCATAGTCGTCGTCTACGACTTTACAGATCTCTGCCACGGCTGCATTCGCTAGCACCTCCATAATGGAGGCTATTTGAGTGTGAAAAACCATACAGTTAACGTTAGCCATTTTTAGCTAACGTTACCTAGATAGCATCTATAAACAAAGCCCCGTCACCAACGCGAATTAAACACTGCCTGGGGTAGTTATGTGATGCTGTGCAGTTAAAGACGTCATATTTTGAGTTCCAGAGTGTTAATAAACGTCTAAATAACATCAATATAAACGCTGGTTTCTGGTCACTGTTCACTTCCGTTCTTATTCTTTAAAGTTTTATGGCCGACTACTGTACGGGGTCTTATTCTTAGATATTATTGCGGTCCGCAAACAAATGCTAAAGGTGCATGCCGCCACCTACTGTAGTGGCTGTATATATCAGCCCAAATAATAAACAAAATAAAAATAAACAACAACAAAACTCAATTTACTCCTTTATTCAGATTCAACTGCCAAAGCCCATTCCTACAGGCTCTGGGGCCTGAGAAGGAAGAGCATCTTCGGACATTATTCTTTGCAATGTTTTGGCAGTGAAGTCCTGGAAACCCCAAAACCTTTCAGCTCCAGTTTCTTTGACTTTTTGTTCGTTTATGAGTACAATTAATCATATGTTTGATAAACACCCTAAAATCCACCTTCTTCACAATCAGCATATCAGTTTCCCTTAACTATTGAACAACACTCAATCTCCACAGTCTCCGGAGCATCCACCGCCATATCTTCAGCTCCCCTCTCTCATTCAACTATTTCACGTGCCTCCATGTAGGAAACCTGCTGTATAGCCCTGACCCTTGCCACTTCATACTCCTTTACCCTAACCAGTCACTCCGGGAAATTGGGAACGTGGTTGCCATCACAATTACAACATCGTACACCCTCAGATTCTTCAACAACATTCCTTCGGCACACACTTGATACATGTCCATACCTTTTGCAATTCCGGCAAAACAGCGACTTGGACACAAAAGATCTCACCACATATATATAACATATCCCATCTTCACATGTGAAGGGAGATACTCTTCATCAAACATCAATAATACCGACAGGCTTTCTTCTTTTCCCCCATCCACTACACGGTTCAGCCGGCGTGCTCCAACTACTCCAACTACTCGTAAACCACGAGGCCTCCACATCCAACGCGACGCCAGAGATGACACCTTTTAACAGTGCTCTGCTACAAAAATCAAAACTCTCCACTTCATAAGTCAACAGTTTATCGATCCTTAATGCCTTTTCCTTCTGCTCTTTCAACACACAAGAAATCCAAACAAAACCACTTCTGGTCACTCTGACTGACTCCACCTTTCACAATGCATCACTTACCATCCTTGATACTTCAAACGGATCTCCCAAAAATGCATCATTGTTAGTGAACCTTACTCCAACCAGAAACCTATACTCCTCAACAATTTTAGCCCTTTCTGTTCCATTTTCCTTTATCACTGTCTTCCACCAAACTGTAAGGATCCACTCTCTCCACAAATCTCACCCCCACTTGGCCAGAATCATCCTTTATGTGCTCGGAATGAGGCCCGAAGTCGGCAGTCCTCACCGCGGGTACGTCATCCACGCTCCCGCCAGGTTCCATCTCCGAGCTACTAGAGCACGCATCCCTCTTTTTACACTTGTCGCCAACCTTCCTTACCACTCCGCTTCCCTCTACACTTAAATCATTCTCGGCTGTCATCACCACACCTGGCACCGCAATTGATTCACCCTCACTCTTCATGTTCAATTTCCTTCTCTAGCTCTTCCAGAAGTTGTGTAATCCTCTATTCCATATTCACTCAGGACATATTTCACTTTTCTGCCATATTCTCCTTCACCAAGGTTTGTACAATCCCCCACTCCATATTTATTCATATGTTCCAGTTTCTTCCTTTTTCCCTTATCAGCCATCTTACCCAATTGCCTGAAGTTGGGCAACTACGACTGGGGCTGCTAACATCACGCCTTCTTTTTTTTTTTCTTCAAGGCTTTATTGGCGGACTACATCCAAAAAGGTGTATTGCCGCCACCTACTGGGTGGGGTAAAAACAAAGATTTTTATTTATTTATCCACATATCCTCAAAAAACTAAACAATGGTCAATGTACTCCAATGTACTCAGATCCCTACACAGGCTCTGGGGCCTGAGAGGGGGAAGCATCTTCAGACAGTATTTACTGCAATGTTTCAGCCGTGAGATCCAATAACCTTTTAGCCGCTTTCACAATGATTTCCAGTTTCTTCGATTTATTGTTAGTTTGTCCTGCGCAATAAACGCAACAAAATCAACCTTCTTCACAATTAGTATTTCAGGATCTCTCAACTGACTGACATCCACAGACTGTTGGGCATCATCCACAGCCATAGCTTCATCATCTCTACTTGCTGCTTTGACAATTTTCACTGCCTCTGCATAGGAGACCTTATCGACAGCCCTGATCCTTCCTACTTTGACCTCTTTCACCCGAACAGGGAACTCTGGAACGTGATTCCCATCACAATTGCAACACTGTGTCGCCTCAGACTCTTTAACAATGAAGAGTCTGCAAACACTTGACACATGGCCAAACTTTTTACATTTATGACATTTAAGTGGCTTTTGTACATAAGCTCGCACCGCATATCTCATATAGCCCAGCTTTACATGGGTCTGGAGAACTTCTTCATCAAACATCAATAATACAGAAAGGCTTTCCTCCTTCTTTCCATTCACAGTGCGGGTTAAGCGACGTGAATCAACGATTCCTGGCATGTTCATCTTAAACCATGAAGCCTTGATATTCATCGAGACGCCAGATATGACACCTTTTACCAGTGCCCTACTCTGATAATCATAGCATTCCACTTCATTCGTCAATAATTTGTACATCCACAGTGCCTTCTCCTTTTGACACACATGAAATCGACATCATACCAATCCTGGTCACTCTGACTGACTCCACTTCTCCCAATGCATCCTACAGCATCTTTGTGGCCGCAAACGGGTTTCCCACAAAAAACATCCTTGCTCATGAATCGCACTCCAACGAGGAATGAGGCGTTATCATACCGAGGCTTATCATGATTTACAACTTCATCCCTTTTAGCTCCATTCTTAGATGTTACAGTATTCCACTAATTTCTTCTAGCTTCACTCGCTCCAACGAAATCAAGCATTGCTTCTGCTTCCGCCATTGCTCTCTCAATCGAATTGTCTGCCATTCACACTTCTTCTTCTTTAAATTTGTATTGGCCAATCGGCACCAATTGTACTGGAGTGTGAGGCCGGTCACGGCCTTCCTAAACTACTATATTCTCTTAACTAACCCTGAATTTCAAAATAAATAAATAAATAATCTACAAACCTCATTACTTAAACTCTCCCTTTCTACATCATACATTTCACTAAATAATAATACATGTTCAACCCCTCTACAATACACACATCACACATTCCAGTACCATGTTTCCCTATCAATTTCAAATAAGAATTAAATCCTGTATGCCCCAATCTCATCCTATACAACATAACTTCCTCCCTTCTGTTCCCATTACATGACACTATCTCCCGTACAGATGACCTTTCACTTAAAAAATGTATCCCCTTACTACTTTTCATCCCATTGCCTCTGCCAGCAATACAACTAATTTTCCCGAATCAATATTTACATTTCTCCTCTACCCAACTGCACCTGTATATACACAATATTATTTGTCACTGCTTTCTTTGCTATTATATCTACTATATCATTTTAATTAACTCCTGTATGAGTACTAATCCAACTAAACTGAATTTCAATACCATTTCTTTGTAACCACAACAGCGTCATTACCTCTAACCATAAATCCTCTCGTTCTGATTTTCCAGATCTTAAAATAGACTAAACTGATGCAGAGTCCGAACATATTGCCAGTAGCCATGCGTGGGTTAAATCACGGGGAAGCCAAGCCAGCAAAAAAAAGCCATATTACAACCCGTGTTGTGATAATTGCATTGTTTGCTCTATAACCTGTTAGTTCATATGCCTTGATCCCGTGATATATAGGCCTAAGGCCGAGACAATAAGAAGACAGACACAGTGGCAGAATAAATTCAACCACACCTTTGTTTCATCACAAAACCGGAGAGCAACATCTGTCTGGTGAAGTCCACAAAACATATTGCATGTAACAAACAGTTACATGACCTACAGCATGGTCAAGCAAGTTAATGTTTCCGACATTTTTGGACTACTTAACAACTATGGATTTAGAACCACGGCGAGTTACTGCAAGTCACAAAAGAAACAGGCGCTGCCTCCACTATTATAGCAATATTTCAACATCATCTAGTCAAATACAGTGACAACTAAAAGATACCAAAAACAATTTAGCCCAATCAATGTAAGCTAAATATGATGTGGTTGTTCATGGTACTGATTTGTGTGTGTATGTGTGTGTGCGCAAGTAGAAACAAAATATTGACTCACCCTACTTGTAGAGAAACGGCAATGCCATCCTCCTCTTTCAAGTTTCCTAAACGGTCTATGACTCTGTCATACACACTTTTTGTTTTTGTTTTCCTAGGCTACCTGGCTAAAATACTTGCTCGCTAGACTACCTTCCTTTCATGGGCAACGATGTGCAAGGCCAGCTAGTTAACATTAGCATACTACATCTAGCTACATGTTGAACTTCCATCCTCTCAGGCCAGGGGCACAATGTATGAATTTATGGTTGGATCAGAATCGCGTTATGATCATTGTTATAATCATTGGCCAGTACGGATAATTAAATAAAAGTAAAAGTCAAAATCCCTATCTCCATCCATGGCTAATGACAGAAAGGGAAGATTTTAGCTAGCTAGCTAGCCACCAGAGGAGAACGACACAATGGGATGCAACAATTCAAGTTTTCTGTCAATGATGTTTGACTTCTAATATGATGTGATTGGTCTGAAGCCAAATCCAAACTGGCTTCCCTTGAGACTTTTTTTTGGTGAGCCAGGACCATTCACAGCTGAGCTCACTCAGTTTAGCTCAGCGCTGATTGGATATTATTGAATCATTTTTTATCAAGGGAGGCCAATGCTCGCTGGCTTCCCTTGCATTCAATGCTACGGCGGCAACAATGTCATGCTCTTTTTGACCAGACAGCATAGATGGGCTACACATACAGAGACAGAGGGCGCTGTTTCGTTCGCTTGGATGCTTTCTCCGGTGAGATACATTCAGCCTCTTGCGAATTGAAGGAAATATATGAAACCCATAGAGACAAAATATACATTATTTTGTATGTTTTTGGGGGGAAGCCTGGCTTCCCATGGCATCCATGAATACAAGCCACTGCATATTACTACTATCTTTTAAAATATTTACCTTACTTAGGTGATGTAGATGGAATAAAGTCATTCTATTCTTTTCTACTTTATTCTTTCTAACGCACTGACTTGTTTAGAAAGCACAGTGCGTTAGCAAGAATAGAGTAGAAAATAATAGAATGGCTTTATGCCATCTACATCACCTCAGTCAGGTCAATATTCAATTGTCATTGTTCTAGCCTTGGTTTACTGTCTCTCTAAAAACAGGTATTTACACAAGCCTGTTTCAAATGAAAAGTTAATGATGGGTATGTGGTTACTTACCTTCTTACCCTAAGACACTTCACATGATAACTATAATATGTCAGCTAATGAATAGTTCCCATGATAACTACACTGAAGAAAAATATAAACGCAACATGCAACAATTTCAAAGATTATACTGAGTTACAGTTCATATAAGGAAATCAGTCAATTGAAATATATTAATTAGGCCCTAATCTATAGATTTCACATGACTGGGAATACAGATATGCATCTGTTGGTCACAGATACCTTTTTTTTTTATGTAGGGGAGTGGATCAGAAAGCCAGTCAGTATCTGGTGTGACCATTTGCCTCATGCAGAGCGACATCTCCTTCGCATAGAGTTGATCAGGCTGTTGATTGTGGCCTGTGGAATGTTGTCCCACTCTTCTTCAATGGCTGTGCGAAGTTGCTTGATATTGGCGGGAACTGGAATACGCTGTCGTACACGTCGATCCAGAGCATCCCAAACATGCTCAATGGGTGACATGTCTGATGAGTATGCAGGCCATGGAAGAACTGGGGCATTTTCAGCTTCCAGGAATTGTGTACAGATCCATGCGACAGGGGCTGTGCATTATCATGCTGAAACATGAGGTGATGGCGGCGGATGAATGGCACGACAATGGGCCTCAGGATCTCGTCACGGTATCGCTGTGTATTCAAATTGCCATTGATAAAATACAATTGTGTTCGTTGTCCGTAGCTTATGCCTGCCCATAGCATAACCCCACCACCACGGGGCACTCTATTCACAAATTTGACATCAGCAAACCACTAGCCCACACGACGCCATCTGCCCGGTACAGTTGAAACCGGGATTCATCCATGAAGAGCACACTTCTCCAGTGTGCCAGTGACCATCGAAGGTGCACATTTGCCCACTGAAGTCAGTTACAACGTCAAACTGCAGTGTTGTCTGAGAAGGCTACTCAGGAAGGAGAATCTCTTGTAACATAGTTTGCACGTGAAGGGCCTCTCCTTGGTGTGAATGGTCTGGTGCTTTTTCACATAGTTCACCTAAGCGAAGCACTTCCCACACATGGGGCAGACGTACGACTTGTTGGCGTCCGTCCTAATGCTCGGCCTCCCACGTTTTGACCCAATGACACCAGAGGAGGTAGAACCAGGAGCCACCACCCTCAGGTGGTTATGCTGCGTTCATAACTACAGTGGGGAAAAAATGTATTTAGTCAGCCACCAATTGTGCAAGTTCTCCCACTTAAAAAGATGAGAGAGGCCTGTAATTTTCATCATAGGTACACGTCAACTATGACATACAAAATGAGAGAGAAAAATCCAGAAAATCACATTGTAGGATTTTTAATGAATTTATTTGCAAATTATGGTGGAAAATAAGTATTTGGTCAATAACAAAAGTTTCTCAATACTTTGTTATATACCCTTTGTTGGCAATGACACAGGTCAAACGTTTTCTGTAAGTCTTCACAAGGTTTTCACACACTGTTGTTGGTATTTTGGCCCATTCCTCCATGTAGATCTCCTCTAGAGCAGTGATGTTTTGGGGCTGTCGCTGGGCAACACAGACTTTCAACTCCCTCCAAATATTTTCTATGGGGTTGAGATCTGGAGACTGGCTAGGCCACTCCAGGACCTTGAAATGCTTCTTACGAAGCCACTCCTTCGTTGCCCGGGTGGTGTGTTTGGGATCATTGTCATGCTGAAAGACCCAGCCACATTTCATCTTCAATGCCTATTGCAGATTCAGTCTTCCCAGCCTGGTGCAGGTCTACAATTTTGTTTCTGGTGTCCTTTGACAGCTCTTTGGTCTTGGCCATAGTGGAGTTTGGAGTGTGACTGTTTGAGGTTGTGGACAGGTGTCTTTTATACTGATAACAAGTTCAAACAGGTGCCATTAATACAGGTAACGAGTGGAGGACAGAGGAGCCTCTTAAAGAAGAAGTTACAGGTCTGTGAGAGCCAGAAATCTTGCTTGTTTGTAGGTGACCAAATACTTATTTTCCACCATAATTTGCAAATAAATTCATTAAAAATCCTACAATGTGATTTTCTGGATTTTTTTCTCTCAATTTGTCTGTCATAGTTGACGTGTACCTATGATGAAAATTACAGGCCTCTCTCATCTTTTTAAGTGGGAGAACTTGCACAATTGGTGGCTGACTAAATACTTTTTTCCCCCACTGTAAGTGGGAAGTGGGAATTTCCCACATACGACTGGGAAAATTCCACTTAAACGGCCCTCCAACTGGTAGTTACTAGTGGGAAAGTCATCTATCATACCTGAGCTCCGACTTCTCCCATATGCTGACTTCTGACGTCACCTACTAAGGAAATGACCTCGATAACAGCATTTTCGGCAGTTAGATGTAACAACAAAACATTAAAAGCAATCTAGAAATATGTTTTTTGAACTCTATAATTTGTGGCCAAGCATGATAGCTGTACTTTGAGTTTATGGTTGACGCAGCTTGCTGTCCATTAGCCAATTAATGTTTCTCAATGAGTTCAAAGCACGTGAATGCATCCAACTGGTATTAATGCCTTCACAACTGGTAAAGGGCGGCGGGTAGCCTAGAGGTTAGAGCGTTGGGCCAGTAACCGAAAGGTCGGCTCGAATACCCGAGACGACAAGGTGAAAAATCTGTCAATGTGCCCTTGAGCAAGGCACATAACCCTAATTTGGTCCAGGGGCGCCGTACTACTATGGTTGACCCTGTAAAACAAAAACATTTCATTGCACCTGTCCGTTATATTTGACGATAAAATATCCAACCTCCAAATTGGTTACGAACACAGCAGGAGTCTTTGAGCTCCCTCCTTACATTTACATTTACGTCATTTAGCAGACGCTCTTATCCAGAGCGACTTACAGTTAGTGAGTGCATACATTTTCATACTTGACCTCTAGCCATTGTTTGGGTGTTGTTGGGATTGTGTGCTGTGTTATAGGCTAGGTACTTCTTGTGGTGAACGCCTATCCTGACACCGTCTGTATTAGTGGGGTAACCATGAGGTAAATGAGGAAGAATAGACACAGGTCCAGGCCTTCTATGAACCTGTCACCAGGCATTTGACGAGATCCTGATGACTTGCTGATAGACTACCACCGGGGGAGTTTCCCACCACTTTCTGTGAAGGCTGAAGCCCAGGGTGACCTGCTCTGTTCATAATGGATACTGTGGTGTTTGTATCATAGGAACAGGAGGGTCTATCTCTATCAGCCCCAGGCCCTGCTTCATCCCTGCACTGAGACTGTGAAGAGAAGGGTCTGGGCTGCAGACTGGATCCCTGACTGGAGCCTCGGTCTCTCTGATGACCACCAGGACTGAGGTTGTTCATTCCACCTGTCCACTGGTTGTGTTCTGTGTGGTGGTTGTGGTGGAGTCTCTGTCCACCACCTAGTGGTTCGGTCCTGGTTCAGACTCGGGATGGAAGAGTGACGGCTCCTGATCCAGGGTTCTGATCCGGGGCCAGGGTTTGTGACCAGCCACCTCAGAGGTCCAGTCTCTCCCACCAGCAACATCGAATATCAGCAGGTCTTCATGGACTGCAGACTGCAAACAAAGATTGTACAGAAAAGCATAAAGGTTTATATAAAGAAACTCTTTGCTGTATAAACAGAAACATGACATGACCCCTCTGTCGTCCTCTTTATGACATATTATAAAATGTTAACCACAGTCAAGCCCAGCTCTAACACTGTGATTCAAGTACCTAACAATATGGAGCCATTGGAGTTTATTATAAAAAATGTCCAGGTGTTGATTCAAGAATTAAGTATAATGTTTTGGTTCAACTGAGAAAAGGGAAACTCAGTCCCTGAAATTATACAAAATGTATTGCACAAAATTATACAAGTGACAAGTAGAATAACTTCTCGCTATGGTAATAGTGAGGGGCGGCAGGTAGCTTAGTGGTTAAGAGCGTTGTGCCAGTAACCGAAAGGTTGCTGGTTCTAATCCCCGAGCTGACTAGGTGAAAAATCTGTCGATGTGCCCTTGAGCAAGGCACTTAACCCTAATTGCTCCTGTAAGTTGCTCTGGATAAGAGCGTCTGCTAAAATGTAAAAATGTAACACTTTACTTTCCTGTAAATCTGGTACCCTCGCTTTGATAAAAATGAATTTTAGAATATTTTGGAAAAGGTTAAACATTACACACAGTTTCACTTCTTTATGTCAAGTAAACATGAAATTAAGGCACTCTGATTATCTCACTATAAAACACCAGTATCAACCTACAGGGACAAAGTTTGTCACTCTTCATCAGTGAAGCATTTTTCCAGACACCATCACACCAACCATCACCATATCATCTACTCTGCCTCATCATACTCATTTCACCTCATCCAGTTCCCTACTACATCTAAAACCAAAATAAGGAACTACAATCTAACCGTGTGCATTTTCTGCTGGTGTATCCTGAGGTAGCTCCTCCCTGAAAACCTCTTCCCGCAGTGTGTACAGGCAAACGGTGAAGTGCCTCTCTCCCGTGTGGACCTTCAGGTTCTTCTTCTGATGGTGCTGGTGGGAGAACCTCTTCTCACACTGGGGGCAGCTGAAGGGATTCTCCCCTGTGTGGACTTTCTGGTGCCTCTTCAGGTTGGACGAGTCTGAGAAACTGGCCCGGGACAGGTGGCAGCCGAACGGTTTCTCGCCCATGTCCATCCTCTGGTGGATCTCCAGCTGTTTGTGGAAACTGAAGGCTTTCCCACAGAACGGACACGGGAAGCGCTTCTCTTTGGCGCTGCCACCTTTTACCGATTCCGTATCTACTACTGTCATTTGTTAATAGGCTTGTGTAGCCATTTAGTGTTGAGGCACTGACATTGTCTGAGGTCTGGTTTAACATTAGGAGAGTGTGAGGAGGACGAAGGCCAGGGAGTGTCTGTGTTGTCGCAGGGTTCATGTTCCAGTTGATAGATCCTATAGAAGGCAGGCTGAAGGCAGCACCTGTTAGGGAGTTAACCTGAGGCGCCATCAGTCTCTGAATCACAACTATGGGAGGGACGCATCGCTAGCTGTGTCTGTTCTCTCCAAGATGGACGCCCAGTCTCCTCTGTTAGCCTCCAGCCAACCACCTGCAGGAAGAGGTTAGAAAATGTGACCCATTTCAGGAAGCACGTCACTACTTCACAGGAGAGCCATTGAACATAAACATTGTTTTGGATCAAAATGCGTTTTTTGGCAGAAATGCCTTCTGGAACATGTGAACATTCATGTGCCTTAATAATAAACTTGTATGCCATCTGTAAATATGAATACAAATTTTAAATTACGAGCCTAGTTGGTTTAGCCACGGAAAAAGACTGGAACCTTCCTGTTAAGGCATGACTGGCTGAGATAATGGATGGGCTGGACATGCCGAGAGATGAGCTCGGATTGGTCTGCCATGTAGCATGCTTCGGTCTATAACATGAGCTGCTCAGTATGTGTAGATAATCATTTCTACCACGGCTTTTTTTAAAGATGTCATGAAGAACTGCAAAAGTGTTGCTGTGGTAGCCATGCTGGTTAAGTGTGCCTTGAATTCTAAATAAATCACAGACAGTGTCACCAGCAAAGCACCCCCACACCATCTCCTCCATGCTTTACGGTGGGAAATACACATGCGGAGATCATCCGTTCACCCACACCGCGTCTCACAAAGACAAGGCGGTTGGAACCAAAAATCTCAAAGTTGGACTCCAGACAAATTTCCACCGGTCTAATGTCCATTGCTTGTGTTTCTTGGCCCAAGCAAGTCTCTTCTTCTCTGAAAATCAGAGAGGGGGCATATTATTGTGGCCCTGGTGGCACAAAATAATCAAAAGGTCTGACTGCACAGAGATGCTTGGGGAAAATGGTTACAACGGGGGACCAGAGTGTTTGTGTTTCAGGGGAAGAGGATGGATATGATCTCTATCACCAAGGACTTGACATAGGTTAATAAAATCTCAAATTGTTGTCAATTTTTGCTTAATCTTGCATGTTTTCTCAAACAGCTGTATCTGTATATACATTCATAAAATCAGATCCATTCTTGAGTTGGGCTCTGGGATGTAACAACCGTTGAGCATCTGAGTTTATGGTTGATTGTGGAGGAAAGGGGTTGAGTAAGAGTAAGTGCGTGTGTGGGTATCCCACATCTGTTGCAAGGGGGTAAGGATGTTAGGGAGAATATAGGATGAACCACAATAATTGTTTGCGAAAATAATAATTGCTTGAAAAAAATGTAATGTAATAAAATGGCAATCCGGGTTATAGGTAACAATCCTTCGCATGAACTGCCGACATTATTACGCATTTTAATTGATAATGATGGACATTAAGATATGCAAGATATTTGAATAGATATTTTTAATAGCTATATATCTATTTATCTTATATCATATACAGTGAGGGAAAAAAGTATTTGATCCCCTGCTGATTTTGTACGTTTGCCCACTGACAAAGAAATTATCAGTCTATAATTTTAATGGTAGGTTTATTTGAACAGTGAGGGACAGAATAACAATAAAGAAATCCAGAAAAACGCATGTCAAAAATGTTATAAATTGATTTGCATTTTAATGAGGGAAATAAGTATTTGACCCCCTCTCAATCAGAAAGATTTCTGGCTCCCAGGTGTCTTTTATAAAGGTAACGAGCTGAGATTAGGAGCACACTCTTAAAGGGAGTGCTCCTAATCTCAGCTTGTTACCTGTATAAAAGACACCTGTCCACAGAAGCAATCAATCAGATTCCAAACTCTCCACCATGGCCAAGACCAAAGAGCTCTCCAAGGATGTCAGGGACAAGACTGTAGACCTACACAAGGCTGGAATGGGCTACAAGACCATCGCCAAGCAGCTTGGTGAGAAGGTGACAAAGAAACTGTCAATCTCCCTCGGCCTGGGGCTCCATGCAAGATCTCATCTCGTGGAGTTGCAATGATCATGAGAACGGTGAGGAATCAGCCCAGAACTACACGGGAGGATCTTGTCAATGATCTCAAGGCAGCTGGGACCATAGTCACCAAGAAAACAATTGGTAACACACTACGCCGTGAAGGACTGAAATCCTGCAGCGCCCGCAAGGTCCCCCTGCTCAAGAAAGCACATATACAGGCCCGCCTGAAGTTTGCCAATGAACATCTGAATGATTCAGAGGAGAACTGGGTGAAAGTGTTGTGGTCAGATGAGACCAAAATCGAGCTCTTTGGCATCAACTCAACTCGCCGTGTTTGGAGGAGGAGGAATGCTGCCTATGACCCCAAGAACACCATCCCCACTGTCAAACATGGAGGTGGAAACATTATGCTTTGGGGGTGTTTTTCTGCTAAGGGGACAGGACAACTTCACCGCATCAAAGGGACGTTGGACAGGGCCATGTACCGTCAAATCTTGGGTGAGAACCTCCTCCCCTCAGCCAGGGCATTGAAAATGGGTCGTGGATGGGTATTCCAGTATGACAATGACCCAAAACACACGGCCAAGGCAACAAAGGAGTGGCTCAAGAAGAAGCACATTAAGGTCCTGGAGTGGCCTAGCCAGTCTCCAGACCTTAATCCCATAGAAAATCTGTGGAGGGAGCTGAAGGTTCGAGTTGCCAAACGTCAGCCTCGAAACCTTAATGACTTGGAGAAGATCTGCAAAGAGGAGTGGAACAAAATCCCTCCTGAGATGTGTGCAAACCTTGTGGCCAACTACAAGAAACGTCTGACCTCTGTGATTGCCAACAAGGGTTTTGCCACCAAGTACTAAGTCATGTTTTGCAGAGGGGTCAAATACTTATTTCCCTCATTAAAATGCAAATCAAATTATAACATTTTTGACATGCGTTTTTCTGAAGTTTGTTGTTGTTATTCTGTCTCTCACTGTCCAAATAAACCTACCATTAAAATGATAGACTGATCATGTCTTTGTCAGTGGGCAAACGTACAAAATCAGCAGGGGATCAAATACTTTTTTCCCTCACTGTATATATACACTGCTCAAAAAAATAAAGGGAACACTTAAACAACACATCCTAGATCTGAATGAATGAAATAATCTTATTAAATACGTTTTTCTTTACATAGTTGAATGTGCTGACAACAAAATCACACAAAAATTATCAATGGAAAGCAAATGTATCAACCCATGGAGGTCTGGATTTGGAGTCCAGCATCAATGCCTTCCTCTTGCAGGAACTGCTGACACACTCCAGCCACATGAGGTCTAGCATTGTCTTGCATTAGGAGGAACCCAGGGCCAACCACACCAGCATATGGTCTCACAAGGGGTCTGAGGATCTCATCTCGGTACCTAATGGCAGTCAGGCTACCTCTGGCGAGCACATGGAGGGCTGTGCGGCCCCCCAAAGAAATGCCACCCCACACCATGACTGACCCACCGCCAAACCGGTCATGCTGGAGGATTTTGCAGGCAGCAGAATGTTCTCCACAGCGTCTCCAGACTCTGTCACGTCTGTCACATGTGCTCAGTGTGAACCTGCTTTCATCTGTGAAGAGCACAGTGCGCCAGTGGCGAATTTGCCAATCTTGGTGTTGTCTGGCAAATGCCAAACGTCCTGCACGGTGTTGGGCTGTAAGCACAACCCCCACCTGTGGACGTCGGGCCCTCATACCACCCTCATGGAGTCTGTTTCTGACCGTTTGAGCAGACACATGCACATTTGTGGCCTGCTGGAGGTCATTTTGCAGGGCTCTGGCAGTGCTCCTCCTTGCACAAAGGCGGAGGTAGCGGTCCTGCTGCTGGGTTGTTGCCATCCTACGGCCTCCTCCACGTCTCCTGATGTACTGGCCTGTCTCCTGGTAGCGCCTCCATGCTCTGGACACTACGCTGACAGACACAGCAAACCTTCTTGCCACAGCTCGCATTGATGTGCCATCCTGGATGAGCTGCACTACCTGAGCCACTTGTGTGGGTTGTAGACTCCGTCTCATGCTACCACTAGAGTGAAAGCACCGCTAGCATTCAAAAGTGACCAAAACATCAGCCAGGAAGCATAGGAACTGAGAAGTGGTCTGTGGTCACCACCTGCAGAACCACTTCTTTATTGGGGGTGTCTTGCTAATTGCCTATAATTTCCACCCGTTTTCTATTCCATTTGCACAACAGCATGTGAAATGTATTGTCAATCAGTGTTGCTTCTTAAGTGGACAGTTTGATTTCACAGAAGTGTGATTGACTTGGAGTTACATTGTGTTGTTTAAGTGTTCCCTTTATTTTTTTGAGCAGTGTATATATAACGACGATTTTAGCGCTATACGAAGGCTCTGGGAACCTAGGCCCGGGCCCGGTTTGCCAAAAGCATCTTAAGGCTCAGTTCATCGTTAGAACCAAAATGATTTTGGGAAACCAGGCCCTGGTCTTTATGCACGGTTGCGCATCGGAGAGTTTCAAAGGACGTGTCATATGCTACAGGTCCGTGGACAGATGTCTTTTTTTTTGTATCATATCTTATTATTGACGTAGCTTATAGGCTCATCACAAATGACCACACAAAACATGAAACATGACATAATACAGAACATTAATAGACAAGAACAGAACTACATCAATACAAAAAAAAGGCACACTTAGCCAACATATCAATACATAGACAAACTATCTAGGTCAAATAGGGGAGAGGCGTTGTGCCATGAGGTGTTGCTTTATCTGTTTATTGAAACCAAGTTTGCTATTCATTTCAGCAATATGAGATGGAACAGAGTTCCATGCAATAATGGCTCTATATAATACTGTACGCTTTCTTGAATTTGTTCTGGATTTGGGGACTGTGAAAAGACCCCTGGTAGCATGTCTGGTGGGGTAAGAGTGTGTGTAAGTTGACTGTGCAAACAATTTGGGATTTTCAACACATTCATGTTTCTTATAAAAAGAAGAATCATTTTTCTTATAAAAAGAAGAAGTGATGCTGTCAGTCTCTCCTCAACTCTTAGCCAAGAGACACTGGCATGCATAGTATTTATATCAGCTCTCTGATTACAATGAAGAGCAAGACGTGCCGCTCTGTTCTGGGCCAGCTGCAGCTTAACTAGGTCTTTCCTTGCAGCACTCAACCACAAGACTGGAAAATAATCTAGATAAGACTAAACTAGAGCCTGCAGGACTTGCTTTTTGAAGTGTGGTGTCAAAAAATCTCTTTATTACGGACAGACCTCTCCCCATCTTTACCATTGAATCTATATGTTTTGACCATGACAGTTTACAATCTAAGGTAACGCCAAGTAATTTATTCTCCTCAACTTGTTCAACAGCCACACCGTTCATTACCAGATTCAGCTGAGGTCTAGAACTTAGGGAATGATTTGTACCAAATAAAATGCTCTTAGTTTTAGAGATGTTCAGGAACAATTTATTACTGGCCACCCATTCCAAAACAGACTGCAACTCTTTGTTAAGGGTTTCAGTGACTTCATTAGCTGTGGTTGCTGATGTGTATATGGTTGAATCATCAGCATACATGGACACACATGCTTTGTTTAATGCCAGTGGCAGGTCATTGGTAAAAATAGAAAAGAGGACCTAGAGAGCTGCCCTGCGGTACACCACACTTTACATGTTTGACATTAGAGAAGCTTCCATTAAAGAAAAATAATTTGAGTTCTATTAGATAGATAGCTCTGAATCCATGATATGGCAGAGGTTGAAAAGCCATAACATATCCGTTTTTTGAACAACAGGTTATGGTTAATAATATCAAAGGCTGCACTGAAATCTAACAGTACAGCTCCTACAATCTTCTTATTATCAATTTATTTCAACCAATCATCAGTCATTTGTGTCATTGCAGTACATGTTGAGTGCCCTTCTCTATAACCATACTGAAAGTTTGTTTACAGAGATATAGCATTGTATTTGGTCAAACACAAATGTTTTCCAACAGTTTGCTAAGAGCTGGCAGCAAGCTGATAAGTCTGCTGTTAGAACCAGTAAAGGCCGCTTTACCACTCTTGGTTAGCGGAATTACTTTGGCTTCCCTCCAGGGATGAGGACAAAGCCTTTCCTCTAGGCTCAGATTAAAGATATGACAGATAGGAGTGGCTATAGAGTCAACTACCATCCTCAGTAGCTTTCCATCTAAGATGTCAATGCCAGGAGGTTTATCATTATTGATCGATAACAATCATTTATCCACCTCTCCCACACTAACTTTACAAAATTCGAACTTGCAGTGCTTTTCTTTCATTATTTGTTTTTTATGCTTGAATACGATGGCTCACTGTTCGTTGTTGGCATTTCCTGCCTAAGTTTGCCCACTTTGCCAATGAAGTAATCATTAAAATATTTGGCAACATCAAATGGTTTTGGGATGAATAAGCCATCTGATTCGATGAAAGATGGAGTTGAATTATTCTATCTTCCCATAATTTCATTTAAAGTATTCAAATTTTTTTTTCCATCATTCATCTTGGCTTCATAATACAGTTTCTTCTTCTCTTCGTTGAGTTTAGTCACATCATTTCTCAATTTGCAGTAAGTCAGATGTGCAGCCAGACTTATTAGTCACTCCTTTTGCCCCATCTTTCAACCATATAGTTTTTAAATTCCTCATCAATCCATGGAGCCTTAACAGTTCTAACAGTCAGTTTCTTAACAGGTGCATGTTTATCAATAATTGGAAGAAGCAATTTCATAAATTCATCAAGTGCAGCGTCTGGATGCTCCTTATTAATCACATCAGACCAACAAATATTTTAACATCATCCACATAAGTGTCACAGCAAAATATTTTGTATGATCTTGTATGAGCTTTTGGAACTTTGGCTTTCCTTAATATACAGTGGGGGAAAAAAGTATTTAGTCAGCCACCAATTGTGCAAGTTCTCCCACTTAAAAAGATGAGAGAGGCCTGTAATTTTCATCATAGGTACACGTCAACTATGACAGACAAAATGAGGAAAAAAAATCCAGAAAATCACATTGTAGGATTTTTAATGAATTTATTTGCAAATTATGGTGGAAAATAAGTATTTGGTCAATAACAAAAGTTTCTCAATACTTTGTTATATACCCTTTGTTGGCAATGACACAGGTCAAACGTTTTCTGTAAGTCTTCACAAGGTTTTCACACACTGTTTCTGGTATTTTGGCCCATTCCTCCATGCAGATCTCCTCTAGAGCAGTGATGTTTTGGGGCTGTCGCTGGGCAACACGGACTTTCAACTCCCTCCAAAGATTTTCTATGGGGTTGAGATCTGGAGACTGGCTAGGCCACTCCAGGACCTTGAAATGCTTCTTTGTTGCCCGGGCGGTGTGTTTGGGATCATTGTCATGCTGAAAGACCCAGCCACGTTTCATCTTCAATGCCCTTGCTGATGGAAGGAGGTTTTCACTCAAAATCTCACGATACATGGCCCCATTCATTCTTTCCTTTACACGGATCAGTCGTCCTGGTCCCTTTGCAGAAAAACAGCCCCAAAGCATGATGTTTCCACCCCCATAATTCACAGTAGGTATGGTGTTCTTTGGATGCAACTCAGCATTCTTTGTCCTCCAAACACGACGAGTTGAGTTTTTACCAAAAAGTTCTATTTTGGTTTCATCTGACCATATGACATTCTCCCAAACCTCTTCTGGATCATCCAAATGCACTCTAGCAAACTTCAGACGGGCCTGGATATGTACTGGCTTAAGCAGGGGGACACGTCTGGCACTGCAGGATTTGAGTCCCTGGCGGCGTAGTGTGTTACTGATGGTAGGCTTTGTTACTTTGGTCCCAGCTCTCTGCAGGTCATTCACTAGGTCCCCCCGTGTGGTTCTGGGATTTTTGCTCACCGTTCTTGTGATCATTTTGACCCCACGGGGTGAGATCTTGCGTGGAGCCCCAGATCGAGGGAGATTATCAGTGGTCTTGTATGTCTTCCATTTCCTAATAATTGCTCCCACAGTTGATTTCTTCAAACCAAGCTGCTTACCTATTGCAGATTCAGTCTTCCCAGACTGGTGCAGGTCTACAATTTTGTTTCTGGTGTCCATAGTTGACGTGTACCAATGATGAAAATTACAGGCCTCTCTCATCTTTTTATGTGGGAGAACTTGCACAATTGGTGGCTGACTAAATACTTTTTTTCCCCACTGTATGTGGTCACATTGTCTAAGCTCATAGGCACTGAAGCTTGTGGGGATCGGTGGCATCTTATAGAGCCTATCCACAATATTGTAGAGTACAGCTTAGTCGTTAAGGTTGTGGAAGTTTCTGGTAAACTGTTGTGGTCACATGACCCACAACAGTGACTGGTAATCATCAAATCATAGGAATGAGAAACAAAAACAATTTATAAATAACATTTATTTGTTTATTCGATTTCATATGCAGATCAAAAACATAAAGAAAGACCCATTTATAATTTTCTGTGTTGTCAGGAAGCCACAATTATTAATTGGTCAAAACCTATGGCGCATGGGTCGAACCAGAACCGATAATTCAAAACCCAACATTTGAATAATGAAATCATTATTATGTTTCTCAATATTTAATATTTCCTTTGGACAATAAAAACAAAACAAAAAAAACCGTTTGTGTTGTTTTTTTTTTCAGATTCAAATCAAATAAACCAGGAACAGACCTAGTTTTTTATCTAATAGGAAATAATAATTGGCCAAAAATGTAACGGACATAAACGGATCCTCTTCACTAAAAGGACATTGTTTTAATTAATGTGTTTGTTGCTTATTTATTGGATAAGACAAGTTGTATGCAAATCTCTTTCATTTTAACCATTAATCATTTCAGGCAATACTATAGCTACAATGTCAATTGCACATCTTCTGTGTTAATTGGTTCTGTATCCTGATTGTCTATGTCGTCAGATGAGTGCCACATCGAGATTGAGCACGCGAGCAAGAATATACATCACAGAGCGAGCAGAAACTCAAGTCTTATGACTAGAGAACCAGTCGCGCGAGCGCATAAACTACTTTAAGCGTGCATATGCAGTGTTGGCCTGGAAATTAAACTTGAGAGATTGAAACATTGATATTGAGCAAGTTGAAAATCATTGTGGAATGCAATAAATTAGTCCGAGCAGAGATTTTTCCCCCTGAAGAAGTATTCATCAAAAGGGAAAACTCAGAGGTTTCTGCATTCTCACATGAAAGTCTCTTCTCTCACACACAATTCCATTTCGCTCTCATTATCCATCTCACGGAGTTAATGTTTTACAGTTCTATATCGTGGAGCACCGCCCACAGAGGGGCTCTGCTCCTAGTGGTTTACCCAAGATGCCAGGGTTCCGGTCTAGAAGTTCGGATATTGATTGAACGATCCGTACACGGATTGAATATCTTACTCTTTCACATTCAGAAAACCTTAAGGTGATATTGTATTTCATTATGTATTCCGTTTCCTTAGGGATAATGGTTTAATTGGGTAGGAATGTGAACGTGGCTTTGGACCTTCCCTGTCTCTTGTCCACACTCCACTTCTGTTGGTGGCGGTAATGCATCACTAAAGTTGGTTGCCAACCACCATTTAAAAACCACTGAATAAGAAGTGTAAACGGAAGGGAACAGTAACCAATAACAATTTTCACGGCAGCGTTTTTATTGTTATTTTTTTTACTTTTATTAACACCTTGGAACTCAAAATATTACTAATGTAACTGCACAGCATCACATACTTACCACAGGCAGTGTTTAATTCGTGTTGGAGACAGGACTTGGTTGATAGATGTTATCAAGGTAACGCTAGCTAGCTGCTAACGTTAACTAACAATGGCTAACTGTAGGCCTATGGTTTTTCACACTCAAATAGCCTCCATTATGGAAGTGCTAGCGAATGCAGCCGTGGCAGATATCTGTAAACTCGTAGACGACGACTATGCAGTCTTTCGTTTGGAAATAACTCAAAGCCAGAATGAAAACAGGGCATTGCGGAGGAAACTACAGCTATTTGAACTGAAGGTGGCACGGGAGCGCGCAGAGAGAACAACGCGAGAACGCGTCCTCGCCAGTCGTCCCAGTGGTGTCAAGATCCTCGACCGATACAAAGGAATGGGAAGAGGTAGGCTACATTTTGCAGTAGGCCGAGGCTGCGGGGCCTGTCGCCCGTTCACATCTGCGCATGTGTGACTTTAGATGTGTTAACCACATGGTTAACCAGAATTGGGTCTTGGTCAGTTTTGGGATAGTATGCAATAATTCCCCTGATTACTTAGCTAACTTGCAGAAAGACACAATCATATTCTAACCAGAATCTTGATTTACTGGCATTTCCTATTATTTACTGATTTAAAACAATATGATGGATGGAACATAATACATCGATCTATACATAGTAAATCAAGAAGTTATGAGAAGTGTTACCTTACATCCTTGCCAATTCTAGACAGTGTCAAAACTGTCAATAGTGTACAATATAGCGTTGACAGTAGCTAACCAGTACCTCTTTTACCCAAATCACTCTCTCAGGTGAAGGACATCTCACTGGAGGCCACAGGAGCTTTGTGAAGCCAGCGGGACACAATACATGGACAGATGACCAACCAATCAATGTTGATGAGGGGAGTGGAACCTCAACCCAGCACGTTATTGTGATAGAGGTTAGTGTAATAGTATTACAACAAAATTACAGTACATCAAATGTGGCCAGTTTATTTCAGAAAGGCTCACCTCAGCTATTCACTTGCTCACGTCCCTACAACATTGTTATCCAATTCTACTCATGTACCGGTAATAACCTCCCCTCTTTTTGTGTCAGTCTGCAGATGAAAATGCGGTAGCTCCTGGGGTCAAGCTGGAGAGGACTGAAGGAGAGGAGGACCCACGGCACCAGACTGGAGCAGCAGCTGGAGTGGCGCCCCCTGTAGCCACTGAGGAACTCGCCGCCACTACTGTGCCCCAGGCCAGGACCCGACGCAGGATCACGGAGGTCAGTGGAACGCTGAACGCCGTCCTCAAGTCAGAGACAGACACCGAGACTTTAACTGTAACACACAGGCTATTACACACAGGATCTGACCACAGATCAGACCCAGAGAGACTGGAGCTGGGTAGACTGGGCTGTCCTCCTGCTCCCGGCTCAGAGTATTTACCGGTATTTCATCAGAGCCAAGGGACGGTTAATTCCTGTGGTGATGGTGGCACGTTAGACACTGGAGGTGATGATCCGTCTTGTTCCTACGCTACAGAGGTGGACCCTGGCAACATCCTCTTAGGTTTAGACACACAGACTGATCTGTCTAGAGGGGACTGGAACCGGTACAGTAGTAGTGTGTACTCTGAAGGGTGCCTAGATAAGAAAGGGGAGGTTATAGTGGTAGATGAGGTGACTGTGAAAGTGGAGGGTGACGCTCCTCCCACATGGAATGCAGATAGTCACCTAGGAGAAGGACACTCACAGAGAGATTTATTTGATTACAGGGGAAGCTTGGAGACAAATCTAAATGTTGCGACCCACTCCCCTTTACACGCGTTCAGGGATCACGATGCAGTATTCACGTCGAAGGCACTTTCCGATTCACATAGCGGCGTCCTTTTCGATCAGGTATTGAACTCAAACGACAGGGCTATAGCCCAGGCTCAGGGAGGGGGAGCCACATCGGGTAATAGTAAAGAGAAACGGTTCTTCTGCATGTTCTGTAACAAAGGCTTCAGCTGCCCCCAGAAGGTGGAGATCCACCAGAGGGTCCACACCGGGGAGAAACCTTTCAGCTGTACCCAGTGTCATATGTGCTTTGCTGAGGCTGGCAACCTGAAGAGGCACCAGAGGGTCCACACAGGGGTGAAACCCTTCAGCTGCACCCAGTGTCAAATGCGCTTTGCCCAGGCTGGTGACCTGAAGAGGCACCAGAGGGTCCACACAGGGGAGAAACCCTTCAGCTGCCCCCAGTGTGAGAAGAGGTTTTCCCGCCAGCACCAGCTGAAGATGCACCTGAAGGTTCACACGGAAGAGAGGCCATTCGCCTGTACGCAATGCAGGAAGAGGTTCTCAGAGAGGAGCTACCTCAGGATACACCAGCAGAAAAACCATTCCACTCTGTAGCATAGAAAGTAACCATTCAACTCGATAGCTTCTGACGTTTAGATCAAACCCTGCATTAAATACAAAGATTAATTTTCATTGTTGTCAGCAGAAAAGATCCACAGATGCATTTGGAATAAGGAGTAACAGATTTCAGTGTTGAATATTCCTGGATAGAATATTGCATCCAGACGCTGTGTTTTATAAAAGCCTAAAAAGTCTGTTACATATTGTGTTTTAACTGTGTAGCCTATATGATGTTCACAAATGCCTATTTCATTACTTCTATTCAACTACTTAATGTTTTTCCTAAGACACTTGTAATGAGAAAATGAATGCAGTTCATCTAGTTCATGCAGATTTTTAGTTGAGTGTGTATGTGTGGTTTTCATATGGTGTATTTAAAACTTGTTTATGTTTAATAAACACAAAATGGGACTTTTCATTCAAAGACTTTCTTTGAGACTCCCTTTAATATACAGTGGGGGAAAAAAGTATTTAGTCAGCCACCAATTGTGCAAGTTCTCCCACTTAAAAAGATGAGAGGCCTGTAATTTTCATCATAGGTACACGTCAACTATGACAGACAAATTGAGGAAAAAAAATTCAGAAAATCACATTGTAGGATTTTTAATGAATTTATTTGCAAATTATGGTGGAAAATAAGTATTTGGTCACCTACAAACAAGCAAGATTTCTGGCTCTCACAGACCTGTAACTTCTTCTTTAAGAGGCTCCTCTGTCCTCCACTCGTTACCTGTATTAATGGCACCTGTTTGAACTTGTTATCAGTATAAAAGACACCTGTCCACAACCTCAAACAGTCACACTCCAAACTCCACTATGGCCAAGACCAAAGAGCTGTCAAAGGACACCAGAAACAAAATTGTAGACCTGCACCAGGCTGGGAAGACTGAATCTGCAATAGGTAAGCTGCTTGGTTTGAAGAAATCAACTGTGGGAGCAATTATTAGGAAATGGAAGACATACAAGACCACTGATAATCTCCCTCGATCTGGGGCTCCACGCAAGATCTCACCCCGTGGGGTCAAAATGATCACAAGAACGGTGAGCAAAAATCCCAGAACCACACGGGGGGACCTAGTGAATGACCTGCAGAGAGCTGGGACCAAAGTAACAAAGTCTACCATCAGTAACACACTACGCCGCCAGGGACTCAAATCCTGCAGTGCCAGACGTGTCCCCCTGCTTAAGCCAGTACATGTCCAGGCCCGTCTGAAGTTTGCTAGAGTGCATTTGGATGATCCAGAAGAGGATTGGGAGAATGTCATATGGTCAGATGAAACCAAAATATAACTTTTTGGTAAAAACTCAACTCGTCGTGTTTGGAGGACAAAGAATGCTGAGTTGCATCCAAAGAGCACCATACCTACTGTGAAGCATGGGGGTGGAAACATCATGCTTTGGGGCTGTTTTTCTGCAAAGGGACCAGGACGACTGATCCGTGTAAAGGAAAGAATGAATGGGGCCATGTATCGTGAGATTTTGAGTGAAAACCTCCTTCCATCAGCAAGGGCATTGAAGATGAAACGTGGCTGGGTCTTTCAGCATGACAATGATCCCAAACACACCGCCCGGGCAACGAAGGAGTGGCTTCGTAAGAAGCATTTCAAGGTCCTGGAGTGGCCTAGCCAGTCTCCAGATCTCAACCCCATAGAACATCTTTGGAGGGAGTTGAAAGTCTGTGTTGCCCAGCGACAGCCCCAAAACATCACTGCTCTAGAGGAGATCTGCATGGAGGAATGGGCCAAAATACCAGCAACAGTGTGTGAAAACCTTGTGAAGACTTACAGAAAACGTTTGACCTGTGTCATTGCCAACAAAGGGTATATAACAAAGTATTGAGAAACTTTTGTTATTGACCAAATACTTATTTTCCACCATAATTTGCAAATAAATTCATTAAAAATCCTACAATGTGATTTTCTGGATTTTTTTTCTTCTTTTTAAGTGGGAGAACTTGCACAATTGGTGGCTGACTAAATACTTTTTTCCCCCACTGTACATCACATCTGATCTCACCCTGTTCTGCATACACACTACAGCACTTCATAGCAAAGTTAGTCACTAGTTACCACAGCCACGAAGTCATAATTATGGCTAAACCCTGCCTATTTCTAAAATGTATCTTCTTAAAATTTGATTTTAAACCTAACCTTAACTACACTGCTATTACCTTATGCCTAACCCTAACCTTAAATTATAACAAAAAAGCACATTTAATTGTGTGGCTGTGTTAATTAAGGATGACCAATATACACTTACTAAATATACCTTCACATATACTAACAGACACCTACTGTACACATCAAAATAGTTTAATTGGGTTTGTCTGATGATGACTTTTGACTTATCATAGCTGACTCATATTTACCCTCAACATATGTATGTCCACCATGATGGGTTTAAAAACAATGGAGTCATTCTGTAACTACAGTATAGGACTCAAACGTAGTGGGGATGGGTAAACACTCCATGTTTAAAGAGTGTTTATTATCTGTGTGTGTGTGTGTGTGTGTACGTACCTGAGGGAGTGTATGTCTGTGTAATCTATATCACCTCTCTCTTCCAGGAGGAGGAGGGTCCAGACGTGCTGCTGGTGAAGGAGGAGGGGTGTGAGGAGGGTCTGGGGAACCCTGAGGGGACCATGGTCATAGATGACAACCAGACTACACCTCCTCCTGAACACACAGAGGAACCAGCTGAGCAGCACAGGACCACATACAGTCTCACTGAGGTGAGCCCACTGTGAACTACTGTCTGAATGGTATTAGGTCAGGGCCCGTATCCACAAAGCCTCTCAGAGTAGGACTGCTGATCTAGGATCAGTTTAGCCTTTTAGATCATAATGAATACATCTATATAGACAGGTGAGGACTTGATCCTCTATCAGCACTTCTACTCCGAGAAAAGGTACATCTCTATACTTTCCTTTATTTTCTTTGCATATCACATGAATTCATCCCAAAAAATAAATTTTCAATAATGTTGAATATTTGGGAGGGCTGCAACAAAATTTCAAAAACATGATAAAATTGCAGTCATGATAAAATTGCAGTCACAGAGAAAGAAATGCCAGCAGTGCAATTTCTCATTGTTTACATGATTTGTATGAATTACATTTTATTGATTGGTATAATGATTTGATATCAAAACACATGTTTGGTTTTAATTGCATATTATAAATTACATACATTTCCCCCTGTTTTTGTTCACTCTAAGACAGTAGCTTCAAAGCCCAGCGTCATCTGATTTACAGTGCCTTGCGAAAGTATTCACCCCCTTGGCATTTTTCCTATTTTGTTGCCTTACAACCTGGAATTAAAATGTGTTTTTTGGGTGTTTGTATCATTTGATTTACACAACATGCCTACCACTTTGAAGATGCTAAATATTTTTTTGGGGTGAAACAAACAAGAAATAAGACAGAAAAACTGAAAATTTGAGCTTGCATAACTATTCACCCCTCCAAAGTCAATACTTTGTAGAGCCACCTTTTGCAGCAATTACAGCTGCAAGTCTCTTGGGGTATGTCTCTATAAGCTTGGCACATCTAGCCACTGGGATTTTTGCCCATTCTTCAAGGCAAAACTGCTCCAGCTCCTTCAAGTTGGATGGGTTCCGCTGGTGTACAGCAATCTTTAAGTCATACCACAGATTCTCAATTGGATTGAGGTCTGGGCTTTGACTAGGCCATTCCAAGATATTTAAATGTTTCCCCTTAAACCACTTGAGTGTCGCTTTAGCAGTATACTTAGGGTCATTGTCCTGCTGGAAGGTGAACCTCCGTCCCAGTCTCAAATCTCTGGAAGACTGAAACAGGTTTCCCTCAAGAATTTCCCTGTATTTAGCGCCATCCATCATTCCTTCAATTCTGACTAGTTTCCCAGTCCCTGCTGATGAATGGGATGGTGTTCTCGAGGTGATGAGAGGTGTTGGGTTTGCACCAGACATAGCGTTTTCCTTAATGGCCAAAAAGCTCAATTTTAGTCTCATCTGGCCAGAGTACCGTCTTCCATATGTTTTGGGAGTCTCCCACATGCCTTTTGGCGAACACCAAACGTGTTTTCTTATTTTTTTCTTTAAGCAATGGCTTTTTTCTGGCCACTCTTCCGTAAAGCCAAGCTCTGTGGAGTTTACGGCTTAAAGTGGTCCAATGGAGAGATACTCCAATCTCCGCTGTGGAGTCTCTTTGTTGCCTCTGATTAATGCCCTCCTTGCCTGGTCCGTGAGTTTTGGTGGGCAGCCCTCTCTTGGCAGGTTTGTTGTGGTGCCATATTCTTTCAATTTTCTTTATAATGGATTAAATGGTGCTCCGTGGGATGTTCAAAGTTTCAGATATTTATTTATAACCCAACCCTGATCTGTACTACTCCACAACTTTGTCCCTGACCTGTTTGGAGAGTTCCTTGGTCTTCATGGTGCCGCTTGCTTGGTGGTGCCCCTTGCTTAGTGGTGTTGCAGACTCTGGGGCCATTCAGAACAGGTGTATATATATATATATATACTGAGATCATGTGACTCTTAAATAAAGTCCACCTGTATGCAATCTAACTAATTATGTGACTTCTGATGGTAATTGGTTGCACCAGATCTTATTTAGGGTCTTCATGGCAAAGGGGGTGAATACATATGCAGGTACCACTTTTCCAATATTTATTTTGTTAATTTCACTTCACCAATTTGCACTATTTTGTGTATGTCCATTTCATGAAATCCAAATAAAAATCCATTTAAATTACAGGTTGTAATGCAACAAAATAGGAAAAACACCAAGGGGGATGAATACTTTTGCAAGGCACTGTACAACTCCAACATTTGCTGTCAGTTGTCAGTTTTGCCTTGTTCATTTTACAGGGAGTTCAATAAGTTCTGTTAATTATATTATGCTAAACTATGTGTTTTAGAATCTCTGCATGTTTTAAAACAGTGTTTCCACACCTTTTTCCATTACATTTATTTTATATTCATTATATAATCTTCACCCCATTTTTCCCTTAAGGGAAGGTGTAGTCCCCTTGTTTTTTTATTTAAAAATTGATACGCCCTGGATGCCAGGTGGTTTTTGGAATGGACATCCTTTATGAAACTTTCCAATTCATTCAAATCATGTTTAAATGTAATTGTTTTATCTGCTGGCTTGCCTGCCTGTACAATCTGAGGGGGGTTGCTTTGAATTCCATATACATTTAGTGATAATTGTATTGATCTTCTTAAAGAAGGATTGCGGTAGATTGAGAGGCAGCATGCTTAGTTTGTAATTGGTTGTTGGAGCCACTGTAATTTGTATTATTTCAATTCTTGCTCGGAACGTTAAAAAGAGGGAGGACCATCTCATAAAGTCTGCTTTCAAAATACTTCCAAGTTCTTTCCAAGCATGAACTTATTATTTAATGATAGGAAAATACCAAGATAATTTAGACCTTCTGGTGCCCAAACTAAACTGAAATCTGAAATTTGGTCTTCAGTACATCGATAATTTATCGGAGTACCTAAAAAAAATTCTGAAGGCAGCAATCTCTGTATATTCATTGACCAACTTAAGTAGCCCCATAATTGATGTTTCAGGATTCCTAACAAACAACATGTAATCTGTGTACATTGCCGCAAAATATCTTCAATATCACTTTGTCGTTCTTATGGCTTCTGCTAATGTTTCTAATGCTAAAACAAAGAGCAAGGGAGACATCGGACATCCCTGCCTTGTGCAGGGATATGCAATTTGTTATAACTGCTGCTCTAGGGTTATTGTATATACTGCAGACCCATCTTATGCACACATGACTGTAAGTCGCTTTGGATAAAAGCGTCTGCTAAATGGCATATTATAAACAAAGGACCAAACCCAAATCTTTCCATTGTATAGAAAAAAATATTTCCATTCTACTTGATCAAATGCTTTTTTCAGCATCAAGTGATAATGCTGAAGCTTGTACTTTAAACATCTTAGCACTATGCACCATATTATAACTGGGTGGTTCGAGCCCTGAATGCTGATTGGCTGACATTTATCTGTACTGCTGTAATTACGTTGGTAACCAGTTTATAATAGCAATAAGGCACCTCTGAGGTTTGTGGTATATGGCCAATATACCACGGCTAAGGGCGTTGTGTTGTGCGTAAGAACAGCCCTTAGCCATGGTATATTGGCCATATACCACACCCCCCCCCGGGCCTTATTACTTAATTATAAAATGTCCTTGCATTGTCTGAGCTATATCGATTTCAAATGAAACCAACCTGGTCAGTTGAAATCAAAGGGTGAATAACTTTCCTAAGTCTGTTTTCTAATAGTTTAGAAAGTATATTAAAATCAACATTAAAGCGATTGGTCTATAGTTAGAGCATTGAGACAGGTCTTTTCCCCCTTTAGGAATGAGCGTGATAACTGCAGTAGTTCCATTCACAGTACCCTGATCCCAAAAATGATTATACATTCTAAGCACTATTGGTGAAAGTATAGCTACAAACTGCTTATAAAAATGGTATAGTCCTCATTAGGACCATAATTATTCACAAGGAGCACTTCTGCATTGCCCAATATAACATGTAGGAAAATAAACCGACCGTTGAGCTCAACATACTGAGACTTTATCTTGTGCTTAATAGTATTATTGAACAGCACTGCTACTTCCCTTGTTTTGGGTGAATAAGATGTTAAAGATATTTCTCCATCCCAGTGTTTTTTAAATTTGTTCCATGTGTTGTCCCATTAAATGAGTTTCTTGAAACAGGGCTATGACACATTTTAATTTCTTAATGTTTCCTTTTAATGTGAAATAGACTTCACATTCCATGTGTAACAGTGTTGCTTCCGTCCCTCTCCTCGCCCCTACCTGGGCTTGAACCAGGGACCCTCTGCACACATCGACAACAGTCACCCTCGAAGCACCGTTACCCGTCGCTCCACAAAAGCCGCGGCCCTTGCAGAGCAAGGGAAACAACTACTTCAAGGTCTCAGAGCGAGTGATGTCACCGATTGAAACGCTACAAGTGCGCACCGCTAACTAGCTAGCCATTTCACACCGGTTACACATGTTCAATTCAGAACATTTCTTCTGTCTACTGGCCATGAATGAAAATACAAATGACTTAACACATTTCATGGCTGTAGTACCATAGGATAAAGTAGCCTCTCATTGTAGGACTGATCTAGGATCAGTTTAGCCTTTTAGATCATAATGAATACGATTATTTGGAAAGATCGGCACTCCTACTCTAAGACTCTTTGCAGATGGACCCAGGTCTTGATTAATTTTGTCTCAAATGCCCAGTGCAGTCAAATACGTATTTTTCATGTATTTTATATATATTTCCACACTATGAGGTTGGAATAATACTGTAAAATTGTGAAAATTATTTTAATGCCCGTTTAGTGTAAGAGCTGTTTAAAAAGACCGGCTGAAATTTCAGCCTGTTTTGGAAGGATGGAATTTTGGCCTGCCTGGTGAAATCACCAGTCTGTAAATTGGTTAAAGGGATTCTTTGGTAATTACCCAGTCAGACAAACTCATGGATACCATTTTTATGTCTGCATGCAGTTTGAAGGAAGTTGAAGGTAGCATATACTGTAGTTAGCTTAGTGCAATTGCTACCAGCCCGCTCCTCTCAAAAGCAGGGAAATAGACCTTGTAACTACTCCAAAGCTAGGTGGTTCGCACTTTGTACTCTTATTTTAACGTTAGTTGTTTGAAAAATATTTCTCCGAACTACACATTTCATTAATCCGCTGTGCTGTGACGGTGGGTGCATGGATAAACTGTGCGCGAGTGTCAACACAGCTGAGACAGCGGGACAGCGACAGTTTTGAACGAGTTTTCTAGATATCAAGTAAACAAAGTATGAGAAGAGTACATCAACAATAAACCCCACAGAAGAATGAGTACATCAACAGAATGCAATTGCTCGTCCAAAGCAATATTTTTACCTCGCGACTGTGAAGATTGTTGACACTGCTAGAAGTATTTTCAAGCTATTAGCTAGTTTACGTTAGCAAGTATCTAGCTAGCCCATGTAGCTAAGTGTGGTGAGACTTGTGGTACATCGACGGACTACCATCATTTGTCCAATTTCGAATGTGGTTTGTGGGTCTGCTGTAAAAATGTGCAATAACAAACCAAGGAAGTGGTCGGCTATAATCTTTCACAAACTTCCATAGAATGATCCGGTCCGATTTGAAACTGGCTATTTGCCCTGAATATAGATAACACTCCGACCAAGGACCTCAGAAAGTTAGTAACATTAGTTTGCTCTATTATGAGAGGATGGAAATGACAAGCCATAAAATGAGATTTGTCCTGACCTGAGGGATACAGCGGTCCCATCAGTGGGCATTCTACGCACGCCAGAACAAAGTGGAAAGGGGGGTAAGTGTGATGATGATCTAACGTTATCTGATTGATTGAGTAGTAGCTATTCTCATAGTAAAATGTGATAGGCCTGCCAATTTTCCCATAGATAGGCTGTCCATGTCATCTGTTACGTCTGTGTGAATGCCCTCCTCTCAAAGCCAAAGAATAGCCAACTACAACAAAACGACTAAGAATGCTCAAAACTGTGCACTAGACTTTATAGTGCTAGCCATGTAATAGATGACAACATGCCACAAAAACAGAACATCTATTATGGCCTTCTTCAAGTGTGTTCTCCTTTGTTTATTTCAAATGAATAGCAACATTTCCTGTTCCCTTTTCCTTTATTTCTCACTCAGGTTGAGATAGGAGACGTGCCTGCTGTGGACAGTCCACAAGAAACGGACTCCATGTCTGCTGGAGGAACATCACATTCAGAACCAGAATAGAGGACAAGCCTCAACCGTTGCTGGTCCTCCTTGCACTACTACCTAATAGAAAAACACACATAATTTGTTAGCCTCTGGTCATTTTCACTTTTTTTATCCATTCACTGTAGGCTTCTACTGTACATAACAGCACCGCCATACCTACTTTATACTGTCTATTTGACCTTTTATTGGTGCGAATTGTGTAAATTGCACATAATGTGCAGTGATCTGTATTGTGTTGTAAAAAAATAAATAATTGTCTTTGCCGGTTTATCGATTGTCATGTCATTACATAGGTCTATACTGTTTTGTTTGCTTTTACCAATTGACCTTTAGTATTTAAATGTTACTGATACATTGATCTGACTGCTGTATTTCATACACAGCGCTATCTCATGTGGCATACTGTAATGAATCACCTATAGTAAATAGTAACAAAATAGATGGTACTGGTTCAAATTGCATTTATTACAGTGATATGACAAAACTGTAACAAAATAGGTTGTACTGGTTCAAACAGCATTTATTAGAGTGATTTGGCAAAATTGGTTAGGCAATGTCTGGCTGTGAAGCTGAATCATCGGAGTGTAATTACAATAGGCCCATTACATCCTCTGCCTCCTTGAATCCCATGTAGACTCCTGTCGGTGAGGGATATTTGCGGTGAATGGCACAAACACATGAGGGTAAGACTCTTCTGTTCCTTCGCCCCAGTCTCTCCCTTCAGTGCCCACTCCAACACTAGTAGATATGCAACCAGCCTGTATTGACCTTAGAACAAATAAGTTGTTATTCGTGAGTAGCTACAAATAATCTAATAAGAAACAATTTGATCAGAGTGCAATTATTAAACAACAAAATTTATTAATAGATTATCTTCTAATTTGTTTTTACTGTGTGCTGGGACAAGCAACAATAATGTCACTTACTCGATAGACAGCTGTCCATTCAGTCCAGCCGGTATGGGCTGATTCAGCCAGTTTATTTTTGGGACATGGAAGAATGTCTCTATAACTTCAGGATTGATGAGCGCAGAAAAGTCCTCGGGGTTTGTTACACAGTCTCTGGGTGCGCTGCTTTCTTCGCCGTAGATATCAAGCCACCCAATCGATGGCAGTAACAAGTCCCACTCTGCGCAGCACAAACACTCATCGTCGGTTGTCATGGGTTGACATCCCCCGTGGTTGCACCTCCACTCTCCCTCAGACCTGGCTCTTGCCACCGCTCCTGGCAGCTTGTCTACCGCAGTGGTTCCCAAACTGTGGGGCGCACCCCCTAAAAAAAAATATATATATATACACTACCATTCAAAAGTTTGGGGTCACTTAGAAATGTCCTTGTTTTCCTTGAAAACATACATGAAATGAGTTTGAATAGGAAATATAGCAAATGAATAGGAAATGTAGTCATTGACAAGGTTATTGTTAATTAATTATTATACCCCTACAACTTATCCAGAACGCTGCAGCCCGTCTGGTGTTCAACCTTCCCAAGTTCTCTCATGTCACCCCGCTCCTCCGCACACTCCACTGGCTTCCAGTTGAGGCTCGCATCTACTACAAGACCATGGTGCTTGCCTACAGAGCTGTGAGGGGAACGGCACCTCCTTACCTTCAGGCTCTGATCAGACCCTACACCCAAACGAGGGCACTGCATTCATCCACCTCTGGCCTGTTAGCCCCCCTACGTCTACGGAAGCACAGTTCCCGCTCAGCCCAGTCAAAGCTATTCGCTGCTCTGGCACCCCAATGTTGGAATAAGCTCCCCCATGACGCCAGGACAGCGGAGT
The DNA here is from genome assembly GCF_964263955.1 of Coregonus lavaretus. Taxonomy (NCBI): domain Eukaryota; kingdom Metazoa; phylum Chordata; class Actinopteri; order Salmoniformes; family Salmonidae; genus Coregonus; species Coregonus lavaretus. The sequence continues at coordinate 1,057,212 of NW_028167177.1, read as the reverse complement.
CACTGACCACCTTCCGGAGACACTTGAAACCCTACCTCTTTAAGGAATACCTGGAATAGTATAAAAGTAATCCTTCTGTGCTTTGGGTCATTGTCCTGTTGTAGGAGGAAATTGGCTCCAATCAAGCGCCGTCCACAGAGTGATAGCCTTCCTTCTTCAAGATCCCTTTTACCCTGTACAAATCTCCCACTTTACCACCACCAAAGCACCCCCATACCATCACATTGCCTCCACCATGCTTGACAGATGGCATCAAGCACTCCTCCAGCATCTTTTCATTTGGTCTGCGTCTCACAAATGTTCTTCTTTGTGATCCGAACACCTCAAACTTCGATTAGTCTGTCCATAACACTTTTTTCCAATCTTCCTCTGTCCAGTGTCTGTGTTCTTTTGCCCATCTTAATCTTTTCTTTTTATTGGCCAGTCTGAGATATGGCTTTTTCTTTGCAACTCTGCCTAGAAGGTCAGCATCCCGGAGTTGCCTCTTCACTGTTGACGTTGAGACTGGTGTTTTGCGGGTACTATTTAATGAAGCTGCCAGTTGAGGACCTGTGAGGCGTCTGTTTCTCAAACTAGACACTAATGTATTTGTCCTCCTGCTCAGTTGTGCACCGTGGCCTCCCACTCCTCTTTCTATTCTGGTTAGAGCCAGTTTGCGCTGTTCTGTGAAGGGAGTAGTACACAGCGTTGTACGAGATCTTCAGTTTCTTGGCAATTTCTCGCATGGAATAGCCCATTTTTCAGAACAAGAATAGACTGATGAGTTTCAGAAGAAAGTTCTTTATTTCTGGCCATTTTGAGCCTGTAATCGAACCCACAATTGCTGATGCTCCAGATACTCAACTAGTCTCAAGAAGGCCAGTTTTATTGCTTCTTTAATCAGCACGACAGTTTTCAGCTGTGCTAACATAATTGCAAAAGGGTTTTCTAATGATCAATTAGCCTTTTAAAATGATAAACTTGGATTAGCAAACAGAACATGCCATTGGAACACAGGACTGATGGTTGCTGATAATGGGCCTCTGTACGCCTATGTAGATATTCCATAAAAAATCAGCCGTTTACAGTTACAATAGCCATTTACAACATTAACAATGTCTACACTGTATTTCTGATCAATTTGATGTTATTTTAATGGAGAAAAAAATGCTTTTCTTTCGAAAACAAGGAAATTTCTAAGTGACTCCAAACTTTTGAACGGTAGTGTATGTTTTATTAATTTTTTTAAGGAACTGAGTCCGGCTTTAAACTTACTCTTGAAAGTTGTAATAGAATAATGCACAAGGTGCAATTTCGAAATTGGGGAGTGCAGCATCAGTTACTCTTGTCATGTTAGTCATTGCATACCTTGGAGAGCTATTTATAACTTGTCAGAAATGCCCAGATCAACTAGCCCATGTCAGCTACAGTTTTTTTTATTTAGGTTTTTTAGCCCATAGATATTGTTGTAATGTTTTAGTCACTCAAATATCACATAAATACACATTAGACATGGCAAAATGTATAGAATTGAAAGAAAATTTGCTTTAAAACTGCCAAATTCTCTTTGCACCCTATGATTTTTTGGGGTAGAATTGCAGGAAATAAGCTTTAAACCTGCAAAATTCTCTCCACCAACAAGAGGGGTATGAACAGTTTGTGTCATGAACAGCGCTTGTGGCCATATAAATAGACATTGCGCGTGCGCACAGGGGGGGCGCAGGATATTCCCCAATGCTGGAATGGGGGCCCCACGAGTGAAAAAGTTTGGGAACCCCTGATCTACCGGCTCCGCTGATTCAGGCTCACTCTGTGCTCGCTCAGCGTCCAACTGAGCAAGTTCCCCTCAGTAAATTCTGGCTCGAATAAATGTATCTCTGAATAAAAATGGGCTTCTTCTTCTACTTCAAAGTCTGACATGATTAATCAAATGTTATGATGACTTGTCAATAAGCAACCTAACTACTTTAGCTACTAGAGTACAGCTAGCTGCCTCCTGGGAGTTTTGTTTACAAAACCACACCAAAACTACAGCTAGCATGCTAGGTGTACCCGAAGACTTCCATTCTTTGCGCTAAGCTAGTTAACATTGGCTCGTCAAATTACCTCTAACTGCCTGCATACTGGACGCAGAGACATAATAATGTTATACACAAGTTAATCTGACTCTGGGGAAGTAGATAAGTGCCAAAATCCCGAACTATCCCCTTGCAGAGTGTCTAGTAATGAAATCAACGAACACGTTTGCATAGTATCAAATCACCTAACATATTTGCATAGCACTCATAGTAATCCCTCATTGCCCAATCAGAAGATGCTCCATAGCAGGGTGCTCATATCAGATTTCTTAATCTAATATCCTCTCACTCTGTATCTCTTACAGTCAGTAGACATGGAGGATGGGAAGCCTGATCTGCTGCTGGTCAAAGAGGAGACAATAGAGGACGAACCAGAGAACATTGATTTGCTGAGTGGACTAAAGATGGGGGAGCAAGGTAAGGGAGACATACATATACAGAACATAATAGATGTACTTCAATGGGAATAGTGATGCATCTACTTAAAATTAAATCAATAAAACTTATACTGAGTATACCAAACATTAGCAACACCTTCCTAATATTGAGTTGCACCCCCCCACACTTTTGGCCTCAGAACTGCCTCAATTCGTCAGGGTATGGACTCCACAAGGTGTCGAAATCGTTCCACAGGGATGCTGGCCCATGTTGACTACAATGCTTCCCACAGTTGTGTCAAGTTGGCTGGATGTCCTTTGGGTGGTGGACCATTGTTGATACACACGGGAAACTGTTGAGAGTGAAAAGAACTAGCAGCGTTGTAGTTCTTGACACAAACCGGTGCGCCTGGTACCTACTACCATATCCCGTTCAAAAGCACTTACATTTTTTGTCTTGCCCATTCACACTCTGAATGGCACACATACACAATCCATGTCTCAATTGTCTCAAGGCTTAACAATCCTTATTTAACCTGTCTCCTCCCCTTCATCTAGAATGATTGAAGTGGATTTAACAAGTGACATCAATAAGGGATCATAGCGTTCACCTGGATTCACCTGGTCAGTCTATGTCATGAAAAGAGCAGGTGTCCTTAATGTTTTGTATACTCAGTGTATGTTTACAACAAACATAATGTATAAACTTGATGATTTAATTGACAAAAAAAACTCCATATATAGAGTTTGTAAAGTCTATTTTGTAACATTTTCCTGCAGGTGATTGGCTGGAGGATAACAGGGGAGACTGGGTGGCCATCTTGGATTCCCAGACCCAGACTGCAGCAGCCAAGGGCCCAGGGGACAACATCACTGAGCAGGCCAGGACCAGAGGCGAGATAGTGGAGGTCAGTGGATGGGACAGCGTCCTCAACTCTGGGCTGGGGAACAACACTGTTAACCGCAACCAGAAACAGACAGTCGAACACAAAACAACATCCGAACTTAGTCTCCATGACAACAGACTGGCTGAGACCAGAACGAGGCGTAGATTTGGTCTGCAGGGACAGGGAGGTGTCCGTATGAGAACAGACATGGACTCGGTTAGCAATGCTCCATCCTGCTCCTATAGTTGTGATTCAGAGAGACTGATGGCGCCTCAGGTTAAACCCATAACAGGTGCTGCCTTCAGCCTGCCTTCTATAGGATCTATCAACTGGAACATGGACCCTGCGACAACACAGACACTCCCTGGCCTTCATCCTCCTCACACTCTCCTAATGTTAAACCAGACCTCAGACAATTCCAGTGCCTCAACACTAAATGGCTACACAAGCCCATTGACAAATGACAATAGTAGAGACGGAATCAGTAAAGCTGGCAGTGCCAAAGAAAAGCGCTTCCCGTGTTCGTTCTGTGGGAAAGCCTTCAGTTTCCCCAAACAGGTAGAGATCCACAAGAGGATGCACACAGGGGAGAAACCATTCGGCTGCCACCTGTGCCGGGCCAGTTTTTCTCAATCGTCCAGCCTGAATAGGCACCAGAGAGTCCACACAGGGGAGAAACCCTACAGCTGCCCCCAGTGTGAGAAGAGGTTCTCGCGCCAGCACCAGCTGAAGATGCACCTGAAGGTCCACACAGGAGAGAGGCCATTTGCCTGTGCGCACTGCGGGAAGAGGTTCTCAGAGAGGAGCTACCTCAGGATACACCAGCAGAAAATGCACACGGCCCATGTATAGAGTATAGTGACATGTAATGTAGTACTAGTTAGTTTGTTTGTAGTTAATTCTGTTGGTTTTGGATGTAGTAGGGAACTGGATGAGATGAACTGAGGAAAGAATGAGTATAATGAGGCAGAGTAGATGATATGGTGATGGTTGGTGTGATGGTGTCTGTAAAAATGCTTCACTGATGAAAAGTGACAATCCTGTCCTGTTGTTTGATGCTGGTGTTTTATTATGAGTGCCTTCATGTTTACTTGACATAAAGTAGTGAAGATGTGTGTAATGTAATGTTGAACCTTTTCCAAAGTATTCTAGTTACCATAGTGAGAAAAGTTATTCTACATGTCACGTATCGTTTTGTGCAATAAAAGTACTGTACTTCACGTTATGTGAGTGTATGACCATTTTGTTGAAATTAAATACAAAATGGACTTTGCTGACTGACTTGGTTATTTTTGTATCATTGCAGGGATTGAGTTTCCCTTATCTCAGTCAAACCAAAACATTATACTTATTTGTTGAATCAACACATATGGACATTATTTTTATTTATTTATTCATAATAAACTCCAATGGCTCCATTTTTAGGTACTTGAATCACAGTGTTAGAGATGGGCTTGACTGTGGTTAACATTTTATAATATGTCAGGTTTCTGTTTGTACAGCAAATTGTTTCTTATGTAAACCTTTATATGATCTTCTGTACAATTTGTTTTTACAGTCTGCAGTCCATGAGGACCTGCTGATATCTGGTGTTGCTGGCGGGAGAGACTGGACCTCTGAGGGGGCTGGTCACAAACCTTGGCCCCGGATCAGAACCCTGGATCAGGAGTCGTCGCTCTTCCTTCCAGAGTCGGAACCAGGACCGAGCCACGAGGGACAGAGACTCCACCACCACACAAAACACAACCAGTGGACAGGTGGACTGAACAACCTTAGTCCTGATGGTCACCAGAGAGACAGAGGCTCCAGTCAGGGTTCCAGTCTGCAGCCCAGACCCTTCTCTTCACAGTCTCAGTGCAGGGATGAAGCAGGGCCTGGGGCTGATAGAGATAGACCCTCCTGTTCCTATGATACAAACACCACAGTAACCATGATGAACAGAGCAGGTTACACTGGGCTTCAGCCTTCACAGAGAGTGGTGGGAGACCCCCCTGGGCCTGGGTCTAGCCTTCCTCAGCTGCTTCATGGTTACCCCACGAATACAGACAGGGTCAGGATGGGCGGTCACCACAAGAGGTACCTCACCTATAACACAGCACACAATCCCAACAACACCCAAACAATGGCTCCATGTCATGGAGGGCTCTCTGGTGTCATTGGGTCACAACGTGGGAGCCCGAGCATTAGGACGGACGCCGACAAGCCGTACGCCTGCCCCACGTGTGGGAAGCGCTTTGCTAAGGCGAAATATGTGAAGCAGCACCAGACGGTTCACACCATGGACAGCTTCAAGTGCAAACTATGTTACAAGAGCTTCTCCTTCCTGAGTAGCCTTATCAGACATAGGAATGTCCACAACAGGGAGAAATCGTAGCAGTGTGGCTTGAGATGTACACAGGGGATATCTGGGAACTCGTTTTTCATTGACTCAGTCACACAAGTCAGACACGGTTGGCTATATTTATACTGATGTACGTCATGTCACTGTGTTCATCAATGCAACAACAACCAAAACATGCTCAAGCCAAGTGCCTCAACTGTTTCTGTTATGAAAATCTTTACAAGCAGTCCTTGACCTCAAGCTGTTTGTAGTAAATGGCCTGAAGGCTTCAGGTCTTGTGATGACTGGGGTGAAATAATAAACATGAATGAATGTGAACCTGTACTTCATATTCCAGACTGACTGTTATCTACAAACTGGAGTGTACATCCTTTTAACCCTTTGTTATCTTGTCATTTGAAACAGGCTTGTGTAAATACCTGTTTTTAGAGAAACAGAAAACTTAGGCTAGAACAAGGACAGTTGAATATTTACCTTACTGAGGTGATGTAGATGGAATAAAGTCATTCCATTATTTTCTATTCTATTCTTGCTAAAACACGTATTTCTAAAGATAACAATAACACGGCTATATACAGGGGTACCGTTACCGAGTCAATGTGCAGTGGTACGGGTTAGTCGAGGTATTTGAGGTAGTATGTACATGTAGGTAGGGGTGAAGTGACTATGCATAGATAATACACAGCAAGTAGCAGCAGTGTAAAAAAGGGGGTCAATGTAAATAGTCCGGGTAGCCATTTGATTAACTGTTCAGCAGTCTTATGGCTTGGGGGTAGAAGCTGTTAAGGAGCCTTTTGGACCTAGACTTGTCGCTCCGGTAACGCTTGCCGTGCGGTAGCAGAGAGAACTTGGGTGGCTGGAGTCTTTGACAATTTTTAGGGCCTTCCTCTGACACTGCCTGGTATAGAGATCCTGGATGGCAGGAAGCTTGGCCCCAGTGAAATATTCCTAAACATGCATCCTGTTTGCAACAACACACTAAAGTAATACTGCTAAAAATGTGGCAAAGCAATTAACTTTTTGTCCTAAATACAAATTCTGTTTGGGGCAAATCCAATATAACACATTACTGAGTACCACTCTCCATATTTTCAAGCATAGTGGTGGCTGCCTCGTGTTATGGGTATGCTTGTAATAATTAAGGACTAGGGAGTTTTTCAGGATAAAAAAGAAACGGAATAGAGTTAAGCACAGGCAAAATCCTAAGCGGTGATACAGCCCGACAGAATGCTCTCTGGTGCATCTGTAGAAATGTGTAAATGTCTTAAGGGCCAAGCCAAATTTCTTCAGCCTCCTGAGGTTGAGAAGGCACTGTTGCGCCTTCTTCACTACGCTGTCGGTGATGTGCACGCTGACGAACTTGGAGCTTTCGAGCCTCTCCACTGCGGCCCCTTCTATCTGAGGCAGTGAGAAGAGTGGAGGGAGCGAGTGGAGTTGAAGACTAAATGGTAATTGAGCCTGCACCAGTGAATGTTTCTCGGCAATCAAGGGATCCTGATATATTACATGTGAAACGGTACACTTTGTAGCATTTATTGCAATGGTCATAAACTGCACTGCACAAACGAAGAAGAAATCGGAGTGCAGCAGAACGCTTTTTGGGGCCTGAGTTTACAGCTGAGGCATTGTAAAAAATCCTGTCAAAGGATCTCCCGCCTTCACAGGCCGCTGAGCCTGTGTATGGATGTGACTGAAGGAGTGGGATGTTTTTTATGTCTATTTTGTATGATGTCGTTTTTTTGCTGTCGACTTCCCGTGGCTTTGGGACTTGGTTGATAGATGTTATCTAGTTAACGTTAGCTAACAATGGCTAATTATGTGTTTTTTTACACTATAATAGCCTCCATTATGGAGGTGCTAGCGAATGCAGCCGTGGCAGACATCTGTAAACTCGTAGACGACTACTATGCAGTGTTTCGTTTGGAAATAACTCAAAGCCAGAAAGAAAACAGGGCTACTGGAACTGAAGATGGCAGGGGGGCGCTCAGAGAGAACAATATGAGATCGCGTCCTCGCCAGTCATCCCGGTAGTGTCAAGATCCTCGACTGATACAGAGGAATGGCAAGAGGTACATTTTGCAGAAGGCAGAGGCTGCGCGGCCTGTCGCAGTTCATATATCTCACTGCCTGTTGCCCCGTTCCCCTCTGCACGAGTTCAGATGTGTTAACCAGGCCAGAACTGGATCTTGGTCAGTTTTTTGGATAGTATGCAATAATTCCCCTGATTACTTAGCTATCTTGCGCAAAGACAGAATATAATAGTGTAGCGATTGTACAGTCCTTGCACCTCTGTGCTCAGACTGTTTGTGTGCGTGTGTGTTGGCACGTCCCCTGTAATCCTATTGGCTACTGTCATTCATGGGTATTTCATACAGTGGGCATTCGCCCGGTGATTGTCAGTTTATAAAGGGATCAGAAGGCAGATTTCTACTGACCCAGGTTTATTCGACAAAAGCAATGTCACAATTTTTTTTATGGCGACAGGCGTAATGGAAAGGCAGATATAGGACAAACTTTCTAAAGATCAAAAACACGTTTCCAATTTAGTGACTTCGTTGCTATATTTAGGGAGTTTTCAGACCCCTCCAGTAACTTTTATTGGTAAAAGAGTCAAGCGACAAATTCAGCTACTTTTCAGGCTGCGTTTGGGGAGTTTTGACACCGAGGGTTTCTATGGTTTTGATAGCGTTTAGTGACTTTCCCCATTCAATTCTGCCGCAAACAAGAGTGGGAGAAGCTGTCTGTGCAACAGAAGTCACGTCGGGGACCGCAGCAAGGCAAATCAATAGTGTGATTGATAGAAGTATAAAGAGGGGTTACTGCAGATGCAGGAATGCCCACATGCAGGAACACCCCGAATTGCGGGCCGCAATTGCACCCTTCTCAGGCAAATTGTTGCTGTGAAGTCATCGTGGCAAAGGCAAAACGTAATCTAGTGGCAAATCAAGAAGCCAAACCAATTCTAGACAGTGTCAATAGTGTACAATATAGCGTTGAGCATTGACAGTAGCTAACCTAACCACCTCGTTTCCCCCAATCACTCCCTCAGGTGAAGGACATCTCACTGGAGGCCACAGGAGCTTTGTGAAGCCAGCAGGACACAATACATGGAGAGATGACCAACCAATCACTGTTGATGAGGGGAGTGGAACCTCAACCCAGCATGTTATTATGATAGAGGTTAGTGTATCAGTGTTACATTACATTACAGTTACTTTGTAAATAAAATAAAACTCCCCTCAGCTATTCACTTGCTTACATCCAAATGTATCTGCGGTAAGGGAGTTTGTGAGACTTCCCTACGACATTGTTATCCAATTCAACTCATGTACCAGTAATAACCTCCTCTCTTCTTGTGTCAGTCTGCAGATGTAGAGGCTGCAGGTCCTGGGGTCAAGCAGGAGAGGTCTGAAGGAGAGGAGGACCCACAGCAAAGCAGAGACATCCATACTGGAGTGGCTGGAGCGCCCACTGTAGCCACGGAGGACTCCACCACCGCTCCAGGACCCGACGCAGCATCACAGAGGTCAGTGGAACGCTGAACGCCGTCCTCAAGTCAGACAGACATTGAGACGTTAACTGTAACACACAGGCTCTTACACACAGGATCTGACCACAGATCAGACCCAGAGAGACTGGGGCTGGGGCCACTGGGCTGTCGTCCTGCTCCTGGCTCAGAGTATTTACCGGTATTTCATCAGAGCCAGAGGATGGTTCATACCTGTGGGGATGGCTATGGTGATATGATAAACACGGGCGGTGATGATCCGTCTTGTTCTTACGCTACAGAGATGGACCCTGGCAACATGCCCTTGAGTTTAGAGACACAGACGGATCTGTCTCGAGGGGACTGGAACCAGTACAGTAGTAGTGTATACTCTGAAGGGTGCCTAAATAAGAAAGGGGAGGTTATAGTGGTATATGAGTTGACTGTGCAAGTGGAGGGCAACTCTCATCTCACATGGAATGCAGAATAACCCCTGTAGGTGACTAAAGTTCTCCATCACTGAGACAGATTTCTGTCACATGGGCTACTGTCCAAACACGTTATTTTTACACCCTTAGCACTTGCGCTAGACACTTTCCCTCGGGGGAATCCCCGTCGAAACCGGATGCAGTTTGATTTCCATCTTAAGTGGAGGTCCAATTCACTAACGTTGCCCCCTCGGCCCTCGATTTAGCTTGAGGGAGCAACTTTGGTCACCTGCGGGGTTGATATGACCCACAATTCAATGCAAACTGTAGTCACGTGAAACTCTGGTGGCCGCAGTATTGCCAAATTTAGCGACTTTGTCGCTATATTTAGCGAGTTTTGACCCCTCTAGCGACACATTTTCAAAAAAGCGACTAGCGACAAATCTAGCGACTTTTTCTGGTGTTATTGGAGACTCTGACGTGAAAGCACGTATCGTTCTTACTCTTCTCAACGAGCAGCGAATGCTGCCGTGGGCCCCACCCCAGTCCCAAAGCACTCACAGGCGGCCTAGTCCTCGCGCAGCAGTCCCTCCCAGCTGCAGTCAGAGCAGGAGATGTTCACCCCTCTGCGTCCAGACTGCAAATGAATCGCGCATGCGGGAAGCCGCCGGTGGCTGATCCCGCCCTGGCTTACATTCAGGGAGGGATGTAAATGTAGTTTTTTTTTTTACTCACAGCATCCATCACAATTACATGCACATGGCCAATTATGCAAATTAGGTGATTGCGTCATTTAGCGACTTTTAGGACAGCCAATAGCTACTTTCCTTACTGAGGAGTTGGCAACACTGGGTGGCCACAAGTGTCAAATTTAATCAACAAGGCTGCATTTTCGGCATGTCAGAAAAAAGAATGAAGCTAGCTTGCTAAAAAATATATAGAGACATGGATTTTAGCGTTGGCAAATTGGCTTAGTCTCATAGTGAGGAGCCTATAAAACATATCTAGATTCATAAACATATTTTGGGGAATTCTGAAATGTATTGGAATAAATGACCAAACTATAAAACTAGCTAGCCAGCTATGGGTTACTGTAGCTAGCTACCTGACAGGAGTACTATCTAGATACGTTAGCTTACTAGGTACATTAATAGCTTTAGGTTGGTTGTTTTTTAAGCTCAACTTCAAGATTTCCACCAAGGACGTTGACTCTCCCTCACTTGGGCAAGGGACATAAGGTACACTCGGATGTGACGATGTAAAAGGTCATTCAAGGGCTGAGGGTTTAGGGCCGAGGGCTGTCTACGTTGAGTTTGAAACGCAGCCGGATTCAGGTTTGGAGATGACATAGCCTAATACAGACAGAAGCATATGTTAAAATATACCTCTCGAAGCGCATTCAAGTTGCGAGAGCCATAGGAGCGAAACGTGTAATCTGACAAGCAGTCACTGCACAACTATTCTTAATGCAATCACGGGAAAACACTTTTGAAAGCAGTTTTGGAAAATGTATTTTGAAAGCAGTTTTGTTTCTTTGTTCAAAGAAGAGGGGGTTCTCAGTTTCACATTGCTACCACGTTTATTTTTCGACTCATTCAATTGCGGGTCTGGCATCGTTTTACAAATGCAGTTTTACAACCCGAGTTTCAAGCATGGTTTTTATGTGGTGGGCCGAAGCCGAAAATAGTTAAGTTGATCGATCCCGGTCGAGGGAGGAGCTGATTTTTTTTGTATATGACATAAAAAAATTCTAATGATGACTATAAAATTCTCTGACACCTTCAATTCTTCCACATTTTTTCCACATATCTGTTTTCAAGTGCACTTGAAATATGCAGCATGCAATACGAATTGGTTTGATCGTATGAAGCGGTAACTCCGTTGACCATTTAGCTGACTAGCCTAGCCAGCTACTGGGCAGTGCCAAAATCTTGCCAATTCATTAATTATTCTACTAACTATGAATGTGAGACATATGATCCATAATGTATGTTTCATGCGTATACATTTGAACAAAGAACACCATCATAAATAGTGTTTCACCATTAATTTTGTATTTATCTTGAAGAACAATCTGACCTTAATGGCCATTTACTCTTATAATCTCCACCCAGCACAGCCAGAAGAGGACTGGCCACACCCCAGAGCCTGGTTCCTCTCTAGGTTTCTTCCTAGGTTCCTGCCTTTCAAGGTAGTTTTTCCTAGCCACCGTGCTTCTACATCTGTATTGCTTGCTGTTTGGTGTTTTAGGTTGGGTTTCTGTATAGCACTTTGTGACATCTGCTGATGTAAAAAGGGCTTTATAAATACATTTGATTGAGTATGGAGACAAATAGGAAAGGTGTCTCAGGCAGTATTTGGAGTATGTAAATATAGTGTAACTTACCAATCAATGTATATCAAGTGCCGTGCAGGGCACAATCTTACAATGTTACAGTCCAGAAAGAGGAGTTTTACCATCTATGCCAAAAGCCTGGGCCTCTGATGGAGACAGTAGAACTGTCATCAACGCATTCTTCAGTATTACCCATTCTCTCTAGGCGCATTCGTGTTTTCCAGGCCCCATAGGCGTATCGAAAGGATCCCACCCTGGTCACCAATGTAGCTGACCGATGTAGAGAGAGACAAGGGCCTTAGCAGAATGCAATATAAAGCTTGTGTGGTCCAGCGACGAGAACTCTACCATCTATGGCAAAAGCCTGGGCTCCTGACGGGGACAATATAATTGTCCTCACTCCATGTTACAATAGTAATATAAAACAAGTTTGGCACCTGTCAGACGTGAGCTGCTGTCTGAAGAGGAACAGATATAGCTAGCTCCCAAAGACTGAAATAAGATAAATATCTGTTTTTGAGTGCACTTGAAATATGCAGCATGCAATACGAATTGTTTTGATCATATGAAGAGGTAACTCCATTAGCCATTTAGCCAATTTATTGAAAGCTAGCCAATGTTTGACTAGCCAAGCCAGCTACTGTAAATGTCAATTTGTGTTTCATTAGCTAGCTATCTCTCTGTCACTGAATAGCACTTGGTTGATCTCTGGGAGCAGGACACAGGAGAGCTGAATAGATCTTGTGAGACAAAAGTGAGAGACAAGAATGAATAAAATAAATCACAGCAAAGCAATGTAGTTTGTGACCTAGAAAATGAACATCCTGACAGTCTGAGGCAGGCTGCTCTGCAATCATCCTACTATTGACAGGGATAATGTGGCATTTCCTATTTGTTAGTATGTGTCAGATGAACCGATGTGGATGTGGTGGAGGAGTCAGGCGCAGGACACAGAGGCTTCGTCCAACAGACTTTACTAGTCAAAAGTGCAAAAATACAATACACGGCCTCGAAACAAACAGAGGCGAGTGAATACGTAAACCATGCGTAAACACTAAACAAACAAACAGAGCGTCAACACGCAGCTCCGAAATACAGGCAGACAACAACACACAATCTAACCAATACAAAACAGGGAACTTATAGGACACGTAATCAGAACACAAACAGACACAGGTGTACAAGACAGACCAAAGCAATCACACCACGAAACATTCAACGGTGGCAGCTAGTACTCCGGGGACGGCGAACGCCGAAGCCTGCCCGAACCAGGAGGAGGAGCAGTCTCGGCCGAAACCGTGACAGTACCCCCCCCTTGACGCGCGGCTCCAGCCGTGCGCCGACCCCGGCCTCGGGGACGGCCAGGAGGACGCGGACCCGGGCGCGTGGGATGCCCACGGTGGAACTCAGTCAGGAGGGATGGATCTAGGATGTCCCTCCTAGGCACCCAGCACCGTTCCAGCACCGTTCCTCCGGACCGTACCCCTCCCACTCCACGAGATACTGGAGACCACTCATCCGGCGCCTCGAGTCCAAGATGGTCCGGACCCTGTACGCCGGGGCCCCCTCGATGTCCAAAGGGGGCGGAGGGGTCTCTCCTATCTCATCTTCTTGGAGTGGGCCAGCTACCACCGGCCTGAGAAGAGACACATGGAACGAGGGGTTAATATTCTTGTACTCAATAGGCAGTTGTAACCTGTAACACACCTCGTTCAATCTTCTCAGGACTTTAAAGGGCCCCACAAACCGCCGACCCAGCTTCCGGCAGGGCAGGTGGAGGGGCAGGTTTCGAGTCGAGAGCCAGACTCGATCTCCCGGTGCGTACACCGGTCCCTCACTGCGGTGGCGATCGGCGCTCGCCTTTTGTTGACGGATGGCCCGCTGCAGATGGACATGGGCAGCGTCCCACGTCTCCTCCGAGCGCCGAATCCACTCGTCCACCGCAGGGGCCTCGATCTGGCTCTCGTGCCACGGTGCCAGGACCGGCTGATACCCTAAAACACACTGGAAAGGTGTTAAATTGGTGGAGGAGTGGCGGAGAGAGTTCTGGGCCATCTCTGCCCAGGGGATATACCTAGACCACTCCTCCGGCCGGTCCCGGCAATAGGACCTCAGAAACCTACCCACATCCTGGTTGACTCGTTCAACCTGTCCATTGCTCTCTGGGTGGTACCCCGAGGTAAGGCTCACCGAGACCCCCAAGCGTTCCATGAACGCCCCCCAGACTCTGGAGGTGAACTGGGGACCTCGGTCAGACACAATATCCTCGGGAACCCCATAGTGCCGGAACACGTGGGTAAATAGGGCCTCGGCGGTCTGTAGGGCAGTAGGGAGACCCGGCATTGGGAGGAGACGACAGGCCTTGGAGAACCGATCCACAACGACCAAAATGGTGGTATTCCCCTGGGAAGGGGGTAGGTCGGTTACAAAATCCACCGAGAGGTGGGACCATGGTCGTTGTGGAACGGGCAGGGGATGTAACTTACCCCTGGGCAAATGTCTAGGCGCCTTACACTGGGCGCACACCGAGCAGGAGGAGACATAAACCCTCACATCCTTTGCTAACGTTGGCCACCAGTATTTCACGCTAAGGCAGTGCACTGTCCGGCCAATACCTGGATGTCCAGAGGAGGGTGATGTATGAGCCCAATAAATAAGACGATCACGAACCTCGAGCGGAACGTACGTCCGCCCCACAGGACACTCGGGGGGAGTAGGGTCGGTACGCAGTGCCCGCTCGATTTCCGCATCGACCTCCCATACCACCGGAGCCACCAGACAAGACTCCGGCAGTATGGAAGTAGGCTCAATGGCCCTCTCCTCTGTGTCATACCGCCGGGACAGGGCGTCTGCCTTACCGTTCTGGGACCCTGGGATGTATGTGATCTTAAAAACAAACCGGGTCAGGAACATGTTCCACCTAGCCTGACGAGGGTTCAGTCTCCCAGCTGCCCGGATGTACTCCAGGTTACGGTGATCAGTCAGAATGAGGAAAGGGTGTTGAGCCCCCTCAAGCCAATGCCTCCACACCTTTAGGGCCTGGACTACAGCTAACAGCTCCCTGTCCCCAACGTCATAATTGCGCTCCGCCGAGCTGAGCTTCTTGGAGTAGAACGCACAGGGGCGGAGCTTAGGTGGCGTGCCGGACCGTTGTGACAGGACTGCCCCAATACCGGTATCGGACGCGTCTACCTCTACTTGGAATGGTAAAGAGGGATCCGGATGCGCCAGCACCGGGGCCGAGGTGAACAGGTTCTTCAGTTTGACAAATGCCCTGTCCGCCTCAGCTGACCACTGCAAACGAACCGGACCCCCCTTTAGCAGGGACGTAATGGGAGCTGCAACCTGTCCAAAGCCCCGGATAAACCTCCGGTAGTAATTAGCAAAACCCAAGAACTGCTGCACCTCTTTTACAGTGGTTGGAGTTTGCCAATTACGCACGGCCGACACACGGTCTACCTCTATCTCCACACCAGACGCGGACAACCGGTAACCCAAAAAGGAGACGGACTCCTGGAAGAACAGGCATTTCTCTGCCTTGACATACAAGTCATGCTCCAACAGTCTTCTCAACACTCGGCGCACCAGGGCTACATGCTCGGCTCGTGTAGAAGAGTACACTAGGATGTCGTCGATGTACACTACCACACCCTGCCCATGCATGTCCCGGAAAATCTCGTCAACAAAGGATTGGAAGACTGAAGGAGCATTCATTAACCCGTATGGCATGACGAGATACTCGTAATGACCCGAGGTGGTGCTAAATGCTGTTTTCCATTCATCCCCCTCCCTAATGCGCACCAGATTGTACGCGCTCCTGAGATCCAACTTTGTGAAGAACTGCGCTCCGCGTAATGATTCTGTCATAGTCGCAATCAGTGGGAGAGGGTAACTGTACTTAACCGTGATCTGATTGAGACTACGGTAATCAATACACGGGCGCAAACCCCCGTCCTTCTTCTTCACAAAGAAGAAACTCGAGGAAACCGGGGAAGTGGAGGACCGTATGTATCCCTGTGCCAAGGACTCGGCTATGTAAGTCTCCATAGCCGCAGTCTCCTCTTGAGACAGGGGATACACACGGCTCCGCGGAAGTGCCGCTCCTGTTTGGAGATTTATCGCACAGTCCCCCTGTCTATGAGGTGGTAGCCGTGTTGCCCTCGTTTTGCTGAACACAAGTGCTAAGTCCTCATACTCAGGGGGAATGCGCATTGCGGGCACTTGGTTCGGACTCTCTACCGAGGTCGCCCCTAAGGAAACACCTAGACATTTCCCTACACACTGGGCAGACCACTCCATAAGAGCCCTCTGTTGCCACGCAATGGTAGGATCATGGGCGCTTAACCAGGGAAGCCCCAGCACCACGGGGTACGCAGGAGAGTCAATCAGATAAAACTGAATGATCTCCTCATGACCCCCCTGCGTCGTCATCTTAAGTGGTGCTGTGACTTCTCTGATCAGCCCCGACCCTAACGGCCGGCTGTCTAGGGCGTGGACAGGAAAGGGGGCTTCTACCGGCCGAAGGGGAATCCCTAACCTATAACAAAATGCACGATCAATAAAATTCCCAGCTGCGCCTGAATCTACTAGCGCCTTATGCTGGGAATGAGGTGCCACCTGTGGAAATCTCACAGGAATACTCATGTGACCAACAGAGAGCTCTGGGTAAGTGGGGCGCCTACTCACCTGAAATGACTCCCCAGTGCGTGACCTGTTGTCCCCTCTCCCAGGAGACCCTCCCCAGCACCTGGCCGCGGTGTGTCCTCCACGGCCACAGTTGGTGCAGGGGATGGCCCCCCTCGGGTTCTCTCTCCTCCTCTCTCTAGCGCCAGCACCCCCGAGCTCCATGGGAATCGGCTCGGAGGTGCTGGAGGGTAGAATGGACGACCCCCACTCGGGACGTCCGCGGGTAGCCAGCAGGGTGTCGAGACGGATGGAGATGTCCACCAACTGGTCGAAGGATAGGTTGGTGTCCCTGCAGGCCAGCTCACGACGAACGTCCTCTCGTAGGCTACACCGGTAATGGTCGATGAGGGCCCTCTCATTCCACCCCGCATCCGCCGATAGAGTCCGGAACTCCAGGGCGAACTCCTGTGCGCTCCTCTTCCCCTGTCGGAGGTGGAACAGACGCTCCCCGACTCGATCGAAGACAGCCCTGAAGCGGCGGGAGAACTCCGCGTAGGTGATGGTAGCGGCGTCTATTCCCCTCCATTCGGCGTTGGCCCACTCCAACGCCTTGCCGGATAGACAGGAGATGAGGGCGGAGACGCTCTCGTATCCCGAGGGCGCTGGGTGTAGGGTAGCCAGGTAAAGTTCCACCTGCAGGAGGAACCACTGACACCCGGCTGCAGAACCGTCATATGCCCTCTGGAGCGAGAGCCGAATGCCCCTGGGTTCCGGTGCTGAGAGAGGAGGACTGGTCGTTGGTGATGGGATGGTGTAAGAAGACGTGGGCACCTCCCCAGTAACCAACCGGCGCAGAGTGTTGGACACCTCGTCCATGGCGGACCCAAGTTGCCGGATCATGGTGTCCTGATAGCTGATCCGTTCCTCCAGCGATTTGGGTGTCGCAGCTGCTCCTGCTGACTCCATAGTTGGTGTGTTGTTCTGTCAGATGAACCGATGTGGATGTGGTGGAGGAGTCAGGCGCAGGACACAGAGGCTTCGTCCAACAGACTTTACTAGTCAAAAGTGCAAAAATACAATACATGGCCTCGAAACAAACAGAGGCGAGTGAATACGTAAACCATGCGTAAACACTAAACAAACAAACAGAGCGTCAACACGCAGCTCCGAAATACAGGCAGACAACAACACACAATCTAACCAATACAAAACAGGGAACTTATAGGACACGTAATCAGAACACAAACAGACACAGGTGTACAAGACAGACCAAAGCAATCACACCACGAAACATTCAACGGTGGCAGCTAGTACTCCGGGGACGGCGAACGCCGAAGCCTGCCCGAACCAGGAGGAGGAGCAGTCTCGGCCGAAACCGTGACAGTATGAATTAAATTAGTGGGTCCTGCCTTGATGACTGTATTAGATTTACAGTACTTGTCCTATAGATTTTTGTTGTCTTAAACTATTACCTAGAATAAACTGATAGCTAAAACGCTCCTTTCCTGGAATGACATGCTAGCGATACAGCTATCTGCTCCTGCTAGCTAGCAACAGATCGACTTGTTGTAACTAGCTAACTAGCTACATCTAACGGTCTGGGAGGACAGAACACTACCACTCAACACCCCCTGCAACTGTTCTGCAGTAAAACCTTGCAATCCCAAGTATTCTCTGCCGCTGCCACCACAACCTTTATTTTCTGCGACTTTCGATCCAATTCTGTAGTACAATTGACAACCATAGTTATGAATGCCAAGAAACCTACCTTACTGAAGCACATATTCTTTCCATCACTCTCTATTAGTCTCTGTCTACTCACAGAAATCCTCTCAGGATCTCTCACCTTGTACCCATCTTCCTCTACCACTCTCTTCACTGCTTCAGCATACAACACTTTCTGTACTACTCTGACCCTAGAAACCTCAACCTGCCTTTCTCTCACTGGACACCTCCAATCTAAAACACTGAAATATCACATTTACATAAGTATTCAGACCCTTTACTCAGTACTTTGTTGAAGCACCTTTGGTAGTGATTACAGCCTTGAGTCTTCTTGGGTATGATGCTACACGCTTGGCATACCTGTATTTGGGGAGTTTCTCCCATTCTTCTCTGCAGATCCTCTCAAGCTCTGTCAGGTTGGATGGGGAGCGTCGCTGCACAGCTATTTTCAGGTCTCTCCAGAGATGTTAGATCGGGTTCAAGTCCGGGCTTTGGCTGGGTGAACCTTCGCCCCCAGTCTGAGGTCCTGAGCGCTCTGGAGTAGGTTTTTATCAAGGATCTCTTTGTACTTTGCTTCATTCATTGTTCCCTCGATCCTGACTAGTCTCCCAGTCCCTGCCGCTGAAAAACACCCCCAATGATGCTGCCACCACCATGCTTCAACGTAAGGATGGTGCCTGGTTTCCTCCAGACGTGACGCTTGGCATTCAGGCCAAAGAGTTCAATCTTGGTTTCATCAGACCAGAGAATCTTGTTTCTCATGGTCTGAGAGTCCTTTAGGTGCCTTTTGGAAACTCCAAGCGGGCTGTCATGTGCCTTCTACTGAGGAGTGGCTTCCGTCTGGCCACTCTACCATAAAGGCCTGATTGGTGGAGTGCTGCAGAGATGGTTGTCCTTCTGGAAGATTCTCCCATCTCCACAGAGGAACTGTGGAGCTCTGTCAGAGTGACCATCTGGTTATTTGTCACCTCCCTGACCAAGGCCCTTCTCCCCCAATTGCTCAGTTTGGCTAGGCGGCCAGCTCTAGGAAGAGTCTTGGTGGTTCCAACTTCTTCCATTTAAGAATGATGGAGGCCTTCTTGGGGACCTTCAATGCAGCAGACATTTTTTGGTACCCTTCCCCAGATCTGTGCCTCAACACAATCCTGTCTCGGAGCTCTACGGAAAATTCCTTCGACCTCATGGCTTGGTTTTTGCTCTAACATGCACTGTCAACTGTGTGACCTTATATAGACGTGTGTGCCTTTCCAAATCATGTCCAATCAATTTAATTTACCACAGGTGGACTCCAATCAAGTTGTAGAAACATCTCAAGGATGATCAATGGAAACAGGATGCACCTGAGCTCAATTTCGAGTCTCATAGCAAAGGGTCTGAATACTTATGTAAATAAGGTATTTCTGTTTTTTATTTTTAGTAAATTTGCAAACATTTCTAAAAGCCAGTTTTCGCTTTCTCATTATGGGGTATTTTGTGTAGATTGATGAGGATTTTTTTTAAACCATTTTAGAATAAGGCTAACGTAACAAAATGTGGAAAAAGTGAAGGGGTCTGAATACTTTCCGAATGCACTGTATTTTCCCCATGGGCTTTAAAGGGAGGATTTTTATCATATATTTAATTAGGGGCGTTTTGAAATGCAAATAGCCAAGGTCGTGCACGAGCACTGAGGCTGAGAACAATTGGTATTTATCAATGGTTATCTCATACCGGTGTGCATATGACGCTCGTAGGATTGTTATATAAAATCACACTTTTTCTATGCGTACGAACATTCAAAATTCCGTTCATAAGAAGTATTTTAGAATAGTTTCTATGCAATATTGATAAATGAGTCCCCAGGAGACATCATCACAGAGCAGGCAAGGACCAGAGGCGACATAATGGAGGTCAGTGGATGGGACAGCGTCCTCAACTCAGGGCTGGGGAACAACACTGTTAACCACTACCAGAAACAGACAGTCAAACACAAAACAACAACCAAACTTAGTCTCCATGACAACAGACTGGCTGAGACCAGGGCAAAGCGTAGATTTGGTCTGCGGGGACGGGGAGGTGTCCGTATGAGGCAGGTGAGAACACAGACTCGGCTAGCGATGCTCCGTCTTGCACCTATAGTTGTGATTCAGAGAGACTGATGGCGCCTCAGGTTAACCCCCTAGCTGGTGCTGCCTTCAGCCTGTCTTCTATAGGATCTATCAACTGGCAGATGGACCCTGACACAACACACACTCCCTGGCCTTCATCCTCCTCACACTCTCCTAATGTTAAACCAGACCTCAGACAATGCCAGTGCCTCAACACTAAATGACTACACAAGCCCATTGACAAATGACAGTAGTAGTAATGCTATCAGTAGATTCGGTGGCAAAGAGAAGTGCTTCCCGTGTTGATTATGTGGGAAAGCCTTCAGTTTCCCCAAACAGGTGGAAAGCCACCAGAGGGTCCATACAGGGGAGAAATCCTACAGCTGCCCCCAGTGTGAGAAGAGGTTCTCCCACCAGCACCATCTGAATGTGCACCTGAAGGTCCACACGGGAGAGAGGCCATTCACCTGTACGCACTGCGGGAAGAGGTTCTCAGATAGGAGATACCTCAGCATACACCAGCAGAAAATACACATGGCCCATGTATAGAGTGTGGTGATATGTAATGTAGTACTAGTTAGTTTGTTGTAGTTAATTCTGTTGGTATTTTATTTAGCATTTTATTAGGATCTCCATTAGCTGTTGCGAAAGCAGCAGCTACTCTTCCTGGGGTCCAAACAATACAGAAAATTAATAGACAAGAACAGCTCAAGGACAGAACTACATAAATAAATAAAAACGTCTCACATCCTACATATCAATACATACACACCTGTGGCCTCCCGAGTGGCGCGTTTGCAACGCCAGGGTTGTGGGTTCGATTCCCACGGGGGGCCAGTATAAAATAAATAAATAATGTATGCACTCACTAACTGTAAGTCGCTCTGGATAAGAGCGTCTGCTAAATGACTAAAATGTAAATGTAATACGCACCACAGGAGGTTGGTGGCACCTTAATTGGGGAGGACGGGCTTGTGGTAATGTGTCACAAGAATTTATATCTCTAATTAATCAAACTTAATGCTCTGAATAATTCCCAGAGGGTGTAAGGCTCTGGTTTAATCATGAATTAAACAAAGGTCCACAACCAGCAAGAATGATCTGTATGTTTAATCATGGAGAGCTCTGCCGCCAAAAAACAGATATACAGCTTTTATACTTCACACAAAGGCACTTTGCTCCGCCCACCTTTAGGAGGCCTTTAACCAGTTTCTCAGTCCCTTCATCCTGGAATGTTTGTCTCAGCAGTTTCTAACTCACCCCCTCTGTTAGTGGGTTTATAATGATAACCCTAACACAGTTCACACAGTCATCATCAGTATTGGGGTTAACAATTTTAGTCATAATCATAATTCCTCTATCAGTCCACCCTTTGACAAAATTTTTACACCCTTAGGATAAATGTATTTACAAGCATGACCAATCTGATCTTCATACGTCAGAACTAATAAACATTTCATCCAATTGCGGTCTTTCAGGGTCAAAGTCCTCGTCATCCACCAAGCCTGGAGGATCGTTTTTCCCACTCCCCTGGTCAGAGTCCGGAGTCGGTCCATCTCTCATCATTTGTTGAGATACTGCATTCACCAACGCCTTACTCACCAATCCTCGGACACAGGGAACAAGACAACAACCACATAATACAAGAATACCCATACAAACGCTGACCGCCCCTAAGATGGTGGCTGCTATGGTTTTCCATTTACCAAACATTTCATCAAACCACCCTATCCACGATGTACTAACTTCTGAGTTCTCAGCTCATTCTTCACTTAGAGCAGTTAATTCTGCAAGAGCTCTGGTGACCGTCCCATCCGGTGTGGTGTTGTTAGGGATAAATGTGCAACAATGGCTTATCATTCTATAGACACCGCCCCTTTCTGCCTGATCTAGAGCCAACCTCTTTTCCTAAGTCATGAGTGAGATGGCGGATAATTGTTTAGAGATCCCTTTTACTGCATCCCTAGTCTGGCCAATAAATCGTTGTTGGTCGTAATAGATATAATTAATCCAATCCACAATTTTGTTTATTGTCACCCACCAAAAGAACGTGGTAGTAAATCCTTCCCCTAATTCTTTCATAGCTTGCTCTCCATCCGGTACCCCCCTTGATACCCCAATCGCATCCATCTAAATAGGGCTATTCTCCTTCTTGTTAAAACTCCTCCTACGTCTGTTTAACCATTTCCTTGGTTCCTGGTGACTAATTCTAACTAGCTGAATCAGTAGAACTAGGGCGCACGTATCTAGCCACCCTTTTGGTATTCTCTGCCTTATACTGCCTTTACAAGCACACGCCCACCACACATTGGTTACAGGGGCTGTAAGGTTCAGAATTCTCTCCTGTGCTTCTGAACTTAAGTCAATCACATTACTACTATCTCCAATTGATAATTGGTGATGTCTTTGTTTCTCTTTACCCCCAATCTGGATGTTCAGTCCCGCCCGGTCTCATATCCCCGTCCCCAAGTGTGTTTAAACACTTGAGTCTAGGAACAATCCGCCGTGGGGGCCGAACACGAATATAATGGGATTTTATAATCCCAAATTGCTTATTGACATGTACCCCACCCATTGGCTACGTCCCTAACCTTTATTTTGAATCCTACAGTCTGCCCTTCTCTGACTCCCATTTTGTAGGCCACTCGTCCTTGACGGTCAGTATGTCGGGTCGCTTCTCTTCTCTTTTACTTCTTAACAATGGTAAGGGCATAGCGTAATTGGTGGTGGATCTTGACATATCAAGACCATTGCCGAGACTATGATGCAGCTCAAGTCACCCCTATTCCCAAAAACCGCCAACCCTCTCCTGTCCTCAGTCTTTCTGCTTGGTACTACCCCATACTCACACCCTGAGAACACACTACAGTGATGATAGGTCGGGGTAGGAGATCTTCGTTAACGGAGGTGATCCCCAGACCCCATTGGTTCAGTTCTTCTCTCTAACTCTGCGTGTGTTCAGTGGTGCTTGTATGTGTTCTTACCTTTTTGCAGTGGGTAACGTGGACCCAGGTTGCTCTTTCTGCTATTCTAATGGCAAAGGCAGTGACCAATATAACCTGATAGGGCCCTTCCCAACAGGCCTGCTTCCAGTCTTTCTTCTTTAGGGACTGGATGCTCACCAGTCACCTGGTTATATAGTGAGTCACCTTCTCCTTTAGTTCACCTGTGGGGCACAAAACCTCTGACATACCGGTGTGGTTAATAAACTACCTTCTCACGTTTTCTGCTAGGGTGCTCTTAATTTCTATTTCTGCCTTCTCCGGTCCTCCTAACTCTGGCATTCTGTATGGTCTACCAAATCCCTTCTCCAATGGCAATAACCCTTCTTCATCTGGAGTTCTCCTTATTGTCATTAATACTATCGGTATACCTTGTACCCCATTTCTTCCTGCTCTCCTGTGTGTTTTCCTTAATCCCTCTCTAATCATACCGTTCACATCAGTATTCTCTTTCTAGACTGTATCTAACAAAAAAAATGTTTTTTTTAAAGTATTTTGTCCTCTCCTTCATATATTTATTATGTAATCCTACCATCTACTATTATCCCCCCTTTTGACACATGTTTCTGCCCATGTGTCAATATTACCACCTACCTAAACAATCACTTAGGTAATATTGGTAATTTATCATCCAATTGCCATACCTTATTTATTTTTGAGACTGTCCCTTGCTTCTTTATTGCTCCTCCCACTTCCTTTGTCTATTATGGCGGCTAAATTCGACTTTCATTCAGTTCAGAATCAATAGTAATCCAATCAATCAATCCCTTATCTTGTAAAGACACTCATGTTTAGTTCAAACTCTGTTCTACCCCGGCTCTCCCGGGCTTGACCTGAAGACTGATGGTTGGGACCTGACAGGTCCATACTTAAATCTTTCAAACCTAACCCAAACCCCCCTTCATGCTGTAATCAATCAAGAAGATAGCAAAGGAGAGACAAAGGTTTTAGCCTGAACTCTGCTCAACCCTGGCAGCTTTTTCCTCTCTGTTTGAGGAGAGAAGCAAAAGGCTCCCTTCTGCTTTCATTCACTGATAATGTAGGACAGCCGTAGGACAGCCATAGATTACCACTTCACTTACACACCTCTAAAACATTTAATCTAACCCATGACACATTATTTACTACTGCTCATTCTCTTGCTACAATCTGCAAATGTACCAATAAATTATCTTACCATCATTACTACCCCCTTTTCTGAACACATGAGTCACAACGTCACTCATGCTTTCAAAAACAAAATACCAACATTGTTTATTAAACCATAATTTAAAAAATATTAAAATGACAACATCTGATAATACCTCAACTTACTTCTATCCCGTAAAGTAATCCAAGATTAGTACAATTGACTAGCAACAGGTATCCCTCATTCAGGGAAAGCTCTCTCTCTCTCTCTTCTGTTATTTTATGGTTCAACATACAGTGGGGAAAAAAAGTGTTTAGTCAGCCACCAATTGTGCAAGTTCTCCCACTTAAAAAGATGAGAGAGGCCTGTAATTTTCATCATAGGTACACGTCAACTATGATAGTCAAATTGAGGAAAGAATCCAGAAAATCACATTGTAGGATTTTTTATGAATTTATTTGCAAATTATGGTGGAAAATAAGTATTTGGTCACCTACAAACAAGCAAGATTTCTGGCTCTCACAGACCTGTAACTTCTTCTTTAAGAGGCTCCTCTGTCCTCCACTCGTTACCTGTATTAATGGCACCTGTTTGAACTTGTTATCAGTATAAAAGACACCTGTCCACAACCTCAAACAGTCACACTCCAAACTCCACTATGGCCAAGACCAAAGAGCTGTCAAAGGACACCAGAAACAAAATTGTAGACCTGCACCAGGCTGGGAAGACTGAATCTGCAATAGGTAAGCAGCTTGGTTTGAAGAAATCAACTGTGGGAGCAATTATTAGGAAATGGAAGACATACAAGACCACTGATAATCTCCCTCGATCTGGGGCTCCACGCAAGATCTCACCCCGTGGGGTCAAAATGATCACAAGAACGGTGAGCAAAAATCCCAGAACCACACGGGGGGACCTAGTGAATGACCTGCAGAGAGCTGGGACCAAAGTAACAAAGCCTACCATCAGTAACACACTACGCCGCCAGGGACTCAAATCCTGCAGTGCCAGACGTGTCCCCCTGCTTAAGCCAGTACATGTCCAGGCCCGTCTGAAGTTTGCTAGAGTGCATTTGGATGATCCAGAAGAGGATTGGGAGAATGTCATATGGTCAGATGAAACCAAAATAGAACTTTTTGGTAAAAACTCAACTCGTCGTGTTTGGAGGACAAATAATGCTGAGTTGCATCCAGAACACCATACCTACTGTGAAGCATGGGGGTGGAAACATCATGCTTTGGGGCTGTTTTTCTGCAAAGGGACCAGGACGACTGATCCGTGTAAAGGAAAGAATGAATGGGGCCATGTATCGTGAGATTTTTAGTGAAAACCTCCTTCCATCAGCAAGGGCATTGAAGATGAAAAGTGGCTGGGTCTTTCAGCATGACAATGATCCCAAACACACCGCCCGGGCAACGAAGGAGTGGCTTCGTAAGAAGCATTTCAAGGTCCTTGAGTGGCCTAGCCAGTCTCCAGATCTCAACCCCATAGAAAATCTTTGGAGGGAGTTGAAAGTCCGTGTTGCCCAGCGACAGCCCCAAAACATCACTGCTCTAGAGGAGATCTGCATGGAGGAATGGGCCAAAATACCAGCAACAGTGTGTGAAAACCTTGTGAAGACTTACAGAAAACATTTGACCTGTGTCATTGCCAACAAAGGGTATATAACAAAGTATTGAGAAACTTTTGTTATTGACCAAATACTTATTTTCCACCATAATTTGCAAATAAATTCATAAAAAATCCTACAATGTGATTTTCTGGATTTTTTTTTCTCATTTTGTCTGTCATAGTTGACGTGTACCTATGATGAAAATTACAGGCCTCTCTCATCTTTTTAAGTGGGAGAACATGCACAATTGGTGGCTGACTAAATACTTTTTTCCCCCACTGTAAATGTTACTTATCCCAAGTGTTCATTAAGTCCTCATGACATTTATTCTCATAAGAAATCATGTATACCCCAAACTCAGTCAAAAAACGAAAAACTCCATAAAATTCACTGTGTGAACTGTTGAAAACCCCCTAAATTCAAAATAACAAGCCTTTATAAACATCATACTAGGTGTGTTGTTTTTTATTTGAAAAACCCAATTGAAAAACAACAACCAAAAATAGCCAGGCCCCACTTAATTTGGTAGCTCACTTTTACGACCTAAATACTGCCTAACTTTACTACTGCTCCCCCTAGCCCTGGGCAACATTCCAATGAGGTAAGCTAATCTCTTTCTCCTGGAAGAGGAATTATACATTTTGTTAACCTTCAATTACCATCAGTAATCTAAAGATGGTAAGTACACACAAAACATGATACCGATATCCCCAGTCCTAACTCATCAATAATCGTTTGTATCAATCTAATTCCTCATAACTAATCCATAAAACCACTCAAAATTCCTTGAGTATACAATGATTGTTTAATTGATTACCCTCAGATCATATCCTCTTTAAATCTCACAATGATTATTGAACCCTGTCACACCCTGGCTCTGGGACTCTATTTGTTGAGCCAGGGTGTGTTTATTCTATGTGTTATATTTCTATGTTGTGGGTTCTAGTTTGTCATTTTCTATGTTGGCCTGAGTGACTCCCAATCAGAGGCAACGAGTGTCAG
The DNA here is from genome assembly GCF_964263955.1 of Coregonus lavaretus. Lineage (NCBI taxonomy): Eukaryota > Metazoa > Chordata > Actinopteri > Salmoniformes > Salmonidae > Coregonus > Coregonus lavaretus. The sequence goes on along the minus strand of NW_028167177.1, from coordinate 1,030,117 downwards.
CTGTTTGCTGGTTGTCTCTGATTGGGAGCCATATTTAAACTGTCGGTTTTCCTTTGTGTTTTGTGGGTTCTTGTTTCAAGTTGGTTGTGTTTGACCGTGTACTGTCACGTTTCCGTCTTTTGTTGTTTTGATCGCGTTTCGCTAAATAAATGAGTATGTTTGCCTGCAATGCTGCGCCTTGGTCTACTCCTTACCCTGACGATCGTGACAGAAGAACCCACCATAAAAGGACCAAGCAGCGTGTCCAGGAGCAGGCAGACTGGACATGGGAGGAAGCGCCAGGTAAAGAGATGGAGAGGTTGGCGATGGCCCAGGTGGGCAAATCATGGTCCTGGGAGGACATGCTCGGGGGCAAGGGACCTTGGGGTAGGATTAAGGCCCTGGCGAGAGAGGAGCAGCGGCGTCAGCAGTGTCATCGTCGGAAGGACGAGAGGCAACCCCAAAAAAAAATTGGGGGGGGGGGGCACACGGCATGGGCGGCTGGGCAGCAGGAGGCTGCCACAGGGCGATTTGGAGAGGAGGCCACCAGGTTTGGGGGGCCAGAAGGCAGGTTGGCGGAGCCTGGATGGAGAGCGGAACCAACTTCCCGTGCTCAGGCATGGCAGCATGGGACGGGGCAGGTTCCGCGGTATGCGGAGCGGCGTACTGTGCCACGAGTGGTCCGGCATAGTCCTGTACGTCCTGTGCGAGCACCCCGCACGTGTCGTGCGAAGGTGGGTATGCAGCCAGGACGGAGTGTGCCGGCTCAACGCTCGTGGTCTCCAATGCCTCTCCGCGGTCCCGGATATCCTGCTCCAGTGTCACGTGCTGTTATGCCAGTACGGGTACACAGCCCTGTACGTCCTGTGCGGATGCCACACACAGAGTGTGTGAGGGTAGGCATTCAGCCAGGACGGGTGGTGGCCGCTCTTCACTCCAGGTCTCCTATCCGTCTCCACAGCCCGGTTCGGCCTGTCCCTGCTCCACGCACCAAGCCTACGGTGTGCGTCGCCAGCCCAGCCCGGTCTGTCCCTGCTCCACGCACCAAGCCTCGTCAGTTCGGTGAGGCCCGTTCCGGCTCCACGCACCAAGCCAGGGGTGCGAGTCGTCAGTCCGGTGAGGCCCGTTCCGGCTCCACGCACAAAGCCAGGGGTGCGAGTCGTCAGCCCGGTCCGGCCAGTTGCTACTCCACGCACCAAGCCAGGGGTGCGCATCGTCAGCCCGGTCCGGTCCATTCCTGCTCCACGCACCAAGCCAGGGGTGTGTATCGTCAGCCCGGTTCGGCCAGGTGCTACTCCACGCACCAAGCCAGGGGTGCGCATCGTCAGCCCGGTCCGGTCCGTTCCTGCTCCACGCACCAAGCCAGGGGTGCGTGTCGTCAGTCCGGTTTCGGCCAGCGGGGCTAGACCGGACCAGGGGCGCTATGGGGGGTTGATTGGAGGGTGGTGGGCAAGGCCGGAGCCAGAACCGCCGCCGAGGAGGTATGCCCACCCAGCCCTCCCCTGTTTAGCTCTTATTGAGGCGCGGTCGCAGTCCGCGCCTTTAGGGGGGGGTACTGTCACACCCTGGCTCTGGGACTCTATTTGTTGAGCCAGGGTGTGTTTATTCTATGTGTTATATTTCTATGTTGGGGGTTCTAGTTTGTCATTTTCTATGTTGGCCTGAGTGACTCCCAATCAGAGGCAACGAGTGTCAGCTGTTTGCTGGTTGTCTCTGATTGGGAGCCATATTTAAACTGTCGGTTTTCCTTTGTGTTTTGTGGGTTCTTGTTTCAAGTTGGTTGTGTTTGACTGTGTACTGTCACGTTTCCGTCTTTTGTTGTTTTGATCGCGTTTCGCTAAATAAATGAGTATGTTTGCCTGCAACGCTGCGCCTTGGTCTACTCCTTACCCTGACGATCGTGACAAACCCCTAAATCTGCTCCATGTGATCTCATCCCAAATTATCCATTATCAATTATTTGACCAACACCATAGGAAAATCTGTCTCCCCTTCTATTGTTCCTTTCGCCCCTGTAAATGTCATATTTCATTCATTAGCCAATACAATCACATACTCCGTGTAAGTAAGACATTATATTTTATCCCAGGCATCCCCTTAACATAATGCTATAGGAGACTTCCATCAATCCTGGAAGACACTATATAATACCACGTTTCATTAAGTTCACTACACCTTCTAATATAACCCTATAACTCCTTTCTATTAATTTAATCATCGCAATTTAATTTATTTAACTGTTCTCTCTGATTAGGCCCTAATTAATAAAACAAATACTTGCTATCGTTGATAAGCATACATTTAATTATATTCCTATCATTTGAACTATCATTCCCCCCCCCCCCCCCCCGCTCCTTCCTACACAACGGGGGAGGCGCGGGGACCTGCCCTAATGATCTTCCTTCTTACGAAATCATGTCATTAGTACTTGCAACATATTTTCATAGACCTTTCTAGAATACTTCTAAAGCTATCTAATTCAACTTTTCACATTTCTCAATCCACGTAGTAATCTAGGTCCATAGCCCCAATGCGAAAGCTTTACCCACTGTCCCTACCTGGGTTCGAACCAGGGACCCTCTACATACATTGCCAGTCACTCCACAAAATCCGCGATCCTTTCAAAGCAACTACTTCCAGTTCATAGAGTGACGTCACCAAATGAAAACTGCACTAGCTCTCACCTCATTCAGCAACACAAAAACTCTCTCTCCCTGCACCTATTCCCGTTGAATAAGTGAGTCTTTATATTTAACCCAAACCACTCTACAAATCTTCCATTCAACATCACCAAACCAAATACTCAGTAGTATCCGGTTACCACCCATACCAGCCGTTGAATTCCACTCAAACATAGAGATTTCACCTTATGCCATTGAAATGCCCAATAAACCATAATAGTTCAATGGAACCCTCTATTGGCTCTCTACTATATTATACATTACTTCTATAACCACATTAGTAATGGTCCGATTACCCTTTAAACCAGGGTTCTTCAATTCCGGTCCTGGAGGGCCGAAACACCTCTGTTTTTCATCCTCTCCTTCTAATCAGGGGCTAATTCAGTCCTGGGACACCAGGTGAGTGCAATTAACTACCAGGTAGAAATAAAAAACAGAAGTGTTTCGGCCCTCCAGGACCGGAATTGAAGAACCCTGCTTTAAACCTTATCACATGATCAAACAACGGCACAACCTTAAACTCATATTCTCTACTTTCTCACCCACGACGTACGTCTACGTTTGGATGAGAAAGTTCATACGTATATATCGTTAGAAATGTATAGGTACCTCTCAAATAATCGCTTCGTGGTGTTTTTAGCCAATTCTTAATCGACACAAATCAATTCTTCAAACTTTTTACCCGTGGAACCAAAAAATAGACTGTCATTTCCCGGACACTGCTCTTTCCTTTATCTCTGCAGTCGCGATGGTTATGACCTGTTTTGTTACAGTATTTACACGGGGCCTCACACTCTCTGGCAAAATGACCCTCCTTGTTACAGTTAAAGCACTTCCTCTTATCTCCTCCCCTATTCTGCCTCCCTGATTTATTATAGCTCTCTAATCTCTTCAACTCTCTGTGTTTAAATTTTCTAGCCCTTCTTGACTCTTTCTCCCTATCCAGTTATTTCCTTAGCCTGCCTATTTCCTCCCTAAGTTCTGTAAGTTCTTTCTCTAAAACTTCCCTCTCTTCCAACATTCCGGCTTGGCCGTCATATGGTGGGAGAGGGGCGGGGACCAGTCCTAATTTTCTCCTACACATGACAACGTTATCATCTGGGCTTTCTTTCCAAGCCTGCTCTGCTAAAACTCGATATAACCTTTCTACCCTCTGCTCTGGGGGAGGCACTGAAATCTCAACTTCATTTTCTCTCTGCATAACTATTTTTTTCCTTTTCTGTCCTTCCTCTCTATTTCGAGCCTCCAAAAGCCATACTCTCGCTGTCTCTAGCCCCCCCCTCACTGTTTCTTCAAATCCGTTCCACAGTTTACATGCATCTGTCTAATCATAGCCTCTAATTTCTCTACATCGAGATGCCCAATAAATCCATACCTCTTCTCCCAAATGGATCCATAATACATATTTCTTTGATCCCTTCCTAACATATATCTTTCATCCCCCGTTAATTCTCGGACCTCTTTAGAATATTTATTTCCCATGGTAGAAAAATAAGAAATCCCCCCGTTTAGTAATAATTCTATTATAAATTATTTTCTTTGGGACTTATTATTAGGTGCGACTTTTGAGCAAATGTTATGATCTGCTTTTGTAATCAACCATTTAAATTATTCAACCCGTAACCCAGAGTTTTTTAAAACCCCAGTTTCATGAAACGGAGGGACAACCATTTTTTTTTCTCATGCGACCTATTTTAGTCCCTTCCTTGATACAATGATCACGTACTTCGATGGATCATTAGGTCTCACACGTATACAACCTTACACGATTTTTTGCTAACACTATCCGTAACCCAGAGGTCGTAACTGCTCTAGTTTTATGAAATAGACAGAGTTGGAGCAAATCCCCAGTTGTTTATGACTCTTGACTTGTTTAATGTATCTATCTCACACGATGATAATTATCTTCCTTCCTGTTTATATTGTAAAGACTATCTTGTACAATCTCAATATTAACTAGTCTATTTTGGTATAGGCCTATTACCTAGAGTCATTTTCGGACCCCCCTTCCTTCCTTTATACCCTAATGAGATTTTGGTAACTATTATCTGCCCAAGTTCAAATCATTTCACCAAAATCCATGAATAAAAATTACTGACCTTATCCTTGCAGTTGGGATTTAAATGCTTTTTCAGATCTCGTCAACGTCTTTATCGTTCATAAGGTTCATCACCGGCCTGTTTATAACCTTAACGTCAAAGGCCAGGTCTATTCTATACGGATGCTATCATCCGCCCGTGCACGGTTTTCGGTGTCCTCAGAACAATAAAGACGTATTTTGAGCTCCGCTCGAAGGACCATTTGTCACGAGAATTTCTATCTCTAATTAATCAAACTTAATGCTCTGAATAATTCCCAGAGGGTGTAAGGCTCTGGTTTAATCATGAATTAAACGAAGGTCCACAACCAGCAAGAATGATCTGTATGTTTAATCATGGAGAGCTCTGCCGCCAAAAAACACATATACAGCTTTTATACTTCACACAAAGGCACTTTGCTCCACCCACCTTTAGGAGGCCTTTAACCAGTTTCTCAGTCCCTTCATCCTGGAATGTTTGTCTCAGCAGTTTCTAACTCACCCCCTCTGTTAGTGGGTTTATAATGATAACCCTAACACAGTTCACACAGTCATCATCAGTATTGGGGTTAACAATTTTAGTCATAATCATAATTCCTCTATCATAATGGCTGGAGCGGAATCAGTGGAATGGTATCATACACATCAAACACTTGGTTTCCATGTGTTTGATGCCATTCCATTTGCTCCATACCAGCCATTATTATGAGCCGTCCTCCCTTCAGCAGCCTCCACTGATACACACAATATCTAGGTCAAATAGGGGAGAGGCATTGTGGTTGTGCTGTAAGGAGTTGCTTTATCGATTGGTTTTGGATGTAGTAGGGAACTGGATGAGGCAGAGTATATGATATGGTGATGGTTGGTGTGATGGTGTCTGTAAAAATGCTTCACTGATGAAAAGTGACAATCTTGTCCTATTGTTTGATGCATGGCTGTCCTGGCTGGTTTTTTTTTTATAATGAGGAAATGATAGTGCCTTCATTCATGTTTACTTGACATAAAGTAGTGAAGATGGGTGCACTGTAATGTTGAACCTTTTCCAAATTATTTTAAAATATATTTTATCAAAGTGAGGGTACCAGATTTACAGTAAAGGTAAAGTGTTACCATAGTGAGAAAAGTTATTCTACATGTCACGTATTGTATCACTTGTATCGCAATAAAAGTACTGTTCTTCACGTTATGTTTTTGTTGAAATTAAAAACAAAATTGACTGTGCTGATTGACTAGGTTATTTTTGTATCATTGCAGGGACTGAGTTTCCCTTATCTCAGTCGAACCAAAACATTATACTTAATTCTTGAATCAACACATATGGAAATGTTTTATAATAAACTCCAATGGCTCCATATTGTTAGGTACTTGAATCACAGTGTTAGAGATGGGCTTGACTTATCATGTCATGTTTCTATGTGTACAGCAAATAGTTTCTTATATAAACCTTGATATGCTCTTCTGTACAATTTGTGTTTACAGCCTGCAGTCCATGAGGACCTGCTGATGTCCGGTGTTGATGATGGGTGAGTCTGGACCTCTGAGGTGGCTGATCACAAACCCTGGCCCCGGATCAGAACCCTGGATCAGGAGCCGTCGCTCTTCCTTCCAGTCCTCTGAGGCGGCTGGACTTCTTGAGTCGGAACCAAGACCGAACCATGAGGGACAGAGGCTCCATCACCACCTCCACTCAGAAGACAACCAGTGGACAGAACAACCTCAGTCCTGATGGTCATCAGAGAGACAGAGGCTCCAGTCAGGGATCCAGTCTGCAGCCCAGACACTTCTCTTCACAGTCTCAGTGCAGTGATGAAGCAGGGCCTGGGGCTGATAGAGATAGACCCTCCTGTTCCTATTATACAAACACCACAGTATCTATGATGATCAGAGCAGGTCACCCTGGGCTTCAGCCTTCACAGAGAGTGTTGGGAGACCACCCTGGTGGTAGTCTATCAGGAAGTCTGTCTTCGCCTTCAGGATCTCGTCTAATGCCTGGTAAATGGGTTCATAGAAAGCCTGGACCTGGGTCTAGCCTTCCTCAGCTACCTCATGATTAACCCACCAATACAAACAGGTTCAGGATGGGTGTTCTCCACAAGAGGTACCTAGCCTATAACACAGCACACAATCCCAACAACACCCAAACAATGGCTAGAGGTCAAGGAGGGAGCTCAAAGACTAACCACCTGAGGGTGGTGGCTCCTGCTTCTACCTCCTCTGGTGTCATTGGGTCACAACGTGGGAGGCCGAGCATTAGGACGGACGCATACAAGCCGTACGTACGCCTGCCCCACGTGTGGGAAGTGCATCGCTGAGGCGAGCTATCTGAAGAAGCACCAGACCGTTCGCACCAAGGAGAGGCCTTTCAAATGCAAACTATGTTACATACATTATTTGCCATTCATTTATACTGGGCAAAACATAATCTGTTTGTTGCCTCAAACATTTGATCTCAAATCCAAAATGCTGGAGTAGGCTATAGAGCCAAATTAAAAGTTTTAGCTTCACTGTCCAAATAAATACTTAGGGGAGTGTACGTCACTGTGTTTAGTCTACAGTCCTTGACCTCAAGCTGTTTGCAGTAAATGGCTTATAACAGTGGAGGCTGCTGAGGGGAGGACGGCTCATAATAATGGCTGGAACAGAACACATGGAATTTAATCAAACACATGAAAACCATGTGTTTAATGTATTTGATACCATTCCACCTATTCCGCTCCAGCCATTACCACGAGCCCGTCCTCCCCAATTAAGGTGCCACCAACCTCCTGTGGCCTATAAGCTACCTTCAGGTCGTGTTATGACTGAGGTGAAATATTAAACCTGAACTAATGTGAACCTGTACTTGATATTCTAGACTGACTGGTCTCTACAAACTGGGTCAGAGTGTACGACCTGTTTAGGAGGGTAGTTAAAGATTTACCCCTTATTAACCCTTTGTTAACTTACCATTTGAAACAGCCTTGTAAATACCTGTTATTAGAGAGACAGTAAACCTAGGCTAGATAAAGGACAGTTGAATATTTACGTTACTGAGGTGATGTAGATGGGATGAAGTCATTCTATTCTATTGTATTGTATTCTACTCTATTCTTGCTAACACACTGTTCTTTCTAAACAAGTCTGCTCTCAGCTTGAAAGATACTGATCATAGGAGATTTGATGCAACCAGTTAGCAAGGAGGAAAATGGCGGAAGCGGATGTTCTGTTTGAATCAGATAGCCTGTCAAGTGGAGATGAGAGTGAGAAGAATTGGATTACAGTGGCTCATGCAAAAGGAAATAAGTAAAGTGGTCGTGGAATCTAGTAAATCCAGTCCTCATTCTGAGTATGGGTTTTGGATCAATGTTGTTACCTAGGAGATCCGATTGAAGTCTCTCTAAAGATTGTGGACGCGTTGGATGAGGTGGCGTCGATGACAGTAACGAGGAGGGCTTATTTAGTTTTTTTGTGTATCTATGGAACAGAAGGAGTGTGCTCTGCGCTTCAAGAAGACATCGGATTGGAATGTGTCGTGTGTGGATCTTTGAAGCAGGGCGCCTATCAAGGGTGTTATCTCTGGGGTGGCTCTAGAAGTAAATGCAAAGGATATACGTGTAGAATTGGATCAAGTGGTTGATGCACACCGACTGACCAGCATGGTGGATGGAGTGAGGACGCCCACTCCATCCATTCTATTGTTTTTTTTTTTATGAAGAGTCTCTCCTTTCTCATGTGTATTTGGGTTTTATGAGATACCCTGTGAGAGCCTTCGTGCCCAAACCCATGCAGTGTGAAAAATGCAAATGATTTGGTCGTGTATGTAGATGGGAGGGGTATCGTATGCCAGCTGAGCCTAAATGCTGCAATTGTGGTAGTGAACTTGCACCTGAATTTCTGAAGTGTCCTGTTAGGGGGAAGGGGAAGGAGGTGGCAAGAATAAGGACTGTCCAACATGTCTCCTATCCGGAGGTGGTGAGAAGAGTAGAAGAAGGGAGAGAAGTTGAAGAAATAATGGTAGTAGGAGTAGAGATGGCAGATAATATTCTGTGTCAACAGAGGGATCCTGACATGTTGCATGTTAAGAAGGTGGACTTTGTAGTGTTTATTGCATCGGTTATCAACTGCACAGTGCAAACAGAGAGGAAATCTGAGAAAATAGGCATCATTGTGAATGTTTTTTGGGACTCAGGGATTTTACAGCAGAGGCATTACAAGGAATCCTGTCAATGAATGCTCTGTCCTCACAGGCCCCTGAGCCTCTTTAGGGATGGGATTTTAACTGTGACTGAAGGAGTGGAATGGTTTTTTGATAAATGTTTTGTATTTTGTATGATCTCGGGATCCGCACCTTCCCGCAATGGAATATTTTTTGTTTCAATACCCCGTGCAGTAGGTGGTGGCAATACACCCCAATAGGTGTAGTTTGTCATAAACCATAAAGAAGAAGGAGATTTGATGTGTAACGTAATAAGCAGTACCATATTTCAAAGAACGGCGCAGGGTTTGAGTTGAAGATGGCGGAAACTGAGGTTTTGTTTGAAACTGCTAGTGAGTTGGGTGAAGCTAATAGTACAGAAAGTGAGAATGAGTGGGTTACCATGGCGAAGAAAAAGGGAAACGAGAAGTAAAGCTGTGGTGGAAAATAGGAAACCACTAGACTCATTTTTAGTCGGAGTGAGGGTTTTGGATCAATGCTACTTGGGAAATCCGTTTAACGTCTCGAGGAAAATCTGGAATGTGTTGAAGGAAAGTGTGGAGTTGGTGAGAGTCACAAGAAGTGTATATTTTTGGTATGTCTGCGGAGCAGAAGAAGAGTGTTTCAAGACTCAAAAAGATATCGGAGTGGAATGTTTCCTGTATGGATTTTCAGAGCAAGGCGCCTATCAAGGGGGTTATTTCTGGGGTGGCGCAAGAAATAAAGGCAGAGGATATTATTGAGGACATCGATGGAGTGGTTGGTGCACGTCAACAGACCTGTATGGTGGATGGAGAAAATAAATTCACTTCATCCATGCTGCTGTTCTTTGATGAAGAGTCTCTCCCTTCTCATATAAAGTTAGGATTCATGACATACTCTGCAAGAGCTTTTGTGCACAAGCCCCAGTGTCATAAATGTAAAAGATTTGGTCATGTGTCAAGTGTGTGCAGAAGGGAAGAGCATTGTATGCCAGATGAAGTGAAATGCTGCAACTGTGGAGGTGAACATGCGCCTGAATTCCTGGAGTGCCCTGTTAGGGGGAAGGGGAATGAGGTGGCAAGGGTAAGGAGTGTCCAGCGTGTCTCCTATCTGGAGGCAGTGAGAAGATTGGAAGGAATGAGTGACGGGGAAGAAACAATGGTAGTAGAGCCACCACGACCAGTGAAGGCTTCTCATCAACCGAGGGATAGTGAAATGCATGTTATTTCATGTTAAAAAGGTGGACTTTGTATCATTTATTGCAATGGTCATAAACTGTACAGTACAAGTGGAGAAGAAGTCTTAAGAAAATTGGAATAATTGTGAATGCCGCTGAACATTTTTTGGGTCTTCGTGATTTCACAGCCTCTGTAGCTCAGCTGGTAGAGCACGGCGCTTGTAACGCCAAGGTAGTGGGTTCGATCCCCGGGACCACCCATACACAAAAAAAATTATGCACGCATGACTGTAAGTCGCTTTGGATAAAAGCGTCTGCTAAATGGCATATTATTATTATAGTATTAAATCCTGTCGGTGAATGTTCTGCCATCACAGGCCCCTGAGCCTGTGTAGGGATGTATTTTGGAGTGGACTGTGATTGAAGAAGTGGGATGGGTTTTCTTAGTTGATGTGTTGAATTTTGTATGATGTCGTTTTCCCCCTTTCCCGCAATGGTTTTATAGTTTCTTATTCACTACCCCGTACAGCTGGTGGCGGTAATGCACCATTAACATTGGATGCCAACCGCCGTTAAACCCCATCGAACAGCACGCATATCATTTTCATTTAGCCACACCCTTTGAGCTATGACGCCACCCAATAACATCCTTTCTCTTCAGTGTAAACGGAAGTGAAGTGACCAAGATGAATTTCCACGTTAGCGTTTTTATTGTTGTTATTTAGACGTTTATTAACAACATGGAACTTAGAATATGAGTAATTTAACTGCACAGCAACACATACTTACCCCATGTAGTCTTTAATTCGCGTTGGAGGCAGGACTTGGTTGATAGACGTTTTCTAGGTAACGCGAGTTAGCTGCTAACAATGGCTAACTGTATGGTTTTTCACACTCAAATAGCCTCCATCATGGAAGTGCTAGCGAATGCAGCCGTAGCAGATATATGTAAACTCGTAGACGACGACTATGCAGTGTTTCGTTTGGAAATAACTCAAAGCCAGAAAGAAAACAGGGCATTGCGGAGGAAACTACAGCTTCTGGAACTGAAGGTGGCACGGGAGCGCGCAGAGAGGACAATGCGAGAGCGCGTCCTCGCCAGTCGTCCAAGTAGTGTCAAGATCCTCGACCGATACAGAGGAATGGCAAGAGGTACATTTCGCTGAAGGCTGTCCTGCACGGCCTGTCGCCGTTCATATATAACTCAGTGCCTGTCGCCGTTCATATATAACTCAGTGCCTGTCGCCCCGTTCCCCTCTGTACATGTATTCAGATGTGTTTCCTGGAATTGGGTCTTCGTCAGTTTTTGGATAGTATGCAATAATTCCCCAGATTACTTAGCTATTTTGCGTAAAGAAACAATATAATATTCTAACCAGATTAATTTACTGCATTTCCTATTATTTACTCAATGAAGACAATGTGTTGCATGGAACATAATACAATCAATTAAAAGTATATCAAGAAGTTATGCAAAGTGTTACCTTTCATCCTGGCTAATTCTAGACAGTGTCAAAACTGTCAATAGTGTACAATATAGGGTTGAGCATTGACAGTAACTAACCTAACCACCTTTTTCCCCCCAATAACTCTCTCAGGTGAAGGACATCTCACTGGAGGCCACAGGAGCTTTGTGAAGCCAGCGGGACACAATACATGGAGAGATGAACAACCAATCACTGTTGATGAGGGGAGTGGAACCTCAACCCAGCACGTTATTGTGATAGAGGTTAGTGTAGTGTTGCATAAAAAATTACAGTTCCTTTGTAAATGAAATTTGTAACGTTTATTTCAGAAAGGCTCCCCTAAGCTATTCACTTGCTTACATGTACATCTGCCATAGTGGAGCTTGTGAGACTTTCCTAAGAGATTGTTATCCAATTCAACTCATGTACCGGTAATAACCTCCTCTCTTCTTGTGTCAGTCTGCAGATGCAGATGCTGCAGGTCCTGGGGTAAAGCAGGAGAGGTCTGAAGGAGAGGAGGACCCACGGCACAGCAGAGACATCCAGACTGGAGAGGCAGTAGAGCCCCCTGTAGCCATGGAGGACCCCACCACCACCGCCCCAGCTCAGCCCAGGACCCAACGCAGCATCACGGAGGTCAGTGGAACGCTGAACGCCGTCCTCAAGTCAGAGACAGACACCAAGACTTTAACTGAAACACAAAGGCTAGACACAGGATCTGACTACAGATCAGACCCAGAGAGACTGGGGCTGGGGAGACTGGGCTGTCCTCCTGCTCCCGGCTCAGAGTATTTACTTTACGGTAACCCGAGCCCAAGGACGGTTCATTCCCATCGGGACTCAGGTGACGCATTAGATGATCCGTCTTGTTCTTACAGTACAGAGATGGACCCTGGCAACATGCCCTTAGGTTTAGAGACAGAGATTGATCTATCTAGAGGGGACTGGAACCGGTACAGTAGTAGTGTATACTCTGAAGGGTGCCTAGATAAGAAAAGAGAGGGTCTGGTCGTAGATGAAGTGAAAGTGGAGTGTGAGTTTCCTCCCACATGGAATGCAGATAGTCACCTAGGATACGGACTCTCACAGGGCAGAGGTTTCTTAGATTACAGGGAAAGCTCAGAGACAAATTCAAATGTCGCGACCCACTCCCCTTTACACACGCTCAGGGATCGCGACACAGTGTCCACGTCGATTGGGCCTTCCGATTCTCATGGCCACATCCTTTTCGATCAGGTATCGAACTCAAACGACAGGGCTAGAGCCCAGGCTCAGGGAGGGGGAGCCAAATCAGGCAATAGTAAAGAGAAACGGTTCCTCTGCATGTTCTGTAACAAAGGCTTCAGCTGCCCCCAGAAGGTGGAGATCCACCAGAGGGTCCACACAGGAGAGAAACCCTTCAGCTGTGCCCAGTGTCACAAACGCTTCTCCCAGGCTTGTGACCTGAAAAGGCACCAAAGAGTCCACACAGGGGAGAAACCCTACAGCTGCCCCCAGTGTGAGAAGAGGTTCTCCCACCAGCACCATCTGAAGAGGCACCTGAAGGTCCACACGAGATAGAGGCTGTTTCCCTGTACTAGGTGGTGGGCCAAACCTGAAAAACGTGAAGTTGATCAATCCCCGTAGAGGGAGGAGCTGATTTTTGTACATGACAGTAAAACATTCTTATGATGACTATAAAAATTCGTTAAACTTTGAACCGATCAAACTCCCGCACATAACCCTTGTGATGAAGGCAGCCAATGGCCTGCTTCTATCTACGACGTAAACACAGCCTCTTGTGAAAACGCAAGCTGCTGTCTGATGAAGAGGAACAGATATAGCTAGCTCCCAAAGACTGAAATAAGATAAATATCTGTTTGAGTGCACTTGAAATATGCAGCATGCAATACGAATTGTCTTGATTGTATGAAGAGGTAACGCCGTTGATAATTTAGCCAATTTATTGAAAGCTAGCCAATGTTACAGTTTGACTAGCCTAGTCAGCTACTGTAAATGTCAATTTGTGTTTCATTAGCTATCTTTGTCAGTGAATTCAATTTTTTTAATCATGTTTTGGCATGATTGTCTCATTTCAAGTAATTAGCTGCAAGCTTAAATAAACATTCAATCATATACTTTGCGTAGAAACCCAAATAAAAGCATGTAGACAGAAAGATGTGTGTGTGTCATGAACGCTAGAATGCAGGTTTAAAATGACGTCTGCATCTGCCATTACATATAGCATACCTTGCAATACAATCTTCTCTAAAAACAGTTGTACAATGTGCTTTGCAATAAGATAACCAGAATTTGATTTCTAAACCAGATGAGTTCTCAAATTGCAGCTGCCCAATACCATGGTGGGCATGCATAATGTTGGATGCATTGGAATGTAAGGTATGGTGAATGATAAAGAGCATGAAGGATTGTACAAAAAGCATTTGGGAAATTAATGTTTCAGTTTTAAATACTAAATGTTCAGTGAAAGTGAATATATTTAGGTGGTTTAAATTATGAACTTTCATACTAACCTTCTAAAAGTTGACAGTGCCTAAATCTTGCCAATCCATTCATAATTCTACTAACTATGACTGAATGTGAGACAAGTTTTCCATAGTGTACATTTCATGCGTATACATCCGAACAAAGAACACCAACACAAATAGTGTTCCACCATTTATTGAGTACAGAGGCAAATAGTCTCAGGCAGTATTTGAAATATCTAAATATAGTGTAACCTACCAATCAATATTTATTTGGACCGTGACATAATTTGCATAATTTTGGCTCTGTATGCCACCACAATGGATTTGAAATGAAACATTCAAGATGTGCTTTAAGTGTGGACTTTCATCTTTAATTTAAGGGTTTTGTCAAAATGATTGTATGAACCGTGTAGGAATTACAACCATTTTTATACATAGCCCCCCAATTTTAGGGGCTCAAAATTAATTGGACAAACTAACATAATCATAAATTAAATTGTGAGTTTTAATACTTGGTTGCAAACCCTTTGCAGTCAATGACTGCCTGAAGTCTGGAACCCATAGACATCACCAGATGCTGGGTTTCTTCCCTGGTGATGCTCTGCCAGGCCTTTACTGCAGCTGTCTTCAGTTCCTGCTTGTTCTTGGGGCGTTTTGCCTTCAGCAAATGAAATGCATGCTCAATTGGATTCAGGTCAGGTGATTGACTTGGCCATTGCAGAACACTCCACTTCTTTGCCTTGTATTGGGTTGCTTTCGCAGTATGCTTCGGGTCATTGTCCATCTGCACCGTGAAGCGCCGTCCAATGAGTTTTGAAGCATTTGGCTGAATCTGAGCAGATAATATAGCCATATAACTGTCATCAACGCATGCTTCAGTATTCCGCCTTCTCTAGGAACATTTGTGTGCCCTGGCCCCATAGGCGTATCGGAAGGATCCCACCCTGTCACCAATGTAGCTGAATCAAATCAAATGTTATTTGTCACATAGTTTGTAAACAACAGGTGTGGACTAACAGTGAAATGCTTACTTACAACTCCCAACAATGCAGAGAAAGAAAATAGAGAGATAATAGAAAAGTAAGAACTGACATCGCCAACAAACGGAAATGTGTTCAGAAGTAATAAATATACACTGTGAAAACCAACTCCTCCCTCGACAGAGATCGATCATCTCGAAAATGAAAGAAGATACTGTAGCTTGCTACACAGCCTATCACCTGTACGCACTGCGGGAAGAGGTTCTGGGAGAGGAGCTACCTCAGGATACACCAGCAGAAAAACCATTCCACTATATAACATAGAAAGTAGGGCTGGGAATTGCCAGGGACCTCATGATACGATATTATCACAATACTTAGGTGCCGGTACAATATTTATTACGATTCTCACGATTCTATATGTATTCTGATTCGATATTGCGATTTGATGTTCCAAACATATTGCTCACTATATGTCTGCTGCAGAGAGACGAGAGAGCATGATAAAACAAGTTTTGATCAATCAGGGAAATAAAAGTGCTGAAAACATGTTGGCTCACTATTTAAAAAGAAGATGGAGAACAAGCTATAGGATTTAAAAATACCTGAGTTTTTGTGCAGGTACAGCCGACTAGCGCCAGCTAACGCTACCTACAGTAGCACATTTTTTTAGAAAATAATAATAATTTGTTATTTTTTATATATATTTTTGTACCGATACTTGGAGTCAAATATCGATAGAATATAGTCCAAAAATTATATTGCAATATGTAACTGACATGTTATACGAAATGTAACGCGATTTGTAACCATCCAATCGATAGCTTCTGACGCTTAGATCAAGCCCTACATTAAAGACAAATATTAATTGTCATTGTTGTCAACAGAAAAGATCCACAGATGCATTTGGAATAATGAGAGTAACAGATTTCAGTGTTGAATATTCCTGAGTAAAATATTGCATCCAGACATTGTGTGATATAAGGCATACTTAAAGCCTAAAAAGTCTGTTACATCAAAATCAAATGTATTAATAAAGCCCTTTTTACATCAGCAGATGTCACAAAGTGCTATACAGAAACCCAGCCTAAAACCCCAAACAGCAAGCAATGCAGATGTAGAAGCATGGTGGCTAGGAAAAACTCCCTAGAAAGGCAGGAACCTAGAGAGGAACCAGGCTCTGAGGGGTGGCCAGTCCTCTTCTGGCTGTGCTGGGTGGAGATAGTACATGGCCATTAAGGCCAGATTATTCTTCAAGATGTTCATATTGTGTTTGGACTGTGTAGGCTATATGATGTTCACAAATGCCTGTATCATTACATCTATTCAACTACTTTATTTTTTATGAGAAAGTTCATGCAGATTTTTAGTTGAGACGTATGTGTGGTTTATATATTGTGTATTTAAAACTCAGACTTTTCATTCCAAGACTTTCATTGAGACTCTCTTTGTTATACATCGCATCTGATCTCACCCTATTCTGCATACACCCAACAGCGCTTTATAACCAATATAATATATACTTACTAAATATAGCTACACATACCCACACACTAACAAACACCTACTGTACATGTCAAAATAGTTTAGTCAGGTTTGTCTGATGATGACTTGACTAATCATAGCTGACATGTTTACGCACTACATCCTATTTATGTCCACCATGATGGGTTTAACTACAATTAAGTAATTCTGTAACTACAGTATAGGACTCATTCATAGGGATGGGTAAACACTCCATGTTGAAAGTATGTTTATTATCTGTGTGTGTATGTACCTGAGGGAGTGTATGTCTGTGTAATCTGTATCACCTGTCTCTTCCAGGAGGAGGAGGGTCCAGAGGTGCTGCTGGTGAAGGAGGAGGGTCTGGGGAACCCTGAGGGGCCCACGGTCATGGAGGACAACCAGACAACACCTCCTCCTGAACCCACAGAGGAACCAGCTGAGCAGCACAGGACCACACACAGTCTCACTGAGGTGAGCCCACTGTGAACTACTGTCTGTATAGTATTAGGTCAGGGCCCATATCCACAAAGCCTCTCAGAGTAGGAGTGCTGAACTAGGATCAGTTTTGCCTTTTAGATCATAATGAATAAGACTATATAGACAGATGGGGACCTGATCCTCGATCAGCACTTCTACTCTGAGACTACCCATGGGCCGTATCCACAAAGCGTCTCAGAAAAGGTCATTTAAAACCTGTTTAAAAAAACTCCAAGCTCAGAGTAGGTTTTATGATGATGTTAAAACACTGCTCAGACAAATTCTGAGCCAGGATTAAAATCAACTCTTAAAAGTTTATTTCAGCTGGTAATCATGACAGTTTGAGGTACCGTAAAGGAAAGATAGTGATGACGCTCATTGACATTGTTACGGGCCCTTCCCAACAATGCAGTGAGAAAGAAAATAGAGAAATAATAGAAAAGTCATAACACAGAATAATAAAAGTAATAAATACACAATGAGGAATGATACACGGGGTACCAGTACTGAGATAATGTACATATAACTAGGAATTAAGTGACTAGTCTACAGGACAGATAATAAACAGCAGCAGCAGCAGCGTATGTGTTGAGTCAAAAATGTTAGTGCAAAAAGGTCAATGCAGATAGTCCGGGTAGCTATTTGGTTAACTATTTAAGTCACTATTTAGCAGTGTTATGGCTTGGGGATAGAAGCTGTTCAGGGTCCTGTTGGTTCCACACTTGGTGCATCGGTACCGCTTGCCCTGCGGTAGCAGAGAGAACAGTCAATGACTTGGGTGGCTTGGGTATTTTTTAGGGCCTTCCTCTGACACTGCCTGGTATAAAGGTCCTGGATGGCAGGGAGCTCGACCCCAGTGAGGTACTGGGCCGTACGCACTACCCTCTATGGCGCTTTACGGTCGGATGCCAAGCAGATGCCATACCAAGCGGTGATGCAGCCAGTCAAGATGCTCTCAATGGTGCAGCTGTAGAACTTTTTGAGGATCTGAGGGCCCATGCCAAATCTTTTCCGCCTCCTGAGGGGGAAGAGGCATTGTCATGCCCACATCACGACTGTGTTGGTGTGTGTGTGGACCATGATAGATCCTAAGTGATGTGGACACCGAGGAAATTGAAGCTCTCAATCCACTCCACTACAGCCCTGTCGATGTGAATGGGGGCGTGCTCAGCCCTCCGTTTCCTGTAGTCCATGATCAGCTCCTTTTATCTTCCTGACGTTGAGGGAGAGTTTGTTGTCCTGGCACCACACTGCCAAGTCTCTGACCTTCTCCCTATAGGCTCTCTCATCTTCGTCGGTGATCAGGCCTACCACCGTCGTGTTGTCAGCAAACTTACTGGTGTTGGAGTCGTGCACATCCACACGGTTGTGGGTGACCAGGGAGTACAGGAGGAGTCTAAGCTTAGTGATGAGCTTGGAGGGCACTATGGTGTTGAACGCTGAGGTGTAGTCAATGAACAGCATTCTCACCTCTTGTCCAGGTGGGAGAGGGCAGTGTGGAGTGCAATAGAGATTGCGTCATCTGTGGATCTGTTGGGTCGGTTTGCGAATTGGAGTGGGTCCAGGGTGTCTGGTGTGATGGTGTTGATGTGAGCCATGACAAGCCTTTCAAAGCATTTCATGGCTACAGATGTGAATGCTACTAGGCGAAAGTCATTTAGACAGGTTACCTAGATGTTCTTGGGCACAGGGACTATGGTGGGCTGCTTTAAACATGTAGGTATTACAGACTGGGTCAGGGAGAGGTTGAAAATATCAGTGAAGACACTTGCCAGCTGGTCAGCAGATGCTCTGAGTACGGGTCTGGTAATCCGTCTGGCCCTGCGGCCTTGTGAATGTTAACCTGTTTAAAGTTCTTACTCACATCAGCTACGGAGAGTATGATCATACAGTCGTTCGGAACAGCTGGTGCTCTCATGCATGGTTCAGTGTTGCAATTAGAGATCGCACACCAGCTGTTATTATCAAAGAGACATACACCTCCCCCTTGAGCTTACCGGATGTTGCCGTTCTGTCCTATTGATGCATAGAAAAACCAGCCAGATGTACAGTACCAGTCAAAAGTTTGGACACACCCAGGGTTTTACTTAATTTTTACTATTTTCTACATTGTAGAATAATAGTGGAGACATCAAAACTAAGAAATAACACATATGTAGTAACCAAAAAAGTGTTAAACAAATCAAAATATATTTTATATTTGAGATTCTTCAAAGTAGCCACCCTATGCCTTGATGACAGCTTTGCACACTCTTGGCATTCTCTCAACCAGCTTCACCTGGAATGCTTTTCCAACAGTCTTGAAGGAGTTCCCACATATGCTGAGCACTTGTTGGCTGCTTTTCCTTCACTCTGTTATTTCATAGTTTTGATATCTTCACTATTAGTCAACAATGTAGAAAATAGTAAAAATAAAGAAAAACCCTTGAATGAGTAGGTGTGTCCAAACGTTTGACTAGTACTGTATATTATCCATGTTCTTGTTCAGCCAAGACTCCGAGAACCATAGGATATTACAGTTCTTCAGGTCCCGTTGATAGGATAGTTTCGAACGGTGCTCGTCCAGTTTGTTCTCCAGTGATTGTACGTTCACCAATAGAACGGAGGGTAGAGGTGGTTTATGTCCTCGCCGACATAGTTTCGTCAGGGTGCCCACATGTTGGCCTCACTTGCGCCGTCTTTTTCTTTTCTGAGTCTTCGGGATTAGGGCCTGGTCTGGGGTGAACAGTATGTCCTGTGCCTCCAACTCATTGAAGTAGAAATATTCATCCAAATCGAGGATAGTGATCGCTGTTCTGATGTCAAGAAGCTATTTTCGGTCATAATAATTATAATTATGGGGAATAGCTAATCGCAATGAGGCATTGCCACCTTTGGACTCTCAACACACTCATCACTACCGTTTAACAATTCTAAATCGCTTTGGCACAGTAGGCATCAACTCACTTGCCGATATTGTTGCATAAAATGTTTGAGAAGTCTCAATTTCATCGAACATAATCAAAGTTAACATAGGCCTTATCATGTGAAAATGATAGACCTTTCAAAGGTTTTCTGCAACATTATCTAGATGCTTTCAATTTCAAGCATGTTTTTTAAAGGTAGACTGTCAACGTCTATCAAGGTGATATGCGCTCCAAAGGGATAACTTGAAATAACACAATGTAGGTTATTGAAATAATCAAAAGAAAATGTTGAATATTTATTAGCCTACTGGTTAAAACAATTTAGGCATATCATGTGAAATCATTGTCAAAAGTGCAAGAGATACTGTTGCAGGTAGGTCTAGATCATTTATGGGTTGATCATATACAAATATAAACACATTCTTTCAACAACTCCGAAGCAATTTCATGTCTATGGTGCAGGAACCACTGACTCACTGCCTTTTTCTATTATCAAGACACTTGCTGGTAACTCAACTAGTTAGGACAGCTCATGAGGTCTCCTAAATATCTGTAGACTAGGTAGGACCCTTATTACTAAAGAGGCTTCATGCATAGCTTTTATTCTTACCCATTAGAGTAGGAGTAAAATGTAGCTTCTCAGAACTTACGACCAATGTTCTACTCTGAGACACTTTGTGGATATGGGCCCTGGTCTTGATTAATTTTGTCTTAAGTGTGGGACCATGCCTTTCATTTATTAAACCATTAAAGAGTATCAAATAATAAAATAAACTAACATGTTTGCATAGTACTCATAGCAATCCCTCATTGCCCAATCAGAAGATGCTCCGTAGCAGGGTGCTCATATCAGATTTCTTGATCCAACATCCTCTCACTCTGTACCTCTTACAGTCAGTAGACATGGAGGATGGGAAGCCTGATCTGCTGCTGGTCAAAGAGGAGACAATAGAAGATGGACCAGAGAGCATTGATCTGCTGAGTGGACTAAAGATGGGGGAGCAAGGTAAGGGAGAAATACATATAGCCTACATACAGTAATAGATCTTCAATGGGAATAGTAATGCGCCTGGCTATTATTTTTTCAGAAAATGAAATCAATACAGCTTATGTTTACATACAAAAACACACAATGTATGAACTTGACCAGGTAATTTACTAAAAAAACTCCATATGTAGAGTTTTCTCTGCCATGATTTTTAAAGTCTATTTTGTAAATGTAAGTCGCTCTGGATAAGAGCGTCTGCTAAATGACTTAAATGTAAATGTAACCTCTTCCTTCAGGTGGTTGGCTGGAGGTTAAAAGAGGAGACTGGGCGGTCATCTTGGATTCCCAGACCGGAGCAGCCAAGGGTCCAGGGGATGACATCACTGAGCAGGCCAGGGCCAGAGGCGACATAGTGGAGGTCAGTGGATGGGACAGCTTCCTTAATGCCGGGCTGGGGAACAACACTGTTAACCACAACCCGAAACACACAGTGGAACACAAAACAACAACCAAACTTTGTTTCCATGACAACAGACTGGGTGAGACCAGGGCGAGGCGTAGATTTGTTCTGCAGGGACAGGGAGCTGTCGGTGTGAGTCGGGAGAGAACAGACACAGACTCGGCTAGTGATGCTCCGTCCTGCTCCTATAGTTGTGATTCAGAGAGACTGATGGCGCCTCAGGTTAACCCCCTAACAGATGCTGCCTTCAGCCTGCCTTCTATAGGATCTATCAACTGGAACATGGACCCTGCGACAACACAGACACTCCCTGGCCTTCATCCTCCTCACACTCTCCTAATGTTAAACCAGACCTCAGACAATGTCAGTGCCTCAACACTAAATGGCAACACAAGCCCATTGACAAATGACAGTAGTAGTAATTCTATCAGTAGATCCGGTGGAGAAGAGAAGCGCTTCCTGTGTTCGTTCTGTGGAAAAGCCTTCAGTTTCCCCAAACAGGTGGAGATCCACCAGAGGATGCACACGGGGGAGAAACCGTTCGGCTGCAACTTGTGCCGGGCCAGTTTCTCCCACTCATCCAGCCTGAAGAGGCACCAGAGGGTCCACACGGGGGAGAAACCGTTTGGCTGCCACCTGTGCCGGGTCAGTTTCTCCCACACGTCCAGCCTGAAGAGGCACCTGACGGTCCACACAGGAGAGAGGCCGTTCACCTGTACGCACTGTGAGAAGAGGTTCTCAGAGAGGAGCTACCTCAGGATACACCAGCAGAAAATGCACACGGCCCATGTATAGAGGATAGTGACATGTAATGTAGTACTAGTTAGTTTATAGTTAATTATGTTTGTTTTGGATGTAGTAGGGAACTGGATGAGGTGAACTGAGGAAAGAATGAGTATGATGAAGCAGAGTAGATTATATTGTGAAGGTGTCTGTAAAAATGCTTTACTGATGAAAAGTGACAACCTTGTCCTGTTGTTTGATGCTGGTGTTTATAATGAGGAAATGATAGTGCCTTAATTCATGTTTACTTGACATGAAATAGTGAAGCTGTATGCACAACTTTGGCCCTCCTGTAGCTCAGTTGGTAGAGCATGGCGCTTGCAATGCAAGGGTTGTGGGTTCGATTCCCATGGAGGGCCAGTATGAAAAATGTATGCACTCACTAATTGTAAGTCGCTCTGGATAATAGCGTCTGCTAAATGACTAAAATGTCAATTGGATCACTAAAGAATACAACTTTATAGTCCCCTGTAGCTCAGTTGGTAGAGCATGGCGCTTGCAACGCCAGGGTTGTGGGTGCGTTTCCCACAGGGGGCCAGTATGAAAATGTATGCACTCACTAACTGTAAGTCGCTCTGGATAAGAGCGTCTGCTAAATGACTAAAATGTAAATGTAATGTAATGACATTAAGTAGTGAAGCTGTGTGTAATGTTGAACCTTTTCCAAAGTATTCTCGAATTAATTTGATTTAAAAAAACTGATTTCAGATATTTTTGGTACAAAATTGGTAGCCTAAATTAAACAAATTAAGAGTCTACATTATAGTGAAGTTTTATTTGATTTTGAATAGCCGAGTAATAGGCTGACATTACCTTCAGCTACAGAATATTTCACCACCTTGCGTTTCCAGCTCCTCCCCTCTCTCCTTAATGCCTTTCTCCAGCGCGCAGATAGAAGGGCTGTCAACAGTTTAATGAAATACAGAATGTTTCGTTGTGAAAACATGTTACTATCGATGTTCCCGAACAGATTTCACTTGGTTTCCCAAATGAAGCACTGGGTAGCTGCAGGAACAGGGTTGGAGAGCCCATGGCATACAGAGTTTGGGCGGAATATCTATAACGTTGCGCGGCGACAATAACCGAAGTAGTTTACCCGACATGGGACGAACCTGCAGGAAAGTGGCCTCCATTCGCTACTCGAGTGCGGATGATGTGTCTTTTTCCTCTTGCCCATTTGATAATGGCCCATTCTAAATCATTAGTGAAGATAAGATTAAATTGAGAGTAGTCTGATGGGTGAAATAATGATCACTTGATGAGAGCTGGAGAGAACAGCATGTGCAGCCTAAGGCATAAGCTTTTTTTGCAACTTTCTCAAATCATCAATAGCCTATAGTCGCATCATGCAGCCCATATATCTTTTGATTTCGAAGGCATTCTAAGGTTTGTATCATTCACAACTAAAGTTGCCAAATAACTGAAAATCTAGCATACAGGACCTGTTATGCTCAACATAGCCACTTCATATGCACACTCCTCTTGAATGGGAAAAACATCCTTTCTATTTTATTCAGCTAAGTTCAATTATAATCTTCTTACTATAAAATCATAATATAAAATAATGGCATGGGACTTATAAGCATATATTGTCAGCTAAATGAACAATCCTACAGCCTATGGAATGGTGCATAGCCATATAACAAATGACAGTGTACAGTAGGACTATTTACATTCTATTCTTCTGAAATACATTTTCTTTAAATCATGTTTCTTTAGACCTGCCTAAAATAAATCATGGCTTTATTGTGATGGTGTATATTCAATTGATTTATTATATATGTTCCAAAGTGCATCAGCAGCTTGTATGGTCTCACTAATTGTAAGTCGCTCTGGATAAGAAAGTCTGCTAAATGACTAAAATGTAAAATGTAATGCAGGCCTGGAGATGCTTAACATGTTTATGTTAATTAAGGTCAATTACCTTGAGACTGGCAGACTTTTGCATGACAATAACTAGCTGACAAAATGTCATGACTTCCACAGTCCTACTTGTCACATGTATCGTTTTGTGCAATAAAAGTACTGTACTTCAAGTTATGTGAGTGTATTACCATTTTGTTGAAATTAAATACAAAATTGACTATGTGCTGACTGGCTTGGTTATTTTTATATCATTGCAGGGACTGGGTTTCCCTTATTTCAGTCAAACCAAAACATTATACTTAATTGTTGAATCAACACATATGGATTTTTTTGATAATAAACTCCAATGGCTCCATATTGTTAGGTAATTGAATCACAGTGTTAGAGATGGGCTGGACTGTGGTTAAAATTTTATAATATCATAATGTCATGTTTCTGTGTGTACAGCAAAGAGTTTCTTATATAAACTATGCTTTTCTGTTCAATATGTGTTTACAGTCTGCAGTCCATGAGGACCTGCTGATATCTGGGGTTGCTGGCGGGAGAGACTGGACCTCTGAGGCGGCTGGTCACAAACCCTGGCCCTGGATCAGAACCCTGGATCAGGAGCCATCACTCTACCTTCCCGAGTCGGAACCAGGACCAACCAACAAGGGACAGAGACTCCACCACTACACAGAACACAACCAGTGGACTGGTGGACTGAACAACCTCAGTCCTGGTGGTCATCAGAGAGACAGAGGCTCCAGTCAGGGATCCAGTCTGCAGCCCAGACCCTTCTCTTCACAGTCTCCGTGCAGGGATGGAGCAGGGCCTGGGGCTGATCGAGATAGACCCTTCTCCTCCTATGATACAAACACCACAGTATCCATGATGAACAAAGCAAGTCACCCTGGGCTTCGGCCTTCACAGAGAGTGGTGGGAGAGCCCCCTGATGGTAGTCTAATAGGAAGTCTGTCTTCTCCTTCAGGGTCTCGTCTAATGCCTGGTGACTGGGTTCATAGAAGGCCTGGACCTGGGTCTAGCCGTCCTCAGTTACCTCATGGTTACCCCACCAATACAGACCGGGTCAGGATGGGCGTTCACCACGAGAGGCACCTAGCCTATAACACAGCACACAATCCCAACAACACCCAAACAATGGCTAGAGGTCAAGGAGGGAGCTCAAAGACTAACCACCTAATGGCGGTGGCTCCTGCTTCTACCACCTCTGGTGTCATTGGGTCACAACGTAAGAGGCCAAACATTAGGACAGACGCTGACAAGCCATATGCCTGCCCCACATGTGGGAAGCGCTTTGCTGAGGCAAGGTATGTGAAGCAGCACCAGACCATTCACACCAAGGAGAGGCCTTTCAAGTGCAAACTATGTTACAAGAGCTTCTCCTTCCTGAGTTACCTCATCAGACATAGGAGTGCCCACAATGGGGAGAAATCGTAGCAATTCTTTAGCTGAAATACACTGCTCAAAAAAAGAAAGGGAACACTTAAACAACACAATGTAACTCCAAGTCAATTACACTTCTGTGAAATCAAACTGTCCACTTAGGAAGCAACACTGATTGACAATAAATGTCACATGCTGTTGTGCAAATGGAATAGACAACAGGTGGAAATTATAGGCAATTAGCAAGACACCCCCAATAAAGGACTGGTTTTGCAGGTGGTGACCACAGACCACTTCTCAGTTCCTATGCTTCCTGGCTGATGTTTTGGTCACTTTTGAATGCTGGCGGTGCTTTCACTCTAGTGGTAGCATGAGACGGAGTCTACAACCCACACAAGTGGCTCAGGTAGTGCAGCTCATCCAGGATGGCACATCAATGCGAGCTGTGGCAAGAAGGTTTGCTGTGTCTGTCAGCGTAGTGTCCAGAGCATGGAGGCGCTACCAGGAGACAGGCCAGTAGTACATCAGGAGACGTGGAGGAGGCCGTAGGAGGGCAACAACCCAGCAGCAGGACTGCTACCTCCGCTTTTGTGCAAGGAGGAGCAGGAGGAGCACTGCCAGAGCCCTGCAAAATGACCTCCAGCAGGCCACAAATGTGCATGTGTCTGCTCAAACGGTCAGAAACAGACTCCATGAGGGTGGTATGAGGGCCCGACGTCCACAGGTGGGGGTTGTGCTTACAGCCCAACACTGTGCAGGACGTTTGGCATTTGCCAGAGAACACCAAGATTGGCAAATTCGCCACTGGCGCCCTGTGCTCTTCACAGATGAAAGCAGGTTCACACTGAGCACATGTGACAGACGTGACAGAGTCTGGAGACGCCGTGGAGAACATTCTGCTGCCTGCAACCTCCTCCAGCATGACCGGTTTGGCGGTGGGTCAGTCATGGTGTGGGGTGGCATTTCTTTGGGGCCCTCCATGTGCTCGCCAGAGGTAGCCTGACTGCCATTAGGTACCGAGATGAGATCCTCAGACCCCTTGTGAGACCATATGCTGGTGCGGTTGGCCCTGGGTTCCTCCTAATGCAAGACAATGCTAGACCTCATGTGGCTGGAGTGTGTCAGCAGTTCCTGCAAGAGGAAGGCATTGATGCTATGGACTGGCCCGCCCGTTCCCCAGACCTGAATCCAATTGAGCACATCTGGGACATCATGTCTCGCTCAATCCACCAACGCCACATTGCACCACAGACTGTCCAGGAGTTGGCGGATGCTTTAGTCCAGGTCTGGGAGGAGATCCCTCAGGAGACCATCCGCCACCTCATCAGGAGCATGCCCAGGCGTTGTAGGGAGGTCATACAGGCACGTGGAGGCCACACACACTACTGAGCCTCATTTTGACTTGTTTTAAGGACATAACATCAAAGTTGGATCAACCTGTAGTGTGGTTTTCCACTTTAATTTTGAGGGTGACTCCAAATCCAGACCTCCATGGGTTGATACATTTGATTTCCATTGATAATTTGTGTGATTTTGTTGTCAGCACATTCAACTATGTAAAGAAAAAAGTATTTAATAAGATTATTTCATTCATTCAGATCTAGGATGTGTTACTTTAGTGTTCCCTTTATTTTTTTGAGCAGTGTATTATAGTTATCATGTGAAGTGTCCTGGGTTAAGAGTTTTTATTTTTTATTACCAAGTCCCTCAGTTGAGCATCTGGGTACGCTAACATTCTCACATGATACAGACTTGTTGTTTGGTGTGCTGGTATAGCCGAAACACTGTCATTGAAGTCTAACACACACACACACACACACACACACACACACATATATATATATATATATATATATATATATATATATATATATATATATATATATATATATATATATATATACAGTGCATTTCGGAAAGTATTCAGACCCCTTGACTTTTTCCACATTTTGTTACGTTACAGCCTTATTATAAAATTGATTAAATAGTTTTTTCCCCTCAATCTACACACAATACCCCATAATGACAAAGCAAACAGATTGAGTTTTTTGCAAATTTAATCAAAATAATAAACTGAAATATCACATTTACATAAGTCTTCAGACTGTTTACTCAGTACTTTGTTGAGGCTCCTTTGGCAGCGATTACAGCCTCGAGTCTGATACTACAAGCTTGGCACACCTGTATTTGGGGAGTTTCTCCCATTCTTCTCTGCAGATCCTCTCCAGCTCTGTCAGGTTGGATGGGGAGCGTCGCTGCACAGCTATTTCCAGGTCTCTCCAGAGATGTTAGATCGGAGTCCGGGCTCTAGCTGGGCCTCTCAAGGACATTCAGAGACTTGTCCCAAAGCCACTCCTGCGTTGTCTTGGCTGTGTGTTTAGGGTCGTTGTCCTGTTGGAAGTTGAGCCTTCGCCCCAATCTAAGGTCCTGAGCACTCTGGAGCAGGTTTTCATCAAGAATCTCTCTGTACTTTGCTCTGTTCATCTTTCCCTCGACCCTGACTGATCTCCCAGTCCCTGCCGCTGAAAAGCATCCCTACAGCATGATGCTGCCACCACCATGCTTCACTGTGGGGATGGTATTGGCCAGGTGATGAGCGGTGCCTGGTTTCCGCCAGACGTGAAGCTTGGCATTCATTCCAAAGAGTTCAATCTTGGTTTCATCAGACCAGAGAATCTTGTTTCTCATGGTCTGAGTCCTTTAGGTGCCGAATCCTTTAGGTGCCTTTTGGCAAACTCCAAGCCAGCTGTCATGTGCCTTTTACTGAGGAGTGGCTTCCGTCTGGCCACTCTACCATAAAGGCCTTATTGGTGGAGTGCTGCAGAGATGGTTGTCCTTCTGGAAGGTTCTCCCATCTCCACAGAGGAACTCTGGAGCTCTGTCAGAGTGACCATCAGGTTCTTGGTCATCTCCCTGTAGGACCTTATATATACAGGCGTGTGCCTTTCCAAATCATGTCCATTCAATTGAATTTACCACAGGTGGACTCCAATCAAGTTGTAGAAACATCTCAAGGATGATCAATGGAAACAGGATGCACCAGAGCTCAATTTCGAGTCTCATAGCAAAGGGGTTGAATACTTACGTAAATAAGGTATCTGTTTTTTATTTTTAATACATTTGCAAAAATGTCTAAAAACCTGTTTTCGCTTTGTCATTATGGGGTATTGTGTGTAGATTGATGAGGAAAATAATTAATTTAATCCATTTTAGAATAAGGCTGTAACGTAACAAAATGTGGAAAAAGTGAATGGGTTTGAATAGTTTCCAAATGCACAAATTCCCCCTTTGAATTTGGTTTTCCCTATGTTCTGGTCATAACAAACAATGTCCATCCCAACATTATTTGGCATAATCAGGTGGTACCTGTTCCTTTATGTACAAAAAAATAAGTGATCAAATCTGTTAATAAATTAGAAATTATGTTGTCCTTTTGATATGTTGACTTTTTATTTACTTGTTTATCATTTACAATTAAAATTGGCCTTAGTTTCATTCAATCCTATGAAAGGGTTTCCATTAGATTCCAAGGCCACAAAGTAAAAATTGGCTATATTTTAAAAATGAATGAAAACAAAAATGTGCTTTTTGGTCTTCATTTAAGGTTATGGGTTATGCATAAAGTTAGCAGTGTGGTTAAGGTTAGGTTTAAAATCAAATGTTAATTAGAGATATTGTAGAAATAGGCAGGGTTTAGACATAATTATGACTTTGGCTGTGGATGCTAGTGACAACCGCTTGAAAGATACTGATCATGAATCGGAGGTTTGACGTGTAAGGTAATAAGCCGTATTTCAAAGAACAGCGCGCACACCCTTCATTTAGCCACACCCTTCTATGACGCCCACCAATAACATCCTTTCTCTTCAGTGTAAACGGAAGTAAATTACGAAGAACAATTTCCATGTTAGCGTGTTTATTGTTGCTATTTAGACGTTTATTAACACCATGGCACTAAAAATATGACTCATTTAACTGCACAGAATCACATACTTACCCTGTGTAGTCTTTAATACACGTTGGAGACAGGATTTGGTGATTAGATATTATCTAGTTAACCTAGCTGCTAACAATGGCTAACGGTATGGTTTTTCACACTCAAATAGCCTCCATCATGGAGGTGCTAGCGAATGCAGCAGTGGCAGACATCTGTAAACTCGTAGACGACGACTATGCAGTGTTTCGTTTGGAAATAACTCAAAGCCAGAAAGAAAACAGGGCATTGCGGAGGAAACTACAGCTATTGGAACTGAAGGTGGCACGGGAGCGCGTCCTCGCCATTCGTCCCAGTTGTGTCAAGATCCTCGACCGGTACAGAGGAATGGCAAGAGGTACATTCTGCAGAAGGCCGAGACTGCGTGGCCTGTCTCCCCTTTCTGCACATGTTCAGATGTGTTACCCACAATTGGGTCTTGGTCAGTTTTGGGATAGTATGCAATAATCTCCCTGATTACTTAACTAGCTTGCGCAAAGAAACAATCATATTCTAACCATATTATTTCATTCACTGCATTTCCTATTATTTACTCAATAAAAAAAAAAGTGATGCATGGAACATAATACAATACATCGATAAATAAATAGCATATCAAGAAGTTATGAGAAGTGTTACCTTAAATTGTTGCCAATTCTAGACATTGTCAATAGTGTACAATATAGCATTGAGAGTACCTCACCTAACCACTTCTTTCCCCCAATCATTCTCTCAGGTGAAGGACATCTCACTGGAGGCCACAGGTGCTTTGTGAAGCCAGCAGGACACAATACATGGGGAGATGACCAACCAATCACTGTTGATGAGGGGAGTGGAACCTCAACCCAGCATGTTATCATGATACAGGTTAGTGTAAAAAAATGCTACTTTGTTAATCAAATGTTGCCCATTTATTTCAGCAAGGCTCTCTTCAGCTATTCACTTGTGTACATGCACATCTACCATAGGAGAGCTTGTTTGACTTCCCTAAGACATTGTTATCCAATTTAGGTAATAACCTCCTCTCTTCTTGTGTCAGTCTGCAGATGCAGAGGCTGCAGGTCCTGGGGTCAAGCAGGAGAGGTCTGAAGGAGAGGAGGACCCAGGACACAGCAGAAACATCCAGACTGAAACGGCTGAAGTGCCCCCTGTAGCTACGGAGGACCCCACCACTGCCACAGCGCAGCCCAGGACCCAATGCAGCATGACGGAGGTCAGAGACAGACACAAGTCAGAGACAGACACAGAGACTTTAACTGTAACACACAGGCTGTTACACACAGAATCTGACAACAAGTCAGACCCAGAGCGACTGGGGCTGGGGCCACTGGGCTGTCCACCTGCTCCCAGCTCAGAGTATTTACTTTACGGTAACCCGAGCCCAAGGACGGTTAATTCCCATCCGGACTCAGGTGACGCGTTAGAGATTGGAAATGATCCGTCTTGTTCTTACACTACAGAGATGGACCCAGGCAACATGCCCTTGGGTTTAGAGACACAGACTGATCTGTCTAGAGGGGACTGGAACCGGTACAGTAGTAGTGTATACTCTGAAGGGTGCCTAGATAAGAAAGGGGAGGTTATAGTCGTAGATGAGGTGACAGTGAAAGTGGAGGGTGACCCTCCTCCCACATGGAATGCAGATAGTCACCTAGGAGACAGACACTCACAGGGCAGAGATTTCTTAGATTACAGGGAAAGATTAGAGACGAATCAAAATGTTGCGACCCACCCCCCTTTACACTCGCTCAGGGATCACGACCCAATGTCAATGTCGATGGGGCATTCCGATTCACACGGCCGTGTCGTTTTCGATCAGGTATTGAACTCAAACGACAGGGCTAGAGCCCAGGTTCAGGGAGGGGGAGAAACATCAGGCGGTAGTAAAGAGAAACGGTTCCTCTGCAGGTTCTGTAACAAAGGCTTCAGCTGCCCCCAGAAGGTGGAGATCCACCAGAGGGTCCACACAGGGGTGAAACCCTATAGCTGTACCCAGTGTCACATGTGCTTCGCCCAGGCTGGCAACCTGAAGAGGCACCAGAGGGTCCACACAGGGGTGAAACCCTTCAGCTGTACCCAATGTCCCATGTGCTTCGCCCAGGCTGGTGACCTGAAGAGGCACCAGAGGGTCCACACAGGGGAAAAACCCTACAGCTGTACCCAGTGTCCCATGCGCTTCGCCCAGGCTGGTCACTTGAAGATGCACCTGAAGGTCCACACTGGAGAGAGGCCGTTCGCATGTACACACTGCGGGAAGAGGTTCTCAGAGAGGAGCTACCTAAGGATACACCAGCAGAAAAAACATTCCACTCTATAACAGAAAGTAACCATTCCAATCGATAGCTTCTGACGTTTATATCCTACCCTGCATTAAAAACAAATAATAATTTTCATTGTTGTCAATCGAAAAGACCCACAGATGCATTTGGAATAACAAGATTAACAGATTTCAGTGTTTAATATTCCGGAGTAGAATATTGCATCCAGACATTGTGTGATACACTGTATGACCTAAAAAGTATGTTACATAGTGTGTTTGTACGGTGTAGCCTATATGATGTTCATAAATGCCTGTTTCATTACTTCAATTGAAATTCTATTTTTTTCACCAGACACTTTGAGAAAATGAATGCAGTTTAGGAAATTCATGCAGATTTTTAGTTGAGAAGTCTGTGTGGTTTTCATATGGTGTATTTAAAGACTTCCTCCAGTGATTTAACTTTTCCTGTTGTAAAGTGATATCCCAAGTATAAATACAAGTCTAAATGGTTACAAAAATAAAACATTAGCGCAAAAGTGTTTTTTTAGACAACTGCAAACTTCAAGGAGTAGGGTATTCAATTAGTTGGTTTGATGGGAAGTTGTGATGTCATCGGCCTAGAGAACAAAAGAGGAAAGGCCCACCACTTGTGAGATGTCATGACTTACCCGGACCACCTATTGAGATGTGCCTTTTGTTAAGTAAATCAGGTGTTAAGAGGTGAAAAGGAGTCTGGAGTGCCACCTTAACACTTGTTCATGTTTAATAAACACAAAATGGGACTTTTCATTCTAAGACTTTCATTGAGACTCTCTTTAGTATACATCACATCTCACCCTATTCTGCATACACTCGACAGTGCTTTGTAACCATTAGACTTACTAAATATAACTACACATATCCACACACTAACAAACACATTTACATTACATTTACAAACACCTACTGTACACGTCACAATAGTTTAGTCAGGTTTGTCTGATAACTTTTTACTTATCATAGCTGACTTATTTTAACCCACAACATATGTATGTCCACCATGATGGGTTTAACAACAATGAAGTCATTATTTAACTACAGTATAGGACTCAAATGTAGTGGGGATGGGTAAACACTCCATGTTGAAACTGTGTTTATTATCTGTTTGTACGTACCTGAGGGGGTGTATGTCTGTGTAATCTGTATCACCCCTCTCTTCCAGGAGGAGGAGGGTCCAGAGGTGCTGCTGGTGAATGAGGGGTGTGAGGAGGGTCTGGGGAACCCTGAGGGGACCATGGTCATGGAGGACAACCAGACTACACCTCCTCCTGAACCCACAGAGGAACCAGCTGAGCAACACAGGACCACACACAGTCACACTGAGGTGAGCCACTGTAAACAATTATCTGCATGGTATTAAGTCAGGTCCCATATCCACAAAGCAACAGAGTAGAAGTGCTGATCTAGGATCAGATTTGCCTTTTAGATCATAATAATAAAGACTATGTAGACAGGTGGGGAACTGATCCTTGATCAGCACTTCTACTCTGAGACTCTTTGCACATACGGGACCATGCTTTTGAATTATCAAACCATTAAAAGAGTGTCAAGTAATCAAATCATCTATCACTTTTCCATAGTATCAAATCAACTAACATGGTTGCATAGTACTCATAGCAATCCCTCATTGCCCAATCAGAAGATGCGCCATAGCAGGGTGCTCATATCAGATTTGTTGATCCAACATCCTCTCACTCTGTATCTCATACAGTCAGTAGACATGGAGTATGGGAAGCCTGATCTGCTGCTGGCCAAAGAGGAGACAGTAGAAGACGGACCAGAGAGCATTGACCTGCTGAGTGGACTAAAGATAGGGCAGCAAGGTAAGGGAGAAATACATATAGCCTACACACTGTAATAGAGCTTCAATGGGATGCCATCTTGGATTCCCAGACCGGTGCAGCCAAGGGCCCAGGGGACAACATCAGCTTGCAGGCCAGGACCAGAGGCGACATTGTGGAGGGGGGATGCTGTGGGATTACTTAAGATACTCTTTGAAGAGGTTTCAGATGTTTTCGGAAGATAGGCAGGGACTCTGCTGGCCTAGCTTCAGGCGGAAGCTGGATCAGGGCATAAAATACTCGCTAAATGCGGGTAGATGTATGTATTGGTGGTTAAGAATGTCTATTTCACCAGCCACGTTGGCGGGTGGTCAATTTGCAGGGCTACAGTGCCAGCATTACTTTTACAAATAAAAATAGTCAAATGTCAAGTATGAGCACATCTGCAACTTGTGAATTATAGCAGAAAAAAATAATTTCCGCTGTTTTGTTTCATAGCTGCTAATCGCACAAAGAAATATGAATCCTATATCCCACCTTGCGCAGCAACACTGCCTGGCAGGGGAGCTTTGTGCACTGAGTGAAGTGCTGAGAGATTCATTTTTGGAGGCTCTGCACACAGGCATAAAAGTTGGTCTAATTTACTCAAAAGTCTACAAAGTGAGACTTTGTCCTCGTTTCTTGGCTATTTACATTGTTTTGTTCACAAGCTCGGTTGTTTTTCAACGATAGTTTGATTCTGCTGCTTCAACAGATAGTGAAGAGACACCCTAGTCAGGTCCCAAATCTCACACATGACATGACTCAAGTGGCCCCATTACCACGGTAACCTCCCACCCTTAAAGGGGCAGCTGAACATTTTGTCTCTTTTGGTCTATTTTGGTTAAAAGACTCAGGTCACAAAATGTTTTATGAAATTGAGCAATATACCACATTACTTCATACTAATACATTTCTGGCCATATGTGTTGATTCAAGAATTAAGTACAATGTTTTGGTTTGACTGAGAAAAGAGAAACTCAGTCCAACGGATGACCATCACAAAGCATGGTCATCCGTTGTTGTAATAATAGGGAAACATATTTTGTCTGGTTAAAAAAATCAATGTTTTCATCTACCTGCCACAGTGGCTGGTGGGCCAAAAAGTACATTTTAGGCCCTGAGCTGGTTCCACCATTGAGGTGCCAGGACAGAGAAGAGCTTGGACCAGGCTGAGCGGGAGCTGTACTGCTGTAGGGGTGGGAGGGCCAAGAGACCAGAGGGCCAAGAGACGGAGTGCTCAGGTTGGGGTGTAGGTTTGAGCATAGCCTGACGGTAGGGAGGGGCAGTTCCTCTTGCTGCTCAGTAGGGAAGCACCATGGTATTGGACTGGAAGCCAGTGGAGTGTGCAGAGGAGTGGGGTGACATGGGAGAATTTGTGAAGGTTGAACACCAGGTGGGCTGGTTCTGGATAAGTTGCAGTGGTCTGATGGCACAAGCGGCGAGCCCCGGCAAAAGAGTTGCAGTAGTCCAGACGGTGTCGAAGACAGTGGATAGATCAAGGACGATGAGAACAAAGGAGAGAGTCAGCTTTGGCAGTGCATTGAGCCTCCATGACACAGAGGAGAGCAGTCTCGGTTGAGTAATCCTTCTTGAAGCCTGACTGGTTAGGGTCAAGAACATCACTCTGAGAGAGATAGCGAGAGAGTTCGTCAGTGACAGCACACTCAAGTGTTTTGGAAAGAAAAGAAAGAAGGGTTTCTTGAGGAGGGGACGACTGGCCATTTTGAAGTCAAGAGGGGACGCAGCCAGTGGTCAGAGAAGTTAGGAATGGGAGGTCTCCAGAGATGGTCTGGAGAAGGGAGGAGGGGATGGGGTTGAGCGTGCAGGTTGTCGGGTGGCCGGACCTCACTAGTCGCAGAATTTCATCTAGAGAGAGAGGGGAGAAAGAGGTCAAGGCATAGGGTAGTTCTGTGTTAGTGGGACCAGTGGACTCAATAGGCTGAGTGAATGAGGAGAGGATGTCGTCAACTTTCTTTTCAAAGTGGTTGACAAAGTTGTCTGCAGAAAGGGAGGGGATGGAGGATTAAGGAGGGAGGAGCAGGTAGAAAATAGTTTCCTAGGGTTAGAGGCAGAAGCTTGACATTTAGAGTGATATAAAGTGGCTTTAGCAGCGGATACAGAGGAAGAGGAGGGAGAGAGGAGGGAGTGAAATTATGATAGGGCCTCCGGAAGTTTAGTTTTCCTCCATTTTCGCTCAGCTGCCCGCAGCCGTTCTGTAAGCTCACAACGAGTCACTCAGTCACGGAGCAGGAGAGGAGGACCGAGCCGGCCGGAAGGAAAGGGGACAGTGCGAGTCATTCGATGCGGAAAGGGAGGAGAGTAGGGTCGAAGACGCAGAATCAGCAGACAGAAGGGAGAAGGATTTAGCAGAAGGGAGAGTTGATAGGATAGAAGAGGAGAGAGAGTAGTGGGAGAGAGAGAGCAAAGATTGTGATGGTGCATTACCATCTGGGTAGGGACTGAGTGGCTAGGTTTGGAGGAGAGGGATACAGAAAAGGAAACAAAGTAGTAATCAGAGACCTGGAGGGAGGTCGCCGTGAGATTAGTAGGTCGAACATCCTCTAGTAAATATGAGGTCAAGCGTATTGTCTGCCTTTTGAGTGGGAGGGGAAAGGGTGAGGTCAAAAGAAGCAAGGAGGGGAAAGAAATTAATCGAAAGGCAGAAGTCGGGAGGTTGATGTCGCCCAATACAAAGAGCGGTGAGCCATCATCAGGAAATGAGCTTATCAAGGTGTCAAGCTCATTGAGGAACTCAAAGGGCACCTGGTGGGTGATTGATGACAACAATGTTAAGCTTGAGTGGACAAGTGACAGTGACAGCATGGAATTCAAATGAGGAGACAGAAAATGTCCACTTAGGAGAAATGAGCTGCCTTGTGCCACATTTTTTTTTACATTTACATTTTTAGTCATTTAGCAGACGCTCTTATCCAGAGCGACTTACAGTTAGTGAGTGCATACATTATTTTTAGTATTTTTTTTTTCATACTGGCCCCCCGTGGGAATCAAACCCACAACCCTGGCGTTGCAAACGCCATGCTCTACCAACTGAGCTACATCCCTGACGACCAGATGCTCTCAGACTATGAGAGAACACGTAGTCAGATGAAGAGAGAGCAGCTGGAGTTGCAGTGTTCTCTGTGGTGAACCATGTGTCCATCAGTTCCAAACGCTGCCGGAGACCAGGAATTCCACATGGGTTGTGCGTGCAGGGTACACTAAATTAGAATGGTTGCAGCCAAGGGGTGGGGAGAGTCTGTAAAGCCTACAAGGAGAGGAGCGAACTGGGATAGAACATACAGTGGGGGAAAAAAGTATTTAGTCAGCCACCAATTGTGCAAGTTCTCCCACTTAAAAAGATGAGAGAGGCCTGTAATTTTCATCATAGGTACACGTTAACTATGACAGACAAAATTAGGAAAAAAAATCCAGAAAATCACATTGTAGGATTTTTAATGAATTTATTTGCAAATTATGGTGGAAAATCAGTATTTGGTCAATAACAAAAGTTTCTCAATACTTTGTTATATACCCTTTGTTGGCAATGACACAGGTCAAACGTTTTCTGTAAGTCTTCACAAGGTTTTCACACACTGTTGCTGGTATTTTGGCCCATTCCTCCATGCAGATCTCCTCTAGAGCAGTGATGTTTTGGGGCTGTCGCTGGGCAACACAGACTTTCAACTCCCTCCAAAGATTTTCTATGGGGTTGAGATCTGGAGACTGGCTAGGCCACTCCAGGACCTTGAAATGCTTCTTATGAAGCCACTCCTTCGTTGCCCGGGCGGTGTGTTTGGGATCATTGTCATGCTGAAAGACCCAGCCACGTTTCATCTTCAATGCCCTTGCTGATGGAAGGAGGTTTTCACTCAAAATCTCACGATACATGGCCCCATTCATTCTTTCCTTTACACAGATCAGTCGTCCTGGTCCCTTTGCAGAAAAACAGCCCCAAAGCATGATGTTTCCACCCCCATGCTTCACAGTAGGTATGGTGTTCTTTGGATGCAACTCAGCATTCTTTGTCCTCCAAACACGACGAGTTGAGTTTTTACCAAAAAGTTCTATTTTGGTTTCATCTGACCATATGACATTCTCCCAATCCTCTTCTGGATCATCCAAAGGCACTCTAGCAAACTTCAGACGGGCCTGGACATGTACTGGCTAATTTTCATCATAGGTACACGTCAATTATGATAGACAAATTGAGAAGAAAAATTCCAGAAAATCACATTGTAGGATTTTTAATGAATATATTTGCAAATTAAGGTGGAAAATAAGTATTTGGTCACCTACAAACAAGCAAGATTTCTGGCTCTCACAGACCTGTAACTTCTTCTTTAAGAGGCTCCTCTGTCCTCCACTCGTTACCTGTATTAATGGCACCTGTTTGAACTTGTTATCCGTATAAAAGACACCTGTCCACAACCTCAAACAGTCACACTCCAAACTCCACTATGGCCAAGACCAAAGAGCTGTCAAAGGACACCAGAAACAAAATGGTAGACCTGCACCAGGCTGGGAAGACTGAATCTGCAATAGGTAAGCAGCTTGGTTTGAAGAAATCAACTGTGGGAGCAATTATTAGGAAATGGAAGACATACAAGACCACTGATAATCTCCCTCGATCTGGGGCTCCACGCAAGAGCTCACCCCGTGGGGTCAAAATGATCACAAGAACGGTGAGCAAAAATCCCAGAACCACATGGGGGGACCTAGTGAATGACCTGCAGAGAGCTGGGACCAAAGTAACAAAGCCTACCATCAGTAACACACTACGCCGCCAGGGACTCAAATCCTGCAGTCCCCCTGCTTAAGCCAGTACATGTCCAGGCCCGTCTGAAGTTTGCTAGAGTGCCTTTGGATGATCCAGAAGAGGATTGGGAGAATGTCATATGGTCAGATGAAACCAAAATAGAACTTTTTGGTAAAAACTCAACTCGTCGTGTTTGGAGGACAAAGAATGCTGAGTTGCATCCAAAGAACACCATACCTACTGTGAAGCATGGGGGTGGAAACATCATGCTTTGGGGCTGTTTTTCTGCAAAGGGACCAGGACGACTGATCTGTGTAAAGGAAAGAATGAATGGGGCCATGTATCGTGAGATTTTGAGTGAAAACCTCCTTCCATCAGCAAGGGCATTGAAGATGAAACGTGGCTGGGTCTTTCAGCATGACAATGATCCCAAACACACCGCCCGGGCAACGAAGGAGTGGCTTCATAAGAAGCATTTCAAGGTCCTGGAGTGGCCTAGCCAGTCTCCAGATCTCAACCCCATAGAAAATCTTTGGAGGGAGTTGAAAGTCTGTGTTGCCCAGCGACAGCCCCAAAACATCACTGCTCTAGAGGAGATCTGCATGGAGGAATGGGCCAAAATACCAGCAACAGTGTGTGAAAACCTTGTGAAGACTTACAGAAAACGTTTGACCTGTGTCATTGCCAACAAAGGGTATATAACAAAGTATTGAGAAACTTTTGTTATTGACCAAATACTGATTTTCCACCATAATTTGCAAATAAATTCATTAAAAATCCTACAATGTGATTTTCTGGATTTTTTTTCCTAATTTTGTCTGTCATAGTTAACGTGTACCTATGATGAAAATTACAGGCCTCTCTCATCTTTTTAAGTGGGAGAACTTGCACAATTGGTGGCTGACTAAATACTTTTTTTCCCCACTGTACACACATAATCCTACAGCTGCCCCCAGTGTGAGAAGAGATTCTCCCACTAGCAACAGCTGAAGATGCACCTGAAGGTCCACACGGGAGAAAGGCTGTTCGCTTGTACACACTGCGGGAAGAGGTTCTCAGAGAGGAGCTACCTCAGGATACATCAGCAGAAAATGCACATGGTCCATGAACAGTGTATAGTGTGATATGTAGTACTATTTTTTTATATATATATATTTTTTATTCTGTTGGTTTTGGACTGAATGAGGTGAACTGAGGAAAGAATTGAGTATGATGAGGCAGAGTAGATGATATGGTGTCTGTAAAAATGCTTCACTGATGAAAAGTGACAACCTTGTCCAGTTCTTTTATGCTTTTGTTTTATAATGAGGAGATGATAGTGCCTTAATTAATGTTTATTGTTATAAAGTAGTGAAGCTGTGTGTAACGTAATGTTGAACCTTTTCCAAAGTATTCAAAAATTAATTTGATCAAAGTGAGGGTACCAGATTTACAGAAAATGTAAAGTGTTACCATAGTGAGAAAAGTTATTCTACTTGCCACATGTATCATTTTGTGCAATAAAAGTACTGTACTTTAAAGTTATGTGAGTGTATGACCATTTTGTTGAAATTAAATACAAAACTGACTCTGTGTTGACTGACTTAGTAATTTTTGTATAATTGCAGGGACTGAGTTTCTCTTATCTCAGTCAAACCAAAACATTGTACTTCATTCTTGAATCAACACATATGGCCAATTAATAAACTCCAATGGCTCCATATCGTTAGGATAAAAAGAAACGGAATAGAGCTAAGCACAGGCAAAATCCTAGAGGAACACCTGGTTCAGACACTGGGAGACAGATTTACCTTTCAGCAGGACAATAACCTACAATGCAAGGCCAACTATACACTGGAGTTGCTTAACAAGACAACATTGAATGTTCCTGAGTGGCCTAGTTACAGTTTTGACTTAAATCGGCTTTAAAATCTATAGCAAGACTTGAAAAGTGCTGTCTAGCAATGATCAACAACAACTTGACAGAGCTTGAAGAATTTGTTAAAGAATAATGTGCAAATATTGTATAATCCAGGTGTGCAAAGCTCTTAAGCCTGTTCACACTGCAGGCCTTAACACTCAAATCCGTTTTGGACTACTGACTGTCCAAACAGCAAGTTACAATTGACCAAATCGGATTTGTGTGTGTTCAGACAGCAGTCATTTGCTGATAAGGCAACACTAGTTGTCATAGTAACGACGGGTGTGTGTGCAGTGGTGTAGGCTGATTGGTGGTGGTGCTTGTGCTTATGTAGCAAGCTAAGGTGACAACAATGCTTGCCGTGGACATTTCCCAGTTGTTTGAAAGTTCAAAATCATAGGGCAAGAACACTTTTTTAAAGCCTCAAATGATAAGATGATCCAACTTTCAAAATTAGTCCTTTTTGGCTAGCCACAGCAGTCAACTAGCTAGTTAAATAGCTGTTTAGCTTTCTAGCACATTCACTCAATTGTTTGTAAACAATTAAGAAGCTAGTTAGCCAGCGTACCACATGTTTTAGTCAAACTGCCAGAGTAGCTAGCAAGCAACAAGATATGTAGAATAACAGTCTAAAAACCACTTGAAAATAATCCGATTTGACCGTTCAGACAAGTCACATGGCCAGGAATCAGATTTGTATCTGACTTCAAACCAACTACGAAATGTAGGTTGAAATATCCGATTCCATGTGCTTTTTGGCTGTTCAGAATACAGGAAAAATAACAGATTCTAATCGGATATGCAAATAAATTAGATTTGATTCATTTCAAACTGCCAATGTGAGCACGGCTTCAGAGACTTACCCAGAAAGACTCACAGCTGTAATCGCTGCCAAAGGTGATTCTAACATGTATTGACTGAGGGATGATAATACTAATGTAAATGAGATATCTTTATTTCATTTTCAACCAATTGGAAAAAATTCTAAAAACATGTTTTCACTTTGTCATTATGGGTTATTTTGTGTAGATGGGTGATTTAATAAATGTTGAATTCAGGCTGTAACACAACAAAATGTGGAATAAGTCAAGAGGTATGAATACTTTCTGAAGGCACTGTATGTTCTGATAATGTAACCTCTACAAAATAAATGCTTTTCTTAAAGTTTCACATTGTTTTTATAAGTCAACATATAAAAAACAATAACAATTACTATAAGAAAAATATAATATTTGTATATACATGTTCAGGTATGAGTTTATGGTTACGAATGGGCAGCACCTCCTACTGGACAGTTTATTTATCTACAGCTATGCCTTTGGTCTCCCATCCTGGGTTTTAACCAAGCCCAGCCCTGCTTAGCTTTGATATTTGTCACTGACTACTAGCAATGTAATGAGAATAATTGTTGAGAGATCTCCACTTAATAATGAAATAGAAACTGCTATGGAATAATTCCTCCTCCTCATCCTCCAGCTTTTCCCCTTCCTCTTCCTGCTACTCCTCGAGGCAGACTTTGCTTCTTTCTTCAATAAGTGTGAAGTTGCGTGCTTACATTTACATTTTAGTCATTTAGCAGACGCTCTTATCCAGAGCGACTTACAGTTAGTGAGTGCATACATTTTTCACACTGGCCCCCCGTGGGAAACGAACCCACAACCCTGGCGTTGCAAGCGCCATACTCTACCAACTGAGCTACAGGAGGGCCTTCAATGATGTCAGACAGTGGTATGCAAGTGCTTTGAAATGTATGTCCCACGTATGTGAGACCTTAGAAGGCTTAGCTTACATGTCTCTCGTATGTTTTTTTATACAATACAAGCAAAAGCTAGTTATTACTATGATCCAAGTGTTTTGAAATTAAAATGTCCCATGTACTGTATATCTCCCATATCTGTTATGTGTGTTATTGCTATGAATCCCCCATGACTGTAGCAAACATTGCCACTCAATAATTGACTTACTCAGTCACACACTGTTGGCTGTATTTATACTGATGTACGTCACCATGTCACCTTGTTCATCAATGCAACAACGACCAAAACATGCTTAAGTCAAGTCCCTCTTAACGGTTTCTGTTGTTAAAAACCCAGAGCTCACAAGCTTATCTATCATCTGTGGTATGGGATCTTTACAAACAGTCCATGACCTCAAGCTGTTTTCAGTAAATGGCCTGAAAGCTTCAGGTCTTGTGATGACTGGGGTGAAATAATAAACATAAACGAATGTGAACCTGTACTTGATATTCCAGACAGACTGGTCTCTACAAACTGAATCAGTGTAGGACATTTTAACGTCTGTTTAGGAGGGTAATTAACTTGTCATTTCAAACAGGCTTTTGTAAATCCCTGTTTTTAGAGACGGTAAACCTAGGCTAGAACAAGGACAGGGGTGTAATCATTAGTCCAAACAGTTGAGCAAGTAAAACGAGAGTTTCAATCGGACAAATTCACGTAGGTCCCCATTCTTTTCACAGTCTATGTAGGTCCCTCCCCGTTTCGTTCCATTTGCTTCCGTTTAAGAAACGTTTTGCAACAGAATCGGCATAATGAATATAATAAAATAAATGATAAATATATTTTAAAAAGTAATACGGCCCAGCTGAGTATTTACCTTACTGAGGTGATGTAGATGGAATAAAGTAATTCATTCTATTCTACTATATTCTTGCTAACACACTGTTATTTCTAAACAAGTCTGCTCTGAGCTTGAAAGATACTGATCATTGGAGATTTTACGTGTAATAAGCAGTACCGTAATTGAAACAGCGCGCATACCTTTTTCATTTAACTAAACCTTTGAACTATGACGACATCCAATAAGATCCTTAAACGGAAGTGAACAGTGACCAAGAACAATTTCTACATTTAGCGTTTTAGTTATTTAGACGTTTGTTAACGCCCGGGAACTCAAAATATGACTTCTTTAACTTCCCAGCATCACATACTTACCCCCAGATAGTGTTTAATTCGTGTTGGAGAAAGCACTTGTTGATATATGTTATCTAGGTAATGCTATTTAGCTAGCTGCTAACAATGGCTAACTGTAACGATATGGTTTTTCACACTCAAATAGCCTCCGTTATGGAGGTGCTAGCGAATGCAGCCGTGGCAGAGATCTGTAAACTCGTAGACGACGACTATGCAGTGTTCCGTTTAGAAATTTCTCAAAGCCAGAAAGAAAACAGGGGATTGCGGAGGAAACTACAGCTACTGGAACTGAAGGTGGCACGGGAGCGCGCAGAAAGGACAATGAGAGAGCGCGCCTTCGCCAGTCGTCCCAGTAGTGTCAATATCCTCGACCGATACAGAGGAATGGGAAGAGGTACATTTTGCAGAAGGCCGAGGCCGCGGGGGCTGTCGCCGTTTATATATAGCTCAGTGCCTGTCGCCCCGTTTCCCATGTGTTCAAATGTCTTACAAGAATTGGGTCTTGGTCAGTTTTTGGATAGTATGGAAAAATGGCACAGATTACTTAGCTACCTATTTTACGCAAAGACACTATCGTATTCTAACACGCGACTTCTGGATGAAGAA
This sequence comes from Coregonus lavaretus, assembly GCF_964263955.1. NCBI lineage: Eukaryota > Metazoa > Chordata > Actinopteri > Salmoniformes > Salmonidae > Coregonus > Coregonus lavaretus. The sequence continues at coordinate 986,474 of NW_028167177.1, read as the reverse complement.
TGAAAGCAGTTAGGGCCACTGCCATGAAGAAACATTCATAGTTGTTGTAACCGGAACCATATATTTTGCGGTTGTCATAGTACGCGTACAATGTTTAGCTTGAACAGATATTTATATTATATTGTTTGTGATCTTTGTAAAATACCTATTTTGGATGCATCACTTGTTTGCTAGAATGCTAACGTTCAATGACCGGCTGTAGTAAAGTTAGCCAAAGAGCCATTTTACTGGTTGAAGTGTTTTTAAGTGTTATGTAGTTGATTTGTGATGACACAGCCATTATATTAAAGGTCCAATGCAGCCGTTTTTATCTTAATATCAAATCATTTCTGGATAACAATTAGGTACCTTACTGTGATTGTTTTAAATTAAAATGGTAAAATAAAATAAAGGTTCTTAGCAAAGAGCAATTCTGGAAATGAGTTGTTACTGGCAAAGAGGTTTGGAACTGTCTTTCAGATTGGTCTATTAAAGGAAAAATACACACAAAACCACTCATCCCTATAACTTAATGTGAGAACAATATTTTTTTGTGAACAAATAGGTTGGTAGCAATATGTGAAAATCGTGGACTACAAAACTTGCAACGCTCTCTCTATGGGCTGGCTAGCTAGGTAGCTAGCAAATGTAGCTACACACAATAATACCAAAGTCAATATTAGCATGTGGAGTAGCTAGTTAGCTGTAAAATCGCCTAAACAAACTGCACTATCAATTTAGGAGTCTACAATCTCACATTGTTAAACCTGCAGATCGATGTTCCTCAGAGTGGAGTCTGACATTCGCAACGGCACCATGCAATGCACCCTGGACTGAAGAGGCAGACAAATAGGAGAAATGTGTTAGACCCTCTGTTAAATTACAAATTCGAGAGAAGACAACCTCCCGCGTTATGACATTTGCCAGGATTGAAATCTGACATGTATGATAGAAGTTTTCGCGATCTAAAAGTCGTATTCCTATTATCTTCCAGTGTAGTCATACCGGCCGAATTTCTGCCTGCTTGAACGGCAATAGCTCAGATACATGAAAACATGAAATGACGCAGGGAATGGATAGAATATCGCTCAGAGATGCACAAAAACAATATAACATTCAAAATGGGTGAATCTTTACTTTAACTAATGTTACCAGGCAGGCCAAAATCCCATCCCACCAAAACAGGCTGAAAATGTCAGGCGCTCTTTTCAAACAGCTCTTACACTAAAAGGGCATTATCATAATTTTCACAATTTCACAGTACCATTCCAACTTCAGTGTGGATATATATATAAAACACAGGAAAATATTGTTTTTGACTGCACTGGGCCTTTAAGCAGGACATTCATAGGAGCCTTAAAATCCATTTATACTCCAAAAGTAGTGTGAAATGCAATCATGAGAAACATGTAAATGTTTTTTTTTTTTTTTTAGTTTTCTGAGAACTCCCCCGTGTTCTGTAATCAAATTGCACGCATCGCCCTTGTGTGGCAATGTTTGCAAACACAGAAAGAGGTCTACCACAGTAGTTAACCTAACAACCTATTTTCCCTCAATCACTCTCTCAGGTGAAGGACATCTCACTGGAGGCCACAGGAGCTTTGTGAAGCCAGCGGGACACAAAACATGGAATGATGACCAACCAATTACTGTTGATGAGGGGAGTGGATCCTCAACCCAGCACGTTATCGTGATAGAGGTTAGTGAAGGGCTCTCCAACCCTGTTCCTGGAGAGCTACTGTCCTGTAGGTTTTCACTCCAACCCTAATCTAGTGCACCTGATTCTAATAATTAGCTGGTTGATAAACTGAATCAGGTTACTTACAACTGGGGTTGGAGTGAAAACCTACAGAAGGGTATCTTTCCAGGGACAAGGTTGGAGAGCCCTTGGTTACTGTAATAGTGTTGCATTACAAATTACATTTACTTTGTAAATCAGATGTGGCCTGTTTATTTCAGAAAGGCTCTTGCTTACATGTACATCTGCCATAGGAGAGCTTGTGAGACTTCCCTAAGAAATTGTTATCCAATTCTACTCATGTACAGGTAATAACCTCCTCTCTTCTTGTCAGTCTGCAGACGCAGAGGCTGCAGGTCCTGGGATCAAGCTGGAGAGGTCTGAAGGAGAGGAGGACCCATGGCACAGCAGAGACATCCAGACTGGAGTCAAGGAGGACCCTACCACTGCCGCAGCGCAGCCCAGGACCCAACGCAGTGTCACCGAGGTCAGTGGAACGCTGAACGCCATCCTCAAGTCAAAGACAGACACCAAGACTTTAACTGTAACACACAGGCTCTTACACACAGGACCTGACCACATATCAGACCCAGGTTTGGGGAGACTGAGCTGTCCTCCTGCTCCCGGCTCTGACTATTTACCGGTATTTCACCAGAGCCAAAGGACTGTTCATTCCCGTGGGGATGGTGATGGTGACGCGTTAGACACTGGCGGTGATGATCCGTCTTGTTCTTACACTACAGAGAAGGACCCTGGCAACATGCACTTGGGTTTAGACACACAGAATGATCTGTCTATAGGGGACTGGAACCGGGATAGTAGTGGTGTATTCTCTGAAGGGTATTTAGATAAGAATGGGGAGGGTCTGGTCATAGATGAAGTGACTGTGAAATTGGAGGGCGACGTTCCTCCCACATGGAATGCAGATAATCACCTAGGAGAAGGACACTCGCAGGGCAGAGATTTCTTAGACTACAGGGAAAGCTTAGAGACAAATCCAAATGTTGCGACCCACTCCCCTTTACACATGCTCAGAGATCGCGACCCGGTGTCCACGTCGATGGGGTCTTCCGATTCACACGGCCATGTCCTTTTTGATCAGGTATTGAACTCAAACAACAGGGCTAAATCCCAAGCTCGGGGAGGGGCAGCAACATCAGGCAATAGTAAAGATAAACGATTCTTCTGCATGTTCTGTAACAAAGGCTTCAGCTGCCCCCAGAAGGTGGAGATCCACCAGAGGGTCCACACAGGGGAGAAACCATTCAGCTGCACCCAGTGCCACATGCGCTTCACAGAGGCTGGCACCCTGAAGAGGCACCAGAGGGTCCACACAGGGGAGAAACCTTACAGCTGCCCCCAGTGTGAGAAGAGGTTCTCCCGCCAGGACAAGCTGAAGAGGCACCTGAAGGTCCACACGGGAGAGAGGCCATTCGCCTGTACGCACTGCGGGAAGAGGTTCTCAGAGAGGAGCTACCTCAGAATACACCAGCAGAAAAACCATTCCACTCTATAACATACACAGTAACCATTCCATTTGATAGCTTCTGACGTTTACATCAAACCCTGCATTAAAGGTAGACTTTCAATTTCCGCAACAACTACGAGCTTTGGAAGTGCAAGGACTAGACATTGTGGAATATACACAGAGTTTACAAAACATCAAGAACACCTGCTCTTTCCATGACATAGACTGACCAGGTGAAAGCTATGATCCCTTATTGATGTCACCTGTTAAATCCACTTCAATCAGTGTAGGTGAAGGAGAGGAGACAGGTTAAAGAAGGATTGTTAAGCCTTGAGACAATTGAGACATGGATTGTGTATGTGTGCCATTCAGAGGGTGAATGGGCAAGACAAAATATTGAAGTGCCTTTGAACGGGGGTATGGTAGTAGGTGCCAGGCCCACCAGTTTGTGTCAAGAATTGCAACGCTGCTGGGTTTTTCACGCTCAACAGTTTCTTGTGTGTATCAAAAATGGTCCACCACCCAAATGACATTCAGCCAACTTGACACAACTGTGGGAAGCATTCGAGTCAACAAGACGGAGCTGCTCTTCCTCCCGGGGAAGGACTGCCCGTTCCATGATCTCGCCATCACGGTTGACAACTCCGTTGTGTCCTCCTCCCAGAGTGCGAAGAGCCTTGGCGTGACCCTGGACAACACCCTGTCGTTCTCCGCTAACATCAAGGCGGTGACCCGATCCTGCAGGTTCATGCTCTACAACATTCGGAGAGTACGACGCTGCCTTACACAGGAAGCGGCACAGGTCCTAATCCAGGCACTTGTCATCTCCCGTCTGGATTACTGCAACTCGCTGTTGGCTGGGCTCCCTGCCTGTGCCATTAAACCCCTACAACTCATCCAGAATGCCGCAGCCCGTCTGGTGTTCAACCTTCCCAAGTTCTCTCACGTCACCCCCCTCCTCCGCACACTCCACTGGCTTCCAGTTGAAGCTCGCATCCGTTACAAGACCATGGTGCTTGCCTATGGAGCAGTGAGGGGAACGGCACCTCCGTACCTTCAGGCTCTGATCAGTCCCTACACCCAAACGAGGGCATTGCGTTCATCCACCTCTGGCCTGCTGGCTCCCCTTCCTCTGCGGAAGCATAGTTCCCGCTCAGCCCAGTCAAAACTGTTCGCTGCTCTGGCACCCCAATGGTGGAACAAGCTCCCTCACGACGCCAGGACAGCGGAGTCACTCACCACCTTCCGGAGACATTTGAAACCCCACCTCTTTAAGGAATACCTGGGATAGGATAAAGTAATCATTCTACGCCCCCCCCCCCCCTTTACTCCAACCCCCCCCCCCCCCCCCCCCCCCCCCCCCAAAAAAAAAAAAACATTGTAAAGTGGTTATCCCACTGGCTATAAGGTGAATGCACCTATTTGTAAGTCGCTCTGGATAAGAGCGTCTGCTAAATGACGTAAATGTAAACATGGGCCAGCATCCCTGTGGAACGCTTTCGACACCTTGTTGAGTCTGTGAAGGAAATATTACTTTGTGCATCTTATCTTTGGTGTCATGAACAATCCTTGGTTCCTGCCTGTGTCTGGTCAAGGTATGAGGGGGTGGGGGGGGCGTCATGACCCCCTCCAGAGGACCATCTGGCAGAACACCCAGAATATGTTCTTTAAGTTAAGATAGGAGACGGAGCCAGTCACATGTAGGAACCAATCCAATTAATCATGTTTATGTAGCCATATAAGGCTCTACGTAAGGAACGCCCTTTTAGAGCTCACTTCAGACCGGTACTTTATGCATCTAAGTTTGACTGTGACCTCTCCAGCTTGCTGACAATAAAGAGTGATTCATTTAATATTGACTTTGAGTGTCCTGTGTAAGAATTTCCACAACAATTTGGCGTCACGAATTTCCACCTGTGGAGCATCTCAGTGAAGGTCTGCGAGGGAGACACCGGTGCCGCATTCCCTAGTGGGAAAGTGTAAGGTAATTTCCCGTCTGACCAAAGACGAAGTGGACCCGCCCAGATCAGACTTTTACTGAGAGCTGCCCGGGGGAAGATACCTGATACACGAACCTCTGAGGGAGATGTCTTCTGAATTTCAGTAAGTCCATTTAAATTAATCTGTGTTCTTTTATTTTCTATGATATAAAATACAATTAAAGCGAGTAACGCATAAAAGGTACCCATAGTCTTATAGAGAGAAGGCTATTCACCAGTTTTATGAGAAGACTAGAGCGATGGCGTAACGGTACCATGGAAAGCCCCGCTGACAGCTGTCTGTAGGCATTTATAAGTAATGTCTACATGGTCTGCAGCCACTGCAAATAACACTGTATTTTTGAATACGGGGTGTTATTTATATACACTGCTCAAAAAAATAAAGGGAACACTTAAACAACACAATGTAACTCCAAGTCAATCACACTTCTGTGAAATCAAACTGTCCACTTAGGAAGCAACACTGATTGACAAATTTCACATGCTGTTGTGCAAATGGAATAGACAACAGGTGGAAATTATAGGCAATTAGCAAGACACCCCCAATAAAGGACTGGTTTTGCAGGTGGTGACCACAGACCACTTCTCAGTTCCTATGCTTCCTGGCTGATGTTTTGGTCACTTTTGAATGCTGGCGGTGCTTTCACTCTAGTGGTAGCATGAGACGGAGTCTACAACCCACACAAGTGGCTCAGGTAGTGCAGCTCATCCAGGATGGCACATCAATGCGAGCTGTGGCAAGAAGGTTTGCTGTGTCTGTCAGCGTAGTGTCCAGAGCATGGAGGCGCTACCAGGAGACAGGCCAGTACATCAGGAGACGTGGAGGAGGCCGTAGGAGGGCAACAACCCAGTAGCAGGACTGCTACCTCCGCCTTTGTGCAAGGAGGAGCAGGAGGAGCACTGCCAGAGCCCTGCAAAATGACCTCCAGCAGGCCACAAATGTGCATGTGTCTGCTCAAACGGTCAGAAACAGTCTCCATGAGGGTGGTATGAGCGCCCGACGTCCACAGGTGGGGGTTGTGCTTACAGCCCAACACCGTGCAGGACGTTTGGCATTTGCCAGAGAACACCAAGATTGGCAAATTCGCCACTGGCGCCCTGTGCTCTTCACAGATGAAAGCAGGTTCACACTGAGCACATGTGACAGACGTGACAGAGTCTGGAGACGCCGTGGAGAACGTTCTGCTGCCTGCAACATCCTCCAGCATGACCGGTTTGGCGGTGGGTCAGTCATGGTGTGGGGTGGCATTTCTTTGGGGCCCTCCATGTGCTCGCCAGAGGTAGCCTGACTGCCATTAGACATTTTACATTTACGTCATTTAGCAGACGCTCTTATCCAGAGCGACTTACAAATTGGTGCATTCACCTTATAGCCAGTGGGATAACCACTTTACAGTGTGTTTTTCTTTTTTTCTTTTTTTTTTTTGGGGGGGGGGGGGGTTGGGGTAAGGGAGGGGTAGAAGGATTACTTTATCCTATCCCAGGTATTCCTTAAAGAGGTGGGGTTTCAAATGTCTCCGGAAGGTGGTGAATGACTCCGCTGTCCTGGCGTCGTGAGGGAGCTTGTTCCACCATTGGGGTGCCAGAGCAGCGAACAGTTTTGACTGGGCTGAGCGGGAACTATGCTTCCGCAGAGGAAGGGGAGCCAGCAGGCCAGAGGTGGATGAACGCAATGCCCTCGTTTGGGTGTAGGGACTGATCAGAGCCTGAAGGTACGGAGGTGCCGTTCCCCTCACAGCTCCATAGGCAAGCACCATGGTCTTGTAACAGATGCGAGCTTCAACTGGAAGCCAGTGGAGTGTGCGGAGGAGGGGGGTGACGTGAGAGAACTTGGGAAGGTTGAACACCAGACGGGCTGCGGCATTCTGGATGAGTTGTAGGGGTTTAATGGCACAGGCAGGGAGCCCAGCCAACAGCGAGTTGCAGTAATACAGACGGGAGATGACAAGTGCCTGGATTAGGACCTGTGCCGCTTCCTGTGTAAGGCAGGGTCGTACTCTCCGAATGTTGTAGAACATGAACCTACAGGATCGGGTCACCGCCTTGATGTTAGCGGAGAACGACAGGGTGTTGTCCAGGGTCACGCCAAGGCTCTTCGCACTCTGGGAGGAGGACACAACGGAGTTGTCAACCGTGAAAAAATTGTAAAGTGGATATCCCACTGGCTATAGGGTGAATGCATCAATTTGTAAGTCGCTCTGGATAAGAGCGTCTGCTAAATGACGTAAATGTAAAATGTAAAAGTAGGTCAAGCACGTGCAGCCTACTTTGTTTTTCCCGCGATATTTATTACGGCTTCTACTTTTAACATTATGTGCTTTGGCACCCTCATTGCCCCAATATGTCTCTGTCAAAAAAGAGAAAAGTGGACGCAGAGAGCAGAGTGTTCCAAGAAAAATGTTCATCCTATTTAATCACGGAATTGAATGGGAAAGCTGTATGTTTGGTGTGTTCACAGCATGTTGCAGTGCTGAAAGAATATAACCTTCGTCGCCACAATGTGAGTCTTCATGCCGACAAATATGACAACTTTCAAGGACAGCGGAGATGAGAGAAGGTGAATGAACTGTTGGCAGGTCTGAAGAAACAGCAGTCTGTGTTTACTCACAGCCGAGACATCAGTGACGCTGCAGTGAAAGCTAGCTACCTCATTGCTAATGAAATCGCAGTGGCTTCAAAACCATTTAGTGAGGGTGAATTTGTAAAAACATGCATGATGAAGGCAGCAGAGATTGTGTGCCCTGAAAAGCACCAGGCTTTTGCAAATATCAGCCTGACAAGAAACACAGTTGCAGACAGGATTTCCGATCTTTCAGTGGATTTGGACAGCCAGTTGAAGCAAAAAGTAAAGTCATTTATTGCGTTTTCGGTTGCAATTGATGAAAGCACGGACATTACAGATGTTGCACAACTGGCCATTTTCATCCGCGGAGTTGATGACACATTGACCGTCACCGAGGAGTTCGTGGAGTTGGTGCCGATGACAGATACAACGACAGCAGCTTATATTTTTACCGCACTCGTCGGCGCGCTGGACAGGGTCGGAGTGGACTGGTCCCGCGCTGTCAGCCTGGCTACAGATGGTGCGCCCTCAATGATCGGGAAAAAAGCAGGCGTTGTGACAAAGTTCAGAGAGAAAGTGCAATCTGCAAATGGAGGATGTGATTTTTGGACATTTCACTGTATTTTGCACCAGGAGGCTTTGTGTTGCAAGTCATTAAAGATGGATAACGTCATGAAGGTGGTCATCCAAACTGTTAATTTCATCCGATCCAGAAGCCTGAATCACCGTCAGTTTGACAGCCTTCTCACAGAGAAAGACCACATCTATGGCCTGCCATACCACACTGAGGTAAGATGGTTAAGCCGAGGTGCTGTGCTGAGGCGTTTCTTTGATTTACGAGAAGAAATTGAACAGTTCATGGAAGAAAAGGGCAAACCAGTGTTAGAATTTAATTCCGCAGAATGGATGCAGGACCTTGCATTTATGGTGGATGTTACAGAGCACCTGAATAACTTGAACAAACAGCTGCAAGGGCGCAACAAAGTTGTCACGCAGTATTATGACAGCATACGTTCTTTCAAGTTGAAGCTGTCATTGTGGGAGACGCAACTTGCCGGTGGTGATGCAGCTCACTTCCCCTGTCTGAAAAATGTGTGCGCGACCCAACATGTGGCAGACATGAAGCGGTTCAAAGATAAAATAACGGGACTGTTACGGGAGTTTGAGCAACGCTTTCAGATTTATGTTTATATGTTTTTATGTTGATGTGCTATTGTTTTTAATTAATTTAATTTTATTTGTATATTTAACCTATTCTTGACTCTGTGGTTCTTGCACTTGTTTGGGGAACAGGATTTCATTATTTTTATCTACATTTCTGCCTGAGAAATGACACCCTGATATAGTTCTGTGATCTGTGAAACAGTTCTGTTAATCACTGAGGCATTGTGTGTTTGTGTGTTCTTTGTCCTCAGAACTTTCAAATAACTTGAGGTGTTTTATGATTAATAGTGATGTTGTGCTTTTGGACACTGTCCTCAGGCTCCAGCTTTATGTTGTATGTTGATCGTATTAAAACAAAGAAAACAATCTGAAGTTGTTGTTTTTAAGTTATATATACCATGATTTTTCCGGTCCGGCCCACTTGGGAATAGATTTTCCTCCATGTGGCCCCTGAGCTAAAATGAGTTTGACACCCCTGCTCTAGAGCATCCCGTTTATCTATAGCGCTGCATTTCGTCCCCCTCTGACCATGGATAGGGTTGGGAGCATTCCTGAGTTCACTTATGGTCCCACTAAGGTAATCTTAGGAGATATTCCTTTTGGCATACTGTAAATGCCTGTGCATAATGTACCTAATAAAGCATAATTATTTTAATTATCTTCAAAGGAATTCTGTAGAAGCAGCCTTTATTTACAGACTCTGCAGGCCTGCTGGGAGGAAGTATATTACAATAAACAGGTAAGATTCATCCCACAAAAACAGTAACCACAGAAAAAAAGAGGGAGATTTAATCCCAAAACAAGAGTTTTATTTCAAGACAGTTTAGAGAAGATGGTCATAAGATCACTTGCAAATTGTGAGACATGAGCAGTTGTGAAATGTTGCGAGAAGCCCTTCTGAAAGCACATTATATGGTCTTTAGTGGCACGGTCTCACACCTTACCTCATCTTGCAGAAGAAGCTCATGGTCCACTATCTGCTGCTCCAGAGTCGAGGCCAGGTCTCGCCCCATGTCACCATGGAGCACATGAGCGACTGGCTGGTGTCTCAGGGCAAAAAATCCCTTAGGGAGAGGTGAGTACCACGTCAGCTCTCACCTTCACTGCCATTCTCTGTCACCAGCAGCACTCCAGGAGGTGTGGGTAAAATAAACAACAAAAAATAGGAAGCCAGGAAAGTTGAAATGCTTTGTGTTTTATTTGAAGGGTGTGGAAGGAAACCCTGGAGGAGGGGAACGAACTCGCTCGGCTGGTAAGAGAATGAGAGTTAGAGACTTAGACTATCAGTCAGTGAGCTCTTTTCTAGCCTTTCAACAACTAGTTAGTACAGCAGAATATATCTGTTGTGAAATTACACTAATGGGACTTCCTGTTTCCTACGGCAGACCTGGGAAGTAAACACCTGCCTAAAAATGATTGACATGGAGCACGAGGCTGTCTGCAAGCTCCGCCGCTCTATGCACCCCACCTCTCCAGCTGGCGCTGACATGTGAGTTCCATGTACTGCCCTGCATACAGCTTGCTCCATTCATCTACACATCTGGAGCTATGCAGAAAGAAACTAGGGCAGTGTTCTCTGTGTGAACATTGCACATCGTTTAGCTTTCTCTGCTGCTTTTTGTTGATTTCAGCGACCCTAAGGTCCACAGCATCGTGGAGAGAGCTGTGAGGAGCATTCTGGACAAGCTGTCCAATAAGCCCTGTAGCAACCTGCTCAGCCCATCCCAGGTGGTGGTGGAGCTGGTGCCCAGGATCCTCCTGGCCCTGTGGCTTCAGCCAGAGGAAGGCCATTCAGATCACCCCATCCTCCTAAGCGGGATGGCTGTGAGTATGGTGGTGGCCGTAGGGGAGAAGCTCTCCAGCATGTTGAAGGCCTCTTCTCCTCACACCCCTTTCTCCCGTGCTGCTGCTTTTGACTCTGTGAGGTCGATCCTTGGGAGAATCAGCCAGTCCTTCTCCCTGGATGACCTCACAACCCCTTTTTTTATGAGCTCTGTCTGTGCCTTTGTGGCGGACGAGGTGAAAAGCTACTTCCAGCCTACTGCAGACACCCTGCCAGTCCCCCCTGTCCTAGTGGTGGCCGTCTTCGCCACACTACCAGCTGACATCCAAGCAGGTGAGTAGCACTCATAGAGAGCACTCTGACAGATGCCTTTTGTCATGACATCCTGGTGCCTTGTAGTAGTAAAGCCAATCAGGATTTTAATTGTCACCCCAAACACAGATGCAGACCTGGCTTCTTCGCACCTGGAGGTTGTGGACATCACCCCTAACAAAGAGGCTCACCTGGCTTCTTCCCACCTGGAGCTTGTGGACATCACCCCTAACACAGAGGCAGACCCGGCTTCTTCCCACCTGGAGCTTGTGGACATCCCCCCTAACACAGAGGCAGACCCGGCTTCTTCTCACCTGGAGGTTGTGGACATCACCCTTTACACAGAGGCAGACCCGGCTTCTATCCACCTAGAGGTTGTGGACATCACCCCTAACACAGAGGCAGACCCGGCTTCTATCCACCTAGAGGTTGCGGACATCACACCTAACACAGAGGCAGACCTGGCTTATTCCCACCTGGAGGTTGTTTACAAAACCCGTAGCACAGAGGCAGACCCGGTATCTTACCACCTGGAGGTCGAGGACATCACTCCTAACACAGAGGCAGACCTGGCTTCTTTCCACCTAGTTGTTGTGGACATCACTTTTGACACAGAGGCAGACCCGGCTTATTCCCAGCTGGAGGTTGTGGAAGTCACCCCTAATATAGAGGTAGAACCTGTCTCTTCCCACTTGGAAGTTGTGGACATCACACCTTACACAGAGGCAGTAGGCTTCTTCCTATCAGAAGGTTGTGGAAACCACCCCTAACACAGAGGCAGACCGGGCTTCTTCCCACCTGAAGGTTGTGGACATCACCCCTAACACAGAGGCAGACCCGGCTTGTTCTCAGCTGGAGGTTTTGGACCTCTCCCCTAACACAAATGCATACCCGGCTTCTTCACTCTTGGAGGTTGTGGACGTCACAATTGAAGAAAAGCCTCTCATGGTGGCCGTCTCCGCCACTCTGCCATCCAAGCAGGTGAGTAAGACTTATAGAAAGCACTCTGACAGGTGCCATTTGTCATGATAACATGTAAAGTGTTGGTCCCATGTTTCATGAGCTGAAATAAAAGATCCCATTCAACTGGCCAGTGTTTAGAACCTACGGTTTGCATTTATTTACGTTCTGTCCCGCTTTTGTCCTTTTCCAGAGGATGTTGCTGTGGTCACCCTGGACGTCACCCCACACGTCACCAAGGACGTGACCCTGGATGTTCCATGCAGGGCGAGGAAAGGGGCAGTCCGGCGTTTTTTTTGCAGGCTTTGGAGGGCAGTGTGCTGCTGCGCTTGCCACAAGGAAGAGGAGGAACAATATTAACTATTCATTAGACCAGAAACAGGATTGAACCATAGACCATTAAATTCTTTGCATTATAGTTGCCTTCAATTCTGATTTTCTTCTGTTTAATTCTTAATTAATTTCAGAACATTTCTCTAAACTTTGTGGAGTAGGTTGTATAAATAAGTGGGAAACATCCCAATCCCAATTTTAATGCTTTTAATAATTTACCTATGACATTTTTTTTAGATGTATTATTTGACGAAAAAGTGGAGGGCGCTCAACCAACGTTGAGTCGAGGTGCAACCAAAAACCTTAATCATAATCTAAAAGGAAAAGCGCAACTCTTTCTCACTATTAAAAATGCATTGTTTTATTCAAGCAAGGTTAAAAGATTAACGTTAAGGCCTAGTCTATGACGATATGCATGTTGTGTTTGCCCAGTTAAAGGGGGACCCAGACTCACCCTGGTTCTTGAGGGTTGCAGACACTGAATAATTATCATTTGAAATAAATGGCACTTTTCAAGTCTTGACTAAATATCTTTAATGAATATGAATTAAACATTTTATTTCATTTTTTTATTTAACCTTTATTTAACCAGGTAGGCCAGTTTAGAACAAGTTCTCATTTACAACTGCGACCTGGCCAAGATAAAGCAAAGTAGTGCGATAAAAACAACAACAACACAGAGTTACACATGAGATAAACAAAACATACAGTCAATAACACAATAGAAAATCTATATACAGTGTTTGCAAATGTAATAAGTTATGGAGGTAAGGCAATAAATAGGCCATAGTGCAAAATAATTACAATTTAGTATTAACACTGGAGTGATAGATGTGCAGAAGATGATGTACAAATAGAGATACTGCGGTGCAAATGAGCAAAATAAATAACAATATGGGGATGAGGTAGTTGGGTGGGCTAATTACAGATGGGCTGTGTACAGGTGCAGTGATCGGTAAGCTGCTCTGACAACTGATGCTTAAAGCTAGTGAGGGAGAGAAGAGTCTCCAGCTTCAGAGATTTTTGCAGTTCTTTCCAGTCATTAGCAGCAGAGAACTGGAAGGAATGGTGGCCAAAGGAGGGGTGATATACCTGCTGGAGCGCATACCACGGGTGGGTGTTGCTATGGTGACCAATGACTTCAGATAAGGCTGGGATTGATGACCTGGAGCCAGTGGGATTGGCGACGAATATGTAGTCAGGGCCAACCAACGAAAGCGTACAGGTCACAATGGTGGGTAGTATATGGGGCTTTGGTGACAAAACGGATGGCACTGTGATAGACTACATCCAATTTGCTGAGTAGAGTGTTGGAGGCTATTTTGTAAATGACATCGCCGAAGTCAAGGATCGGTAGGATAGTCAGTTTTACGAGGGCATGTTTGGCAGCATGAGTGAAGGAGGCTTTGTTGTGAAATAAGAAGTCGATTCTAGATTTAACATTGGATTGGAGATGCTTAATGTGAGTCTGGAAGGAGAATTTACGGTCTAACCAGACACCTAGGTATTTGTAGTTGTCCACATATTCTAAGTCAGACCCGCCGAGAGTAGTGATTCTAGTTGGGTGGGCTGGTGCATGCAGCGTTCGATTGAAGAGCATGCATTTCATTTTAATAGCGTTTAAGAGCAGTTGGAGGCTACGGAAGGAGTGTTGTATGGCATTGAAGCTCGTTTGGAGGTTTGTTAACACAGTGTCCAATGAAGGGCCAGATGTATACAAAATGGTGTCGTCTGCGTAGAGGTGGATCTGAGAGTCACCAGCAGCAAGAGCGACATCATTGATAAACACAGAGGACAGAGTCGGCCGAGAATTGAACCCTGTGGCACCCCCATAGAGACTGCCAGAGGTCCAGACAACAGGCCCTCCGATTTGACTCATTGAACTCTATCTGAGAAGTAGTTGTTTGAGAAACCAAGGCTATTTAGTCTGCCAATAAGAATGCAGTGATTGACAGAGTCGAAAGCCTTGGCCAGGTCGATAAAAGACAGTACTGTCTTTTATCGATCGCGGTTATAATATCGTTTAGGACATTGAGCGTGGCTGAGGTGCACCCATGACCAGCTCGGAAACCAGATTGCATAGCGGAGAAGGTACGGTGCGATTCGAAATGGTCGGTGATCTGTTTGTTAACTTGGCTTTCAAATACTTTCGAAAGACAGGGCAGGATGGATATAGGTCTGTAACAGTTTGGATCTAGAGTGTCACCCCCTTTGAAGAGGGGGATGACTGCGGCAGCTTTCCAATCTCTGGGGATCTCAGATGATACGAAAGAGAGATTGAACAGGCTAGTAACAGGGGTTGCTACAATTTCGGCTGCTAATTTTAGAAAGAAAGGGTCCAGATTGTCTAGCCCAGCTGATTTGTAGGGGTCCATATTTTGGGGGGGGGGTTCATGAGCAAGTTGCAGAGCTGGTGGCCGGGGTAGGGATAGCCAGGTGGACAGCATGGCCAGCCGTAGCAAAATTCTTATTGAATTTCTCGATTATCGTAGATTTATCGGTGGTGACAGTGTTTCCTAGCCTCAGTGCAGTGGGTAGCTGGGAGGAGGTGCTCTTATTCTCCATGGACTTTACAGTGTCCCAAATTTTTTTGGAGTTAGTGCTACAGGATGCAAATTTCTGTTTGAAAAAGCTAGCCTTTTCTTTCCTAACTGATTGTGTATATTTGTTCCTGACTTCCCTGAAAAGTTGCATATCGCGGGTGCTGTTCGATGCTAATGCAGTACGCCACAGGATGTTTTTGTGCCTGTCAAGGGCAGTCAAGTCTGGGATGAACCAGGGGCTATATCTGTTCTTAGTTCAGAATTGTTTGAATGGGGCATGCTTATTTAAGATGGAGAGGAAAGCACTTTTAAAGAACAACCAGGCATCCTCTACTGACGGAATGAGGTCAACTACAATTGACTTGAGGATCAGAGCAGGAAGGCTGACTGGCTAGCCCTGAAGGCCCTCTGCCTCTACCTCTGTGTGGTTCATTACATTTTACATTTACATTTTAGTCATTTAGCAGACGCTCTTATCCAGAGCGACTTACAGTTAGTGAATACGTATTTTATTTTTTTATACTGGCCCCCCGTGCGAATCAAACCCACAACCCACAGCATGGCGTTTGCAACCCACAGCATGCCTGCCATGCTCTATCAACTGAGCTACATCCCTGCCGGCCATTCCCTCCCCTACCCTGGACGACGCTGGGCCAATTGTGCGCCGCCCATGAGTCTCCCGGTCGCGGCCGGCTGCGACAGAGCCTGGATTCGAACCAGGATCTCTAGTGGCACAGTTAGCACTGCGATGCAGTGCCTTAGACCACTGCGCCAGCCAAGAGGTTGTATGGGTTGTCTGTCTCTCACTGGGTGTGAATCACTATCACTATGACCTCTCGCTCCGCCTGCCCGTTGGCCTGATCACAGGAGCAGGGGTGATGGCATCCAGGGTAACCTCTTCCTCTCCTGTATCTAACGCATCTTTCTGGCTGTGAGTTCGACTGAGGTCACTCGTTCTCTCTCCCAGGGTGTTGGATAGTTTCTCCTCCTCTGTGTCTTGTGTATTTTCTAAATTGTAGAATAATAGTGAAGACATCAAAACTATTAAATAACACATATGGCATCATGTAGTAACCAAAAACGTGTTACACATATCAAAATATGTTTGAGATGTGAGATTCTTCAAAGTAGCCACCCTTTGCCTTGATCACAGCTTTGTACATACAGAATAATACGAAATGTTCTGAGACCAGGTTGCGCTTTCACCTCCCTCGGTAAGAGGGGAATAAGGCAACCTCAGAGTTACATTCAAGGATACTTTATTGACACACACGGATGAAATGGACATGGAAAGGTAGTGGAATGATAGTGGTCCTGTAATGGACAGATAACAGGGGTAATGAATATGCACAATAACTGATAGCACAAGTAGAGCAACAACACTATTAACAAAGGAAGGGCTGTATTAATGGCATAATGCTACCTGCAGAGTATTACACAACACAGTAAACACAGAGAGGCAACTTACAATAGGCAATGGTAGTAACTATAAAGAACAACAAGCAAGAATGATATACATGTTACAAACTCACTTTGTGCACGTACACTATCCCACGGTATCTCTGTGCATTCAAATTGTCATCGATAAAATGCAATTGGGTTCATTGTCCGTAGCTTATGCCTGCCCATACCATAACCCCACTGCCACCATGGGGCATTCAAAACGTTGACGTCAGCAAACAGCTCGCCCATATGCTGCTTTACAAGTGGTCTGAAGTCGTGAGGCCAGTTAGAAGTACTGCCAAATTCTCTAAAGCCGCCTTGGATTATGGTTGAGAAATTAACATAAACTTATCTGGCAACAGCTCTGGTGGACATTCCGGCAGTCAGTAAGCCAATTGCACGCTGCCTCATAACTTGAAACATCTGTGGCATTGTGTTGTGTGACAAAACTGCACATTTTAGAGTGGCCTTTTATTGTCCTCAGCACAAGGTGCACCTGTGTAATTATCATGCTGTTTAATCAGTTTCTTGATATGCCACATTTGTCAGGTGGATGGATTATCTTGGCAAAGGAGAAATGCTCGCTTACAGGGATGTAAACAAATTTGTGCACACAATTTGAGAGAAATAAGCTTTTTGTGCGCTTTTATTTCAGCTCATGAAACATTGGACCAACACTTTACATATTGCGTTAATATTTTTGTTCAGTGTAGTTATTAGGTTGGGAGAATGGGATCCTATCTGGGCTAGCTAAAGCCAACTTCATGGTTAGTAGTATGACAGAGAAAAAATAACAAGACAAATTTAAACATCACAAATCTGAGGGGGCAGGTGACCCTGTGCCCCCTTTGGGCATGACGTCTCTGCTGTCAACCACATCATTCTGTCTCCGTGAATATTCAAAACAGACACATTCATTCACGTCTGGTACTGTTCCTACCATATAGATCAGGGATGGACAATTCCTGTCCTTGGGGGCCGGAGTGGTGTCACACTTTTCCCGCACACTCTAGGAGCTCAGATGCAGTAATTTAATACCCTAATAACCAAAGTTTCGACAGACAAGCTGTCTTCATCAGGGTATCCTGACGTTGGTTATTAAGTTATTAAATTATTGCATCTGAGCTCCTAGAGTGTGCGGCTCTCCTTTTCTTTTTCAAGTGTTCTACTCCGATAGCCAGCACCTCGCCTAAATAGGTGTGCGTTTCTTTCGCCTCCATATTAATCTGGTACTGGTCCTACCATATAGATCAGGGATGGACAATTCCAGTCCTTGGGGGTCGGAGTGGTGTCACACTTTTTCCCCATCCCTAGCAAACACAGCTGATTAAACTTATTGCATTCTAAACTGAAGCCCATGAGTACTTGATTATTAGAGTCAAATGTGTTAGCTGGGGCTGGGGAACAAGTGTAACACCAATCAGGTCCCGAGGACTGGAGTTGCCCATCCCTGATATAGATGCTCTGTTTGCACACATTGAGGGATGTGGTGACAGTGGAGACAAGGGAACACACATAAACAGCTTTGTCCTTTTAGAAGGTCGTCATAATCCTTACATAAATATGATGTGTATGCAAGAAATGCAGAGCCACTTCCAAAAACATATTGACAGAGGCTAGTATCTAGTAATCTAATCAATTAATTTTCAACCACTTTGTTATGGCAAGCCTAAATAATCTCAGGAGTAAAAATGTGCTTAACAAGTCACATAATCAGTTAGATGGACTCACTATGTGTCCAATAATAGTGATTTTCAAACGACTACATAATCTCTGTACCCCACACATACAATTATCTATAAGGTCCCTCAGTCCAGCAGTGAATTTGAAACATAGATTCAACCACAAAGACCAGGGAGGTTTTCCAATGCCTCGCAAAGTAGGGCACCTTTTAGTAGATGGGTACAATTAAAGCAGACATTGAATATTCCTTTGAGCATGGTGAAGGTATTAATTATGCTTTGGATGGTGTATTAATACACCCAGTCACTACAAAAATACAGGCGTCCTTCCTAACTCAGCTGCCGGAGAGGAAGGAAAACTATCAGGGATTTCACCATGAGGCCAATGGTGGCTTTAAAACAGTTAGAAAGTTTAATGGCTTTGATAGGAGAAAACTGAGGATGAATCATCAACATTGTAGTTACTCCACAATACTAACCTAATTGACAGAGTATGCACTCACTAACTGTAAGTCGCTCTGGATAAGAGCGTCTGCTAAATGACTAAAATGTAAATGTAAAAGAAGGAAACCTGTACATGCATTGTGTTTGCAATAAGGCACTAAAGTAAAACTGCAAATAATGTGGCAAAGAAATTAACTTTATGTCCTGAATACAAAGTGTAATGTTTGGGGCAAATCCAACACAACACATCACTGAGTACCACTCTTCATATTTCCAAGCATGGTGGTGGCTGCATCATGTTATGGGTATGCATGTCATTGGCAAGGACTAGAGACTTTTTTAGGATGAAAAGAAACGGAATAGAGCTAAGTACAGTCAGAATCCTAGAGGAAAACCTGGTTCAGTCTGCTTTCCAACAGACACTGGGAGACAAATTCCCTCTTCAGCAGGACAATAACCTAAAACACAAGGCCAAATATTCACTGGAGTTGCTTACCAAGATGACATTGAATGTTCCTGAGTGGCTTAGTTACAGTTTTGACTTAATTCGGCTTGAAAACTTATGGCAAAAAAAAAAAAATGGCTGTCTATATAATGTATATTGCATATATTTTACAATCCAGTTGTGCAAAGCTTTTGGAGACTTACCCAGAAAGACACAGCTTTAATCGACTCAGGGGTGTGGATACTTATGTAAATGTGATATTTCTGTATTTCATTTCCAATACATTTGCAAAAATTTCAAAAACGTGTTTTCACTTTGTCATTATGGGGTATTGTATGTAGCTGCGTGAGAGAAAATATTATAATTGAATCCATTTTGAATTCAGGCTGTAAGAAAACAACATGTGGAATAAGTTATGGGGTATGAATACTTTCTGAATGCACTGTATATCTGCAAGAAAATGATAAATATGTGAATGTTTGAAAGGGGGTCATATAAACATTGCCTTATTTATATTTTTACAGACAATATTAAGTGAATTCTGTCTGAAATAGTCATGCTATAATGGGCATAGTTTCTCAGACCAAATTTCCATTCTGGCTGAAACAAAGCAATCTGATCATGCTCCAGTCAAATACAGCTATAGGGAATGCTTATACATTGTCCAATCTCCTTCCACACATTGATTTCATTCTTCGCATCTTTATTCAGAAACAAACAAACTTGAAATTAAGTGCTGTTTCAGTGTCTTGTTGCAGGTTGTGCAATGTTCAAAAGTGTGTGTGATATTAGCATTAACTTGTGTGTGTGGTGTCAAGTGTGGATGGTCCTATGTATGCAAATAGCCGAGATTGGATATTTCAGCACCATGGACAGCAGCGACATTGGGATAGCGAGATCTGTAATTCAGCAACACATGACACTGGATAGCGGCTGTCTCAGGTGAACTTGGCATTGGGAAAATCCCATCTAATAGGAAACGAGGCATAGGAGGCAAAAAGACTGAAGGAGAAGACTCCCACAGGAACTCTATGCTTAACTGTTCTGCCACATTCATTTCAAATGTTACATTTTTCGATTTGTAAATAAAAGGGAACACATCTGCAAATAATGTAAATTGACTTTTCTAACTACACTGTACAGCTTTAGTGTGTCTGTGCGTCATAGGTACAACTGCAAGCAATTCGCTTCTCAAATCCTTCTCAAATGTCTGTTTAATGTGAGAAATAAAATGAAAAACAACTGTTAGACTATTACAATGCGTACTGTCACAAATTATTACTATTCCCAACAAGACAACGAAGTGATGGTCTTTACCCACCATGGAGACTTATAAAGGCTACTTCCCCCCCACCAAAAGTTCCCACGCAGAGCGATGTTGTTTACTACATCATTATGCATATGTAGCGTGGTTCGTTCTGCGTTGTGTACTTTTAATTAGGACACTGCCACAACTGGAATTCTGATGGTTGGATAATTTTTATTCGACCTGCACACGAAGAGACAAAAAAAAGATGTTAGCCCTTGGTGCAGCCACAGCTCTCGGGCACCTTGCTAGTTGAAGGTCAGGCAAAAGAGAACAGGTGCTGCATGCACACATTCAGTGCCTAACAACACACTATACAATACAAGTAAAATGATATACAACATAATTCTGACAAAATAAAAGACATACCTGTACACGAAGAGACAACACACAATAGGTTAGCCCTTGGTGCAGCCACAGCTCTTGGGCACCTGCGTGAGCACATAGAAACTCACTCAAACACTGACCCAAATACTCCCGAGTTACAATAGGTACCCAAATTAGCGAGCTTGGTGAAAGTTGTTAACATAAATCTTTATATTGTCCACATTGTAACAAAACCTATAGTTGCGTAACAGCACTTTGTGTAACTTTACCACAGTTTTATATTGACAAATTACGGCGCCAAGGACAACATACCTTGCTAGTTGAAGGTCAGGCAAAAGAGAACAATAAGAGGGTACATAAATACAGATAACCCGCGATGGACCAAACCAAAATATACAAAACTTTTACAATTAGGTGTATTTACAATATAGATATATAAAAATGTTTGTACACCAAAAAATAACATTAGCTATGCAGCTGTAATTAAATAAAAACCACATTGAATTATTATTATTATTATTATTATTAACTTATTAACATCCCCTCTTGACCTGGCCTACTTGAACTGTCCTGTTTTACACTAGATTATAAACACAAAACAAAACACATTACCTCGAAGGTAACAAAGCAAAGAAAGAAAAAAAACATTTCACACCCACAGGGCGACAGAGTAACCCAGTGTAGTCCCTTAATTCTAGACCCACAAATGGTCGATCAGCTGGAAAGCTATCCCGTGAAGGATTAGGAAAAATAAGAGGTAGCTAATCCCTTATTCAACCCTATACAAAAAATGCCAAATACATTTTATGCTGATGAACTACACACAAAGTTACATGAATTGTCAAAAATATTAGACAAACCCACAAATCACTCTAAGACCCACTTAGATTACCACATACACACAACAAAGAAAAGGTAGGCAATATCCTACCGTCACTGAGAAACCAAGAATTGTTTCATTTCCTGTGTAGACATAGTTTGGATTAGCCTATTCACTGGCTTAATAAATCTTCCTAGTCTAGTCCGAACACCCTCACCCAAAAACCTAGCAGGAATGTCACGGACAGCACCAACCGTGCTCAAAGGTCTAACCTCAGGTTGGGGAGTACTACAGATCGGCATATCCAGAGCCAGCACACTTTCAATTTCCGACTCAACACTAGTAGTGTCAGACGACTGATCAGAATCCTGGTAAATTGTCACAGACCAGACTGACAAAGCATCTTCAACCAAGTTAACAACATCAGGCACAGCACCATCCCAGCTGAGTGGAGTTTCACTATCAGAATTCTTGTAGGCTTTGGGGATCTCAGCCCCGAAACCTGAAGGATCTGGAGAAGGTCTGTATGGAGGAGCGGGCCAAAATCCCTGCTGCAGTGTGTGCAAACCTGGTCAAGACCTACAGGAAACGTATGATCTCTGTAATTGCAAACAAAGGTTTCTGTACCAAATAATAAGTTCTGCTTTTCTGATGTATCAAATACTTATGTCATGCAATAAAATGCAAATTAATTACTTAAAAATCATACAATGTGATTTTCTGGATTTTTGTTTTACATTCCGTCTCTCACAGTTGAAGTGTACATATGATAAAAATTACAGACCTCTACATGCTTTGTAAGTAGGAAAACCTGCAAAATCGGCAGTGTATCAAATACTTGTTCTCCCCACTGTATGTACTGGATATCATTTTTATTTTACATTTTTAGTCATTTAGCAGACGCTCTTATCCAGAGCGACTTACAGTTAGTGAGTGCATACATCATTTTTATTTTTCATACTGGCCCCCCGTGGGAATCGAACCCACAACCCTGGCGTTGCAAACGCCATGCTCTACCAACTGAGCAACATCCCTGCCGGCCATTCCCTCCCCTACCCTGGACAACGCTGGGCCATTTGTGCGGCGCCCCATGGGTCTCCCGGTCGCGGCCGGCTACGACAGAGCCTGGATTCGAACCAGAATCTCTAGTGGCACAGCTAGCACTGCGATGCAGTGCCTTAGACCACTGCGCCACTCAAAGGGTGCCAGCTTTGCAACCCATCTCTGCTCGCATGCATCGTCTCGGCTTTGTAAGAATATATTTGAGTGGATTGTTGTCGGTCCACACAGTAAACTTATGCCCTCGCAGCCAATGGCTGAATTTATCATGAATGGCCCATTTCATGGCTAGAAATTCCAGCCGGTGAGCAGGATACTTGGATTGTGCATGATTAAGAGATTTTCTAGCAAAAGCTATCGGCCTGGCTATGTCCTTCCCATCTTGCACTTGTGATAGTACAGCTCCCAAACCACTAGTAGATGCATCCACGGAAAGTAGAAATGGCTGAGAAAAATCTGGATGAACCAGCAGTGCCTGGTCAACTAGAGCTGATTTCAAAGCTTCAAAAGCGAGTCGACATTCGGCAGTCCAGTCTGCAGCAGTGAGCCTGCGAGGGGGACCAGGCCTCTTCCTACCCTTGCCTCTCCTAGGCTTCTTCTGACCTGTAGTTAGCTGAAACAATGGCCTAGCAACCATGGAACAATTCTCAATGTAGTGCTGATAGTATACTACCATACAAAGGAAATAACCTATTTTGATAGGAGACGGTGTGACACCATCAGCTTCCATTATCTCACTCTCAGTCACATTCAAAATGGTTTGAACTTTAGCAGGGTCAGTGGCTACACCCTCCTGAGAAATGATGTGGCCCAAAAACTTTACAGACCTCCTCAGAAACTTGCACTTAGACGGAGACAGTTTAAGGTTGTGCTCCTGCAACCGCTGAAAAACCATCTCAAGTCTCTGCAGACTCTCTTCCTCCATCTTAGCAAAAACCATCAGATCATCCAAGTAACAAAGGAGACTTAGAACGTTTTGGTCACCAAAGATGGTCAGCATCATTCTCATAAAAGTAGCCGGGCTGTTGCAGAGGCCCTGAGGTAACCGATTGTACTCGTGCAGACCTAAAGGGGAGGAAAAGGCAGTGTATTTCTTGTCCTCTTCATGCAGTGGCACGTTGTAATACCCTGACGTCAAATCCATTGTGCTGAAGAAGGCATTACCTCCCAGCGCGGCCAGTACATCAGCCTGATGAGGCAGGGGATGAGCATCCTTTACTGTGCGGGCATTTAACCACCTGAAGTCAGTACATAGGCGCAAGTCCCCATTCTTTTTCCATACCAGCACCAATGGTGAGGCATACTCGCTGCTGGATTTTCTGACGATTTCCTTTTCCTCCATATCATCCAGTGTTTCCCTGAGTTTTTGGTAATGAGCTGGAGACAGCCTACGATAAGGTCATCGAAATGGGCGGTCATCAGTCAGCCGTATAGGAAGGCAGAACTCCTTTGCCTCGCCACAATCTAGGCTATGTCTAGAGAACACTGTGTCATACTTCCCAATTAAGTTGACAAGTTTATCTTTCCAGAACTGTGAAACTGGACACTCCTCAACAGACAGGCCTTGAAGTCCAAGATTCCTCAGTGTACTGTTGCCATTATCTACACTGCCACCAACTGAACTCTTAGCTGTCAGACTGCCATGTGATCTGTCACATTGAGCCTTTGCCACATTCTGATGAGCTGCTTGCTGCTTGACATCATTAAAATACTCCAATGCAATGCAAGGGTACACATCCGCCACTTTAGCATTTCGTCTCAGGGTAACTGGCGATGTTGTTGGATTCACAATCTTCACAGGGAGCCATCCATCCCCCCACAGAGGCGTAACTACTCTCCCCACTAGTATGTGTCGATTCACACAACGAGACGTGCTGGGCTCGACAACAACAGTACTGCCCACAGAGAGTTTTGTCTTTGGGGGTAGGCGGCCCCACACCAGATGCTCACTCATGGGTTGGAGCGTTACTGCTCTCTTCAACTTAATGGTGCCCACTTTATCTGGGATGGAGTCTCCTCTCCATCTCTCCAGATTTGACATCACACTGGCTAGAGGAACCTGGTGTACCCGCCACCCGCCAGTAGCTGTCATATGATTTGAACTGTCTAATCAGAGACTTCAACACATTAGTGCCCACAATGAGTTCATCAACCTGCCCATCAACAATAAGCACTGGGACTACATAACAGAAGCCATAAAGTTGAATTTTTAAGTCACACATGCCCACTGGGCTAGTTTGTTCCCACCACAACCCACCAGGATGATGTCTGAAGGAGCTAGAAAGTTCCCCTCTACCACTCCTGCCTCCCTCAACCGAGGTACAATATCTGCGCGCAGAGTAGTAGCCATGGACCCACTATCTAACATCCCCTTCAGCTCAACTTTATCCTGTACTAGCACGGTGGTGTAAAACAAACTGTCATTCTGAGTAATTCTCATTGTGTTCTGAAAAATGACTGTGTTGTTCTTGGGTACTGACTCACAAAAGTAAGAATAAACAGATTGGATATCATCATCAGTGGAGGAAAAATAAGAATGCCCCACATTGCCCTCCTCAGAACGGAGGCTTTCTAGTTTTCCTGAGACCTGCCAGTCTGTCCACATCCAGGGTTCTGTCGCTGCCCAGCCTCACTACAGTCAAAGCTCATGTGGCCCGGAGAAAAGCACTTGACGCACAGCTGGTGCATCTGACAGTGAGCTTTGGTCCAGTGATTAGTGCTTCCACAGACAGCACACTCATGCTGACGTTTGTGGAACTGTTTACGGGGCCCTCTACATTTAACATGTTTAAGTCATTTAGCAGACGCTCTTATCCAGAGCGACTTACAGTTAGTGCATACGTAACTTTTTTTTTTTCATACCCCCCGTGGGAATCGAACCCACAACCCTGGCGTTGCAAACACCATGCTCTACGAACTGAGCCGGCCATTCCCTCCACTACCCTAGGCGACGCTGGTCCAATTGTGCGCCGCCCCATGGGTCTCCCGGTCGCGGCCGGCTACGACAGAGCCTGGATTCGAACCAGGATCTCTAGTGGCACAGCTAGCACTGCGATGTAGTGCCTTAGACCACTGCGCCACTCACAGACTGAGTATTGCTGAGTATTGCTGACCAGAGCCTTCAATAACAAAGTCAAAACGTTCTTTAATGTCCCACCCTCAGATACAGATGGTGCCTGGTCTGGTTCACGGCCACATTGAGAAAAAGATGACACATTAGGTCTTTTCACAGGACCCACTCCCTCCTGAGGGCAGTCAAAAACGGCAGCCACCAACTGTGAAAGTTGTGTTCTACATGCTTTACGTTCCCTTAACAGTTCATCCAACCGATCCTGTACCTCACTGGCTGTCCAGTCACGAATGGGTTTGCTCTTGAACACTTGGGCCAACTCTTTATCAGGACAGTTGCGTACAAACATGACTGCCAACTCTGAGCACTGATTGGGTAAGGTCCTGCCCTCACTCACAAGGTACTGTTCGGCTGCCTCTGCAGCTTTGTTAAGCCTAATCCAGAAATCTATTGGACCCTCATTAGCATATGGTTTGATTGAATAGAAATCAGCTAATGGCATACCTGAGCAGACAGTATCCCCAAAGTGTTGCTTGAAAACACTGAACACCGCCTTAACATCTGTGACAACAAGGTTGCTACGCTTCCAGACTTTGGTCACATCCCGTGCCCTCCCCATGAGCCTAGACATCACCTCCCCAACATTCCCAGACCCAGTGTAACCCCTCTTCTCTAGGTAGACTTCCATTAACTCCTCCCACTCCAGGACAGAGTACTTATCTAAGCCATCACCCCTAAAAAGAGGTGGAGCACTAACATCTGACTTCACAACCAGATTCAGCTTGGACGCATCAATAAAGGTTGACCCACACTGCTCAGGCAGGGGAAACTGCTGGGGTTGGTGAGGGGGACGGGCAGGAGAAAGACTTGAAACCCCAGGCTGCAGTAAACTCGCTCTGATAGATTCTCCTATCTCTGAACCAATCTGCTTAATAAGGTCACTAAGCTGACTCGGAGGCGTCCCATTATCACCGAGTACTGTGGATGATGGTACATCAAAAGACAGAGGTGGGATACCCTGGTCAGGTGGAACAAACAGCCTACCCCTCCCAGTGCTTGCAATCTCAGGACTAGCAAACGCTCTACTCCCAGGAGCTGACTGTACAATTGGTGTAAATGGAAGGACACCCCTCCCTCTACCCACACTAAAATCCCCAGCATAACACGTCTTATGGATTTGAGAATCTTCCATGGCTCAACAGAGCACTAAAATACAATGTAATTTAGTGCATTCAAATACCCCAAAAAATTAATGCAATAAACAAATTCATCCAAAACATACAAATAAGCATGAATACCTGTATCTAATGAATATGCTACATTCACTTTCACTGTTTACAGTATATATTCACTTACAGTAAGCCATCAACAAATTCACATGCGCAGGTCGTGCACCTCATCCACATGCACAGCTCCGGCGGTCGGCTTGAGCTGACCAGTAGGCAGGTCACGTAATTAGGACACTTCCACAACTGGAATTCTGATGGTTGGATAATTTTTATTCGACCTGCACACGAAGAGACAACACACAATATGTTAGCTCTTGGTGCAGCCACAGCTCTCGGGCACCTTGCTAGTTGAAGGTCAGGCAAAAGAGAACAGGTGCTGCATGCACACATTCAGTGCCTAACAACACACTATACAATACAAGTAAAATGATATACAACATAATTCTGACAAAATAAAAGACATACCTGCACACGAAGAGACAACACACAATAGGTTAGCCCTTAGCTCTCGGGCACCTGCGTGAGCACATAGAAACTCACTCAAACACTGACCCAAATACTCCCGAGTTACAATAGGTACCCTAATTAGCGAGCTCGGTGAAAGTTGTTAACATACATCTTTATATTGTCCACATTGTAACAAAACCTGTAGTTGCGTAACAGCACTTTGTGTAACTTTACCACAGTTTCATATTGACAAATTACGGCGCCAAGGACAACATACCTTGCTAGTTGAAGGTCAGGCAAAAGAGAACAATAAGAGGGTACATAAATTCAGATAACCCGCGATGGACCAAACCAAAATATACACAACTTTTACAATTAGGTGTATTTGCAATATAGATACATAAAAATGTTTGTACACCAAAAAATAACATTAGCTATGCAGCTGTAATTAAATAAAGAAAGCACATTGAATTATTATTATTATTAACTTATTAACATCCCCTCTTGACCTGGCCTACTTGAACTGTCCTTGTGTGCAATTTGGTGCATAATCTAGGGGAACAACATCACACTACTACACATATAATTCAAGTCATACCTTTATTGTCATTCATGCTCTTATTTTTAACCTAGTAGTTTTGCAAAAGTGTAACCTGCGTCAATTTTAGGAAATATTGGAATAACGTGCTTAAGAGGAGCCCTGACACGCACAACAGGATAACACAACTACCACATTTTCAATTGACAATCATTGATTTAAATGGATGTGGTCAATAGATTTGTATAGGCATATATACTAATTTAATTTAACTTGTAAGCCAAGGTTGGATTAGTAGGTCTATGCAACATGCACCTGGATAACCGCGTCATGAATCGGAACGGGCTCCAACGTCCTCATATACACATTATGACAAAATAAAGATCTTTAATATTTCACGAAATAAAGACATAGAAGAAAACAGGTTCTAGAAACTCAATTTCTCCATGGCAATAGAATGTAAACATGTAAATTGCGCCAAACATATCCAAATATCGCCTACAACTCAATTCTCAGCGCAGCATATTGGACGACTCCACAGGCATTGATCATTCGCGACTTTAAGTCATTCCTGTTATCTCTAGAGCATCCCGTATATTTATAGCGCTGCATTTCGTCCCCCTCTGACCATGGATAGGGTTGGGAGCATTCCTGAGTTCACTTATGGTCCCACTAAGGTAATCTTAGGAGATATTCATTTTGGCATACTGTAAATGCCTGTGCATAATGTACCTAATAAAGCATAATTATTTTAATTATCTTCAAAGGAATTCTGTAGAAGCAGCCTTTATTTTCAGACTCTGCAGGCCTGCTGGGAGGAAGCATATTACAATAAACAGGTAAGATTCATCCCACAAAAACAGTAACCACAGAAAAAAAGAGATAGATTTAATCCCAAAACAAGAGTTTTATTTCAAGACAGTTTAGAGAAGATGGTCATAAGAGTTTTTAATATCACTTGCAAATTGTGAGACATGAGCAGTTGTGAAATGTTGCGAGAGGCCCTTCTGAAAGCACATTATATGGTCTTTAGTGGCACGGTCTCACACCTTACCTCATCTTGCAGAAGAAGCTCATGGTCCACTATCTGCTGCTCCAGAGTCGAGGCCAGGTCTCGCCCCATGTCACCATGGAGCACATGAGCGACTGGCTGGTGTCTCAGGGCAAAAAATCCCTTAGGGAGAGGTGAGTACCACGTCAGCTCTCACCTTCACTGCCATTCTCTGTCACCAGCAGCACTCCAGGAGGTGTGGGTAAAATAAACAACAGATAAATAGGAAGCCAGGAAAGTTGAAATGCTTTGTGTTTTATTTGAAGGGTGTGGAAGGAAACCCTGGAGGAGGGGAACGAACTCGCTCGGCTGGTAAGAGAATGAGAGTTAGAGACTTAGACTATCAGTCAGTGAGCTCCTTTCTAGCCTTTCAACAACTAGTCAGTACAGCAGAATATATCTGTTGTGAAATTACATTAATGGGACTTCCTGTTTCCTACGGCAGACCTGGGAAGTAAACACCTGCCTAAAAATGATTGACATGGAGCACAAGGCTGTCTGCAAGCTCCGCCGCTCTATGCACACCACCTCTCCAGCTGGCGCTGACATGTGAGTTCCATGTACTGCCCTGCATTCAGCTTGCTCCATTCATCTACACATCTGGAGCTATGCAGAAAATAACTAGGGCAGTGTTCTCTGTGTGAACATTGCACATCGTTTAGCTTTCTCTGCTGCTTTTTGTTGATTTCAGCGACCCCAAGGTCCACATCGTCGTGGAGAGAGCTGTGAGGAGCATTCTGGACAAGCTGTCCAATAAGCCCTGTAGCAACCTGCTCAGCCCATCCCAGGTGGTGGTGGAGCTGGTGCCCAGGATCCTCCTGGCCCTGTGGCTTCAGCCAGAGGAAGGCCATTCAGATCACCCCATCCTCCTAAGCGGGATGGCTGTGAGTATGGTGGTGGCCGTAGGGGAAAAGCTCTCCAACACGTTGAAGGCCTCTTCTCCTCACACCCCTTTCTCCCGGGCTGCTGCTTTTGACTCTGTGAGGTCGATCCTCGGGAGAATCAGCCAGTCCTTCTCCCTGGATGACCTCAAGACCCCTTTTATTATGAGCTCTGTCTGTGCCTTTGTGGCGGACGAGGTGAAAAGCTACTTCCAGCCTACTGCAGACACCCTGCGAGTTCCCCCTGTCCTAGTGGTGGCCTTCTCCGCCACACTACCAGCTGATATCCAAACAGGTGAGTAGCACTCATAGAAAGCACTCTGACAGATGCCTTTTGTCATGACATCCTGGTGCCTTGTAGTAGTAGAGCCAATCAGGATTTTAATTGTCACCCCTAACACAGATGCAGACCAGGCTTCTTCCCACCTGGAGGTTGTGGAAATCCCCCATAACACAGAGGCAGACCCAGCTTCTTCCCACCCGGAGGTTGTGGACATCACCCCTAACACAGAGAAAGACCTGGCTTCTGCCCACCTGGAGGTTGAGGGATTCACCCCTAACACAGAGTTTGACCCAGCTTCTCCCCACCTAGATGTTGTTGACATCACCCGTAGCAGAGAGGAAGACCCGGCTTCTTCCCACATAGTGGTTTTGGACATCACCCCTAACACAGAGGCACACCTGGCTTCTTCCCACCTGGAGGTTGCTGACAAAACCCGTAGCACAGAGGCAGACCCGGTATCTTCCCACCTGGAAGTTGAGGACATCACCCCTAACACAGAGGCACACCTGGCTTCTTCCCATCAGGAGCTTGTGGACATCACCCCAAACACAGAGGCAGACCCGGCTTCTTCCCACCTAGAGATTGCGGACATCAACCCTAAAAAAGAGGCACACCTGGCTTCTTCCCACCTGGAGGTTGTGAACGTCACCCCTAACACAGAGGCTGAGACGGCTTCTACCCACCTGAAGTTTGTGGACATCACCCCTAACACAGAGTCAGACCCTGCTTCTTCCCACCGTATGGTTGTTGACATCACCCATAACTCAGAGGCACACCTTGCTTCTTCTCACCTGGAGGTTGTGGACATCACCCCTAACAAAGAGGCACACCTTGCTTCTTCCCACCTGGAGGTTGTGGACATCACCCCTAACAAAGAGGCACACCTGGCTTCTTCCCACAAGGAGCTTGTGGACATCCCCCCTAACACAGAGGCTGAGACGGCTTCTACCCACCTGAAGTTTGTGGTCATCACCCCTAACACAGAGTTAGACCCGGCTTCTTCCTATCAGGAGGTTGTGGAAATCACCCCTAACACAGAGACAGACCCGGCTTCTTCCCACCTGGAGCTTGTGGACATCACCCCAAACACAGAGGCAGACCCGGCTTCTTCCCACCTAGAGATTGCGGACATCAATTCTAACAAAGAGGCACACCTGGCTTCTTCCCACCTGGAGGTTGTGAACATCACCCCTAACAAAAAGGCAGACCCGGCTTCTTCCCACCTGAAGGTTGTGGACATCAACCCTAACACAGAGGCAGAGCCAGCTTCTTCCCACCTAGAGGTTGTGGACATCACCCCAAACACAGAGGCAGATCCTGCTTCTTCCCACCTGGAGCTTGTGGACCTCACCCCTAACACAGATGCATACCCTGCTTCTTCACTCTTGGAGGTTGTGGACGTCACACCTGAAGAAAAGCCTCTCATGGTGGCCGTCTACGCCACTCTGCCATCTGACATCCAAGCAGGTGAGTAAGACTTATAGAAAGCACTCTGACAGGTGCCGTTCATCATGATAACATGTAAAGTGTTGGTCCCATGTTTCATGAGCTGAAATAAAAGATCCCATTCAACTGGCCAGTGTTTAGAACCTACGGTTTGCATTTATTTACATTCTGTCCCGCTTTTGTCCCTTTCCAGAGGATGTTGCTGTGGTCACCCTGGACGTCACCCCACACGTCACCAAGGACGTGACCCTGGATGTTCCATGCAGGGCGAGGAAAGGGGCAGTCCAGCGTTTTTTTTGCAGGCTTTGGAGGGCAGTGTGCTGCTGCGCTTGCCACAAGGAAGAGGAGGAACAATATTAATTATTCATTAGACCAGAAACAGGATTGAACCATAGACCATTAAATTCTTTGCATTATAGTTGCCTTCAATTCTGATTTTCTTCTGTTTAATTCTTAATTAATTTCAGAACATTTCTCTAAACTTTGTGGAGTAGGTTGTATAAATAAGTGGGAAACATCCCAATCCCAATTTTAATGCTTTTAATAATTAACTTATTACATTTTTTTTAGATGTATTATTTGACAAAAAAGTGGAGGGCGCGACAAAAAAACTTTAATCATCATAGAAAACTCTTGCTCACTATTAAAAATGCATTGTTTTATTTAAGCAAGGTTAAAAGATTAACGTTTCGGCCTAGTCTATGACGATATGCAAGTTGTGTTTGCCCAGTTAAAGGGGGACCCAGACTCACCCTGGTTCTTGAGGGTTGCAGACACTGAATAATTATCATTTGAAATAAATGGCACTTTTCAAGTCTTGACTAAAAATCTTTAATGAATATGAATTTAAATACAATTGACTTGAGGATCAGAGCAGGCAGGCTGACTGGCTTGCCCTGAAGGCCCTCTGCCTCTACCTCTGTGTGGTTAATCTCAGCCAAGAGGTTGTATGGGTTGTCTGTCTCTCTCTGGGTGTGAATCACTATCACTATGACCTCTCGCTCCGCCTGCCCGTTGGCCTGATTAGAAGGCTTCCCCTCTCATTCCTTGTTCACAGGAGCAGGGGTGATGGCATCCGGGGTAACCTCCTCCTCTCCTGTATCTAACCCATCTTTCTGGCTGTGAGTTCGACTGAGGTCACTCGTTCTCTCTCCCAGGGTGTTGGATAGTTTCTCCTCCTCTGTGTCTTGTGTATTTTCTACATTGTAGAATAATAGTGAAGACATCAAAACTATTAAATAACACATATGGCATCATGTAGTAACCAAAAACGTGTTACACATATCAAAATATATTTCAGATTTGAGATTCTTCAAAGTAGCCACCCTTTGCCTTGATCACAGCTTTGTACATACAGAATAATACGAAATGTTCTGAGACCAGGTTGCGCTTTCACCTCCCCCGGTAAGAGGGGAATAAGGCAACCTCAGAGTTACATTCAAGGATACTTTATTGACACACACGGATGAAATGGACATGGAAAGGTAGTGGAATGATAGTGGTCCTGTAATGGACAGATAACAGGGCTAATGAATATGCACAATAACTGATAGCACAAGTAGAGCAACAATGCTATTAACAAAGGAAGGGCTGTATTAATGGCATAATGGTACCTGCGGAGTATTACACAACACAGTAAAACACAGAGAAGCAACTTACAATAGGCAATGGTAGTAAATATAAAGAACAACAAGTAAGAATGATATACATGTTACAAACTCACTTTGTGCACGTACACTATCCCACGGTATCTCTGTGCATTCAAATTGTCATCGATAAAATGCAATTGTGTTCATTGTCCGTAGCTTATGCCTGCCCATACCATAACCCCACTGCCACCATGGAGCATTCACAACATTGACATCAGCCAACAGCTCGCCCATACGCTGCTTTACAAGTGGTCTGAAGTCGTGAGGCCAGTTAGAAGTACTGCCAAATTCTCTAAAGCCGCCTTGGCTTATGGTTGAGAAATTAACATAAACGTATCTGTTAACAGCTCTGGTGGACATTCCTGCAGTCCGTAAGCCAATTGCACGCTGCCTCAAAACTTGAAACATCTGTGCATTGTGTTGTGTGACAAAACTGCACATTTTAGAGTGGCATTTTATTGTCCTCAGCACAAGGTGCACCTGTGTAATTATCATGCTGTTTAATCAGCTTCTTGATATGCCATATTTGTCAGGTGGATGGATTATCTTGGCAAAGGAGAAATGCTCGCTTACAGGGATGTAAACAAATTTGTGTACACAATTTGAGAGAAATAAGCTTTTTGTGCGAATGGAACATTTCTGGGATTTTTATTTCAGCTCATGAAACATGGGACCAACACTTTACATGTTGCGTTTATATTTTTGTTCAGTGTAGTTATTAGGTTGGGAGATTGGGATCCTATCTGGGCTAGCTAAAGCCATCTTCATGGTTAGTAGTATGACAGAGAAAATATAACAAGACAAATTTAAACATCACAAATCTGAGGGGGCAAGTGACCCTGTGCCCCCTTTGGGCATGACGTCTCTGCTATCAACCACATCATTCTGTCTCCGTGAATATTCAAAACAGACACATTCATTCAGGTCTGGTACTGGTCCTACCATATAGATCAGGGATGGACAATTCCAGTCCTTGGGGGTCGGAGGGGTGTCACACTTTTTCCCCATCCCTAGCAAACACAGATGATTAAACTTATTGCATTCTAAACTGAAACCCATGAGTACTTGATTATTAGAGTCAAACGTGTTAGCTGGGGCTGGAGAAAAAGTGTAACACCAATCAGGTCCCGAGGACTGGAGTTGCCCATCCCTAATATAGATGCTCTGTTTGCACGCATCGAGGGATGTGGTGAGTGACAGTGGAGACAAGGGAGCACACAGAAACAGCTTTGTCCTTTTAGAAAGTCGTCATAATCCTTAAATAAATATGATATGTATGCAAGAAATGCAGAGCCACTTCCAAAAACATATTGACAGAGTCTAGTATCTAGTAATCTAATCAATTAGTTTTCAACCCCTTTGTTATGGCAAGCCTAAATAAGCTCAGGAGTAAAAATGTGCTTAACAAGTCACATAATCAGTTAGATGGACTCACTATGTGTGCAATAATAGTGATTTTTGAACGACTACATAATCTCTGTACCCCACACATGCAATTATCTATCAGGTCCCTCAGTCGAGCAGTGAATTTCAAACATAGATTCAACCATGAAGACCAGGGAGGTTTTCCAATGCCTCGCAAAGAAGGGCACCTTTTGGTAGATGGGTACAAAAAAAGCAGACATTGAATATTCCTTTGAGCATGGTGAAGGTATTAATTACGCTTTGGATGGTGCATCAATACACCCAGTCACCACAAAAATACAGGTGTCCATCCTAACTCAGCTGCCAGAGAGGAAGGAAAACGCTCAGGGATTTCACCATGAGGCCAATGGTGACTTTAAAACAGCTGCTTTGATAGGAGAAAACTGAGGATGAATCATCAACATTGTAGTTACTCCACAATACTAACCTAATTGACAGAGTATGCACTCACTAACTGTAAGTCGCTCTGGATAAGAGCGTCTGCTAAATGACTAAAATGTAAATGTAAAAGAAGGAAACCTGTACATGCATTGTGTTTGCAATCAGGCACTAAAGTAAAACTGCAAATAATGTGGCAAAGAAATGAACTTTATGCCCTGAATACAAAGCGTAATGTTTGGGGCAAATCCAACACAACACATCACTGAGTACCACTCTTCATATTTCCAAGCATGGTGGTGGCTGCATCATTGTCACGCCCTGGCTCGGGGGACTCTCGTATGTTGAGCCAGGGTGTTAGTTTCTATGTTTTTGTTGTGGGTCTAGGTTACTTATTTCTATGTTGGTCTGAGTGACTCCCAATCAGAGGCAACGAGTGTCAGCTGGTTGTCTCTGATTGGGAGCCATATTTAAACAGTCGGGTTTTCATTCGTGTTTGTGGGTTTTTGTTTCGAGTCTGTTTATGGTAACCGTGAACTGTCACGTATCGTTCGTTGTTTTGTTCGTGTTGCCTTCAGTGAGAATAAATATGTTTGCATTCAACGCTGCGCATTGGTCCACTCTGTTAGACGATCTTGACAGAAAAACCCACCACAACTGGACCAAGCAGCGAGTCGAGGAGCCATCGCCAGGGAAATCGCTGGCAGATCTCCGTGGCAGCTTTGACTGGGTCAAGCCCATTGAGGAGCTGAGTGACGAGGGTTGGAGACAGAGGAGCGAGAGGTGGGCGAGAACGATGGAGGCCTGGCCCACGGGGAGGAGAGACCCCCAGAAAATTTTTAGGGGGGGGCTCACGACGTCGGGGCAGCAGGAGGCCGCTATGGAGCGGTCCAGCGGGGTTGCAGAGGAGGCCGCCAGGTTACGGGGGCCACTGGTAGAAGAGGGGATGGAAGGTGTAGAGGCACGGCGAGAGGTACTGGGGTGTGTTACCAGTCCGGTCCGGCCCGTTCCAGATCCCGGTGTAGGGCCAGTGGTGTGTGTCCCTAGTACGGTCCGGTCTGTTCCTGCTCCCCGCACCAGGTCTGTGGTGCGCGTCGCCAGCCCAGTCCGGCCCATTCCTGCTCCCCGCATCAAGTCTGTGGTGCGTCTCGTCAGCCCGGCTCTGCCCGTTCCTGCTCCCCGCACCAGGTCTGTGGTGCGCGTCGCCAGCCCAGTCCGGCCCATTCCTGCTCCCCGCATCAAGTCTGTGGTGCGTCTCGTCAGCCCGGCTCTGCCCGTTCCTGCTCCCCGCACCAGGTCTGTGGTGCGCGTCGCCAGCCCAGTCCGGCCCATTCCTGCTCCCCGCATCAAGTCTGTGGTGCGTCTCGTCAGCCCGGCTCTGCCCGTTCCTGCTCCCCGCACCAGGTCTGGGGTGCGTGTCGCCAGCCCAGTCCGGCCCATTCCTGCTCCCCGCACCAAGCCTGTGGTGCGTCTCGTCAGCCCGGCTCTGCCCGTTCCTGCTCTCCGCACCAGGTCTGTGGTGCGTTTCGTCAGCCCTGTCCGGCCCGCTCCTGCTCCCCACACCAAGCCAGTGGTGTGCGTCGTCAGTTCAGCACGGCCCGTGCCTGTTCCCCACACCAAGCCAGTGGTGTGCATCGTCGGTCCGGCACGGCACGTGCC
This sequence comes from Coregonus lavaretus, assembly GCF_964263955.1. Classification (NCBI taxonomy): domain Eukaryota; kingdom Metazoa; phylum Chordata; class Actinopteri; order Salmoniformes; family Salmonidae; genus Coregonus; species Coregonus lavaretus. The sequence goes on along the minus strand of NW_028167177.1, from coordinate 950,049 downwards.
TGTTCCACTGGTGCCTGGTCCGGCGCCGGTCAGATGCGTTAGGCCGGAGCTAGAGCAATCCGCTCCACCAGTGTGCAGTCCAGCTCCGGTCAGCAGGACCAGACCGGACCAGGGGTACTTTGGGGGGTTAGAGAGCGAGTGGGGATCATGCCCGGAGCCGGATCCGCCACCTAGGCGGAGTGCCCACCCGGTCCCTCCCCTGTTGTGTTTCGTTGGCGCGGTCGGAGTCCGCGCCTTTAGGGGGGGGCACTGTCACGCCCTGGCTCGGGGGACTCTCGTATGTTGAGCCAGGGTGTTAGTTTCTATGTTTTTGTTGTGGGTCTAGGTTACTTATTTCTATGTTGGTCTGAGTGACTCCCAATCAGAGGCAACGAGTGTCAGCTGGTTGTCTCTGATTGGGAGCCATATTTAAACAGTCGGGTTTTCATTCGTGTTTGTGGGTTTTTGTTTCGAGTCTGTTTATGGTAACCGTGAACTGTCACGTATCGTTCGTTGTTTTGTTCGTGTTGCCTTCAGTGAGAATAAATATGTTTGCATTCAACGCTGCGCATTGGTCCACTCTGTTAGACGATCTTGACAATCATGTTATGGGTATGCATGTCATTGGCAAGGACTAGATACTTTTTTAGGATAAAAATAAACGGCATAGAGCTAAGTACAGGCAGATTCCTAGAGGAAAACCTGGTTCAGTCTGCTTTCCAACAGACACTGGGAGACAAATTCCCTCTTCAGCAGGACAATAACCTAAAACACAAGGCCAAATATTCACTGGAGTTGCTTACCAAGACGACATTGAATGTTTCTGAGTGGCTTAGTTACAGTTTGGACTTAATTCGGCATGAAAACCTATGGCAAAAAAGAAATGGCTGTCTATATAATGTATATTGCATATATTTTACAATCCAGTTGTGCAAAGCTCTTGGAGATTTACCCAGAAAGACACAGCTTTAATCGACTCAGGGGTGGGAATACTTATGTAAATGAGATATTTCTGTATGTAATTTCCAATACATTTGCAAAAATTTCAAAAGCGTGTTTTCACTTTGTCATTATGGGGTATTGTGTGTAGCTGCGTGAGAGAAAATATTATAATTGAATCCATTTTGAATTCAGGCTGTAAGAAAACAACATGTGGAATAAGTTAAGGGGTATGAATACTTTCTGAATGCACTGTATATCTGCAAGAAAGTGATAAATAAGTGACTGTTTGAAAGGGGGTCATATAAACATTGCCTTATTTATATTTTTACATATAACATAAAGTTAATTCTGTCTGAAATAGTCATGCTATAATGGGCGTCGTTTCTCAGACCAAATTTCCATTCTGGCTCAAACAAAGCAATCTGATCATGCTCCAGTCAAAAACAGCTATAGGGAATGCCTATACATTGTCCAATCTCCTTCCACACATTGATTTCATCTTTATTCAGAAAAAAACAAACTTGAAATTAAGTGTTGTTTCAGTGTCTTGCTGCAGGTTGTGCAATGTTCAAAAGTGTGTGAGAGAAAAAGCATTAACTTGTGTGTGTGGTGTCAAGTGTGGATGGTCCTATGTATGCAAATAGCCGAGATTGGATATTTCAGCACCATGGACAGCAGCGACATTGGGATAGCGAGATCTGTAATTCAGCAACACATGACACTGGATAGTGGCTGTCTCAGGTGAAGTTGGCATTGGGAAAATCCCATCTAATGGGAAACGAGGCATAGGAGGCAAAAAGACTGAAGGAGAAGACTCCCAAAAAGAACTCTTGGCTTAACTGTTCTGCCACATTCATTTCAAATGTTACATTTTTCGATTTGTAAATAAAAGGGAACACATCTGCAAATAATGTAAACTGACTTTTCTAACTACACTGTACAGCTTTAGTGTGTCTGTGCGTCATAGGTACAACTGCAAGCAATTCGCTTCTCAAATCCTTCTCAAATGTCTGTTTAATGTGAGAAATAAAATGAAAAACAACTGTTAGACTATTACAATGCGTACTGTCATGAATTATTACTATTCCCAACAAGACAACGAAGTGATGGTCTTTACCCGCCATGGAGACTTATAAAGGCTACTTCCCCCCCACCAAAAGCTCCCAAGCTGAGCGATATTGTTTCTACATCATTATGCATATAATTCAAGTCATACCTTTATTGTCATTCATGCTCTTATTTTTAACCGAGTAGCTTTGCAAAAGTGTAACCTGCGTCAATTCAGAGCTAGGAAATATTGAAATAACGTGCTTAAGAGGACCACACCCGTCGCTATGGGCGGGCCATAGGGGGCCGGGCCCGCCCCCAAAAATGCTTGGCACCCCCCACTTGAGGCACAGATCTCTTAAAAAGTGAGGTGGAACTTTCTGAGGTGGAAGTTGGGAGAGTTATATTTCAGTGAAACGTAAGTGAAGGAGGCCCCGCTCTCTCGCTTTCCCAGATGTTTAGTTCATTTCATTCCGATCTCCTTTGCATTATTGTAGCCATTTTCTGTAGCCTGTCAACTATGCGTCTGTCTATCCCTGTTCTCTCCTCTCTGCACAGGCTATACAAACGCCTCACACCGCGTGGCTGCTGCCACTCTAACCTGGTGGTCCCTGCGCGCACGACCCACGTGGAGTTCCAGGTCTCCGGCAGCATCTGGAACTGCCGTTCTGCGGCCAACAAGGCAGAGTTCATCTCAGCCTATGCTACCCTCCAGTCCCTCGACTTCTTGGCGCTGACGGAAACATGGATTACCACTGAAAACACTGCTACTCCTACTGCTAACTCCTCGTCTGACCATGTGTTCTTGCATACCCCGAGAGCATCTGGTCAGCGGGGTGGTGGCACAGGAATCCTCATCTCTGCCAAGTGGACATTCTCTCTTTTTCCCCTGACCCATCTGTCCATCTCCTCATTTGAATTCCATGCTGTCACAGTCACTAGCCCATTCAAGCTTAACATCCTTATCATTTATCGCCTTCCAGGTTCCCTTGGAGAGTTCATCAATGAGCTTGATGCCTTGATAAGTTCCTTTCCTGAGGATGGCTCACCCCTCACAGTTCTGGGTGACTTTAACCTCCCTACGTCAACCTTTGACGCATTTCTCTCTGCCTCCTTCTTTCCACTCCTCTCCTCTTTTGACCTCACCCTCTCACCGTCCCCCCCTACTCACAAGGCAGGCAATACGCTTGACCTCATCTTTACTAGATGCTGTTCTTCTACTAATCTCACTGCAACTCCCCTCCATGTCTCCGACCACTACTTTGTATCCTTTTCTCTCTCGCTCTCCTCCAACACTACTCACTCTGCCCCTACTCAGATGGTAATGCGCCGTCGCAACCTTCGCTCTCTCTCTCCCGCTACTCTCTCCTCCTCCATCCTATCATCTCTTCCCTCTGCTCAATCCTTCTCCCTCCAATCTCCTGATTCTGCCTCCTCAACCCTCCTCTCCTCCCTTTCTGCATCCTTTGACTCTCTATGTCCCCTATCCTCCCGGCCGGCTCGGTCCTCCCCTCCTGCTCCGTGGCATGACGACTTATTGCGAGCTCACAGAACAGGGCTACGGGCAGCCGAGCGGAAATCGAGTAAAACTAGACACCCTGCGGGTTTGGCATCTTTTCACTCCCTCCTCTCTACATTTTCTTCCTCTGTTTCTGCTGCTAAAGCCACTTTCTACCACTCTAAATTCCAAGCATCTGCCTCTAACCCTAGGAAGCTCTTTACCACCTTCACCTCCCTGCTGAATCCTCCCCCCACCCCCCCCCTCTATGTGGATGACTTCGTCAACCATTTTGAAAAGAAGGTTGACGAAATCCGATCCTCGTTTGTTAAGTCAAATGACACTGATGGTCCTGCTCACACTGCCCTACCCTATGCTTTGACTTCTTTCTCCCCTCTCTCTCCAGATTAAATCTTGCGACTTGTGAAGTCCGGCCGCCCAACAACCTGCCCGCTTGACCCTATCCCCTCCTCTCTTCTCCAGACCATTTCCGGAGACCTTCTCCCTTACCTTACCACCCCGCTCCTCCGCACACTCCACTGGCTTCCAGTTGAAGCTCGCAATCTGCTACAAGACCATGGTGCTTGCCTACGGAGCTGTGAGGGGAACGGCAACTCTGTACCTTCAGGCTCTGATCAGTCCCTACACCCAAACGAGGGCATTGCGTTCATCCACCTCTGGCCTGCTGGCTCCCCTACCTCTGCGGAAGCATAGTTCCCGCTCAGCCCAGTCAAAACTGTCCGCTGCTCTGGCACCCCAATGGTGGAACAAGCTCCCTCACGACGCCAGGACGGCGGAGTCACTCACCACCTTCCGGAGACACTTGAAACCCCACCTCTTTAAGGAATACCTGGGATAGGATAAAGTAATCCTTCTACCCCCCCTTACCTCACCCCACAAAAAAATATTAAATAAAAAATGTGTTGTAAAGTGGTTATCCCACTGGCTGTAAGGTGAATGCACCAATTTTGTAAGTCGCTCTGGATAATTGCGTCTGCTAAATGACGTAAATGTAAATGTAAAAAAAAAAATATATATATATATATTATAATAGTTGCTAATTTTGTGTTGCATTAATGTTGCATTCTTTATCATTAAAACATTAAAAATATAAAGAAACAATGGTGTGATTTTGTTTGATTGATGGGAATCTACACTGCAACAGCCTATCACGGCCTTAATAAAAAGAAAGTTAGGCTACGTACGTGACGTATCCTACGTCAGTGTAGCCGCTCAACAGTTACCGCGCATTTTTGAAAGCTGGATGAGTTTTCGCCGGCTTACTCGCTTCAGTTCGTCATATATATCCGTAAGTGGTTGAAAAGCCCACCAACAGTCTCCTCTGCCAAATTGGATACGACACCGACGCCTCCTGATGTTGTAGTTGGAGAAGGAGACCCTGGACGACAGTCTGAGCCTGATGCTAGTAGCTCCGTGGAGTCCGGGGCAGCATTTGGGCCACAACTGCCTGTTGAATCAGTGGGTATGAGTGACCTCGGCATGGACAAACCCAAACAGATTGTGTTGAGGAAATATTCAGTCAAAATGTTTGGTTAAAAAAAAACGATCATTTTCCTCTAGCTGGTATTTGAACAGGGACTGGCTTGAGTACTCGGTGGAAAAGGACTCCGCATTTTGTTATGCGTGCAGGAAATTCAAATCTGTATCATCGGACGCGAACTTCTCCATTAAGGGATTTAATGATTGGAAGCATGCAATTGGAACAGGCAAGGGCTTAAATAAGCATGCAGCTTCAAAAGAACATTTAGCCTGTGAAGCAATGTGGAGAGATTCAAAAAAACGTAGAGAGACAGGAAAAGAGATTTCAGGCAAGGGCTTAAATAAGCATGCAGCTTCAAAAGAACATTTAGCCTGTGAAGCAATTTGGAGAGATTCAGAAAAACGTAGAGCAGGGGTGTCAAACGTCCGGCCCGCGGGCCGGATCAGGCCCGCAAACGGGTTTAATCCGGCCCGCGAGATGATTTTGTAAAGTATAAAAATTAGCTGCAATTTTTCAAGAAAATAAACTGCTGTTCCAATTGTGTCCACTGGATGGCGCAATAGCAATTGTGTTAAGCAAGCAAACTGTTTATACCGGGGCAGAGCAAATACAGTGGGGAAAAAAAGTATTTAGTCAGCCACCAAATGTGCAAGTTCTCCCACTTCAAAAGATGAGAGAGGCCTGTAATTTTCATCATAGGTACACGTCAACTATGACAGACAAAATGAGGAAAAAAATTCCAGAAAGTCACATTGTAGGATTTTTTATGAATTTATTAGCAAATTATGGTGGAAAATAAGTATTTGGTCAATGACAAAAGTTTCTCAATACTTTGTTATATAACCTTTGTTGGCAATGACCCAGGTCAAACGTTTTCTGTAAGTCTTCACAAGGTTTTCACACACTGTTGCTGGTATTTTGGCCCATTCCTCCATGCAGATCTCCTCTAGAGCAGTGATGTTTTGGGGCTATCGCTGGGCAACACAGACTTTCAACTCCCTCCAAAGATTTTCTATGGGGTTGAGATCTGGAGACTGGCTAGGCCACTCCAGGACCTTGAAATGCTTCTTAAGCCACTCCTTCATTGCCCGGGCGGTGTGTTTGGGATCATTGTCATGCTGAAAGACCCAGCCACGTTTCATCTTCAATGCCCTTACTGATGGAAGGAGGTTTTCACTCAAAATCTCACGATACATGGCCCCATTCATTCTTTCCTTTACACGGATCAGTCATCCTGGTCCCTTTGCAGAAAAACAGCCCCAAAGCATGATGTTTCCACCCCCATGCTTCACAGTAGGTATGGTGTTCTTTGGATGCAAGTCAGCATTCTTTGTCCTCCAAACACGACGAGTTGAGTTTTTACCAAAAAGGTATATTTTGGTTTCATCTGACCATATGACATTCTCCCAATCCTCTTCTGGATCATCCAAATGCACTCTAGTAAACTTCAGACGGGCCTGGACATGTACTGGCTTAAGCAGGGGGACACGTCTGGCACTGCAGGATTTGAGTCCCTGGCGGCGTAGTGTGTTACTGATGGTAGGTTTCGTTACTTTGGTCCCAGCTCTCTGTAGGTCATTCACTAGGTCCCCCCGTGTGGTTCTGGGATTTTTGCTCACCATTCTTGTGATCATTTTGACCCCACGGGGTGAGATCTTGCGTGGAGCCCCAGATCGAGGGAGATTATCAGTGGTCTTGTATGTCTTCCATTTCCTAATAATTGCTCCCACAGTTGATTTCTTCAAACCAAGCTGCTTACCTATTGCAGATTCAGTCTTCCCAGCCTGGTGCAGGTCTACAATTTTGTTTCTGGTGTCCTTTGACAGCTCTTTGGTCTTGGCCATAGTGGAGTTTGGAGTGTGACTGTTTGAGGTTGTGGACAGGGGTCTTTTATACTGATAACAAGTTCAAACAGGTGCCATTAATACAGGGAACGAGTGGAGGACAGAGGAGCCTCTTAAAGAAGAAGTTACAGGTCTGTGAGAGCCAGAAATCTTGCTTGTTTGTAGGTGACCAAATACTTATTTTCCACCATAATTTGCAAATAAATTCATTAAAAATCCTACAATGTGATTTTCTGTATTCTTTTTTCTCATTTTGTCTGTCATAGTTGACATGTACCTATGATGAAAATTACAGGCCTCTCTCATCTTTTTAAGTGGGAGAACTTGCACAATTGGTGGCTGACTAAATACTTTTTTTCCCCACTGTAGGTCAAGCAAGTGCAGCCAGTCCGGATGAGCTACTTTGTTTTGCCCGCGATATTTATTACGGCTTCTACTTTTAACATTATGTGCTTTGGCACCCTCATTGCCCCAATATGTCTCTGTCAAAAAAGAGAAAAGTGGACGCAGAGTGCAGAGTGTTCCAAGAAAAATTGTCATCCTTCTATTTATTCACGGAATTGAATGGGAAAGCTGTATGTTTGGTGTGTTCACAGCATGTTGCAGTGCTGAAAGAATATAACCTTCGTCGCCACTATGTGAGTCTTCATGCCGACAAATATGACAACTTTCAAGGACAGCGGAGAAGAGAGAAGGTGAATGAACTGTTGGTGGGTCTGAAGAAACAGCAGTCTGTGTTTACTCACAGCCGAGACATCAGTGACGCTGCAGTGAAAGCTAGCTACCTCATTGCTAATGAAATCGCAGTGGCTTCAAAACCATTTAGTGAGGGTGAATTTGTAAAAACATGCATGATGAAGGCAGCAGAGATTGTGTGCCCTGAAAAGCACCAGGCTTTTGCAAATATCAGCCTGACAAGAAACACAGTTGCAGACAGGATTTCCGATCTTTCAGTGGATTTGGACAGCCAGTTGAAGCAAAAAGTAAAGTCATTTATTGCGTTTTCGGTTGCAATTGATGAAAGCACGGACATTACAGATGTTGCACAACTGGCCATTTTCATCCACGGAGTTGATGACACATTGACCGTCACCGAGGAGTTCGTGGAGTTGGTGCCGATGACAGATACAACGACAGCAGCTGATATTTTCACTGCACTCGTCGGCGCGCTGGACAGGGTCGGAGTGGACTGGTCCCGCGCTGTCAGCCTGGCTACAGATGGTGCGCCCTCAATTATCGGGAAAAAAGCAGGCGTTGTGACAAAGTTCAGAGAGAAAGTGCAATCTGCAAATGGAGGACGTGATTTTTGGACTTTTCACTGTATTTTGCACCAGGAGGCTTTGTGTTGCAAGTCATTAAAGATGGATAACGTCATGAAGGTGGTCATCCAAACTGTTAATTTCATCCGATCCAGAAGCCTGAATCACCGTCAGTTTGACAGCCTTCTCAGAGAGAAAGACCACATCTATGGCCTGCCATACCACACTGAGGTAAGATAGTTAAGCCGAGGTGCTGTGCTGAGGCGTTTCTTTGATTTACGAGAAGGAATTGAACAGTTCATGGAAGAAAAGGGCAAACCAGTGTTAGAATTTAATTCCGCAGAATGGATGCAGGACCTTGCATTTATGGTGGATGTTACAGAGCACCTGAATAACTTGAACAAACAGCTGCAAGGGCGCAACAAAGTTGCCACGCAGTATTATGACAGCATACGTTCTTTCAAGTTGAAGCTGTCATTGTGGGAGACGCAACTCGCCGGTGGTGATGCAGCTCACTTCCCCTGTCTGAAAAATGTGTGCACGACCCAACATGTGGCAGACATGAAGCGGTTCAAAGATAAAATAACGGGACTGTTAAGGGAGTTTGAGCAACGCTTTCAGATTTTTGGTGAACTGGAGAAAGACTTCAACGTTTTTGTTCGCCATTCACCATGAATCCCTCTGATCTGCCCGTCAGCATCCAACTTGAAATAATAGACTTGCAGTGTGACTCGGATTTGAAGGGCAAATTTGACGCAGTTTGCTTGGACACATTTTATCAGAATCTCTTGCCAGGTTACCCCAACTTGACAGCCCTCGCTGCAAAACTGTTGTGCATGTTTGGAACCACATATCTTTGTGAGCAAGTTCTCTGTAATGAGCATAAATAAAACAAAGCTGCGCTCAAGGCTCACGCACAAGCACTTGAATCACATCCTGAAGTTGGCTGCCACTCAGGATGTGACGCCTGATATTGATGCGCTGGTGAAAGCTAAAAGATGCCAGGTATCAGGAGTCAAATAAACTATGCAACCCCACTTAAAGTGCTGCATGAGACACCCTGATATAGTTCTGTGATATGTGATACAGTGGGGAAAAAAAGTATTTAGTCAGCCACCAATTGTGCAAGTTCTCCCACTTAAAAAGATGAGAGAGGCCTGTCATTTTCATCATAGGTACACGTCAACTATGACAGACAAAATGAGATAAAAAAAATCCAGAAAATCACATTGTAGGATTTTTTATGAATTTATTTGCAAATTATGGTGGAAAATAAGTATTTGGTCAATAACAAAAGTTTCTCAATACTTTGTTATATACCCTTTGTTGGCAATGACACAGGTCAAACGTTTTCTGTAAGTCTTCACAAGGTTGTCACACACTGTTGCTGGTATTTTGGCCCATTCCTCCATGCAGATCTCCTCTAGAGCAGTGATGTTTTGGGGCTGTCGCTGGGCAACACGGACTTTCAACTCCCTCCAAATATTTTCTATGGGGTTGAGATCTGGAGACTGGCTAGGCCACTCCAGGACCTTGAAATGCTTCTTACGAAGCCACTCCTTCGTTGCCCGGGCGGTGTGTTTGGGATCATTGTCATGCTGAAAGACCCAGCCACGTTTCATCTTCAATGCCCTTGCTGATGGAAGGAGGTTTTCACTCAAAATCTCACGATACATGGCCCCATTCATTCTTTCCTTTACACGGATCAGTCGTCCTGGTCCCTTTGCAGAAAAACAGCCCCAAAGCATGATGTTTCTACCCCCATGCTTCACAGTAGGTATGGTGTTCTTTGGATGCAACTCAGCATTCTTTGTCCTCCAAACACGACGAGTTGAGTTTTTACCAAAAAGTTATATTTTGGTTTCATCTGACCATATGACATTCTCCCAATCCTCTTCTGGATCATCCAAATGCACTCTAGCAAACTTCAGACGGGCCTGGACATGTACTGGCTTAAGCAGGGGGACACGTCTGGCACTGCAGGATTTGAGTCCCTGGCGGCGTAGTGTGTTACTGATGGTAGGCTTTGTTACTTTGGTCCCAGCTCTCTGCAGGTCATTCACTAGGTCCCCCCGTGTGGTTCTGGGATTTTTGCTCACCGTTCTTGTGATCATTTTGACCCCACAGGGTGAGATCTTGCGTGGAGCCCCAGATCGAGGGAGATTATCAGTGGTCTTGTATGTCTTCCATTTCCTAATAATTGCTCCCACAGTTGATTTCTTCAAACCAAGCTGCTTACCTATTGCAGATTCAGTCTTCCCAGCCTGGTGCAGGTCTACAATTTTGTTTCTGGTGTCCTTTGACAGCTCTTTGGTCTTGGCCATAGTGGAGTTTGGAGTGTGACTGTTTGAGGTTGTGGACAGGTGTCTTTTATACTGATAACAAGTTCAAACAGGTGCCATTAATACAGGTAACGAGTGGAGGACAGAGGAGCCTCTTAAAGAAGAAGTTACAGGTCTGTGAGAGCCAGAAATCTTGCTTGTTTGTAGGTGACCAAATACTTATTTTCCACCATAATTTGCAAATAAATTCATAAAAAATCCTACAATGTGATTTTCAGGATTTTTTTTCCTCAATTTGTCTGTCATAGTTGACGTGTACCTATGATGAAAATTACAGGCCTCTCTCATCTTTTTAAGTGGGAGAACTTGCACAATTGGTGGCTGAGTAAATACTTTTTTCCCCCACTGTATACTTCTGTGAATCACTGAGGCATTGTGTGTTTGTGTGTTGTTTGTCCTCAGTATTTCAAATAACTTGAGGTGTTTTATGATTAATAGTGATGTTGTGCTTTTGGACACACTGTCCTCAGGCTCCAGCTTTATGTTTATATGTTTTTATGTTGATGTGCTATTGTTTTTAATTGATTTTATTTTATTTGTATATTTAACCTATTCTTGACTCTGTGGTTCTTGCACTTGTTTGGGGAACAGGATTTCATTATTTGTATCTACATTTCTGCCTGAGAAATGACACCCTGATATAGTTCTGTGATCTGTGAAACAGTTATGTGAATCACTGAGGCATTGTGTGTTTGTGTGTTCTTTTTCTTTAGAATTTTCAAATAAACTTCAGGTGTTTTATGATTAATAGTGATGTTGTGCTTGTACTATTTTGGACACACTGTCCTTAGGCTCCAGCTTTATGTTTTATGTTGATAGTATTAAAACAAAAAAAAACAATCTGAAGTTGTTGTTTTTAAGTTATATATACCATGATTTTACCGGTCCGGCCCACTTGGGAATAGATTTTCCTCCATGTGGCCCCTGAGCTAAAATGAGTTTGACACCCCTGGTCTAGGAGTTGGCGGATGCTTTAGTCCAGGTCTGGGAGGAGATCCCTCAGGAGACCATCCGCCCCTCATCAGGAGCATGCCCAGGCGTTGTAGAGAGGTAATACAGGCACGTGGAGGCCACACACTACTGAGCCTCATTTTGACTTGTTTTAAGGACATTACATCAAAGTTGGATCAGCCTGTAGTGTGGTTTTCCACTTTAATTTTGAGGGTGACTCCAAATCCAGACCTCCATGGGTTGATACATTTGATTTCCATTGATAATTTTTGTGATTTTGTTGTCAGCACATTCAACTATGTAAAGAAAAAAGTATTTAATAAGATTATTTCATTCATTCAGATCTAGGATGTGTTATTTTAGTGTTCCCTTTATTTTTTTGAGCAGTGTATATAGCAAGTAGCGGCAAGAGAACCGTTGAAGATGCACATGGGTAATGAGGGACATCACCGCGTGTGTTTGGGAATAGTACTAAGTGTTGTGTGATTGTGAGATATGACATATTAAGCTGGTTGAAATTTGGATAATAAGATATTTGAAATTGTGCTATTTGAAATGTAGCTATAAATTACTGAGTGAATGAGAGCTGTCAGGGGACTAGGTCTGGTGTGAAAGAGGATTACTGAGTGCATTAAAGAATGGATACCCCAGCCAGTTCTGTGTGAGCTGAGTTTTTAGATCTATAACATTATCTAGGGGTTCTGTCCACCACCACCCAATCTATGGGTAGTAAGCACTGACAGGAGAAGCCATTGAAAAGTTTATGGCTAATAAATTTAGTAGGGGGGTACTGAACCAAACAGAAGATTGAACCAAATGGACAGATGGAGATTTCCCAGGTGAAGGGATACTGAGCACTGATAATCTGGAGTCTGTGAGAAGCCAACCTGAGAGAAAATAGAGACAGAACAATAAAGTGAAAGTGAAGTGTGATGATTTCAGAAAATGGTGGTGGTGGCATGTTGGAAAGGGAGAGACTGTGGGATGTTGACGAAATTAAAGCGATAGTGGGTGATGTCACTGACCAGCAAAATAGGAATTTCCACAACAAGTCCATGTTGAAGTCCGAATTGAAGCTGTTCTGAGGGCAAAAGGGGGTGCAACTCAGTATTAGGAAGGTGTTCCTAATGTTTTGTACACTCACTGTGTAACACATGTATAAGCCTAAAAAGTATTTCACATGTTGTCTGTACTGTGTAGGCTATATGATGTTCACAAATGCATCTTTCATTACTTCCATTGAACTACCTAATTTTTTTCCCAATACGCTTTTAATGTGAATGAATGCAGTTCATCAGGTTCGTGCAGATCTGTAGTTGAGACGTGTGTGTGTGTGGTTTTCATATGGTGTATTTAAAACTTGTTTGTTTAATAAACACAAAATGGGACTTCTCATTCTAAGACTTTCATTGACATTCTCTTTTGTATACATCACATCTGATTTCACCCTATTCTGCATACACCTGACATTGCTTTATAACTTATTAAATATACCTACCTACACATAGCCACACACTAACAAACACCTACTGTACACGTCAAAATAGTTTAGTCATGTTTGTCTGACTTTTGACTTATCATAGCTGACTTATTTTTTTACCCACATCATCATCATATTTATGTCCACCATGATGGGTTTAACAACAATGAAGTCATTCTGTAACTACAGTATAGGACTCAAACGTAGTGGGGATAGGTAAACACGCATACTTGCGAACATAAGCAACCATTTAAGTTTCTCTGGCTCAAAATGTGTATCAGCCAATTACAACAGTTGATTTACTTGCGCGTGACAGAACGATAAATTGTAGCTGAGGTGCGTTCAGTTCGCTTGAACGTTGCGGAACGGTTTGTACTGAACAACACGTTTCCAAAAACGTTCTTGTACGTTATTTAACAGAATGAGGTACGTTTGGTGGGTGTGGCGAGGTGTGGCTTGAAGCAATGAGTTACTTATTTAAAGGGTAGTGGCCATGCTGACAGCCTTCCACAACCCAACCCTGTTTTTTTTACTGGTCGTTCAGTACAGCATTGTTTCTGTTCAACTGTATGTTCCAGAATGCAAAAAACGTAATGAACGCAGCCCTGGTCCCATTAGATAACATGGCAAACGTTAGCCCTATGCTTATCTCACCAGGTGGCAGTGATTATATCCTGTAACAAATTCTTCATAGATTCTTCTATAAAGCTCTTAGACTTTATATCCCCCAACCAATAGCATTTCTTAAAATAGGTCAACCCTGGCCACTAAATGGATATTATAAACCTACAAATTCAAGGTTTGCTTTTGCTCTGTTGGTCTGTAACAAAATGTTGTGTGCCAATATTACATTGATGCATCTTTGATTAGGCTACTAGCTACTACTAATGTTAGACATTTTCACGTTTTTACATGCGCCAAAATCCAACGTTTTTGTTTATCTGTTTCCCACACATCCATGTGCTTTTATGGAAAAAATATAAATGAGGTCCTTACAACATTTATTGTACATCGTAAGAAAAAAGCGCCTCATGGATTTCTCAAATAGCAGTCATGTAGGCTACCATTATCACCATCACTTCTAGGTGGCACACACTGCTAAATCGGTTGACTCGAAATAGTGCACTTTAACCATGAGCTCCCCCTCACATCAAGCTTTTTTGTTAGGAAAAAACTGTTCACTGCCGGTCCTTGATGCTCGATTCAAAACGCATGTGACGAAGTGGATGACTATAATAATGCATAGCCTATAAAATGTTGTTGGCCTTCATGTAAGTGTAGCCTACATAGGAATATAACCTACACTAATGTGTCCTCGCCAGGAGAAGGCGTAATCACTCTCTGGGTAAGCTCCACTAGGCTTTAACCTCACCGGCCTGGAAGCCAAGGCTACATATGGAAAAGGACCAAGGTAGTTAATGGGGTTCATCATGAATTGAGGTATACCATGCAAAGTCCCATATGCATTAGTAGGTTATAGCATAAGGAGGACACTATCTGATGTGAATGAATGTAGGCTATAGCTCTACTGTTGATTGGACGGTGTCTGGATGAGCATTTTCTTGTTTGCTTATGGCCCTCTACACCAGCATCTGTTTGTGGTGGTAAATAAATGGCTATGAAAATGATGGATAAACTCTCTTGGTAAATATACTGGACCAAAATATAAACGCAACATGCAACAATTTCAAAGATTTTACTGGGTTACAGTTCATATAAGGAAATCAGTCAATTGAAATAAATTCATTAGGCCCTAATCTATGGATTTCACATGACTGGGAATACAGATATGCATTTGTTGGTCACAGATACCTTTAAAAAAAATGGGCCTCAGGATCTCGTCACAGTATCTCTGTGCATTCAAATTGCCATCGATAAAATGCAATTGTGTTCGTTGTCCGTACCTTATGCCTGCCCATACCATAACCCCACCGCCACCATGGGGCACTCTGTTCACAACGTTGACATCAGCAAACCGCTCGCACACATGACGCCCTACACGTGGGTAAAGAAATTAACATTAAATTCTCCAGCTCTGGTGGAAATTCCTGCAGTCAGCATGACAATTGCACGCTCCCTCAAAACTTGAGACATCTGTGGCATTGTGTTGTGTGACAAAAGTGCATATCTTAGAGTGGCCTTTTATTGTCCCCAGCATGCGGTTTATTCAGCTTTTTGATATGCCACACCTGTCAGGTGGATGGATTATCTTGGCAAAGAAGAAATGCTCACTAACAGGGATGTAAACAAATTTGAGAGAATGAAGAATGAAATTTTTTGTTGTATGGAACATTTCTGGGATCTTTTATTTCAGCTCATGAAACATGGGACCAACACTTTACATGTTGCGTTTATATTTTTGTTCAGTGTAGTATGGTCTACAGCATGGGTCTGTAACTAACCTGGTTCAGCTTACCAACCAACTAATTATTCAAATCAGGTATGCTAGATTAGTGTTGGAGCGAAAACCTACAGGACGGTAGCTCTCCAGGAAAAGGGTTGGAGAGCCCTGCTCTACAGCTTATCATGAGGTATTCTAACTCAGGCGAGCAGAACCTCGAGACTTCCTTGAGCACCAGCTGGTTTCAACAAAGAGACACACCACCCCCCTTGAGTTTAGCCGACGCTGCCATTCTGTCCTGCCGATGCATAGAAAAACCAGCTAGAATATTATCCATGTCCTTGTTCAGCCAAGTTTCAGAGAAACATAGGATATTACAGTTCTTCAGGTCCCGTTGATAGGATAGTCTCGAACGGAGCTCATCCAGTTTGATCTCCTGTGATCGTACATCAGCCAATAGAACAGAAGTTCGAGGCGGATTTCATCGGGGCACGTCAGCCTCTATATCGCCTTCTCTTTCTCTTCCGAGTGTTGGGGATTAGGGCCTGGTCCGGGGTGAGCAGTATTTCCTGTGCCGCCGACTCATTGAAGTAGAAGTCTTCGTCCAAATTGAGGTTAGTCATCACTGTTCTGCTGTCCAGAAGCTCTTTTTCGGTCATAGGAATTAATGGCGGAAACATTATGTACAAAAAAAGTTAAGATCAGCGCAAAAAAACACAATAGCAGAATTGGTCAGGAGCCTGTAAAACGTCTGCTATACATTCCAGTGCCATTTTCATGACAGAGCCATGACCATATCTGCGACAATTATGTGGACTAGGCACTTTACACAGAGATCAATTTGACCAGTCAGTCAAATACACGTGATAGTTGCTTTGATGATCAGAACATGCTGTTGGACTGAGTTACATTAAGGACGCTTCCATGAACAAGTGTAGGAACACGAACAACTACGTTAACAATTTTAATTGGCTGATGCAGAACTTGTTCCAGGATATAATCACCTGGTGAGGTTAGTATAGGTCTAACGTGTGCTACAATTTAGCGCTCTGTCAAGTACAAGTAAATCAAAGTTTTGAATTGACTGATATGCATTTTGAGCCAGAGAAACTGTTTACATTTATATGGTTGCTTATGTTTGCAAGTATGGCCATGCAATGTGCAAGTGTGTTTATCTTTGTGTTTGTGTATACCTGAGGGAGTGTATGTCTGTGTAATCTGTATCACCTGTCTCTTCCAGGAGGAGGGTCCAAAGATGCTGCTGGAGGACAATCGGACTACACCACCTCCTGAACCCACAAAGGAACCAGCTGAGCAACACAGGACCACACACAGTCTCACTGAGGTGAGCCCACTGTAAACGTAATGTTATGACTATAACTGCTGTTCCTTGAAGGAGGGATATGAGGTACAACATACTATAGGGAGTCGCACTCTCGCGACTTTGCCTGACAAAAACAACGAAATGCGTGCCTCACTGGAACACCCGCCTTCCACAGGTGGTAAGTGTGAGGCTCTGATTAATTCCTTCAATTTAATGCCGCTCTACACCGAGTCCAGGAATGGGCGGCACAGGGCCAAACAGGTGTTGTACCTCGTGTCCCTCCTTTAGGTCATATTATAGTCATATTGTTACGTTCCCTTTCAGTCAGTCAACTTCGGTACAACATACTATTGGGAAATATAATCACGCCCCAAGCCGACCCCAACGGATTCTAAATGAAATGGACCATGGCAGACCACCCAGACCTGACCCCGACAGATCTGGCAGTCTGGGTATTGCGCACACGCCACGCTGCCTAGTGACTTTCCCCTGTCCCAGCTGTAAGCACACTGGGAGCAGTGACATCCAATCGATAAAACCTTACAAAAGTGTGTGGTGATGCCCAACTCACCGCAGCACAAATATCTCCTATAGTCAACCTTTAAACAAAGCCCAAGATGCTGCCAGACCCCTGGTGGAGTGGGCGTGTACACCGCTAGGTAACCCTTGTTGGTTAAGAGCAACAACTGGGCTTATAAGTAAGCATTTTATGGTAAGGTCTACACCGGTTGTATTCGGCGCATGTGACAAATAAAATATAATTTGATTTTTTACCCTTGCTGCTATATACCAGTGGGATATACAATCAATCCAGTGGGAGAAACACTGCTTAGACAGCACCCTGCCGCAAGCTGGATTAGCAAAACACCAAAAGATGGTCACATTAACGGATCTCCTGGGTCCGTTCAATTTACGAGCATAAAGCTCACACCGGACACAGGGCATGTAACCTCTGTTGCTCTTCAGAAGCAAAAGGAGGAGGTGTAAAGGGAAATAGCTCAAAAGCTGAGGACCTGTAGGACATAGCCATGACTTTCGGGGGAAAGGTCGCATTTGAACGCAACGAGATTTGCCCCTGGTGAGGCTCTGTCAATTCCCACATGACATGCTGAGATAGCGGCCATGTACACTTTTAACGTGGAGAATGCCCGCCCCTGCTCAAAAAGCTCCTGTAGGATAAGGATGTCCCTCACAGAGCACTGAAAAGGAACACATCCTTTATCTTGGCACCAGAGCTCAAACACTTGCCACTTATACGCATACAGCCCTTTCGTGGAGGCAGCCCTTGCAGACTGAATGGTAGCGATAACATTCTGAGGTAAACCTCTAGCCATCAGATTGGCCATCTCAGGGGCCAGGCCCATAGGAACCAAATCTCCGGTCTCACTTGCCAAACCTGCCTGTGTGCCTGAGACACCGGTCCCTGTCTAAAAGGCGAATGATCTCTGCGAACCAAGGCTGCCTGGGCCAACGGGGAGCCACAAGAATCAATGGTAAACCTTCCCGGCGCACCCTCTCCAACGTGGGCTGAATCAGAACCATTGGCGGAAAGGAGGGTCCGAGGCCACTGGTGCGCCAGAGAGTCCGTTCCCAACGGGGCACTTGGGTCCCTCGTCAAGAAAAATATGACACTGTGCGTTTTCTCACGATGCGTAAAGATCTACATCGGCCCTGCCGAAAATTCCCCTTACCTGGGAGACCACCCAGGGGTGTAACCTCAACTCCTGAAATAGAGCGGGTCCAACCTGAATAAAATATCTGCACCGGCGAGGCAACCGGGGAAATGCGTCGTACAAAGCGAGAGCATGTGCGTACTGCTCCCCAGCAATAGGGAGTGAGCCAAGGTCAGGAGGGAGAGAGACAGTCTCTCCCCATCTGTTGAGGCACGCCACCACTGACATATTGTCGGTTCTAACCATCACAAGCCGGCCTGACAAAAGCAGGGGGGGAAGCGCCTGAGCGCCAGATACACCGCAAGTAGCTCCGGGTAATTAATATGCAGTGTGCTCCGCACTAGTGTCCATACCCCCCGAATGATCCCCCCCTGTCGTGATCACCTTCCGGGATACAACTCAGTCCATGGGAGCCACCTGACAATAGCAGAGGGTCCAACCACTGGGCGATGGCCTGTATGCCTGACAGGGACACCCGTCGCGACCGGCTTAGGCTGCGAGATGCGTCCAGGTGAGTGGCTAGCATTCAGCATGGGAAGGGCCGCATCAACAATAGCCCCAGGGGAACGACTTCCATCACAGAAGCCATCATCCCCAGTAGGCGTAGGCACTGGCGTAAACGCACTGAGTGACCCAGCCGAAATTTGCCAAGGCAGAGCCAGAACCCGGACACCCTCTGTGGGGATAGAAAAGTGTGATACGCCAATGACCCAGAAACTGAATGCGCTGAGATGGAGTCAGACAGCTCTTATTCTGGTTTCTTATGAAGCCTAGAGACTGAATATGGGACAGTAGCATGGATGTAAGCATTCTGAGTTTGTAAACTCTGAGGTGCTTGTTGGGGGCACGTAGATCTAGAATGGGACGCAAATTCCCATCCCTTTTCCCAACCAGGAAATACCGGCTGTACCAGCCACTACCTGGATCTTCAAAATACAGTAGGAACCATTCGGATTGCCTGCTTCTGGAGACGGGAGGATATATCTTCCCTTAAAACGGGAGCTCAGGCCTCTGGAACAGTTGACGTGATGACGCTGCAGAAGCGTGGGGGACTCACAACAAATTGTATAACTACTGGCATGACAACGTTTCATTTGCCTTGTCAGGCGTGATTGTAGATCCTTCAACCAAAGTCGTGAGAGTGCGACTCCCCATAGTATGTTGTACCGAAGTTGACGGACTGAAAGGGAACTACTGTCTGTACGGTATTAGGTCAAGGCCCGTATCCACAAAGCCTCTCAGAGTAGGAGTGCTGATCTAGGATGAGTTTTGCCTTTAAGATGATAACAATATGTAGACAGCAGTGGCGGTCATGCCATTTAAGATTAG
Source organism: Coregonus lavaretus (assembly GCF_964263955.1). Lineage (NCBI taxonomy): Eukaryota > Metazoa > Chordata > Actinopteri > Salmoniformes > Salmonidae > Coregonus > Coregonus lavaretus. Next base: position 930,539 of record NW_028167177.1, on the reverse strand, counting down.
GGAGGGCAATTTCTTTCTTTTTTATGCGCATGGCATTATTTCTATTACAGCATATTAGATGACTGTCTGTCATTCATATTCCATTCACCCAGCTCAATGTAACATCGATAGGGTTAGGCTCCTACATGATACTCGAATTTGCCCTATACCCATCATGAGGTTGCTACAACCTAGCCTACAAATGAAAGTTTATAACATAGGTGCACAGGTCGACAGACAAATTGGAGTAATCAAGGTGACAGACAGTTGACACATTCAATACCGCCTTGCACACTCTTGCCTACATCTAGCTGATCTAGAGTGTAATCATTAGTCCAATCATTAGTCCAAACTAAAACAAGTTTCTATTGGACAAAATTCAGGTAGGTCCATCCACCCCCGTTTCATTCCGTTTGCTTACATTTAAAAAACGTTTGCAACAGAATTGGCGGAATGAATACACTCCTGATCCCCCGCACACACTGTTCACTTTCATAGCAGCCATACAAACGGCATCATCACATTTACGTGCTCTCCTCCACTCACATCCCTTCGCTTGTGGACTTCAGTGCACAACACAACAGCTGTCTGTGACCTCTCCAAGCCAAACCTTAATACCATAACCGCTACACACAGCCTACATTGTTGTCACCATATTAGCTAACGTCATAGTCAACATAGCTACTACAACTAACGCCTTAGTAAACCAACAATCCAATCCATGTGTACAATCACGCAGTACAGCAAGCAGTTTAGCAGTTACACTGGCGGACCCCGGTGACAATAAATTAATACAACTGAAAGTTTACCGTGACTTGGAAGAGTTGGGGTGTTGGATAGCTTTAGCCAGCTAGCTAACATACATATAATTCCTCTCTGAGTCAGGTTGTTGAGTAGGCTAAATTAGCTGCATTAGCTAGCGTAAGTGAAAACCTATCTCTGCTGCTTCTCCTTAATTTTTGAAGAAATTAATTTGTTAAAAACTGTTCAACTATTGTCTTTCTCTCTCTCTTTGATTCAACTACTCACCACATTTGTAAAAAAAAAAATACTTGTAATATTTACCCCCAATTTCGTGATATGATCTTGTCTCATTGCTGCAACTCAACAAAGAGCTCGGGAGAGGCGAAGGTCGAGTCATGCGTCCTCCGAAACATGACCCTCCAAGCCGCGCTTCTTAACACCCGCTCGCTTAACCCGGAAGCCAGCTGCACCAATGTGTCGGAGGAAACACCGTTCAACACCGTCAGCCTGCAGGCACCTGGCCCGCCACAAGGAGTCGCTAGAACGCGATGAGCCAAGTCAAGCCCCCCCGGCCAAACCCTCCCCTAACCCGGACAACGCTGGGCGCCGCCCTATGGGACTCCCGATCACGGCCAGTTGTGACACAGCCCGGGATCGAACCTGGGTCTGTAGTGACGTCTCTGGAACTGCAATGCAGTGCCTTATACCGCTGTGCCACTCGAGAGGCCCCAGTGAAGCATTTTTACAGACACCATTACCACCATATCATATACTCTGCCTCATCATACACATTTTTTCCTCAGTTCACCTCATCCAGTCATCAAAAGTAATCATCTGACAAGCCGGTTTGTCAAAAGTCTGCCCTGCTAGAGCTGCCCCGGTCAACATTAAGTGCTGTTATTGTGAAGTGGAAACATCTAGGAGCAACAATGGCTCAGCCGTGAAGTGGTAGGCCACACAAGCTCACAGAACGGGACCACTGAGTACTGAAGCGTGTTGCGTGTAAAAAACATTTTTTCCTAAGATTATAGTGTATTCTATCAAGTTTAACATCAGAGCAGAAAGTCCAAGAGATTACACCGACATTAATGTCATAGAAGTTTAGCAACTCATGCTAATCTGCGGGAGCCACAGATTACAACAAATGAGGGAAGACTTGTTGGATTGTGATTTTCTATACGCACAAAAAGCTTATTTACATTTGTCATTTAGCAGACGCTCTTATCCAGAGCGATTTACAGGAGCAATTAGGGTTAAATGCCTTGCTCAAGGGCACATCGACAGATTTTTTCACCTAGTCTGCACAGGGATTCGAACCAGCAACCTTTCAGTTACTCGCCCAACGCTCTTAACCGCTAGGCTACCTGCCGCCCTATTTTTCTCAAATGTTGTGCACAAATTTGTGTACATCCCTGTTGGTGAACATTTCTCCTTTGCCAAGATAATCCATCCACCTGACAGGTGTGGCATGATCATTGCACAGGTGCACCTTGTGCGGGGGACAATAAAAAGCCACTATAAAATGTGCAGTTTTGTCACACAACGCCACCGATGTCTCAAGTTTTGAGGGAACGTGCAATTGGCATGCTGACTGCAGGAATGTCCATCAGAGCTGTTGCCAGAGAATGTAATGTTCATTTCTCTACCATAGGCCGCCTCCAACGTCATTTTAGAGAATTTGGCAGTACATCCAACAGGACTAAAAACCGCTGGCCACGTGTAACCACACCAGCCCAGGACCTCCATATCCGGCTTCTTCACCTGCGGGATCATCTAAGACCAGCCACCCGGACAGCTGATGAAACTTGAGTATTTCTCTGTAATAAAGCCCTTTAGTGGGGAAAAACTAATTCTGATTGGCTGGGCCAGGCTCCCCAGTGGGTGGGCCAGGTTCCCAAGTAGGTGGGCCTATGCCCTCCCAGGCCCACCCATGGCTGCGTTCCTGCCCAGTCATGTGAAATCCATAGATTAGGGCCTAATTAATTTATTTCAATTGATTGATTTCCTTATACGAACTGTAACTTGCATGTTGCGTTTATATTTTTGTTTAGTATAGATATCTCTGTATGTTCCTAACCCATTACTCCTCCGACCTGTGAAAGGCAGCAAGCAATACGCAACATAGCGTCTAGTCTGCCGGAAACTCACACTAAGAACAAGACGTAAACGGAAGTGAACAGTGACAAAGAAACAGTTTCCACGTTAGCGTTTTTATTGTTGTTATTTAAACGTTTATTAACACCCTGGAACTCAAAATATGAGTATTTAACTGCACAGCATCACATACTTACCCCACGTAGTGTTTAATTGGCGTTGGAGAAAGGACTTGGTTGATAGATGTTATCTAGGTAACGCTAACGTGAGCTAAAAATTGCTAACTCTATGGTTTATCACGCTCAAATAGCCTCCATCATGGAGGTGCTAGCGAATGCAGCCGTGGCAGAGATATGTCAAGTCGTAGACGACGACTATGCAGTGTTTCGTATGGAAATAACTCAAAGCCAGAAAGAAAACAGGGGATTGCGGAGGAAACTACTGGAAATGAAGGTGGCACGGGAACGCGCAGAGAGGACGATGCGAGAGCGCGTCCTCGCCAGTCGTCCCAGTAATGTAAAGATTTTCGACCGATACAGAGGAATGGCAAGAGGTACATTTTGCCGAAGGCTGGGATGCGCGGCCTGTCGCTGTTCATATAGCGCGCAGTGCGTGTCGCCCCGTTCATCTCTGTACATATGATGTGTTACCCAGAATTGGGTCTTGGTCAGTTTTTGGATTGTATGGAATGATTACTTAGTTATCTTGCGCAAAGACACAATATCATATTCTAACCAGATTCTTGATTTACTGCATTTCGTATGATTTAGTCAATAAAAACAATGTAATGCATGGAACATAATACATTGATCAATAAATAGTATATCAATAAGTTATGAGAAGTGTTACCCTACAATATACCGTAGAGTATTGACAGTAGCTAACCTAACCACCTCTTTTCCCCCAATCCCTCTCTCAGGTGAAGGACATCACACTGGAGGACACAGGAGCTTTGTGAAGCCAGCAGGACACAATACATGGAGAGATGACCAACCAATCACTGTTGATGAGGGGACTGGAACCTCAACCCAGCACATTATCGTGATAGAGGTTAGTGTAATAGTGTTGCATAAAAAATTACAGTTACTTTGTAAATCAATGTGGCCTGTTTATTTCAGAAAGGCTCCCCTCAGCTATTCACTTGCTTACATGTACATCCTCATTTATCTGCCATAGGGAAGTTTATGAGACTTCCCTACAACATTGTATCTTCTTGTGTCAGTCTGCAGATGCAGAGGCTTCAGGTCCTGGGGTCAAGCAGGAGAGGTCTGAAGGAGAGGAGGACCCACGGCACAGCAGAGACATCCAGACTGGAGCGCCCCCTGTAGCCATGGAGGACCCCACCACCACCCCAGTGCAGCCCAGGACCCGATGCAGCATCACGGAGGTCAGTGGAATGCCGAACGCCATCCTCAAGTCAGAGACGGAGACCAAGACTTTAACTGTAACACACAGGCTCTTACACACAGGATCTGACCCAGAGAGACTGTGCCGTGCTCTTGCTCCCGGCTCAAAGTATTTACCGGTATTTCACCAGAGCCAGAGAACGGTTAATTCCTGTGGTGTGGGGATGGTGATGGTGGTAGACACTGGCAGTGATGATCCGTCTTGTTCTTACGCTACAGCGATGGACCCTGGCAACATGCCCTTGGGTTTAGAGACACAGACTGATCTGTCTAGAGGGGACTGGAACCAGTACAGTAGTAGTGTATATTCGGAAGGGTGCTTCGATAAGAAAGGGGAGGTTATATTGGTATATGAGGTGACTGTGAAAGTGGAGGGCGATGTTACTCCCACATGGAATGCAGATAGTCACCTTGGAGACGGACACTCACAGGGCAGAGATTTCCTAGATTACAGGGGAAGCTTAGAGACAAATCCAAACGTTGCCACCCACTCCCCTTTACACGTGTTCAGGGATCGCGACCCAGTGTCCACATCGATGGCTCCTTCCGTGGTGCGGACATCCCAGTACTTCCAGGACCTCTATATCAGGCGGTGTGAAAGGAAGGCCCGGAAAATCGTTAAAGACTCCAGCCACCCAAGCCATAGACTGTTCTCTCTGCTTCCGCACGGCAAGCGGTACCGGTGCTTCAAGTCTGACACCAACAGGCTCCTGAACAGCTTCAAGCCATAAGTCTAGCTAACAAATTGGCTACATGGACTATCTGAGTTTACCTTTGTATTTTTGCACTGTCTCTATGCACATTTTTGCAGGGCCCTACACACTCATGCACACTCCAACACACACACAAACACTCAATTCATAATTTTTTCACACACATAAAATGCACATGCATTTATACTGACTACACACACGCACACCCACTCACATACAATCATCATATACGCTGCTGCTACTCTGTTTATCATATATCCTGATGCCTTGTCACCTACATCTACCACTATTGCTCCAGTATCACTTCAAATTGTAATATGGTACTGGAACTGACTGACCCTGTATATAGTATGCTTATTTACTTTTTCCTTATGTTATTTTTAGTATTACATTGTTATTGATTACTGCTTTGCTGGGTTTAGAGCTTACAAGAAAGGCATTTCACTGTACTTGTGCAGGCGACATTAAAACTTGAAGAGTCACCAGAGGGTCCACATGGGAAAAATCCTACAGCTGTCACATGCGCTTCGCCCAGGCTGGTCACCTGAAGATTCACCTGAAGGTTCACACGGGAGAAAGGCCATTTGCCTGTACGCACTGTAGGAAGAGCTTCTCAGAGAGGAGCTACCTAAGGATACCAGCAGAAAAAACATTCCACTCTATAAAATAGAAAGTTACCATTCCACACGATAGCTTCTGTCGGTTAAATCAAACCCTGCATTAAAGACAGATTAATTTCATTGTTGTCAGCAGAAAATATCCAGATTGTGTGATATCTATATCTATCTATAGCCTAAAGTCTGTTTCATATTGCGTTTGTGCTGTGTAGGCTATATGATGTTCACAAAAAATCCCAATACCTTTTAATTAGGAAATTAATGCGGTTTGTCATGTTCATGCTGATTTTTTTGTTGAGACATGACGTGGGGTTTTCATATGGTGTATTTAACACTTGTTTATGTTTAATAAACACAAAATGGGACTTTTCATTCTAAGACTTTCATTGAGACAGTCTTTAGACCCACATACTAACCAACACCTACTGTACACCTGGTTTGTCTGATGATGACTTTTGACTTATCATAGCTGACTTATTTCAAATCAAAATGTATTTGCCACATGCGCTGAATACAACAGGTGTAGACATTACAGTGAAATGCTTACTTACAAGCCCTTAACCAACAATGCATAAAAAAAGTAAAAAAATAAAAAGCGTTAAGTAAAAAAATAAAAGCAAATAACTAAAGAGCAGCAGTAAAATAAAATAACAGTAGGGAGGCTATATACAGGGGGGTACTGGTGCAGAGTCAATGTGAGGGGCAACGGCTAGTTGAGGTAATATGTACATATGGGTAGAGTTAAAGTGACTATGCATAAATAATCAACAGAGTAGCAGCAGCGTAAAAGAGGGGGTGGGGGGGCAGTGCAAATAGTCCGGGTAGCCATGATTAGCTGTTCAGGAGTCTTATGGCTTGGGGGTAGAAGCTGTTGAGAAGCCTTTTGGACCTAGACTTGGCGCTCCGGTACCGCTTGCTGTGCGGTAGCAGAGAGAACAGTCTATGACTAGGGTGGCTGGAGTCTTTGACAATTTTGAGGGCCGGCCTCTGACACCGCCTGGTATAGAGGTCCTGGATGGCAGGAAGCTTGGCCCCAGTGATGTACTGGGCCGTATGCACTACCCTCTGTAGTGCCTTGCGGTCAGAGGCTGAGCAGTTGCCATACCAGGCGGTGATGCAACCAGTCAGGATGCTCTCGATGATGCAGCTGTAGAACCTTTTGAGGATCTGAGGACCCATGCCAAATCTTTTCAGTCTCCTGAGGGGGAATAGGCTTTGTCGTGCCCTCTTCACGACTGTCTTGATGTGTTTGGACCATGATAGTTCGTTGGTGATGTGGACACCAAGGAACTTGAAGCTCTCAACCTGTTCCACTACAGCCCCGTCGATGAGAATGGGGGCGTGCTCAGTCCTCTTTTTTTCCCTGTAGTCCACAATCATCTCCTTTGTCTTGATCACGTTGAAGGAGAGGTTGTTATCCTGGCACCACACGGCCAGGTCTCTGACCTCCTCCCTATAGGCTGCCTCATCGTTGTCGGTGATCAGGCCTACCACTGTTGTGTCGTCAGCAAACGTAATGATGGTGTTGGAGTCGTGCCTGGCCATGCAGTCATGGGTGAACAGGGAGTACAGGAGGGGACTGAGCACGCACCTCTGAGGGGACCCGTGTTGAGGATCAGCGTGGCAGATGTGTTGTTACCTACCCTTACCACCAGGGGGCAGCCCGTCAGGAAGTCCAGGATCCAGTTGCAGAGGGAGGTGTTTATTCCCAGGATCCTTAGCTTAGTGATGAGCTTTGAGGGTACTATGGTGTTGAACGCTGAGCTGTAGTCAATGAATAGCATTCTCACGTAGGTGTTCCTCTTGTCCAGGTGGGAAAGGGCAGTGTGGAGTGCATCATCTGTGGATCTGTTGGGGCGGTATGCAAATTGGAGTGGGTCTAGGGTTTCTGGGATGATGGTGTTGATGTGAGCCATGACCAGCCTTTCAAAGCACTTCATGGCTACAGACGTGAGTGCTACAGGTCGGTAGTCATTTAGGCAGGTTAACTTAGTGTCCTTGGGCACAGGGACGATGGCGGTCTGCTTGAAACGTGTTGGTATTACAGACTCAGTCAGGGACATGTTGAAAATGTCAGTGAAGACACTTGCCAGTTGGTCAGCACATGCTCGGAGTACACGTCCTAGTAATCCGTCTGGCCCCGCAGCCTTGTGAATGTTGACCTGCTTAAAAGTCTTACTCACATTGGCTACGGAGAGCGTGATCACGTAGTCATCCAGAACAGCTGGTGTTCTCATGCATGCTTCAGTATTGCTTGCCTCGAAGCGAGCATAGACGTGATTTAGCTCGTCTGGTAGGCTTGTGTCACTGGGCAGCTCGCGGCTGTGCTTCCCTTTGTAGTCTGTAATAGTTTTCAAGCCCTGCCACATCCGACGAGCGTCAGAGCCGGTGTAGTACGATTCAATATTAGTCCGGTATTGACTCTTTGCCTGTTTGATGGTTCGTCGGAGGGCATAGCAGGATTTCTTATAAGCGTCCCACTCCTTGAAAGCGGCAGCTCTACCCTTTAGCTCAGTGCGGATGTTGCCTGTAATCCATGGCTTCTGTTTGGGGTATGTACGTACGGTCACTGTGGGGACGACGTCATCGATGCACTTATTGATGAAGGCAGTGACTGATGTGGTGTACTCCTCAATGCTATCTGAAGAATCCCGGAACATATTCCAGTCTGTGCTAGCAAAACAGTCCTGTAGCTTAGCATCTGCGTCATCTGACCACTTTTTTTTATTAACCGAGTCACTGGTGCTTCCTGCTTTAGTTTTTGCTTATAAGCAGGAATCAGGAGGATAGAGTTATGGTCAGATTTGCCAAATGGAGGGCGAGGGAGAGCTTTGTATGCGTCTCTGTGTGTGGAGTAAAGGTGATCTAGAGTTTTTTTCCCTCTGGTTGCACATTTAACATGCTGGTAGAAATTAGGTAGAACGGATTTAAGTTTCCCTGCATTAAAGTCCCTGGCCACTAGGAGCGCTGCCTCTGGATGAGCATTTTCCTGTTTACTTATGGCCTTATACAGCTCATTGAGTGCAATCTTAATGCCAGCATCGGTTTGTGGTGGTAGATAGACAGCTACGAAAAATATAGATGAAAAGTCTCTTGGTAAATAGTGTGGTCTACAGCTTATCATGATACTCTACCTCAGGCGAGCAAAACCTTGAGACTTCCTTAGTATTAGATTTTGTGCACCAGCTGTTGTTTACAAATATACCCAGACCGCCACCCCTTGTCTTACCGAAGTCAGCCGTTCTATCCTGCCGATGTAGCGTATATCCCGTCAGCTGTATGCTGTCCATGTCGTCGTTCAGCCACGACTCTGTGAAACATAAGATATTACAGTTTTTAATGTCCCATTGGTAGGATAACTGTAATCTTAGGTTGTCCAATTTGTTCTCAAATGATTGAACATTGGCTAACAGGATTGATGGAAGAGGCAGTTTACTCGCTCGCCGTCGGATCCTTACAAGGCACCCTGACCTACGTCCACGATATCTCCGTCTCTTTCTCATGCGAATCACGGGGATTTGGGCCTTGTCGGGTGTCTGTAGGATATCCTTTGCGTCCGACTCGTTGAAGAAAAAATATTTGTCCAATACGAGGTGAGTAATCGCTGTCCTGATATCCAGAAGCTCTTTTTGGTCATAAGAGACGGTGGCAGAAACATTATGTACAAAATAAATTACAAATAACGCGAAAAACACATAATAGTACAATTGGTTAGAGGGCTGTAAAACGGCAGCCATCTTCTCCGGCCCCACATCATCATATTTACAGTGTCAGCCACCAATTGTGCAAGTTCTCCCACTTAAAAAGATGAGAGAGGCCTGTAATTTTCATCATAGGTACACGTCAACTATGACAGACAAATTGAGAATTTTTTTCTCCAGAAAATCACATTGTAGGATTTTTAATGAATTTATTTGCAAATTATGGTGGAAAATAAGTATTTGGTCACCTACAAACAAGCAAGATTTCTGGCTCTCACAGACCTGTAACTTCTTCTTTAAGAGGCTCCTCTGTCCTCCACTCGTTACCTGTATTAATGGCACCTGTTTGAACTTGTTATCAGTATAAAAGACACCTGTCCACAATCTCAAACAGTCACACTCCAAACTCCACTATGGCCAAGACCAAAGAGCTGTCAAAGGACACCAGAAACAAAATTGTAGACCTGCACCAGGCTGGGAAGACTGAATCTGCAATAGGTAAGCAGCTTGGTTTGAAGAAATCAACTGTGGGAGCAATTATTAGGAAATGGAAGACATACAAGACCACTGATAATCTCCCTCGATCTGGGGCTCCACGCAAGATCTCACCCCGTGGGGTCAAAATGATCACAAGAACGGTGAGCAAAAATCCCAGAACCACACGGGGGGACCTAGTGAATGACCTGCAGAGAGATGGGACCAAAGTAACAAAGCCTACCATCAGTAACACACTACCAAAGAACACCATACCTACTGTGAAGCATGGGGGTGGAAACATCATGCTTTGGGGCTGTTTTTCTGCAAAGGGACCAGGACGACTGATCCGTGTAAAGGAAAGAATGAATGGGGCCATGTATCGTGAGATTTTGAGTGAAAACCTCCTTCCATCAGCAAGGGCATTTAAGATTAAACGTGGCTGGGTCTTTCAGCATGACAATGATCCCAAACACACCGCCCGGGCAACGAAGGAGTGGCTTCGTAAGAAGCATTTCAAGGTCCTGGAGTGGCCTAGCCAGTCTCCAGATCTCAACCCCATAGAAAATCTTTGGAGGGAGTTGAAAGTCTGTGTTGCCCAGCGACAGCCCCAAAACATCACTGCTATAGAGGAGATCTGCATGGAGGAATGGGCCAAAATACCAGCAACAGTGTGTGAAAACCTTGTGAAGACTTACAGAAAACGTTTGACCTGTGTCATTGCCAACAAAGGGTATATAACAAAGTATTGAGAAACTTTTGTTATTGACCAAATACTTATTTTCCACCATAATTTGCAAATAAATTCATTAAAAATCTTACAATGTGATTTTCTGGATTTTATTTTCTCATTTTGTCTGTCATAGTTGACGTGTACCTATGATAAAAATTACAGGCCTCTCTCATCTTTTTAAGTGGGAGAACTTGCACAATTTGTGGCTGACTAAATACTTTTTTTCCCCACTGTATGTCCACCATGATGGGTTTAACAACGAAGTCATTCTGTAACTACAGTATAGGACTCAAATGTAGTTGGGATGAGTAAACACTCCATGTTGAAAGTGTGTTTATTATCTGTGTGTGTGTACGTACGTACCTGAGGGAGTGTATGTCTGTGTAATCTGTATCACCTGTCTCTTCAAGGAGGAGGAGGGTCCAGAGGTGCTGCTGGTGAAGGAGGGGTGTGAGGAGGGTCTGGGGAACCCTGAGGGGACCATGGTCATAGATGACAACCAGACTACACCTCCTCCTGAACCCACAGAGGAACCAGCTGAACAGCACAGGACCACACACAGTCTCACTGAGGTGAGCCCACTGTAAACTACTGTCTGCATAGTATTAGGTCAGGGCCCGTATCCACAAAGCCTCTCAGAGTAGGAGTGCTGATCTATGATCAGTTTAGCATTTTAGATCATAATGAATAAGACTATATAGACAGGTGGGGACCTGATCCTCGATCAGCACTTCTACTCTGAGATTCTTTGTGGATACAGGCCCAGGTCTTGATTAAGTGTGGGACCATGCCTTTCAATTATCAAACCATTAAAGAGTGTCAAGTAATCAAATCACCTAACATATTTGCATAGTGCTCATAGCAATCCCTCATTGCCCAATCAGAAGATGCTTCATAGCGGGTGCTCATATCAGATTTCTTGATCCAACATCCTCTCACTCTGTATCTCTTACAGTCAGTAGACATGGAGGATGGGAAGCCTGATCTGCTGCTAGTCAAAGAGGAGACAATAGAAGACGGACCAGAGAGCATTGATCTGCTGAGTGGACTAAAGATGGGGGAGCAAGGTAAGGGTGAAATACATATACAGAACATAATATATATACTTCAATAGGAATAGTGATGCACCTGGCTATTATTTTCTCTTCATTCATAAAATGAAATCAATACAACTTATGTTTACATACTAAAACACACATTATAATGTATGAACTTGACCAGGTAATTAACTCATGCAGTGTTTGTAAAGTCTATTTTATAACCTCTTCCTGCAGGTGGTTGGCAGGAGCCTAACAGAGGAGACTGGGCGGCCATCTTGGATTCCCAGACCCAGATCGGTGCAGCCAAGGTTCCGCAGGACGATATCACTGAGCAGGCCAGGAACAGAGGCGACATAGAGGTCAGTGGATGGGACAGTGTCCTCACCTCTGAGCTGGGGAACAACACTGATATCCACAACCAGAAACAGACAGTCGAACACAAAACAACAACCAAACTTAGTCTCCATGACAACAGACTGGCTGAGAGCAGGGTGAAGCGTAGATTTGGTCTGCGGGGACAGGGAGGTGTCGGTATGCGGCGGGAGAGAACATACAGACTTGACTAGCGAGGCTCCGTCCTGCTCCTATAGTTGTGATTTAGAGAGACTGATGGCGCCTCAGGTTAACCCCCTAACAGGTGCTGCCTTCAGCCTGCCTTCTATAGGATCTATCAACTGGAACATGGACCCTGCGACTGCACAGACACTGGCCGTGGCCGAATACCCATACTAACGTACTACATACTTTACTTAAACTGCATAGTATGTACTCATTGTCATACTATTTATGACATAATGTTCAATAAAAAGTATGCAGTATGCAATGGCCGTAGCTTACTACTTTGCTATGGCTTCACAAATATAACTGACTAGCTAGGTTAAATATGAAGTTGTCACCTAACAGCAAGCTTATCGGGTATCCAGCTAACTTCAAGTCCTACGAGCAGAACATTGTCACAGATCAAAAATAAAAATGTGTTAAATAATACATATCGATCTGTAAGCAAAGAAACGTGATTCAAACATGTAAAAAATACATTTGAACGCATTAAATTGTCCACCAGCAATAGTAACTTGTCATGGTCAAGTTTTCACTCTCAATTTCTCAAATTACTCTCTCTAAAGTCTTGGCATCTTTGGGTTTGGATTTCAGTCTCATGGGGAGCGGGCTTAAACCTGAGATTGGTCACTTTCACTAGGGTGATGGCCGAACTAACAAATTCCTGCCCTGGGCCAGTCCAGTGTTGTGATTGGCTATTACGCAGCCTGCAACTTGTCGCGTGATAGCTTGAGTCTTCTGTTTGCGTGCCTTCAAAGAGATGCACTGCATCGCCATCTGTTTAGCTAACTTGACAGCTTGAGAAGTAAGCACCAAACGACCTGGAAACCCAGTTGCTTGATAACCAAATTAATTGGGAAATAAATTCAAATAGGTATACTATATCTTAAGTTGAGTGGAATCTACTCGCTAAAGTTAGCTAGCTAATTGTTAACCAGCAATGTTCGTCTGTAAAAGGAAAAGCAGTCAGCTCTAGCAAACACCATAAAACGAGTCCACTAATTCAAGGCAGGATCCAATATTTAGGGTATTAAGTCCAAGGGTACACACACAGCACATGGGGATTTTGAATGATATGAAGACACAAAAGAGACAATCTGCCACCTGCTACAGTTCATACAGTATATAACCAGTCCGAAATAGTAGAATGTAAATTGACATGAATATGTCAAAATCAGCTTTATTCGCCAAATACATTTGCATGTACAGAAATTTGACTCTGTGAAATGGTGTTGCCACAATAAACAGAATATACAGACAAAATATATAGATCCAAAGTTTCCACAGATCCACATACAGTATGTATGTACAGACACAAATACTAATTTTCACAAAGTCTGCTGCCTCAGTTTTGATGATGGCAATTTGCATATACTCCAGAATGTCATGAAGAGTGATCAAATGAATAGCAATTAATTGCAAAGTCCCTCTTTGCCATGAAAATGAACTTAATCCCCAAAAAGCATTTCCACTGCATTTCAGCCCTGCCACAAAAGGACCAGCTGCCATCATGTCAGTGATTCTCTCGTTAACACAGGTGAGAGTGTTGACGAGGACAAGGCTGGAGATCACTCTGTCATGCTGATTGAATTAGAATAACAGACTGGAAGCTTTAAAAGGAGGGTGGTGCTTGAAATCATTGTTCTTCCTCTGTTAACCATGGTTACCTGCAAGGAAACACGTGCCGTCATCATTGCTTTGCACAAAAAGGGCTTCACAGGCAAGGATATTGCTGCTAGTAAGATTGCACCTAAATCAACCATTTATAGGATCATCAATAACTTCAAGGAGAGAGGTTCAATTGTTGTGAAGAAGGCGTCAGGGCGCCCAAGAAAGTCCAACAAGCGCCAGGACCGTCTCCTAAAGTTGATTCAGCTGCGGGATCGGGGCACCACCAGTGCAGAGCTTGCTCAGGAATGGCAGCAGGCAGGTGTGAGTGCATCTGCACGCACAGTGAGGCGAAGACTTTTGGAGGATGGCCTGGTGTCAAGAAGGGCAGCAAAGAAGCCACTTCTCTCCAGGAAAAACATCAGGGACAGACTGATATTCTGCAAAAGGTACAGGGATTGGACTGTTGAGGACTGGGGTAAAGTCATTTTCTCTGATGAATCCCCTTTCCGATTGTTTGGGGCATCTGGAAAACACCTTGTCCGGAGAAGACAAGGTGAGCGCTACCATCAGTCCTATGTCATGCCAACAGTAAAGCATCCTGAGACCATTCAGGTGTGGGGTTGCTTCTCAGCCAAGGGAGTGGGCTCACTCACAATTTTGCCTAAGAACACAGCCATGAATAAAGAATGGTACCAACATATCCTCCGAGAGCAACTTCTCCCAACCATCCAAGAACAGTTTGGTGACGACCAATGCCTTTTCCAGCATGATGGAGCACCTTGCCATAAGGCAAAAGTGATAACGAAGTGGCTCGGGGAACAAAACATCGACATTTTGGGTCCATGGCCAGGAAACTCCCCAGACCTTAATCCCATTGAGAACTTGTGGTCGATCTTCAAGAGGCGGGTGGACAAACAAAAACCCACAAATTCGGACAAACTCCAAGCATTGATTATGCAAGAATGGGCTGCCATCAGTCAGGATGTGGCCCAGAAGTTAATTGACAGCATGCCAGGGCGGATTGCAGAGGTCTTGAAAAAGAAGGGTCAACACTGCAAACATTGACTCTTTGCATAAACTTTATGTAATTGTCAATAAAAGCCTTTGACACTTGGAATGCTTGTAATTATACTTCAGTATACCATAGTAACATCTGACAAAAATATATCATAACACTGAAGCAGCGAACTTTGTGAAGACCAATACTTGTGTCATTCTCAAAACTTTTGACCACGACTGTACACTATGAACACTGTAAGCTCAAATCAAATCACATTTTATTTGTCACATGCCCGAATACAACAGAAATGCTTACTTACAAGCCCTTAACCAATAATGCCGTTTTAAGAAAAATAAGAGTTAAGAAAATATTTACTAAATAAACTAAAGGGGGGTACCGGTACCGAGTCAATGTGTGGTGGTACAGGTTAGTCGAGGTAATTTGTACATGTAGGTAGGGGTAAAGTGACTATGAATAGATCATAAACAGCGAGTAGCAGCAGCGTAAAAACAAAGGGAGGGGGGGGTCAATGCAAATAGTCCGGCTAGCCATTTGATTAGCTGTTCAGCAGTCTTATGGCCTGGGGGTAGAAGCTGTTAAGGAGCCTTTTGGACCTAGACTTGGCGCTCCGGTACCGCTTGCTTTGCGGTAGCAGAGAGAACAGTCTATGACTAGGGTGGTTCGAGTCTTTGTCAATTTTTAGGGCCTTCCTCTGACACCGCCTGGTATAGAGGTCCTGGATGGCAGGAAGCTAAAAACTATAGACTAAACTATAAGCTACAGGATAAATTATGCATGTAAGAGATGTGCAGAGAGTGCAAAGAGAAATGTGCAGTTCTGGGATGATAGTGCAGGCTGCATAGTCTGTGGATGAATAGTGCAGAGTGCAAAGTCCATGGATGTGAGGATCATCGTGGACCAGGTGGCCGGTTGGTGAGGGCCACGGAGCGGGGGAAGAAACTGTTCAGGTGGCGGGAGGTCTTGGTCGTGATTGACCTGAACCGTTTGCCAGAGGGGAGTCTTTGGAAGAGAGGGTGGAAGGGGTCGGCGATGCGTACAACAAAGATATAAGTGCAAACAGATAATAAATGTATCATTCAACATAAGATTGCACCTAAAACAATGACATGACCTCTGTCCCAATTCATCTCTGCTCAACTCCTCACTTCCTCTACTCGCATCCTTCTCAAAACCCATTGAAGGAAGTCTGAGGCGAGGAACCTTGGGTCGTCTCCTCCAATGGGGTTTTAGGAGGTGCGATGGTCAGTCCTTGCATCCATAGCTCTGTCTATGAATTTGAGAGTGATTTCTCCAGCCCCATCCCTCAGCTTTCTACCGAAACGTGCTGATTGTCGCTTTAAGAAACACATTCATTAGCATAAAAGTATGTTTTAGCATACATGACTGTTGGGAGTGCGGTGACATACCTTTAGCTCCCAGGTACACTAAAGATGAAGTTGTGGCAGATGTCTTGACCACCCCCTGGCTGTTCTCCAGACAGCAGTAGCACTGGAACGTGTCCCAGGCACTGTTTGTGGCCACGTCACCTCCCTCAGTGAAGATCTCCAGGTTCTTACAGGGCAGCAGCAGAGTCTATAGAGGGCAGAACGATACAGGAGATGGACTTTAGTATGGAGTCGAAGTACCAACTTAAAATCCTTGTACAATCCATAGACATTGGTAAAAAGGTCAACAAAAGTAGGGCACTGGAGTTGGAGGAAGGTGGAGCGAGACGTACTAAGTTGTGTAAGGCATAAGATGAGTTGGCGACTCACTGGTCCAAACTTGGCGTCCTCTGCCTGTGTAGTGTTCCAGGGCGATGAAGTAAAAGCCCGACTCCACCTGGTTAAGCGTGTGTTCTCTACACACACCGACCTGTCTCCTGACAACAACTGGAGTGAGAGAGAGAGGAAAATAAGATGTCAGGAAATGTCTGTTTAAATGTTTTAACATCTTCATGTTGTAATCAAGGTAACAGTCCATTTTAAGACTCCTGTGGCTGTAGGCAACTATGGATAATAATTTAGCCAAATAAGTAATAACACACAATGTGGGACTGGACTGAGCCGAGCCGAGCTGTACAAATCCACGCATGGCTCAGTATTGAACAGCTTGCTGTCATTTCATGGCCAACCCTCCTCGTAGACAGCTACCTCCTATAGATTTTAACTTCATCCCTTACCTACACCACTCATATTGTTTAGCAATAACTATCACCTACATTTAGGATAGAACCATCTTCTGTATTGAACCATGTTTCTAACCAATAAACAGCAGCTGGTCATCATCCTCTCTACGTGACAAATGTCCCATGCACAATGCCTCCATACAGCGTCAAAGAAATTAGAGGAACTCTCAGTACCACTAATGATTAAGTTACGGGGTTGATTGGTGGATGTCATGGTTACTTGCAGGAAGCCCCCAAAGTGCTGTGCATAGAGGAGAGCCAAGGCAACCTACTTGGAACAGAATGGACTCCTGTATCTCCTGTCTCTGTCAACTGTGCAGAGAACAACTTCGCCAACACATATTAGTGACATTGGGCCTGCATGGAAAGAGGGATGGAGAGAGAGAGAAATTGTTTATATTCTCATTTATTGTAACTGCACAAAAACTGACTGTAAAAGTTATCAAATCTGTATTTCAATCAGACTGTATCTCAAAGTATGCAGTTAGTGGTTTACAATATTGGCTATTATTTGGTTTGGCGCCTGACCTCTCTTGGCTCCCCCTCCTCAATCACGGCCCTCTTCCCCAGTGAGGCCGGTTCTTCCCTGTCTGTTTTCACCCTGCCCCTCCCCCCTCTTCTACCACTCCCTCCCAGTTATGCTGGTCTTCCTAGCCCTCCTCTTCTACTAAACCCGTTGTTGACTTAGCTACAATGCTCTTAGTTAAACCAGAGATGGTATATAAAACGAAACCATCTTTGGTTAATCCACAGGGTTAAACCACAGATGGAACAATGAGCCAGATGTTTCACCGGATGTATAAATCTGAAGCATCCAGCTGGCATTTCCACTCACCACCAAATATGGTGATGTGAGGAAGCCCAGTGGCCGGCAATGCGAGAAGATGGAACAAGATGGATTTGGGTATTCATTCTGCTAATTTTCTCATCGATGAAACATTTGATCTCAATACAGTTTCTGTTCCCAAAACTACAATCTGTTACGAACAGAGTGGACTAAGTTTTGTAGACTTTACCTTTGAAAAAGTTGTTAAAAATGGTGGTGTTTAGAAGGAGTGCAAGGGCGAATTGAGTTATTGCACACGTGCACTTCACAGAGTAGACGGACCCAAACGGAAATATGCGAATACATACTAGAAAGCGTCAATAGGATCTCGCAACCTCGTGCTTGTCTTTGCCCACCTCCTTGCTTGTTCTGCCCACTATGATTAATCTGCTCTCATTGGAAACGACAGTCTGTGTCCATCTTGGGTTAGTTATAAAAAATATTTGGTTAAACGTTAGCTAGCTACATAGTTAGCTAACGTTAGCATTCTAGCTAGCTGACATTTAACCTAGTTTGCCTAATCAATAGCCTGCTTTAATAACAGAAGACCAAAAAACGATCTACTTCAATATTGAAATCATAGTTGATTAGGTAGGTAGTTGGTTAGTTTCTCTACTGAAAAACTATTGAACTTACCTCTTTATTGTCAGCCATTGTTCACATTTACATTTTAGTCATTTAGCAGACGCTCTTATCCAGAGCGAATTACAGTTAATGAATGCATACATGTATTTTTTAGTTCTTTTAGTTTTTTCATACTGGCCCCCCGTGGGAAACAAACCCACATCGCTGCCGGCCAAACCCTCCCCTAACTTGGACGACGCTGGACCAATTGTGCGCCGCACATGGGTCTCCCGGTCGCGGCCGGCTGCGACAGAGCCTGGACTCGAACCAGGATCTCTAGTGGCACAGCTAGCACTGCGATGCAGTGCCTTAGACCACTGCGCCACTCGGGAGTTCACCTTTCGGGCCGAGCTCGGTTAAGTGAAGGCATGATCGTCTAAGAGTCAATGTCGGGTGTCGTCAACTGGACCAACACCATGCAGACAGAATTTTGGTCGAGAGGTGTCCCAATCGGTATTCTTGAGGGATTCTGAGAATAGCGTGCAAATTGGTCGAAGGCACTCAATGTTCCAACAGTTTTTTCTTCACTCCGTCGTCCTCTAGAAAGGAACATATATTTCAGTGGTGTTTTATAGTGAGATAATGATAGTGCCTTAATTCATGTTTACTTGACAGGAAGTAGTGAAGCTGTGTGTAATGTTGAACCTTTTCCATAGTATTCTAAAATTAATTTTATCAAAGCGAGGGTATCAGATTAACAGAAAATGTAAAGTGTTACCATAGTGAGAAAAAATATTCTTGTCATGTATCGTTCTGTGCAATACATGTGATTATAATGCCATTTTGTTTAAATTAAATACTAAATTGACTCTGTGCTGACTGACTTGGTTATTTTTGTATCATTGCAAAGACTGAGTTTGGACATCAACAACAAAAAACTCCAATGGCTCCATATTGTTAGGTGCTTGAATCACAGTGTTAGAGATGGGCTTGACTGTGGTTAACATTTAATAATATAATGTCATGTTTGTGTGTACAGCAAAGATTTTCTTAAATAAACATTTATGCTTTTCTGTACAAACATTGTTTGCAGTCTGCAGTCCATGAAGACCTGCTGATATCTGGTGTTACTGGCGGGAGAGACTGGACCTCTGAGGCGGCTGGTCACAAACCCTGGCCCCGGATCAGGACCATGGATCAGGAGCCGTCGCTCTTCCTTCCCGAGTCAGAACCAGGACCCAACTGCGAGGGACAGAGACTCCACCACAACCACTACATAGAACACAACCAGTGGACTGGTGGACTGAACAACCTCAGTCCTGGTGGTCATCAGAGAGACAGAGACTCCAGTCAGGGATCCAGTCTGCAGCCCAGACCCTTCTCTTCACAGTCTCAGTGCAGGGATGAAGCAAGGCCTGGGGCTGATAGAGATAGACCCTCCTGTTCCTATGATACAAACACCACAGTATCCATGATGAACAGAGCAGGTCACCCTGGGCTTCAGACTTCACAGAGAGTGGTGGGAGAGCCCCCTGGTGGGAGTCTAACAGGAAGTCTGTCTTCTCCTTCAGGGTCTTGTCTAATGCCTAGTGACTGGGTTCATAGAAGGCCTGGTCCTGGGTCTAGCCTTCCTCAGCTGTCTCATGGTTACCCCACCAATACAGACAGGGTCAGGATGGGCGTTCACCTAGCCTATAACACAGCACACAATCCCAACAACACCCAAACAATGGCTAGAGGTCAAGGAGGGAGCTCAAATACTAACCACCTGAGGATGTTGGCTCCTGCTTCTACCTCCTCTGGTGTCATTGGGTCACAACATGGGAAGCCGAGCGTTAGGATGGACACAGACAAGCCATACGCCTGCCCCACATGTGGAAAGTGCTTTGCTGAGGTGAATTATGTGAAGATGCACCAGACCGTTCACACCCTTCAAGTGCAAACTAAACTACAAGAGCTTATCAGACATAGGAGTGTCCACAACGGGGAGAAATCGTCATAGCAGTGTGTCTTCAGATGTACACAGGGGATGTCAGGGAACCATTCTTTAGCTGACATATTATAGTTATCATGTGAAGTGTTTTGGGGTAAGAGGGTAATTAACCACATACCCCTCATTAACCCTTTGTTAACTTGTCATTTGAATCAGGCTTGGGTTAATACCTGTTTTTAAGAGATAGTAAACCTAGGCTATAACAAGGACAGTCCCAGGAGCCTATAGGTCACTCCCCCCTCAGATCAGCTGATAACATTAGCATTCTACTCGCCCCAACTACACTCCAGTGGTGAAGAGAGTAGAGAGGGAGGTGAGAAACGTTCAAACACGGACTGCCCCAGTATTGATGCACTGCAAGGCTGTTTTGACTGCACCAATTGGGAATTGTTCTTTGAGTCATTATCCAGCTTAAATGAAGTACTAACATCAAAATACATTACTTTTTGTGTTGAAACAGTTTACTATTTGTCACCCTGGGTGACCGACAAGCTCAAGGGCATTCTTAATGAGGAAAAAATTGTATTTTTCACAGGTACAGTGTAAAGAAAATAGGTTATTTAAGGAAGTCAAGCAAGCCATCACACGAGCAGAAGTTCGAGCAGGGGAATGTCGTATCGAGTAAATGCTGGCAATTATTGCTGATAAACAAAGGAGTCTGCTCATACTGAACTTGGATCATAAGGTTTATTCATATCACAAGGTTTCAGCATAAGTGACGGATGTCATGACACCCGGAGAGCGACTTCCCAGATTGCAATGGTCGCTCTAACCCCCCCTGCCTCCAGCATATACTTATAAACAATGCAAAAATATGGGTTGCTCCCTCTGCTGTCCAATCACCTGTCTCCCCTGGGGCGTCACCCTACAAATGGCTACTTTTGAACTAAGATAAACATTCTTTCAGTTCCACTTAAAAACCATTAACAAAGACATAATCCTAATACACTACAGGAACTAGAGGGCAGCCTGGCAGGGTATTAAAAACATGGCCGCTGTAAACACACAGTCACAAAGGAGAGGCATGTGAGTGTGGAGGGGGTCAGTGACTCCTCTCTGCTCAACGAGCTGAACAAGTTCTACACTCGCTTCAAGAGGCCCGACCTCACTCTTGAGATGCGGTGGAGCTCAAGCAGAGTTTCACGCCATGTGCCACGTTCACCCCTCAAGCAAATGATGTGATGAAACTGCTCAAATTCACACCAATCAACAAAGCCCTGGGACCAGATGGTATCTGTGGCAGGACCCTCAGGTACTGTGCTGAGCAGCTCAGGGGGTCCTACTCCAGCTTTTCTCATTCTCGCTGGACCGAAGCCTGGTCCCGCAGCCATGGAAAACGTCCAACATTATCCCCGTTTCCAAGAAGACAAGCCTCACTTTCTCAACGACCATAGGTCTATTGCACTGACCTCTCTTGTGATGAAGGCCCTGGAGAAACTGGTCAAGGCCCACATCACATCTGTGTCAGGTGCTATGCTGGATCCCCTCCAGTTCACGGACGACGCCAAGCTGTTCTTGATGGACACATCCACAGACATCTGGCCTCTGTCAGGCTCCTATTTGTGGACCTCTCGTCTGCATTTAACACCATGCAGCCTGCCATCCTCGCCAAAAAAACTTGACTGACAGTTTAATCTCGACCACGGCTTTATCTTGTGGATTATGGAGAGACTATGCTAATGTTGCCAATCAGACACCCTACTCACTTGCACAGGTTCACCACAAGGGTGTCACCCCTCCTTTTTATTCTTTACACCAATGACTGAGTGCCCATGCCAACCGCCATTTTGTGAAGTTTGCAGATGACTCAGTCCTCCTGTCACTCCTCTCAGGAGCTGGACCATGGCCCAGCCACCCAGGACTTAATTGACTGGTGTGACAGTACGCTGCTGGACTTGAATGTCTTTAAGACGAAATACAATTATTGTCGACTTCAGGAGGAAGCCCACCAGTACGATGTTCATTCATGGAGAGGAGGTGGACAATGTGGACCAGTATAAATAGCTTCGTACCATCTTCGATAACACCCTGAAGTTTGAGCAAAACACAGACGCCATCATCAAAATAGCAGACACAATACTTCCTCAAGAAACTGAACTCATTATGTCTCCACAAGTCAATATTGCAAACCTTTTACAGTTCTTTCATCGAGAGCATTCTGTGTTGTCCTTCGTATGCTGGTTTACATCCCTCTCTGTCAAGAGCAGATAACGCCTTCAAGCCATTGTGAACACCTGCTCAAAGATCACCGGGCTGCCTCTCAGAAGTCTGGCCTCATTCTTTGAGCAGCAGGCCAGGAGGAAAGCCTATGACATCGTGGGGGACAGCACCATGTCCTCAACCCGCAGTTATAACTGCTCCTCTTTGGGACGCCGCCTGTGCTTTCTCAAGTGTTCCACCATTAGGCGCAGGGCCTTGTTTGTGCCTGAGGCGAATCGCCTGGTTAACAGGACCATTAATGAAGACCTAGGGACTATTCTAGAGATAGTTTAGCCCTGGCATTAATTAAGAACTGTGGCTTCCATGGACTTAAATGGCACCATGCACTTTTAACTGATGCCTTAATAGGTTGTTTTTTTGTCTCTTACTTTTTGGTGTGTTTGTCGTGTCTGAATGAATTGCCTCTCTGGGATTATTAAAGTTGTATTGTACGTTTCGAGAAGCCAAATGTTGTTAGATTTTTTTGTGCATCGTCAGACCAGAGGAAACGGCGCTCTGTGTCACCCGCCTCGGGATCGACCTGTGTCGTGCTTTGCTCCCTGGAGCAGGGCGCCGCTCAACAGAGTGATCAATGGGGTAGCGTTGAGTGTAGAGGTGGATCAAATGAAAATGATTATTTCTGGTGTTTGTGACGCCCGCCGTTTGTTGAGACGTAGACCCGGTGTTAATGGAAAGACTGAGAATACCCTATCTGTCTTGTTGAAGTATGACACAGAGTTTATACATGATAAGGTCAGGTTAGGTTATATTTGCTGTTCTGTGAGGGCCTATGTTCCGAACCCGCTATGGTGCTTTAGGTGCAAAGGATTCAGACATGTTGCAGCAGTGTGTAGAAGGGAGATTCCACGATGTGAGAAATGTACTGGAGGGCATAGTCAGAGAGAGTGTAAAGTTGGGATAGAGAAAGCACTGTGTGTCAACTGTGTGCCCTGTGAGAGAGAGACAGGTTGAGATTGACAGAATTCGAGTGGGGCAGAAAGCGTCCTATGCTGAGGAAGTGAAGAGAATAGAGGACAGCCCAAGGGTGAGTGAGTAGGCCTGAAGAGAGAGATCCAGAGAGGATGAGTGTTAGTAAGGTAGGATTTCTTGCATGTATTGCTATGGTTATTAACTGTCCTGCACTGATGGAGCGTAAATCCCAGAAAATAAAGATAACTGCCAAACTAATGTTAACAATTGAGTAAATGAGGGATGCAAAGTATATTGAAAGCAGATGCTTCCACACAGGTGTGGTTCCTGAGTTAATTAAGCAATTAACATCCCATCATGCTTAGGGTCATTATTTTAGCTACCATGGCTATGCCCCCATAGGATGACAATGCCCCCATCCACAGGGCACGAGTGGTCACTGAATGGTTTGATGAGCATGAAAATGAGGTAAACCATATGCCATGGCCATTTCAGTCACCAGATATCAACCAACTTGAACACTTATGGGAGATTCTGGAGTGGCAACGGATACTTTTTCCACCACTATCAACAAAGCACCAAATGATGGAATGTCTTGTGGATGAATGAATGTCGCATCCCTCCAATAGCGTTCCAGACATTTGTAGAATCTATGCCAAGGTGCATTGAAGCTGTTCTGGCTCGTGTTGGTGTTTCCTTTATTTTGGCAGTTACCTGTAGATGAGGTAGCAGTTACCTGTAGATGTGGTAGTGGCAGCAGCAGATACATTTTGGGGTGTAAGAGATTTTAGAACAGAAGATCTACAGGGGGTTTAAAGAGCAGGGGACCATCCTTCCAGGCTGTTGGCCAGGGGCCTCATTTATAAACCGTGTATATACAAAATATACCACAAAATGTGTGTGTGCCAGTTTTCACGCAAAAGTTGGCATTTATAAAAATGGAATTTGACATGAGAATGTGCTCACCTCCCCGCAAACTTTTACAAATATTTTTTTGTAGTGGCTGTGATTCCGTATTTTCTGGAAACCCTATTTGCCTTGGCCAAAAATAGAGATTTCTGCATATGTGCAGGATTCTTTTAGCGGCTGCTCACTACACTGCCTACGTAGCTGCTGCTCAGTGCTATGCTGCCGCTTTGATCAGCGATTAACGCCTTTGTCTTGTGTAACTTACACACTTCATGTTGTACACAAAAGGACATTTTTTTATCATCATTACAAACATTGTCTAAGCAGAATGCGGATAGGCAGTCAAAGTATTAGCGTTCTTTTTCAGCAACTCTGGCTAGTGGCTAAGATATGGCAGCGACTACAAAGATTAGCCTACAAAACGCAGATTTCTTTGCTCCAATGCAATGTGTAGGGACTGCGTCCTGCTTTTGCAACTGCAATATCTGTTACAACAAACAGACAAGGTTGTAGCTTTCATAATGGCCTTGAAACGCTCGTTCAAATCACTGCAGGGTTTTAATTTTCAGGCAGAGACATATAATATACATAACACATGCGCAGAACGTGACCCGGATCCGTAGCTTTAAGAAAGAGGTTTCCAGAGGGGCGGCGCGGGGGGAAAACTCCATATTCGCAACCACAGGAAGAGGTATGGTTTCAGACGTTTTCGGGAAGATGGGCAAAGGACACTGCTGTCCTAGCTGCTCATTCCAACATTAGGGTGCCAGGCCAGAGAAGAGCGTTGACTGGTCTTGGAGCGGGCAGGCCTTCCCCGGGAGAAATAGCAGCTCTATCTTGTCGAAGTTGAGCTTGAGGTGGTGGGCCGACATCCAAGCTCAGATGTCTGCCAGGCACATAGAGATGTGCGTCGCCACCTGGTTGTCAGAAGGGGGGAAGGAGAGTGTCATCCGCGTAGCAATGATGGGAGAGACCATGTGAGGATATGATGGAGCCGAGTGACTTTGTATAGAGAAAAGAGGAGAGGGCCTAGATCCGAGCCCTGGGGGACACCAGTAGTGAGAGCACGTGGTGCAGACACGTCACCTGATAGGAGCGACCTGCCAGTTAGGATGCAATCCAGGACTGTGCAGAGCCTGAGACGCCCCAGCCCTGAGAGGGTGGAGAGTAGGAGCTGATGGTTCACAATGTCAAAGGCAGCGGATAGATCTAGGAGGATGAGAACCGAGGAGAGAGAGTCAGCTTTGGCAGAGCGGAAAGCCTCCGTGACAAAGAGAAGAGCGGTCTCAGTTGAGTGAGCCGTCTTGAAACCTAACTGGTTAGTGACAAGATTGTTCTGAGAGAGATCCTTTGTAGCTCAGTTGGTAGAGCATGGCGCTTGTAACGCCAGGGTAGTGGTTTTGATTACCCGGACCACCCATCCATAAAATGTATGCACGCATAACTAAGTCACTTTGGATAAAAGCGTCTGCTAAATGACATATATTATTATTATTATTATTATATATTAGAGATAATGTTAGAGTTGTTCAGAGACAGCACACTCAAGTGTTTTTGAAAAGAAAAGACAAAGGATACTGGTCTGTCGTTTTTGACGTCAGAGTGGTCGAGTGAAGGTCAGTGGATAGGACAGCGTCCTCAATTCTGAGCTGGGGAACAACTCTGTTAACCACAACCAGAAAGAGACAGTCGAACACAAAACAACATCCAAACTTGTTCTCCATGACAAAAGACTGGCTGAGAACAGGGCAAGGTGTAGATTTGGTCTTCAGGGACGGGGAGGTGTCGGTATGAGAACAGACACAGACTCGGCTAGTGATGCTCCATCCTGCTCCTATAGTTGTGATTCAGAGAGACTGATGGCGCCTCAGGTTAACCTCCTAACAGATGCTGCCTTCAGCCTGCCTTCTATAGGATATATCAACTGGAACATGGACCCTGCGACAACACAGACACTACCTGGCCTTCGTCCTCCTCACACTCTCCTTATGTTAAACCAGACCTCAGTAAATGCAAGTACCTCAACACTAAATGGCTACGCAAGCCCATTGACAAATGACAGTAGTAGAGACGGAATCTGTAAAGGTGGCAGTAGGGTTGGGCGGTATCCAGATTTTCAAACCGTTTCTGTACCATACCGGGGTATACGGTATTACAGGAAGTACACACAAGGGGGCACAATTCTTTTGACGCACAAAACAATTTAGGCAACAGGGATCCAGGAGAGGATTGAATGTCTGCTGTAACCAAGAAGCTTGATCTTGACATCTAGTCACTTAGCTAGCATGTTAGCAAACCAAATGCATAGCTGGAGCCCTGAGCTGGATATCATTTATTTGATGGATGTCTTATAGTTATACACGCACCCCTACAGCCCCCCCCATAAAAAACAGTAATGAAAATAATACAGTCTATTTTGAAATACCCTGGTATACGGTATAAACAGTAAATCGCCCAAGCCTAGGTGGCAGCGCCAAAGAGAAGCGCTTCCCGTGTTTGTTCTGTGGGAAAGCCTTCAGTTTCCCCAAACAGTTGGAGATCCACCAGAGGATGCACACTGGGGTAAACCCGTTTGGCTGCCAACTCTGTTGGGCCAGTTTCTCCCACCCATCCAACCTGAAGAGGCACCAGAGGGTCCACACAGGAGAAATCCAACAGCTGCCCCCAGTGTGAGAAGAGGTTCTCCCAACAGCATCAGCTAAAGAGGCACCTGAAGGTTCACGGTTCACACGGGAGAGAGGCCGTTTGCCTGTACGAACTGCGGGAAGAGGTTCTCAGAGGGCAGCTACCTCAGAAAATACACACGGCCCATGTATAATGACATGTAATGTAGTTTTAGTTAGTAATGAATTATGTTGGTTTTGGATGTATAGGGAACTGGATGAGGTGAACTTAGGAACGAATTAGTATGATGAGGTGGAGTAGATGATATGGTGATGGTTGTTGTGATGGTGTCTAAAAATACTTCACTGATGAAAAGTGATCAGATACTGGTATTTTATCATCAGTAAAAAAAATCCTTAATTCATGTTTACTTGACATAAAGTAGTGAAGATGTGTGTAATGTAATGTTTAACCTTTTCTAAAATATTCTAAAATTCATTTGATCAAAGCGGGGTACCAGATTTACAGAAATGGTAAAGTGGTACCATAGTGAGAAAAGTTATGTAGATGCAATAAATTATATTATGTTCTACTATATTCTTGCTAACACACTGTTCATTCTGAACAAGTCTAAAACAAGTCACGAGATTTGATGCATAATGTAATAAGCAGTACCGTGATTGAAAAAACAGCGCGCATACACTATTCATTTAGGCACACCCTTTGAGCTACGATGCAAACCAATAAGATCCTTTCTCTTCAGTGTAAACGGAAGTGAACTGAGACCAAGAACAATTTCCACGTTAGCGTTTTTATTGTTGAAATTTAGACGTTTATTAACACGATGGAACTCAAAATATTACTCGTTTAACTGCACTACATCATATACTTACGCCAGGCAGTGTTTAATTCGTGTTGAAGACAATACTTGGTTGATATATGTTATCTAGGTAACGCTAGCTAGCTGCTAACAATGGCTAACGGTATGGTTTTTCACACTCAAATAGCGTCCATCATGGAGGTGCTAGCAAATGCAGCCGTGGCAGACATCTGTAAACTCGTAGACGACGACTATGCAGTGTTTCGTTTGGAAATAACTCAAAGCCAGAAAGAAAACAGGGGATTGCGGAGGAAACTACAGCTACTGGAACTGAAGATGGCACGGGAGCGCGCAGAGAGGACAATGCGAGAGCGCGTCCTCGCCAGTCGTCCCAGTAGTGTCAAGATCCTCGATCGACACAGAGGAATGGCAAGAGGTACATTTAGCAAAAGGCCGAGGCTTCGGGACCTGTCGCCCCGTTCCCTTCTCATGTGTGACTTTTGATGTGTCAACCACATATACGGTTAACCAGTATTGGGTCTAGGTCCGTTTTTGGATAGTATGCATAATACCCCTGATTACTTAGCACAAAGATACTATCATATTCTCACCAGATTCTTTATTTACTGCCTTTCCTATTATTTACTCATTGAAAACCATGTGATCCATGGAACATAGTTATAATAATAATCAAATCTATCTGAATAGTAGATCAAGAGGTTATGTGAAGTGTTACCTTACATCCTTGCCAATTCTAGTGTACAATATAGTGTTGAGCATTGACAGTAGCTAACTTTTTACATTTTAGTCATTTAGCAGACGCTCTTATCCAGAGCGACTTAGTTAGTGAGTGCATACATTTTTCATACTGACCCCCCGTGGGAATCGAACCCACAACCCTGGCGTTGCAAGCACCATGCTCTACCAACTGAGCTACAGGAGGGCTAACCTAACCACCTCTTTTTCCCCCAATCACTTTCTCAGGTGAAGGACATCTCACTGGAGGCCACAGGAGCTTTGTGAAGCCAGCGGGACACAATACATGGAGAGATGACCAACCAATCACTGTTGATGAGGGGAGTGGAACCTCAACCCAGCACGTTATCATGATAGAGGTTAGTGTAATAGTGTTACATAAAAATGGACAGTTACAGTGGCTTGCGAAAGTATTCACCCCCCTTGGCATTTTTCCTATTTTGTTGCCTTACAACCTGGAATTAAAATTGATTTTTGGGGGGTTTTGTATCAATATTGATTGTGAAACAAACAAGAAATAAGACAAAAAAACAGAACTTGAGCGTGCATAACTATTCACCCCCCCCCAAAAAAAAAAAGTCAATACTTTGTAGAGCCACCTTTTGCAGCAATTACAGCTGCAAGTCTCTTGGGGTATGTCTCTATAAGCTCGGCACATCTAGCCACTGGGATTTTTGCCCATTCTTCAAGGCAAAACTGCTCCAGCTCCTTCAAGTTGGATGGGTTCCGCTGGTGTACAGCAATACTTTTGTACCCGTTTCCTCCAGCATCTTCACAAGGTCCTTCGCACCAAAGTACGTTCATCTCTAGGAGACAGAACCGTCTCCTTCCTGAGCGGTATGACGGCTGCGTGGTCCCATGTTGTTTATACTTGCGTACTATTGTTTGTACAGATGAACGTGGTACCTTCAGGCGTTTGGAAATTGCTCCCAAGGATGAACCAGACTTGTGGAGGTCTTCAATTTTCTTTCTGAGGTCTTGGCTGATTTCTTTTGATTTTCCCATGATGTCAAGCAAAGAGACAATGAGTTTGAAGGTAGGCCTTGAAATACATCCCCAGGTACACCTCCAATTGACTCAAATGATGTCAATTAGCCCATCAGAAGCTTCTAAAGCCATGACATCATTTTCTAGAATTTTCCAAGCTGTTTAAAGGCACAGTCAACTTAGTGTATGTAAACTTCTGACCCACTAGAATTGTGATACAGTGAATTATAAGTGAAATAATCTGTCTGTAAACAATTGTTGTAAAAATCACTTGTGTCATGCACAAAGTAGACGTCCTAACCGACTTGCCAAAACTATAGTTTGTTAACAAGAAATGTGTGGAGTGGTTGAAAAACGAGTTTTAATGACTCCGACCTAAGTGTATGTAAACTTCCGACTTCAACTGTATGCACGCACCACTTTTCGGTATTTTTTTTTTTTTCATTTCACTTCACCAATTTGGCCATTACATGAAATCCGAATAAAAATCCATTTAATTACAGGTTGTAATGCAACAAAATAGGAAAAACGCCAAGGGGGATGAATACTTTTGCAAGGCACTGTACTTTGTAAATCAAATGTGGCCCGTTCATTTCAGAAAGTCTCCCCTCAGCTATCCACTTGCTTACATAAACAGTGCCTTCGGCAAGTATTCAGACCCCTTGACTTTTTCCATATTTTGTTACATTACAGCCTTATTCTAAAATTGATACAATTATTTTTCTCATCAATCTACACACAATACCCCATAATGCCAAGCAAAAACAGGTTGTAATTTTTTTGGGCTAATTTATATATTTTTAAAAACCCCGGAAATATCACATTTACATAAGTATTCAGACACTTTACTCAGGACTTTGTTGAAGCACCTTTGGAAGTGATTGCAGCATCGAGTCGCCTTGGGTAGGACGCTACAAGCTTGGCACACCTGTATTTGGGGAGTTTCTCCCATTCTTCTCTGCAGATCCTCTCCAGCTCTGTCAGGTTGGATGTAGAGCGTTGCTGCACAGCTATTTTCAGGTCTCTCCAGAGATGTTTGATCTGGTTCAAGTCCGGGCTCTGGCTGGACATTCAGAGACTTGTCGCGAAGCCACTCCTGCGTTGTCTTGGCTGTGTGCTTAGGATCGTTGTCCTGTTGGAAGGTGAACCTTCGCCCCAGTCTGAGGTCCTAAGCTCTCTGGAGCAGGTTTTCATCAAGGATCTCTCTGTACTTTGCTCTGTTCATGCAGCCTTAGAATGTTTTTAAAAATCAAAACATATAGCCCAACATTTGTATCACAACTAAAGTTGCATACATAACTCTAAAATTAAGCATATAGGAGGACCAGTTTCTGTCTTAACCGCTCAACACAGAATAGCCGCATGTGCGCACTCCCTCTGAAATTATTTGGTGAAAATATCCTTTGTATTTTATTCAGCTATGTTCAATTGTATTCTTCATACTATAAAATAATATTAAATAATGCCCAGAATTCTAAGCAAATCTTGTCTGCTAAATGAACTAGTGTGGCCCACAGCCATATGGCATAGCCAGATCAGGACCTAACATATGGACAACTCAGAATGTGCTATTCTGTTCTTCTGAAATAGACTACATTTTCTTCATATCATGTTTCTGTAGACCTGTCTAATCAGTGGCTATGCGTGGAAGCCAGGAGATGCTTAATGCGTTTGTTGATTAACGGTCAATTACCGTGAGACCGGCAGTTATTTGCTGGACAATCACAGGCTGACAAACTAATGACCGCCACAGCCCTAACCTCCTCTCTTCTTGTGTCAGTCTGGAGGTCCTAGGGTCAAGCACGAAAGGACTGAAGGAGAGGAGGACCCACGGCACAGCAGAGACATCCACACTGGAGCATCTGGAGCGCCCCCTGTAGCCACGGAGGACCCCACCACCGCCTCAGCGCAGCCCAGGACCCAATGCAGCATCACGGAGGTCAGTGGAACGCCGAACGCCGTCCTCAAGTCAGAGACAGACACCAAGACTTTAACTGTAACACACAGGCTCTTACAAACAGGATCTGACCACATATCGGACCCAAAGAGACTGGTGGTGGGACCAATGGGCTGTCCTCCTGCTCCCGGGTCAGAGTATTTACCGGTATTTCACCAGAGCCAGAGGATGGTTAATTCCTGTGGGGATGGTGATGCGTTAGACACTGGCGGTGATGATCTGTCTTGTTCTTACACTACAGAGATGGACCCTGGCAACATATCCTTGGGTTTAGAGACACAGACTGATCTGTCTAGAGGGGACTGGAACCAGTACAGTAGTAGTGTATACTCTGAAGGGTGCCTAGATAAGAAAGGGGAGGGTCTGGTCGTAGAGGAAGTGACTGTGAAAGTAGAGGGCGACGTTCCTCCCACATGGAATGCCGATAGTCACCTAGGAGACGGACACTCACAGGGAAGAGATTTCTTAGATTACAGGGAAAGCTTAGAGACAAATCAAAATGTCGCCACCCACTCCCTTTTACACACGTTCAGGGATCGCGACCCAGTGTCCATGTCGATGGGGCCTTCCGATTCATACGGCCACATCCTTTTCGATCAGGTATTGAAGTCAAATGACAGGGCTAGAGCCCAGGCTCAGGGAGGGGGAGCAACATCAGGCAATAGTAAAGAGAAACGGTTCCTCTGCATGTTCTGTAACAAAGGCTTCAGCTGCCCCCAGACAGTGGAGGTCCACCAGAGGATCCACACAGGGGAGAAACCCTACAGCTGTACCCAGTGTCACATGCGCTTCGCCCAGTCTGGCAGCCTGAAGAGGCACCAGAGGGTCCACACAGGTGAGAAACCCTACAGCTGCCCCCAGTGTGAGAAGAAGTTCTCCCACCAGCACCATCTGAAGACACACCTCAAGGTCCACACAGGAGAAAGGCCGTTTGCCTGTACGTACTGCGGGAAGAGGTTCTCAGAGAGGAGCTACCTCAAGATACACCAGCAGAAAAACCATTCCACTCTATAACATACAGTGGGGAAAAAAAGTATTTAGTCAGCCACCAATTGTGCAAGTTCTCCCACTTAAAAAGATGAGAGAGGCCTGTAATTTTCATCATAGGTACACGTCAACTATGACAGACAAAATGAGGAAAAAAAATCCAGAAAATCACATTGTAGGATTTTTTATGAATTTATTTGCAAATTATGGTGGAAAATAAGTATTTGGTCAATAACAAAAGTTTCTCAATACTTTGTTATATACCCTTTGTTGGCAATGACACAGGTCAAACATTTTCTGTAAGTCTTCAAAAGGTTTTCACACACTGTTGCTGGTATTTTGGCCCATTCCTCCATGCAGATCTCCTCTAGAGCAGTGATGTTTTGGGGCTGTCGCTGGGCAACACGGACTTTCAACTCCCTCCAAAGATTTTCTATGGGGTTGAGATCTGGAGACTGGCTAGGCCACTCCAGGACCTTGAAATGCTTCTTATGAAGCCACTCCTTCATTGCCCGGGCGGTGTGTTTGGGATCATTGTCATGCTGAAAGACCCAGCCACGTTTCATCTTCAATGCCCTTGCTGATGGAAGGAGGTTTTCACTCAAAATCTCACGATACATGGCCCCATTCATTCTTTCCTTTACACGGATCAGTCGTCCTGGTCCCTTTGCAGAAAAACAGCCCCAAAGCATGATGTTTCCACCCCCATGCTTCACAGTAGGTATGGTGTTCTTTGGATGCAACTCAGCATTCTTTGTCCTCCAAACACGACGAGTTGAGTTTTTACCAAAAAGTTCTATTTTGGTTTCATCTGACATTCTCCCAATCCTCTTCTGGATCATCCAAATGCACTCTAGCAAACTTCAGACGGGCCTGGACATGTACTGGCTTAAGCAGGGGGACACGTCTGGCACTGCAGGATTTTAGTCCCTGGTGGCGTAGTGTGTTACTGATGGTAGGCTTTGTTACTTTGGTCCCAGCTCTCTGCAGGTCATTCACTAGGTCCCCCCGTGTGGTTCTGGGATTTCTGCTCACCGTTCTTGTGATCATTTTGACCCCACGGGGTGAGATCTTGCGTGGAGCCCCAGATCGAGGGAGATTATCAGTGGTCTTGTATGTCTTCCATTTCCTAATAATTGCTCCCACAGTTGATTTCTTCAAACCAAGCTGCTTACCTATTGCAGATTCAGTCTTCCCAGCCTGCTGCAGGTCTACAATTTTGTTTCTGGTGTCCTTTGACAGCTCTTTGGTCTTGGCCATAGTGGAGTTTGGAGTGTGACTGTTTGAGATTGTGGACAGGTGTATTTTATACTGATAACAAGTTCAAACAGGTGCCATTAATACAGGTAACGAGTGGAGGACAGAGGAGCCTCTTAAAGAAGAAGTTACAGGTCTGTGAGAGCCAGAAATCGTGCTTGTTTGTAGGTGACCAAATACTTATTTTCCACCATCATTTGCAAATAAATTCATTAAAAATCCTACAATGTGATTTTCTGGAATTTTTTTTCTCAATTTGTCTGTCATAGTTGATGTGTACCTATGATGAAAATTACAGGCCTCTCTCATCTTTTTAAGTGGGAGAACTTGCACAATTGGTGGCTGACTAAATACTTTTTTCCCCCACTGTATATAGTAACCATTCCACTCTATAGCTTCTGACGTTTAGATCAAACCCTGCATTAAAGACAGATACATTTTCATTGTTGTCAGCAGAAAATATCCACAGATGCATTTGGAATAACGAGAGTAACAGATTTCAGTGTTGAATATTCCTGGGTAGAATATTGCATCCAGACATTGTGTGATATATAAGGCATATATTAGCCTAAAATGTCTGTTACATAGTGTTTGTACTGTGTAGGCTAAATGAAGTTCACATGCCTATTTCATTACTTCCATTCAACTATTTAATTTTTTCCCATGACACTTTAAATGAGATAATAAATATTTTAGCTGAGACGTGTATGTGTGGTTTTCATATGGTGTATTTAAAACTTGTTTGTTTCATGAACACAAAAGTGTACTTTTCATTCTAAGACTTTCATTGACTCTTTAGTATACATCACATCTGATCTCACCCTATTCTACATACACCCAGCAGCGCTTTATAACCAATATAGACTTACTAAATATACCTACACATATCCCCACACTAACAAACACCTACTGTACATGTCAAAATAGTTTAGTCAGGTTTGTCTGATAACTTTTGACTTATCATAGCGGACTTATTTTTACCCACATCATATTTATGTCCACCATGATGGGTTTAACAACAATGAAGTCATTCTGTAGCTACAGTATAGGACTCAAATGTAGTGGGGATGGGTAAACACTCCATGTTGAACGTGTGTTTATTTTCTGTGTGTACGTACCTGAGGGAGTCTATGTCTGTGTAATATGTATCACCTGTCTCTTCCAGGAGGAGGAGGGTCCAGAGGTGCTGCTGGTGAAGGAGGAGGGATGTGAGGAGGGTCTGGGGAACACTGAGGGGACCATGGTCATAGATGACAACCAGACTACACCTCCTGAACCCACAAAGGAACCAGCTGAGCAGCATAGGACCACACACAGTCTCACTGAGGTGAGCCCACTGTGAACTACTGTCTGAATGGTATTAGGTCAGGGCCCGTATCCACAAAGCCTCTCAGAGTAGGAGTGCTGAACTAGGATCAGTTTTGCCTTTTAGATCATAATGAATAAGATTATATGGAAATATCCTAGATCAGCACTCCTACTCTGAGACTCTTTGTGGATACGGGCCCAGGTCTTGATTCATTTTGTCTTACGTGTGGGGCCATGCCTTTGAATTATCAAACCATTAAAAGTGTCAACTAATCAAATTATACATTATTTTCATAGTACTCATAGCCATCCCTAATTGCCCAATCAGAAGATGCTCCATAGCAGGGTGCTCATATCAGATTTCTTGATCCAATATCCTCTCACTCTGTATCTTTTACAGTCAGTAGACATGGAGGATGGGAAGCCTGATCTGCTGCTAGTCAAAGAGGAGACAATAGAAGACGGACCAGAGAGCATTGATCTGCTGAGTGGACTAAAGATGGGGGAGCAAGGTAAGGGAGACATACATATACAGAACATAATAGATATACTTCAATGGGAATAGTGATGCACCTGGCTATTGTTTTTTCTTAATTCATAAAATGAAATCAATACAACTTGTTTAAATACAAAAACACAATGTATGAACTTGTAATTGACAAAGTTTTTAAAAACTCCACATGTAGAGTTCTCTGGCATGTTTGTAAAGTTTATTTTGTAACCTCATCCTGCAGGTGGTTGGCTGGAAGCTAACAGAGGAGACTGAGCAGCCATCTTGGATTCCCAGACCCAGAGTGGTGCAGCCAAGGGCCCAGGGGACATCATTGAGCAGGCCAGGACCAGAGGCGACATAGTGGAGGTCAATGGATGGGACAGGGTCCTCAACTCTGGGCTGGGAAACAGAGAGTCGAACACAAAACAACAACCAAACAGTCTCCATGATAACAGTCTGGTTGAGACCAGGGCAAGGCGTAGATTTGGTCTGCAAGGACGGGGAGGTGTCCGTATGCGGCTCGACAGAACAGACACAGACTCTGCTAGTGATGCTCCGTCCTGCTCCTATAGTTGTGATTCAGAGAGACTGATGGTGCCTCAGGTTAACCCCCTAACAGGTGCTGCCTTCAGCCTGCCTTCTATAGGATCTATCAACTGGAACATGGACCCTGCGACAACACAGACACTCCCTGGCTTTCATCCTCCTCACACTCTCCTAATGTTAAACCAGACCTCAGACAATGCCAGTGCCTCAACACTAAATGGCTACACAAGCCCATTGACAAATGACAGTGGTAGTGATGCTATCAGCAGATCCGGTGGTAAAGAGAAGCGCTTCCCATGTTCGTTCTGTGGGAAAGTCTTCAGTTTCTGCAAACAGATGGAGATCCACTAGAGGATGCACACGGGGGATAAACAGTTTGGCTGCCCCTTGTGTGAGAAGATATTCTCCCACCAGAACCAGCTGAAATGCACCTGAAGGTCCACACGGGAGAAAGGCTGTTCGTCTGTACGCACTGCGGGAAGAGGTTCTCAGAGAGGAGCTTCCTCAGGATACACCAGCAGAAAACGCACACGGTCCATGTATAGAGTATTGTAATGTAGTACTAGTTAGTTTGTAGTTCATTCGGTTGGTTTTTGATGTATAGGGAACTGGATGAGGTGAACTTAAGAAATTTAGATACTGGTGTTTTATAGTGAGAAGGATTGTGCCTTAATTCATGTTTACTTGAAATGAAGGTGTGTAATGTAATGTTAAACCTTTTCCAAACTATTCAAAAATGTATTTGATCAAAGCGAGGGTATCAGATTTACAGAAAATGTTAAGTGTTAACATAGTGAGAAGTTATTCTACTTGACATGTATCGTTTTGTGCAATAAAAGTACTGTACTTCAAATGATGTTAGTGTATGACCATTTTGTTGAAATAAAATACAAAATTGACTGTGCTGACTGGCTTGGATATGTTTTTATTGTTGCAGGGACTGAGTTTCCCTTATCTCAGTCTAACCAAAACATTCTACTTAATTCTTGAATCAACACATATGGATTTAAAAATAAATAATGGCTCCATAATAGGCTTGACTGTGGTTAGCATTTTTTTTTTACATCATGTCATGTTTCTGTGTGTACAGCAAAGAGTTTCTTATTAACCTTTATGCTTTTCTGTACAATCTTTGTTTGCAGTCCATGAAGACCTGTAGATATCCAGTGTTACTGGTGGGAGAGAGTGGACCTCTGAGGTGGCTAGTCACAAACCCTGATCCTGGATCAGGAGCCATCGCTCTTCCTTCCTGAGTCGGGACCAGGACCCAACCGCGAAGGACCGAGACTTCACCACAACATAGAACACGACAGGTGGAGTGAACAATCTCTCCTGGTGGTCATCAGAGAGACCGAGGCTCCAGTCAGGGATCCAGTCTGCAGCCCAGACCCTTCTCTTCACAGTCTCAATGCAGGGATGAAGCAGGGCCTGGTGCTGATAGCGATAGACCCTCCTGTTCCTATGATACAAACACCACAGTATCCATGATGAACAGAGGTCACCTTGGACTTCAGAGAGTGGTGGGAGACCCCCCTGATGGTAGTTTATCAGGAAGTCTGTCTTCTCCTTCAGCGTCACGTTTAATGCCTGGTGACTGGATTCATAGAAGACCTGGGCCTGGGTCTAGCCTTCCTCAGTTACCTCAGGGTTACCCCACCAATACAGACAGGGTCAGGATGGGCGTTCACCACAAGAGGTACCTAGCCTATAACACAGCACACAATCCCAACAACACCCAAACAATGGCTAGAGGTCAAGGAGGAAGCTCAATGACTAAGGAGGGCTTCTTTTTCCTGAGTATCCTTATCAGACATAGGAGTGTCCACAATAGGGAGAAATCGTAGCAGTGTGGCTTGAGATGACCCATTCCCATTCAACATTCTCTGATGTGTAGACCTCCAACCATCTTTGTTGTACGTTTTGAAAGTTGAAATTTCTATGTTATTCCCATTTTAGTACCTTATCAGCCACCCTGTATTCAAGAGCATGCTGTGTCCCAACCGATGGCAGGCACAACACAAACACCTCAGATTATGTTAAACTGGGTCTAAGATACAACATATGCAAAAAAAGAGTTTGAGGTTTTAAATAATTGAAGTTGAAGGTTAAATGTAAAAAAAAAATGTTAAGACATTATCAAACAGTTTGACAATACTGTTTGTACGTTTTTAAATTACATCAACCACAACCGTTTATCTTTTCCAGTGATGAAGACATGGATGTCTCATGGCATGGTGGGGTATGCAAAATGGTTAAACCTTGAGCGCCTGTTTTGGCATTAAGTTCCAAAAAGTCACTTTCTGACCACTTCTACCATGGGCAGATATGTATGGAAAGTTTCATTCAAATCAAAAAGGGTTTTATAGGAGGCTAATTAAACACATACCCCTCATTAACTTGTCATTTGAAACAGACTTGTAAATTCCTGTATTTAGACACAGTAAACATAGGCTAGATGAAAGGACAGTTTAATATTTACCGTACTGAGGTGATGTAGATGGAATAAAGTAATTATATTGTAATGTATTTTATTCTACTCTATTGCTGCTAACACACTGTTCTTTAAACAAGTGATCTAAGCTTGAAAGACTGATCATGAATAGGAGATCAGCAGTACCGTATTTTAAAGAACAGCGCGCATACGCTTTTCATTTAGCCACACCCTTTGAGCTACAACATCCTTTCTCTTCCGTATAAACGGAAGTAAACAGTAACTAAGAATAATTTCTACGTTAGTGTTTTTGTTGTTATTTAGACGTTTATTAACACCCTGGAATTCAAAGTATGACTCATTTAACTGCACAGCATCACATACTTACCCCATGTAGTCTTTAATCCGCGTTGGAGACAGGACTTGGTTAATATATGTTAGCTATCTAGGTAACGCTACCTAGCTGCTAAATTGGTTATGGCTGCTAACTGTATGGTTTTTCACACTCAAATAGCCTCCATAATGGAGGTGTTAGCGAATGCCGCCGTGGCAGAGGTCTGTAAACTCGTAGACGACGACTATGCAGTGTTTCGTTTGGAAATAACTCAAAGCCAGAAAGAAAACAGTGCATTGCGGAGGAATCTACAGCTACTTGAACTGAAATTGTCACGGGAGCGCGCAGAAAGGACAATGCGAGAGCGCGTCCTTGCCAGTCGTCCAAGAAATGTCAAGATCTCCGACCGATACAGAGGAATGGCAAGAGGTAACTACATTTTGAAGAAGGCCAAAAATGCCGGGCCTGTCGCCGGTTCTTCTCTGCGCATGTGTCATGTTAGATGCGTTAACCATATATGTTTAACCAGAATTGGGTCTTGGTCAGTTTTTGGATAGGTGGTATGCAATAATTCATCTGATTACTTAGCTAGCTATCTTGCGCAAAGCCACAATATAACTTAACCAAATTCTTGATTTACTGCATTTCCTATTATTTACTCAATGAAAACAATGTGATACATGGAACATAATGTATTGATCAATAAATAGCTTGTGTTACCTTACATTCTTGCCAATGCTAGGCAGTGTCAATAGTGTACAATATAGCGTTGAGCATTGACAGTACCGAACCTAACCACCTCTTTTCCCCCAATCACTCTCTCAGGTGAAGGACATCACACTGGAGGCCACAGGAGTTTTGTGAAGCCAGCGGGACACAGTACATGGAGAGATGACCAACCAATCACTGTTGATGAGGGGAGTGAAACCACAACCCAGCACGTTATTGTGATAGAGGTTAGTGTAATAGTGTTACATAAAAATTACAGTACATCAAATGTGATCAGTTTATTTCATTAAGACTCCCCTCAGCTATTCACTTGCTTACATGTACATCCTTATTTATCTGCCATAGGGGAGCTTGTGAGACTTCCCTATGACATTGTTATCTAATTCAACTCAATACCAGTAACAACCTCCTCTCTTCTTGTGTCAGGATGCAGAGGCTGCAGGTCCTGGGGTCAAGCAGGAGAGGACTGAAGGAGAGGAGGACCCACGGCACAGCAGAGACATCCAGACTGGAGCGGCTGGAGCGCCCCCTGAAGCCACGGAGGACCTCAACACCGCTGCCGCCGTGCCCAGGACCCGACGCAGCATCACGGAGGTCAGTGGAACGGCGAACTCCGTCCTCAAGTCAGAGACAGACACTGAGACTTTAACTGTAACACACAGCCTCTTACACACAGGATCTGACCACAGATCAGACCCAGAGGGACTGGGGCTGGGGAGACTGGGCTGTCCTCCTGCTCCTGGCTCAGAGTATTTACCGGTATTTCACCAGAGCCAGAGGACGGTTCATTCCCATGGTGATGGTGACGTGTTACACTCTGGCAGTGATGATCCGTCTTGTTCATACGCTACAGAGATGGACCCTGGCAACATGCCCTTGGGTTTAGAGACACAGAGTGATCTGTCTAGAGGGGACTGGAACCAGTACAGTAGTAGTGTATACTCTGAAGGGTGCCTAGATAAGAAAGGGGAGGTTATAGTGGTAGATGAGGTGACTGTGAAAGTGGAGGGCGACGCTCCAATGACATGGAATGCGGACGAGACTCACTTAGGAGAAGGACACTCGCAGGGCAACTCCAATGACTTCTTAGACTACAGGGAAAGCTTAGAGACAAATCTAAATGTCCCGACCCACTCACCTTTACACACGTTCAAGGATCGCGACCCAGTGTCCACATCGATGGGGCCTTCCGATTCACACGGCCGCGTCCTTTTCGATCAGGAATTGAACTCAAACGACAGGGCTAGAGCCCAGGCTCAGGGAGGGGGAGACACATCAGGCAACAATAAAGAGAAACGGTTCCTCTGCATGTTCTGTAACAAAGGCTTCAGCTGCCTCCAGAAGGTGGAGATCCACCAGAGGGTCCACACAGGAGTGAAACCCTTCAGCTGTACCCAGTGTCACAGACGCTTCACCCAGGCTGGCACCCTGAAGAGGCACCAGAGGGTCCACACAGGGGTGAAACCCTTCAGCTGTACCCAGTGTCACATGCGCTTCGCTCAGGCTGGTGACCTGAAGAGGCATCAGAGGGTCCACACAGGGGAGAGGCCGTTTGCCTGTATGCTCTGCGGGAAGAGGTTCTCAGAGAGGAGATACCTCAGGATACACCAGCAGAAAAACCATTCCACTCTATAACATAAAGTAACCATTCCACTTGATAGCTTCTGACATTTAGATCAAACCCTGCATTAAAGGTAGACTCAGCGGGATGACATAGATGCACAAAGTAAACCTCAGGAGTAGGTCAATTTCTACAACAACTAAGAGCGTTGTAGTGCAAGGCCAAGACATTGTGGGATATACAGTGCCTTCAGAAAGTATTCACACCCTTTTACTTTTTCCACATTTTGTTGTGTTACAGCCGGAATTTAAAATGGATTAAATTGAGATTTTGTGTCACCGGCCTACACACAATACACCATAATGACTAAATTAAATCTGCTTAACAAATCATGTAATAAGTTGCATGGAGTCACTCTGTGTGCAATAATAGTGTTTAACATGATTTTTGAATGACTACCTCATCTCTGTACCCTACACATACAATTATCTGTAAGGTCCCTCAGTCGAGCAGTGACTTTTAAGAACAGATTCAACCACAAAGACCAGGAGGCTGTCTGAAGGAATTGATGAGTGTTGGAATAAATATATACACAAATGTACAGTGTAAATGTTTGAGGTCCTCCAATCAGGGGTGGGGATGGGGATGGGATTATTGTATGTTTTGTGTTCCGGCATCTCGGGCCGGTGGGGGCAAGCGCACCCTCTGGGAGCGGCCATTTTGTGTTGTCTGTATTGTTTTAAAGAAAAAAAATTATTTATATATATATATATATATATATGCATACACCCACAGTGCATTCGGAAAGTATTCAGACCCCTTGACTTTTTCCACATTTTGTTACGTTACAGCCTTATTCAAAAATTGATGAGAAAAATAACTATTTAATCCATCTACACAACAATACCCCTTAATGGCAAAGCGAAAACAGGTTTTTAGAAAAATTCATTCCAAAGAGTTCAATCTTGGTTTCATCAGACCAGAGAATCTTGTTTCTCATGGTCTGAGAGTCCTTTAGGTGCCTTTTGGCAAACTCTAAGAGGGCTGTCATGTGCCTTTTACTGAGGAGTGGCTTCCGTCTGGTCACTCTACCATAAAGTGTGCAAAGCTGTAATCAAGGCAAAGGGTGGCTATTTGAAGAATCTCAAAAATAAAATATATTTTGATTTGTTTAATACTTTTTTGGTTGCTATATGATTCCATATGTGTTATTTCATAGTTTTGATGTCTTCACTATTACTCTACAATGTCAAAAATAGTAAAAATAAAGAAAAACCCTTGAATGAGTAGGTGTGTCCAAACTTTTGACTGGTAGTATATATATATATATATATATATATAGATAGATAGATAAGACCAGGGAGGTTTTTCCAATACCTCACAAAGAAGGGCACCTATTGGTAGATGGGTAAAAAAAAAAGAAGCAGGCATTGAATATCCCTTTGAGCATGGTGACGTTATTAATTACACTTTGGATGATGTATCAATACACCCAGTCACTGCGTCCTTCCTAACTCCGTTGCCGGAGAGGAAGGAAACCGCTCAGGGATTTCACCATGAGTCCAATGGGGACTTTAAAACAGTTACAGAGTTTAATGGC
The DNA here is from genome assembly GCF_964263955.1 of Coregonus lavaretus. Classification (NCBI taxonomy): domain Eukaryota; kingdom Metazoa; phylum Chordata; class Actinopteri; order Salmoniformes; family Salmonidae; genus Coregonus; species Coregonus lavaretus. Next base: position 887,890 of record NW_028167177.1, on the reverse strand, counting down.
TGTGATAGGAGAAAACTGAGGATGGATCAGCACAATTGTAGTTACTCCACAATACTAACCTAAATGACAGAGTGAAAAGAAGGAAGCCTGTACAGAATAAAAATATTCTAAAACATGCATCCTGTTTGCAATAAGGCACTAAAGTAAAACTGCAAAGAAAGTGGCAAATACAATGTCCTGAATACAAAGCGTTATGTTTGGGGCAAATCCAACACAACATCACGGAGTACCACTCTTCATATTTTTTTCAAGCATGGTGGTGGCTGCATCATGTTATGGGTATGCTTGTCATCGACATGTGGAATAAGTCAAGGGCTATGAATACTTTCTGAAAGCACTGTATAAGGCATGAGTATACCAAACATTAGAAACACCTTCTTAATATTGCGTGTGTCCCCCCCCCCCCCCCCCTTTGCCCTCAGAACAGCCTCAATTCGTTCGTTTATGGACTCTACAAGGCGTTGAAAGCGTTCCACAGGGATGCTGGGCCATGTTGACTCCAATGCTTCCCACAGTTGTGTCAAGTTGGCTGGATGTCCTTTTGGATAGTGGACCATTCTTGATACACACAGGAAACTGTTGAGCGTGAAAAACCAAGCAGCATTGCAGTTCTTGACACAAACCAATGCGACTGGCACCTACTACCCCGTTCAAAGGCACTTAAATCTTTTATCTTGCCCATTCACCCTCTGAATGGCACACATACACAATCCATGTCTCAAGACTTACAAATCCTTCTTTAACATGTCTCCTCCCCTTCATCTACACTGATTTTAAGTGGATTCATCAAGTGACATCAATAAGGGATCATAGACTGATCAGGTGAAAGCTATGTCATAGAAAGAGCAGGTATTCTTAATGTTTGTTATGAGTTTCTCTGGTATCAAGGATGAAGGATACAATAATATATTTAACACTTAGATGGAGAGTTGATACATGTATTTAATGTACGGCACCGGGTTCGTATAACAAACGGCACGTGCGTTGCCCTTTGTCATCTGAACTCCCCACCGGATTCAACATATCAAGATACACGTGGGTTGCATCTCACTATTCGAATGATAGGCACACAAAATCTCTCAGTTTATATACTGCTTTGCAAGGTAATTCTATCCAACAGTTGCCAACCATTATTAGAATACACTCCCAACTACAATAGTATCACCCTATATGGTATCATCTTGCAACCTAGTCATGAAATTCCATCACATACTCCTTCTAAGATTAGCACCAGTGGCCCCCCAGTCTTCCTTGGCACGCATACCTTCTGGCACCCACCAGTGACAGATATAAATACATGGAATGTCCTCATCCTCAAAATCCTATGCAGCACAATATGAAAGACATTAACAAATCCTGTATAAAAAACACGTAATATCAATGTTTGTATACTCAGTGTACAGTATAAGCTTAAAAAGTATCTTAGGCCTACATATTGTGTTTGTACTGTGTAGGCTATATGATGTTCACAAATGCCTGTTTCATTACTTCCATTCAACTAGTTAATTGTTTTCCCATTACACTTTTAATGAGAAAATGAATGCAGTTCATCAAGTTCATGCAGATATTTTGTTAAGACGTGTTTGTCTGGTTTGCATATGGTGTATTTAAAACTTGTTTATGGTTAATAAACACAAAATGGGACTTTTCATTCCAAGACTTTCATTGAGACTCTCTTTAATATACATCACTTCTGATCTCACCCTATTCTGCATACACCCAACAGTGCTTTATAACCATTATACACTTACTAAATATACCTACACACTAACAAACACCTACTGTACACGCCAAAATAGTTTAGTCTGACTTTTGACTTATCATTGCTGGCTTTTTTTTTTATCCACATGATGGGTTTAACAACAGTATGTCTATTTTTCTGTATATCTAATAGGGCCGGAACGATACCAGTTTCGCGATATTCTTTAGTGTCGTGACAAGGAAACAAAACACGAAGCGGATTTATATTTTTTAGGAAAACAGCCCTAATGTTGAAAACAAACATAATTGTGTTTTCATCCAGAGTCACATTTATTTATTTTCCATAACACACAATATACAGCAGGTTTTTAAAGGACCAAAGAGTCCTTTAAAGGAAATGGTTCCAATCGTTTTTCCACCATTCATTTTTCCCAAAGGGGATTTTAGATACACTTAAAATAAGGGCTGTATTTCGTGTAGGCTTACCTGGCGTGACTCTTTGATAACCATGTAAATCTCTCTAGGACAAGGTGACTTTTATCAATTATATTGTGCTGTATTTATCCCCCCAAAATGAAATGCTAATTAGCTGCTAATGTGGCTATCATAAAGAACTACAAATGCCATGATGATCTGGACGAGACTACCAAGTCGAGGCAAATGTAAGATTCTCTGGATTAACTATCTAATGTTAGCTACATTTAGTAATGATTAAATTGGCTACATTTCTTTAAATGGACAATTGTGAACTGTCTCGTGCAAGTAAATTGACACAATACCTGTTAGCAAAGGTGTCAACTAGAGATGGCGTGCAGGAGTTGCAGGGATTTGTAGTCTTGCATGATGTCTACTTTGATGTTAATTAGCATTTTCGAATCTGAGAGTAAATAGTGCAAAATATATTGATAAAAGTCACCTTGTCCGAGAGAGATTTACATGGTTATAAAAACGTCACGCCGGGTAAGCCTACACGAAACACAGCCCTTATTTTAAGTGTTTCTAAAATCCCCTATGGGAAAAATGAATAGTAGAAAAACGAACTATTTCGCAGTTTGACCGCTAGGTTTTCTGGGTATTATGACACCTCCACAATGGGGCTCTATGGGCATGATGCCTCTGCCCCAACCAATGGCATTTCTTAAAATAGGTCAAATTCAAGGTTTGCTTTTCTTCCGATGGTCTGTAGCAAAATGTTGTGTGCCAATATTGTATTGATGCGTCCTTGACAAGGCTACTAGCTACTACTGTTAGACAACATCCCACGTTTTTGTTTCTCTTTCCCACACATCCATGTGCTTGGAAAAAATGTAAATGAGGTCCTTACAATATGTACGTTTATCGTACATCGTAAGAAAAAAAAAACAGAAGAGCCTTATGGATTTGTCAGACGTGTGCTACAATTTAGCGTTCTGTCATGTGCAAATAAATCAACTTTTTTAATTGGCTGATACGCATTTTGAGCCTGAGAAACTATTTCAATGTAAATAGTTGTTTATGTTTGCAAGTATGGCCCCGCAATGTTTAAAGTGTGTTTATTATCTGTGTGTAACGTACCTGAGGGAGTGTATGTCTGTGTAATCTGTATCACCCCTCTCTTCCAGGAGGAGGAGGGTCCAGAGGTGCTTCTGGTGAAGGAGGAGGGGTGTGAGGAGGGTCTGGGGAACCCTGAGGGGACCATGATCATGGAGGACAACCAGACTACACCTCCTCCTGAACCCACAGAGGAACCAGCTGAGCAGCACAGGACCACACACAGTCTCACTGAGGTGAGCCCACTGTGAACTACTGTCTGAATGGTATTAGCTCAGGGCCCATATCCACAAAGCCTCTCAGAGTAGGACTGCTGATCTAGGATCAGTTCTGCCTTTAAGGTCATAATGAATAAGACTACAGTAGGTAGACAGGTGGTGACCTGATCCTCAATCAGCACTTCTACTCTGAGATGCTTTGTGGATATGGCCCAGGTCGTGATTAAAGTGTAGGACCATGCCTTTGCATTATCAAACCATTAAAGAGTGTCTAGTAATCAAATGTACTAACACGTTTGCATAGTGTCAAATCAACTAATTGCCCAATCAGAAGATGCTCCATAGCAGGGTGCTCAGATACAGAGTCTTTGAGTGGAAAATCTATTAGACAGTGCAAGAGCTGCTGCGGCAGCATCTTGTGGTGCTTTCAAGACAACTGACAACTGGGAACTTCAGGTCTGAGCCAAGGTGAATGCACCAATTTGTAAGTCGCTCTGGATAAGAGCGTCTGCTAAATGACGTAAATGTAAATGTAGAAAGAGGACCGAGTTGGAATTCCGAGTTGGGTGACTGTTCAAAACGGATTTTCCCAGTTGGAGCAAATTATTTTCCTGCGTCACACACCACTTTGCAATGAGCTGGAGGCAGTATAGAAGAATAGAATAGAATAGTATGCATTTTGAAAACATACACTTAATTGTTTGGAACCTGAACGTTTTAATACATATTATGAGGCATAGCTTACATTGCTTGAAAGTAGCATATTAGATCTCCTCTCTTTCTACATTTCTAACGGATATTTTCATCTCTGTCACCTGAAACTGCTCGCTTGTGAAGTGCCCTTTTGAGCACAGTGTTTTCCCGCTAATTGCATTATGGAACGAACATTTGTGGGTAGACTACTGCCTTGCTGCGCTTATAATATGAAGATATAATAGTTTATGAACATTTTAAGCTAAACGTTCTAATCTGTTGCATCAGCCTCGTTGCTTTTTAACGTTTTTTTGATGTAGCCTAGTTCTACTGGTTGGATGAATTTGGGATCTATCGTCCCACAACTGTCCCAGGGTCTGTTTGGAATAGGCTACTTCTTTCTCGACAAGCTGACCAATAGAATAGGTAACCTAAACTTTTCTACTTCAGTAGATTGACATAGGCTAGCGATTTTGCTGTTTGTTACTCGTCTTGTTGGCTGAGGAAAAGTAAATATGGACAGTTATTCTAATATGTTCAAAGTGCACATCAGAATTCAGTAAGAAGGACCGCAGATCGTTGCATCCTCGACTTGCATGTTCTGTTAATATGAACTACCATATTCTAAATGTGATTTATTTCATTCTGAGCACCGTGGTTGGTGGCTCCTTAATTGGGGAGAAGGGGCTCGTGGTAATGGCTGGAGCGGAATAGGTGGAATGTTATAAAATACATCAAACACATGGTTTCCATTTGATGCCATTCCATTTGCTCCATTCCGGCCATTATTATGAGCCGTTCTCCCCTCAGTAGCCTCCTGTTGTGGGTGGACGCCCTATTCAGGTTACGCACCCAATGCATATTGGTCCGGTATATTTCTCAAATGTCTGCTAAATTAAAATGTTGCCGGTCAAATGTCCGGCGCCACACTTTCCTAACAGAAACCCTGCTCTGTATCTCTTACAGTCAGTAAACATGGAGAATGGGAAGCCTGATCTGCTGCTAGTCAAAGAGGAGACAATAGAAGACGGACCAGAGAGCATTGATCTGCTGAGTGGACTAAAGATGGGGGAGCAAGGTAAGGAAGAAATACATATAGCCTACATACAGTAATAGATTATCAATGGGAATAGTGATGCGCCTGGCTATTATATTTTCTTCATTCATAAAATTAAATCAATACAACTTATGTTTACATACAGAAACACATCATGTATGAACTTGACCAGATAATTGAGAGAGAAAAAACTCCATATGTAGAGTTTTCTCTGCCATGTTTGTAAAGTCTATTTTGTAACCTCTTCCTGCAGGTGGTTGGCTGGAGGATGACAGAGGAGACTGGGCGGCCATCTTGGATTCCCAGACCGGTGAAGCCAAGGGCCCGGGGGATGACATCACCGAGCAGGCCAGGAACAGAGGCGACATAGTGGAGGTCAGTGGATGGGACAGCGTCCTCAACTCTGGGCTGGGGAACAACACTGTTAACCACAACCAAAAACAGAGAGTTGAACACAAAACAACAACCAAATTTAGTCTCCATGACAACAGACTGGCTGAGACCAGGACGAGACATAGATTTGGTCCGGGGGGACGGGGAGGTGTCCATATGCAGCTGGAGAGAACAGATACAGACTCGGCTAGCGATGCTCCGTCCTGCTCCTATAGTTGTGATTCAGAGAGACTGATGGCGCCTCAGGTTAACCACCTAACAGGTGCTGCCTTCAGCCTGCCTTCTATAGGATCTATCAACTGGAACATGGACCCTGTGACAACACAGACACTCCCTGGTCTTCATCCTCCTCACACTCTCCTAATGTTAAACCAGACCTCAGACAATGCCAGTGCCTCAACACTGAGTGGCTACACAAGTCCATTGACAAATGACAGTAGTAGAGATGGAATCAGTAAAGCTGGCAGCGCCAAAGAGAAGAACTTCCCGTGTTCGTTCTGTGGGAAAGTCTTCAGTTTCCGCAAACAGGTGGAGATCCACCAGAGGATGCACACCGGGGAGAAACCGTTCGGCTGCCACCTGTGCCGGGCCAGTTTCTCTGACTCGTCCAACCTGAAGAGGCACCAGAGGGTCCACACAGGGGAGAAACCCTACAGCTGCCCCCAGTGTGAGAAGAGGTTCTCCCACCAGCCCCATCTGAAGAGGCACATGAAGATCCACACTGGAGAGAAGCCGTTCACCTGTACGCACTGCGGGAAGAGGTTCTCAGAGAGGAGCTACTTCAGGATACACCAGCAGAAAATGCACACCGCCCATGTATAGAGTATGGTGACGTAATTTACATTTTACATTTTAGTCATTTAGCAGACGCTCTTATCCAGAGCGACTTACAGTTAGTGAGTGCATACATTTTCATACTGGCCCCCCGTGGGAATCGAACCCACAACCCTGGCGTTTGCAACGCCATGCTCTACCAACTGAGCTACACGGGACTACGTCATGTAATGTAGTACTAGTTAGTTTGTTTGTAGATAAATATGTTGGTTTTGGATGTAGTAGGGAACTGGATGAGGTGAACTGAGGAAAGAATGAGTATGATGAGGCAGAGTAGATGATATGGTGATGGTTGGTGTAATGGTGTCTGTCAAAATGCTTCACTGATGAAAAGTGACAACCTTGTCCTGTTCTTTGATGCTGGTGTTTTATAATGAGGAAATTATAGTGCCTTAATTCATGTTTACTTGACATGAAGTAGTGAAGATGTGTGTAATGTAAACTTTCCAAAGTATTCTAAAATTAATTTGATCAAAGCAAGGGTACCAAATTTACAGAAAAGTTCAAGTGTTACCATAGTGTGAAAAGTTACAGTGGGGAAAAAAAGTATTTAGTCAGCCACCAATTGTGCAAGTTCTCCCACTTAAAAAGATGAGAGAGGCCTGTAATTTTCATCATAGGTACACGTCAACTATGACAGACAAAATGAGAAAACAAAATCCAGAAAATCACATTGTAGGATTTTTAATGAATTTATTTGCAAATTATGGTGGAAAATAAGTATTTGGTCAATAACAAAAGTTTCTCAATACTTTGTTATATACCCTTTGTTGGCAATGACACAGGTCAAACATTTTCTGTAAGTCTTCACAAGGTTTTCACACACTGTTGCTGGTATTTTGGCCCATTCCTCCATGCAGATCTCCTCTAGAGCAGTGATGTTTTGGGGCTGTCGCTGGGCAACACAGACTTTCAACTCCCTCCAAAGATTTTCTATGGGGTTGAGATCTGGAGAATGGCTAGACCACTCCAGGACCTTGAAATGCTTCCTACAAAGCCACGCCTTCGTTGCCCGGGCGGTGTGTTTGGGATCATTGTCATGCTGAAAGACCCAGCCACGTTTAATCTTCAATGCCCTTGCTGATGGAAGGAGGTTTTCACTCAAAATCTCACGATACATGGCCCCATTCATTTTTTCCTTTACACGGATCAGTCGTCCTGGTCCCTTTGCAGAAAAACAGCCCCAAAGCATGATGTTTCCACACCCATGCTTCACAGTAGGTATGGTGTTCTTTGGATGCAACTCAGCATTCTTTGTCCTCCAAACACGACGAGTTGAGTTTTTACCAAAAAGTTCTATTTTGGTTTCATCTGACCATATGACATTCTCCCAATCCTCTTCTGGATCATCCAAATGCACTCTAGCAAACTTCAGACGGGCCTGGACATGTATTGGCTTAAGCAGGGGGACACGTCTCGCACTGCAGGATTTGAGTCCCTGGCGGCGTAGTGTGTTACTGATGGTAGGCTTTGTTACTTTGGTCCCAGCTCTCTGCAGGTCATTCACTAGGTCCCCCCTTGTGGTTCTGGGATTTTTGCTCACCATTCTTGTGATCATTTTGACCCCACGGGGTGAAATCTTGCGTGGAGCCCCAGATCGAGGGAGATTATCAGTGGTCTTGTATGTCTTCCATTTCCTAATAATTGCTCCCACAGTTGATTTCTTCAAACCAAGCTGTATACCTAATGCAGATTCAGTCTTCCCAGCCTGGTGCAGGTCTACAATTTTGTTTCTGGTGTCCTTTGACAGCTCTTTGGTCTTGGCCATAGTGGAGTTTGGAGTGTGACTGTTTGAGGTTGTGGACAGGTGTCTTTTATACTGATAACAAGTTCAAACAGGTGCCATTAATACAGGTAACGAGTGGAGGACAGAGGAGCCTCTTAAAGAAGAAATTACAGGTCTGTGAGAGCCAAAAATCTTGCTTGTTTGTAGGTGACCAAATACTTATTTTCCACCATAATTTGCAAATAAATTCATTAAAAATCCTACAATGTGATTTTCTGGATTTTTTTTCCTCAATTTGTCTGTCATAGTTGACGTGTACCTATGATGAAAATTACAGTCCTCTCTCATCTTTTTAAGTGGGAGAACTTGCACAATTGGTGGCTGACTAAATACTTTTTTCCCCCACTGTATTGTACTTCATGTTATGTGAGTGTATGACCATTTTGTTGAAATTAAATACAAAATTGACTCTGTGCTGACTGACTAGGTTATTTTTGTTGCAGGGACTGAGTTTCCCTTATCTCATTGGAACAAAAACATTATACTTCATTCTTGAATCAACACATTTAAATAATAAACTCCAATGGCTCCATATTCTTAGGTACTTGAATCAATCCATTTTTTTCATAAAGCCCTTTTTCAGCAGTCACAAGGTGCTATACAGAAACCCAGCCTAAAACCCCAAACAGCAAGCAATGCAGATGTACAGTTGAAGTCGGAAGTTTACATACACTTAGGTTGGAGTCATTAAAACTCGTTTTTCAACCACTCCACAAATTTCTTGTTAACAAACTATAGTTTTGGCAAGTCGGTTAGGACATCTACTTTTTGCATTGTCGTATATGATGAATGGTGGCAATTATTGCTGTCAACAAAAAGAGTCCGCTCATACTGAACTTTGATCATAAAGTTTATTCAGATCACAAGCTTCAGCATTGATGACAGACTCGCGAGGTCTGGAGAGCAGTGTCCTCCCATTCTAGGGGCTGCTCTGGGGTTTATTGTCTAAAACCCTTCTTATATAGACAATACCAAAATAAGGGTTACCCCCTCTTCTGGCCAATCACCAGTCTCCCCTCGGGCGTCACCCTCCAAGCGGCACATTTCAAATAACATCATAAAACATCCCCCCTCTGACCTGAACAACCAACATTCTTTCAGTTCCATCTAAAACATTTAACAAAGGCATAATCTTCAGATACGATAGCATGACAAGTAATTTTTCCAACAATTGTTTACAGACAGATTATTTCACTTATAATTCACTGTATCACAATTCCAGTGGGTCCCCGGGAACACCCATACGTAAAAATGTATGCACACATGACTAAGTCGCTTTGGATAAAAGCGTCTGCTAAATGGCATATTATTTATTATTATTATTAACATACACTAAATTGACTGTGCCTTTAAACAGCTTGGAAAATTCCAGAAAATTATGTCATGGCTTTAGAAGCTTCTGATAGGCTAATTGACATTATTTGAGTCAATTGGATGTGTACCTGTGGATGTATTTCAAGGCCTATCTTCAAACTCAGTGCCTCTTTGCTTGACATCATGGGAAAATCAAAAGAAAGCAGCCAAGACCTCAGAAAACAAATTGTAGACCTCCACAAGTCTGGTCCAGCCTTGGGAGCAATTTCCAAATGCCTGAAGGTACCACGTTCATCTGTACAAACAATAGTACGCAAGTATAAACACCATGGGACCACGTAGCCGTCATACCGCTCAGGAAGGAGACGCGTTTGGTGCGAAAAGTGCAAATCAATCCCAGAACAGCAGCAAAGGACCTTGTGAAGATGCTGGAGGAAACAGGTACAAAAGTATCTATATCCACAGTAAAACAAGTTCTATATCGTCATAACCTGAAATGCCGCTCAGCAAGGAAGAAGCCACTGCTCCAAAACTGCCATAAAAAAGCCAGACTACGGTTTCCAACTGCACATGGGGACAAAGATTGTACTTTTTGGAGAAATGTCCTCTGGTCTGATGAAACAAAAATAGAACTGTTTGGCCATAATAACCATCGTTATGTTTGGAGGAAAAAGGGGTTGGCTTGCAAGCCGAAGAACACCATCCTATAGAAAATGTGTGGGCAGAACTGAAAAAGCGTGTGCGAGCAAGGAGGCCTACAAACCTGACTCAGTTACACCAGCTCTGTCAGGAGGAATGGGCCAAAATTCACCCAACTTATTGTGGAAGGCTACCCGAAACGTTTGACCCAAGTTAAACAATTTATAGGCAATGCTACCAAATACTAATTGAGTGTATGTAAACTTCTGATCCATTGGGAATGTGATGAAAGAAATAAAAGCTTAAATAAATCATTCTCTCTACTATTATTCTGACATTTCACATTCTTAAAATAAAGTGGTGATCCTAACTGACCAAAGACAGGGAATTTTTACTAGGATTAAATGTCAGGAATTGTGAAAAACTGAGTTTAAAATAATTTGGCTAAGGTGTATGTAAACTTCCGACTTCAACTTTAGAAGCATGGTGGCTAGGAAAAACTCACTGTGTTAGAGATGGGCTTGACTGTGGTTAACATTTTATAATATTATGTTATATTCCCTATTGGAATTGACATTTTAGTAATTTAGCAGACGCTCTTATCCAGAGCGACTTACAGTTAGTGAGTACATACATTTTCATACTGGTCCCCCGTGGGAATCGAACCCACAACCCTGGCGTTGCAAGCGCCGTACTCTACCAACTGAGCTACACAGGAATTTGGCCTCTAGGTACCCTCTGTAAGGCCAGAGGTCACCGTAAAGCAGGTCTCAGTAACTGGTATCTGGGCCCCTGAGCTATAAAATCGTTCATGGGTGTCCTTAAGCGATTAAGATGTTTCAAATGTATATTCTATTCAACCCCAAGATCTCCACCTTGATTTAATGCTTTGGCACCGGGCATAGAAGGGTAAAACAGCGAACGGATAAGGCAAGAGTATTTAGGTCAGCCCTCCCCACTGGAGGGGGAGAAGATTTTCTGCTGACCTCTTAGAGGAACGTGTCTGTCTTCCCATATGTCTGTCTTTGTCTATTAGACCTTTAAAATATATAAGTTATTTTACATCTAGCATTTCTCCAAACTTTGACCAGTTTTCAATTCCTAACAATGGCGCTGCAAGCAGGGTGGGCTTCTCATCACCGGAGGCCACGTGACAAAAGAGGTGAGTGCTCTTTCATATTAATTTAGAATGATATGAATTTGATATAGTCGCACCACCTCACCTGTAAAGTTAATGTTAAAAGTAAAAGTACTGACCACGTTTGTCTCTGTGTGTGACCCCAACAAATTGCAAAGAACTGAAGTGAATCTGATAACTGTTTGGTGTGTAAATGTGAAAAGCATTGATAAGTGTGTTTCCTTCATACATTTCTGGGTTGCGCACGCTGCATGACTGTCTGTTCTCTGTATGTTTATGTCACAAGAGAGCTCTTTTGGCACCTTTTGGGGTGTAGTGTATTGCAATACAATCACGGTAGCTAAAGTGAAGGATTAAATTGAAGTCTCAGCAAGATGAAACTCCAAATGACAGATATGGCACTTTTCATTTTTATGAACTGAGCAGGAGGGAAGGACCTTTTGGTGAAACTCCATATGATGATGCACTGTCCTGATTATTTCATATAAGCAGGATAAAAATGGGTAAGCATGTGCTGGCAATGTGTGATTGACTATGTGCATATGATTTATGGTGAAGGCAACAGTGCATGTTGCGACAGCTGGGTGCTGCAGTTTATAGTGAAGACAGTAGCCTAAGGCCAGATTTTTCTCCAAGATGTTCAAATGTTCATAGATGACCAGCAGGGTCAAATAATAATCACAGTAGTTGTAGAGGTTGCAACAGGTCAGTACATCAGGAGTAAATGTCACTTGGCTTTTCATAGCCGGGCATTTAGAGGTTGAAATAGCAGGTGCGGTAGAGAGAGAGAGTTGAAAACAGCAGGTCTGGGACAAGGTAGCACGTCCGGTGAACAGGTCAGGGTTCCATAGCCGCAGGCAGAAGAGTTGAAACTGGAGCAGCAGCACGACCAGGTGAACTGAGATGGAGAAAGAGAGAATTAGAGGGAGCATACTTAAATTCACACAGGACACCGGATAAGACAGGAGAATAACACCAGATATAACAGACTGACCCTAGCCCCCCCGGCACATAAAAAAGTGGTTGTAAATGTAAATGAAGATCTCCTCAATTGCACGAGCCCGAGGGGGCGACAAACCGGACAGGAAGATCACGTCAGTGACTCAACCCACTCAAGTGACGTACCCCTCCTAGGGAAGGCATGGAAAGCACCGTAATTGGGTCAGAGGCAGAGAATCCCAATGGAGAGACGGGAACCGGCCAGGCACAGACAGTAAGGGTGGTTCCGTTCACCTTCGCACCCCTGGGCCAGACTACACTCAATCATAGGACCTACTGAAGAGATGAGTCTTTATTTTTTATTTTTTTTATTTTTTAATCTTTTTGTAATCTTTTTTACATATTTTTTTGTTTCTTTTTTATTTATTTTTTGGGGGGGGAATGGATCAGCTTAATATTGCAGATAGATTGTATCTTCTATCAATGTAATTGTCTGCATCACTTCCAATCCCCCATGTTTTTTTTTTTATATATATATATTTTTATATATATACTCCCCTTTATTACTTTTCAACCCCACCATCCTTTCCCTACTTGGAGTAAATTAGTGAACAACAATGCCCAGGCCTCTACTTCCGGTCTATACTTACTATCTACACCTTATGGACAGAGTTAATTTTACAATAATTATATTATATATATATTTTATTTTTTTTGCTCCTGAACTTCTTCTACTCTCAACCTCTCCGATCATTTTCATGATGTCCATCCGGTTTGCTTCTATATGCCATATCTTTCTAACTGTGCTCTTTCCCAAAAGCTCCCAACATACAACCTATATACTTATTATGGACACAGTATGCTTACATTATTAGCTATCTTTGTTATTATTTGTTGTTATTTGTTATTAGTCCCATCCTTCAACTCTATTCAATACCTCCCATCCATCTCTTAACACCATCCATATAGGATTTCTATTTGCCATATATATTTCAACCGTACTGTGATGTTTTACAAAAGTTCTGAACCTTTCTATTCTCATTGCTTCTACAGATTGGGAATTAAAAATAAACATTTTTGCTAAAAGTATTATTATATTATTGATTGATTGACTATGACTTTTCAGATCACCCAGTAATGCTATCTGCAAGGTTAGTTCCAGGTAAATATTGCAATCCTTTAGCCATTCCTGGACCTGTGTCCAAAAACAAGCTACAAATGGACAGAACCAAAACAAATGATCTAATGATTCTGTCTCTTCACAGCAAAATCTGCAGAGATGGGAAGATTGTATCCCCCATATAAATAACATTCTATTGGTAGCAAGAATTTTATATAATAATTTAAATTGAAAGATTCTAATTTTTGAATCCGGTGTCGTTTTGCGTGTCAGTTCATAAACACTATGCCATGGGATCGGTACGTCAAAGACCCATACCCAAAAATGCTTTGGTCCTTAAGTGAAACTGATATACTTTTTTATTTATCACAGTTTTCCTTAACCAATTATGTTCTTTAATGCAAGGCCGACAGACAAGTTCCTTACTTTCTCCCCCTTCCACTTTCCTCTTCCACTTTTGCGGTAAGGCTGCAATTATTTGGTTGTAATTTTGGGTAGAGCAGACATTTCCATATGTTTTTGTTAGCTGCATGTGCGACATAACTCCACCAGTCCTACCGATGATATATTTTCCACTTGTATCCTGTTTCAGTAATAATGAGATCAGACCTTCTTCTTGAGTGTCAGATAATCTACCATTTACATAGGAGTGGTTAAAACATGCTAATAACGGTCCTCTTAGTATATCAAAAAAGGTTTGGTATACCTCGACTGGTATGCCATCCAACCCTGGAGTTTTCCCAGACTTAAAGTCTTTAATTGCATCCAGAAGTTCCTCCTCTGTAATTTCACCTTCATATGAGTCTTTCTGTGTGGCTGTTAATTTGACATTATCAATAGAAAAAACATCTCTACAATTAGCTTCAGTTAGAGGAGATGGAGGCGACTGAAAAGAAAACATATGCTTAAAGTACTTTGTTTCTTCCTTCAAAATATCATTTGGTGAATTATGGGTGACTCCGTCAATTGTAACCAGTTTCATTAAGTTCTTTTTGGTAGCATTCCTATGTTGAAGATTAAAAAATAATTTTGTGCATTTTTCCCCATATTCCATCCAGTTTGCTTTATTTTTATAATATATTACACTTGATCTTTCTTGAATAAGTTTCTCCATTTCTTTTTGTTTTTCCTCTAATTTATTCTGAGCCTCTATGTTACAGTTTTTATTGCCATCTATCTGTTCTGTTAGACTTTCTATTTCCTTTCTTAGTATAAACTCTTTTGACCTAAATTGCTTTTGTTTTCGAGATGAGCACTGAATTGCATGGCCTCTAAAGGCACATTTAAAGGTGTCCCATACAATAAGGGGATTCGCTGTACCTATGTTATGTTGGAAAAAGTCAGTTATAAATTCCTTTGTTCTAATTATAAATAAATTATCAACCAATAGGCTTTGATTAAATTTCCAATATCCTCGCCCACGTGGAAATTCAGTAAGAGTAATGTATATGCCTATTATATGATGGTCCGACCGCATTCTGTCCCCTATCAACACTTTTTTTTACTTTTGGTGCCAACGAGAATGAGATAAGAAAGAAGTCAAGACGACTAGCTTGATTCAGTCTCCGCCATGTATATCTCACTAGATCAGTATATTTAAGCCTCCATATATCTACTAGTTCTAATGTATCCATGACATTCACAGATGAGATGAGTCTTCAGTAAATACTTAAAGGTCGAGACCGAGTCTGCGTCTCTCACATGGATAGGCAGACCATTCCATAAAAATGGAGCTCTATAGGAGAAAGCCCTGCCTCCAGCTGTTCGCTTAGAAATTCTAGGGACAATAAGGAGGCCTGTGTATTGTAACCATAGCGTATGCATAGGTATGTACGCCAAATCGGAGAGAGGTAGGAGCAAGCCCATGTAATGCTTTGTAGGTTAGCAGTAAAACCTTGAAATCAGCCCTAGCCTTAACAGGAAGCCAGAGGCTAGCACCGGAGTAATATGATCACATTTTTTGGTTCTAGTCAAGATTCTAGCAGCCGTGTTTAGCACTAACTGAAATTTATTTAGTGCTTTATCCGGGTAGCCGGAGAGTAGAGCATTGCAGTAGTCTAATCTAGAAGTGACAAAAGCATGGATTAGCGTTTCTGCATCATTTTTTGACAAAAAGTTTCTGATTTTTACAATGTTACGAATGCTGTCCTTCAAATATTATTGATATGTTCGTCAAAAGAGAGATCAGGGTCCAGAGTAACGCCGAGGTCCTTCACAGTTTTTTTTTTTGGGACGACTGTACAACCATCAAGATTAATTGTGGTCCTCTGTAGCTCAGCTGGTAGAGCACGGCGCTTGTAACGCCAAGGTAGTGGGTTCGATCCCCGGGACCACCCATACACAAAAATGTATGCACGCATGACTGTAAGTCGCTTTGGATAAAAGTGTCTGCTAAATGGCATATTATTATTTATTATTATCTCTTCCCAACTATTTTGCAATCTATATGGGACGGCTGTCAATCCTTTGGTCCTTAAGTGAAACTGATATACTTTTTTATTTATCACAGTTTTCCTTAACCAATTATGTTCTTTAATGCAAGGCCGACAGACAAGTTCCTTACTTTCTCTCCCTTCCACTTTCCTCTTCCACTTTTGCGGTAAGGCTGCAATTATTTGGTTGTAATTTTGGGTAGAGCAGACATTTCCATATGTTTTTTGTTAGCTGCATGTGCGACATAACTCCACCAGTCCTACCGATGATATCATTTACGAAGATTATACCTTTTTTAAACATTCTGTCAAAAAATAAAGGTTTTTTGTCAATTAGTATACAGTGAGGGAAAAAAGTATTTGATCCCCTGCTGATTTTGAACGTTTGCCCACTGACAAATAAATTATCAGTCTATCATTTTAATGGTAGGTTTATTTGAACAGTGAGAGACAGAATAACAACAACAAAATCCAGAAAAACGCATGGCAAAAATGTTATAAATTGATTTGCATTTTAATGAGGGAAATAAGTATTTGACCCCCTCTCAATCAGAAAGATTTCTGGCTCCCAGGTGTCTTTTATATAGGTAACGAGCTGAGATTAGGAGCATACTCTTAAAGGGAGTGCTCCTAATCTCAGCTTGTTACCTGTATAAAAGACACCTGTCCACAGAAGAAATCAATCAATCAGATTCCAAACTCTCCACCATGGCCAAGACCAAAGAGCTCTCCAAGGATGTCAGGGACAAGATTGTAGACCTACACAAGGCTGGAATGGGCTACAAGACCATCGCCAAGCAGCTTGGTGAGAAGGTGACAACAGTTGGTGCGATTATTCGCAAATGGAAGAAACACAAAATAACTGTCAATCTCCCTCAGCCTGGGGCTCCATGTAAGAGCTCACCTCGTGGAGTTGCAATGATCATGAGAATGGTGAGGAATCAGCCCAGAACTACACGGGAGGATCTTGTCAATGATCTCAAGGCAGCTGGGACCATAGTCACCAAGAAAACAATTGGTAACACACTACGCCGTGAAGGACTGAAATCCTGCAGCGCCCGCAAGGTCCCCCTGCTCAAAAAAGCACATATACAGGCCCGTCTGAAGTTTGCCAATGAACATCTGAATGATTCAGAGGAGAACTGGGTGAAAGTGTTGTGGTCAGATGAGACCAAAATCGAGCTCTTTGGCATCAACTCAACTCGCTGTGTTTGGAGGAGGAGGAATGCTGCCTATGACCCCAAGAACACCATCCCCACCGTCAAACATGGAGGTGGAAACATTATGCTTTGGGGGTGTTTTTCTGCTAAGGGGACAGGACAACTTCACCGCATCAAAGGGACAGTGGACGGCACCATGTACCGTCAAATCTTGGGTGATTTCCCTCAGCCAGGGCATTGAAAATGGGTCGTGGATGGGAATTCCAGCATGACAATGACCCAAAACACATGGCCAAGGCAACAAAGGAGTGGCTCAAGAAGAAGCACATTAAGGTCCTGGAGTGGCCTAGCCAGTCTCCAGACCTTAATCCCATAGAAAATCTGTGGAGGGAGCTGAAGGTTCGAGTTGCCAAACGTCAACCTCGAAACTTTAATGACTTGGAGAAGATCTGCAAAGAGGAGTGGGACAAAATCCCTCCTGAGATGTGTGCAAACCTGGTGGCCAACTACAAGAAACGTCTGACCTCTGTGATTGCCAACAAGGGTTTTGCCACCAAGTACTAAGTCATGTTTTGCAGAGGTGTCAAATACTTATTTCCCTCATTAAAATGCAAATCAATTGATAACATTTTTGACATGCGTTTTTCTGGATTTTTGTTGTTGTTATTCTGTCTCTCACTGTTCTTATAAACCTACCATTAAAATTATAGACTGATCATGTCTTTGTCAGCGGGCACACGTACAAAATCAGCAGGGGATCAAATACTTTTTTCCCTCACTGTATTTGAATTTAACCACAATATTTGTTGCATTATTTGTTCTGTCGTTTCTGGAGGATTAAATTGAAATTGCAACCAACTTTCTATGGCTTGTTTTAGGAATAGTGACATTTGGGAGATTATTTCCTTTTCAAATAACTGAAAGTGAGAGGTTGTAATCTGAATAAAGGGAAAAAGGCCTTTCTTGAACATTGGGTGAGACAATCTTACTAATTTGCTTGAGAACCAGTTCGGATTTAAGTATAACTTTTGTATGACTGAAACTTTTAGTGATAGGTCTAATGCTTTAATATTTAATAATTTCTGTCCTCCGAATTCATATTCATTACATAAATATGCTCTTTTAATTTTGTCTGGCTTGCCGTTCCAAATAAAATTGAATATTTTTTTCTCATATCATTTAAAAAACTGTTCGCTAGGCGTAGGCAAGACCATAAGCAGATAATACTAAAGAGTTAATCAGGGTGATTTTTCCACAAATTGACAGGTATTTTCCTTTCCATGGTAGTAAGATATTATCTATTTTTGCTAACTTTCTATTAAAATGTATTGAAGTGAGATCATTTATTTCCTTTGGGATATGTATTCCGAGTATATCCACATCACCATCAGACCATTTTATTGGTAAACTACATGGTAATGTAAAAATTGTATTTTTTAGTGATCCAATACGTAATATAGTACATTTGTCATAATTTGGCATATTATTATATTATTATAATTGTCAGATCCAACAGAAGATCTCTTTGTTTCTTGGGATCTAGAACTAGCATCTCTGTTTTGTCCGAGTTTAAAAGTAAAACATTTGCCGCCATCCACTTCCTTATGTCTGAAACACAGGCTTCCAGGGTAGGCAATTTTGGGGCTTCACCATGTTTCATCGAAATGTACAGCTGTGTGTCGTCTGCATAGCAATGAAAGTTAACATTGTGTTTCCAAATGACATCACCAA
This sequence comes from Coregonus lavaretus, assembly GCF_964263955.1. Lineage (NCBI taxonomy): Eukaryota > Metazoa > Chordata > Actinopteri > Salmoniformes > Salmonidae > Coregonus > Coregonus lavaretus. The sequence goes on along the minus strand of NW_028167177.1, from coordinate 869,205 downwards.
GAGGTAAAATATATAGTGAAAACAATAGTGGTCCTAAAATGGAACCTTGAGGAACCCCGAAACGTACAATTGATTTGTCAGAGGACAAACCATCCACAGAGATTAACTGATATCTTTCCGACAGATAAGATCTAAACCAGGCAAGAACTTGTCCGTGTAGACCAATTAAGGTTTCCAATCTCTCTAAAATAATGTGATGATCGGTGGTGTCAAAAGCAGCACAAAGGTCTAGGAGCACGAGGACAGATGCAGAGCCTTGGTCTGACGCCATTAAAAGGTCATTTACCACCTTCACGAGTGCAGTCTCAGTGCTATGATGGGGTCTAAAACCAGACTGAAGCGTTTCGTATAATTTTTTGTTGTCAGGAAGGCAGTGAGTTGCTGCAAAACAGCTTTTTCTAAACATTTTGAGAGGAATGGGAGATTCGATATAGGCCGATAGTTTACATTTTCTGGGTCAAAGTATGGCTTTTTGAAGAGAGGCTTTATTACTGCCACTTTTAGTGAGTTTGGTACACATCCAGTGTATAGGGAGCCATTTATTATGTTCAACATAGGAGGGCCAAGCACAGGAAGTAGCTCTTTCAGTAGTTTAGTTGGAATAGGGTCCAGTATGCAGCTTGAAGGTTTAGAGGCCATGACAATTTTCATGAATGTGTCAAGAGATATAGGATTAAAAAACTTGAGTGTCTCCATTGATCCTAGGTCCTGGCAGTTTTGTGCAGACTCAGGACAGCTGAGCTTTGGAGAGGAGTCCATCATTTGCTTTCTAATGATCATGATCTTTTCGTCGAAGAGGTTAATGAATTCATCACTGCTGAAGTTAAATGCATCCTCTCTTGGGGAATGCTGCTTTTTAGTTATCTTTGCGGCAGTATCAAATATACATTTTGGATTGTTCTTATTCTCTTAAATTAGGTTGGAAAAATAGGACTATCGAGCAGCAGTGAGGGCTCTTCGATATTGCACTGTACTTTCTTTCAAGCTAGTAGGAAGACTTCCAGTTTGGTGGAGCGCCATTGCCATTCCAGTTTTCTGGAAGCTTGCTTCAGGGCTCTGGTATTTACTGTATGCCAAGGAGCTAGTTTCTTGTGAAAATGTTTTTTGTTTTTAGGGGTGCGACTGCATCTAGGGTATTACGCAAGGTTAAATTAAACATTCTTAAACACGTGCTAAAATGTAGAAAGAGTGGTGGGACATGAACGGCCAGCCAGGCGAATGGTTGGAGTTTTGGGTAGGGAAAACAAGATGGGAAAGCAGCCATGTTGATATGTGAAAATGTTCTGTTTTAAATAATTGAATAGGATACGTTTTTGTCAATCTGACTTGACGATTTCCAATTATTATTTCTCAATTCGATAGTTTGAATAACATCAGTGATTTAAGTAAAAAGGTAATTTCATATAAAAATAATCTGTTTCCAGTCCATGGAACACTGTCCAAAATTGAAGTAAATAGATTCAAATAAATGTTTTTAGTACAAGGGTTGTGGGGAAAAAAAGTGCTGATAAACCGGCACCTATTTTTTGTAGGCCCTAGCAGATTTGTTAAACAACAGGTTTCATATTTTGACTAGTTGATGTCCCAGGGACAGAAAGTACAAAAGCAAGCCATATGTCAATGCAACAGGTCCAGACCATAAGATTACAAGTGAAAGGACTTCTGGGATTGTTTACTTTAATAGCTGCCTATTTCGCTTAATGGGACCCTGTATCATCTGATGTCTCCAGTATAATTATATGAACGCATGGTTTTATGTCTACACCTATCTAAAAATGTGGACACAATCAGAATGTGGACAAGATCAGGACAAAGGACGCAAGTTAGAACCAGGTATAAAACGGGGCTTACAGTGGGGAGAAGAAGTATTTGATACACTGCCGATTTTGCAGGTTTTCCTACTTACAAAGCATGTAGAGGTCTCTAATTTTTATCATAGGAACAAAAATCCAGAAAATCACATTGTATGATTTTTAAGTAATTAATTTGCATTTTATTGCATGACATAAGTATTTGATCACCTACCAACCAGTAAGAATTCCGGCTCTAACAGACCTGTTAGTTTTTCTTTAAGAAGCCCTCCTGTTCTCCACTCATTACCTGTATTAACTGCACCTGTTTGAACTCGTTACCTGTATAAAAGACACCTGTCCACACACTCAATCAAATAGACTCCAACCTCTCCACAATGGCCAAGACCAGAGAGCTGTGTAAGGACATCAGGGATACAATTGTAGACCTGCACAAGGCTGGGATGGGCTACAGGACAATAGGCAAGCAGCTTGGTGAGAAGGCAACAACTGTTGGCGCAATTATTAGAAAATGGAAGAAGTTCAAGATGACGGTCAATCACCCTCGGTCTGGGGCTCCATGCAAGATCTCACCTCGTGGGGTATCAATGATCATGAGGAAGGTGAGGGATCAGCCCAGAACTACACGGCAGGACCTGGTCAATGACCTGAAGAGAGCTGGGACCACAGTCTCAAAGAAAACCATTAGTAACACACTACGCCGTCATGGATTAAAATCCTGCAGTGCACGCAAGGTCCCCCTGCTCAAGCCAGCGCATGTCCAGGCCCGTCTGAAGTTTGCCAATGACCATCTGGATGATCCAGACGAGGAATGGGAGAAGGTCATGTGGTCTGATGAGACAAAAGTAGAGCTTTTTGGTCTAAACTCCACTCGCCGTGTTTGGAGGAAGAAGAAGGATGAGTACAACCCCAAGAACACCATCCCAACCGTGAAGCATGGAGGTGGAAACATCATTCTTTGGGAATGCTTTTCTGCAACGGGGACAGGACGACTGCACCATATTGAGGGGAGGATGGATGGGGCCATGTATCGCGAGATCTTGGCCAACAACCTCCTTCCCTCAGTAAGAGCATTGAAGATGGGTCGTGGCTGGGTCTTCCAGCATGACAACGACCCGAAACACACAGCCAGGGCAACTAAGGAGTGGCTCCGTAAGAAGCATCTCATGGGCCTGGAGTGGCCTAGCCAGTCTCCAGACCTGAACCCAATAGAAAATCTTTGGAGGGAGCTGAAAGTCCGTATTGCCCAGCGACAGCCCCAAAACCTGAAGGATCTGGAGAAGGTCTGTATGGAGGAGTGGGCCAAAATCCCTGCTGCAGTGTGTGCAAACCTGGTCAAGACCTACAGGAAACATATGATCTCTGTAATTGCAAACAAAGGTTTCTGTACCAAATATTAAGTTCTGCTTTTCTGATGTATCAAATACGTATGTCATGCAATAAAATGCAAATTAATTACTTAAAAATCATACAATGTGATTTTCTGGATTTTTGTTTTATATTCCGTCTCTCACAGTTGAAGTGTACCTATGATAAAAATTACAGACCTCTACATGCTTTGTAAGTAGGAAAACCTGCAAAATCGGCAGTGTATCAAATACTTGTTCTCCCCACTGTATGTTACAAGAGCTTCTCCTTCCTGAGTAACCTCATGAGACATAAGAATGTCCACAATGGGGAGAAATCATAGCAGTGTGGCTTGAGATGTACACCGGGGATATCTGGGAACCATTCTTTAGCTGAAATATTATAGTTATCATGTGAAGTGTCCTGGGGTAAAATATTACGTATATTTAGCTAGCTAGTTATAGAAACATGATACCATCAATGCAAGCTGTAAAATAACTACCAAATTTACTTAGAGCACAGCAACCTTAGAAATGAAGCTAGCTAGCTCCAACAAGTAGACCTGAGCAGATAGCTTTATCACTAGCATGTCATTCTGGGACATGGAGCTTTAGCTATCATTATTCAAGTAATAGTTTAATACTACAAAAATCTATAGGACAAGTATTGTGAAGCTAATAGTCATCAAGGCAGGACTCACTAATTTCATTCATACTAACAAACAGTGGTGTGTATTAATGGATGCCAAGGGAAGCCAGGCTTCCCAAAATTGTTTACCAATACTGTACTTTTTTTTTTCAATAAATGTATATTTCGTCTCTCTGTTTCAAAAATGTCCTTCAACTCGCAAGACGCTGCATTTATCTCACAGGAGAAAGCAGCCGAGCAAGCGAAACAGCACCCCTCTGTCTCTCTACGTGTAGGCCATCTGTCTGATCTAAACGATTATGACATTGTTGCCACCGGTAGCATTGAAGGCAAGGGAAGCCAGCGAGCACTTGGCCTCCCTTGATAAAAAAAAAAAGAATAAACATTTGCCAATCAGCCTTGGTGCTAAACTGGCCGAGCTCAACTGTGAATGGTCCTGGTGCTCCAAATAAAAGTGTCAAGTGAAGCCAGCATGGATTTAGGCGTCCCTCCTTTCAAATCCCATTGAGAGCATATGTCCTTGACAGAAAAACTTGAATTGTTGCATCTCGTTGTGTTGTTGTCACTTTCCTAAATTAGCCATGGATGGAAATAGGGATTTGGACTTCTTCTTTTACTTAATTCTCCATACTGGCCAATGATTATAACGGCGATTCTGATCCAACCATTAATTCATACATTGTTGTGCCCCTGGCCTGAGAAGATGGAAGTTCAATATGTAGCTAAATGTAGAAGGCTAGTGTTAACTGGCTAACGTTGCCCATGAATGGAAGTTAGGCTAGCGAGCAAGCATTTTAGCCAAGTAGCCTAGCCTGTATGACAGAGTGATAAACCGTTTTGTCAACTGATGTGGAAAATTATCACTATACTATATTAAAAAACACCGCCATAGATTATTAACCTGGTATTGGCGATACTCTCTTTGTTCTTGATTCTGGAAAAGTTATCTTATATTTAAAAAAAGATATCGAGTGAGATGCCTCTTACATGTGTGTGTAGATCTTTATTTTGGTAGCACTGTGACGCGCTGTCATCTACTTCTGAAAGTGGCCGCGGCTGCGTCGCATAGAAACGACTAGTTCCAGCAAAGATGCTGGGAAATTCTAGATGTGCGGCAGCTATGATGGCGAGGAACCTCCTCGCGTGGTACAAAACATGGATTTACTATCTTTGAGTTTTCTCTGGTGTTTGTAGAACCACCTGCAACTGGACACTGACATTTTATAAGATAACCGTTTTCCAGAATCGAAAACAAAGAGAGTATCGCCAACACCAGGTTAGTTGAAGAATCTATGGCTGTGTTTTGTATAGGCAAACCTGTAACATCCAGTAATGGATACCAAAAATCTTTGGTTATATCACATTATCTGGTGTACAATCTGTAGCTAAGTTGGAGTAGGATGCAGAGTACCCTGCCTCTGTCCTTATCCTAGTTGTAATTTTTTTTGACTGTCAGGATGTTCATTTCTAGCTCATAAACTACAATCCTTTGCTGTGATGATTTATTTGATTCATTCTTATCTCAGTTGTCTCTCATGATCTATTCAGCTCTCCTCCCATGTGTCCTGCTCCCAGAAATAAACCAAGTGCTATTCACCAAGCGTGGGCTCAGCTGATTCACTCACCTGTGAGGAGAACCATCCTACTGCAGTTTGCACTAGCCCTGCCATCACTATTAGACATTGAGACCACATATGCATTTGCCTGTTGTGCATTTTAGAGTTGAAGAGCACCAATTACAGATACACATGCTTGTTAGAGCATCTCAAAGACTAAATTCAATATAGAATCAGTTTGACATGGTGACAGATTATGTTTTACTATTGTAACATGCAGTGATAAGAATTATATTGTCCCCGTCAGGAGCCCAGGCTTTTGCCGTAGATGGTAGAGTTCTCGTTGCTGGACCACGCGATCTTAAGATTGTATTCCGCTAAGGCACTTCACTCGCTCTACATCGGTTGGCTACATTGGTGACTAGGATGGGATCATTTTGATACACCTATGGGGCCTGGGCACACAAATGCTCCTAGAGAGAGGGGGGAATACTGAAGCATGCATTGATTACAGTTCTACAGTCTCCATCAGAAGCTCAGGATTTTGACAGATGGTGAAGCTCTCATTTCTGGTCTGCAACATTGTAAGATCATGCCTACTATGGCACTTCTCTCTATATATACACATTGATTGGTAGGTTACACTATATTTAGATACTTCAAATACTGCTTGAGACACCTTTTGCTATTTGTCTTCGTACTTAATAAATGGTGAAACAGTAAATGTGATAGTGTTCTTTATTTGAATGTATATGCATGAAATGTACATTATGGAAAACATTCCTCACACTCAATCATAGTTAGTAGTAGAATATGGATTGGCAAGAATTTGGCAGTGTCAACTTTTAAAAGGTTAGTAGGAAAGTTAGGCTAATCATTTAAACCACCTAAATATATTCACATTAACTGAACATTTAGTAGAAAACTCAAACATTAAATTTCCCAACTGCTTTTCCTATAACCCTGCAGACTATCATTCTCCATACGGTATATTCCAATGCATCCAACATTATGCATGCCCACCATGGCATTGGGCAGCTGCTGACATTTGAGGACTCATCTGGTTTAGAAATCAATCTCTGGTCATCTTATTCTAGAGCACATTGTATACATTTTGCCCAGCTGTTTTTAGAGAAGATTGTATTGCAAGGTATGCTATACAGTATGTGTAGGATATGCTGTGTTGGCTAATATGCAGCTGTAGTTTTTAAACCTCCATTCTATATGATTGAATGTTTCTTTAAGCCTGCAGCTAGTTATTTGAAATGAGACATAATCATCCCAAAACATTTTTAATTACATTTTTAAAAATTAACCGACAGAGATAATAGCTAATGAAACACTAGCCTCCTGAGCAGTCAAATTGACATTTACAGTAGTCCCGTGTAGCTCAGTTGGTAGAGCATGGCGTTTGCAACGTCTACTAAAATGTAAAAATGTAAACAGTAGCTGGCTAGGCTAGTCAAACTGTAACATTGGTTAGCTTTCAATTAATTGGCTAAATCGTCAACTGAGTTACCGTTTAATACAATCAAGGCAATTCGTATTGCATGCTGCATATTTCAAGTGCACTCAAAAACAGATATTTATATTTCAGTTTTTGGGAGACTGGGAGCAGCTCGAGTTTTCACGGGAGGCTGTTTACATCTTAGATAGAAGCCGGCAATTGGCTACCTTCATCACGAGGGGTATATATGGGAGTTCTGACTGGTTCCAAGTTTTGCAGTTCGACAAATTTGTGTGAGCAGACAGTGTTGAAATATACTTTTTATGAGAAAATGTGCAAGAATTGAAAGTACCAACAAATGTTATCGTCATCATAAGAATGTTTTACTGTCATATACGGGGATCGATCAACTTCAGGTTTTTCGGCTTTGGCCCACCACCTAATATGTTTCTGTCCTTGCCACCAATGGAATATTTTAGGTAATTTACGATAATCTTTCTAAACAAATCTGCTCTGAGCTTGAAAAGGGTTTCCACTAGATTCCACAGCCACAAAGTCAAAATTGGCTATATCGTAAAAAGTTGCTTTTTGGTCTTAATTTAAGGTTAGGGATAGGCATGTGGTTAGTTAGGTTTAAAATCAAATGTTAAAGGAAAGATCCACCCAAAACCAATAATTCCTTTAATTTACAGTGTTAAATAACACTAGTATGTGAGAACAATATTTTTTGTGAACAAATGTTTCATTTTGGCTTTATAATAAGGTTGGTAGTGTAGTGTCTAAAAGACACACCTTTGCTGGTCCATGCTGTAATGATAAGGAAACCGCCGACACTGTACTCTGTTTATAAAGGTTTATTATAACAAAAGTTCCAGCATCGGAATTTGACAGATACTGCAGATATCTGTGAGACAGCAACAGCCAAAATCTGTAATTTGCTATTCCAACTCCTATTGTTCAAGACATGGTTTTATATAATTTATGACGTAATATGGTGTGATTCTAAAACCCAATCCCTGGTCTTTTTCACCTCTCTCCCCATATCATCTTTCCATAAGTAATGATTTCCAGATGTTTTCCGCAGAGTAGAATCGAGTTCATCTATTACACCATTTTGCCACATCAGCAAAATCTTAGGGCCAAGTTTCCCCTATCACACTTTCTGCAACGGTCAGCATATTATAGACTCTAAGACACTACAGTAGCAACATGGAAAGTCGTTGTGGAAATCTGTTGCAGCTCAAATCGACTACAAAATCCACAATGCAACGCTCTTTATATGTGGCTGGCTGGCTAGCTAGCTAGAAAATATAGGACTACACACAATAATACCGAAGACAATATCAATATGTAAAGTAGCTAGATAGCTGTAAAATCGCCTAAACAAATTGCACTATCAATTTACGAGTCTACAATCTCACCATGTTCAACCTGCAGATCGATGTGCCTCACAGAGTGGAGTCTAACATTCGCAATAGCAGACATACTTATGAGGAGATGGGAAACGTTCCCTATGCTATGTCAATGGGCCATGCGGTACATTCTGTCTGCTGGGTGGGGCGTTATACGTTCATTCATTCATTGGATTCCGATCTCCTTTCTATAATGTCTCTGGCAACTGCACCATGCAATGCACCCTGGACTACAGAGGCAGACAAATAGGAAAAATGTGATAGACCCTCTATTAAATTACAAATTTCTCGAGGTAGGAATATCGCAAAAATATGATCAATTGCTCATTCGAGGGAAAACATCCTCCCAGTATTGAAATCTGACATATGATAGACGTTTTCGCGATCTAAAAGTCGTATTCATATTAACTTCCAGTGTATTGAGAGATATTTTAACACGGTGCTACTTCATACCGTCCGGATTTCTGCCTGCTTGAACGCCAATAACTCAGATGCACACGAAAACATGAAATGGCCCAGCGAATCGCTAGAACATCACTCAGAGATGCACAAAAACAATATAACATTCGAAATGGGTGAACCTTTCCTTTAAGAAGATAAAAAAAAATTATACATTTTTTTTTTTAAATAGGCGGGATTTTGCCATAATTATGACTGTGGGAGTTAGTAACGACCACTTCAAGATACTGATCATGAATAGGTTTGATGTGTAACGTAAAAGCAGTACCGTACTTCAAAGAACAGCGCGCAGCGCGCATACCGTTTCATTTAGCCACACCCAACAATGACGCCTACCAATAACATCCTTTCTCTTCAGTGTAAACGGAAGTAAATAATGACCAAGAAGACCAATTTTCCCGTTAGCCTTTTTATTTAGACATTCATTAACACCATGGAACTCAAAATATGACTAATTTAACTGCACAGCATCACTTACTTACCCCATGTACACTTTAATTCGCGTTGGAGACAGGACTTTGTTGATAGATGTTATTTAGGTAAAGCTAACAATGGCTAACTGTATGGTTTTTCACACTCAAATAGCCTCCATCATGGAGGTGCTAGCGAATGCGGCCGTGGCAGAGATCTGTAAACTCGTAGACGACGACTATGCAGTGTTTCGTTTGGAAATAACTCAAAGCCAGAAAGAAAACAGGGCATTGCGGAGGAAACTACAGCTACTGGAACTGAAGGTGGCACGGGAGCGCGTCCTCGCCAGTCGGCCCAGTACTGTCAAGATCCTCGACCGATACAGAGGAATGGCAAGAGGTACATTTCCGTTCCCCTCTGCACATGTGTTCAGATGTGTTACCCATAATTCGGTCTCAGTCAGTTTTTCTATAGTATGCAATAATTCACCTGATTACTAAGACGCATTATATTCTAACCAATTTCTTGATTTACTGCATTTCCTATACTGTAAATAGTGTACAATATACCGTTGAGCATTGACAGTACCAAACCTAACCACCTCTTTTCCCCCAATCACTCTCTCAGGTGAAGGACATCTCACTGGAGGCCACTTGAGCCTTGTGAAGCTAGCGGGACACAATACATGGAGAGATGACCAACCAATCACTGTTGATGAGGGGAGTGGAACCTCAACCCAGCATGTTATCGTGATAGAGGCAAGTGTAATAGTATTACATCAAAACTACATATGAAATGTGGCCTGTTTATTTCAGAAAGACTCTCCTCACCTATTTATTTGCTTACATTATCTGCCATAGGGGAGATTGTGAGACTTCCCTACAACATTGTTATCCAATTCAACTCATGTTCCGGTAATAATGTCCCCTCTTCTTATGTCAGTCTGCAGATGCAGAGGCTGCAGGTCCTGGAGTCAAGCAGGAGAAGACTGAAGTAGAGGACCCACGACTCAGCACAGACATCCAGACTGGAGCAGCGGCTGGAGTGGTGCCCCCTGTATCCATGGAAGACCTCGCCACTGGTGCCACGCTCCAGTCCAGGACCCGATGCAGCATCACGGAGGTCAGTGGAAAGCCGGATGCCGTCCTCAAGTCAGAGACAGTCACAGAAACACAAAGGCTCTTACACACAGGATCTGACCACAGGCCAGACCCAGAGAGACTGGAGCTGGGGCCACTGGGCTGTCCTGCTCCCGGATCAGAGTATTTACTTTACGGTAACCTAAGCCCGAGGACGGTTCATTCCAATCGGGACTCAGGTGATGCTTTAGAAACTGGCAATGATCCGTCTTGTTCTTACACTACAGAGAAGGACCCTGGCAACATGCCTTTGGGTTTAGAGACACAGACTGATCTATCTAGAGGGGACTGGAACCGGTACAGTAGTAGTGTATACTCTGAAGGTTACCTAGCTAAGAAAGGGGAGGTTATAGTCATAGATGAGGTGACTGTGAAAGTGGATGGCGATGCTCCTCAGACATGGAATGTAGACGAGACTCACTTAGGAGAAGGACACTCACAAGGCAGAGATTTCTTAGATTACAGGGAAAGCTTAGAGACAAATCCAAATATCGCGACCCACTCCCCTTTACACACACTCAGGGATCGCGACGCAGTGTCCACGTCGATGGGGCCTTCCGATTCACAAGGCTGCATCCTTTTCAATCAAGTATTGAACTCAAACGACCGGGCTAGAGCCCAGGCTCAGGGACGGGGAGCCACATCAGGAAGTAGTAAAGAGAAACGGTTCCTCTGTATGTTCTGTAACAAAGGCTTCAGCTGCCCCCAGAAGGTGGAGATCCACCAGAGGGTCCACACAGGGGTGAAACCCTATAGCTGTACCCAGTGTCACATGCGCTTCGCCCAGGCTTGCAACCTGAAGAGGCACCAGAGGGTCCACACAGGGGTGAAACCCTTCAGCTGTACCCAGTGTCACATGCGCTTCTCCCACTCATCCAGCCTGAAGAGGCACCAGAGGGTCCACACAGGGGAGAAATCCTACAGCTGCCCCCAGTGTGAGAAGAGCTTTTCCCACCAGCACCAGCTGAAGATGCATCTGAAGGTCCACAATGGAGAAAGGCAGTTTGTTTGTACGCAAGAGGTTCTCAGAGAGGAGCTACCTCAGGATACACCAGCAGAAAAAACATTCCACTCTATAACATAGACCAGGCATTGGCAAGGTAAGGCACGCCAAGCAATTTGATAAAATGGAGGAAATCAGTGAAATTGCATTGGTTTTCCACTAATGGCTATTTATTAATTGTGTTTTGTTTGGAGCACTTCTGTCAATGTTGAGTAAGGACGCTCACCTGATTACACGTAGAAGTAGGCCTAGGCTACCTGGCCTGCGCAAAATGTATAAATGTGCCGATTTGGGGATGTCTGATACTATTTCTGATTGTCTTAACTCACCACCACTACTGAGCTGTGGAGCTTCTCAACAAAAAAAAATGTTTCACCTCAAACAGCAAGTAGCCTAAACAAAGTCTGTTTTTACATCCATTGAGAATGACAGTAGTTCCTCAATAACCATCCAACCTTTTTATGTGAGTAAAGTACATGGTCCTCTGTAGCTCAATTGGTAGAGCATGGCGCTTGTAACGCCAGGGTAGTGGGTTCGATCCCCGGGACCACCCATACGTAAAAATGTATGCACACATGACTGTAAGTCGCTTTGGATAAAAGCGTCTGCTAAATGGCATATTATTATTATTATTATTATTATTATGACGGATCAATATTTTCACCACAGGCCTGATGGAAATAGCAATTTTGTCGGTAGACTTTCCAAATGTCGACAAAACCAAATACGCTAAACAAGGTGGGATCTTTGTGTCAGTAAAATTAATAATGAGAGAAATGGCAGTGGAAACGGTTTTATGCGCAACTATTGATATAATAATCATCATATTGAAGTAAACTTGGAGTCACGCAATGATATGTTGTGTGGTCCTCCCACTACGACTCGGGAAAGCATGCAGTTTATTAGGCTACAGATTAAATAAGTTATGATGAACTTCACAGGGTGGTGAAAGTTCACGGTGATGAGCTTGAAGCTCCTTTTCAATAAATATTGAGGGTCTTATTCTGGTGATATAATGATCAATGCTTGGCTGCCGTTTAACAGATACAAATAATCTTGCTCTTTTGTCCATAATAATCTTATCACGTAGATTATACACCCGCACTGTATCTGCGAGTTGTTGGCTAGAGCGCACATGCCAAGACCAGAGTGGGCACATTCGCTATATAACGCAACATTGTTAACGACAAAACAATTAGTAGAGTTGAAAATGCGATGGAAACCAATTTATCGGCACATGGGAATTTAACCGCAAAAGTATTTTTTATGTGCACTACCTCATCACACACAGCATTTATCTGCAACAAGAGGCATTTAACTGTACTTGTGCACGTGATATTAAAACTGGAAACTGGTAACTCCCCTCTGGTGGAAAAATTTGCATATTGTTTTTATGCAGATTTTAGAATATTCAAATGAAAATCTGTCACCAATTGGATGGAAACCTAGCTAATGTATTTGAAAAGTCTTTCCAGCGCTCTCCCTTTCGATAACCACCGAGCATATGCGTGAAAGTGAAAAATGTCATGCTCTGATCCAGTGACAATGTCATCAAATAACTGATTACTTCTTATCCCTTTCGCAAATACAGCTGGCTCTCTCCGGAACTCACTGGCGCGAGAAACTCTGAGGGCCCAGAATAGTTGATACAATGCTGCAAGTTTGCAAGCTGGAGCATCGGGCCGGACCCAGTTGATAGTTGATACAATGTTTCAAGATCATTGCAGACAGGCGGAGTAGAGAGATTAATGCGATTGAAAGAACATGAACAAACTGCTATCCGTAGCCAATGTGATTTATAGGATACTTATTTTTATCAGGATATATTCTACCTGCAATGTTTTTATTTGTTGGCTTTATGTAGGCTATTTTTAACTAGTTATCATTAGAAGTTACTTGCATTGGTATATAGGCCTATCTCTGCATTCCGCGCTAAGTTCTTTAGCTGTCAATGGCCCACATGTATCATACAATGTGTCCATTTGCCAGAGGCAGGCGCTCTTGCATTAGATTCATTTTAACTTTTAGATTTGTATCATTTTAATTTCAATTTAGATAGAATTTAGATTAACCACATGACAATGATTTTAAGATGTTACTATATTTGAAATTAAACTTTTCCACGAAAATGTGCATATGAAAATCATAACTTGCACGCAGACCGGTAGAAATGGTAAGATACATTGGAAATTGTTACTCCACATGAAAAAGGTTAAAGAAAGTAACCATTCCACTCGATAGTTTGACATTTAGATCAAACCCTGCATTAAAGACAAATATTGATTTTCATTGTTATGAGCAGAAAAGATCCAAAGATGCATTTGAAATAACGAGAGTAACAGATTTCAGAGTTGAATAATTCCTGGGTAGAATATTGCATCCAGGCATTGTGTGATATACACTGAGTATTCCACAGGGATGCTGACCCATGTTGACTCCAATGCTTCACACAGTTGTGTCAAGTTGGCTGGACGTCTTTTGGTTGGTGGACCACTCTTGATACACAGCAAACTGTTGAGCGTGGAAAACCCAGCAGCTTTGCAGTTCTTGACACAAACCGGTGCGCCTGGCACGACACTTGAATCTTTTGCCCATTCACCATCTGAATGGCACACATATACAATCCATGTCTCAATTGTCTAAAGGCTTAAAAATACTTATTTAACCTGTCTCCTCTCCTTCATCTACACTGATTGAAGTGGATTTAACAGGTGACATCTATAAGGGATCCTAGCTTTCACCTGGCCAGTCTGTCATGGAAAGAGCAGATGTTCTTAATGTTTTGTATACTCAGTGTATAAGGCATATGAAGCTTAAAAAGTCTTAAATAGTGTGTACTGTGTAGGCTACAGTGCCTTCAGAAAGTATTCATACCCCTTGATTTATTCCACAGTTTGTTGTGTTTACAGCCTGAATTCAAAATGGATTAAACATATTTTTTTCTCACCCACCTACACACAATACCCCATAATGACAAAGTGAAAACATATTTTTGACATTTTTTCAAATTGATTGAAAATGAAATACGGAAATATCGAATTTACATAAGTATTCACACCCCTAAGTCAATACTTTGTAGAAGCAACCTTGGTGGCAATTACAGATTTGAGTTGTCTTGGGTATGTCTATCAGCTTTGCACATTTCCTTCTCACGCTCTGTTAAGTTAGATGGGAAGCGGCGGTGAACAGCAATCTTGGTCTTTCCACAGATTTTCAATGGGATTCAAGTCTGGGCTTTGGCTGGGCCACTCAAGAACTTTCACATTCTTGTTCTGAAGCCATTCCAGAGTTGGTTTGGCTGTATGCTTGGGGTCACTGTCCTGTTGGAACATACATCTTTGCCCCAGTCTAAGGTTGTTTTCTCTCTGAAGCAGGTTCACATCAAGGATTTGCCTTTGTTGGCTCCATTCATTGTTGCCTCTGTCCTTACCTGTCTCCCAGTCCCTGCCACTAAAAAGCATCCCTATAGCATGATGCTACCACCACAATGCTTCACAGTAGGTATGGTTTTCTCCAGACATAGCGCTTTGCATTCAGGCAAAATAGTAAAATGTTTGTCTCATCAGACCACAGAATCTTTTTCCTTATGGTCGGAGTCTTTCACGTGCCTTTTTGCAAACTCCAGGCTTGCTGTCTGTCATGTGCCTTGTTCTCAGGCGTGGCTTCCGTCTGGCCACTCTCCCATAAAGCCAATATTGGTTAAGTGCTGTAGAGATTGTTGTCCTTCTGGCAGGTTCTTCCATCTCAGCCAAGGAACTATGTACACTGCTCAAAAAAATAAAGGGAACACTAAAATAACACATCCTAGATCTGAATGAATGAAATAATCTTATTAAATACTTTTTTCTTTACATAGTTGAATGTGCTGACAACAAAATCACACAAAAATTATCAATGGAAATCAAATTTATCAACCCATGGAGGTCTGGATTTGGAGTCACCCTCAAAATTAAAGTGGAAAACCACACTACAGGCTGATCCAGCTTTGATGTAATGTCCTTAAAACAAGTCAAAATGAGGCTCCGTAGTGTGTGTGGCCTCCACGTGCCTGTATGACCTCCCTACAACGCCTGGGCATGCTCCTGATGAGGTGGCGGATGGTCTCCTGAGGGATCTCCTCCCAGACCTGGACTAAAGCATACACCAACTCCTGGACAGTCTGTGGTGCAACGTGGTGTTGGTGGATGGAGCGAGACATGATGTCTCAGATGTGCTCAATTGGATTCAGGTCTGGGGAACGGGCGGTCCATAGCATCAATGCCTTCCTCTTGCAGGAACTGCTGACACACTCCAGCCACATGAGGTCTAGTATTGTCTTGCATTAGGAGGAACCCAGGGCCAACCGCACCAGCATATGGTCTCACAAGGGGTCTGAGGATCTCATCTCGGTACCTAATGGCAGTCAGGCTACCTCTGGCGAGCACATGGAGGGCTATGCGGCCCCCCAAAGAAATGCCACCCCACACCATGACTGACCCACCGCCAAACCGGTCATGCTGGAGGATGTTGCAGGCAGCAGAACGTTCTCCACGGCGTCTCCAGACTCTGTCACGTCTGTCACATGTGCTCAGTGTGAACCTGCTTTCATCTGTGAAGAGCACAGGGCGCCAGTGGCGAATTTGCCAATCTTGGTGTTCTCTGGCAAATGCCAAACGTCCTGCACGGTGTTGGGCTGTAAGCACAACCCCCACCTGTGGACGTCGGGCCCTCATACCACCCTCATGGAGTCTGTTTCTGACCGTTTGAGCAGACACATGCACATTTGTGGCCTGCTGGAGGTAATTTTGCAGGGCTCTGGCAGTGCTCCTCCTGCTCCTCCTTGCACAAAGGCGGCGGTAGCAGTCCTGCTGCTGGGTTGTTGCCCTCCTACAGCCTCCTCCACGTCTCCTGATGTACTGGCCTGTCTCCTGGTAGTGCCTCCATGCTCTGGACACTACGCTGACAGACACAGCAAACCTTCTTGCCACAGCTCGCATTGATGTGCCATCCTGGATGAGCTGCACTACCTGAGCCACTTGTGTGGGTTGTAGACTCCGTCTCATGCTACCACTAGAGTGAAAGCACCGCCAGCATTCAAGTGACCAAATCATCAGCCAGGAAGCATAGGAACTAAGAAGTGGTCTGTGGTCACCACCTGCAAAACCAGTCCTTTATTGGGGGTGACTTGCTAATTGCCTATAATTTCCACCTGTTGTCTATTCTATTTGCACAACAGCATGTGAAATGTATTGTCAATCAGTGTTGCTTCCTAAGTGGACAGTTTGATTTCACAGAAGTGTGATTGACTTGGAGTTACATTATGTTGTTTAAGTGTTCCCTTTATTTTTTTGAGTAGTGTAGTTCTGTCAAAGTGGTCATTGGATTCTTGGTCACCTCCCTGACCAAGGTGCTTCTTGCCAGTTTGGTCGGACAGCCAGCTCTAGGCAGAGTCTGGGTAGTTCCATATTTTTTCATTTTCCCAATGATGGAGACCACTATGCTCTTGGAAACTTTCAACACTCTAGAAATTGTTTTATACCCTTCCCCAGATATATGCCTCATCGCAGTTCTAACTCTGAGCTCTACGGACAGTTCGTTGGACTTCATGCTATAGTTTATGCTCTGACATACACTTCTTCTTCATTGAGATTGGGTTGGTGGATCACGTCCAACTTTTAAGGTGCATACACTGCCACTTACTGTACTGGAGTGTGAGCCCTAGACACTACTTCCCTCCCCTTTCCTCCCCACACTACACCATCCAAATCCCAACCAGCCTCTCTAACCCTTTGTGTGTCGAAAAAAGATATATTTAATCCATTTTGAATACAGGCAATAGAACAAAAAAATGTGGAATAAGTCAAGGGGTATTAAATACTTTCTGAAGGCACTGTATATGATGTTCAGAAAATGCCTATTTCATTACTTCCATTCAACTACTTAATTTTTTCCACAATAATAATAATAATAATATGCCATTTAGCAGATGCTTTTATCCAAAGCGACTTACAGTCATGTGTGCATACATTTTTATGTATGGGTGGTCCCGGGGATCGAACCCACTACCTTGGCGTTACAAGCACCGTGCTCTACCAGCTGAGCTACAGAGGACCACAAGACACTTTTAATGAGAAAATGCAGTTTGAAGTTTATGCAGATTTTTTGTTGAGACGTGTGTGCTTTTCATATGGTGTATTTAAACTTGTTTATGTTTAATAAACACAAAATGGGACTTTTCATTTTAAGACTTAAGACTTTGATTGAGGCTCCCTTTAATATACATCACACCTGATCTCACCCTATTCTGCATACACACTTACTAAATATACCTACACATACACACATACTAACAATCACCTACTGTACACGTCATATATAGTTTAGTCGGGTTTGTCTGATGACAGGGTTTTTTCTGCAAAAAAAACATATACATACAGTGGGGGAAAAAAGTATTTAGTCAGCCACCAATTGTGCAAGTTCTCCCACTTAAAAAGATGAGAGGCCTGTAATTTTCATCATAGGTACACGTCAACTATGACAGACAAAATGAGCATTTTTTTTTCCGAAAATCACATTGTAGGATTTTTTTATGAATTTATTTGCAAATTATGGTGGAAAATAAGTATTTGGTCAATAACAAAAGTTTCTCAATACTTTGTTATATACCCTTTGTTGGCAATGACACAGGTCAAACGTTTTCTGTAAGTCTTCACAAGGTTTTCACACACTGTTGCTGGTATTTTGGCCCATTCCTCCATGCAGATCTCCTCTAGAGCAGTGATGTTTTGGGGCTGTCGCTGGGCAACACGGACTTTCAACTCCCTCCAAAGATTTTCTATGGGGTTGAGATCTGGAGACTGGCTAGGCCACTCCAGGACCTTGAAATGCTTCTTACGAAGACACTCCTTCGTTGCCCGGGCGGTGTGTTTGGGATCATTGTCATGCTGAAAGACCCAGCCACGTTTCATCTTCAATGCCCTTGCTGATGGAAGGAGGTTTTCACTCAAAATCTCACGATACATGGCCCCATTCATTCTTTCCTTTACACGGATCAGTCGTCCTGGTCCCTTTGCAGAAAAACAGCCCCAAAGCATGATGTTTCCACCCCCATGCTTCACAGTAGGTATGGTGTTCTTTTGATGCAACTCAGCATTCTTTGTCCTCCAAACACGACGAGTTGAGTTTTTACCAAAAAGTTATATTTTGGTTTCATCTGACCATATGACATTCTCCCAATCCTCTTCTGGATCATCCAAATGCACTCTAGCAAACTTCAGACGGGCCTGGACATGTACTGGCTTAAGCAGGGGGACACGTCTGGCACTGCAGGATTTGAGTCCCTGGCGGCGTAGTGTGTTACTGATGGTAGGCTTTGTTACTTTGGTCCCAGCTCTCTGCAGGTCATTCACTAGGTCCCCCCGTGTGGTTCTGGGATTTTTGCTCACCGTTCTTGTGATCATTTTGACCCCACGGGGTGAGATCTTGCGTGGAGCCCCAGATCGAGGGAGATTATCAGTGGTCTTGTATGTCTTCCATTTCCTAAGAATTGCTCCCACAATTGATTTCTTCAAACCAAGCTGCTTACCTATTGCAGATTCAGTCTTCCCAGCCTGGTGCAGGTCTACAATTTTGTTTCTGGTGTCCTTTGACAGCTCTTTGGTCTTGGCCATAGTGGAGTTTGGAGTGTGACTGTTTGAGGTTGTGGACAGGTGTCTTTTATACTGATAGTTCAAACAGGTGCCATTAATACAGGTAACGAGTGGAGGACAGAGGAGCCTCTTAAAGAAGAAGTTACAGGTCTGTGAGAGCCAGAAATCTTGCTTGTTTGTAGGTGACCAAATACTTATTTTCCACCATAATTTGCAAATAAATTAATTAAAAATCCTATAATGTGATTTTCTGGATTTTTTTTCCTCAATTTGTCTGTCATAGTTGACGTGTACCTATGATGAAAATTACAGGCCTCTCTCATCTTTTTAAGTGGGAGAACTTGCACAATTGGTGGCTGACTAAATACTTTTCTCCCCCACTGTATACACACACACACACCTCTCACCAAAAGTATGTGGACACCCCTTCAAATTAGTGGATTCAGCTATTTCAGCCACACCCGTTGCCGACTGGTGTATAAAATCGAGGACACCGCCATGCAATCTCCATAGACAAACATTGGCAGTAGAATGGCCTTACTGAAGAGCTCAGTGACTTTCAACGTAGCACCATCATAGGATGCCACCTTTCCAACAAGTCAGTTCGTCAAATTTCTGCCCTGCTAGAGCTGCCCCGGTCAACTGTCAATCAATCAATTTTATTTGATATAGCCCTTCGTACATCAGCTGATATCTCGAAGTGCTGTACAGAAACCCAGCCTAAAACCCCAAACAGCTAGTAATGCAGGTGTAGAAGCACGGTGGCTAGGAAAAACTCCCTAAAAAGGCCAAAACCTAGGAAGAAACCTAGAGAGGAACCAGGCTATGAGGGGGGGCCAGTCCTCTTCTGGCTGTGCCGCGTGGAGATTATAACAGAACCATGCTAAGATGTTCAAAAATGTTCATAAGTGACAAGCATGGTCAAATAATAATCAGGAATAAATCTCAGTTGGCTTTTCATAGCCGATCATTAAGAGTTGAAAACAGCAGGTCTGGGACAGGTAGGGGTTCCATAACCGCAGGCAGAACAGTTGAAACTGGAATAGCAGCAAGGCCAGGCGGACTGGGGACAGCAAGGAGTCACCACGGCCGGTAGTCCCGACGTATGGTCCTAGGGCTCAGGTCTTTCAGTTGGCTTTTCATAGCCGATCATTAAGAGTTGAAAACAGCAGGTTTGGGACAGGTAGGGGTTTCGTAACCGCAGGCAGAACAGTTGAAACTGGAATAGCAGCAAGGCCAGGCGGACTGGGGACAGCAAGGTGTCAGCATGCCCGGTAGTCCTGACGTATGGTCCTAGGGCTCAGGTTCTCAGAGAGAAAGAGAGAACGAGAGAATTAGAGAGAGCATACTTAAATTCACACAGGACACTGGATAAGACAGGAGAAGTACTCCAGGTATAACCAACTAACCCCAGCCCCCCGACACATAAACTACTGCAGCATAAATACTGGAGGCTGAGACAGGAGCGGTCCGGAGACACTGTGGCCCCATCCGAAGAAACCCCCGGACAGGGCCAAACAGGAAGGATATAACCCCACCCACTCTGCCAAAGCACAGCCCCCGCACCACTAGAGGGATATCCTCAACCACCAACTTACAATCCTGAGACAAGGCCGAGTATAGCCCACAGAGGTCTCCACCACAGCACAAACCAAGGGGGGGCGCCAACCCAGACAGGAAGATCACGTCAGTAACTCAACCCACTCAAGTGACGCACCCCTCCTAGGGACGGCATGAAAGAGCACCAGCAAGCCAGTGACTCAGCCCCTGTAACAGGGTTAGAGGCAGAGAACCCCAGTGGAGAGAGGGGAACCGGCCTGGCAGAGACAGCAAGGGCTGTTCGTTGCTCCAGAGCCTTTCCGTTCACCTTCACACTCCTGGGCCAGACTACACTCAATCATAAGACCTACTGAAGAGATAAGTCTTCAGTAAAGACTTAAAGGTTGAGACCGAGTCTGCGTCTCTCACATGGGTAGGCAAACTGTTCCATAAAAATGGAGATCTATAGGAGAAAGCCCTGCCTCCCGCTGTTTGCTTAGAAATTCTAGGGACAATTAGGAGGCCTGCGTCTTGTGACCGTAGCGTACGTATTGGTATGTACGGCAGGACCAACTCGGAAAGATAGGTAGGAGCAAGCCCATGTAACGCTTTATAGGTTAACAGTAAAACCTTGAAATCAGCCCTTGCCTTAACAGGAAGCCAGTGTAGGGAAGCTAGCACTGGAGTAATATGATCAAATTTCTTGGTTCTAGTCAGGATTCTAGCAGCCGTATTTAGCACTAACTGAAGTTTATTTAGTGCTTTATCCGGGTAGCCGGAAAGTAGAGCATTGCAGTAGTCTAACCTAGAAGTAACAAATGCATGGATTAATTTTTCTGCATCATTTTTGGACAGAAAATTTCTGATTTTTGCAATGTTACGTAGATGGAAAAAAGCTGTCCTTGAAACAGTCTTGATATGTTCGTCAAAAGAGAGATCAGGGTCAAGAGTAACGCCGAGGTCCTTCACAGTTTTATTTGAGACGACTTTACAACCATCAAGATGAATTGTCAGATTTAACAGAAGATCTCTTTGTTTCTTGGGACCTAGAACAAGCATCTCTGTTTTGTCCGAGTTTAAAAGTAGAAAGTTTTCAGCCATCCACTTCCTTATGTCTGAAACACAGGCTTCTAGCGAGGGCAATTTTGGGGCTTCACCATGTTTCATTGAAATGTACAGCTGTGTGTCATCCGCATAGCAGTGAAAGTTAACATTATGTTTTCGAATAACATCCCCAAGAGGTAAAATATATAGTGAAAACAATAGTGGTCCTAAAACGGAACCTTGAGGAACACCGAAATGTACAGTTGATTTGTCGGAGGACAGACCATTCACAGAGACAAACTGATATCTTTCCGACAGGTAAGATCTAAACCAGGCCAGAACTTGTCCTTGTAGACCAATTTGGGTTTCCAGTCTCTCCAAAAGAATGTGGTGATCGATGGTGTCAAAGGCAGCACTAAGGTCAACTGTAATTGCTGTTATTGTGAAGTGGAAATGTCTAGGAGCAACAACGACTCAGCCGCAAAGTGGTAGGCCACACAAGCTCACAGAACGGGACCGCCGAGTGCTGAAGCGGGTAGCGCGTAAAAACTAATGTTCTCGGTTGCCACACTCACTACCGAGTTCCAAACTGCCTCTGGAAGCAACGTCAGAACAAGAACTGTTCGTCTGGAGAGTCATGAAATGGGTTTCCATGGCCGAGCAGCTGCACACAAGCCTAAGAACACCATGCACAATGCCAAGCGTCGGCTGGAGTGGTGTAAAGCTCGTCGCCATTGGACTCTGGAGGAGTGGAAACGCATTCTCTGGAGTGATAAATTACGCTTCATCATCTGGTAGTTCGACGGACAAATCTGGGTTTGGCGGATGCCAGGAGAATGCTACCTGCCCGAATGCATAGTGCCAACTGTAAAGTTTGGTGGAGGAGGAATAATGGTCTGGGGCTGTTTTTCATGTTTCGGGCTAGGCCCCTTAGTTCCAGTGAAGGGAAATCTTAACACTACAGCATTAGCTAGACGATTCTGTGCTTCCAACTTTGTGGCAACAGTTTGGGGAAGGCCCTTTCCTGTTTCAGCATGACAATGCCTCTGTGCACAAAGCGAGGTCCATACAGAAATGGTTTATCGAGATCGGTGTGGAAGAACTTGTGTCCACATACTTTTGGTCATGTAGTATATATATACAGTACCATTCAAAAGTTTGGACACATCTACTCATTCAAGGGTTTCTCTTTATTTTTACACTGTAGAATAATAGTGAAGACATCAAAACTATGAAATAACACATATGGAATCATGTAACAACAAAAGTCTTAAAATAGCCACCCTTTGCCTTGATGACAGCTTTGCACACTCTTGGCATTCTCTGAACTAGCTTCACCTGGAATGCTTTTCCAACAGTCTTGAAGAAGTTCCCATATATGCTGAGCACTTGTTGGCTGCTTTTCCTTCACTCTGCCGTCCGACTCATCCCAAACTATCTCAGTTGGGTTGAGGTCGGGGGATTGTGGAGGCCAGGACATCTGTCATTTACAAAATAGCCTCCAACACTCTACTCAGCAAATTGGATGTAGTTTATCACAGTGCCATCCGTTTTGTCACCAAAGCCCCATATACTACCCACCATTGTGACCTGTACGCTCTCGTTGGCTGGCCCTCACTACATAATTGTCGCCAAACCCACTGGCTCCAGGTCATCTATAAATCTCTGCTAGGCAAATCCCTGCCTTAACTTAGCTCATTGGTCACCAAAGCAACACCCACCCGTAGTATGCGTTCCAGCAGGTATATCTCACTGGTCATCCCCAAAGCCAACACCTCCTTTGGCCGCCATTCCTTCTAGTTCTCTGCTGCTAATGACTGGAACGAACTGCAAAAATCTCTGAAGCTGGAGACTCATCTCCCTCACTAACTTTAAGCATCAGTTGTCAGAGCAGCTTACTGATCACTGCACCTGTACACAGCCCATCTGTAATTAGCCCACCCAACTACCTCATTCCCATATTGTTCTTTATTTTGCTCATTTGCACCCCAGTATCTCTATTTGCACATCATCTTCTGCACATCTATCACTCCAGTGTTAATACTAAATTGTAATTATTTTGCACTATGGCCTATTTATTGCCTTACCTCCATAACTTACTACATTTGCACACACTGTATATAGATTTTCTATTGTGTTATTGACTGTATGTTTTGTGTATCCCATGTGTAACTCTGTGTTGTTGTTGTTTTTAATCGCACTGCTTTGCTTTATCTTGGCCAGGTCGCAGTTGTAAATGAGAACCTGTTCTCAACTGGCCTACCTGGTTAAATAAAGGTGAAATAAATAAATAAAAGTATTGTTTTGTGTAATAAAAGTATGATACCTAACGTTATGCGAGTATGACCATTTTGTTGTAATTAAATACAAAATTGACTTGGTTATTTTTGTATCATTGCAGGGACTGAGTTTCTCATCTCAGTCGAACCAAAACATTATACTTAATTATTGAATCAACACAGACACTTTTTTAAAATAATAAACACCAATGGCTCCATATTGTTAGGTACTTGAATCACAGTGTTAGAGATGGGCTTGACTGTGTTTAATATTTTATAATATCATGTCATGTTTCTGTGTGTACAGCAAAGAGTTTCTTATATAAAGCTTTATGCTTTTCTGTTCAATTTGTGTTTACAGTCTGCAGTCCATGAGGATCTGCTGATATCCGGTGTTGATGGCGGGAGAGACTGGACCTCTGAAACACTGGCCCCGGATCAAGACCCTGGATCAGGAGCCGTCGCTCTTCCTTCTCGAGTCGGAACCAGGCCCGAACCGCGAGGGACAGAGACTCCACCACCACAGAGAACACACACAGTGTACAGGTGGACTGAACAACTTCAGTCCTGGTGGTCATCAGAGAGACATAGGCTCCAGTCAGGGATCCAGTCTGCAGCCCAGACCCTTCTCTTCACAGTCTCAGTGCAGGGATGAAGAAGAGCCTGGGGCTGATAGAGATAGACCCTCCTGTTCCTATGATACAAACACCACAGTATATATGATGAACAGAGCAGGTTACCCTGTGCTTCAGCCTTCACAGAGAGTGGTGGGAGAGCCCCCTGGTGGGAGTCTAACCTCCCCTTCATGATCTCGTCTAGCCTTCCTCTGCTACCTCATGGTTACCCCACCAATACAGACCGGGTCAGGATGGCGTTCACCACAAGAGGTGCATAGCCTATAACACAGCACACAATCCCAACAACACCCAAACAATGGCTAGAGGTCAAGGAGGGAGCTCAAAGACTAACCACCTGAGGGTGGCGGCTCCTGCTTCTACCTCCTCTGGTGTCATTGGGTCACAACGTGGGAGGCCAAGCATTTGGTTGGACGCTGACAAGCTGTACACGTGTGGGAAGCGCTTTGGTAAGGCAAACTATATGAAGGAGCACCAGACCGTTCACACCAAGGAGAGGCCCTTCAAGTGCAAACTATGATACAAGACCTTCTTCCTGATTAATCTTATCAGGCATAGGTGTCCACAATGGGGAGAAATCGTAGCAGTGTGGCTTGAGATGTACACAGGGGATATCTGGGAACCATTCTTTAGCTGACATATTATAGTTATCATGTGAAGTGTCTTTGGGTAAGAGGGTAATTAACCACACCCCTTATTAACTTGTTATTTGAAACAGGCTTGTGTAAATACCTGTTTTTAGAGAGACAGTAAACTTAGGCTAGAACAAGGACAGTTGAATATTTACCTGATTGAGGTGATATAGATGGGAAAAGTCATTATATTCTTGCTAACACAGTTCTTTCTAAACAAGTCTGCGCTGAACTTGAAATATACTGATCATAGTGGATTTGATTTGTAAAACGCAGTACCGTAATTCAAAGAACAGCGCGCATACCTTTTTAATTTAACCACACCCTTTCAGCTATAATGCCAACCAATAAGATCCTGTCTCTTCAGTGTAAACGGAAGTGAACAGTGACCAAGAACAATTTCCACATGAGCGTTTTTGTTGTTATTTAGACGTTTATTGACATCCTGCAACACAAAATGACTCATTTAACTGCACAACATCATATACTTAACACAGGTAGTGTTTAATTCACGTTGGAGACAGGACTTAGTTGATAGATGTTATCTAGGTAATGCTAGGTAGCTGCTAACGTTAACCAGCGAACAATGGATAAATGTATGGTTTTTCACACTCAAATAGCCTCCATCATGGAGGTGCTAGCGAATGCAGCCGTGGAAGACATCTGTAAACTCGTAGACGACGACTATGCAGTGTTCCGTTTGGAAATAACTCAAAGCCACAAAGAAAACAGGGCATTGCGGAGGAAACTACAGCAACTGGAACTGAAGGTGTCACGGGAGCGCGTCCTCGTCAGTCGTCCCAGAAGTGTCAAGATCCTCGACAGATACAGAGGAATGGCAAGAGGTAGGCCCGTTCCCCTCTGCGCATGTGTTACTTAAGATGTTTTTACCACAGATATGGTTAACCAGAATTGGGTCTTGGTCAGTTTGTGGATAGTATACAATAATTCCCCTGATTACTAAACTATCTTGCACAAACACATAATATCATATTCTAACCAGATTATTTATTTACTTTATTTCCTATTATTTACTCAATGAAAATGAATGTGATGCATGGAACATAATACATCAATCAATAAATAGTATGTCAAGAAGTTATGAAAAGTGTTACATTAAAACCCTGGCCAATTCTAGACTGTCAATAGTGTACAATATAGCGTTGAGCATTGACAGTAGTTAACCTAACCACCTCTTTTCCCCAATCACACTCTCAGGTGAAGGACATCTCACTGGAGGCCACAGGAGTTTTGTGAAGCCAGTGGAACACAATACATGGAGAAATGACCACCCTATCACTGTTGATGAGGGGAGTGGAACCTCAACCCAGCACGTTATCATGATATAGGTTAGTGTAATAGTGTTGCATAGAAAATTACAGTGACTTTGTAAATCAAATGTGGCCTGTTTATCTCAGCTATTCACTTGCTTATAAATGTATGTACATCCTCATTGATCTGCCATAGGGGAGCTTGTGAGACTTCCCAACGACATTGTTATCCAATTCAACTCATGTACCGGTGATAGGGATGTGACAAATGTAAAACAACCATAAAAAAACATTTAAACAAAAGTCATAAAATGTCAATGCAGATATGGTCCTGCGTATGACCGCTAGGGGGCATTGCAGTTCAATCTACTCTAATCTGCTGTCCCCCACCCCAGTCAGCAACGACAGTAGTTAATGCCATTTTTAGGTTCTCTGCTGTGTGCCTCTCCTCCATGTTCTCAGTGGTCAGTACATGGGACTTCATGTCCCACTGTTCATCAATGTGATGGCTCGTTGCGGTGATGTATGAGAGCGTGTTCATAGACGTCCAACAATCTGTTGTTAACACCATGTATGGGGTGTTCCAGAGCTTGCGCTTTGTACTTGCAGAGCAATCAGTGTACAATTTCTCCATCCGGGTTGTCACAGTGTTTCGTCATGGCATCTTGTAGTCTGTTTCTAGAAATGCCATCAGGGCATTGAAGCAGACATCCTCTACCATTGACAATGGCTGCATATCAACTGCAATAATTTCTGTAATCAGCGCTGTGATTTTCTCACTCCGTCCCTTATCACACTAATTTCATGTGAAGAGCCTGACTAATGCTGTTGTTGGGGGCCTGCGCTAATGCCAGCAACTATTTGGGTCTCACAGTGCCTCCGTTTCAGATGGTTAAGCATTGCACCTGTACTGCCACCGTAGCTCAATTCCATCCCACAAAGTTTGCATTTCACCCCTTTCTCATTTAACTTCTCAAAGTATTGCCATAGAGGACTTCACTGCTGTCGCTTCCCTGTCTTACTCTAAACTTAACGACTATGTGCGGAGTGCTTCATATCTGTGGCAAATAATATGAAAGATGCATATGGACATTTCCATATGGAAATTAAGGCATACAGTGCATTCAGAAAGTATTCAGACCACTTTACTTTTTCCACATTGTTACGTTACAGCCTTATTCTGAAATGGATTTTTTTTTTATCCTCAAGCTACACACTACCCCATAATGACAAAGCAAAACAGTTTAGTAATGTTTGCAAACAGAAATACCTTATTTTCATAATTATTCAGACCCTATGCTATGAGACTCGAAATTGAGCTCAGGGGCATCCTGTTTCCATTGATCATCCTTGATGTTTCTACAACTTGATTGGAGTCCACCTGTGGTAAATTTAATTGATTAGACATGATTTGGAAAGGCACACACCTTTCTACATGAGGTCCTGCAGTTGACAGTGCATGTCAGAGCAAAAACCAAGCCATGAGGTTGAAAGAAATTGTCCATAAAGCTCAGAGACAGGATTGTGTCAAGGCACAGATCTGGGGAAGGGTACCAAAACATTTCTGCAGCATTGATGGTCCCCAAGAACACAGTGGCCCCCATCATTCTTAGATGGAAGAAATCTGGAACCACCAAGACTCTTCTTAGAGCTGGCAGCCCGGCCAAACTGAGCAATCGGGGGAGAAGGGCCTTGGTCAGGGAGGTGACCAAGAACCCGATGGTCACTCTGACAGAGCTCCAGAGTTCCTCTGTGGAGATAGGATCACTTTCCAGAAAGACAACCATCTCTGCAGCACTCCACCAATCAGGCCTTTATGGTAGAGTGGCCAGACAGAAGCCACTCCTCAATAAAAGGCACATGACAGCCCACTTGGAGATTGCCAAAAGGCACCTAAAGGACTCTCAGACCATGAGAAACAAGATTCTCTGGTCTGATGAAACCAAGATTGAACTCTTTGGAATGAATGCCAAGTGTCACGTCTGGAGGAAAACTGGCACCATCCCTACGTTGAAGCATGGTGGTGGCAGCATGCTGTGGGGATGTTTTTCAGCAGCAGGGACAAGGAGACTAGTCAGGATCGAGGGAAAGATGAAAGGAGAAAATAACAGAGATCCTTGATGAAAACCTGCTCCAAAGCGCTCGGGACCTCAGACTGGGGCGAAGGTTCACCTTCCAACAGGACAGCGACCCTAAGCACACAGCCAAGACAACGCAGGAGTGGCTTCGGGACAAGTCTCTGAATGTCCTTGAGTGGCCCAGCCAGAGCACAGACTTGAACGCGATCGAACATCTCTGGAGGTTCCTGAAAATAGCTGTGCAGCGACGCTCCTCATCCAACCTGACAGAGCTTGAGAGGATCTGCAGAGAAGAATGGGAGAAACTCCCCAAATACAGGTTTGCCAAGCTTGTAGCGTCTGTGAAAACATTCTGGACAACCCCTCCCTCTCATGCTCCCTCTTTCTCTCGCTCTGCCACTCTGTCTCCTCTCTCCAGTTACTGTCTCCCGGCTCTTACTGACACCTTCTATGACACCTCCCACCAACCCTCTTTCCATTTAGTGTAACAAGCATCCTCGCTAACTGAGCACCAACCAACACCGGACGTCCACGGACCTTGAAAAGTAGTTAAAGTTTGGCCAGTCCGTCTTGGCCGGACCAAATTGGAACCAATCATAGACAGCTACAGTGGGGAAAAAAAGTATTTAGTCAGCCACCAATTGTGCAAGTTCTCCCACTTAAAAAGATGAGAGGCCTGAAATTTTCATCATAGGTACACGTCAACTATGACAGACAAATTGAGAAAAAAAATCCAGAAAATCACAAAATTTTAATGAATTTATTTGCAAATTATGGTGGAAAATAAGTATTTGGTCACCTACAAACAAGCAAGATTTCTGGCTCTCACAGACCTGTAACTTCTTCTTTAAGAGGCTCCTCTGTCCTCCACTCGTTACCTGTATTAATGGCACCTGTTTGAACTTGTTATCAGTATAAAAGACACCTGTCCACAACCTCAAACAGTCACACTCCAAACTCCACTATGGCCAAGACCAAAGAGCTGTCAAAGGACACCAGAAACAAAATTGTAGACCTGCACCAGGCTGGGAAGACTGAATCTGCAATAGGTAAGCAGCTTGGTTTGAAGAAATCAACTGTGGGAGCAATTATTAGGAAATGGAAGACATACAAGACCACTGATAATCTCCCTCGATCTGGGGCTCCACGCAAGATCTCACCCCGTGGGGTCAAAATGATCACAAGAACGGTGAGCAAAAATCCCAGAACCACACGGGGGGACCTAGTGAATGACCTGCAGAGAGCTGGGACCAAAGTAACAAAGCCTACCATCAGTAACACACTACGCCGCCAGGGACTCAAATCCTGCAGTGCCAGACGTGTCCCCCTGCTTAAGCCAGTACATGTCCAGGCCCGTCTGAAGTTTGCTAGAGTGCATTTGGATGATCCAGAAGAGGATTGGGAGAATGTCATATGGTCAGATGAAACCAAAATAGAACTTTTTGGTAAAAACTCAACTAGTCGTGTTTGGAGGACAAAGAATGCTGAGTTGCATCCAAAGAACACCATACCTACTGTGAAGCATGGGGGTGGAAACATCATGCTTTGGGGCTGTTTTTCTGCAAAGGGACCAGGACGACTGATCCGTGTAAAGGAAAGAATGAATGGGGCCATGTATCGTGAGATTTTGAGTGAAAACCTCCTTCCATCAGCAAGGGCATTGAAGATTAAACGTGGCTGGGTCTTTCAGCATGACAATGATCCCAAACACACCGCCCGGGCAACGAAGGAGTGGCTTCGTAAGAAGCATTTCAAGGTCCTGGAGTGGCATAGCCAGTCTCCAGATCTCAACCCCATAGAAAATCTTTGGAGGGAGTTGAAAGTCCGTGTTGCCCAGCGACAGCCCCAAAACATCACTGCTCTAGAGGAGTTCTGCATGGAAGAATGGGCCAAAATACCAGCAACAGTGTGTGAAAACCTTGTGAAGACTTACAGAAAACGTTTGACCTGTGTCATTGCCAACAAAGGGTATATAACAAAGTATTGAGAAACTTTTGTTATTGACCAAATACTTATTTTCCACCATAATTTGCAAATAAATTCATTAAAAATCCTACAATGTGATTTTCTGGAATTTGTTTTCTCATTTTGTCTGTCATAGTTGACATGTACCTATGATGAAAATTACAGGCCTCTCATCTTTTTAAGTGGGAGAACTTGCACAATTGGTGGCTGATTACTTTCCCCACTGTATGTAACACAAGTTTGGACAGCACAGTACAGTACAGTAGAGAACAGTACAGAGCAGTAAAGAAAACTAGAGTGCTGTACAGTAGAGTAGAATTCAGTACAGTATAGCAGTGTTTTCTCTGGGAACATTTGTAGCAGTGGAGGAAAAGGAGACAGGGAATTTTTATGTAGCGGGACTGAGAAGTTCAGTTCTGGTGTCTTTTTAAAAGGATATTCTACTCCAAAATGAATGAAAAATCAAATTATGCTGACACCATCTAAAATATAATTTCCACCTCCAGATATGAGCCCAATAACATAGTTGTAGAAATAATTGTTAAAATTATTAATATTTGACCATGCATATAGCCTATGCATGGTCCGTATTATTAGGTATGCTATTAGCCATAAGCATTCATCACCTGTAGCCCAACTGATAGCAGCATTGCTATACATAAGAGTCTGAAACAAGCGCTCTTGGCCCTTTACTGTTCTCTATTTTGACTATCGATCTTCCACTAGCATTCAACAAAGCCTGTGTGTCTATGTACACTGATGATTCAACATTATATACATCAGCAACCACAGCTAGTGAAATCACTCAACCCTAAACAAAGAGTTGCAGTCAGTTTCGAAATAGGTGGCTAGGAATAAACATATGTAAAACTAAAAGCATTGTATTTGGTACAAATAATTCCCTAAGGTGTAGACCTCAGCTGCATCTGATAATCAATGATGTGGCTGATGAGACTAAACCTCTTGGTGTCACCTTAGACCAGGGCTCTCCAACCCTGTTCCTGGAGAGCTACCCTGCCTTAGACTGTAAATTGTCATAGTCAAGGCATATTGATTCAATTGTGATAAACGTAACAGTCGACCAAACAAGTCCTGCAGGCTCTAGTTTTATCTAATCTTGACCGTATTGCCGGTGATATGGTAAAGTATTGCAAAGAAGGACCTAGAAAAGCTGCAGCTGGCCCAGGACAGAGCAGCATGTTTTGCCCTTCAATGTACAGTCGTGGTAAAAAGTTTTGAGAATGACACAAATATTAATTTTCACAAAGTCTGCTGCCTCAGTTTTTATGATGGCAATTTGCATATACTCCAGAATGTTATGAAGAGTGATCAGATGAATTGCAATTAATTGCAAAGTCCCTCTTTGCCATGAAAATGAACTTAATCCCAAAAAAACATTTCCACTACATTTCAGCCCTGCCACAATCCACATTGACAGGGCTGCAGTGGAGCGGGTCGAGAGCTTCAAGTTGCTCGGTGCCAAATCACTAAGGACTTAAAATGGTCCACTCACATGCGCACAGTTGTGAAGAAGACGCAACAGCGCCTCCTTCCCTTCAGGAAGTTGAAAAGGTTTGGTATGGGCCCACAAATCCTCAAAAAATTATACAGCTGCACCTTTGAGAGCATCTTGACTGGCTGCATCACTACCTGGTATGGCAATAGCACCACCTTCGATCACATGGTGCAGACAGCCCAGTACATCACTGGGGCCGAGCTCCCTGCCATCCAGGACCTCTATACCAGGTGGTGTGAAAGGAAGGCCCGGAAAATCGTTAGACTCCAACAACCCATAGAATGTTTTCTATACTTCCTCACGGCAAGCGGTACCGGTGCATCAAGTCTTGACACCAACAGGCTCCTGAACAGCTTCTATCCCCAAGCCATAAGACTGCTAAATAGCTAACACAATGGCTACACGGACTATCTGAGTTGACCATTGTATTTTATTTTTAGCACAGTCTCTACGCACACTCACTGGACTTTACACACTCACGCACACTGACACTCCAATACACACATAACATTCACAATTTTTTTCTGACTCTACAAACACACACACACATACAGTCCTCATTTACACTGCTGCTAGTCTATCATTTATCCTGATGCCTAGTCACCTTACCCCTATACATACAGTATCTACCTCTATCACTCCAGTATACCTGCACATTGGAAATATGTAATTGGAACTGACCCTGTATATAGCCATGATCACATGGAACTCACATGGAACTCCCTTCCATCTCAAATGAGCAGTGAATTTAAAAACACAGATTCAAACACAAAGACCAGGGAGGTTTTCCAAAGCCTCGCAAAGAAGGGCCAACTATTGGTAGATGGGTAAAAAATAAAAAGCAGACATTGAATATCCCTTTGAACATGTTATTAATTATACTTTGGATGGTGTATCAATACAACCAGTCACTACGAAGTTACAGGCGTCCTTCCTAACTCAGTTGCCAGAGAGGAAGGAAACCGTTCAGGGATTTCACCATGAGGCCAATGGTGACTTCAAAGGAAAACTCCACCCAAAAACAATATTTTGGTATTTGTTTCATTCGTCCGTTGTTGACATAGTCCCAAAATATTTTGCTTGTCAGCACTCAAGTTTTCAAGATATGTAACTTTCAAAATACAGAAATCATCTCCGTATGATGCATTTTGCATCATATGATATACAGATATGCATCTGTTGGTCACAGATACCTTCAAAAAAAGGCAGGGGCGTGGATCAGAAAACGAGTCAGTATCTGGTGTTACCACCATTTGCCTCATGCAGCGCAACACATCTCCTTTGCATAGAGCCGATCAGACTGTTGATTGTGACCTGTGGAATGTTGTCCCACTCCTCTTCAATGGCTGTGCGAAGTTAGTTGCTGGATATTGGCGGGAACTGGAACACACTGTTGTACATGTCGATCCAGAGCATCCCAAACATGACTGGTGAGTATCAGGGCATGGAAGAACTGGGACATTTTCAGCTTCCAGGAATTGTGTACAGATCCATGCGACATGGGGCTGTGCCTTATCATGCTGAAACATGAAGTGATGAGGGCGGATGAATGGCACGACAATGGGCCTCAGGTTCTTGTCACGGTATCTCTGTGTATTCAAATTGCCATTGATAAAATGCAATTGTGTTCATTGTCCATAGCTTATGCCTGCCCATACCATAACCCCACCGCCACCATGGGGCACTCTGTTCACAATGTTGACATCAGCAAACTGTTTGCAGGTTAGTTTACCTGAGACGGTTTCTGACAGTTTGTGCAGAAATTCTTGAGTTGTGCAAACCCACAGTTCCATCAGCTGTCTGGGTGGCTGGTCTCAGACGATCCCGAAGGTGAAGAAGCCGGATGTGGAGGTCCTGGGCTGGTGTGGTTAGACGGGGTCTGCGGTTGTGACGCCGGTTGGACATACTGCCAAATTCTCTAAAACGACATTGGAGGTGGCTTATGGTAGAGAAATTATCATTAGATTCTCTGGCAACTGCTCTGGTGGACATTCCTGCAGTCAGCATGCCAATTGCACGCTCCCTCAAAACTTGAGACATCTGTGGTATTGTGTGACAAAACTGCACATTTTAGAGTGGTCTTTTT
This sequence comes from Coregonus lavaretus, assembly GCF_964263955.1. Taxonomy (NCBI): domain Eukaryota; kingdom Metazoa; phylum Chordata; class Actinopteri; order Salmoniformes; family Salmonidae; genus Coregonus; species Coregonus lavaretus. The sequence continues at coordinate 835,299 of NW_028167177.1, read as the reverse complement.
ATTGTCCCCAGAACAAGGTGGACCTGTGTAATGATCATGCTGTTTAATGAGATTCTTGATATGCCACACCTGTCAGGTGGATGGATTATCTTGGCAAAGGAGGGATGTAAACACATTTGTGCACAACATTTGAGAGAAATAAGGCTACTTGACGTGCGTGGGGAATGGAGAACGGTGGTTCGATGTGATGAGAGAGCTAATCATCACATACTGTTCAAAAGGCCTAAATATTGAATAAATGAATAGCCTAAATGTTGAAGAAAAACATAATTGTTCAATAAATGTTCAAGATAAAAAAAGTGAACTCTACAGCGCATTTTCTATATTTGCGGGTTAGGGTTGGGTGCGGCCTCAGATTTTCACTTTATCACAGCTAATCAGTGCCACCACTAATGTAGGCCTACCTGTTAGGGTAACTTGGGGTAAAATGCCACCCGGGGTAATCACCCCCATTGCCTGTACTTCTCACATAAACCACTTAATGTCACCATTTCTTCCCCCAACACTTTCCCAGGTTGCCACGACTCTTGCTCAACAAAGAATATGTCTCATCACAATTTAAGTCACTCCACAAAAATTATTTTGAGGTAGGTGTTTTGTACCCCAAGTTACCCTACAACTGACCAGGGTTACATTCAGCCCCACTCTCCCCTATGGACTCATTGCAAATTGTGGAGCAGTAACGTGCTTAACCATGCCACCGCTAAAAACTCTGGGTTTAAAATGGTGCAGTTCGCGTTATTTAGGAGTTGAGCAATAAATAAAGTAGGAATGGAAAGCTGGGATCCTTCTCTTTTTAAGAAAGGCCATTAAAACAGTTTTCCTCGCGATTGCATTATGAATTGTTGTGCATTGACTGCTTGTCAGAGCGCGTGGTTGGGCCGATATGATTAAATTGAATATTGTGATATTTGACATTGACGATATATCGTGAAGTGAACGACAATATATAATTATTTGCAAATCTGTAATCTATTTGAACTTTACAAATCAAAACTGTGTAGTTTTATCAGTTAGGCTGTATTAATATGTTGAATATCAAGTTTAATTAACTAAGCCTTATTTTTCCTCCATACTAAGATTGTAATGAGAATGTGACTAGAATGTGACAAAAATCGTAAATAAAAACGATATGGATATTTGGAGTAGCATATTGTAGAAGAGGTCTCCCCAAATATCGGCCAATCCTACTTAATAGGAATATTTATCTCGAATAGTACACACAACAACAAGCCAACTAGTAAATAGGGTTTCCTGGTTTTACTCATCATTACTCGTTTAGTTTGCAGAGGAAAAGTAAATGTGAACTGTTTTATCATCTTCAAAGTGCGCCTCGGGATAAATATTTTTTTATGTGGCGGATTTGTTTTGCCGTGGTAACAATGGTTTTGCCGTGGAGCAGCGCCACCGCTAAATGACTGCAGCGGGAAAACTACAGTAGAACACACTAGAGTAGAGTACAGTATAATGTACTGTACTGAACACATGCTGTACTCTACTCTGTGCTGTACTGTGATGTCCAAACTTGTGAAACATGGATGTCTATGATGGTTTTACATTTTGTCTGGTCCCGATCAACCAAATGTGGTCTTGTTTGGGGGCGGAGCTCATTAGAATAATAGCCAGTGTGTAAAATAATACCCAAATATGCAATATACAGATAATACATATTTCTTAGGGTACCTATTCAGGATACATCATTATGAAGAGAATGATATTCATATACATAATTATGCCTTTCTGTATAGTACAGATCAGGGACCCATTATGTAATTCTGTTAATGGATGTAAATCCACTTCACCTACTGTAGTTCAATAACCAAAATACATTTCTTCAAACTCAAGGTGTCATGTCATAGCTGACACCCCATTATTTCTGCAGACTTCTTTGAAACTTAATTCAGAGCAGATATTTAAGAGTTTTTGGAAAACATGGTCGCATAAAAAACTGAGGGAGATTCTGTAACCAAACTTTGCATTTGCACAGTTCTTCCGGTAAATGTGTTTATGTGAAATGTTCTGTATAAATTATTCAAAGTAGTACTTGTGCATAGTTGTATGGTTTGTTAAACTTTGAAATCAATGGTTTTTGTTTGGCATACATTTTAAAGTGAAAAATCTGTAAGTAAAAGCGTAATTCCGTTACACCATAATTTAAGTGGTTCCCTTTATGATGATCGGGACCTGTTAGTGGTAGTTTTGTGATTTTTCTAAACGTTAACAATCCCAATTTCATTTAAATGTTCACTCCCCTAACCGTTAATAACCTCCTTTCTTCTTGTGTCAGTCTGAAGATGCAGAGGCTGCAGATCCTGGAGGATCGTCTCTAGTCAAGCAGGAGAGGACTGAAGGAGAGGAGGACCCACGAGACAGCAGAGACATCCAGACTGGAGCAGCGGCTGGAGTGGAACTCCCTTTAGCCTCGGAGGACCTATCCACCGCCGCACCCCAGCCCAGGACCAGACGAAGCATCACTGAGGTCAGTGGAACGCCGTCCTCAAGTCAGAGACCGACACAGAGACTTTAACTGTAACACAAAGGCTCTTACACACTAGGGCTTTTACCAACTAAAATAAAATCTTGGTCGACAGAGTTGTCTTTACTTTCGACCAATCGATTGTGTTTTAATCAAATCAAATATATGCACTGAGCTTGTCTGATGCTATAAGCGAACTGTTTGATGAAATAATTAAGACACACAAATGACTAGAGGGAGTCCGACCGCAATTGATTTGATTGTGCCACCTGGCTCAGACTTGCTGCGCTTTGTTTTAAAAAAAGACAGCGAGTGACTGTGTACTAGTACCCGACTAGTACTCTCTCTCCTCCCTGCTGCAGTGACCACCACAGAACATCAGTGTGTATAGCGCTGTCTGTGTTGCTGAAGTTGCAACGTAGCCTAATTATAGCCATTTCTGACGGAAAAGTTGTTACCAAAATCTAATTTGTTTAGGAAAAACATTCCGTATTCCCTCAACCCTTGCTGTCTTTACGTGACACATGTATGCATCACATGCACGTGACCAATATGGCCTGACCTATAGCATATCATAATCACATCAATAAATTGGTTATAAACTCTGAATGCCGTAACTCATGTGACAGCAAAATGGATGCAGAGGACGTGACAAACTCAAAATGGGGGAATGTTTACTGGTTGCGCAGGAGGTAAAGGGGAAGTCAGATGTGTGGAATACATTTGACTAGTTGTGGAAAATACTGTAGCTCAAGAAAATAAGGTATGGAGTAAGCGCTGCGTGGATATTAGGCCTATGTGTACCAAACAGGTGCTGTTAGATTACAATATAATTTATCTGACCGTTTGTAACAATGTAAACACTAAATAGATGATAAGGTTCCCAGAGAGTCTGTTGTAATATATAAATAAATAAAATAAGCCTTTATTACAGCAAAGACTAAAAACAGTTGCATTCGTGAATGCAATCTCCGAAGTATTGAAATATAGGCCTAAGAAAGTTACAGTATTAAGCCTAAACAGGATGCGCTCTTAGGCCTACAGCTTGACGGTGGTTATACAAGGCTGCTATACTAAGCCTACTAATGATAATGACATTACTTATTATTATGATCATCATTATAATAATAATAATAACAAGGAGATCAAGAAAAAGAGGGTTATTATTATAATAAATTTTTCAGACGAACAGTGTAAACAACACTAAATAAATAATACCAGAGATGCTGTTCTAACGAAAACAAAGTGTAAAGCCTTTATTACAGAATAGCAAAGATTAAAAACAGCCACATTTGGGAAATTGTTGCATGAGGCTTGGTGCTCACGGAATCAGTAGGCTATTAAACAAACACTCAAACAGGAAACAGAAGCAAGTTCTGTCTTATTTCTGTAGATATGGATGATTTATAAAGCCAGGCACATTTGACAGTTAGGCTATTGATTATAGACCTAATTAAGTTGGTTTCCTCTCTCCTCACTTTTCTTAGACAATTAAGTCAAGGGCTGTTTTCTCGTCTCCTAACTCAGCTGCTGCCTCCGCCGCATTGTTCTCAACACCGATATGCTGGTTAACTTTGCTATTATGCACATAGCAACATGGTCTAGTTAAAGGAGCCAATTCAACAGCGCACTGATGTGTTTCAGAAACGCGGACAGCGACCGCTATCCAACGCGGGAGAAAGCGCATGTTATAAAATAATATAATTTTGCATTACAAATAAAGATAAGAGATTTCTTAGATTACAGGGAAAGCTTAGAGACAAATCCAGAAGTCACGACCCACACTTACACTCGCTCAGGAATTGTGACCCAGTTTCCATTTCGATGGGGCCTTCCGATTCAAATGGGAACACCCTTTCCGATCAGGCATTGAACTCAAACAACAGAGCTAAAGCCCAGCCTCGGGGAGGGGGAGCCACATCAGGCAATAGTAAAGAGGAACGGTTCCTCTGCATGTTCTGTAACAAAGGCTTCAGCTGCCTCCAGACAGTGGAGATTCACCAGAGGGTCCATACAGGGGTGGAACCCTTCAGCTGTACCCAGTGGCATATGCACTTCACCCATGCTGGTGACCTGAAGAGGCACCAGAGGGTTCACACAGGCGAGAAATCGTTTGTCTGCCACCAGTGTGAGAAGAGGTTCTCCCATCTGCACCAGCTGAAGATGCACCAGAAGGTCCCCACAGTAGAGAGGATGTTCGCCTGTACACACTGCGGGAAGAGGTTCTCCAAGAGGAGCTATTTCACTCTATAACATAGAAAGTAGATAGTTTAAACCCTGCATTAAAGACAAAGATGAATTTTAATTGTTGTCAACAGAAAAGATCCACAGATGTATTTGGAATAGATTTATTTCAGTGTTGAATATTCCTGGGTAGAATATTGCATCCAGCCATTGTGTGATATATATATATAAGGCATATACACTGAGTATACCAAAAATTAAAAACACCTTCTTAATATTGAGTTGCACCCCCCTCTTTTGCCCTCAAAAGCCTCAATTCGTCAGGGCATGGACTCTACAAGGTGTTGAAAGCGTTCCACAGTGATGCTGGCCCATGTTGACTCCAATGTGCTTCCCACAGTTGTGTCAAGTTGGCTGGATGTCCTTTGGGTGGTGGACCATGATACACACGGGAAATTGTTGAGCGTGAAAAACCCAGCAGCGTTGCAGTTCTTGACATGAACTGATGCACCTGGCACCTACTACCATACCACGTTCAAAGGCACTTAAATATTTTGTCTTGCTCATTCACCCTCAATGGCACACATTCACAATCCATGTCTCAAGACTTAAAAATCCTTCTTTAACCTGTCTCCTCTCCTTCATCTGTGATTTTTAACCTGTCTCCTCCCCTTCATCTACACTGATTGAAGTGGATTTAACAAGTGACATCAATAAGGGATCATAGCGTTCACCTGGTCAGTCTGTCATGGAAAGAGCAGGTGTTCTTAATGTTGTAGTTTATCAAGTTCATGCAGATTTTTTGTTGAGACAGGTGTATGTGTGGTTTTCATATGGTGTATTTAAAACTTGTTTATGTTTAATAAACACAAAATGGGACTTTTCATTCTAAGACTTTCATTGATACTCTCTTTAATATACATCACATCTGATCTCACCCTATTCTGCATACACCTGACAGCGCTTTATAACCAATATACTCTTACTAAATATACCTACACATACCCACACACTAACAAACACCTACTGTACACATCACAATAGTTTAGTCAGGTTTGTCTGATGATGACTTGACAACATGTTTATGTCCACCATGATGGGTTTAACAACAATGAAGTCATTCTGTAACTACAGTATAGGACTCAAACGTAGTGGGGATGGGTAAACACTCCATGTTGAAAGTGTGTTTATTATCTGTGTGTACGTACCTGAGGGAGTGTATGTCTGTGTAATCTGTATCACCTGTCTCTTCCAGGAGGAGGAGGGTCCAGAGGTGCTGCTGGTGAAGGAGGAGGGGTGTGAGGAGGGTCTGGGGAACCCTGAGGGGACCATAGTCGTGGAGGACAACCAGACTACACCTCCTCCTGAACCCACAGAGGAACCAGCTGAGCAGCACAGGACCACACACAGTCTCACTGAGGTGAGCCCACTGTGAACTACTGTCTGAATGGTATTAGGTCAGGGCCCGTATCCACAAAGCCTCTCAGAGTAGGAGTGCTGATCTAGGATCAGTTTAGCCTTTTAGATCATAATGAATAAGATTATATGGAAATATCCTAGATCAGCACTCCTACTCTGAGACTCTTTGTGGATACGGGCCCAGGTCTTGATTAATTTTGTCTTAAGTGTGGGACCATGCCTTTAAATTATCAAACCATTAAAGAGTGTCAAGTAATCAAATCAACTAACATGTTTGCATAGTACTCATAGCAATCCCTCATTGCCCAATCAGAAGATGCTCCATAACAGGGTGCAAATACACTTTGACACTCATGAAGCATTATGACCATACTGTGTCACTTTACTTGGACTAAGAAAATATACTTTATGACACTGTCAAGAAGCATTATGACCATCATATAAGCCAGATAGGCCTATCACATACATGGCCTTATGTCAGGCATTAGTCAAAAACAGGGTGTCTTGTCCTGCTCCTGAAATCTGCTCTTGCATTCATCAGCAACAGAGCATTGGGGTAGGTGCATGTCTGACATCAATGTGTGTTCAATTACAATAATTTAATATGGTTAATTTCAGAAAATGTTCTAGGTAGGTTGTGGGTTTTGACACACTTATGTAGGGGTCATAATCAGCCATAAAATAATGCAATATGTCACAAGAGGTCTTAAGTATATGTGTCATGACAGTGTTATGACAAGTTATGTCAGCTGTGGTTATGATGCTAGGTGTCAAGTAAAGTGTTACCCAGATTTCTTGATCCAACATCCTCTCACTCTGTATCTCTTACAGTCAGTAGACATGGAGGATGGGAAGCCTGATCTGCTGCTGGTCAAAGAGGAGACAATAGAAGACGGACCAGAGAGCATTGACCTGCTGAGTGGAGTAAAGATGGGGGAGCAAGGTAAGGGAGAAATACATATAGTGATGCGCCTGGCTATTATCTTTCTTCATTAAAAAAATGAAATCAATACAACTTATGTTTACATATAAAAACACACATTATAATGTATGAACTTGACCTGATAATTGACAACAATAAAAAATCCATATATAGAGTTCTCTTCCATGTTTGTAAAGTCTATTTTCTAACCTCTTCCTGCAGGTGATTGGATGGAGGCTAAAAGAGGAGACTGGGTGGCCATCTTGGATTCCCAGACCCAGACAGGTGCAGCCAAGGGCCCAGGGGACAACATCACTGAGAAGGCCAGGACCAGAGGCGAGGTCAGTGGATGGGACAGCGTCCTCAACTCTGGGCTGGGGAACAACATTGTTAACCAGAACCAGAAACAGATAGTCGAACACAAAACAACTGAATTTAGTCTCCATGGCAACAGACTGGCTGAGACCAGGGCGAGGTGTAGATTTGGTCTGCGGGGACGGGGAGGTATCCGTATGTGGAGGGAGAGAACAGACTTGGCTCGCGATGCTCCGTCCTGCTCCTATAGTTGTGATTCAGAGAGACTGATGGTGCCTCAGGTTAACCCCCTAACAGGTGCTGCCTTCAGCCTGCCTTCTATAGGATCTATCAACTGGAACATGGACCCTGCGACAACACAGACACTCCCTGGCCTTCATCCTCCTCACACTCTCCTAATGTTAAACCAGACCTCAGACAATGCCAGTGCCTCAACACTAAATAGCTACACAAGGCCATTGACAAATGACAGTAGTAGTAACGCCATCAGTAGATCCGGTTGCAAAGAGAAGCGCTTCCCGTGTTCGTTCTGTGGGAAAGCCTTCAGTTTCCCCAAACAGGTGGAGATCCACCAGAGGATACACACGGGGGAGAAACCGTTTGGCTGTAGCCAGTGTCACATGCGCTTTTCCCAGGCTGGCCACCTGAAGAGGCACCAGAGAGTCCACACAGGGGAGAAACCCTATAGCTGCCCCCAGTGTGAGAAGAGGTTCTCCCACCAGCATCAGCTGAAGCTGCACCAGAGGGTCCACACAGGGGAGAAACCCTACAGCTGCCACCAGTGTGAGAAAAGGTTCTCCCACCAGCACCATCTGAAGATGCACCAGATGGTCCACACGGGAGAGAAGCCGTTCGCCTGTACGCATTGCGGGAAGAGGTTCTCAGAGAGGAGCGCTCTCAGGATACACCAGCAGAAAATGCACATGGCTCATGTATAGAGTAAAGTGATATGTAGTACTAATTAATTTGTTTGTAGTTCATTCTGTTGATTTTTGATGTAGTAGGGAACTGGATGAGGTGAACTGAGGAAAGAATGAGTATGATGAGACAGAGTATATGATATGGTGATGGTTGGTGTGATGGTGTCTAAAAATGCTTCACCTGATGAAGAGTGACAAAATTTGTCCCTTTAGATTGATACTGGTGTTTTATAATAAGGAAATGATAGTGCCTTAATTCATGTTTACATTAAATAAAGTAGTGAAGATGTGTAATGTAATGTTGAACCTTTTCCAAAGTACTCAAAAATGTATTTTATCAAAGCGAGTGTACCAGATTTACAGAAAGGTTATTCTACACTGAACAAAAATAAACGCAACATGAAACTATTTCAAAGATTTTACTGAGTTATAGTTAATATCAGTTAATATAAATACATTCATTAGTCCCTAATCTATGGATTTCACATGACTAGGAATCAGTGTTGTGTTCGAGACCACCTAAACTAAAGCGAGACCGAGTCAAGACCAAGACCGGAAGGGGTTGAGACAAAGTCAAGACCGAGACCAGAAAAATTGAGTCCAATTCAAGACCATGATTGTAATTTTGTCAAATCGCCACCATTTTAAGAGTTCAAAATGTCCAGTATTTCTGTGTTCCTATTTCAGAAGAACATATGGATTATTTAGACATTCAGAATGGTGAAAAAATGCATGCTGAGGTAAAATAGAGCCACTCTACAAATTATTACTAACCCAAACTACGTGGGCCTTCTACACCTTCAGAGAAGGGCTAAGGATTTATAAAATAATTATATTTACATTCTTTTCAATGATGTTCTGATTTAAGCTATTAGATTTTTGTTGAAAAGGAAAGGGTTAACACTTAAGAGAAAAAAAAATCAAAATCAGGATTTTTCTTTGGTGGTCTCTGGGGAGATAAATCTAGCTAGCTAAGTAAGCCATTAGCTAGGCCATCAGAGGCTAGATACAAGGCATCTGCCATTCAACTGTATTAGGACAACATTTTGGCGTGACAGTGGAATCAACCAATCACATTTTGATTTGTAATGGGTGGGATTATTTTTACAAAAATGGAAACGTCTGCCTTCTCAAAGGCCAACCACTACACAATAGCGAGCAGTAGTTTTCTCGTGGTCTAGCTAGGTATCTTTTGTTGTAGGCTAGTTTGCAGTGGCTGCAGCAGTTGTTATCAAAGAAGATGTTTTTGCTAATTTGTTAGCTTCTCCCTTTTCAAGAATAACTTTCAACAAGAAGTGAAGTTTTCAAATGATCATCATCTGGTGAGTGGAACTGTTTTTTTTATTGGAACTTGCTTGCTTTTCTTAGCCATCGCTTTGAAAATAACTTGTGTGTGAAACATTGTTGCATTTAAACTTTAGGTCACTGGTTACTTTGTGTGCTAAATGTGATATTTTTTTTTGCAATGGGAAATAATAGTTGTACATTTCTATTAGGAAATGCTTAGCCTAATAGTTGTTGTGTTTTTGTATTCTTATGATTGGGACCTACTGGCTTGTTTTGTCCGCGTGAATGGACTGCTTATCTTTAACATCATGCTGTGTGGGACTGCTGTCTTTCCATCTGCACTATGCAGTGGTGTAGTGGTGCCTGGAGAAGTGGGTATACATTTCAATACCTGGTTTGTATACCCATTTACTTGTAGATATAAGTTATAAAGTATTTCCTAGCTACCCTACCGGCTACCGATGTCATTCTTCTGCGAGCTGCTCCATGCCAAAACCAGTTGAGAGCGGTGCGCTCTTGCTGCCTGCAGATGATATTCTGCTGAAGCTAGGCTGTGTGCGGCGCGCATGTGAATATATTTCACGTGCTTTGCGATTGTGTAGGCTACTTTGTGCATGATTTCTCTATTGTACTTCATAACTGATAAATCGTATAACTTCACTACACTACTTTGATTCGCGTCAGTAGGGATTAAGAAGTGAGTATACGGAATGCCCATAAAACAAAAGTGGGTATACAGCGTATACCTGCGTATACCCTCCGTTTTACAAAAAGTGCATGAGTGCGCAGGTATTACCATTGCTGTCCTTTCATCATCACGAACCTGTCACACACTGAAGGCCTTGGTCCAATAGGTTTGCCACTAAAGGCCTTGGTCCAATAGGTTTGCCACTGAAGGCCTTGGTCCAATAGGTTTGCCACTGAAGGCCTTGGTCCAATAGGTTTGCCACTGCGCAAACATGTCTATAATAGATAAAGACTGCAGGTATTAATGTTTCAAGAAAGGAGGGTATATATTTGGCCTGGAAAAGTGCTTATGCGCTTACTGAATGGAAGCTGATAATTATGAGTTTTTTACTCCACTGGTCTCGGCTGGTCTCTGGAAGAAATTACGAGGCTTCACTGTCTGAGACCGAGTCAAGACTGAGTACAAATGTATCTGACACAAGACCTGTGTAGCTCAGTTGGTAGAGCATGACGTTTGCAACGCCAGGGTTGTGGGTTCGATGCCCACGGGGGGCCAGTATGAAAAAATTTATGCACTCACTAACTGTAAGTCGCTCTGGCTAAGAGCGTCTGCTAAATTACTAAAATGTAAAATGTAAGACTGAGACACTCAAAATGTGGTCTCGAGACAACAACAATGCTAGGACTACAGATACCTTTTTTTTTTTAAGTAGGAGTGTGGACCAGAAAACCAGTCACTATCTGGTGTGACTACCATTTGCCTAATGCAGGGCAACACATCTCCTTCGCATAGAGTTGATCAGGCTGTTGATTGTGGCCTGTGGAATGTTGTCCCACTCCTCTTGAATGGCAGTGTGAAGTTGCTGGATATTGGCGGGAACTGGAACATGCTGTCATACACGTCGATCCAGAGCATCCCAAATATGCTCAATGGGTGACATGTCTGGTGAGTATGCAGGCCATGGAAGAACTGGGACATTTTCAACTTCCAGGAATTGTGTACAGATCCTTGCGACATGGGGGCCGTGCATTATCATGCTGAAACATGAGGTGATGGCGGCGGATGAATGGCATGACAATGGGCATCAGGATCTCGTCACTGTATCTCTGTGCATTCAAATTGCCATAGATAAAATGCAATTGTGTTCATTGTTCGTAGCTTATGCCTGCCCATACCATAACCCCACCACCACGGAGCACTCTGTTCACAACGTCGACATCAGCAAACCGCTCGCCCACACGACGCCATACACGCTGTCTGCCATCTGCCCGGTAGAGTTGAAACCGGGATTCATCGGTGGAGAGCACACTTCTCCAGTGTGCCATTGGCCATCAAAGGTGAGCATTTGCCCACAGCAGTTGGTTACGACGCCGAACTGCATTCAGGTCGAGACCCTGGTGAGGACGACAAACACGCAGATGAGCTTCCCTGAGACGGTTTCTGACAATTTGTGCAGAAATTCTTCGGTTGTGCAAACCCACAGTTTAATCAGCTGTCCGGGTGGCTGCTCTCAGATGATCCCGCAGGTGATGAAGCCGGATGTGTAGGTCCTGGGCTGGCGTGGTTACACGTGGTCTGCGGTTGTGAGACCAGTTGGACGTACTGCCAAATTATCTAAAACGACGTTGGAAGCGGCTTATGGAAGAGAAATGAACATTACATTCTGGCAACAGCTCTGGTAGACATTCCTGCAGTCAGCATGTCAATTACACGCTCCCTCAACTTATGTGGCATTGGGTCATGTGACAAAACTGCACATTTGAGTGGCCTTTTATTGTCCCCAGCACAAGGTGCACCTGTGTAATGATCATGCCGTTTAATCAGCTTCTTGCTTTGCCACACCTGTCAGGTCAATGGATTATCTTGGCAAAGGAGAAATGCTCACAAACAGGGATGTAAACAAATGTGTGCACAAAATGAGAGAAATAAGCTTTTTGTGTCTATGGAAAATTTCTGGGATCTTATTTCAGCTCATGAAACACGGGACCAACACTTTACATGTTGCGCTTATTTTTGTTCAGTGTACTTGTCACATTTTGTGCAATAAAAGTACTGTACTTAACATTGTTAGTCTGACCATTTTGTTAAAATTAAATACAAAATTGACTCTGTGCTGACTGACTTGGTTATTTTTGCATCATTGTAGGGACTGAGTTTCCTCATCTCAGTCAAACCAAAACGTTATACTTCATCCTTGAATCAACACGTATAGATTTTTTAAAATAATAAACTCCAGTGGCTCCATATTGCTAGATACTTGAATCACAGTATTAAAAAGATGGGCTTGACTGTGGTTTACATTTTATTATAAACTGAGTGGTTCGAGCCCTGAATGCTGATTGGCTGAAAGCTGTGGTATATCAGACCGTATACCATGGGTATGACAAAACATTTATTTTTACTGTTCTAATTATGTTTGTAACCAGTTTATAATAGCAATAAGGCATGAGGGGGCGTGGTATATACAGTACCAGTCAAACATTTGGACACACCTACTCATTCAAAGGTTTTCTTTATTTTTACTATTTTCTACATTGTAGCATTATACTGAAGACATCAAAACTATGAAATAACACATTTGGAATCATGTAGTAACCAAAAAAAGTGTTAAACAAATCAAAATATTTTTGATTCTTCAAAGTAGCCACCCTTTGCCTTGATGACAACTTTGCACACTCTTGGCATTCTCTCAACCCGCTTCACCTGGAATGCTTTTCCAACAGTCGTGAAGGAGTTCCCACATATGCTGAGCACTTGTTGGCTGCTTTTTCTTCACTCTGCGGTCCAACTCATCCCAAACCATCTCAATTGGGTTGAGGTCGGGTGATTGTGGAGGACAGGTCATCTGATGCAGCACTCCATCACTCTCCTTCTTGGTCAAATAGCCGGTACACAGCCTGGAGGTGTGTGTTGGGTCATTGTCCTCTTGAAAAACAAATGATAGTCCCACTATGCCCAAACCAGATGGGATGGCATATCGCTGCAGAATGCTTTGGTAGCCATGCTGAATTCTAAATAAATCACAGACAGTGTCACCAGCAAAGCACCCCCACACCATCACACCTCCTCCTCCATGCTTCATGGTGGGAACTACACATGCGGGGATCATCCGTTCACCTACTCTGCGTCTCACAAAGATACGGCGGTTGGAACCAAAAATCTCAAATTTGGACTCATCAGACCAAAAGGACAGATTTCCACCGGTCTAATGTCCATTGCTCGTGCTTCTTGGTAAGTCTCTTCTTCTTTTTGGTGTCCTTTAGTAGTGGTTTCTTTGCAGCAATTCGACCATGAAGGCTTGATTCACACAGTCTCCTCTGAACAGTTGATGTTGAGATGTGTCTGTTACTTGAACTCTGTGAAGCATTTATTTGGGCTGCAATTTCTGAGGCTGGTAACTAAAGAACTTATCCTCTGCAGCAAAGGTAACTCTGGGTCTTCCTTTCCTGTGGCGGTCCTCATGAGAGCCAGTTTCATCATAGCACTTGATGGTTTTTGCGACTGCACTTGAAGAAACTTTCAAAGTTCTTAAAATGTTCTGTTTTGACTGACCTTCGTGTCTTAAAGTAATGGACTGTCGTTTCTCTTTGCTTATTTGAGCTGTTCTTGCCATAATATGGACTTGGTCTTTTACCAAATAGGGCTATCTTTGGAATACCCCCCCTACCTGGTCACAACACAACTGATTGGCTCAAACGCATTAAGGAAAGAAATTCCACAAATTAACACACCTGTTAATTTAAATGCATTCCAGGTGACTACCTCATGAAGCTGGTTGAGAGAATGCTAAGAGTGTGCAATGCTGTCATCAAGGCAAAAGGGTGGCTACTTTCAAGAACCTCAAATATAAAATATTTTGATTTAACACTTTTTTGGTTACTACATGATTCCATATGTGTTATTTAATAGTTTTGATGTTGTCACTATTATTCTACAATGTAGAAAATAGTAAAAATAAAGAAAAACCCTTGAATGAGTAGGCGTGTCAAACTTTTGACTGGTACTGTAAATGTTTCATGTTTCTGTGTGCACAGCAAAGCGTTTCTTATATAAACCTTTACGCTTTTCTGTTCAATATGTGTTTTACAGTCTGCAGTCCATGAAGACCTGATGATATCCAGTGTTGCTGATGGGAGAGACTGGACCTCTGAGGCGGCTGGTCACAAACCATGGCCCCGGATCAGGACCCTGGATCAGGAGCCGTTGCTCTTCCTTCCCGAGTCGGAACCAGGACCAAACTACGAGGGACAGAGACTCCACCACCACCACACAGAACACAACCAGTGGACAGGTGGACTGAACAACCTCAGTCCTGGTGGTCATCAGAGAGACAGAGGCTCCAGTCAGGGATCCAGTCTGCAGCCCAGACCCTTCTCTTCACAATCTCAGTTTAGGGATGGAGAAGGGCCTGGGGCAGATAGAGATAGACCCTCCTGTTCCTATGATACAAACACCACAGTATCCACGATTAACAGAGCAGGTCACCCTGGGCTTCAGCCTTCACAGAGAGTGGTGGGAGACCCCCCTGGTGGTAGTCTGTCTTCTCCTTCAGGATCTTGTCTAATGCCTGGTGAATGGGTTCATAGGAAGCCTGGGCCTGGATCTAGCCTTCCTCAGCTAACCCATGGTTACTCCACGAATACAGACAGGGTCAGGATGGGCGTTCTCCACAAGAGGTACCTAGCCTATAACACAGCACACAATCCCAACCACACAATGGCTAGAGGTCAAGGAGAGACCTCAAAGACTAACCACCTGAGGGCGGTGGCTCCTGCTTCTACCTCCTCTGGTGTCATTGGGTCACAACATGGGAGGCCGAGCATTAGGACGGACGCCGACAAGCCGTATGCCTGCCCCACATGTGGGAAGCGCTTTGCTGAGGCGAGCTATGTGAAAAAGCACCAGACCGTTCACACCAAGGAGAAGCCCTTCAAGTGCAAACTATGTTACAAGAGTTTCTCTTTCCTGAGTAACCTTATCAGACATAGGAGTGTTCACAATGGGGAGAAGTCGTAGCAGTGTGGCTTGAGATGAACACAGGGGATATCTGGGAACCATTCTTTGGCTGACATATTATAGTTATCATGTGAAGTGTCTTTGGGTAACAGGGCAATTAACCACATACCCATCATTAACTTGTCATTTTAAACAGGCTTGTGTAAATACCTGTTTTTAGAGAGACAGTAAACCTAGGCTAGATAAAGGACAGTTGAATATTTACCTTACTGAGGTGATGCAGATGGAATAAAGTAATTATATTATTTTCTACACTGTTCTTTCTAAACAAGTTAGTCACGAAACATGGCGAGGCGTTCAAATTATGTAAACGCCACGCATTCAATAATGCCAAACCGTCCCTTTACAAGTCAGAATGTTTAATAAACTTAATTTGAACTTACTCCAATTGTCCATGGTGTTGGTCTTTCTGTTAGTAGAAATTTGAGACAAAATATCAACAGGACAGTGTTATTAACCCGACTTCAAAACGCAGATCTGTGTGTGTGGCAATCAAGATTTGTTTGCACGTGCACAAGATTGAAGTACATGCACACGCGACGAAATTGTTGTCTGCAGGTGTTTACATGGTATTGTGCACGTTCCAGGTGATAATTTCAATGGCAGTATTGGTGCTCTAAAAAGTCGGGTTAACAATACTTTCCTGTGGATAATTTTGTGTCGAATTTCCATCAACTGAAGGACAAACCGCACAGATAACCAGTAGAGTAAGTTCAAATGTAATTTTATTCCATATTCTGGCTTGTAAGGAACGTTTGCACAATGTTACTGTCATTAGTTTCAGGCTGTATATATCAATTGAATGGTGTATTACAGCCTGATTAATCAGACAATTAACAAGTTTGCGCTCAGCTTGAAGGATACTGATCATAGGAGATTTGATGTAATGTAATAAGCAGTACAGTATTTCAAAGAACAGCGCACAAACCTTTTTCATGTAACTACACATTCTTTGAGCTATGACTTCAACCAGTAAGATCCTTTATTTTCATTGTAAACGGAAGTAAACATGACCAAGAACAATTTTCACGTTAGCGTTTTTATTGTTGTTATTTAGATTAGCGTCACGATAGCAACATTAGCGTCCCGGCAGCAACATTAAGACTTCTGTTTTTTTCCGATTTTACCTTCAAAATAAACGTCTACGTTAAAACGCAATGTGTATGATACGAAATGAATGATTTTTACAGCTTTACATAATGTAAAAACATTTAGAACTACACAGTGGCGACCCGTCATTCAGGGCAGGTGAGGCAGAGCTCCACCTGTTTTGACCCCCACCTAATTATATATATATTTTTAAGCTGGCCTGTTTTGCATGTAATTCTGGCATTAATTCGTAAAAATGTTTTAAAATAATAATAATAATCCTTGCGTTAATAAAGCAGCATACAAACAAACTTGGTGTCTTTCTTGAGTAAGGCAGCTCCAAAATGCAGAAGTTTCTGCCTAGCTCAGTGCTTTCTGTGGTGGAGGGGCAGCCAGCGAAAGCACAGCGCATAGGCATTGTTCATCTTCTCTGGTTGCGCCGTGCTTGGCTCAGGGTTCTGTCACTCGTGGACATTACGTCACTACATAATCTACGGGAGAGCTAGGCAGTTCAGTTCTTATTATACCTCAGTGATTCAAGGCAAGCCCCCCTGGGGTGCTACTATAGATTTACAGTATAAGTGCCCGTCCAAGAAGGCTCAAGGTCATTGTCCACAGATAACATGACGTCAAATCACATTATATCTCCTGTAGCTTTGATTGGACTGATCATGTCAACATTTACATTTACATTTACGTCATTTAGCAGACGCTCTTATCCAGAGCGACTTACAAATTGGTGCATTCACCCTATAGCCAGAAGGATTACTTTATCCTATCCCAGCTATTCCTTAAAGAGGTGGGGTTTCAAATGTCTCCGGAAGGTGGTGAGTGACTCCGCTGTCCTGGCGTCGTGAGGGAGCTTGTTCCACCATTGGGGTGCCAGAGCAGCGAACATGTTTGACTGGGCTGAGCGGGAACTATGCTTCCGCAGAGGAAGGGGAGCCAGCAGGCCAGAGGTGGATGAACGCAATGCCCTCGTTTGGGTGTAGGGACTGATCAGAGCCTGAAGGTACGGAGGTGCCGTTCCCCTCACTGCTCCATAGGCAAGCACCATGGTCTTGTAACGGATGCGAGCTTCAACTGGAAGCCAGTGGAGTGTGCGGAGGAGGGGGGTGACGTGAGAGAACTTGGGAAGGTTGAACACCAGACGGGCTGCGGCATTCTGGATGAGTTGTAGGGGTTTAATGGCACAGGCAGGGAGCCCAGCCAACAGCGAGTTGCAGTAATCCAGACGGGAGATGACAAGTGCCTGGATTAGGACCTGTGCCGCTTCCTGTGTAAGGCAGGGTCGTACTCTCCGAATGTTGTAGAGCATGAACCTGCAGGATCGGGTCACCGCCTTGATGTTAGCGGAGAACGACAGGGTGTTGTCCAGGGTCACGCCAAGGCTCTTCGCACTCTGGGAGGAGGACACAACGGAGTTGTCAACCGTGATGGCGAGATCATGGAACGGGCAGTCCTTCCCCGGGAGGAAGAGCAGCTCCGTCTTGCCAGGGTTCAGCTTGAGGTGGTGATCCGTCATCCATACTGATATGTCTGCCAGACATGCAGAGATGCGATTCGCCACCTGGTTATCAGAAGGGGGAAAGGAGAAGATTAGTTGTGTATCGTCAGCGTAGCAATTATAGGAGAGGCCATGTGAGGATATGACAGAGCCAAGTGACTTGGTGTATAGGGAGAAAAGGAGAGGGCCTAGAACTGAGCCCTGGGGGACACCAGTGGTGAGAGCACGTGGTGCGGAGACAGCTTCTCGCCACGCCACTTGGTAGGAGCGACCGGTCAGGTAGGACGCAATCCAGGAGTGAGCCGCGCCGGAGATGCCCAGCTCGGAGAGGGTGGAGAGGAGGATCTGATGGTTCACAGTATCAAAGGCAGCAGACAGGTCTAGAAGGACAAGAGCAGAGGAGAGAGAGTTAGCTTTAGCAGTGCGGAGAGCCTCCGTGACACAGAGAAGAGCAGTCTCAGTTGAATGACCAGTCCTGAAACCTGACTGGTTTGGATCAAGAAGGTCATTCTGAGAGAGATAGCAAGAGAGTTGGCTAAAGACGGCACGCTCAATAGTTTTGGAAAGAAAAGAAAGAAGGGATACTGGTCTGTAGTTGTTGACATCAGAGGGATCGAGTGTTGGTTTTTTGAGAAGGGGTGCAACTCTCGCTCTCTCTTGAAGACGGAAGGGACATAGCCAGCGGTCAAGGATGAGTTGATCAGCGAGGTGAGGTAGGGGAGAAGGTCACCGGAGATGGTCTGGAGAAGAGAGGAGGGGATGGGGTCAAGCGGGCAGGTTGTTGGGCGGCCTGCAGTCACTAGTCGCAAGATTTTATCTGGAGAGAGAGGGGAGAAAGAAGTCAAAGCATAGGGTAGGGCAGTGTGAGCAGGACCAGCAGTGTCATTAGACTTAACAAACGAGGATCGGATGTCGTCAACCTTCTTTTCAAAGTGGTTGACGAAGTCATCCACAGAGAGGGAGGAGAGGAGAGGAGGGGGGGGGGGGGGATTCAGCAGTGAGGAGAATGTGGCAAAGAGCTTCCTAGGGTTAGAGGCAGATGCTTGGAATTTAGAGTGGTAGAAAGTGGCCTTAGCAGCAGAAACAGATGAAGAAAATGTAGTGAGGAGGGAGTGAAAAGATGCCAGGTCGGCAGGGAGTTTAGTTTTCTTCCATTTCCGCTCAGCTGCCCGGAGCTCTGTTCTGTGAGCTCGCAATGAGTCATCAAGCCACGGAGCTGGAGGGGAGGACCGAGCCGGCCGGGAGGATAGGGGACACAGGGAGTCAAAGGATGCAGAAAGGGAGGAGAGGAGGGTTGAGGAGGCAGAATCAGGAGATTAGAGGGAGAAGGATTGAGCAGAGGGAAGAGATGATAGGATGGAAGAGGAGAGAGTAGTGGGAGAGAGAGAGCGAAGGTTGCGGCGGCGCGTTACCATCTGTGTAGGGGCAGAGTGAGTAGTGTTGGAGGAGAGCGAGAGAGAAAAGGATACAAAGTAGTGGTCGGAGACATGGAGGGGAGTTGCAGTGAGATTAGTAGAAGAGCAACATCTAGTAAAGATGAAGTCAAGCGTATTGCCTGCCTTGTGAGTAGGGGGGGACGGTGAGAGTGGAAAGAAGGAGGCAGAGAGAAATGAGTCAAATGTAGACGTAGGGAGGTTGAAATCCCCCAAAACTGTGAAGGGTGAGCCATCCTCAGGAAAGGAACTTATCAAGGCGTCAAGCTCATTGATGAACTCTCCAAGGGAACCTGGAGGGCGATAGATGACAAGGATATTAAGCTTAAATGGGCTAGTGACTGTGACAGCGTGGAATTCAAATGAGGAGATAGACAGATGGGTTAGGGGAAAAATTGAGAATGACCACTTGGGAGAGATGAGGATTCCTGTGCCACCACCCCTCTGACCAGATGCTCTCGGGGTATGCGAGAACACATGGTCAGACGAGGAGAGAGCAGTAGGAGTAGCAGTGTTTTCAGTGGTAATCCATTTTTCCGTCAGCGCCAGGAAGTCGAGGGACTGGAGGGTAGCATAGGCTGGGATGAAGTCAGCCTTGTTGGCAGCAGAACGGCAGTTCCAGAGGCTGCCTGAGACCTGGAACTCCAGGTGTGTGGTGCGTGCAGGGACCACCAGGTTAGAGAGGCAGCAGCCACGCGGTGTGAGGCGTTTGTGTAGCCTGTGCGGAGAGGAGAGAACAGGGATAGGCAGAGGCATAGTTGACAGGCTGTAGCAGATGGCTACAATAATGCAGAGGAGATCGGAATGAAATGAACTAAACATCTGGGAAAGGAGAGAGCAAGGCCTCCCTCACCAAAAAAATATAACTCTCCCAACTTCCACCTCAGAAACTATAATTGTTTCACTGAACCACCCGAATAAAACTCTCCCAACTTCCACTTTAGAAATTAGAATTGTTGTAAACTACAGCGGTTCAATGTTTCAAGGACTAGACTCAACTTACTTTGTTCAGATAGCTAACTATGATGCCATAGCTAACTAGCATGCTAGCATCCAATAACACACAGTTTAGCACCAATACTTGGTTACAACAAACTACCAATAGTGTGTTAACACACTAAACAGATAATTCGTGTCCGTGTCTAGTTCTTTCATAACGCAGCAATGATTAAACGTTGGCTAGCTAGCACAAAAATATTGTATTTAGCTACTACAATACAGCTAGCTGGTAGTGTTGGCTAGCTAGCAATGGCTGCTGTGTTGACTTTGTTTGAAAAACGGCGTCGCTGCGAACGAATGTAGCTGGCTAAAAGGATATTGTATTTAGTTGCTACCGTTGCTAATAGCTACTAGCCAGCTAGTCCAGGAGGTGAGTTAGCTAGCTAGCTTCGTGCTACACCCGGCACCGCCGAATACAAAAGTAACCTACAATAACTACATACAACAACTACCCACGATGCCTACCTATAATACCTAATAATATACAGCCCACGATGCCTACCTATAATACCTAACTACAATCTAAATACATAGTTTAAGCCTTACTCGACAAAGCCCAAGCTATGTATAAAGCCAAACTTACCCAACGCCAGCTATCTGGGTGGCAGACTGCAAGCAGTAGCTGTAATTAAGTACAGCAGCTACCAACCACCTAACGTTAATGCCTCGGATAGTGAGGTTAGAAAAACAGCTGAATGGTAGGTAGCTAGCTGGCTCAATTACAGGTACTCTTAAGCGTGAAATAACATTGGAAACAACTAACCACAGTTGCTAAAAGTTACCAGTAGCTACCCGCTAGCTAGCTAGCTAGTTAGTTAGATAAGCAGTCATCATCATGAAATCACTTCTACTGGCAAATCCTTTTCAATCCTTGTCATATGAAAATAAATTACAGATAAAACGTCTCGGTGCTCATCGGCCATTGGACATAAACATGACACAACAGGTCGGAAATCGCAAATTCAACAATGAGTGGTTTGGAAGGACGCAGTGTGCGTCGGTATATTGTCTATAAAAGTGGATCCTCGTGATTGTGTTTTCCTTCCTTTTTAGACCACATAATAAAATAGACTATGGCCAAAAGAATGTGGACACCTCTTCAAATGAGTGGATACGGCTATTTCAGCCACACCCGTTGCTGATAGGTATATAAAATCGAGCACACAGTCATGCAATCTCCATAGACAAACATTGGTAGTAGAATGGCCTTACTGAAGAGCTCAGTGACTTTCAACGTGGCACAGTCATAGGATGCCATCTTTCCAACAAGTCAGTTCGTCAACTTTCTGCCCTGCTAGAGCTACCACGGTCAACTGTAAGTGCTGTTATTGTGAAGTGCAAACGTCTAGGAACAACAACGGCTCAGCTGTGAAGTGGTAGGCCACACAAGCTCACAGAACGGGACCGCCGAGTGCTGAAGCGGGTAAAAATCATCTGTCCTCGGTTGCAATACTCACTACCGAGTTCCAAACTGCCTCTGGAAGCAACGTCAGCACAATAACTGTTCATCGGGAGCTTCATGAAATGGGTTTCCATGGCCGAGCAGCTGCACACAAGCCTAAGATCACCATGCGCAATGCCAAGCGTCGCTGCCATTGGACTCTGGAGCAGTGGAAACGCATTCTCTGGAGTGATGAATCATGCTTCACCATCTGGCAGTCCGACGGACAAATCTGGGTTTGGCGGCTGCCAGGAGAACGCTACCTGCCCCAATGTATAGTGCCAACTGTAAAGTTTGGTGGAGGAGGAATAATGGTCTGGGGCTGTTTTTATGGTTCAGGCTAGGCCCCTTAGTTCCAGTGAAGGGAAATCTTAACGCTACAGCATACATTGACATTCTAGACAATTCTGGGCTTCTATCTTTGTGGCAACAGTTTGGGGAAGGCCCTTTCCTGTTTCAGCATGACAATGCCCCCATGCACAAAGTGAGGTCCATACAGAAATGGCTTGTCGAGATCGGTGTAGAAGAACTTGACTGGCCTGCACAGAACCCTGACCTCAACCCCATCGAACACCTTTGGGATGAATTGGAATAATGACTGCGAGCCAGGCCTAATCGCCCAACATCAGTGCCCGACCTCATTAATGCTCTTGTGGCTGAATGGAAGCAAGTCCCCGCAGCAATGTTCCAAGATCTAGTGGAAAGCCTTCCCAGAAGAGTGGAGGCTGTTATAGCAGTAAAGGGGGGACCAACTCCATATTAATGCCCATGATTTTGGAATGAGATGTTCGACAAGCAGGTGTCCACATACATTTGGTAATGTAGTGTATTTGCCCATGGTAGAAGTGGTCAGAAAGTGACTTTTTGGACCTGAATGCCAAAACACTCAGAAGATAGAGGTCCTCAAATTGGACCCATTTTGAATACTCCACCATACCATGAGACATCCATGTCTTCATCACTGGAAGGTATGAACTGTTGAGTTTGATAATATCGCTTTTAAATGATATTATCATTTAAAATCGTACAAATCAAATCAAATCAAATTTTATTGGTCACATGCGCCGAATACAACAGGTGCAGACATTACAGTGAAATGCTTACTTACAGCCCTTAACCAACAGTGCATTTATTTTAAACAAAAAAAGTAAGAATAAAACAACAACAAAAAAAAGTGTTGAGAAAAAAAAGAGCAGAAGTAAAATAAAGTGACAGTAGGGAGGCTATATATACAGTGGGGTACCGTTGCAGAGTCAATGTGCGGGGGCACCGGCTAGTTGAGGTAGTTGAGGTAATATGTACATGTGGGTAGAGTTAAAGTGACTATGCATAAATACTTAACAGAGTAGCAGCAGCGTAAAAAGGATGGGGTGGGGGGGGCAGTGCAAATAGTCCGGGTAGCCATGATTAGCTGTTCAGGAGTCTTATGGCTTGGGGGTAGAAGCTGTTGAGAAGTCTTTTGGACCTAGACTTGGCACTCCGGTACCGCTTGCCGTGCGGTAGCAGAGAGAACAGTCTATGACTAGGGTGGCTGGAGTCTTTGACAATTTTGAGGGCCTTCCTCTGACACCGCCTGGTATAGAGGTCCAGGATGGCAGGAAGCTTTGCCCCAGTGATGTACTGGGCCGTACGCACTACCCTCTGTAGTGCCTTGCGGTCGGAGGCCAAGCAGTTGCCATACCAGGCGGTGATGCAACCAGTCAGGATGCTCTCGATGGTGCAGCTGTAGAATTTTTTGAGGATCTGAGGACCCATGCCAAATCTTTTTAGTCTCCTGAGGGGGAATAGGCTTTGTCGTGCCCTCTTCACGACTGTCTTGGTGTGTTTGGACCATGATAGTTCGTTGGTGATGTGGACACCAAGGAACTTGAAGCTCTCAACCTGTTCCACTACAGCCCCGTCGATGAGAATGGGGGCGTGCTCAGTCCTCTTTTTTTTCCTGTAGTCCACAATCATCTCCTTTGTCTTGGTCACGTTGAGGGCGAGGTTGTTGTCCTGGCAACACACGGCCAGATCTCTGACCTCCTCCCTATAGGCTGTCTCATCGTTGTCGGTGATCAGGCCTACCACTGTTGTGTCGTCGGCAAACTTAATGATGGTGTTGGAGTCGTGCCTGGCCATGCAGTCATGGGTGAACAGAGAGTACAGGAGGGGACTGAGCACGCACCCCTGAGGGGCCCCCGTGTTGAGGATCAGTGTGGCAGATGTGTTGTTACCTACCCTTACCACCTGGGGGCGGCCCGTCAGGAAGTCCAGGATCCAGTTGCAGAGGGAGGTGTTTAGTCCCAGGATCCTTAGCTTAGTGATGAGCTTAGAGGGCACTATGGTGTTGAATGCTGAGCTGTAGTCAATGAATAGCATTCTCACGTAGGTGTTCCTCTTGTCCAGGTGGGAAAGGGCAGTGTGGAGTGCAATAGAGATTGCATCATCTGTGGATCTGTTGGGGCGGTATGCAAATTGGAGTGGGTCTAGGGTTTCTGGGATAATGCTGTTGATGTGAGCCATGACCAGCCTTTCAAAGCACTTCATGGCTACAGACGTCAGTGCTACGGGTCGGTAGTCATTTAGGCAGATTATCTTAGTCCTTGGGCACGGGGACTATGGTGGTCTGCTTGAAACATGTTGGTATTACAGACTCAGTCAGGGACATGTTGAAAATGTCAGTGAAGACACTTGCCAGTTGGTCAGCACATGCTCGGAGTACACGTCCTGGTAATCCGTCTGGCCCTGCGGCCTTGTGAATGTTGACCTGCTTAAAAGTCTTACTCACATCGGCTACGGAGAGCGTGATCACATAGTCATCCGGAACAGCTGGTGCTCTCATGCATGCTTCAGTGTTGCTTGCTTTGAAGCGAGCATAGAAGTGGTTTAGCTCGTCTGGTAGGCTTGTGTCACTGGGCAGCTCGCGGCTGTGCTTCCCTTTGTAGTCTGTAATAGTTTTCAAGCCCTGCCACATCCGACGAGCGTCAGAGCCAGTGTAGTACGATTCAATCTTAGACCTGTATTGACTCTTTGCCTGTTTGATGGTTCGTCGGAGGTCATAGCGGGATTTCTTATAAGCGTCCGGGTTAGAGTCCCGTTCCTTGAAAGCGGCAGCTCTACCCTTTAGCTCAGTGCGGATGTTTCCTGTAATCCTGTACAAACAGGCTTGGCAAACTATTTTATAATTTCTTTATCACATATTTTTTACCCCCTGCATATGTTTACATAATCTGAGGTGTTTGTGTTGTGCCCGCCATTGGTTGACACACAGCATGCTCTTGAATACAGGGTGGGTCAAAGAGTGATTGAAATCAAATGGAACGACCCCTTGATTACCTCATGGTTCTGCGTTTGTCCAAACCCCTACAAAAAAAACATTCATTTCCCCATAGGTTGGGGTGTAGGCTTTGAGCATAGCCTGATGGTAAGGAATGGCAGTTCCTCTTGATGCTCCGTAGGCAAGTACCTTGGTCTTGTAGTGGATGCAAGCTTCGACTGGAGGTCAGTGGAGTGTGCTGAGGAGCGGGGTGACATGGGAGAACTTGGGAAGGTTGAGCACCAGGCGGGCTGCTGCGTTCTGGATAAGTTGCAGGGATTTGATGGCACAAACGGGGAGCCCAGCCAACAGCGAGTTGCAGTAGTCCAGACGGGAGATGACAAGTGCCAGGATTAGGACCTGCGCCGCTTCCTGTGTGAGGAAGGGTCATACTCTACAGATGTTGTAGAGCATGAACCTGCAGGAGCGAGTCACTGCTTTGATGTTTGCAGAGAACGACAGGGTTCTTTGCACTCTGGGAGGGAGACACTGTGGAGTTGTCAACCGTGATGGAGAGGACTTGGAGCGGGGAGGCCTTCCCCGGGAGGAAGAGCAGCTCTGTCTTGTCAAGGTTGAGCTTGAGGTGGTGGGCCAACATCCAAGCTGAGATATCTGCTTTGGTGTATAGAGAGAAGAGGGGGCCTAGAACCGAGTCCTGGAGGACACCAGTAGTGACAGTATGTGGTGCAGACAGATCATCTCCACGTCACCTGGTAGGGGTGGCCTGCCAGGTAGGATGCAATCCAAGAGTGTGCAGAGCCTGAGACGCCCAGTCCTTAGAGGGCGGAGAGGAGGATCTGATGGTTCAGTGTCAAATGCAGAGGATCGATCTAGGAGGATGAGAACAGAGGAGAGAGAGTCAGCTTTGGCAGTGCTGAGAGCCTCCGTGACACAGAGGAGAGCAATCTCGGTTGAGTGACCCGTCTTGAAGACTGACTGGTTAGGGTCAAGAAGATTGTTCTGAGAGAGATAGCGAGAGTTGGTCTGAGACAACACGTGTCTTTGAAAGAAAAGAAAGAAGATGGTGTCATGTAATGGGAACAGAAGGGAGGAAGTTATGTTGTATAGGATGAGATTAGGGCATACGGGATTTAATCTTTCTTTGAAATTGATATGGAAACATGGTCCTGGAATGTGTGATGGGTGTATGGTAGAGGAAATGGTTGAACATGTATTATTATTGTGAAATGATGTAGGAAGGGAGAGTTTATTTGATAGGGTTAGAGAGGTAGGACGGGGATGGGGATTGGGTTGCATTTTGGGTGGTGGGGGGGATGGGAGCAGTGAGGATTGTTGCGAATTATTTTATTAGAAATTATGTTATAGAATAGTAGTAAGGAGGCCGTGACCGTCCACACACTCCAGTACAGTAGGTGGCGGTATATGCACCTTTCAGTTGGTTGCGATCCGCCAATAGAAATTTAAAAAAGAAGTAAAAGGACGTAAACAGTGACGAAGAACAATTTCCACGTTAGCGTTTTCATTTACATATTAACATCACGGAACTCAAAATATGACTAATATAACTTCATAGCATCACATACCTGCTCCGGGTAGTCATTAATTGGCGTTGGCGATATCATTTAGTTGATAGATGTTATCTAGGTAACTTAACGCTAGCTAGCAGTTAACATCAGCTAACAATGGCTAACTGTGTGGTTTTTCACACTCAAATAGCCTCCATTATAGAGGTGCTAGCGAATGCAGCCGTGGCAGAGATATGTAAACTCGTAGACGACGACTATGCAGTGTTTCGTTTGGAAATTTCTCAAAGTCAGAAGGAAAACGGGGCATTGCGGAGGAAACTTCAGCTACTGGAACTGAAGGTGGCACGGGAGCGCGCAGGGAGGACAATGCGAGAGCGCGTCCTCGCCAGTCCTCCCAGTAGTGTCAAGATTCTCGACGGACACAGAGGAATGGCGAGAGGTACATTTTGCTGAAGGCTGAGGGCCTGTCGCCCCGTTCCACTTTGCGCATGTGTTACTAGATGTGTTACCCACATATGGTTAACCAGAATTGGGTCTTGGTCAGTTTTTGGATACTATGCATTAATTGCCCTGCTATCTATCTATCTATCTATCTATCTATCTATCTATCTATCTATCTATCTATCTATCTATCTGTCTGTCTGTCTGTCTGTCTGTCTGTCTGTCTGTCTGTCTGTCTGTCTGTCTGTCTGTCTGTCTGTCTGTCTGTCTGTCTGTCTGTCTGTCTGTCTGTCTGTCTGTCTGTCTGTCTGTCTGTCTGTCTGTCTGTCTGTCTGTCTGTCTGTCTGTCTGTCTGTCTGTCTGTCTGTCTGTCTGTCTGTCTGTCTGTCTGTCTGTCTATTACATTTTTACCTTTTAGTTATTTAGCAGACGCTCTTATCCAGAGCAAAGTGAGTGCATACAGTTAGTGAGTGCATATATCTATCTATCTAGACGGAGCTGCTCTTCCTCCCGGGTAAGGACTGCCCGCTCCATGATCTCGCCATCACGGTTGACAACTCCATTGTGTCCTCCTCCCAGAGTGCAAAGAACCTTGGCGTGACCCTGGACAACACCCTGTCGTTCTCTGCTAACATCAAAGCGGTGACCCGATCCTGCAGGTTCATGCTCTACAACATTCGCAGAGTACGACCCTACCTTACACAGAAAAAGGCACAGGTCCTAATCCAGGCACTTGTCATCTCCCGTCTGGATTACTGCAACTCACTGTTGGCTGGGCTCCCTGCCTGTGCCATTAAACCCCTGCAACTTATCCAGAACGCTGCAGCCCGTCTGGTGTTCAACCTTCCCAAGTTCTCTCACGTCACCCCGCTCCTCAGCACACTCCACTGGCTTCCAGTTGAAGCTCGCATCTACTACAAAACCATGGTGCTTGCCTACGGAGCTGTGAGGGGAACGGCACCTCCTTACCTTCAGGCTCTGATCAGACCCTACACCCAAACGAGGGCACTACGTTCATCCACCCCTACCTCTACGGAAGCACAGTTCCCGCTCAGCCCAGTCAAAGCTATTCGCTTCTCTGGCACCCCAATGGTGGAACAAGCTCCCCCACGACGCCAGGACACCCCACGACGCCAGGACAGCGGAGTCACTGACCACCTTCCAGAGACACTTGAAACCCTACCTCTTTAAGGAATACCTGGAATAGTATAATAGTAATCCTTCTACCCCCCTTTACTACCACTGTCTTTTGTCTAAACTAACACCTGACTTATTTCACCTGCTAGCACTGACTTGTTTAAATAAATGTACTTATTGTGATTGAGATGTAGTTGTTCCTTTTGCACTGACTTTGCTCACAGCTGCTTGTTTGAAGAAGTGTACTTACTGTGATCAAGATGTGGTTGTCCCACTGGCTATCCTAAATTGAATGCACCAATTTGTAAGTCGCTCTGGATAAGAGCGTCTGCTAAATGACTTAAATGTAAATGTATCTATCTGTCTGTCTGTCTAGCACAAAGACACTCATATTCTAACCAGATTCTTGATTTACTGCATTTTCTATTATTTACTAATTGAAAACAATAGTATATCAAGAAGTTATACAAAGTGTTACCTTACATCCTTTCCAATTCTATACAGTGTCGAAACTGTCAATAGTGGACAATACATACCATTGAGCATTGACAGTAGCTAACTTAACCACCTCTTTTCCCCCCAATCACTCTCTCAGGTGAAGGACATCTCAATGGAGGCCACAGGAGCTTTGTGAAGCCAGCGGGACACAATACATGGAGAGATGACCAACCAATCACTGTTGATGAGGGGAGTGGAACCTCAACCCAGCACCTTATCGTGATAGAGGTTAGTGTAGTAATGTTGCATTAAAAATTAGTTACTTTGTATAGCAAATGTGGAGCATTTATTTCAGCTATTCACTTGCTCACATGGACTAATTTGTCTGCCGTAGGGGAGCTTTTGAGACTTCCGTATGACATTGTTATCCAATTCAACTCATGTACCAGTAATAACCTCCTTTCTTCTTGTGTCAGTCTGCAGATGCAGAGGCTGCAGGTCCTGGGGTCAAGCAGGAGAGGTCTGAAGGAGAGGAGGACCAACGGCAAAGCAAAGACATCCAGACTGGAGCGCCCCCTGTAGCCACAGAGGACCCCACCACCGCCCCAGCGCAGCCCAGGATGCGACGCAGCGTCATGGAGGTCAGTGGAACGCAGAACGCCGTCCTCAAGTCAGAGACAGACACAGAGACTTTAACTGTAACACACAGGCTCTTACACACAGGATCTGACCACAGATCAGACCCAGAGAGACTGGGGCTGGGGAGACTGGGCTGTCCTCCTGCTCCCGGCTCAGAGTATTTACCGGTATTTCACCAGAGCCAGAGGATGGTTAATTCCCATGGTGATCGTGACGCGTTAGACACTGGTGGTGATGATCCTTCTTGTTCTTACACAACAGAGATGGACCCTGGCAACATATCCTTGGGTTTAGAGACACAGACTGATCTGTCTAGAGGGGACTGGAACCAGTACAGTAGTAGTCTATACTCTGAAGGGTGCCTAGATAAGAAAGGGGAGGTTATAGTCGTAGATGAGATGACTGTGAAAGTGGAGGACAACGCTCCTCTGACATGGAATGCAGACGAGACTCACTTAGAAGAACACTCACAAGGCAGTGATTTCTTAGATTACACGGAGAGCTTAGAGACAAATCCAAATGTAAAGACCCACTCCCCTTTACCTGCGTTCAGGGATCGCGACCCAGTGTCCACTTCAATGGGGCCTTCCGATTCACACAGCCGGGTCCTCTTCGATCAGGTATTGGACCCAAACGACAGGGCTAGGGCCCAGGCTCAGGGAGGAGCCACATCAGGCAATAGTAAAGAGAAACGGTTCCTCTGCATGTTCTGTAACAAAGGCTTCAGCTGCCCCCAGAAGGTGGAAATCCATCAGAGGGTCCACACAGGGGAGAAACCCTTCAGCTGTGCCCAGTGTGGTATGCGCTTCGCCGAGGCTGGCAGTCTGAAGAGGCACCAGAGGGTCCACACAGGAGAGAAACCCTTCAGCTGTACTCAGTGTCATATGTGCTTCTCCCACTCTTTCAGCCTAAAGAGGCACCAGAGGGTCCATACAGGGGAGAAATCCTACAGCTGCCCCCAGTGTGAGAAAAGCTTCTCCCACCAGAACCAGCTGAAGATGCACCTGAAGGTTCACACGGGAGAAAGGCAGTTTGCCTGTACGCACTGCGAGAAGAGGTTCTCAGAGAGGAGCTACCTCAGGATACACCAGCAGAAACACCATTCCACTCTATAACATAGAAAGTAACCATTCCACTCGATAGCTTCTGATGTTTAGATCTAACCCTGCATTAAAGACAGATTAATTTTCATTGTTGTCAGCAGAAAATATCCACAGATGCATTTGGAATAACGAGAGTAACAGATTTCAGTGTTGAATATTCCTGGGTAGAATATTGCATCCAGACATTGTGTGATATATAAGCCTAAAACGGCTGTTACATAGTGTTTGTACTGTGTAGGCTATATGATGTTCACAAATGCCTCTTTCATTACTTTCATTGAACTACTCCATTTTCCCCCCAATACATTTATGAGAAAACAAATGCAGTTCATGCAGATTTTTTGTTGAGACTTTACATTTTATATTGACATTTTTGTCATTTAGCAGGCGCTCTTATCCAGACCGTCTTACTATTAGTGCATTAAGAAAGCTGGATGAGACAACCACACAGTCGTAGCAAGTACATTTTCCATCAAATTTGTTATCAGCAAAGTCAGTGCTTTTTCGTTTTTTGTTGTATGGGTGGGTAGGAGGCACCGTGAGATTCATTTAAGATAAGATACTCTTTGAAAAGGTCAGGTTTCAGATTTTTTCCGAAGACGGGCAGGGACTCGGGGAAGGAAGTTGGTTCCACCATTGCTGTGCAAGGACAGGGAAGAGCTTTGTCTGGGATGAATGGGAAGGGTGGGAGGGCCAAGATACCAGAGGTGGCAGCACGGAGTGCTCGGGTAGGGGTGTAGGGTTTGAGCATAGCATGAAGGCAGAGAGGGGCAGTTCCCCTTGCTGCTCTGAAGGCAAGCACCATGGTCTTGTAGTGGATGCGAGCTTTGACTGGAAGCCAGTTGAGTGTGCGGAGCAGCGGGGTGACTTGGGAGGGTTGAACACCAGGCGGGCTGCAGTGTTCTGGATAAGTTGCAGGGGTTTGATGGCACAAGCAGGGAGCCCAGCCAACAGAGAGTTGCAGTAGTCTAGACTGGAGATGACAAGAGCCTGGATTAGGACCTGCACTGCTTCCTGTGTGAGGAAGGGTCGTACTCTACGGATGTTGTAGAGCATGAACCTGCGAGCGAGTCACTGCTTTGATGTTTGCAGAGAATGACAGGGTGTTGTCTAGGGTCACGCCAAGGTTCTTTGCACTGTGGGAGGGGGACACGGTGGAGTGTTCAACCGTGATGGACCGGCAGGCCTCCCCGGGAGGAAGAGCACCAGCCGATGAAACTGGGTTTGCACAACCCAAGAATTTCTGCACAAACTGTCAGAAACCATCTCAGGGAAGCTCATCTGCGTGCTTGTCGTCTTCACCAGGGTCTTGACCTGACTGCAGTTCGGCGTAATAACTGACTTCAGTGGGCAAATGCTCACTGGCACGCTGGAGAAGTGTGGTCTTCATGGATGAATCCTGGTTTCAACTGTACCAGGCAGATGGTAGACAGCGTGTATGGCTTTGTGTGGGTGAGCGGTTTGCTGATGTCGATGTTGTGAACAGAGTGCTCCGTGGTGGTGGGGTTATGGTATGGACAGGCATAAGCCACGGACAATGAATACAAGTGCATTTTATCGATGTCAATTTGAATGCATAGAGATACAGTGACGAGATCCTGAGGCCCATTTTCGTGCCATTCATCCGCTGCCATCACCTCATGTTTCAGCATGATAATGCATGGCCCCATGCCGCAAGGATCTGTACACAATTCCTGGAAGCTGACCGTTTTACATTTAAGTAATTTAGCACAGGGGTTCAACAAGCACTGTTCATGACAAACTGTTCACACCCCTCTTGTTGTCGGAGATAACATTTTGCAGGTTTAAAGCTTATTTCCTGCAATTCTACACATTTTGTCATGGGGTGCAGAGAACATTTTGCAGTTTTAAAGCAAATGTTCTTGCAATTCTATACATTATGCCATGTCTAATGTGTATTCGTGTGATATTTGAGTGACTCGAACATTACTGCAAAATCTATGGGCTAAAAAACGTTAGCTGGCCTAGTTGATCTGGACATTTCTGACAAGTTATAAATAGCTCTCTAAGGTATGCAATGACTGACATGACGAGGAATAGTGATGATGCACTACCCAATTTCGAAATTTCACCTTGTGCATTCTACTATTACAACTTTCAAAAGTGAGTTGAAAGCGGGACTGAGTTCCGACCCCTCACGCCCCACAGTTTTGGAACCACTGATTTAGCTCACTGGCGCAATTAGGGTTAAGTGCCTTGATCAAGGGCACGTCGACAGATTTATTCACCTAGTCTGCTCGGAGATTCCTTTTGGTTACTGGTCCAACGCACTTAACCTCTAGGCTACCTGCAACAATGACCAAAACATGCTCAAGTCAAGTCCCTCTTAACTGTTGTTTTTTTTTTTTTTTTACAGGGCTCACAAGCTTATCTAGATCTATAATTTGTGGTATGAGATCTTTACAAACAGTCCTTGACCTCAAGCTGTTTTCAGTAAATGGCCTGAAGGCTTCATTCAGGTCTTGTGATGACTGGGTTGAAATATTAAACATGAAGAATGTGAACCTGTACTTGATATTCCAGACTGACTGTAGGTCTCTACAAACTGGGGAGTGTACATTCTTTTAAAGGTCCAATGTAGACATTTCAATATCAAATCATTTCTGGGTAACAATTAGGTACCTTACTGTGGTTGTTTTCAATTAAAACTGTCAAAAATAAACAAAAATAGCTTCTTAGCAAAGAGCAATTTCTCAATTTTGCTAGGACTGTCTGGGAGTGGTCTGAGTGGGGAGGGGAAAACAGAAAATTAGCTGTTATTGGCAGAGAGGTTTAGAACTCTCTTTCTTGGTCTATAGCTCGTTTTCAATTAAACCTCATTAAGGTGTAGAGTGTTCGATTTGCCTGCTGGGGGGCAAGGAGACCCCCAGCTCCACTAAAACCATTGACAACTGCGTGCCATTTTAAGGGATTGTTAAATAAATGTTAACTATTTGGTTGTAATATCATCACCTCTTGAAGAGCATAGTCAGACCTACACATTTATGATTATTCCATGTAAAACTTTGTACAGTTGGCTAAACATATAGTGGTAAGTAGACCCAACCAATGAAGGCCTACCTAGGGAAGTTAGCTAACATGATCCCCTTTTCAACATTGTTTATAAGAGTGTTCAATTACGATTGCTGCTAACATACATGATATAGACTACATTGATTTACATTTACATTTTAGTCATTTAGCAGACGCTCTTATCCAGAGCGACTTACAGTTAGTGAATACATATTTATTTATTTTTTTATACTGGCCCCCCGTGGGAATCAAACCCACAACCCTGGCGTTGCAAACGCCATGCTCTATCAACTGAGTTACATCCCTGCCAGCCATTCCCTCCCCTACCCTGGACGACGCTGGGCCAATTGTGCGCCGCCCATGAGTCTCCCGGTCGCGGCCGGCTGCGACAGAGCCTGGATTCGAACCAGGATCTCTAGTGGAACAGTTAGCACTGCGATGCAGTGCCTTAGACCACTGCGCCACTCAGGAGCTCTATTGATATGATATAGGCTACATTGATTGATGGACCACATCAAATTGGCTAGCTAGATAATAACATCACGTCAAAATGGCTAGTTAGCAAGCTAACTTTCAGGAGGGGGGGGGGGCAAGGAGACCCCCAGCTCCACTAAAACTATTGACATGTGCCGTTTGACATGTGACCCCCCAGCAGCCAAATCAAACATATTGTGACGTTTAATTGAAAAATATCTATTAACTAATTTATAGCATGGTGATGTCACAATGGAAGGCCACAACTCCATCCCACCAAATCAGGCTGAAATTTCAAACAGCTCTTACACCAAAAGGGCATTATCATCATGTTCACAATTACACAGTATTATTCTAACCTCAGTGTGGAAATGTATATAAAACACAGGAAAATCACGTTTTTGACTGCAATGGGCCTTTAACTTCAAAAATATGATTCTGAGATAATTGGCTTTAAAGTTCTGAATCCTCATTGGTTTGAATGGTGTCAACAATTTTTTTTATTGTTTTCTTTTGAACTGAATAATATGAATTGGGGGTATTTAGAGTACTATATAGTTGGAGAACAGAACAAGGCTATACGTCAACTTAATTTTGACAAAAATTGCAGATAGAACCTTAGTCTGAAGCGCTGGTAATGTAATAGCTGTACCGTAATTCAAAGAACAGCGCGCATACCTTTTTCATTTAACCACACCCTTTGAGCTATGACGCCAACAAATATGATCATTTCTCGTCAGTGTGAAAGGAAGTAAACAGTGACCAAGAACCATTTCCACGTTAGCGTTTGTATTGTTGTTATTTAGACGTTTATTAAGACCCTGGAACTCAATATGTCTAATTTAACTGCACAGCATTACATACTTACCTCAGGTAGTCTTTAATTCGCGTTGGAGAGAGGACTTGGTTGATTGATGTTATTTAGCTAGCTAGGTAGCCGCTAACAACAATGGCTAACTGTATGGTTTTTCACACTCAAATAGCCTCCATCATGGAGGTGCTAGCGAATGCAGCCGTGGCAGAGATCTGTAAACTCGTAGATGACGACTATGCTGTGTTCCGTTTGGAAATAACTCAAAGCCAGAAAGAAAACAGGGGATTGCGGCGGAAACTACAGCTACTGGAATTGAAGGTGGCACGGGAGCGCGCAGAGAGGACAGTTAGAGAGCGCGTCTTCGCCAGTCGTCCCAGTAGTGTCAAGATCCTCGACCGATACAGAGGAATGGCAAGAGGTACATTTTTCAGAAGTCGTCCCGTTCCCCTCTGCGCATGTGTTCAGATGTTACCCAGAATTGTGACTTGGTCAGTTTTTAGATGGTATGCAATAGAATGCTTGGTTGTTTAGATTTTTTTCCTGTTTCGGTAAAACTCTGGGTCCTATTCATAGGCTGTGACAAAATATTGTTATAGATAGCTTCCCTTTTCATCTGTGTTATGACCATAGGGATGGGATTTTTTTGTCGGGTCATGTGAATTGGAAACACTTCTGGCCTAAGGTGGATCAAACCCTTTCAAACTACCACAAACCTTGTTATTATTCATTCTGAATCAAATATCAAAAGAGCCAGAGATGACAACTTCAATGGACAACATGCTCTGTAGTTTAGTGAACTACTATAGCAGGGCTGAGCGTTATGCAAAGAATGGTTACAGTGTCTTTAAATATTAATTTCACTCTATACACACAATGTTAAACAGTGGACTTTGAAAAATAAAAATAAATGCAGGTTTGAATGTTGAAAAGTCTTAATTTAATGTCATAAAACCTATTTGTTCATCTGATTACAGTGCTCTTCTGCAATTATTCATTTTGTAATCTTTATGCAAGGCAGGGTTACATTTAACACTATACACAGTAGGCTTTGTAACAGTTTTTTATGTGTAAGTCATAAAACCACTAACCTTGTGTTGTTGTCCTGGTCTCCATCTGTCCCACCAGAGGTTGGTTTCCTGGCGCTCACTGTAGGTACTGATTGTCTGTAAAATCCATATATTCAATCATTAAATCAACTACTTTCTAAAGTTTCATTGAAAATAATATCCCCCTTTTCATGAAGTATTGTGCTGCCATCTTGTTAGAAGGTAACAGATTTATTTTATTATAGTGATTAAGAGTGACTTTCATTGTGTTCCATGCTGTTTAGCGCCCCCTAGTGGAGCTTTCTGGTACTTAGAATTATGTACGAAAACCCGGAAGTAAAGTTGTTATTATGCACGCGACAAGCAGCTAGAAACAACGTTACTGTACAGTTCTTTCAGTGCAACTATTTCTTGTTACGCTTCAGCCTCGGAAAATATTTGTTTGTAAGTTCAATTCAAGCATATTGCAAGTGATGATAATATTGTTTATTGACAGAATTGCTTACTTATCAAAGTTAATTGGTTACATTTACTCACGCAAATTGCATTGACTTTCATGGATGCCGTTAGCTGTATTAGTTTGCTCGTGCGTCATGTAAAAGAAGTGTAAAACATACTATAGTTTGTTACTGTTTCTAGTGTAATATGCTTTGTTATTGTACAGAGGTGTTTGTACATTATTAGAGTAATGAAAGGAGTTGGCTAGTTGTTACTCATAGAGTAATTATCTATTTAGTTGTCGTCATGCCAGATACATGGTAACTTGGCACTTGCTTTGTATTTATGCAACTTCAACTTGAAATGTATAATGTACAGCTACAGTATGTCAATGTGAATTGAATACTAAAGTATATTCTTTTCTGTATTTGCAGTTTCACAACATAAACGTTTTCAATACATTCGTTCAAGAAAAGTCACGCCTTGGAAGTTTTATTGAAGACTCAGTTGTTAGCTATCTGTCTAGTTTTGCACGGGAACGCAACTCAAGGGCAGAATAGTGAAAAAACATCATCACGGCGGGCTCAAGCACAAGAATAATTGCACGTGGTGGTTATGATTCTACGTTCATTAGCCAACAAAGCCTCTGATCCTAGGGATGACCAGCAGTCTACGATGCAGCAACCAGAGGCAAGTGTTCGACAGAAAGAGGAAGAGGAGCGAGTAAGAGAGATGGAGGAGCCTCTTCAGCACATTGAGACCAAGTCTCAGTCTACAAGATCAAGGTCATCAAAACAGTCAAGCAGATCCTCAACGGCGAGTTATGCAGCCATCAAAGCACGTGCCAAGGCGGACGCAGCGCGTGCTAGAGTCTCCTATGCTGAAAAGGAAGCTTCTATGATGAAACAAAAAGCGGAACTGGATGCAAGTTTATATGTTCTCCAAGTTGAGAGAACAGCTGCTGCTGCGTTGGCTGAAGCTATAGCCTTTGAAGAAGCTGTAGAGTCTGAACGCAGAGAGCTCCACAGAGAACTCAACACAGGGACACAGCCCTTAAGTCCAGTCCAACGTACTTGTGAGTATGTGCAACAACATGCTAGGCCCTACTTTGCTGAAATGCCATTTGAAGTAGAGACACAAGAGCTTAGTGTTGACCCAGCTACAGGCCACAATCCAGAAAGTAGCAAACAACGGAGCATGAGCAGAGACTCTCCGTACAAAAGAAATGAAAAGCAGCATGGTGGAAAGGGAAAACAGACCCACTTCCAGTCACCGACACAAAGCTTCCCTGAGTCACAAGTGGCACCAGAACTCACCAAGTACCTCCTGCGCCGTGAGATGGTGAGTTCCGGACTCCTGAAGTTTGATGATCGTCCTGAAAATTATTGGGCATGGAAAGCATCTTTTCTCAATGCGACCAGAGACTTGAATCTATCAGCCAGGGAAGAGTTAGATCTAATTACCAAGTGGCTAGGGGTAGAGTCGTCTGAGCAAGCAAAGAGAATTAGATCTGTCTATATTCTCAATGCAACAGCAGGGCTTAACATGGTCTGGCAACGACTAGAAGAGTGCTATGGTACACCTGAAGTGATCGAGAATGCACTGTTGAAGAAAATTGATGAATTTCCAAAACTGTCTAACAAAGACAATCACAAACTAAGAGAACTGGGTGACATTCTTCTCGAACTGGAGTGTGCTAAAGAAGAAGGGTACCTTCCAGGCCTCGCTTATCTGGACACATCTCGTGGGGTAAACCCTATAGTAGAGAAACTTCCATTCAGTTTACAAGAGAAATGGATAGCACAGGGATCCAAATACAAGGAGGACTATCGGGTAGCATTCCCACCATTCTCGTTTTTCTCGAGATTCATCAGGAACCAGGCGAAAATTAGAAACGACCCCAGCTTCACCCTCTACACCTCAACTACCCAGGTGTCTGTGAAAAGTGAGAAACCTGTCAGGTACAGCAGCAAGACACCTGTGACTGTACACAAAACAGATGTGTCATCTGAGCCCTCAGACCACCAAACCAAACCCAGTAAGACAAAGGTTGAAAGCCCTGACCATCACTGTCCAATACATAACAAGCCTCATCCTCTTAAAAAGTGTCGCGGGTTTAGATACAAAACCCTAGATGAGCGCAAATCATATCTCAAAGAGAATGGCATTTGTTTCCGATGTTGTGGGTCAACTCAGCACAGAGCTAAAGACTGTAAGGTGTCAATCAAGTGCTCCGAGTGTGACAGTGACAGACATCTTGCTGCTCTGCATCCAGGTCCAGCTCCTTCAACGATAGACACCGCTACAGCAGAGAAAGAGCATGGCGGGGAGCAAGGTGAAGATGCTCTTCTATCAGTCACCTCAAAGTGTACCGAGATCTGTGGTGAGGCAGCCAATCCAAGATCATGTTCAAAAATATGCCTAGTCAAAGCTTATCCAGCTGGGAAAAGAGAGAAAGCTGTCAAAATGTATGCAGTGCTTGATGAACAGAGCAACAAATCTCTGGCCAAGACAGAGTTTTTCAATCTCTTCAACATCAATGACAACTCTGCTCCATACACCATGAAGACCTGTTCTGGGGTAACAGAGACTTCAGGCAGGAGAGCCGTCAACTTCATGGTGGAGTCTATAGACGGACACAAGCAGCTCACTCTCCCTACTCTGATAGTCACTCTCCCTACTCTGATAGAGTGTGACATGATGCCAGACGATAGAATGGAGATTCCCTCCCCAGACATTGCGCATCATCATCCCCATCTGCAACCAGTGGCGGACAAAATTCCAGCTGTGGACCCAGACGCTCCCATCCTCCTGCTCTTAGGACGAGACATCTTAAGGGTACACAAGGTACGAGAACAAATCAATGGGCCCCACGACACTCCTTATGCACAGCGACTCGACCTCGGGTGGGTCATCGTGGGTGAAGTTTGTCTGGGAACGGCTCACCGACCAGCCAGTGTTAACGTGTTCAGGACAAACATACTTCAAAATGGTCGCACGTCCTATCTGAGCCCTTGCCCTGACATCATCCAGGTGAAAGAGAACTACAGCAGCGTAGCTCAGCAACACATTTCTCTCTCTACAGGGCACTCGAGAGATCCAAGCACAACTGTAAACACTGACAGCAATCCAGCAGACCATGCAACCAGGCCCATACGAGCCGCACTCTTAAAGCACACCAATTGGTTCTCAGGTCCCCCTTTTCTGGCTCAAGCAAACTCAAGTGAGTCTGAGACCATCAATTTTGACCTTGTAGAGCCTGACGCGGACGCAGAGATTCGGCCAGACGTCACTGCCTTCGTCACTAAGGTTTCTGGAGCTCAATTCGGCTCTCATCGCTTTGAGAGGTTCTCAAACTGGAAAGCTCTCAATCGAGCCACAGCACGACTCATTCATGTTGCCAGATCCTTTCACAAAAGTGCGGACGACAACAACTGCAGAGGCTGGCATCAGTGTAAAAAACCATGCAGTACAAGTGAGTTGTCACAAGCCAAAACAGCAATCATTCACTGTGTGCAACATGAAGCCTTCAAAGAGGAATTCAAATGCCTTGAGAAAGGAAAAGAGTTACCAAAACAAAGTACACTCAAAAAGCTGAACCCAGTGATTGATGAGGATGGGTTGCTGAGGGTGGGAGGCCGATTATCCTCTGCCGACCTGTCACAAGACGAAAAACATCCTCTCATCATCCCACGGACGCATCATGTCGCCACTCTGCTGGTAAGACATTATCACGAGCAAGTGGCTCACCAGGGCCGTCATTTTTCAGATGGAGCTATTCGAGCAGCAGGCTTCTGGATTATTGGGAGCAAACATCTGGTCTCTGGTATCATCCACAAGTGTGTCACCTGCCGTAAGGTTAGAGGAAAGTCAGTTGACCAAAAGATGGCGGACTTACCTGCAGACAGACTCACATCAGAGCCACCATTCACCAGCGTTGGACTTGATGTGTTTGGACCATGGAATGTCATAACTCGTCGCACTAGAGGTGGTAGTGCAGACTCCAAGCGCTGGGCGGTACTCTTTACATGTATGTCTACTAGAGCAGTCCATATTGAGCTCATCGAATCCATGTCCACATCCAGCTTCATCAACGCGCTGAGGCGTTTTTTCTCTATCCGCGGTCCAGCAAAAGTGCTACGCTCTGATCGAGGTACAAACTTTATAGGTGCCTGCAGGGAACTGGGAATCGACACAAATGACTCAGAGTTGACTAAATACCTCTCAGACAAGGGATGTACTTGGATATTTAATCCCCCACACTCGTCTCATATGGGTGGTTCTTGGGAGAGACTCATTGGGGTTGCCAGACGTATCCTTGATGCAATGCTGTTTCATACGGGCTCCACTCGTCTCACACATGAGGTCTTGAGCACTCTTATGTCTGAAGTTATGGCAATAATCAATGCGAGACCCCTAGTGTCAGTGTCAACCGATCCTGACATGCCTGCCATTCTTACACCCTCAATGTTACTGACACAAAAGACCAACGCTACCTCAGCCCCTTCTGGATATTTCCACATGAACGATCTTCATGGAAAACAATGGAAGCAAGTCCAGTGTCTCGCTGACACTTTTTGGAAAAGGTGGAGACAGGAGTACCTGACAACACTGCAGAGACGCAGAAAATGGACAGCAGAAAAGCCAAATGTGAAAGTGGGAGATGTTGTCTTATTGAAAGACAGTCAGACGCACAGAAATGACTGGCCAGTCGGACTTGTGGTCAAAACCTTTCCCAGTACTGACGGAAAGGTCAGGAAAGTAGAACTAAAGGTTGTCAAGCAAGGGATTGCTAAGGTGTTTCTGAGACCAATCTCAGAGATTGTTGTTCTTCTTTCTGAAGCATCCTAGAGGAGAAATATTTTATTTCATAGTGGCACAATCTCATTATACCAGGCGGGGAGTGTGCTGCCATCTTGTTAGAAGGTAACAGATTTATTTTATTATAGTGATTAAGAGTGACTTTCATTGTGTTCCATGCTGTTTAGCGCCCCCTAGTGGAGCTTTCTGGTACTTAGAATTATGTACGAAAACCCGGAAGTAAAGTTGTTATTATGCACGCGACAAGCAGCTAGAAACAACGTTACTGTACAGTTCTTTCAGTGCAACTATTTCTTGTTACGCTTCAGCCTCGGAAAATATTTGTTTGTAAGTTCAATTCAAGCATATTGCAAGTGATGATAATATTGTTTATTGACAGAATTGCTTACTTATCAAAGTTAATTGGTTACATTTACTCACGCAAATTGCATTGACTTTCATGGATGCCGTTAGCTGTATTAGTTTGCTCGTGCGTCATGTAAAAGAAGTGTAAAACATACTATAGTTTGTTACTGTTTCTAGTGTAATATGCTTTGTTATTGTA
The DNA here is from genome assembly GCF_964263955.1 of Coregonus lavaretus. NCBI lineage: Eukaryota > Metazoa > Chordata > Actinopteri > Salmoniformes > Salmonidae > Coregonus > Coregonus lavaretus. Next base: position 793,890 of record NW_028167177.1, on the reverse strand, counting down.
CAGAGGTGTTTGTACATTATTAGAGTAATGAAAGGAGTTGGCTAGTTGTTACTCATAGAGTAATTATCTATTTAGTTGTCGTCATGCCAGATACATGGTAACTTGGCACTTGCTTTGTATTTATGCAACTTCAACTTGAAATGTATAATGTACAGCTACAGTATGTCAATGTGAATTGAATACTAAAGTATATTCTTTTCTGTATTTGCAGTTTCACAACATAAACGTTTTCAATACATTCGTTCAAGAAAAGTCACGCCTTGGAAGTTTTATTGAAGACTCAGTTGTTAGCTATCTGTCTAGTTTTGCACGGGAACGCAACTCAAGGGCAGAATAAGTATATTTAATTGAATATCACTCATTCCATTGCACTCTATTCTAACCAAACCTGCATTACCAGTTCATATCAGTAGGTTGGAACCCGTTCAGGGAACAGAACCGAAAACCGGAAAATAACGAAATTATATTTCATAGGTTTAAAAAGGAACAGAAAGGAGCTATATAATCCAGTACTTTTCTTTGGTTCGAACCGGTTCAGAAATGTATTTTGCTGGTCGGAACGGAATAAAAAAAATAATGGTTCTGTTCAGAATGAAACGATTGGAAAATCCCCCCCACTTCTAAAACCAAAGTTGCACCCCTGGTCTAAATTCATATTAATGTTAGCTGCTGGCTGCATCAACATATCTAGCTAATGTTATCTAGCTAGTCTAGTCTAGCGTTAGTATCTATAGATTTAATCGTTCTACCTAGTTTTAGACAACTAAACTGCTTTTATTAACTGCTTTTATTAACACATGCCCTGTTTTCCATGAAAATGTGTGTTTGCTCTCTCATGAGGCAGGCAGGAGAGGACTGTTTACACTAGATACCACAGCCACAAAGTCAGATTCCACAGAACGGAACGTGAGCGAAGAAAGCGGTAAAGTGCGAGTCAAACAATGTTTAGTGCTATCCGAAATCCTTTGGACATCCCTATCCTAAAGCCCTAACCATTTTAACTTTCAACTTCAATGGGGTAGGGACGTCCCAAGGATCCCTGATAGCAAGGACAGTCAAACAACGAGGTCACAGAGTTTCTAAACCCAGAGGCGCAACATTGCGAGACTTCCGGGAACGCTTGCGAAGCAGACCAAACAGACCAGGCCGGGGTTTGAGGTTTGAGAGGTCGATGAGAGAACAAAAACAACTTTAGATCGAAGTAGTGTCTGCACATGCGCAGTTCGGCGCGAGACGACCGTTAGACCCGATGACATGTTTCTGCGCATGAGTATAGCTAGACAACGTTGCAATGACATCGCCTACAAGCGTGATCGGGGATTTCTATTGGAGAAGCAGTTTCTGCCTATCTTCATACTGTACTGTCTTTGACAAGGTGCTGGTGCAACCAAACTAGTTGTTGAGAGGCGTGGTTGATGAGGCTCTGTAGGCTGTAGCTAGGAGACCTCTGTGACTGACAAGTGAATCCACCTGTCACAGCAAGCGTGGGGGCTACCGCGTCACTAGACAAAACTGAGGAAAACAGGCTGAAATTGGGGGAGGTACTATGTAAACTTGTCCAATAAGAAACACCTGCTTTCTTTTCCGTTGCAAAACATTTTTCTATGACATGAACTAATGAATATGTCTGGTAAACCCATTTGTTGCTGCTGCTTTGAAAGATTGAAAAGTACTGTGGCAAATGTTGTCTCGCCACATGTTTTCCGGCCGGCCCTAGCCTTTTGGGGGCCCTAAGCAAAAGTTTGAAGGCAGAGAAAAAAATGTTTTAGAGTTAATTTCCTGCAATTCTACACATTTTGCCATGGGGCACAGAGAAAATGTTTTCAAAATGCATACTGCCTCCAGATTGCAAAGTGGTGTATGCGGCGCTGATGAAGCCTGCCTTCCGTTGTCACATTTTCGTGAACGGAGTGGTATACCTAATAAACTGGCCGGTGAGTGCCTTCAGAAAGTATTCATACCCCTTGGCTTATTACACATTTTGTTGTGTTACAGCCTGAATTCAAAATGGATTTAATTATACTTTTTTTCTCACCCATCTACACACAATACCCTGTAATGACAAAGTGAAAACATGTTTTTAGAAATGTTAGCAAATGTATTGAAAATGAAATACTAAAATATCTAATTTACATAAGTATTCACACCCCTGAGTCAATACTTTGTAGACTTACCTTTGGCAGCGATGACAGCTGTGAGTCTTTCTGGGTAAGTCTCTAAAAGCTTTCCACACCTGGATTGTGCAACATTTGCCCATTATTCTTTTCAAAATTCTTCGAGCTCTGTCAAATAGGTTGTTGTTGCTAGACAACCATTTTCAGTTCTTCTTGCCATAGATTTTCAAGTAAATTTAACTCAGCCGCTCAGGAACATTCACTGTCTTCTTGGTAAGCAACTCCAGTGTAGATTTGGCCTTGTGTTTTAGGTTATTGTCCTGCTGAAAGGTGAATTCATCTCCCTATGACTGTTGGAAAGCAGACCGAACCAGGTTTTCCTCTAGGATTTTGCCTGTGCTTTGCTCCATTACGTTTCTTTTTTTGTCCTTAATGATTACAATAATTCCCATAACATGATTCAGACACCACTATGCTTGAAAATATGGAGAGTGGTACTCAGTAATGTGTTTTATATTGGATTTGCCCCAAACATAATACTTTATATTCAGGACAAAAAGTTAATTGCTTTGTTGCATGTTTTGGAATATTTTTTATTCTGTACAGGCTTCCTTCTTTTCACTGTCAATTAGCTTAGTATTGTGAAGTAACTACAATGTTGTTGATCCATCCTCAGTTTCACAGCCATTAAACTCTGTAACCGTTTTAAGGTCACCATTGGCCTCATGGTGAAATCCCTGAGCGGTTTCCTTCCTCTCTGGCAACTGAGTTAGGAAGGACACCTGTATCTTTGAAGTGACTGGGTGTATTGATACACCATTCAAAGTGTAATTAATAACTTCACCATACTCAAAGGGCTATTCAATGCCTGCTTTGTTTTTTTCCCCATCTACCAATAGGTGCCCTTCTTTGCGAGGTATTGGAAAACCTCCCTGGTCTTTGTGGTTGAATCTCTGTTTTAAATTCACTGCTCGACTGAGATACCTTACAATTATCTGTATGTGTAGGGTACAGAGATGAGGTAGTCATTCAAAAATCACGTTAAACACTATTATTGCACACAGAGTGAGTCCATGCAACTTATTATGTGACTTATTAAGCAAATTTTTAGGCTTGCCATAACAAAGGGGTTGAATACTTATTGACTCAAGACATTTCAGCATTTCTTTTTAATTTCATTTGTTAAAAAAAAGGAAAAACATAATTCCACTTTGACATTATGGGGTATTGTTTGTAGGCCAGTGACCCCAAAAAGATGGTTGTCCATTTTTAATTCAGGCTGTAACACAACAAAATGTGGAAAAGTCAAGGGGTGTCAATACTTTCTCAAGGCACTCTATACATACATTTCTTTGGGGGGGGGGTCCTAGTAGATGGGGCCCCGAAGCGACTGCTTATGTCACTTATGCCTTGAGCCTGCCCTGATGCACTACTTCCCCTGATTACTTAGCTATTTTACCAGGCAGGTCAATTAAGAACATTCTTCTTACACAAAGACACAATATTATACAATTCACATTATCATATTCTAACCAGATTCCTGATTTACTGAACTTCCTATTCTCATACTCAAAAGAATGTGATGCATGGAACATAATCAATCAATAAATAGTATGTCAAGAAGTTATGAGAAGTGACATCCTTGCCACTTGTGTCAAGTGTACAATATAGCGTGGAGCATTGACAGTACCTAACTTAACCACCCCTTTCCCCAAATCACTCTCTTAGGGGAAGGACATCTCACTGGAGGCCACAGAAGCTTTGTAAAGCCAGCGGGACACAACACATTGAGAGATAACCAACCAATCACTGTTGATGAGGGGAGTGGAACCTCAACCCAGCACGTTATCGTGATAGAGGTTAGTGTCATAATGTAACATTAAAATAACAGTACATCAAATGTGGCCCGTTTATTTCAGAAATGCTCCCCTCAGCTATTCATTTATCTGCAATAGAGGACTTTGTGATACTTCCCTAAGACATTGTTATCCAATTCAACTCATGTACCGATAATAACCCCACTCTTCTTGTGTCAGTCTGCAGATGCAGAGGCTGCAGGTCCTGGGGTCAAGCAGGAGCGGTCTGAAGGGGAGGACACAAGACACAGCAGAGACATCCAGACTGAAGCAGCAGCTGGAGTGGCGCCCCCTGTAGCCACGGAGGACCTCGCCACCGTGCCCCAGGCCAGGACCCGACGCAGTATCACGGAGGTCAGTGGAACGCCGAACGCCGTCCTCAAGTCAGAGACAGACACCAAGACTGTAACTGTAACACACAGGCTCTTACACACAGGATCTGACCACATATCAGACCCAGAGAGACAGGGGCTGGGGCCACTCGGCTGTCCTCCTGCTCCCGGCTCAGAGTATTTACCTGTATTTCACCAGAGCCAGAGGATGGTTCATTCCCGTGGTGATGGTGACGCGTTAGACACTGGTGTTGATGATCCTTCTTGTTCTTACACTACAGAGATGGACCCTGGCAACATGCCCTTGGGTTTAGAGACACAGACTGATCTGTCTAGAGAGGACTGGAACCGGTACAGTAGTAGTGTGTACTCTGAAGGGTGCCTAGATAAGAAAGGGGAGGGTCTGGTCGTAGATGAAGTGACTGTGAAAGTGGAGGGCAACGTTCCTCCCACATGGAATACAGATAGTCACCTAGGAGACAGACACTCACAGGGCAGAGATTTCTTAGATTACAGGGAAAGCTTTGAGACAAATCAAAATGTTTTACACGCGTTCAGGGATCGCGACCCAGTGTCCATGTCGATGGGGCCTTCTGATTCACACGGCCGCGTCCTTTTCGATCAGGTATTGAACTCAAACGACAGGGCTAGAGCCCAGGCTCAGGGAGGGGGAACCACATCAGGCAATAGTAAAGAGAAACAGTTCCTCTGCATGTTCTGTAACAAAGGCTTCAGCTGCCCGCAGAAGGTGGAGATCCACAAGAGGGTCCACACTGGGGAGAAACCCTTCAGCTGTACCCAGTGTCACGTGTGCTTCGCCCAGGCTGGTGACCTGAAGAGGCACCAGAGGGTCCACTCAGGGGAGAAACCCTACAGCTGCCCCCAGTGTGAGAAGCGGTTCTCCCGCCAGGACCAGCTGAAGAGGCACCATATGGTCCACACGGGAGAGAGGCCGTTCGCCTGTACTCACTGCGGGAAGAGGTTCTCAGAGAGGAGCTACCTCAGGATACACCAGCAGAAAAACCATTCCACTCTATAACAGGAAAATATATACATTTTCACGGTTGTCAGCAGAAAAGATCCACAGATGCATTTGGAATAACAAGAGTAACAGATTTCAGTGTTGAATATTCCTGGGTAGAATATTGCATCCAGACATAAGCCTAAAAAGTATTTTACATATTGTGTTTGTACTGTGTAGGATATTTGATGTTCACAAATGCCTATTTCATTACTTCCATTCAACTACAAAATGTTTTTCCCAAGACACTTTCAATGAGAAAATGTATGCAAGTTATAATTTTTTTGTTGAGACCTGTATGTGGTTTTCATATGGTGTATTTAATACTTGTTTAATAAACACAAAATGGGACTTTTTATTCTAAGACTTTCATTGAGACTCTTTAGTCTACATCACATCTGATCTCACCCTATTCTGCATATACCCAACAGCGCTTTATAACCATTATACACGTACTAAATATACCTACACATACCCACACACTAACAAACACCTACTGTACACGTCACAATAGTTTAGTCAGGTTTGTCTGACTTTTGACTTATCATAGCTGACTTATTTTTATCCTTAATTGTTTTTATTAAAAATGTATCTTTTTTTATTTTATTTTTTATTACACTGTCGGGTTTGTCTGATGATGTCTCATATTTACCCACAACATCATATTTATGTCCCCCATGATGGGTTTAACAACAATGAAGTCATTCTGTAACTACAGTATAGGACTCAAACGTAGTGGGGATGGGTAAACACTCCATGTTGAAAGTGTGTTTATTATCTGTGTGTACAGTGGGGGAAAAAAGTATTTAGTCAGCCACCAATTGTGCAAGTTCTCCCACTTAAAAAGATGAGAGAGTCCTGTAATTTTCATCATAAGTACACGTCAACTATGACAGACAAATTGAGAATTTTTTTGTAGGATTTTTAATGAATTTATTTGCAAATTATGGTGGAAAATAAGTATTTGGTCACCTACAAACAAGCAAGATTTCTGGCTCTCACAGACCTGTAACTTCTTCTTTAAGAGGCTCCTCTGTCCTCCACTCGTTACCTGTATTAATGGCACCTGTTTGAACTTGTTATCAGTATAAAAGACACCTGTCCACAACCTCAAACAGTCACACTCTAAACTCCACTATGGCCAAGACCAAAGAGCTGTCAAAGGACACCAGAAACAACATTGTAGACCTGCACCAGGCTGGGAAGACTGAATCTGCAATAGGTAAGCAGCTTGGTTTGAAGAAATCAACTGTGGGAGCAATTATTAGGAAATGGAAGACATACAAGACCACTGATAATCTCCCTCGATCTGGGGCTCCACGCAAGATCTCACCCCGTGGGGTCAAAATTATCACAAGAACGGTGAGCAAAAATCCCAGAACCACACGGGGGGACCTAGTGAATGACCTGCAGAGAGCTGGGACCAAAGTAACAAAGCCTACCATCAGTAACACACTACGCCGCCAGGGATTCAAATCCTGCAGTGCCAGACGTGTCCCCCTGCTTAAGCCAGTACATGTCCAGGCCCGTCTGAAGTTTGCTAGAGTGCATTTGGATGATCCAGAAGAGGATTGGGAGAATGTCATATGGTCAGATGAAACCAAAATAGAACTTTTTGGTAAAAACTCAACTCGTTGTGTTTGGAGGACAAAGAATGCTGAGTTGCATCCAAAGAACACCATACCTACTGTGAAGCATGGGGGTGGAAACATCATGCTTTGGGGCTGTTTTTCTGCAAAGGGACCAGGACGACTGATCCGTGTAAAGGAAAGAATGAATGGGGCCATGTATCGTGAGATTTTGAGTGAAAACCTCCTTCCATCAGCAAGGGCATTGAAGATGAAACGTGGCTGGGTCTTTCAGCATGACAATGATCCCAAACACACCGCCCGGGCAACGAAGGAGTGGCTTCGTAAGAAGCATTTCAAGGTCCTGGAGTGGCCTAGCCAGTCTCCAGATCTCAACCCCATGGAAATTCTTTGGAGGGAGTTGAAAGTCCGTGTTGCCCAGCGACAGCCCCAAAACGCAGTGCTAGCTGTGCCACTAGAGATCCTGGTTCGAATCCAGGCTCTGTCGTAGCCGGCCGCGACCGGGAGACCCATGGGGCGGCGCGCAATTGGCCCAGCGTCGTCCAGGGTAGGGGAGGGAATGGCCGGCAGGGATGTAGCTCAGTAGATAGAGCATGGTGTTTGCAACGCCTGGGTTGTGGGTTCGTTTCCCACAGGGGGTATGAAAAAATAATAATAATAATATGTATGCACTAACTGTAAGTCGCTCTGGATAAGAGCGTCTGCTAAATGACTAAAATGTAAATGTAAAATGAGATCTGCATGGAGGAATGGGCCAAAATACCAGCAACAGTGTGTGAAAACCTTGTTAAGACTTACAGAAAACGTTTGACCTGTGTCATTGCCAACAAAGGGTATATAACAAAGTATTGAGAAACTATTGTTATTGACCAAATACTTATTTTCCACCATCATTTGCAAATAAATACATTAAAAATCCTACAATGTGATTTTCTGGATTCTTTTTTTCTCATTTTGTCTGTCATAGTTGACGTGTACCTATGATGAAAATTACAGGCCTCTCTCATCTTTTTAAGTGGGAGAACTTGCACAATTGGTGGCTGACTAAATACTTTTTTCCCCCACTGTACATACCTGAGGGAGTGTATGTCTGCGTAATCTGTATCACCTGTCTCTTCCAGGAGGAGGAGGGTCCAGAGGTGCTGCTGGTGAAGTTGGAGGGGTGTGAGGAGGGTCTGGGGAACCCTGAGGGGACCATAGTTATGGAGGACAACCAGACTACACCTCCTGAACCCACAGAGGAACCAGCTGAGCAGCACAGGACCACACACAGTCTCACTGAGGTGAGCCCACTGTGAACTACTGTCTGAATGGTATTAGGTCAGGGCCCGTATCCACAAAGCCTCTCAGAGCAGGAGTGCTGATCTAGGATCAGTTTAGCCTTTTAGATTATAATGAATGAGACTATGTAGACAGGTGGGGACCTGATCCTCGATCAGAACTTCTACTCGGACTCTTTGTGGATATGGGCCGAGGTCTTGATGAATTTTGTCTTAAGTGTGGGACCATGAGTTTGAATGATCAAACCATTAAAGAGTGTCAAGTAATTAAATCAAAGTTTTCATAGTATCAAATCAACTTACATGTTTACATAATACTCATAGCAATCCCTCATTGCCCAATCAGAAGATGCTCCATAGCAGGGTGCTATCAGCCTTCTTAATTCCAACATCCTCCCACTCTGTATCTCTTACAGTCAGTAGACATGGAGGATGGGAAGCCAGATCTGCTGCTGGTCAAAGAGGAGACAATAGAGGACGGACCAGAAAACATTGATCTGCTGAGTGGACTAAAGATGGGGGAGCAAGGTAAGGGAGAAATATATATATATATAGCATACAGCAACTTATGTTTGCATACAAAAACACACGTCTTAATGTATGAACTTCAGCAGGTAATTTTTAAAAAATATACATTTTCTAACCTCCTTCTGCAGGTGGTTGGCTGGAGGCTAACAGAGGAGACTGGGCGGCCATCTTGGATTTCCAGACCCTGACCGGTGCAGCTAAGGGCCCAGGGGATGACATCACTGAGCAGACCAGGACCAGAGGCGACATAGTGGAGGTCAGTGGATGGGACAGCGTCCTCAACTCTGGGCTGGGTAATAACACTGTTAACCAAAACCAGAAACAGACAGTTGAACACAAAACAACAACCAAACTTAGTCTCCATGACAACACACTGGCTGAGAACAGGGCGAGGTGTAGATTCGGTCTGCGGGGACTGGAAGCCAAGTTTGTATGCGACAGGAGAGAACAGACACAGACTTGGCTAAAGATGCTCCGTCCTGCTCCTATAGTTGTGATTCAGAGAGACTGATGGCGCCTCAGGTTAACCCCCTAACAGGTGCTGCCTTCAGCCTGCCTTCTATAGGATCTATCAACTGGAACATGGACCCTGCGACAACACAGACACTACCTGGCCTTCATCCTCCACCCACTCTCCTAATGTTAAACCAGACCTCAAACAATGCCAGTGCCTCAACACTAAATGGCTACACAAGCCCACTGACAAATGAGAGTAGTACAGACGGAATCCCGCTTCCCGTTCCAGCTGCACCCAGTGTCACATGTGCTTCGCCCAGGCTGGTCACCTGAAGAGACACCAGAGGGTCCACACATGGGAGAAATCCTACAGCTGTCCCCAGTGTGAGAAGAGGTTCTCCCACCAGCACCAGCTGAAGACGTACCTAAAGGTCCACACGGGCAAGAGGCCGTTTGCCTGTACGCACTGTGGCAAGAGGTTCTACCTCAGGATCCAACAGCAGAAAATGCACACGGCCCATGTATAGAGTATAGTGACATGTAATGTAGTACTAGTTAGTTAGTTTGTAGTTAATTCTATTGGTTTTGGATGTAGTAGGGAACTGGATGAGGTGAGCTGAGGAAAGAATGAGTATGATGAGGCAGAGTAGATGATATGGTGATGGTTGGTGTCTGTAAAAATGCTTCACTGATTAAGTGACAACCCTGACCTGTTGTTTGATGCTGGTGTTTTATAGTGAGAATGATAGTGCCTTAATTCATGTTTACTTGACATAAAGTAGTGAAGATGTGTGTAATGTAATGTTGAACCTTTTCCAAAGTATTCTAACATTCATTTGATCAAAGTAAGGGTACCAGATTTACAGAAAAGGTTACCATAGTGAGAAAGGTTATTCTACTTGTCACGTATCGTTTTGTGCAATAAAAGTACTGTACTTCACGTTATGTTTGTATCATTGCAGACTTAGTTTCCCTTGTCTCAGTCGAACCAAAACATTATACTTCATTCTTGAATCAACACATATGGACCTTTTTTTAAATAATAAACTCCAATGGCTCCATATGGTTAGGTACTTGACTCTGGTTAACATTTTATAATGTCATGTTTCTGTGTGTACACAAAGTGTTTCTTATATAAACTTTTCTGTAAAATTTTGTGTTTACAGTCTGCAGTCCATGAGGACCTGCTGATGTCCGGTGTTGCTGACAGGAGAGACTGGACCTCTGCAGCGACTGGTCAAAAACCCTGGGTCCGGATCAGAACCCTGGATCAGGAGCCGTCGCTCTTCCTTCCCGAGTCGGAACCTGGACCGAACCACAAGGGACAGAGACTCCCCCACAACCACCACACAGAACACAACCAGTGGACAGGAGGACTGAACAACCTCAGTCCTGGTGGTCATCAGAGAGACAGAGGCTCCAGTCAGGGATCCAGTCTGCAGCCCAGACCCTTCTCTTCACAGTCTCAGTACAGGGATGAAGCAGGGCCTGGGGCTGATAGAGATGGACCCTCCTGTTCCTATGATAAAAACACCACAGTATCCATGATGAACAGAGCAGGTCACCCTGGGCCTTCACAGAGAGTGGTGGGAGACCCCCCTGGTGGTAGTCTATCATCAAGTTTGTCTTCTCCTTCAGGGCCTCGTCTAATGCCTAGTGAATGGGTTCATAGGAAGCCTGGGTCTAGCCTTCCTCAGTTACCTCATGGTTACCCCACCAATACAGACAGGGTCAGGATGGGCATTCACCACAAGAGGTACCTAGCCTATAACACAGTACAGAATCCCAACAACACCCAAACAATGGCTAGAGGTCAAGGAGGGAGCTCAAAGACTCTTGCTTCTACCTCCTCTGGTGTCATTGGGTCACAATGTGGGAGGCCGAGCGTTAGGACGGACGCAGACAAGCCATATGCCTGCCCCACGTGTGGGAAGCACTTTGCTGAGGCTAGGTATGTGAAGCAGCACCAGACTGTTCACACCAAGGACAGCTTCAAGTGCAAATTATGTCACAAGAGCTTCTCCTTCCTGAGTAGCCTTATCAGACATAGGAGTGTCCACAATGGGGAAAAATCGTAGCAGTGTGGCTTGAGATGTACACAGGGGATATCTGGGAACCATTCTTTAGCTGACATATTATAATTATCATGTGAAGTGTCTTGGGGTAAGAGGGTAATTAACCACATACCCCTCATTAACCCTTAGTTAACTTTTAATTTGAAACAGGCTTGTGTAAATACCTGTGTTTAGAGAGACAGTAAACCAAGGCTAGAACAAGTATAGTTGAATATTTACCTTACTGAGGTGATGTAGATGGAATAAAGTCATTCATTCTATTTGTTTCTACTCTATTCTTGCGAACAAACTATTCCTTCTAAACAAGTCTGCGCTCATCTTGAAAGATACTGATCATTGGAGGTTTTCAAAGAACAGCGCCCATACCTTTTCCATTTAACCACACCCTTTGAGCTATGACGCCAACCAATAAGATCCTTTCTCTTCATTGTGACGTTAAGTGAACAGTGACCAACAACAATTTTCACGTTATTGCTTTCATTTATTGTTAATTAGACGTTTATTAACACCATGGAACTCAAAATATGACTCATTTAACTGCACAGCATCACATACTTACCCCAGGTAACATTAGTCTTTAATTCCCGTTGGAGACAGGACTTTAACAGATGTTATCTAGGTAACACTAGCTAGCTACAGGTAAATGCCAAAATAAAGGAAACACTTAAGTAAATGAGGGATACAAAGTATATTGAAAGGAAGGCTTCCACACAGGTTCCTGAGTTAATTAAGCAATTAACATCCCTTCATGCTTAGCGTCATGTTGCCCATTATTTTGGCTACCATGCCTAGAAGAAGAGATTTCAGTGACTTTGAAAGACGGGTCTCAAAGGAGCATTGGGAGTTTAAAAGGTGTGTGTGTGTGTCTCAGTCACCAGACCTCAACCCAATTGAACACTTTTCGGGCATTCTGGAGCAGCGCCTGAGACAGCGTTTTCCACCACCATCAACTGGTTTGTGGTGGCCCAACGCCCTATTAAGACACTTTGTTGGTGTTTCCTTTATTTTAGCAGTTACCTGTAGCTGCTAACATTTTACATTTACATCTAACGTTAACTGACAATGGCTATGGTTTTTCACACTCAAATAGCCTCCATTATAGAGGTGCTAGCAATGCAGCCGTGGCAGAGATCTGTAAACTCGTAGATGACGACAATGCAGTGTTTCGTTTGGAAATAACTAAAAGCCAGAAAGAAAACAGGTCATTGCGGAGGAAACTACAGCTACTGGAACTGAAGGTGGCACGGGAGCGCACAGAGAGGACAACGAGAGAGCGCGTCATCGCCAGTCGTCCCAGTAGTGTCAAGGTCGTCGACCCACACAGAGGAATGGCAAGAGGTACTGTACATTTTGCAGAAGACGGAGGCTGCGGTGATTCTTGGTCAGTTTTTGGATATTATGCAATAATTCCCGCAATTACTAAGCTATCTTGCGCAAAGACATATCATATTCAAACCAGATTCTCGATTTACTGCATTTCCTATTATTTACTCATTGAAAACAATATGATGCATGAATCAATCGATCTATAAAAAGTATATCAAGAAGTTATGCAAAGTGTTACCTTTCATCCTGGCTAATTCTAGACGGTGTCAAAACTGTCAATAGTGTACAATATACCATTGAGCATTGACAGTACCTAACCTAACCGCCTCTTTTCCCCCAATCACTCTCAGGTGAAGGACATCTCACTGGAGGCCACAGGAGCTTTGTGATGCCAGGGGACACAATACATGGAGATGACCAACCATTCACTGTTGATGAGGGGATTGGAACTTCAACCCAGCATGTTATTGTGATAGAGGTTAGTGTAATTGTGTTACATTAAAATTACAGTTACTTTGTCAATCAAATTTGACCGGTATTTTTCAGAAAGGCTCCCCTCAGCTATTCACTTGCTTACATGTACATCCTTATTTATCTGCCATAGGGGAGCTTGTGAGACTTCCCTATGAAATAGTTATCCAATTTAACTCATGTTCCGATAATAACCTCCTCTCTTCTTGTCAGTCTGGGGTCAAGCTGGAGAGGTCTGAAGGAGAGGAGGACCCACGGCACAGCAGAGAAATCCAGACTGGAGTAGTTGGAGCGCTCCCTGTAGTCACGGAGGACCCCACCACCATCCCTTCGCAGCATCACAGAAGTTAGTGGAAGGCTGGACGCCGTCCTCAAGTCAGAGACAGACACTGAGACCGTAACTGTAACAGACAGGCTCTTACACACCACAGATCAGACCCAGAGAGACTGCAGCTGGGACCACTGGGCTGTCGTCCTGCTCCCGGCTCAGAGTATTTACTTTACGGTAATCGGAGCCCGAGGACGGTTAATTCCCATCGGGACTCAGGTGACGCGTTAGAGACTGGCAATGATCCGTCTTGTTCTTACACTCCTAGCTGCGGGAAGATGTTTGGGGCCAAACCGGCTATACCGGTCCACTAATACAGGACTAGTAAAGGCCCAGTGCACTACTTTTGTGAAATAAAAAATATATATACACTTGTAACCAACTTCACATATCCCCCCAGAAGAAAGGCACACAGACACCCACACTTCAGGTTGACTCGGTTTTTATCTGCAGTAAAATAAATCAAACAGTGATGACAGGCATTGACAGGACAGTCACAGCCACACATTCACTGCTCTCACAATATCTCTCTCAGACTGAATCCACAAAGTGATCGTATAGTATACATGTGTTGTGTTTAGAAAATAACAAAAATACAGAAAAGCATACCTGCAGTAAAAGATATCAAACAGTGGTGACAGGCATTGACAGGACGGTCACAGCCACACATTCACTGGTTAGGTAGAACACAATATATATTTTAGACAGGAGCAACAGTAGTGATACATACCCTCAATGTGAAGTAATATTAATCCATAAATACAGAGCACAAGTACAACCCTTTTATATAATATGTAGTATATTAAGATTGTCTTTGTTAAATGTTTTTCATGAAGAAATGGAATGTTGGTTATGTTAGTATCAAAAGGCAATGTTTAGTATAATGTCATATACAATAGACAGGAAGTGTACGATCCCCGGGACCACCCATACACAAAAGATGTATGCACGCATGACTGTAAGTCGCTTTGGATAAAAGCGTCTGCTAAATGGCATATTATTATTATTATTATTATATTATTTATTGTAGACAGGGGAGACTGGTGATTGGCCAGAAGAGGGAGCCCATCTTGTTGCATTGTTTATAAATAGGGGTACACGAAGAAGAGAGGGCAGAGCAGCCATTAGAATTGGAGGACACTGCTCTCCAGACCTCGCGAGTCTGTTACTCATGCTGAAGCTTGTGATCTGAATAAACCTTATGATCAACGTTCCGTATGAGCAGACTCCTTTTGTTCATCAGCAATAATTGCCACCACTCACTCAATACGACAAATGGCGAGCTTGCCAGGAGTGGTTTTGCAATCCTCCTCTGTTGCATTTGCAGTCGCCAAGCTAACTCAAGCTAACTTCGGTCTGGAGTCATGACCCAACCAGGGTGAGTGTTTCTCACAGCTAAGTTGTTAGTTTTGGTACTGCTTGTGTACACTGGAGGAATGTACCATTACGACCGTGCCTCAGGTGGTGTTTTTGCTGATGACTGGGGTCTGGCTAATCATTATACAAATTTTAAAAATAGCGCAAAAGTGGTTAGAGTTTAGGGATTGTTTATAGAGATGTGTTGCTTGAATAGTAAGTCAAGAACAGTCGGGGCCAAGATATGTATACAATTTTAGAGCATTGCAGGTTTAGATAAGCCCTCGTGACACACGGGGCGACCGCAGGGTGGGCCATGAATCCGGGAAACGCGTTAGGAGTTTTCAGGTCAGTCTGGGACTGGAGGTGGTTGAAAATTTTCTTGGGGGTTGGCTGCTCATCTTCTGTCCAACGGGATATTTGCGTGGGTGGAACTGCTCATTTAAATAGCCATACTCACGGCAGAATAAATTTAGGACAAACGAAACAATAATTAAAGACGCAATGCGGGTTTTGTTACATGTTGTAGGCCGCAGTTGGCTAAAGGCTAATGCTAAGGCTAAATGCTAAATGTGTGTTGTGTCACATTGTACCTAAAGCTAATGCTAAGGCTAATTGCTAAATGCTAATTGTGTTGCGTGCTACATGATAATCTTAACCTTAGAGGTCCACTGCGATGGATTCAAGCCTCTTAAACTTGTTTGTATGTGGGGGGAACTGAAAGTTCTACGCAAATGTGAGCTCTGTTATGTGTAATTGTGTGAGTATAACGTATAAAATAGTGAAGCTGTAGCGTAATGCTATCGTTCTATTGTATGGCAAGCATGGGATTGAATGGATGTGCGCATGTGCATGATTTTACGGGGCTAAAACTACGACATGCGGTTGTGCTCAGCCTACAAAACAAAATGGTTGGTTAAGGTCATAGGTCCCATCTGGGGGCTGCAGGGGCAGACAGAGAAACACACGGACAAAGAGAAGATATATTTTGACACGGGTATTCTAGTTTAAACGGCGGTTGGTTAAAGATGAAACTTGTTGTGTGACCTATTGAATTGATAAAGTAAATATATGTTGGCGAAGTATAATGCATTGAATTAAATGACGGATTAAAATAAAATAAAAATGTTTTGTTAAAATAAAATAAAAATGTTTTGAGCGATCTATTTAGTTCTGAGTTTAGTCTTAGAGTGAATAATGTAGAACGAACAAATATTGAATGGTTGGAAATACTCAGTGATTGCATTAACTACTAAAAGCTGTTTCTGTGTCTTTGTCCCTTGTCATGAGAGACAGGAGAGAGGGGGAGAGAGGAGATACAGGAAGTGCTGACGTGACATCACGTGACGTGGCAGAGGCAGAGGATCAGATATCAGGCTAGTTCACAAGATCATCCTAACAAGATATGTGATGTTATGACAATTTTACATAGGCTTGGCAAATACTATTTCATTAAAAATTGCATTTTGGAAGCCCTGTGTATCACTGGGGTTTGATTACAGATGTGTTGGGAATCAAAGACTGACATTCAATCTGTAAATTTAAGATAATTAGGTGCCTATAGAGCAAGGGGGTTTATGGGAATTGTAGTAATGATAGGGTTAGAGGCTTTGTTTTTGGGATTGCTTTGAAGTTGACTAACTTACATTTACTTGGGTGCATATTAAACAATGGAGTTTATGGTTACATTTACTTGCATTTGATGGGTTGTGGTAAGATAGCCAACACTAATTGATAACTTAGTGATATAGGAATACAAATTGGTTTTAATTATTCATGATTTTTAATTGATTTATTTAAAAAATAATTACAGGGGGAAGCCATAGGCTATACAGTCTAAAATAAGATAGTTCACAATAAAGGAATATAAAAGGGTTGATATAGGGGAAAATTGACTAATTAGGATAGTTCTTTAACTAAAGTAGTGTTAGGAGAAACTAATGGCAGATGTTAGTACACCTTTCTCACATACGGATTCAGCAAAAAGACATCCACCTTATGAGTAGGAAGCTTTCAGTGATCATCCAGGAGGGTGATTGTTGCATCAGAGATGAAGATGAACGAATAATAGATAGAGGACAAGCAGAAACGACGATGATGAAGAAAGCGATGAAGATTTGGAGATTAAAGGTGCTTTATGTTCAAGAGGATTTTATTCTACAATGACTGGCAAAGAAGAAATAGGAGATATAGACCGAGGCGTATCAGGCCTGGAGGAAGTGACGACTTTGGGAGAGGTAAGAGAGCTAGAGGAACAGCTCGAGACGCTGAAGATACAGAAGAGGAGAAACTGCTGAGAGGATCCCAAGAATTGGAGAAGAACAAAGAAGAAATAGAAGGAGGAAGATTTCAGCTACACTTCCAGCAACTTTCAGAAGACTGTTATAATTGTGGACAGATTGGTTACTTTACCTGGGATGGAAATGCACCAGGAGAAAACAACAGAGGAAGATAAAGGAGCAAGTGAAGATCCCCTGTTAGTGCCTAGAAGAGACGAAGGGGGGTGTCAGCTGAGAGAATCGATTAGAGAAGAGAAAATAGCTAACAATTGAAGTTAGGGAATCAATGGAGCTCTGCTATAAAAATCAAAGAGAAATCAAAATAGACATACTAATATTAGAAGATACTGTTATGGCAGTGTTGGGAAGAGATGCATTGTTTAAATTGAATTGTACAATAAGATGTACACTAGACGACTGGGTTTTTGGGAATCTGGGAATCATGTGCTTAAAAAAGATAATATCATAGGAAGGATGATAATCTATTGTTCTGTCTATTAGACAATCTGTCTGGAAAAATAAAGTTAAAAGGGGTGACTGTTTATTCTGGGTCACATTCTTACACTAAGAGGTTTCAGGATAGGCTAAAATGTGTTTAGTCGTTTGCCAAGTGTGTGTAAAAAGTCAAAGGCAGTTGGGAACTTTCCCAATCACATATTCTAAAAATTTGGTGGTAAAGGGATGTGTGAATAAATCAGTGGAAAATGTTTTTAAAAGGTTAGGAGAGAAAAGATTACAGTAAAATAAGTTAGGAGGACTAGGTTGAAGGAACTCTAAGACAGTAAGCTAAGTTTCAAAGTTAGTAGTAAGAGAGAGAGAACAATGGTGAAGGACATTTTAGAGTAGGGAGATCAAGGTAATTATAGGGGTATTTTTTATAATCAAAAGTTTGAAAGTTAGGAATTAGGGAGAGGACTGAGAGTTGGGAAAAAGTGACACTAGTGGTGATAGATGGAAGTACAAGCAAAGACAACTTTTTTCTTTGGGGAAAAACTAGGAGTAACTAAGGACATTAACACTTCAGTCTATTATAACAACAGTGAGAAGCAGGTTAACTCTTTCAACATTGATAGTTATTAAAGCCATAAATATATCGCATTTGATTATAAGGGAACCAATAGCTCCAGCGCCAATTTTAGGGAAAATACTTATTAGGGTTAGGATGGGGACGTTTCTCCCCCATGGAGAGATAATTATGGAGAAGAAGTATTGTTATCAGGACCAAGAGTAGAAGCTGTGGCACCTAATTAAAGGAGGTATAGTTTAGAAGAGGGTTAGGAGTGACTGTTCACTTATGTTGCGTAATGTTACAGAGATAATTATGGAGAAGAAGTATACTTATCTAGTGCAAGCATTAGAATTTGTTCCGGTTAGGAATTATTGGTTAAAGGGCTATGTAATTCATAAAGTAATGCTTATAATGGAAGAGTTGAGGTCTGTTGTAGTCTCCACAGTCATTGAGGGAGTTCAGGAGGAGTAGATTACAGTAATCATTCAACAGTAGATAATACACATAGGATATTGGTAGCTTTGCCACTAGAAATAATTAAGGTTAATACATCAACTACTTTAATGGTAACTTTGGAAGGGATTAATGATACGATGGCAATAAGCAAATGTAGGGAGTATGACACCGACAACAACTTTTCTGAAATTAAAGGGGGTAGCAAGATGAATAGGATTAAAATAGGAGAGCAGATAGTAGTAGAGAGAATAGTGAAGGATACTATCATGGAGGACAGAATGAGGTCTTTGATTTTAATGACAGACAAGGAGAGGTATCTGATCAGTACCGCTCGTTAGGGGAGAGAGAAACTAAAGGGAGTGGTTTGATTCTTCTGTTGTGAAGATTAGAGATAGATGGGAAGGTTCCAGCAGCTTATTCTGTAAGATCAGTGAGGAATCTTGAGGGTCCATGTCTGTTGAGAATTCCACCACCAAACATGTTAGCGACGGTCGTTTGACCTCTATCAAGTATGTGTCAATCTTATGCTTTGTCATGACTGTGGTATCAACAATAATCAGTAACCGATAAAATAATGTCATTATCAAAACATTTGTTTAAGCCTAGGGGTAGGTGGTATTGGGTTAAGTGAATTAACTTGTGTGAATTTGTTAGATGTGAAGTAAAATCAGGTAACAGCGAATCCTGGAGCATTTGAGGTGTAACCATTGAGGGTTAAAAGTTGTTTTTGTTCTAATAAAACATATGAGGTAAGGGGTATGTTTATGGGAATATCAGATTGTGAGGTTATATGATAACTTTGGGTATGTATGATCTTAAGGGTAGTAATGAGAAATATGTTACTTTTTATGTTCCAGGTAGTAGGAACAGCAGGACTTTGAGGGTTAAAAGATTAGCTTTTGCCTGACAATGTGACTATGGAGAATTTTAGAGATATTTGGAGGGGTTGTGGTGATAAAGCATATATATTCTTACATTATGGATGGATAGGATTTTGTTACATGTCAACGTTGAAGCTTCCATATGAGGTTTTTACCATTATAAGAGGGATAGCACCGGACACAGCTAAATCTAGGGTTAAAAGGGTGACATGGCGACATGTCATAGTCTTCAAGCCTATCATTGAAGGATGAATCTAAGGGAGAAGGGGGGATTTTTTCCATGGTATGGTGTAACATTTGGGAAGATCATATTGATAATAGTAGATACTTTGAGTCCAGATAGTTCAGATATTATCACTAGGGTTATATATGCATTATAAGGGATGTGTTTGGGAGATCTGAGAAGATTTGGTTGCAAGATCAGGTAGGCCAGTAGGGGCAGTGATGGGTCAGATTTTAGTTTCAGCTTTGATAACACTGTGTGATGTTTGTAATTTGTTACTGACCTTTGAGAAAGCTATGATATTAAGATAGGTTGGAGAGTGCCTGGAGACAACACTCAGATGCCGGTGTTGACTGTTCCTGATCTGGATAAAGATGGACAAGTGGAACTGATGGATAAATATCATTTTGATGATTTTTCAAAAAAAAAATTTTTTTTTTTTTTTTTTTTTTCAATATTAGGGTGATGTTGGTATGATTTATGAATCAAAGGGGGGAATAGGTTTAAGTGATTCATGCATCATTTATATATCAGTTTTATATTCTTAGTTGATATTCATGTTTAATTTGAAAGTGTTTGTTTTGCAAAAAGATACTGTTTGGTCGTTTCTTTTCTTTTCTTCCAGAAGCATTTGGGGGAACATGTGACTCAAACAAGGACAATATGAAGGGACAATATGAAATGACAATGACTGGAGGAGATGAAACAAGGAGGGTGTGGCTGATTCCATCATCAACAATCCATTGGAAGAGGAGACTACGGGGAGATGAAGTGTAGTGGACTACATTCCAGTGTCTGCAATGAAATATAGACATGTGTAATACATAATTTGGGTCATATTCTTAGGTATTAATTTTTGTAGAATGATGTTTGATGTTATTGAATACATGTGAGGATTTTAGATGTTTTTGTTTATTTCGTGAATGTTTAGGGACAGAGAGGCTAGGAAGGGAGAGTTTCACTGTACGGTCCAATGGGTTGACCAGCCTTACAGTGGATGTTTTTGGATAGGATTTTGTTTGCAGGGGCTTACATGTGTATTTAATTGCATCATAGTTTCAAATGCATTTACATTGTTTATGAGGTTATCTGGAGTACCGAGGTGGTTGCCTGGGGCAGAGGGACCGTGAGAGAATTTTACTGTCTTGATTGATATGGATGGAAGGTTGCCGGACAGTTTTTCGCTCTTACACTCCATAGAGATTTGTTCATATTTCATAGTAATGTATTCACATTTCATAAACAGTTATTCATATTTCATAGAAGGGTATTTACACTCTAGAGGAGAATGTTTTTGGTTTAAGGTTAAAGATACTCAATAAGAAATTGTTACTGGTCATAATCCTATTGTTGTCGAGACTTTTTAGTTTTGTCTCGAAGGGGGGAATATGTAGTATATTAAGATTGTCTTTGTTAAATGTTTTTCATGAAGAAATGGAATGTTGGTTATGTTAGTATCAAAAGGCAATGTTTAGTATAATGTCATATACAATAGACAGGAAGTGTGTGTTGTAGACAGGGGAGACTGGTGATTGGCCAGAAGAGGGAGCCCATCTTGTTGCATTGTTTATAAATAGGGGTACACGAAGAAGAGAGGGCAGAGCAGCCATTAGAATTGGAGGACACTGCTCTCCAGACCTCGCGAGTCTGTTACTCATGCTGAAGCTTGTGATCTGAATAAACCTTATGATCAACGTTCCGTATGAGCAGACTCCTTTTGTTCATCAGCAATAATTGCCACCACTCACTCGATACGACAAAACCTTTGAAGGTAGTAAGAAAATAAACATTCACTTAATTTCAATAAGTCACCTGCTAGCAAATCACCTGCTGGCAATAGCTAGCGTGACGTTGTAGTGCAGTGACCAACGGTGCTAGTTACCTCATCATTAACATGGCTAGCTAAGCCAGCAAAAACTTGGTTAACTTGCTGAAATAGGTCTTCAATACATTAACGGCAAAATAAATATATACATAGCCACATTTGCTATTGACTTTAGGATATATAAACCCGTTTTCCAAAAACACTTATGTTATACAGTTTTAAACAGTTTTTTATATACAGAGGAAGGAGACACGAACCTGCTCTCAGAATATCTCTCTCAGACTGAAGAGCAAGCAGACCAACTTCCCAAATAGGGGAGAAGCACTCAAAACTCACTAGCTTTTCTTTCAAAAGAAAATAGTACAAAAAATGGTAAGTCGGAAGACCTCTCATATTACCAACTTTACTACTATGGCAGCAAATATTTTTATGAATTCAGTAACACAAAATTAAAGGAAACTTTATTTATATCACCCCTTTTCCTGAAGTGAATGGTTTCACCCACTACTCTACCGCGAACTGTGGCGTACTTTGATGTCTACATTGCGCGCGAGGTTGATGGAAACTCTACATTTTCACTTTGTTACACACTACTGGTCAATAGTTTGAGAACACCTACTCATTCAAGGGTTTTTCTTTATTTTTACTATTTTCTACATTGTAGAATAATAGTGAAGACATCAAAATTATTTCCGTATTGACATTGCTCATGTTTCTTGGCCCAAGTAAGTCTCTTCTTATTATTGGTGTCCTTTAGTAGTGGTTTCTTTGCAGCAATTCGACCATGAAGGCCTGATTCACACAGTCTCCTCTGAACAGTTGATGTTGAGATGTGTCTGTTACTTGAACTCTGTGAAGCATTTATTTGGGCTGCAATTTCTGAGGCTGGTAACTCTAATGAACTTATCCTCTGCAGCAGAGGTAACTCTGCGTCTTCCATTCCGGTTGTGGTCCTCATGAGAGCCAGTTTCATCATAGCGCTTGATTTTTTTTGGTACTGCACTTGAAGAAATGTTAAAAGTTCTTGAAATGTTCCGTATTGACTGACCTTCATGTCTTAAAGTAATGATGGACTGTCGTTTCTCTTTGCTTATTTGAGCTGTTCTTGCCATAATATGGACTTGGTCTTTTACCAAATAGGGCTATCTTCTGTATACCCCCCTACCTTGTCACAACACAACTGATTGGCTCAAACGCATTACGAAGGAAAGAAATTCCACAAATTCCACAAATGAACTTTTAACAAGGCACACCTGTTAATTGAAATGCATTCCAGGTGACTACCTCATGAAGCTGGTTGTGAGAATGCCAAGAGTGTACAAAGCTGTCATCAAGGCAAAGGGTGGCTATTTGAAGAAAATATATTTTGATTAGTTTAACACTTTTTTGGTTACTACATGATTCCATATGTGTTATTTCATAGTTTTGATGTCTTCACTATTATTCTACAATGTAGAAAATAGTCAAAATAAAGAAAAACCCTTGAATGAGTAGGTGTTATAAAACTTTTGACCGGTAGTGTATTTATCTTTTTTAATTAATTAATATTTATTTATTTTTTCAGGGGGTGCTGCAGCACCCTCAGCCTGCAACTTTCCGCGGCTAAGCTTACACTACAGAGATGGACCCTGGCAACATGCCCTTGGGTTTAGAGACACAGGCTGATCTGTCTAGAGCACGTCAAACTCATTCCACGGAGGGCCGAGTGTCTGCGGGTTTCCTGTGTGTAAGAGCCTGTCTGCCCAGTGGTCCCAGCTGCAGTCTCTCTGGGTCTGATCTGTGGTCAGATCCTGTGTGTAAGAGCCTGTCTGTTACAGTTACGGTCTCAGTGTCTGTCTCTGTACCCAGTGTCACATGCTCTTCTTGGTCAGGGAGGTGACCAAGAACCCGATGGTCACTCTGACAGAGCTCCAGAGTTCATCTTTGGAGATGGGAGAACCTTCCAGAAGGACAACCATCTCTGCAGCACTCCACCAATCAGGCCTTTATGGTAGGGTGGCCAGACAGAAACCACTCCTCAGTAAAAGACACATGACAGCCCCCTTGGAGTTTGCCAAAAGGCACCTAAAGGACTCTCACACCATGAGAATCAAGATTCTCTGGTCTGATGAAACCAAGATTTAACTTTTTGGCCTGAATGCCTAGCATCATGTCTGGAGGAAACCTGGCACCATCCCTACGGTGAAGCATGGTGGTGGCAGCATCATGTTGTGGGGATGTTTTTCACTGGCAGGGATTGGGAGACTAGTCAGGATCGAGGGAAAGATGAGCGGAGCAAAGTACAGAGCGATCCTTAATGAAAACCTGCTCCAGAGAACTCAGAACCTCAGACTGGGGCGAAGGTTCACCTTCCAACAGGACAACGACCCTAAGCACACAGCCAAGACAATGCAGGAGTGGCTTCTGGACAAGTCTCTGAATGTTCTTGAGTGGCCCAGCCAGAGCCCAGACTTGAACCCAATCTAACATTTCTGGAGAGACCTGAAAATAGCTGTGCAGCGCTTGAGAGGATCTGCAGAGAAGAATGGGAGAAACTCCCCAAATACAGGTGTGCCACGCTTGTAGCGTCATACTCAAGAAGACTCCAGGCTGTAATCACTGCCAAAGGTGCTTCAACAAAGTACTGAGTAAAGGGTCTGAATACTTATGTAAATGTAAAAAAAATATGTTTTTGCTTTGTCATTATGGGGTATTGTGTGTAGATTTGGGGGGGGAACAATTTCATCCATTTTAAAATAAGGCTGTAACGTAACAAAATGTGGAAAAAGTCAAGGGGTCTGAATACTTTCTGAATGCACTGTATATGAAATACCTTTAATAAACAACTTGAAGCAACCACATATTTAGCCATGGAGCACATTCTGATTGGCCAGTGAGGGGTCAAGCCTTGACACACCTTCAACTTGTTTATTCATCAAAACCCAGCCCTTTTGCGCCACCGCCAGCTACTGCGCCTATAATTATGGTTGTGAAAATAGCAAACATATCTGACACACCCCTGAACCTATAGCCCTACCGCCAGCGGTAAGATTTACCATTGCGTTAGGTTTGTTAAAATAGAGCCCTTGATGTGTAATGTTTAAGCAATAAGGCACAAGGGGGTGCTATTATAAACTGGTTACCAACATATTTATTTTTACTGCTCTAATTGTTTTGTCATACTGGTGGTATACTCTGATATACCACGGCTGTCAACCAATCAGCATTCAGGGATCGAACCACCCAGTTTATAAAATGTAATATAAACTCCTGAGTCCTGAGACTCCTAGAGATCCTGGTTCGAATCCAGGCTCTGTCGCAGCCGGCCGCGACAGGGAGACTCATGGGCGGCGCACAATTGGCCCAGCGTCGTCCAGGGTAGGGGAGGGAATGGCCGGCAGGGATGTAGCTCAGTTGATAGAGCATGGCGTTTGCAACGCCAGGGTTGTGGGTTTGATTCCCACGGGGGGCCAGTATAAAAAAATAAAAAAAATGTATTCACTAACTGTAAGTCGCTCTGGATAAGAGCGTCTGCTAAATGACTAAAATGTAAATGTAATAAGCACTACCGTATTTCAAAGAACAGCGCGCATTCGCTTTTCATTTAGCCACACCCCTTGTGATGTGACGCACACCAATAACGTTTCTCTTCACTGTAAACAGAAGTGAACAGTGACCGAGAACAATTTCCACGTTATCGTTATTGTTGTTATTTAGACGTTTATTAACGCCATGGAGCTCAAAATATGATTATTTTAAGTGCACAGCATCACATACTTACGCCATGTAGTCTTTAATTCGCGTTGGAGACAGGACTTGGTTGATATATGTTATCTAGGTAACGCTAGCTAGCTGCTAACAATGGCTAACTGTATGGTTTTTCACACTCAAATAGCCTCCATCATGGAGGTGCTAGCAAATGCAGCCGTGGCAGAGATCTGTAAACTCGTAGACGACGACTATGCTGTGCTTCGTTTGGAAATTTCTCAAAGCCAGAAAGAAAACAGGGCATTGCGGAGGAAACTACAGCTACAGGAATTGAAGGTGACACGGGAGCGCGCAGACAGGACAATGCGAGAGCGCGTCCTCGCCAGTCGTCCAAGTAGTGTCAAGATCCTCAACCAATACAGAGGAATGGCAAGAGGTAGGAAGGCCGAGGCTGCGCGGCCTGTCGCGGTTCATAACTACTGTAGCTCAGTACCCATTCCCCTCTGCACATGTGTTCAGATGTGTTACCCAGAATAAGGTCTTGGTCAGATTTAGGATAGTACGCAATATTTCCCCTGATTACTTGGCTATCATGCGCAAAGACACTATCATATTCTAACCAGATTCTTGATTTACTGCATTTCCTATTATTTACTCAATGAAAACAATGTGATGCATGGAATAGAATACATCAATCAATAAATAAGTATATCAAGAAGTTATGAGAAGTGTTACCTTACATCCTTGGCCATTCTAGACAGTGTCAAAACTGTCAATAGTGTGAATACAGTCGTGGTCAAAAGTTTTGAGAATGACACATACTAATTTTCACAAAGTCTACTGCCTCAGTTTTGATTATGGCAATTTGCATATACTCCAGAATGTCATGAAGAGTGATCAGATTAAACGCAATTAATTGAAAAGTCCCTCTTTGCCATGAAAATGAACTTAATCCCCCAAAAACATTTCCACTGCATTTCAGCCCTGCCACAAAAGGACCAGCTGCCATCCTGTCAGTGATTCTCTCATTATTTCTCTCATCAGAGGACAAGGCTGGAGATCACTCTGTCATGCTGATTGAGTTAGAATAACAGACTGGAAGCTTTAAAAGGAGGGTGGTGCTTGAAATCATTGTTCTTCCTCTGTTAACCATGGTTACCTGCAAGGAAACACGTGCCGTCATCATTGCTTTGCACAAAAAGGCTTCACAGGCAAGGATATTGCTGCTAGTAAGATTGCACCTAAATCAAACATTTATTGGATCATCAAGAACTTCAAGAAGAGAGGTTCAATTGTTGTGAAGAAGGCGTCAGGGCGCCCAAGAAAGTCCAGCAAGCGCCAGGACCGTCTCCTAAAGTTGATTCAGCTGCGGGATCGGGGCACCACCAGTGCAGAGCTTGCTCAGGAATGGCAGCAGGCAGGTGTGAGTGCATCTGCACGCACAGTGAGGCAAAGACTTGGAGGATGGCCTGGTGTCAAAGAAGGGCAGCAAAGAAGCCACTTCTCTCCAGGAAAAACATCAGGGACAGACTGATATTCTGCAAAAGGTACAGGGATTGGACTGCTGAGGACTGGGGTAAAGTCATTTTCTCTGATGAATCCCCTTTCCGATTGTTTGGGGCATCCGGAAAACACCTTGTCCAGAGAAGACAAGGTGAGCGCTACCATCAGTCCTGTGTCATGCCAACAGTAAAGTATCCTGAGACCATTCATGTGTGGGGTTGCTTCTCAGCCAAGGGAGTGGGCTCACTCACATTTTTGCCTAAGAACACAGCCATGAATAAAGAATGGTACCAACACATCCTCCGACAGCAACTTCTCCCAACCATCCAAGAACAGTTTGGTGACGACCAATGCCTTTTCCAGCATGATGGAGCACCTTGCCATAAGGCAAAAGTGATAACTAAGTGGCTGGAAAAACAAAACATCGACATTTTGGGTCCATGGCCAGGAAACTCCCCAGACCTTAATCCCATTGAGAACTTGTGGTCGATCCTCAAGAGGCGGGTGGACAAACAAAACCCCACAAATTCTGACAAACTCCAAGCATTGATTATGCAAGAATGGGCTGCCATCAGTCAGGATGTGGCCCAGAAGTTAATTGACAGCATGCCAGGGCGGATTGCAGAGATCTTGAAAAAGAAGGGTCAACACTGCAAATATTGACTCTTTGCATAAACTTAATGTAATTGTTAATGAAAACTTAATGTAATTGTTATTGAAAGCCTTTTACACTTATGGAATGCTTGTAATTATACTTCAGTATACCATAGTAACATCTGACAGAAATATCTCATAACACTGAAGCAGCGAACTTTGTGAAGACCAATACTTGTGTCATTCTCAAAACTTTTGACCATTAATGTATACTGTTGAGCATTGACAGTAGGTAACTTAACCACCTCTTTTCCCCAATCACTCATTCAGGTGGCGGACATCTCATTGGAAGCCACAGGAGCTTTGTGAAGCCAGCGGGACACAATAAATGGAGAGATGACCAACCAATCACTGTTGATGAGGGGAGTGGAACCTCAACCCAACACGTTATCGTGATAGAGGTTAGTGTAATAGTGTTGCATAAGAAATTACAGTCACTTTGTAAATCAAATGTGGCCTGTTTATTTCAGAAAGGCTCCCTTCAGCTATTCACTTGAGCTATCTGCCTTAGGGGAGCTTGAGAGACTTCCCTAGGACATTGTTATCCAGTATGCCATGAAAGTGATACTTCGTGGTTCCTCGTTTTGTAGGTTAAGAATTTGCTTAAAATATACATTGATATACATCCAGGTGAAGCTGGTTGAGAGAATGCCAAGAGTGTGCAAAGCTGTCATCAAGGCAAAGGGTGGCTACTTTGAAGAATCTCAAATATAAAATATATTTTGATTTGTAAAAAAAAAAGTGGTTACTACATATGTGTTATTTCATAGTTTTGATGTCTTCACTATTATTCTACAATGTAGAAAATAGTAAAAATAAAGAAAAACCCTGGAATGAGTAGCTGTGTCCAAACGTTTGACTGGTACTGTATATATATAAAAATGTATACGTGTTTCCGAGGTAATTGTGGAATTTTGTTTGTAGACATTTTTAGAAATTAATAGCTGAAATGTCTTGAGTCAATGAGTTTTCAACCCCTTTGGTTTGGCAAGCCTAAATAAGTTCAGGACTAAAAATGTGCTTAACAAATTGCATAAGTTGCATGGACTCATTCAGTGTTCAATAATAGTGGTTAACATGATTTTTTAATAACTTGCCAATCTCTGTACCCCACACATACAATTATCTGTAAGGTCTCTCATTCGAGCAGTGAATTTCAAGCACAGATTCAACCACAAAGAGGTTTTTTCCATGTCTCGCAAAGAAGGGCACCTTTGAGCATGGTGAAGTAATTAATTAGGCTTTGAATAGTGTATCAATACACCCAGTCACTACAAAGATACAGGCGTCCTTCCTAACTCATTTGCTGGAGAGGAAGGAAACTGCTCAGGGATTTCACCATGAGGCCAATGGTGATTTTTAAAACAGTTAGAGTGTAATGGCTGTGATAGGAGAAATCTGAGGATGGATAAACAACATTTCAGTTACTCCACAATTCTAACGAAAAGAAGGAAGCCTGTAAAGAATACAAATATTCCAAAACATGCATCCTGTTTGCAATAAGGCACTAACGTAAATCTGCAAAGAATGTGGCAAAGAAATTAACTTTATGTCCTGAATACAAAGCGTTGTTTGGGGAAAGTCGAACACACCACATCACTGAGTACCATTGTTGATATTTTCAAGCATGGTGGTGGCTGCATCCTGTTATGGGTATGCTTGTCATCGGCAAGGACTAGGGAGTTTTTTAAGATAAAAAGTAAAGGAATAGAGCTAAGCACAGGCAAAATCCTAGAGGAAAACTTGGTTCAGTCTGCTTTCCAACAGACACTGGGAGACAAATTCAGCTTTCAGCAGGACAATAACCTAAAACACAAGGCCAAATATACATTGGAGTTGCTTACCAAGATGACATTGAATGTTCCTTAGTGGCCTAATTACAGTTTTGACTTCAATCGGCTTGAAAATCTATGGCAAGACCTGAAAATGGCTGTCTAGCAATGATCAACAACCAACTTGACAGCTTGAAGAATTTAAAAAAGAATAATGTACAAATATTGTATAATCCAGGTGTGCAAAGCTCTTAGAGACTTACCTAGAAAAACTCACAGCTGTAATCGCTGCCAAAAGTGATTCTAATGTGAATACTTATGTAAATGAGATATTTCTGTATTTCATTTTCAATAAATTTGAAAACATTTCTAAAAACATGTTTTCACTTTGTCATTATGGGATATTGTGTATAGATGGGTGAGAAAAACAATTGATTTAATAAATGTTGAATTCAGGCTGTAACACAACAAAATGTGGAATAAGTCAAGGGGTATGAATACTTTCTGAAGGCACTGTATATCTTATTTGACCGCGTTTTCATGAATTTGATGATATAAGCTTGAAGCCCATTAAAAAAACGTACTTGTGTTAGTCTGCAGATGCAGAGGCTGCAGGTCCTGGGGTCAAGCTGGAGAGGTCTGAAGGAGAGGAGGACCCACGGCACAGCAGAGACATCCAGACTGGAGCAGCGGCTGGAGTGGCACCAGCTGTAGCCACAGAGGACCCCACCACTGCCCCAGTGCAGACCAGGACCCGATGCAGCATCACGGAGGTCAGTGGAACGCCGAACGCCGCCCTCAAGTCAGAGACAGACACCGAGACTTTAATGGGGCTGGGGCGACTGGGCTGTCCTCCTAATCCCCGCTCAGAGTATTTACTTTATGGTAACTCGAGCCCGGTTCTGTCCCATCAGGACTCAGGTGACGCGTTACAGACTGGCAATGATCCGTCCTGTTCATACGCTACAAAGACAGAGATGATACCTGGTGACATGCCTGTGGGCTTAGATACACATACTAATCCAATGAGAGGGGAAATGAACAGGTACAGTAGTAGTGTATACTCTGAAGGGTGCCTAGATAAGAAAGGGGAGGGTCTGGTCGTAGATGAGGTGACTGTGAAAGTGGAGGGTGACGCTCCTCTGACATGGAATGTAGACAAGACTCACTTAGGAGAAGGACACTCGCAGGGCAACACCAGTGACTTCTTAGACTACAGGGAAAGCTTAGAAAACAATCAAAATGTTGTGACTCACCTCCCTTTACTCACGTTCAGGGACTGCAACCCATTGTCCACATCGATGGCACCTTCCGATTCACACGGTCGCATCCTTTTCGATCAGGTATTGAACTCAAACAAAAGGGCTAGAGCCAAGGCTCAGGGAGGGGGAGCCACATCAGGCAATAGTAAAGAGAAACGGTTCCTCTGCATGTTCTGTAACAAAGGCTTCAGCTGCCCCCAGAAGGTGGAGATTCACCAGAGGGTCCACACAGGGGAGAAACCCTACAGCTGTACCCAGTGTCACATGCGCTTCGCCCAGGCTTGCACCCTGAAGAGGCACCAGAGGGTCCACACTGGGGAGAAACCCTACAGCTGTACCCAGTGTCACATGCGCTTCGCCCAGGCTGGTAACCTGAAGATGCACCTGAAGGTCCACACGGGAGAAAGGTCTTCTGACATTTAGATCAAATCCTGCATTAAAGACAAAGATGAATTGTCATTGTTGTCAGCATAAAAGATCCACAGATGCATTTGGAATAATGTGAGTAAGACTAAGAGTGTTGAATATTCCTGGGTAGAATATTGCATCCAGACATTGTGTGATACTGTATATAAAGCCTTAAAAGTCTGTTACATATTGTGTTTGTACTGTGTAGGCTATATCATGTTCACAAATGCCTATTTCATTACTTTCATTCAACTAAAAAAAATTCCTAAGAAAATGAATGCAATTCATGAAGTTCATGCAGATTTTTTGTGGTTTTCATATGGTGTATTTAACACTTGTTTATGTGTAATAAACACACAATGGGACTTTTCATTCTAAGACTTTAATTGAGACTCTCTTTAGTATACATCACATCTGATCTCACCCTATTCTGCATACACCCAACAGCGCTTTATAACCAATATACACTTACTAAATATACCTACCAGGGTTTCCATTAGGAAAATGTGGCACTGGACATTTGACCAGCAGCATTTTAATTTACAGAGCATTTGAGAAATTGTCTCGTTTTTTTATGGTGGGATTTTGGCTAGGCTGCTTTGAAGCAAGGTAAGACATGCCACATAATATGAAGTAAAACGTTGTTTCAAACAATGAAGTAAATGTTTTCAAAATGCATACTGCCTCCTACTCACATTGCCTACAGTTGCCTATGCACTTGAAGGGCGAATGGGAAGCATGCTTCAATTACCAGTTGAGAATTAAAAACAGAAGCTCTTTTTTAATAGTGGCTTCAAAACTGTTTTAACACTCGCATGTGGGGTGCGCTTTTAACGACTGTTTTCCCGCTAATTGCATTATGGAATGAATATTCGCACAAAAATGTGAAAAAATAGTTTATCAACATTTTAAGGTAAACGTTCTGATCTGTTGAATCAGCCTCATAGCTTTTTTTTTTCTCCCCAATTTCGTGATTTCCAAATTGGTAGTTACAGTCTTGTCCCATCGCTGCAACTCCCATACGGTCTCGGGAGAGGCGAAGGTCGAGAGCCATGCATCCTCCGAAACACGACCCTGCCAAGCCGCACTGCTTCTTGACACACTGCTCGCTTAACCCGGAAGCCAGCCGCACCAATGTGTCGGAGGAAACGGCGTACAACTGGCGACCGAAGTCAGCATGCATGCGCCCGGCTCGCCACAAGGAGTCGCTAGAGTGCGATGGGACAAGGACATCCCAGCTGTCCAAACCCTCCCCTAACCCGGACAAGGCTGGGCCAATTGTGCGCCGCCTCATGGGTCTCCCGGTCGAAGGCTGGCTGCGACACAACCTGGGATTGAACCCGGGTCTGTAGTGACACCTCAAGCACTGTGATGCAGTGCCTTAGACCGCTGCGCCACTTGGGAGGCAACCTCATTGCTTTTTAACGTTTTTTTGATGTAGCCTAGTTCTACTGGTTGTATGAATTTGGGATCTATCGTCCCACAACTGTCCCAGAGTCTGTTTGGAATAGGCTACTTCTTTCTCGCACAGAATGACAAGCTGACCAATATAATAGGTACACTTTTCTACTATGGGGGATGGTAGATTGACATAGGCTAGTGATTTTGCTGTTCGTTACTCGTCTTGTTGGCTGAGGAAAAGTAAAGTGCGCATGGGAATTCGGTAAGAATGATGCACGCCATTACATGTTCTGGTAAGATTAATTACCATAATCTAAAGGTGATTTCTGTCATTCTGAGCACTGTGGGTGGACGGCCTAATCAGGTCATGCACCCAATGCATATGGGTCCGGTAAATTTCTCAAATGTCACATAAATGAAAATGCTTCCAGTCAAATGTCCGGTGTGTACGTACCTGATGGTATCACCTGTCTCTTCCAGGAGGAGGGTCCAGAGATGGTGCTGGTGAAGGAGGAGGGGTGTGAGGAGGGTCTGGAGAACCCTGAGGGGACCATAGTCATGGAGGACAACCAGACTACACCTCCTCCTGAA
The DNA here is from genome assembly GCF_964263955.1 of Coregonus lavaretus. Classification (NCBI taxonomy): domain Eukaryota; kingdom Metazoa; phylum Chordata; class Actinopteri; order Salmoniformes; family Salmonidae; genus Coregonus; species Coregonus lavaretus. The sequence goes on along the minus strand of NW_028167177.1, from coordinate 761,207 downwards.
CCCACAGAGGAACCAGCTGAGCAGCACAGGACCACACACAGTCTCACTGAGGTTAGCCCAATGTGAACTACTGTCTGAATGGTATTAGGTCAGGGCCCGTATCCACAAAGCCTCTCAGAGCAGGAGTGCTGATCTAGGATCAGTTTTGCCTTTTAGATTATAATGAATAAGGTTATATGGAAATATCCTAGATCAGCACTACTCTGATACATTCTGTCTTAAGTGTGGGACCATGTCTTTTGAATTATGAAACCATTAAAGAGTGTCAAGCAATAAAATCAACTAATACGTTTGCATAGTACTCATAGCAATCCCTCATTGCACAATCAGAAGATACTCCATCGCAGGGTGCTCATATCAGATTTTCTCACTGTATCTCTGTATATCTTACAGTCAGTAGACATGGAGGATGGGAAGCCTGATCTGCTACTAGTCAAAGAGGAGACAGTAGAAGACGGACCAGAGAGCATTGATCTGCTGAGTGGACTAAAGATGGGGGAGCAAGGTAAGGTAGAAATACATATAGCCTACATACAGTAATAGATCTTCAATGGGAATAGTGATGCACCTGGCTATTGGGTCGTTCCACCAATTTGGTGGCTTTTGAGTAGTGTAACTTGGTGTAAAAAATAAAGAGCACATATTCAATTGAATAAAAAAACACTTTTTCCTATCTCCAAAAAAAAGACTATTAAGTGCCAAATAAAGTAACAGGGTTGACCGTAACAGGGTTGACAAATTAATCTTAAATCAGCCATAAATCCCCTTGTGACAGGGGGAATGGTTGCCTAAACATCAGACTGTTACCATGGTTACTCCGTGGCTATCAGTCTTAAATAAATAGTCTCTACAAGCCAGAATGTTGAATACAATTATATTTACACTTACTTTACTGGTTGTTCATGCTGTTGGTCCTTTTGGTGGTTGGAGGTGGAGATAAGGTATATACAGGAAAGTGTTGTTTACCCAACTTTTTGCGGCGCTGGTAGGTTCTGTCACTTGTATTTTCAATCAGTTAACGCATTTCACAATATGTAAACAATAGCCGAATGTAACCGAATGTAGTCGACCGAAGCACGTTTTCTCACAATCAGCTGGTAGTGTTTGCTGTTCGGTTAGGCTCAGCCATATTGTGCAAGTGTTTGTCACGTGCAAATTGCATCAGTATTGAAAATAAAAACCGGAAATACAAACGATATACAGACCAGCATACTGAAGGTCAGGTTGATAACACTACTCTGTGGATATAATCTTCAGTAATTACTTTGCCAAAGCAAAAAAATAACTAGGGCTTTATGGTGAAAACTTAGAGAAATGTTGGGGTTAAGTGGGTTAAAATCTTCCTACGAGTCACAGTAGATGCACAAAGGGAAATGTCAAAATGCTGAATTTTGATACAGACTAGAAATGTTATTCATATAAAATATCAGATTTATTAAATTGTGGTCTATATTAAAGGGCCCTTCATTTTAAAATGCAATATTGGTGCATCATTTCTAGCTAAAATATGAAAGTGATGCAAAAGGCACTCATTTCGTGGAACAACCCTTATTCTTTCATTTTTTTCTTCATTCCATAAGAAGAAAACAATGCAATTTATGTTTACATACAAAAACACACATTACAATGAATGAACTTGAATAGGTAATTGACCAAAAAAACCTCCATATGTAGAGTTTTCTCTGCCATGTTTGTAAAGTCTATTTTGTAACCTCTTCCTGCAGGTGATTGGCTGGAGGCTAACAGAGGAGACTGGGCGGCCATATTGGATTCCCAGACCCAGACGGGTGCAGCCAAGGGCCTGGGGGATGACATCACTGAGCAGGCCAGGACCAGAGGTGGTATAGTGGAGGACAGTGGATGGGACAGCGTCCTCAACTCTGGGCTGGGGAACAACACTGTTAACCAGAGAGTCGAACATAAAAAAACTACCGAACGTAGTCTCCATGACAACAGACTGGTTGAGACCAGGGCGAGGCGTAGACTTGGTCTGCAGGGACGGGGAGGTGTCCGTATGCGACGGGAGAGAACCGACACAGACTTGGCTAGCGATGCTCCGTCCTGCTCCTATAGTTGTGATTCAGAGGGGCTGATGGTGCCTCAGGTTAACCCCCTAACAGGTGCTGCCTTCAGCCTGCCTTCTATAGGATCTATCAACTGGAACATGGACCCTGCGACAACACAGACACTCCCTGGCCTTCGTCCTCCTCACACTCTCCTAATGTTAAACCAGACCTCAGACAATGCCAGTGCCTCAACACTAAATGGCTACACAAGCCAATTGACAAATGACAGTAATAGAGACGGAATCAGTAAGGGTGGCAGCGCCAAAGAGAAGCGCTTCCCATGTTCGTTCTGTGGGAAAGCCTTCAGTTTCCCCAAACAGGTGGAGATCCACCAGAGGATGCACACAGGGGAGAAACCATTCGGCTGCCACCTGTGCCGGGCCAATTTCTCCCACTCGTCCAGCCTGAAGAGGCACCAGAGGGTCCACACAGGGGAGAAACCCTACAGCTGTCCCCAGTGTGAGAAGAGGTTCTCCCACCAGCACCAGTTGAAGATGCACCTGAAGATCCACACGGGAGAAAGGCCGTTCGCCTGTACGCACTGCGGGAAGAGGTTCTCAGAGAGAAGCTACCTCAGGATACACCAGCAGAAAATGCACACTGGCCATGTATAGAGTATAGTGACGTAATATATTACTAGTTAGTTTGTAGTCAATTATTTTGGTTTTGGATATATAGGGAACTTCAACTGGATGAGGTGAACTGAGGAAAGAATTAGTATGATGAGGCAGAGTAGATATGGTGATGGTTGGTGTGATGGGGTCTGTAAAAATGCTTCACTGACTAGGAGTGACAACAACAGTAGCATGCAAAAGTATTCACCCCCCTTGGCATTTTTCCTTTTTTGTTGCCTTACAACCTGGAATTAAAATGGATTTTTGGGGGGTTTGTATCATTTGATTTACACAACATGCCTACCACTTTGAAGATGCAACATATTTTTTATTGTGAAACAAACAAGAAATAAGACAAAAAAACAGACAACTTGAGCGTGCGTAACTATTCACCCCCCCCAAAGTCAATACTTTGTAGAGCCACCTTTTGCAGCAATTACAGCTGCAAGTCTCTTGGGGTGTGTCTCTCTATAAGCTTGGCACATCTAGCCACTGGGATTTTTGCCCATTCTTCAAGGCAAAACTGCTCCAGCTCCTTCAAGTTGGATGGGTTCCGCTGGTGTACAGCAATCTTTAAGTCATACCACAAATTCTCAATTGGATTGAGGTCTGGGCTTTGACTAGGCCATTCCAAGACATTTAAATGTTTCCCCTTAAACCACTCGAGTGTTGCTTTAGCAGTATGCTTAGGGTCATTGTCCTGCTGGAAGGTGAACCTCCGTCCCAGGCTCAAATCTCTGGAAGACTGAAACAGGTTTCCCTCAAGAATTTCCCTGTATTTAGCACCATCCATCATTCCTTCAATTCTGACCAGTTTCCCAGTCCCTGCCGATGAAAAACATCCCCACAGCATGATGCTGCCACCACCATGCTTCACTGTGGGGATGGTGTTCCCGGGGTGATGAGAGGTGTTGGGTTTGCGCCAGACATAGCGTTTTCCTTAATGGCCAAAAAGCTCAATTTTAGTCTCATCTGACCAGATATTTTCTTATAACCCAACCCTGATCTGTACTTCTCCACAACTTTGTCCCTGACCTGTTTGGAGAGCTCCTTGATCTTCATGGTGCCGCTTGCTTGGTGGTGCCCCTTGCTTAGTGGTGTTGCAGACTCTTGGGCCTTTCAGAACAGGTGTATATATACTGAGATCATGTGACAGATCATGTGACACTTAGATTGCACACAGGTGGACTTTATTTAACTAATTATGTGACTTCTGAAGGTAATTGGTTGCACCAGATCTTATTCAGGGGCTTCATAGCAAAGGGGGTGAATACATATGCACGCACCACTTTTCCGTTATTTATTTTTTAGCATTTTTCACTTCACCAATTTGGACTATTTTGTGTATGTCCATTACATGAAATCCAAATAAAAATCCATTTAAATTACAGGTTGTAATGCAACAAAATAGGAAAAAAGCCAAGGAGGATGAATACTTTTGCAAGGCACTGTATGTCCCTTTAGGTTGATATTGGTGTTTTTATAGTGAGATAATGATAGTGCCTTAATTCACTTGACAAAGTAGATAAGATCCGTGTAATGTAATGTTGAACCTTTTCGAAAGTATTCAAAAAAAATTATCAAAGCGATGGCACCAGATTTACAGAAAATGTTAAGTGTTACCATAGTGAGAACAGTTATTCTACTTGCCACATGTATTGTTTTGTGCAATAAAAGTACTGTACTTCACGTTATGTGAGTGTTGTTGAAATTAAATACAAAATTGACTCTGGGCTGACTGACTTGGTTATTTTTGTATCATTGCAGGGACTGAGTTTCCTTTATCTCAGTCGAACCAAAACATTATACTTAATTCTTGAATCAACACATATCAACCTTTTTTTGGATAAACTCCAATGGCTCCATATTGTTAGGTACTTGAATCACAGTTTTAGAGAAGGGCTTGACTGTGGTTAACATTTTATAATGTCATGTTTATGTGTGTACAGCAAAGAGTTCCTTATATAAACCTTTATGCATTTCTGTTCAATTTGGGCAATTCCACAATAACGGATTTACGCTGAGACTCAGATTTTTCACTTTAAAATGTTACCAAACAAAAAACATGTATTTTTATGTGACCACGTTTTCCAAAAACTGTTAAATATCTGCTCTGAATTAAGATTCAAAAATGTCTGCAGAAAGAATGGGGTGTCAGCTATGACATGACACCTTGAGTTTGAAAACATATATTTTGCTTATTGAACTACAGTAAGTGAAGTGGATTTACATCCGGTAACATAATTACGGTAATGGAATTACATCATGGGTCCCTGATCTGTACTATACAGAAATGCAAAATTAGGATATGAATATCGTTCTCTTCATGGTGATGTATCCTGAATAGGTACACAAAGGTAGAAATATGCAATATAATCCTTTGCATATTTGTGTATTATTCTACGCACTGGCTATTATTCTAATGAGCTCTGCCCCCAAACAAGACCACAATTAAGTGGTCTGGACCAGACCAAATCTGAACCAATCATATACGACTATGTTTCACAAGTTTGGACAGCACAGTAGAGTACAGTAAAGTAGATATGTTCAGTACGGTTCATTATAATCTACTTGACTGTACTGAACTCTACTGTACTTTCCAAACTTGTGAAACACAGACATCTATGATTGGTTCAGAATTGGTCAGCCCACGGTGGACTGACCAAAGTTCAACTACTTTTCAACATCCATGGACGTCCGGTTTCCCTTGGTGCTCAGTGGGTGAGGATGCTTGTTACAGTAAATGGAAAGAGGGTAGGTGGTAGGAGACGGGAGAGGAGACATTAACTGGAGAGGAGAGAGAGTGGGTGAGTGAGTGAGAGTGTGGGTTTCTCCAGACTGTTTTCACAGTCTTGCTTTGTCCACCAGATGACAGAAAGAGAAAGAAAACAGTTAGGAGCTGAACATAACAGTATGCCAGCGGAAGGAAGGACAGTAGCAGGTGACCCAACTGTGGTTTGTGACTACTATGATTTCCCATGGTAGCCAATTTAATTCCAGTAATTGCATTACCGATTTGGTAACAGAATTATAAGTCTTAATCCCTTAATAATTAATAAACAAACTTGATATCAGTAAAAACACTATAACTAATTGGTAAGTCTACCTTCACTTGTAACTTCTGTAAACTTTCATTATCCTCCCTCATGAGGGAGAGATTTTAGAAAATATCTTAAAAGATGTGGGTCTTTGTTAATGGAATTACAAGGCACAAGGCAATGTTTCTTAAATGTACAGAAACAGTTATCCAAAATGAAATATAAGTGTTTCTATTAGTTGGCAGGGCTCTTTACTTCAACATGATTGTGTTTTGATGTATTTCTAATGTGACCATCGGGTTCTTGGTCACCTCCCTGACCAAGGCCCTTCTCCCCCGATTGATCAGTTTGGCCAGGCGGCCAGCTCTAGGAAGAGTCTTGGTGGTTCCAAACTTCTTCCATTTAAGAATGATGGAGGCCACTGTGTTCTTGGGAACCTTCAATGCTGCAGAAATGTTTTGGTACCCTTCCCCAGATCTATGCCTCGACACAATCCTGTCTCGGAGCTCTACGGACAATTCCTTCAACCTCATGGCTTAGTTTCTTTCTCTGACATGCACTGTCAACTGTGGTACCATATAATGACAGGTGTGTGCCTTTCCAAATCATGTTCAATCAATTCAATTTACCACAGGTGGACTCCAATCAAGTTGTAGAAACAGCTCAAGGATGATCAATGGAAACAGGATGCACCTGAGCTCAATTTCGAGTCTCATAGCAAAGGGTCTGAATACTTCTGTAAATAAGGTATTTCTGTTTTTTATTATCTGTTTTCGCTTTGTAATAATGGGGTATTGTGTGTAGATTGATTAGGGAAAATGTGTATTTAATCAATTTTAGTATAAGGCTCTAACGTAGCAAAATATGGCACTGTATGTATGGGGGACAGAGGAAGGGGTAGTCATTCAGGTCAATCCCTATTTCACACAGTGAATCCATGTAACTTATTATGTGATTTGTTAAGCCAAACTTTACTCCTGAACTAATTTAGGCTTGTCTGAACAAAGGGGCTGAATACTTATGCTATATTTTAGTTATTACAATTGTATTAATTTGTAAACATTTGTAGAATGTTCTTTTCACTTTGACATTATGGAGTATTTTGTGTAGATCAATGACAAAAAAAATCACTAAATCTATTTCAATCCCACTTTGTAACGCAACAAAATGTGAAAAATTCCAAGGGGGGTGAATATTTATGATACCCACTGTATTACAGTTAACATGTCAAGTGTTTTGGGGTAAGAGGGTAATTAACAGGCTGGTGTAGATACCGTTTTTTAGAGAGACAGTAAACCTAGGCTAGAACAAGGGCAGTTTAATATTTACCTTACTGAGGTGATGTAAATGGAATAGTTTAATTATTATTTTCTACTCTATTCTTGCTAACACACTGTTCTTTCTAAAAAAAAGTCTGCTCTCAGCTTGAAAGATGTTGGTCATAGGAGATTGGATGTGTAATGTAATAAGCAGTACCGTATTTGAAAGAACAGCGCGCATACCTTTTTCATTTAACCACACCATTTTAACTATATGACACCAACCAATAAGATCCTTTCTCTTCAGTGTAAACGGGGCCTAGCTTAGCTTGGTGATAGCTGCAGCTGACTATCCTGTCTAGCTGATATTTCTCTGTCAAATCAGTTATAGTAAAATAGCAAGAGCCAGTGTCTGGAATGTGTTTCATAAGCTAGGGATGTGAAGCGTTCCAGCCTGGTCTCATAGACTAGACGTAACATAGTAAACGTAAATCCGGGACACTCACGTTAGTATGACATGTTACATTTGGTATGGTTACATAAGACAGAAGGTTACTTAAGGCAAAAATGCAAGGAAGGTGGTTGGTCGGGGTGGGTGTATAATGTGAACGTCTAGCTACCCAAAGGTTGCGTGTTCGAATCTCATCACTGACAACTTTCTCAAATGTTCTACTACTTACTACTTTTCAGCAGGGGGTTCGAACAAAAAAAAAAGTAACGGTTTATATTGTTCCTTTCTGTTTCTTTATAAACCTCTGAAATCAAAATGTTCTTTACATTTAGCTCGACATTAAATTACTTCCCAGTGCAGATAGAGCAGCTTGCTATGGAGCAGGTAAGCGATTTAATCTGCATAGGAAAGTTGTTAAGAGCAAATTGTATTTTGCCGTAACAGCATGGTTTAATAATAATGAAAGACAAACACACACGCTGTCCTGCCAGTCACAGTGTAGGGTGCGAGATGCAAATGAAATTTTGCGGGTGAGGAGAGAGAGGATGGAGGAAGCTTGCCTTGAAGCGCTGGGCATCTTCTTATGACATGCATTATCTGAATTAGGCCCACAGAATTATACCTATGGAGAAGCGGCTTCTATGGAAGAACTCAGTGTCTTTGAACTTCCGAGTTGATTTAACGTTGGACCAGAGTAAACGTTATGATATGTTACGTTTCGTATGGTAGGTATTAATTTGTGGAAGTCCGTCATCCATTTCGTATGATATATTACAAATTAGAATTTGTCTGATATGTTACGAATTACAATTCCTACAAGATGTTACGAATTATTGAATGGCGCCGGAGGGAATGGCGGCAGTTTTACGGGCTCCTGACCAATAGTGCTATTTTGTGTCTTTTTTTGGTACATAATGTTTCCGCCATCGTTTCCTATGACCGTAAAGAGCTTCTGGACATAAGAACAGCTCTCACTAACCTCGATTTGGATGTGAACTTCTACTTCAGTGAGTCGGAAGCTAAAGACATATTGATTATCCCAGACCAGGCCCTAATCCCAGACACTCATAGAAGGCATTATAGAGGCCGCCGTGCAGGCACCCTGGTGAGACTACGGCGGCAAATGAATAAATCGCATCTCCCCTCTGTTCTATTGGCAAATGAGCAATCGCTGGAAAATAAACTGGACGAGCTCCATTCGAGACGATCCTATCAATGGGACATTAAGAACTGTAATATACTATGCTTCTCAGTGTCATGGCTGAACAAGGATATGGATCATATAAATCTAGCTGGTTTTTCTATGCATCGGCAGGACAGAACGGCAGAGTACGGTAAGAACAGGGGTAATGGTGTGTCTCTAATATTAAGGAAGTCTCGAGGTTCTGCTCGCCTGAGTTAGAATACCTCATCATGTAAACCCTACTATTTACAAAGAGAGTTGATCTGTATTTTTCGTAGCTGTCTATTTACCACCACAAACCGATGCTGGCACTAAGACCGCACTCAACGAGCTGTATAGGGCCATAAGCAAAGAAGAAAATGCTCATCCAGAGGGGGCCCCCAATGGCCGGTGAGTTTAATGCAGGAAAACTGATATGTTTTACCTCATTTCAACCAGCATGTCACCTGTGCAACTAGAGGGATAAAAACTCTAGATCTCCTATACTCCACACACAGAGACGCATACAAAGCTCTCCCCCACCCTCCATTTTGCAAATCGGACTTAATCCTCCTGATTCCTGCTTACAAGCAAAAACTCAAACAGGAAGTACCAGTGACGCACTCAATATGGAAGTGGTCAGATGAAGCGGATGCTAAACTACAGGACTGTTTTGCTAGCACAGACTGGAATATGTTCCGGGATTCATCCATAATGGCTGCTGTGGCTACTGCTAGCAGTCGTTCAATCTTCTCTGTGTAACAGTTGGGATAATGGGACAATTCGGAGTACAACGCATTTCTAATCCCTGGATTGAGGTACATTTTCCGAGCCATATCTCCCGCCGGCTCCGCGGTGTCTTAATCTACACAGGAATGCTATCTGACCCTAGTGCAGCTTTAAGCAAACGTGTTGGATCTTCTGGGTACATCCCTGCTCATTTTGCGGCCCTTAAAGACATGCGCCAGTACTTTGGCTACTAAGAAAGTACACTACATGTCCAAAAGTATGTCAACACATGCTCGTTGAACATCTCATTCCAAAATCATGGGCATTCATATGGAGTTGGTCCCCCCTTTGCTGCTATAACAGCCTCCACTCTTCTGAGAAGGCTTTCCACTAGATGTTGGAACATTGCTGTGGGGACTTGCTTCCATTCAGCCACGAGCATTAGTGAGGTTGGGCGATTAGGCCTGGCTCTCAGTCGGTATTCCAATTCATCCCAAAGGTATTCAAGGGGTTGAGGTCAGGGCTCTGTGCAGGCCAGTCAAGTTCTTCCACACCGGTCTCGACAAACCATTTCTGTATGGACCTTGCTTTGTCATGCTGAAACAGGAAAGGGCTTTCCCCAAACAGTTGCCACAAAGTTGGAAGCACAGAATCGTCTAGAATGTCATCATTGTATGCTGTAGAGCAGGGCTGTCCAACCCTCTTCCTGGAGATCTATCGTCCTGTGGGTTTTCAGTCCAACCCTAATTTAACACACCTGATTCTACTTATTAGCTGCTCAACAAGACCTTAACTAGCTGAATCAGATACGCTAAATGAGGGTTGGACTGAAAACCTAGAGGACAGTAGATCTCCAGGAAGAGGGTTGGGCAGCAATGCTGTAGAGTTAAGATTTCCCTTCACTGGAACTAAGGGGCTTAGCTCGAACCATGTAAAACAGCCCCAGACCATTATTCCTCCTCCACCAAACTTTACAGTTGGCACTATGCATTCGGGCAGGTAGCGTTCTCCTGGCATCCGCCAAACCCAGATTCGTCCATCGGACTGCCAGATGATGAAGCGTGATTCATCACTCCAGAGAACACGTTTTCACTGTTCCAGAGTCCAATGGCAGCGACCTTTACACCACTCCATAGTGATCTTAGGCTGGTGTGCGGCTGCTCGGCCATGGAAACCATTTTCATGAAGCTTCCGACTAACTTTTATTGTGCTGACGTTGCTTCCAGAGGTATTTTGGAACTCGGTAGTGTGATGCAACCGAGGACAGACTATTTTTACGCGCTACGTGCTTCAGCACTTGGAAGTCCCATTCTGTGTGCTTGTGTGGCCTACCACTTTGTGGCTGAGCCGTTGTTGCTCCTAGACGTTTCCACTTCACAATAACAGCACTTACAGTTGACCGGTCAACTCTAGCAGGGCAGAATTTTGACGAACTAACTTGTTAGAAAGGTGGCATCCTATGACGGTGCCACGTTGAAAGTCACTGAACTCTTCAGTAGGAGCCATTCTACTGCCAATGTTTGTCTATGGAGATTGCATGGCTGTGTGCTCGATTTTATACACTTCTCAGCAACGGGTGTGGCTGAAATAGCCGAATCCACTAATTTGAAGGGCCATACTTGTGGCCATGTAGTGTATTTTTTTTAACTCCTGCTTTTGGCTGGATGTGTCAATGTGTAGTTCATACATGCATAATCTATGAGCAGAATTACTGTTTCAGTTTTGAAGCGACTGTTTTCTTGAAGTTTTGCCAAGCCATTTTCCCTAAATTTCCCCCCACCTGGGGCCAGCCCCCCTAGCAATTCAAGTTCTAGCCAATGTACTTCAGCCCCTCGCAGCATTATCCAATGAGGTTGCAGGGTGGGCCCAACGGCTCAGTGGACACAGCAGAGAGAGTGCAGTGACGTGGTGCACATATCTGGACATATGTGACGTAGTACCCAATTTTCGGGGACCACTTTTGGCGTGTGAGTGCCAAAACTACTGGTCTCAGAACTACTGGCTAAAAATTATACAAAAGTACCGGATAATCTCTTTAAAGAGTGGCCAATCAGCTTAAATCCAATATTTTTATCTCAGAAAAAGATGTCTTAAACTAGTCATATTTTGGTCGTATGACATCGTGACCAGAATATGACCATTATAAGACAACATAATGACAGATGGAGTACTGTCTCATGCAGTCTCACCCTCTCAGGCCCCAGAGCCTTAGCAGGGTCTCTGAGTTTTTGAATGACTGAAGGAGTGGGATTTTTTTGTTTTTGTAAATGTTTTGTAGTTTGTGTGGAATAATATTATTTCCCCTTCCCCATAATGGGATTTTTGTGCATTCTTTCACCCCGTCCAGTTGGTGGCGGCAATACACCTTTGGCGTTAAATTTGCCACAAAACCTCACCGAAGAAGTAAACGGAAGTAAGCGTTGACCATTTACAATTTTCACGTTAGCGTTTTTATTGTTGTAATTTAGACATTTATTACCACCATGGAACTCACAATATTGCTAATTTAACTGCACAGCATCACATACTTGCCCCAGGTAGTCTTTCATTCGCGTTGGAGACAGGACTTGGTTGATGTTGTCTAGGTAAAGCTAGCTGCAATCGTTAGCTAACAATGGCTGACTGTGTAGTTTTTCACACTCAAATAGCCTCCATTATGGAGGTGCTAGCGAATGAAGCCGTTGCAAATATCTGTAAACTCGTAGACGACGACTATGCAGTGTTTCGTTTGGAAATAACTCAAAGCCAGAAAGAAAACAGTGGATTGCGGAGGAAACTACAGCTATTGGAACTGAAGCAGGCACGGGAGCGCGCAGAGAGGACAACGCGAGATCGCGTCCTCGCCAGTCGTCCCAGTAGTGTCAACATCCTCGACCAATACAAAGGAATGGCAAGAGGTACATTTTGCAAGGCCGAGGGGGCTGTCGCCCCCTTCCAATGTGCATGTGTGTCTTTAGATGTGTTAACCACATATGCTTAACCAGAATTGCTTCTTGGTCAGTTTTTGGATACTACGCAATAATTCACCTGATTACTTAGCTATCTTGTAGAAATACACAATAGGGTCGTTCCACGTCTTTTTTCCCCCAAATGAGCTTAACAGAAACAATTCAATTTATAGCTCGATTGATTATGTTCCATGCATCACATTGTTTTAAGTGAGCAAATAATAGATAATGCAGTAAATCAATAATCTGTTTAGAATATGATATTGGGTAGTTCAATTTGATTTCAATCACTTTTTGACCACACCCCTTTTGATTTGAACGAAACTTTCTATTCATATTTTCTGACGGTAGAAGTGCTCAGAAAGTAACTTTTTGGACCTGATTGCCAAAACATTTAGGAGATAGATGTGCTCAATGTTGACCCGTTTCTAGACCATGTCAATAGTGTATAATATACCATTAAGCATTGAAAGTAGCTAACCTAACCACCTCTTTTCCCCCAATCACTCTCTCAGGTGAAGGACATCTCACTGGAGGCCACAGGAGCTTTGTGATGCCAGGGGACACAATACATGGAGATGACCAACCAATCACTGTTGATGAGGGGAGTGGAACCTCAACCCAGCACGTTATCATGATAGAGGTTAGTGTAATAGTGTTGCATAAAATATTACAGTTACTTTGTAAGTCAAATGTGGCCGTTTATTTCAGTAAGGCTCCCCTCAGCTATTCACTTGCTTACATGTACATCCTTATTTATCTGCCATAGGGGAGCTTGTGAGACTTCCCTACGACATTGTTATCCAATTCAACTCATATACCGGTAATAAACTCTCTTCCTGTGTCAGTCTGCAGATGCAGAGGCTGCAGGGCCTGGGGTCAAGCAGGAGAGGTCTGAAGGAGAGGAGGACCCACGGCACAGCAGAGACACCCAGACTCAAGTGGCTGTAGAGCCCCATGTAGCCACAAAGGACCCCACCACCATCGCCCCAGCGCCGCCCAGCACCCGACGCAGAATCACGGAGGTCAGTGGAACGCAGAACGCCGTCCTCAAGTCAGAGACAGACACGGATACTTTAACTGTAACACACAGGCTCTTACAGACAGGATCTGACCACAGATCAGACCCTGAGAGACTGGGGCTGGGGAGACTGGGCTGTCCTGCTTCCGGCTCAGAGTATTTACTTTACGGTAACCCGAGGACTGTTCATTCTCATCGGGACTCAGGTGATGCATTAGAGACTGGCAATGATCTGTCATGTTCTTACACTACAGAGATGGACCCTGGCATCATGCCCTTGGGTTTAGAGACACAGACTGATCTGTCTAGAGAGGACTGGAACCGGTACAGTAGTAGTGTATACTCTGAAGGGTGCCTAGATAAGAAAGGGGAGGTTATAGTCGTAGATGATGTGACTGTGAAAGTGGATGGAGACGTTCCTCTGACATGGAATGCAGACAAGACTCACTTAGGAGAAGGACACTCACAAGGCAGAGATTTCTTAGATTACAGGGAAAGCTTAGAGACAAATCCAAATGTCACGACCCACTCCCCATTACACGCACTCAAGGATCGCGAGCCAGTGTCCATGTCGATGGGACCTTCCGATTCACAGGACTGCGTCCTTTTCGATCAGGTGTTGAACTCAAAGGGCCAAAGGGCCCAGGCACGGGGTAGAGGAGCGACATCAGGCAAAAGTAAAGAGAAACGGTTCCTATGCATGTTCTGTAACAAAGGCTTCAGCTGCCTCCAGAAGGTGGAGATCCACCAGAGGGTCCACACAGGGGAGAAACCCTTCGGCTGTACCCAGTGTCATATGCGCTTCGCTGAGGCTGGTAACCTGAAGAAGCACCAGAGGGTCCACACAGGGGAGAAACCCTTTGGCTGTACCCAGTGTCACATGCGCTTCGCCCAGGCTGGTCACCTGAAGAGACACCAGAGGGTCCATACAGGGCAGAAATAATACAGCTGACCCCATTGTGCGAAGAGATTCTCCTGCCAGCACCAGCTGAAGATGCACCTGAAGGGCCACACGGGCGAAAGGCCGTTCACCTGTACGCACTGCGGGAAGAGGTTGTCAGAGAGGAGCTACCTCAGAATACACCAGCAGAAAAACCATTCCACTCTATCACATAGAAAGTAACCAATTCCCCTCAATAGCCTCTGACGTTTAGATCAAACACTGCATTAAAGACAAAGATTAATTTTCATTATTGTCAGCAGAAAATATCATGTGGAATAACGAGAGTAATATTCCTGGGTAGAATATTGCTTCCAGACATTGTGTGATATACACTGAGTGTACAAAACATTAGGAACACCTGCTCTTTCCAAGACATAGACTGACCAGGGGAATCCAGGTGAAAACTATGATCCCTTATTGATGTCACTTGTTAAATCCACTTCAATCAGTGTAGAAGAAGGGGAGGAGAGACAGGTTAAAGAAGGATTATTAAGCCTTGAGACAATTGAGACATGGATTGTGTATGTGTGCCATTCAGAGGGTGAATGGGCAAGACAAAATGTTTAAGTGCCTTTGAAAGGGGTATGGTAGTAGTTGTCAGGTGCACCAATTTGTGTCAAGAACTGCAACGCTGCTGGATTTTTCACGCTCAACAGTTTTCCGTGTGTATCAAGAATAGTGCACCACCCAAAGGACATCCAGCCAACTTGTAGGAAGCATTGGAGTCAACATGGGCCAGCATCCCTGTGGAACGCTTTCGACACCTTGTAGAGTCCATTCCCCAACAAATTGAGGCTGTTGTGAGGGCAAAGGGGGGGGGGGGGGTGCGCAACTCAATAATAGGAAGGTGTCAATGTTTTGTACACTCAGTGTATGAGGCATATATAAGCCTAAAAAGTCTTACGTAATGTGTTTGATTCTAACATGTATTGACTCAGGGGTTGAATACTTATCTAATCAAGATATTAGTGTTTTATTTTATTTTTTACAAACGTTAGAGAGTATTTTGTGTAGATCATTGACAAAAAATTACAATTAAATCAATTTTAATCCCACTTTGTAACACAACTAAATGTGGAAAAAGTAAAGGGGTGTGAATACTTTCTGAAGGCACTACTTAATTTCTATAAAGTGATATATTGTGTTTGTACTGTGTAGCTAGCTATATGATGTTCACAAATGCCTATTTCATTACTTCCATTCAACTACTTAATTTCCCCCCCAAATTAAATTGTATTTGTCACATGCGCCGTGAAATGCTTACTTACAAGCCCTTAACCAACAATGCAGTTAAGAAAAATAAGAGTTAAGAAAATATTTACTAAATGAACTAAAGTAAAAAAAAATTAAAGAGCAACAATAAAATAACAATAACGAGGCTATATACAGGAGGTACTGAGTCATTGTGCGGGGGTACAGGTTAGTCGAGGTAATTGAGGTACATGTAGGTAGGGGTAAAGTGACTATGGGGGGGGGGGGGTCAGTGCAAATAGTCCAGGTAGCCATTTGATTAGCTGTTCAGCAGTCATATGGCTGTTAAGAAGCCTTTTGGACGTAGACTTGGCGCTCCGGTACTGCTTGCTGTGTGGTAGCAAAGAGAACAGTCTATGACTAGGGTGGCTGGAGTCTTTGGCAGTTTGTAGGGCCTTACTCTGACACCTATCGTGGCAAAATTACAAACTCTGTTATACAGTGGCTTGCGAAAGTATTCACCCCCCTTGGCATTTTTCCTATTTTGTTGCCTTACAACCTGGAATTAAAATGGGTTTGTATCATTTGATTTACACAGCATGCCTACCACTTTGAGGATGCAAAAATTTTTTGTGTGTGAAATAAACAAGAAATAAGACTAAAAAACAGAACTTGAGCGTGCATAACTATTCACCCCCCCAAAGTCAATACTTTGTAGAGCCACCTTTTGCAGCAATTACAGCTGCAAGTCTCTTGGGGTATGTCTCTATAAGCTTGGCACATCTAGCCACTGGGATTTTGCCCATTCTTCAAGGCAAAACTGCTCCAGCTCCTTCAAGTTGGATGGGTTCCACAGGTGTACAGCAATCTTTAAGTCATACCACATATTCTCAATTGGATTGAGGTCTGGGCCATTCCAAGACATTTAAATGTTTGCCCTTAAACCACTCAAGTGTTGCTTTAGCAGTATGCTTAGGGTCATTGTCCTGCTGGAAAGTGAACCTCCGTCCCAGTCTCAAATCTCTGGAACACTGAAACAGGTTTCCCTCAATAATTTCCCTGTATTTAGCGCCATTCAACATTCCTTCAATTCTGACCAGTTTCCCAGTCCCTGTCGATGAAAAACATCCCCACAGCATGATGCTGCCACCACCATGCTTCACTGTGGGGATGGTGTTCTCGGGGTGATGAGAGGTGTTGGGTTTGCGCCAGACATAGCGTTTTCCTTGATGGCCAAAAAGCTCAATTTTAGTCTCATCTGACCAGAGTACCTTCTTCCATATGTTTGGGGAATCTCCCACATGGCTTTTGGCGAACACCAAATGTGTTTGCTTATTTTTTTCTGTAAGCAATGGCTTTTTTCTGGCCACTCTTCCATAAAGCCCAGCTCTGTGGAGTGTACAGCTTAAAGTGGTCCTATGGACAGATACTCCAATTTCCCCTGTGGAGCTTTGCAGCTCCTTCAGGGTTATCTTTGGTCTCTTTGTTGCCTCTGATTAATGCCCTCCTTGCCTGGTCTGTGAGTTTTGGTGGGCAGCCCTCTCTTGGCAGGTTTGTTGTGGTGCCATATTCTTTCCATTTTTTAATAATGGATCTTAATGGTGCTCCGTGGGATGTTCAAAGTTTCTGATATTTTTTTATAACCCAACCCTGATCTGTACTTCTCAACAACTTTGTCCCTGACTTGTTTGGAGAGCTCCTTGGTCTTCGTGGTGCCGCTTGCTTGGTGGTGCCTCTTGCTTAGTGGTGTTGCAGACTCTGGGGCCTTTCAGAACAGGTGTATATATACTGAGATCATGTGACACTTAGATTGCACACAGGTGGACTTTATTTAACTAATTATGTGACTTCTGGTGCAACCAATTACCTTCAGATCTTATTTAGGGGCTTCATAGCAAAGGGGGTGAATACATATGCACGCACCACTTTTCTGTTACTTATTTCTTAGAATTTTTTTAAATAAGTTATTCTTTTTCATTTCACTTCACCAATTTGGACTATTTTGTGTATGTCCATTACATGAAATACAAATAAAAATCAATTAAAATTACAGGTTGTAATGCAACAAAATAGGAAAAAACGCCAAGGGGGATGAATACTTTTGCAAGGCACTGTACACGTGCTGTATAAGCCTTAAAAGTGTTTTTCCTCTCTTTTTTCTGAGCAACTTGGTCACGCGGCCAAAGACAAAGAGCCTCTGAG
Organism: Coregonus lavaretus; assembly: GCF_964263955.1. Taxonomy (NCBI): domain Eukaryota; kingdom Metazoa; phylum Chordata; class Actinopteri; order Salmoniformes; family Salmonidae; genus Coregonus; species Coregonus lavaretus. The sequence continues at coordinate 743,583 of NW_028167177.1, read as the reverse complement.
AGTGACCACAGTTTTTGGTCCATCCTGTTCTTTTCGTATCTTGCAAGGGCACAGCTTGCAGATATGAAGAGAACAGAGGCTAGCTTGAGCAGCAGCGACAATTCTATAAGCAGAAAGGAGTAACAAAACTGGTGTTATCACTTGTTTGTGCGCTATGTTCCCACCATGATCTCACACACCTGCTAAACTGCCATGTAGACAGAGGTTGTATTTTCCTATAAAGGCTGAGTCCCAACTCTTGTTTGTTGGGCTCTTAACTCTGCACTGTTGTTGAGAGGATTGTTAACCAGCTCCAGATTTGCAAATCTTATAATAAAAAGTCGTTGTTTGAAGAATTTACAGTCTCTTCCTTTCTGGTTGGAATTTCCACTACAATTCTTGGCGACGAGGATGGGATGGCTAACTCCGCTTGCTGATCGTTCCCAGGGAGACCAAGGTTAACCGTGCACGGGGGGGGCTACAGTAGACGTGGCTCGGGGAGCCCACACTCCGACTAAGAGGAGCAGAAAGGGACCCGGCAGGGAGCGTCAGTGGACGGATACATCATCCCGAACAGACAAAATAAATGAAGGGGGAGACTGATTTTCTTTCAAACGTCATAGAAAATCCTGTTCTGGGAACAGGTTGTGCACATTAGGTCTTTGTTGAAGCAAAGACACCCCTGGTTAGAAACGTTGTTGTAGCAGAGTTATTTCTGATAGGGGAAGTCCTAGAATCTTGAATTAGGAACTCTGTTGGAACAGAGATATCTTTAATTAAAGGAGAAATTCTGGGACGAGTTGCCCTGTTGGAGCAGGGACATCTCTGACTAGGATCTTTGTAGGAGCAGGGATAACCTGGTCAGAGACAGGTACGTTTTCACTGTGTGTGAAGAAGACCTTGTCTTAGTGACAAGGAGGGCTCTACTGTGTGGAGAAAACCCTGTTTTATAACAGAGGCATTCCCGAGTAAATGTGCATTATTTGGCAAAGTACTATATTAATATTAATTGATATGCCATGGTTTGCAATCGTCAGATGTAAATGCATGAGCTATGTGATTCCAGGACAGGGTCCTGAGATAAAGTAAGAACATATTCCTGCAGGTTAGCACATTATTTTAGAAGGCCGCAATTTGCCCAATGGATATACTTGGGAAATAATTGGTTATGTGCATAAAACACATACATCATTTTGTATAGGGGGAAATACTGTATGGGTACAGAATTCTAAATTACATAAAGAAATTAAAACATATTTTGATGGCGAAGAAACACCCCCTTTTGAGTTAACCCATGATCAATTTGTTTTTGAGTTAACCCATAATTAATTTTAAGAAAGGAAGACGTTCCTAACTAAATACTGTTTGTTTTGTATGTTTGTTTTTGTTTGTCTCTGAGTGTGTGTATAGATGGAGTTTCACAATGGGTGAACCTTGTCTGCCTGACCCTCTGACTGGACCGGTGAAGGTAATGGTGGAGATGTGGGGCAGGAACATTCTGGAACAGGTACCGCTCTGACACAAGGTAGCAGATTTTCCCTTGCCCATTAAGTGAGGTTTTGTTAGCAGAATGTATAAAGAAGTTACAGGACTTCGAGAGATAAACCAAGAAAGGCAAGTAGAATAGAGATGATTTTAGGAAGTGGGAAGGAGAAGCAGAGAAGGGCAGACAAGAAAATTAAAGGAATAATGGTGAATGAGAAGGAAAAACAATGACTTTCCACCTCCCTATTATACCCCTTTATCCACTGCACCAGCACCCGCCCTGGTTGTCCAACAGCAGCCCGCTCAGCCGCCGCAGCTCTACCCCTAACAAGACCTGATAAGACTGCAGGACCGTCAGACCCCTCAGAGGCAGCCCCAGAGCAGTAGGAACCAGTTCTACACACCGCCTACAATGACTCCCGTTTCACTGTAGGACTACAGGCATAGATTGGAGAACTGTTTCCGCAAACACAGTGGCATCAGACCAGCAACAGGCGGTCATTGAACACTGTAAACACGCTGAGAGGCAGCAACTGTCTCAAGAAGATAAGACGAAACAGAGAATGGAAAAGGAGGAATGCACAGCTGGCATTCTCAAGGACAGGGCCAGCAGCGGCAGGCTCAGGGAGGGCCTCAAAACGATGGACAGAGAGGAAAAGGAAGAGGTAGAGGGAGAGGAGGAGGGGGAGAACTTTGCCTGCTATAATTGTGGAAAGAGTGGACATTTTGCAAAAGACTGCAAGAACGGATCGGGTGGGGCAGGGCGAGGGGGAGGTAACTGCAGAACAGGACCGCCACGAAAACGACCCTTTACAACCCACACACAGATTGACACGAGGTTGAGACAGTTGACACCCTTGGACAGCATTTAAAGATTTTTTCAAGCACCCGTGAAGAGCCAATGTTTCATCTCTTCGTCAATGGGGAGTCAATTGAATTTCTAGTAGATACTGGCGCTGCAATGTCTGTGATAAATTCAAAAACTATGTCCAATCCTCCCATGTCAAATGATTCAGTCAGCACTGTGGGGGCCTCGGGAGTAATTATGAAAAGAGTAACTCACGATGCCCCTGCCGGTTAAAATTGATGATATGTGCAGGACACATTTCAATTTATTGCCTCTGCATGTTGCCCTGTAAATTTGGCAGGAAGTTGGGAATTAAATTGGGAATTAATGTTATTTTATCCAAACGTGTGATTGGTACTATGCATGGGACATACAGGACATTGACAGATCAAATTGTGACCCAATTGAAGAGATTTTCTCAACGGCCCGTAGCTGTTGGAAAAAGAAAGACAGTTTTATGCCACAGACAGACCTACATTGCACCGCCAATTTCTCACCATTGACGAGAGATTTACACTGAGAGATTTACACTTTGAGAGATTTATATTATGAACAGAACTGGCTGATAGGAACCACACCCCAAGAGAGCTTACTATGCAGTGATACTCACGACGTTCAGATTATAGTGGGCCTCAGTTTTGTTTTGTGCTTAGTATTAAGATGTAAAAAAAAGAATTGTTGCCTGGGAGGATACTGATGTTTGGTTTGGTCTGTCTTGCAGGTCACTGACTGGGAACTTAGAGCGGATGGGTCTAAATTCTCCCCCGCACACATACTTGGTGTGGGCTGCAGTTCAACCAGGCGTACAATGGCCTTGATAGCACCAAACCAACTAAGCAGATGGTTTCCATGGAGACTGAGTCACCATTGCTGGCTGGTCTCCCAGACTCTCTGTGGGCTGAAGATTAGTGTGACACTGGGCGAATGAGGGGGGTGAAACCGCTTACGTCACACCTAAGAGCACACAGACCCAGCCAGGCCCAGTATCCTGAGTCAGGAGGCAGTGCAGGGGATTACCCTTGTTCATGCTTTATTGGTAGAGAGAGGAGCAATTGTGCCTTGTCCAGACTCTCCCTGCAACACCCCCATTCTTCCTGTCCGGAAAGCCTCGGGTGATTGGCGTTTTGTTCAAGATCTTACAGTTAATACAGTATGTCGACGACCTGTTACTGTGTTCTGAAACCCAACAAGCATGCGAAATCGACACCAGAGCTCTGTTAGTGTTCCTTGCTGAAAAGGTTTCTAAGAAAAAAAGCTGCAGCTTGTGTCTCAATCCGTCAAGTATCTAGGACATGATATTACACCAAATGGTAGGAAATTGGGTCTAGAGCAGGGGTGTCAAACTCATTTTAGCTCAGGGGCCACATGGAGGAAAATCTATTCCCAAGTGGGCCGGACCGGTAAAATCATGGTATATATAACTTAAAAACAACAACTTCAGATTGTTTTCTTTGTTTTAATACTATCAACATAAAACATAAAGCTGGAGCCTGAGGACAGTGTGTCCAAAATAGTACAAGCACAACATCACTATTAATCATAAAACACCTGAAGTTTATTTGAAAATTCTAAAGAAAAAGAACACACAAACACACAATGCCTCAGTGATTCACATAACTGTTTCACAGATCACAGAACTATATCAGGGTGTCATTTCTCAGGCAGAAATGTAGATACAAATAATGAAATCCTGTTCCCCAAACAAGTGCAAGAACCACAGAGTCAAGAATAGGTTAAATATACAAATAAAATAAAATCAATTAAAAACAATAGCACATCAACATAAAAACATATAAACATAAAGCTGGAGCCTGAGGACAGTGTGTCCAAAAGCACAACATCACTATTAATCATAAAACACCTCAAGTTATTTGAAATTCTGAGGACAAACAACACACAAACACACAATGCCTCAGTGATTCACAGAAGTATATCACAGATCACAGAACTATATCAGGGTGTATCATGCAGCACTTTAAGTGGGGTTGCATAGTTTATTTGACTCCTGATACCTGGCATCTTTTAGCTTTCACCAGCGCATCAATATCAGGCGTCACATCCTGAGTGGCAGCCAACTTCAGGATGTGATTCAAGTGCTTGTGCGTGAGCCTTGAGCGCAGCTTTGTTTTATTTATGCTCATTACAGAGAACTTGCTCACAAAGATATGTGGTTCCAAACATGCACAACAGTTTTGCAGCGAGGGCTGTCAAGTTGGGGTAACCTGGCAAGAGATTCTGATAAAATGTGTCCAAGCCAGCTGCGGCAAATTTGCCCTTCAAATCCGAGTCACACTGCAAGTCTATTACTTCAAGTTGGATGCTGACGGGCAGATCAGAGGGATTCACGGTGAATGGCGAACAAAAAACGTTGAAGTCTTTCTCCAGTTCACCAAAAATCTGAAAGCGTTGCTCAAACTCCCTTAACAGTCCCGTTATTTTATCTTTGAACCGCTTCATGTCTGCCACATGTTGGGTCGCGCACACATTTTTGAGACAGGGGAAGTGAGCTGCATCACCACCGGCGAGTTGCGTCTCCCACAATGACAGCTTCAACTTGAAAGAACGTATGCTGTCATAATACTGCGTGACAAATTTGTTGCGCCCTTGCAGCTGTTTGTTCAAGTTATTCAGGTGCTCTGTAACATCCACCATAAATGCAAGGTCCTGCATCCATTCTGCGGAATTAAATTCTAACACTGGTTTGCCCTTTTCTTCCATGAACTGTTCAATTTCTTCTCGTAAATCAAAGAAACGCCTCAGCACAGCACCTCGGCTTAACCATCTTACCTCAGTGTGGTATGGCAGGCCATAGATGTGGTCTTTCTCTCTGAGAAGGCTGTCAAACTGACGGTGATTCAGGCTTCTGGATCGGATGAAATTAACAGTTTGGATGACCACCTTCATGACGTTATCCATCTTTAATGACTTGCAACACAAAGCCTCCTGGTGCAAAATACAGTGAAAAGTCCAAAAATCACGTCCTCCATTTGCAGATTGCACTTTCTCTCTGAACTTTGTCACAACGCCTGCTTTTTTCCCGATAATTGAGGGCGCACCATCTGTAGCCAGGCTGACAGCGCGGGACCAGTCCACTCCGACCCTGTCCAGCGCGCCGACGAGTGCAGTGAAAATATCAGCTGCTGTCGTTGTATCTGTCATCGGCACCAACTCCACGAACTCCTCGGTGACGGTCAATGTGTCATCAACTCCGCGGATGAAAATGGCCAGTTGTGCAACATCTGTAATGTCCGTGCTTTCATCAATTGCAACCGAAAACGCAATAAATGACTTTACTTTTTGCTTCAACTGGCTGTCCAAATCCACTGAAAGATCGGAAATCCTGTCTGCAACTGTGTTTCTTGTCAGGCTGATATTTGCAAAAGCCTGGTGCTTTTCAGGGCACACAATCTCTGCTGCCTTCATCATGCATGTTTTTACAAATTCACCCTCACTAAATGGTTTTGAAGCCACTGCGATTTCATTAGCAATGAGGTAGCTAGCTTTCACTGCAGCGTCACTGATGTCTCGGCTGTGAGTAAACACAGACTGCTGTTTCTTCAGACCCACCAACAGTTCATTCACCTTCTCTCTTCTCCGCTGTCCTTGAAAGTTGTCATATTTGTCGGCATGAAGACTCACATAGTGGCGACGAAGGTTATATTCTTTCAGCACTGCAACATGCTGTGAACACACCAAACATACAGCTTTCCCATTCAATTCCGTGAATAAATAGAAGGATGACAATTTTTCTTGGAACACTCTGCACTCTGCGTCCACTTTTCTCTTTTTTGACAGAGACATATTGGGGCAATGAGAGTGCCAAAGCACATAATGTTAAAAGTAGAAGCCGTAATAAATATCGCGGGCAAAACAAAGTAGCTCATCCGGACTGGCTGCACTTGCTTGACCTATTTGCTCTGCCCCGGTATAAACAGTTTGCTTGCTTAACACAATTGCTATTGCGCCATCCAGTGGACACAATTGGAACAGCAGTTTATTTTATTGAAAAATTGCAGCTCATTTTTATACTTTACAAAATCATCTCGCGGGCCGGATTAAACCCGTTTGCGGGCCTGATCCGGCCCGCGGGCCGGACATTTGACACCCCTGCTCTACGTTTTTCTGAATCTCTCCACATTGCTTCACAGGCTAAATGTTCTTTTGAAGCTGCATGCTTATTTAAGCCCTTGCCTGAAATCTCTTTTCCTGTCTCTCTACGTTTTTCTGAATCTCTCCACATTGCTTCACAGGCTAAATGTTCTTTTGAAGCTGCATGCTTATTTAAGCCCTTGCCTGTTCCAATTGCATGCTTCCAATCATTAAATCCCTTAATGGAGAAGTTTGCGTCCGATGATACAGATTTGAATTTCCTGCACGCATAACAAAATGCGGAGTCCTTTTCCACCGAGTGATCAAGCCAGTCCCTGTTCAAATACCAGCTAGAGGAAAATGATCGTTTTTTTTAACCAAACATTTTGACTGAATATTTCCTCAACACAACCTGTTTGGGTTTGTCCATGCCGAGGTCACTCATACCCACTGATTCAACAGGCAGTTGTGGCCCAAATGCTGCCCCGGACTCCACGGAGCTACTAGCATCAGGCTCAGGGTCTCCTTCTCCAACTACAACATCAGGAGAGGTCGGTGTCGTATCCAATTTGGCAGAGGAGACTGTTGGTGGGCTTTTCAACCACTTACGGATATATATGACGAACTGAAGCGAGTAAGCCGGCGAAAACTCATCCAGCTTTAAAAAATGCGCGGTAACTGTTGAGCGACTACACTGACGTAGGATACGTCACGTACGTAGCCTAACTTTCTTTTTATTAAGGCCGTGATAGGCTGTTGCAGTGTAGATTCCCATCAATCAAACAAATACACACCATTGTTTCTTTATATTTTTTATGTTTTAATGATAAAAAATGCAACATTAATGCAACACAAAATTAGCAACTATTATAATATATATATTTTTTTTTTTGACATTTACATTTACGTCATTTAGCAGACGCTCTTATCCAGAGCGACTTACAAAATTGGTGCATTCACCTTACAGCCAGTGGGATAACCACTTTACAACACATTTTTTTTTGTTTTTTGTTTTTGTGGGGTGAGGTAAGGGGGGGTAGAAGGATTACTTTATCCTATCCCAGGTATTCCTTAAAGAGGTGGGGTTTCAAGTGTCTCCGGAAGGTGGTGAGTGACTCCGCCGTCCTGGCGTCGTGAGGGAGCTTGTTCCACCATTGGGGTGCCAGAGCAGCGGACAGTTTTGACTGGGCTGAGCGGGAACTATGCTTCCGCAGAGGTAGGGGAGCCAGCAGGCCAGAGGTGGATGAACGCAATGCCCTCGTTTGGGTGTAGGGACTGATCAGAGCCTGAAGGTACAGAGTTGCCGTTCCCCTCACAGCTCCGTAGGCAAGCACCATGGTCTTGTAGCAGATGCAAGCTTCAACTGGAAGCCAGTGGAGTGTGCGGAGGAGCGGGGTGACGTGAGAGAACTTGGGAAGGTTGAACACCAGATGGGCTGCGGCATTCTGGATGAGTTGTAGGGGTTTAATGGCACAGGCAGGGAGCCCAGCCAACAGCGAGTTGCAGTAATCCAGACGAGAGATGACAAGTGCCTGGATTAGGACCTGTGCCGCTTCCTGTGTAAGGCAGGGTCGTACTCTACGAATGTAGTAGAGCATGAACCTACAGGATCTGGTCACCGCCTTGATGTTAGCGGAGAACGACAGGGTGTTGTCCAGGGTCACGCCAAGGCTTTTTGCACTCTGGGAGGAGGACACAACGGAGTTGTCAACCGTGATGGCGAGATCATGGAACAGGCAGTCCTTCCCCGGGAGGTTCAGGTTGAGGTGGTGATCCGTCATCCACACTGATATGTCTGCCAGACATGCAGAGATGCGATTCGCAACCTGGTTATCAGAAGGGGGAAAGGAGAAGATTAGTTTTGTGTCGTCTGCGTAGCAATGATAGGAGAGGCCATGTGAGGATATGACAGAGCCAAGTGACTTGGTGTATAGCGAGAATAGAAGAGGGCCTAGAACTGAGCCATGGGGGACACCAGTGGTGAGAGCACGTGGTGCGGAGACAGATTCTCGCCACGCCACTTGGTAGGAGCGACCTGTCAGGTAGGACGCAATCCAAGAGTGAGCCGCGCCGGAGATTTCCAACTCGGAGAGGGTGGAGAGGAGGATCTGATGGTTCACAGTATCAAAGGCAGCAGACAGATCTAGAAGGACAAGAGCAGAGGAGAGAGAGTTAGCTTTGGCAGTGCGGAGAGCCTCCGTGACACAGAGAAGAGCAGTCTCAGTTGAATGACCAGTCTTGAAACCTGACTGGTTTGGATCAAGAAGGTCATTCTGAGAGAGATAGCAAGAGAGTTGGCTAAAGACGGCACGCTCAAGAGTTTTGGAGAGAAAAGAAAGAAGGGATACTGGTCTGTAGTTGTTGACATCGGAGGGATCGAGTGTTGGTTTTTTGATAAGGGGTGCAACTCTCGCTCTCTTGAAGACGGAAGGGACATAGCCAGCGGTCAAGGATGAGTTGATGAGCGAGGTGAGGTAAGGGAGAAGGTCTCCGGAAATGGTCTGGAGAAGAGAGGAGGGGATAGGGTCAAGCGGGCAGGTTGTTGGGCGGCCAGACGTCACAAGTCGCAAGATTTCATCTGGAGAGAGAGGGGAGAAAGAAGTCAAAGCATAGGGTAGGGCAGTGTGAGCAGGACCAGCAGTGTCATTTGACTTAACAAACGAGGATCGGATGTCGTCAACCTTCTTTTCAAAATGGTTGACGAAGTCATCCACAGAGAGGGAGGAGGGGGGGGGGAGGGGAGGATTCAGCAGGGAGGAGAATGTGGCAAAGAGCTTCCTAGGGTTAGAGGCAGATGCTTGGAATTTAGAGTGGTAGAAAGTGGCCTTAGCAGCAGAAACAGATGAAGAAAATGTAGAGAGGAGGGAGTGAAAAGATGCCAGGTCCGCAGGGAGTCTAGTTTTCCTCCATTTCCGCTCAGCTGCCCGGAGCTCTGTTCTGTGAGCTCGCAATGAGTCATCAAGCCACGGAGCTGGAGGGGAGGACCGAGCCGGCCGGGAGGATAGGCGACATAGAGAGTCAAAGGATGCAGAAAGGGAGGAGAGGAGGGTTGAGGAGGCAGAATCAGGAGATTGGAGGGAGAAGGATTGAGCAGAGGGAAGAGATGATAGGATGGAGGAGGAGAGAGTAGCGGAAGAGAGAGAGCGAAGGTTGCGACGGCGCATTACCATCTGAGTAGGGGCAGAGTGAGTAGTGTTGGAGGAGAGCGAGAGAGAAAAGGATACAAAGTAGTGGTCGGAGACATGGAGGGGAGTTGCAGTGAGATTAGTAGAAGAACAGCATCTAGTAAAGATGAGGTCAAGCGTATTGCCTGCCTTGTGAGTAGGGGGGGGACGGTGAGAGGGTGAGGTCAAAAGAGGAGAGTGGAAAGAAGGAGGCAGAGAGAAATGCGTCAAAGGTTGACGCAGGGAGGTTAAAGTCACCCAGAACTGTGAGGGCTGAGCCATCCTCAGGAAAGGAACTTATCAAGGCGTCAAGCTCATTGATGAACTCTCCAAGGGAACCTGGAAGGCGATAAATGATAAGGATGTTAAGCTTGAATGGGCTAGTGACTGTGACAGCATGGAATTCAAATGAGGAGATAGACAGAGGGGTCAGGGGAAAAAGAGAGAATGTCCACTTGGCAGAGATGAGGATTCCTGTGCCACCACCCCGCTGACCAGATGCTCTCGGGGTATGCAAGAACACATGGTCAGACGAGGAGAGAGCAGTAGGAGTAGCAGTGTTTTCAGTGGTAATCCATGTTTCCGTCAGCGCCAAGAAGTCGAGGGACTGGAGGGTAGCATAGGCTGAGATGAACTCTGCCTTGTTGGCCGCAGAACGGCAGTTCCAGATGCTGCCAGAGACCTGGAACTCCACGTGGGTCGTGCGCGCAGGGACCACCAGGTTAGAGTGGCAGCAGCCACGCGGTGTGAGGCGTTTGTATAGCCTGTGCAGAGAGGAGAGAACAGGGATAGACAGACGCATAGTTGACAGGCTACAGAAAATGGCTACAATAATGCAAAGGAGATCGGAATGAAATGAACTAAACATCTGGGAAAGCGAGAGAGCGGGGCCTCCTTCACTTACGTTTCACTGAAATATAACTCTCCCAACTTCCACCTCAGAAAGTTCCACCTCACTTTTTAAGAGATCTGTGCCTCAAGTGGGGGGTGCGACGGGTGTGGTCCTCTTAAGCACGTTATTTCAATATTTCCTAGCTCTGAATTGACGCAGGTTACACTTTTGCAAAGCTACTCGGTTAAAAATAAGAACATGAATGACAATAAAGGTATGACTTGAATTATATGCATAATGATGTAGAAACAATATCGCTCAGCGTGGGAACTTTTGGTGGGGGGGAAGTAGCCTTTATAAGTCTCCATGGCGGGTAAAGACCATCACTTCGTTGTCTTGTTGGGAATAGTAATAATTCATGACAGTACGCATTGTAATAGTCTAACAGTTGTTTTTCATTTTATTTCTCACATTAAACAGACATTTGAGAAGGATTTGAGAAGCGAATTGCTTGCAGTTGTACCTATGACACACAGACACACTAAAGCTGTACAGTGTAGTTAGAAAAGTCAGTTTACATTATTTGCAGATGTGTTCCCTTTTATTTACAAATCGAAAAATGTAACATTTGAAATGAATGTGGCAGAACAGTTAAGCCAAGAGTTCCTGTGGGAGTCTTCTCCTTCAGTCTTTTTGCCTCCTATGCCTCGTTTCCCATTAGATGGGATTTTCCCAATGCCAACTTCACCTGAGACAGCCACTATCCAGTGTCATGTGTTGCTGAATTACAGATCTCGCTATCCCAATGTCGCTGCTGTCCATGGTGCTGAAATATCCAATCTCGGCTATTTGCATACATAGGACCATCCACACTTGACACCACACACACAAGTTAATGCTTTTTCTCTCACACACTTTTGAACATTGCACAACCTGCAACAAGACACTGAAACAACACTTAATTTCAAGTTTGTTTCTTTCTGAATAAAGATGAAATCAATGTGTGGAAGGAGATTGGACAATGTATAGGCATTCCCTATAGCTGTTTTTGACTGGAGCATGATCAGATTGCTTTGTTTGAGCCAGAATGGAAATTTGGTCTGAGAAACGACGCCCATTATAGCATGACTATTTCAGACAGAATTAACTTTATGTTATATGTAAAAATATAAATAAGGCAATGTTTATATGACCCCCTTTCAAACAGTCACTTATTTATCACTTTCTTGCAGATATACAGTGCATTCAGAAAGTATTCATACCCCTTAACTTATTCCACATGTTGTTTTCTTACAGCCTGAATTCAAAATGGATTCAATTATAATATTTTCTCTCACGCAGCTACACACAATACCCCATAATGACAAAGTGAAAACACGCTTTTGAAATTTTTGCAAATGTATTGGAAATTACATACAGATATATCTCATTTACATAAGTATTCCCACCCCTGAGTCGATTAAAGCTGTGTCTTTCTGGGTAAATCTCCAAGAGCTTTGCACAACTGGATTGTAAAATATATGCAATTTACATTATATAGACAGCCATTTTTTTTTTGCCATAGGTTTTCAAGCCGAATTAAGTCAAAACTGTAACTAAGCCACTCAGAAACATTCAATGTCGTCTTGGTAAGCAACTCCAGTGAATATTTGGCCTTGTGTTTTAGGTTATTGTCCTGCTGAAGAGGGAATTTGTCTCCCAGTGTCTGTTGGAAAGCAGACTGAACCAGGTTTTCCTCTAGGAATCTGCCTGTACTTAGCTCTATGCCGTTTTATTTTTATCCTAAAAAAGTATCTAGTCCTTGCCAATGACATGCATACCCATAACATGATGCAGCCACCACCATGCTTGGAAATATGAAGAGTGGTACTCAGTGATGTGTTGTGTTGGATTTGCCCCAAACATTACGCTTTGTATTCAGGGCATAAAGTTAATTTCTTTGCCACATTATTTGCAGTTTTACTTTAGTGCCTGATTGCAAACACAATGCATGTACAGGTTTCCTTCTTTTACATTTACATTTTAGTCATTTAGCAGACGCTCTTATCCAGAGCGACTTACAGTTAGTGAGTGCATACTCTGTCAATTAGGTTAGTATTGTGGAGTAACTACAATGTTGATGATTCATCCTCAGTTTTCTCCTATCAAAGCAGCTGTTTTAAAGTCACCATTGGCCTCATGGTGAAATCCCTGAGCGTTTTCCTTCCTCTCTGGCAGCTGAGTTAGGATGGACACCTGTATTTTTGTGGTGACTGGGTGTATTGATACACCATCCAAAGCGTAATTAATACCTTCACCATGCTCAAAGGAATATTCAATGTCTGCTTTTTTTGTACCCATCTACCAAAAGGTGCCCTTCTTTGCGAGACATTGGAAAACCTCCCTGGTCTTCATGGTTGAATCTATGTTTGAAATTCACTGCTCGACTGAGGGACCTGATAGATAATTGCATGTGTGGGGTACAGAGATTATGTAGTCGTTCAAAAATCACTATTATTGCACACATAGTGAGTCCATCTAACTGATTATGTGACTTGTTAAGCACATTTTTACTCCTGAGCTTATTTAGGCTTGCCATAACAAAGGGGTTGAAAACTAATTGATTAGATTACTAGATACTAGACTCTGTCAATATGTTTTTGGAAGTGGCTCTGCATTTCTTGCATACATATCATATTTATTTAAGGATTATGACGACTTTCTAAAAGGACAAAGCTGTTTCTGTGTGCTCCCTTGTCTCCACTGTCACTCACCACATCCCTCGATGCGTGCAAACAGAGCATCTATATTAGGGATGGGCAACTCCAGTCCTCGGGACCTGATTGGTGTTACACTTTTTCCCCAGCCCCAGCTAACACGTTTGACTCTAATAATCAAGTACTCATGGGTTTCAGTTTAGAATGCAATAAGTTTAATCATCTGTGTTTGCTAGGGATGGGGAAAAAGTGTGACACCCCTCCGACCCCCAAGGACTGGAATTGTCCATCCCTGATCTATATGGTAGGACCAGTACCAGACCTGAATGAATGTGTCTGTTTTGAATATTCACGGAGACAGAATGATGTGGTTGATAGCAGAGACGTCATGCCCAAAGGGGGCACAGGGTCACTTGCCCCCTCAGATTTGTGATGTTTAAATTTGTCTTGTTATTTTTTCTCTGTCATACTACTAACCATGAAGATGGCTTTAGCTAGCCCAGATAGGATCCCAATCTCCCAACCTAATAACTACACTGAACAAAAATATAAACGCAACATGTAAAGTGTTGGTCCCATGTTTCATGAGCTGAAATAAAAATCCCAGAAATGTTCCATTCGCACAAAAAGCTTATTTCTCTCAAATTGTGTACACAAATTTGTTTACATCCCTGTAAGCGAGCATTTCTCCTTTGCCAAGATAATCCATCCACCTGACAAATATGGCATATCAAGAAGCTGATTAAACAGCATGATAATTACACAGGTGCACCTTGTGCTGAGGACAATAAAATGCCACTCTAAAATGTGCAGTTTTGTCACACAACACAATGCACAGATGTTTTAAGTTTTGAGGCAGCGTGCAATTGGCTTACGGACTGCAGGAATGTCCACCAGAGCTGTTAACAGATACGTTTATGTTAATTTCTCAACCATAAGCCAAGGCGGCTTTAGTGAATTTGGCAGTACTTCTAACTGGCCTCACGACTTCAGACCACCTGTAAAGCAGCGTATGGGCGAGCTGTTGGCTGATGTCAACGTTGTGTATGCTCCATGGTGGCAGTGGGGTTATGGTATGGGCAGGCATAAGCTACGGACAATGAACACAATTGCATTTTATCGATGACAATTTGAATGCACAGAGATACCGTGGGATAGTGTACGTGCACAAAGTGAGTTTGTAACATGTATATCATTCTTGCTTGTTGTTCTTTATAGTTACTACCATTGCCTATTGTAAGTTGCCTCTCTGTGTTTTACTGTGTTGTGTAATACTCCGCAGGTAGCATTATGCCATCAATACAGCCCTTCCTTTGTTAATAGCGTTGTTGCTCTACTTGTGCTATCAGTTATTGTGCATATTCATTACCCCTGTTATCTGTCCATTACAGGACCACTATCATTCCACTACCTTTCCATGTCCATTTCATCCGTGTGTGTCAATAAAGTATCCTTGAATGTAACTCTGAGGTTGCCTTATTCCCCTCTTACCGGGGGAGGTGAAAGCGCAACCTGGTCTCAGAACATTTTGTATTATTCTGTATGTACAAAGCTGTGATCAAGGCAAAGGGTGGCTACTTTGAAGAATCTCAAATCTGAAATATATTTTGATATGTGTAACACGTTTTTGGTTACTACATGATGCCATATGTGTTATTTAATAGTTTTGATGTCTTCACTATTATTCTACAATGTAGAAAATACACAAGACACAGAGGAGGAGAAACTATCCAACACCCTGGGAGAGAGAACGAGTGACCTCAGTCGAACTCACAGCCAGAAAGATGGGTTAGATACAGGAGAGGAGGAGGTTACCCCGGATGCCATCACCCCTGCTCCTGTGAACAAGGAATGAGAGGGGAAGCCTTCTAATCAGGCCAACGGGCAGGCGGAGCGAGAGGTCATAGCGATAGTGATTCACACCCAGAGAGAGACAGACAACCCATACAACCTCTTGGCTGAGATTAACCACACAGAGGTAGAGGCAGAGGGCCTTCAGGGCAAGCCAGTCAGCCTGCCTGCTCTGATCCTCAAGTCAATTTTATTTAAATTCATATTCATTAAAGATTTTTAGTCAAGACTTGAAAAGTGCCATTTATTTCAAATGATAATTATTCAGTGTCTGCAACCCTCAAGAACCAGGGTGAGTCTGGGTCCCCCTTTAACTGGGCAAACACAACTTGCATATCGTCATAGACTAGGCCGAAACGTTAATCTTTTAACCTTGCTTAAATAAAACAATGCATTTTTAATAGTGAGCAAGAGTTTTCTATGATGATTAAAGTTTTTTGGTCGCGCCCTCCACTTTTTTGTCAAATAATACATCCAAAAAAAATGTAATAAGTTAATTATTAAAAGCATTAAAATTGGGATTGGGATGTTTCCCACTTATTTATACAACCTACTCCACAAAGTTTAGAGAAATGTTCTGAAATTAATTAAGAATTAAACAGAAGAAAATCAGAATTGAAGGCAACTATAATGCAAAGAATTTAATGGTCTATGGTTCAATCCTGTTTCTGGTCTAATGAATAATTAATATTGTTCCTCCTCTTCCTTGTGGCAAGCGCAGCAGCACACTGCCCTCCAAAGCCTGCAAAAAAAACGCTGGACTGCCCCTTTCCTCGCCCTGCATGGAACATCCAGGGTCACGTCCTTGGTGACGTGTGGGGTGACGTCCAGGGTGACCACAGCAACATCCTCTGGAAAGGGACAAAAGCGGGACAGAATGTAAATAAATGCAAACCGTAGGTTCTAAACACTGGCCAGTTGAATGGGATCTTTTATTTCAGCTCATGAAACATGGGACTAACACTTTACATGTTATCATGATGAACGGCACCTGTCAGTGTGCTTTCTATAAGTCTTACTCACCTGCTTGGATGTCATATGGCAGAGTGGCGTAGACGGCCACCATGAGAGGCTTTTCTTCAGGTGTGACGTCCACAACCTCCAAGAGTGAAGAAGCAGGGTATGCATCTGTGTTAGGGGTGAGGTCCAAAACCTCCAGCTGAGAACAAGCCGGATCTGCCTCTGTGTTAGGGGTGATGTCCACAACTTCCAAGTGGGAAGAGACGGGTTCTGCCTCTGTGTTAGGTGTGACGAACACAATCTCCAAGTGGGAAGAGACGGGTTCTGCCTCTTTGTTAGGGGTGATGTCCACAAGCTCCAGGTGGGAAGAAGAAGGATCTGCTTCTGTGTTTGGGGTGATGTCCACAACCTCCAGCTGGGAATAAGCCGGGTCTGCCTCTGTGTTAGGGGTGATGTCCACAAGCTCCAGGTGGGAAGAAGAAGGATCTGCTTCTGTGTTTGGGGTGATGTCCACAACCTCTAGGTTGGAAGAAGCCGGGTCTGCCTCTGTGTTAGGGGTGGTTTCCACAACCTCCTGATAGGAAGAAGCCGGGTCTAACTCTGTGTTAGGGGTGATGACCACAAACTTCAGGTGGGTAGAAGCCTTCTCAGCCTCTGTGTTAGGGGTGATGTCCACAAGCTCCAAGTGGAAAGAAGCCAGGTCTGCCTCTGTGTTAGGGATGATTTCCATAACCTCCTGGTGGGTAGAAGCCGTCTCAGCCTCTGTGTTAGGGGTGATGTCCACAAGCTCCTGGTGGGAAGAAGCCAGGTGTGCCTCTTTGTTAGGGGTGATGTCCACAACCTCCAGGTGGGAAGAAGCAAGGTGTGCCTCTTTGTTAGGGGTGATGTCCACAACCTCCAGGTGAGAAGAAGCCGGGTCTGCCTCTGTGTTAGGGGTGATGTCCAAAACCTCCAGGTGGGAAGATGCTGGGTCTGCCTCTGAGTTATGGGTGATGTCAACAACCATACGGTGGGAAGAAGCAAGGTCTGACTCTGTGATAGGGGACATGTCCACAAGCTCCAGCTGGGAAGAAGCCAGGTCTGCCTCTGTGTTAGTGATGATGTCCACAACCTCCAGGTGGGAAGAAGCCGTCTCAGCCTCTGTGTTAGGGGTGATGTCCACAAGCTCCTGGTGGGAAGAAGCCAGGTGTGCCTCTTTGTTAGGGGTGATGTCCACAACCTCCAGGTGGGAAGAAGCAAGGTGTGCCTCTTTGTTAGGGGTGATGTCGACAACCTCCAGGTGAGAAGAAGCCGGGTCTGCCTCTGTGTTAGGGGTGATGTCATCATCCTCCAGGAGGGAAGATACCGGGTCTGCCTCTGTGCTACGGGTTTTGTCAGCAACCTCCAGGTGGGAAGAAGCCAGGTCTGCCTCTGTGTTAGGGGTGATGTCCAAAACCACTATGTGGGAAGAAGCCGGGTCTTCCTCTCTGCTACGGGTGATAACAACAACCTCTAGGTGGGGAGAAGCTTGGTCAATCTCTGTGTTAGGGGTGAATCCCTCAACCTCCAGGTGGGCAGAAGCCGGGTCTTTCTCTGTGTTAGGGGTGATGTCCACAACCTCCGGGTGGGAAGAAGCTGGGTCTGCCTCTGTGTTATGGGGGATTTCCACAACCTCCAGGTGGGAAGAAGCCTGGTCTGCATCTGTGTTAGGGGTGACAATTAAAATCCTGATTGGCTCTACTACTACAAGGCACCAGGATGTCATGACAAAAGGCATCTGTCAGAGTGCTTTCTATGAGTGCTACTCACCTGCTTGGATATCAGCTGGTAGTGTGGCGGAGAAGGCCACCACTAGGACAGGGGGAACTGGCAGGGTGTCTGCAGTAGGCTGGAAGTAGCTTTTCACCTCGTCCGCCACAAAGGCACAGACAGAGCTCATAAAAAAAGGAGTCTTGAGGTCATCCAGGGAGAAGGACTGGCTGATTCTCCCGAGGATCGACCTCACAGAGTCAAAAGCAGCAGCCCGGGAGAAAGGGGTGTGAGGAGAAGAGGCCTTCAACATGCTGGAGAGCTTCTCCCCTACGGCCACCACCATACTCACAGCCATCCCGCTTAGGAGGATGGGGTGATCTGAATGGCCTTCCTCTGGCTGAAGCCACAGGGCCAGGAGGATCCTGGGCACCAGCTCCACCACCACCTGGGATGGGCTGAGCAGGTTGCTACAGGGCTTATTGGACAGCTTGTCCAAAATGCTCTTCACAGCTCTCTCCACGATGATGTGGACCTTGGGGTCGCTGAAATCAACAAAAAGCAGCAGAGAAAGATAAACGATGTGCAATGTTCACACAGAGAACACTGCCCTAGTTATTTTCTGCATAGCTCCAGATGTGTAGATGAATGGAGCAAGCTGTATGCAGGGCAGTACATGGAACTCACATGTCAGCGCCAGCTGGAGAGGTGGGGTGCATAGAGCGGCGGAGCTTGCAGACAGCCTTGTGCTCCATGTCAATCATTTTTAGGCAGGTGTTTACTTCCCAGGTCTGCCGTAGGAAACAGGAAGTCCCATTAGTGTAATTTCACAACAGATATATTCTGCTGTACTAAATAGTTGTTGAAAGGCTAGAAAGGAGCTCACTGACTGATAGTCTAAGTCTCTAACTCTCATTCTCTTACCAGCCGAGCGAGTTCGTTGCCCTCCTCCAGGGTTTCCTTCCACACCCTTCAAATAAAACACAAAGCATTTCAACTTTCCTGGCTTCCTATTTATCTGTTGTTTATTTTACCCACACCTCCTGGAGTGCTGCTGGTGACAGAGAATGGCAGTGAAGGTGAGAGCTGATGTGGTACTCACCTCTCCCTAAGGGATTTTTTGCCCTGAGACACCAGCCAGTCGCTCATGTGCTCCATGGTGACATGGGGCGAGACCTGGCCTCGACTCTGGAGCAGCAGATAGTGGACCATGAGCTTCTTCTGCAAGATGAGGTAAGGTGTGAGACCGTGCCACTAAAGACCATATAATGTGCTTTCATAAGGGCCTCTCGCAACATTTCACAACTGCTCATGTCTCACAATTTGCAAGTCATATTAAGAACTCTTATGACCATCTTCTCTAAACTGTCTTGAAATAAAACTCTTGTTTTGGGATTAAATCTATCTCTTTTTTTTCTGTGGTTACTGTTTTTGTGGGATGAATCTTACCTGTTTATTGTAATATGCTTCCTCCCAGCAGGCCTGCAGAGTCTGAAAATAAAGGCTGCTTCTACAGAATTCCTTTGAAGATAATTAAAATAATAATGCTTTATTAGGTACATTATAATAATAATAATAATATGCCATTTAGCAGACGCTTTTATCCAAAGCGACTTACAGTCATGCGTGCATACATTTTTGTATATGGGTGGTCCCGGGGATCGAACCCACTACCTTGGCGTTACAAGCGCCGTGCTCTACCAGCTGAGCTACAGAGGACCACTATGACCATTATGCACAGGCATTTACAGTATGCCAAAAGGAATATCTCCTAAGATTACCTTAGTGGGACCATAAGTGAACTCAGGAATGCTCCCAACCCTATCCATGGTCAGAGGGGGACGAAATGCAGCGCTATAAATATACGGGATGCTCTAGAGATAACAGGAATTACTTAAAGTCGCGAATGATCAATGCCTGTGGAGTCGTCCAATATGCTGCACTGAGAATTGAGTTGTAGGCGATATTTGGTTATGTTTGGCGCAACATACATGTTTACATTCTATTGCCATGGAGAAATTGAGTTTCTAGAACCTGTTTTCTTCTATGTCTTTATTTCGTGAAAGATTAAGCTCTTTATTTTGTCATAATGTGTATATGAGGACGTTGGAGCCCGTTCCGATTCATGACGCGGTTATCCAGGTGCATGTTACATAGACCTACTAATCCAACCTTGGCTTACAAGTTAAATTAAATGAGTATATATGCCTATACAAATCTATTGACCACATCCATTTAAATCAATGATTGTCAATTGAAAATGTGGTTGTTGTGTTATCTTGTTCTGCGTGTCAGGGGTCCTCTTCAGACCCGTCGCCAGACCTCAGTCTTAAGGGGGGCATATGAAATGCATGGGAGGGCAGGGCACAATTATTATTAGCCTACAGTATGTATATTTATAATAATCGTATACTCTATTTGCGCAACACCTAATCATCACATTAAACATAACCAAAAGCAATATGACCAGGTAGCCTATAGCCTACACCACATTACATAGAAGCAATGTTATGAATATCCATAAAACACTTGACTATACAACATATTAGATGTAACACCAGAAGCATCTCTCAAACATTGCATTTTAAAGCAGTCAACAGAGGGATATGCATTGCCATGAGACACACACACATATACACACACACACAGAGACTTTGAACCTACCGGTACTTTGAGTGGAGGCAGCGCTGTCCTCTCTCCAGTCCCTCCTGTCAGTACAGCGGGAGGCGGCGTTTCTCCGAGCAGAACCTCCTCATCAAAGTATCCTTCCACTCGGACTTAAACTTGTGAGTGAGGTCCTTTTCAAAAGCAAGCTGAATCAGCTGGGCCTTGCGTCTGTGCAGCATACTGCGCCGATGCGCTGAGAAGACGCTTTTGAGCGTGGAAAATGAGTTTTCACACATTGCTGTGGAAGCTCCTAAGGTTAGGGCAAGTGTGTAGGCTATGAAAACAGTCGACATGCCTGGAGTCAACAGTTGAATGTGCTGAGGATGTTGGCTATTGTCCATTTTCCATCTTCGGGGGGAACCGGGGTGTCAGTTATTTTCTTCACCAGGCACTAATGAGCCACAGTATATTCAGATTCAACCACATCAGTTCCAGCTAATACCAGGAGAGGGGTTACCTTTGATGGGTCCAGGAAATTATCCTCGGCCTCTGGGTTCAAAGCAGCCAGTGCGCCAATGAGCTCGCTACTGCGCTCTCCAAAACGCGCATTCATCTCTCCTTGCACAGCATCGACAACACTGTAAAACAATCTCATGAACTCAGTCTTTTCATCTACGTCACTTTGTGGCTGACCAACTGTTTCTTCAACTGCAAATCCGCGGAGGTTCTTATTAATTGTGCGTCTTCTCTTGCTTGGACCAGGGTCGGTCACCGGCACAGCCTCGGTGGCCGATGCTGGAGGAGCGCAGAGATCCCACAGTGCAGAAAACTCGTTTTCTGCGCGCATTGTCTTCACGCAGTCAGAAGCGCTGTTCACAAGTGTCACCGCAGTGAACAAGTCCATATCTTTGGCCTGTAGTAGTCTGTTAGGCGGCTCGAAAAGTGACAACAGTTTCATAACAAGGTGCGCAATGAAAAGAAAACTGCGCTGCGTAATGGCACGAAGCAGCCCCGTAGCCTCGACGCGCACCTCCGCTCCAAGGCCTCGTGTGTTTTCCACCTCGGTCAGTAATGTGGATATGTCGTGAAAACTCTTCACCACAACTTTGACCGTTGCCAAGTGGCCAGTCCATCTCTGGTTCAAGAGACGTTTCAGGGTATCGCCTTTGTACAGAATAGCCACGGTTGGCTTCCTGATGAAGTTGTACAGCATGTTGCATACTCCAAAATAATCATCGACAGCTGCTTCACTGGACATGGCATGAATCACAACCAGATGAAGTTGGTGATTAAAGCAGTGAATATATGGTATGTTACGATCCAGCTTGTTTTGGAGCAATTTCTGCACACCACCATGCCTGCCAGACATGAGTGATGCGCCATCATAAACTTGACTCAGGATTTTGTCCGTGCTGAGTCCGGCGCTGGTGAGCTCATCAATGATGACACCTGTCAGAGCCTCTGCATCACTTTTCTCAGATGTGGTATTACCAAGAGGCGCTCACACAGACCATAGTTTTTGTCAACAAAACGCACAACTACAGATATGTTTTCTTGGCTTAAAGGATCCCGTGTGGCATCCACTTTAATTAAATACCAGCTATCGCCGACATGTCTCACTATCTCCTCTGTCACGAGTTTGCTCATCATGTCGAGAATCTCGTTTTGTATCTGCGGGCTGGTATAGCGTGCATTCTGTGGGATTGTTTTTGTAATCCGTGTCAGTTCAGGATCTTTGCGCATGGTGTAGGCCTACTCAAAGAGAGACAAAAACAGCCCCATTGAGCTATTATCATCTAGCACACTGGCAAAACCAGCATTATCTCCACGTAACGGCAATTGATTCACCACTAAAACTAGTATCTGTTGCGAGCCAGTTGCGCTAAATTTAAGAGTGGAAATCTCTTTTCCTGTCTCTCTACGTCAGGGGTGTCAAACTCATTTTAGCTCAGGGGCCACATGGAGGAAAATCTATTCCCAAGTGGGCCGGACCGGTAAAATCATGGTATATATAACTTAAAAACAACAACTTCAGATTGTTTTTTTTGTTTTAATACTATCAACATAAAACATAAAGCTGGAGCCTAAGGACAGTGTGTCCAAAATAGTACAAGCACAACATCACTATTAATCATAAAACACCTGAAGTTTATTTGAAAATTCTAAAGAAAAAGAACACACAATGCCTCAGTGATTCACATAACTGTTTCACAGATCACAGAACTATATCAGGGTGTCATTTCTCAGGCAGAAATGTAGATACAAATAATGAAATCCTGTTCCCCAAACAAGTGCAAGAACCACAGAGTCAAGAATAGGTTAAATATACAAATAAAATAACATCTATTAAAAACAATAGCACATCAACATAAAAACATATAAACATAAAGCTGGAGCCTGAGGACAGTGTGTCCAAAAGCACAACATCACTATTAATCATAAAACACCTCAAGTTATTTGAAATTCTGAGGACAAACAACACACAAACACACAATGCCTCAGTGATTCACAGAAGTATATCACAGATCACAGAACTATATCAGGGTGTCTCATGCAGCACTTTAAGTGGGGTTGCATAGTTTATTTGACTCCTGATACCTGGCATCTTTTAGCTTTCACCAGCGCATCAATATCAGGCGTCACATCCTGAGTGGCAGCCAACTTCAGGATGTGATTCAAGTGCTTGTGCGTGAGCCTTGAGCGCAGCTTTGTTTTATTTATGCTCATTACAGAGAACTTGCTCACAAAGATATGTGGTTCCAAACATGCACAACAGTTTTGCAGCGAGGGCTGTCAAGTTGGGGTAACCTGGCAAGAGATTCTGATAAAATGTGTCCAAGCCAGCTGCGGCAAATTTGCCCTTCAAATCCGAGTCACACTGCAAGTCTATTATTTCAAGTTGGATGCTGACGGGCAGATCAGAGGGATTCACGGTGAATGGCGAACAAAAAACGTTGAAGTCTTTCTCCAGTTCACCAAAAATCTGAAAGCGTTGCTCAAACTCCCTTAACAGTCCCGTTATTTTATCTTTGAACCGCTTCATGTCTGCCACATGTTGGGTCGCGCACACATTTTTCAGACAGGGGAAGTGAGCTGCATCACCACCGGCGAGTTGCGTCTCCCACAATGACAGCTTCAACTTGAAAGAACGTATGCTGTCATAATACTGCGTGGCAACTTTGTTGCGCCCTTGCAGCTGTTTGTTCAAGTTATTCAGGTGCTCTGTAACATCCACCATAAATGCAAGGTCCTGCATCCATTCTGCGGAATTAAATTCTAACACTGGTTTGCCCTTTTCTTCCATGAACTGTTCAATTTCTTCTCGT
This sequence comes from Coregonus lavaretus, assembly GCF_964263955.1. Classification (NCBI taxonomy): domain Eukaryota; kingdom Metazoa; phylum Chordata; class Actinopteri; order Salmoniformes; family Salmonidae; genus Coregonus; species Coregonus lavaretus. The sequence continues at coordinate 720,019 of NW_028167177.1, read as the reverse complement.
AAATCAAAGAAACGCCTCAGCACAGCACCTCGGCTTAACCATCTTACCTCAGTGTGGTATGGCAGGCCATAGATGTGGTCTTTCTCTCTGAGAAGGCTGTCAAACTGACGGTGATTCAGGCTTCTGGATCGGATGAAATTAACAGTTTGGATGACCACCTTCATGACGTTATCCATCTTTAATGACTTGCAACACAAAGCCTCCTGGTGCAAAATACAGTGAAAAGTCCAAAAATCACGTCCTCCATTTGCAGATTGCACTTTCTCTCTGAACTTTGTCACAACGCCTGCTTTTTTCCCGATAATTGAGGGCGCACCATCTGTAGCCAGGCTGACAGCGCGGGACCAGTCCACTCCGACCCTGTCCAGCACGCCGACGAGTGCAGTGAAAATATCAGCTGCTATCGTTGTATCTGTCATCGGCACCAACTCCACGAACTCCTCGGTGACGGTCAATGTGTCATCAACTCCGCGGATGAAAATGGCCAGTTGTGCAACATCTGTAATGTCCGTGCTTTCATCAATTGCAACCGAAAACGCAATAAATGACTTTACTTTTGCTTCAACTGGCTGTCCAAATCCACTGAAAGATCGGAAATCCTGTCTGCAACTGTGTTTCTTGTCAGGCTGATATTTGCAAAAGCCTGGTGCTTTTCAGGGCACACAATCTCTGCTGCCTTCATCATGCATGTTTTTACAAATTCACCCTCACTAAATGGTTTTGAAGCCACTGCGATTTCATTAGCAATGAGGTAGCTAGCTTTCACTGCAGCGTCACTGATGTCTCGGCTGTGAGTAAACACAGACTGCTGTTTCTTACATTTACATTTACATTTTAGTCATTTAGCAGACGCTCTTAACCAGAGCGACTTACAGGAGCAATTAGGGTTAAGTGCCTTGCTCAAGGGCACATTAACGTCATTTAGCAGACGCTCTTAGCCAGAGCGACTCACAAATTGGTGCGTTCACCCTATAGCCAGTGGGATAACCACTTTACAATTTGGGGGGGGGGGGGGGGGGGTTAGAAGGAATACTTTATCCTATCCCAGGTATTCCTTAAAGAGGTGGGGTTTCAAATGTCTCCGGAAGGTGGTGAGTGACTCCGCTGTCCTGGCGTCGTGAGGGAGCTTGTTCCACCATTGGGGTGCCAGAGCAGCGAACAGTTTTGACTGGGCTGAGCGGGAGCTATGCTTCCGCAGAGGAAGGGGAGCCAGCAGGCCAGAGGTGGATGAACGCAATGTCCTCGTTTGGGTGTAGGGACTGATCAGAGCCTGAAGGTACAGAGGTGCCGTTCCCCTCACTGCTCCATAGGCAAGCACCATGGTCTTGTAGCGGATGCGAGCTTCAACTGGAAGCCAGTGGAGTGTGCGGAGGAGGGGGGTGACGTGAGAGAACTTGGGAAGGTTGAACACCAGACGGGCTGCGGCATTCTGGATGAGTTGTAGGGGTTTAATGGCACAGGCAGGGAGCCCAGCCAACAGCGAGTTGCAGTAGTCCAGACGGGAGATGACAAGTGCCTGGACCAGGACCTGCGCCGCTTCCTGTGTAAGGCAGGGTCGCACTCTCCGAATGTTGTAGAGCATGAACCTGCAGGAGCGGGTCACCGCCTTGATGTTGGCGGAGAACGACAGGGTGTTGTCCAGGGTCACGCCTAGGCTCTTCGCACTCTGGGAGGAGGACACAGCGGAGTTGTCAACCGTGATGGCGAGATCATGGAACGGGCAGTCCTTCCCCGGGAGGAAGAGCAGCTCCGTCTTGCCAGGGTTCAGCTTGAGGTGGTGATCCGTCATCCATACTGATATGTCTGCCAGACATGCAGAGATGCGATTCGCCACCTGGTTATCAGAAGGGGGAAAGGAGAAGATTAGTTGTGTATCGTCAGCGTAGCAATGATAGGAAAGGCCATGTGAGGATATGACAGAGCCAAGTGACTTGGTGTATAGGGAGAAAAGGAGAGGGCCCAGAACCGATCCCTGGGGGACACCAGTGGTGAGAGCACGTGGTGCGGAGACAGCTTCCCGCCACGCCACTTGGTAGGAGCGACCGGTCAGGTAGGACGCAATCCAGGAGTGAGCCGCGCCGGAGATGCCCATCTCGGAGAGGGTGGAGAGGAGGATCTGATGGTTCACAGTATCAAAGGCAGCAGACAGGTCTAGAAGGACAAGAGCAGAGGAGAGAGAGTTAGCTTTAGCAGTGCGGAGAGTCTCCGTGACACAGAGAAGAGCAGTCTCAGTTGAATGACCAGTCCTGAAACCTGATTGGTTTGGATCAAGAAGGTCATTCTGAGAGAGATAGCAAGAGAGTTGGCTAAAGACGGCACGCTCAATAGTTTTGGAAAGAAAAGAAAGAAGGGATACTGGTCTGTAGTTGTTGACATCAGTGGGGTCGAGTGTTGGTTTTTTGAGAAGGGGAGTAACTCTCGCTCTCTTGAAGACGGAAGGGACATGGCCAGCGGTCAAGGATGAGTTGATCAGCGAGGTGAGGTAGGGGAGAAGGTCACCGGAGATGGTCTGGAGAAGGGAGGAGGGGATGGGGTCAAGCGGGCAGGTTGTTGGGCGGCCTGCAGTCACAAGTCGCAGGATTTTATCTGGAGAGAGAGGGGAGAAAGAAGTCAGAGCATAGGGTAGGGCAGTGTGAGCAGGACCAGCAGTGTCATTAGACTTAACAAACGAGGATCGGATGTCGTCAACCTTCTTTTCAAAGTGGTTGACGAAGTCATCCACAGAGAGAGAGGAGGGGGGGGGGGGGGGGGGAGGATTCAGGAGGGAGGAAAATGTGGCAAAGAGCTTCCTAGGGTTAGAGGCAGATGCTTGGAATTTAGAGTGGTAGAAAGTGGCCTTAGCAGCAGAAACAGATGAAGAAAATGTAGAGAGGAGGGAGTGAAAAGATGCCAGGTCGGCAGGGAGTTTAGTTTTCTTCCATTTCCGCTCCGCTGCCCGGAGCTCTGTTCTGTGAGCTCGCAATGAGTCATCAAGCCACGGAGCTGGAGGGGAGGACCGAGCCGGCCGGGAGGATAGGGGACACAGAGAGTCAAAGGATGCAGAAAGGGAGGAGAGGAGGGTTGAGGAGGCAGAATCAGGAGATTGGAGGGAGAAGGATTGAGCAGAGGGAAGAGATGATAGGATGGAAGAGGAGAGAGTAGTGGGAGAGAGAGAGCGAAGGTTGCGGCGGCGCATTACCATCTGTGTAGGGGCAGAGTGAGTAGTGTGGGAGGAGAGTGAGAGAGAAAAGGAAACAAAGTAGTGGTCGGAGACATGGAGGGGAGTTGCAGTGAGATTAGTAGAGGAGCAGCATCTAGTGAAGATGAGGTCAAGCGTATTGCCTGCCTTGTGAGTAGGGGGGGACGGTGAGAGGGTGAGGTCAAAAGAGGAGAGGAGTGGAAAGAAGGAGGCAGAGAGAAATGAGTCAAATGTGGACATAGGGAGGTTGAAATCCCCCAAAACTGTGAGGGGTGAGCCATCCTCAGGGAAGGAACTTATCAAGGCGTCAAGCTCATTGATGAACTCTCCAAGGGAACCTGGAGGGCGATAGATGACAAGGATATTAAGCTTAAATGGGCTAGTGACTGTGACAGCATGGAATTCAAATGAGGAGATAGACAGATGGGTTAGGGGAAAAATTGAGAATGTCCACTTGGGAGAGATGAGGATTCCTGTACCACCACCCCTCTGACCAGATGCTCTCGGGGTATGCGAGAACACATGGTCAGACGAGGAGAGAGCAGTAGGAGTAGCGGTGTTTTCAGTGGTGATCCATGTTTCCGTCAGCGCCAGGAAGTCGAGGGACTGGAGGTTGGCATAGGCTGTACAACCTCAGACCCACCAACAGTTCATTCACCTTCTCTCTTCTCCGCTGTCCTTGAAAGTTGTCATATTTGTCGGCATGAAGACTCACATAGTGGCGACGAAGGTTATATTATTTCAGCACTGCAACATGCTGTGAACACACCAAACATACAGCTTTCCTATTCAATTCCGTGAATAAATAGAAGGATGACAATTTTTCTTGGAACACTCTGCACTCTGCGTCCACTTTTCTCTTTTTTGACAGAGACATATTGGGGCAATGAGGGTGCCAAAGCACATAATGTTAAAAGTAGAAGCCGTAATAAATATCGCGGGCAAAACAAAGTAGCTCATCCGGACTGGCTGCACTTGCTTGACCTATTTGCTCTGCCCGGTATAAACAGTTTGCTTGCTTAACATAATTGCTATTGCGCCATCCAGTGGACACAATTGGAACAGCAGTTTATTTTATTGAAAAATTGCAGCTCATTTTTATACTTTACAAAATCATCTCGCGGGCCGGATTAAACCCGTTTGCGGGCCTGATCCGGCCCGCGGGCCGGACGTTTGACTCCCCTGGTCTAGAGCGTGTGGCTGTAATTCTATCTGTACCACATCCGGTTATAAAACAATGTTGACACTCACAGGAATGGCAGGCTATTGTTGAGCCTGGCTGCCAGACTATGCTGAGGTTGTACAGCCACTCTCTGACCACAAGATGGCGATGAATGACAAGATACCGTGGAGCCCAGGGGACTCAAGGAGAACCATTAGTGGCTTATGCAGTAACTACGGCTGCCACTACCCTAGAGAGTGCTAAATTACCACCACATCTGTAAGCCCAAGTTGCAGAATTGTTTGCTCTCACTAGAGCATACATTTTGGCTTTGGAATTGAATTTAAGTTAACCAAATTTAATTTAAAATAGGCCTGGAATTAGTTAACTGATTGATCTAAGAGTTGACTGCTGTTAAGAAATGTATATACCGTTTAAAGAACTAAACAAATAAGGAGGTGTACCCCCGTGAATTAATGAGTGGATGCACACAATAGCAGAATGATTGTGAATGAATGATTGCATAATTATGAACTGTTTAACACATTTTTCTTAAGGACAGGTCGAATACCCGTGAAGTACACCGCTGGAATGGTAAGTTACTATGCTCTGTGCTGCACTTAACAATGCTCTGAAGTCTATTTTCCCAGGGTAAAAGCGGCTTTACCTGAACTAAAGGGAGGACCACTCCACCAACTTCAACCAGGCGATTGGATGGTCATCAAGGACCTCCGCAGAAAGACTTGGCACCAACAGCGCTGTACTGGTCCATTCCAGGTGCTCCTGACAACCCAGACAGCGGTGAAGGTTGCAGAAAGATCTACGCGGGTTCACACCAGCCACTGCAGGAAGGTGCCCTACAACCCAGACGAAGATGTACCAGCCGATGAATCGTCGTAGGCGACCCCAGTAGCCATGGGAAGACCAGGACTGGACTCTACGAATCATGTTTGTCGCTTTCGTGGTCAGTCTTCTCATTACAGCTGTTGTATGGGCCCTGGGAGAAGTGGCCACAATGCAACTGAAGTATACAGCACCAGCATAGTCCCACAGCGGGACATAAATAACAGCCGCTCCAGCTCGAGCCAACGGCAGGCTCAGGACGGGAGTCCAGCAAACAATAGCCGCCCCATTGTTTAAGAAGACTGAGATCGATGCATCAACGTGATGATTGTCCTCTTTGTACAGATGAAGAGTGTACTTCTGTTTAATTGTTTAAACGATTCCCTTAAGATTGTTTTGCACCATGTGAAGGTAAGAAACTCAGTGGCACAACAGAAGCCATTTACAAAGATAGTGTACTAGTGTAAGAAAGCCCTCTCCAACAATGTTTCATATTTTACTTGGTTTAAGTTTGACTTAGATTATGACATAATTGGCTTACATTATGAATTATTACTTACAGTGAGGGAAAAAAGTATTTGATCCCCTGCTGATTTTGTACGTTTGCCCACTGACAAAGAAATGATCAGTCTATAATTGTAATGGTAGGTTTATTTGAACAGTGAGAGACAGAATAACAACAACAAAATCCAGAAAAACGCATGTCAAAAATGTTATAAATTGATTTGCATTTTAATGAGGGAAATAAGTATTTGACCCCCTCTCAATCAGAAAGATTTCTGGCTCCCAGGTGTCTTTTATACAGGTAACGAGCTGAGATTAGGAACACTCTCTTAAAGGGAGTGCTCCTACTCTCAGCTTGTTACCTGTATAAAAGACGCATGTCCACAGAAGCAATCAAACAGATTCCAAACTCTCCACCATGGCCAAGACCAAAGAGCTCTCCAAGGATGTCAGGGACAAGATTGTAGACCTACACAAGGCTGGAATGAGCTACAAGACCATCGCCAAGCAGCTTGGTGAAAAGGTGACAACAGTTGGTGCGATTATTCGCAAATGGAAGAAACACAAAATAACTGTCAATCTCCCTCGGCCTGGGGCTCCATGCAATTTCTCACCTCGTGGAGTTGCAATGATCATGAGAACGGTGAGGAATCAGCCCAGAACTACACGGGAGGATCTTGTCAATGATCTCAAGGCAGCTGGGACCATAGTCACCAAGAAAACAATTGGTAACACACTACGCCGTGAAGGACTGAACATGCTCAAGAAAGCACATATACAGGCCCGTCTGAAGTTTGCCAATTAACATCTGAATGATTCAGAGGAGAACTGGGTGAAAGTGTTGTGGTCAGATGAGACCAAAATCGAGCTCTTTGGTATCAACTCAACTCACCGTGTTTGGAGGAGGAGGAATGCTGCCTATGACCCCAAGAACACCATCCCCACTGTCAAACATGGAGGTGGAAACATTATGCTTTGGGGGTGGTTTTCTGCTAAGGGGACAACTTCACTGCATCAAAAGGACGATGGACGGGGCCATGTACCGTCAAATCTTGGGTGAGAACCTCCTTCCCTCAGCCAGGGCATTGAAAATGGGTCGTGGATGGGTATTCCAGCATGACAATGACCCAAAACACACGGCCAAGGCAACAAAGGAGTGGCTCAAGAAGAAGCACATTAAGGTCCTGGAGTGGCCTAGCCAGTCTCCAGACCTTAATCCCATAGAAAATCTGTGGAGGGAGCTGAAGGTTCAAGTTGCCAAACGTCAGCCTCGAAACCTTAATGACTTGGAGAAGATCTGCAAAGAGGAGTGGAACAAAATCCCTCCTGAGATGTGTGCAAACCTGGTGGCCAACTACAAGAAACGTCTGACCTCTGTGATTGCCAACAAGGGTTTTGCCCTCACTTTACTAAATAATATATGTGTGAAATTTGTTTTGATTTAGAATGGACCATTATCATGCGCCTGTCTCAAAACAGGGGCAGTGGGAAAAAAATAAATGTCCTCTATGCACTTAAATAGCGAAAGGAGGACGCTTTTCCCGTGGTTCATTTTCATGCCAGCCAGGTAGGCTATACTCCTGTTGTAAAGAAAAACAAGGTGCTTAATATTAGCAAAGTTGAGAAATAAATATAGTAGGCATAGCCTATACAAAGCTGATGGGATCCTCCTCTTTTTAGTAGAGGCCATCACTCTGTTTTCTCACACAATTGCATAGCCTATAGAAATGTTGCGCAACATGAGCTCATGGGCTCTCATGAAGTGTTTGCTTAGATTTTCGAACACATTTGCATTGATGTCAGAGTGATTAAAGGGACAATGGAGTGCTGAGTACCAGGCAATTAGCAAGTATGGTAGGCTGCTAATGACCATCAGCAGCATCAGAGCTTCGAGAAGCCTAATTACCGTGACTAAACAGTTACGTGCCTTTATGACTCGTGACTGCCGGTGTGGCGGTAATATGGTCACCACAACAGCCCTACCCATGCCAAATCTTTTCAGTCTCCTGAGGGGGAATAGGCGTTGTTGTGCCCTCTTCACGACTGTCTTGGTGTGTTTGGACCATGATAGTTTGTTGGTGATGTGGACACCAAGGAATTTGAAGCTCCCAACCTGCTCCACTACAGCCCCGTCGATGAGAATGGGGGTGTGCTCGGCCCTCTTTTTCCTGTAGTCCACGATCATCTCCTTTGTCTTGATCACGTTGAGGGAGAGGTTGTTGTCCTGGCATCACACTGTCAGGTCTCTGACCTCCTCCCTATAGGCTGTCTCATCGTTGCTGGTGATCAGGCCTACCACCGTTGTGTCGTCAGCAAACTTAATGATGGTGTTGGAGTCGTGCTTGGCCACGCAGTCATGGGTGAACAGGGAGTACAGGAGGGGACTGAGCATGCACCCTAGAGGGGCCCCCGTGTTGAGGATCAGCGTGGCAGATGTGTTGTTGCCTACCCTTACCACCTGGGGGCGGCCCGTCAGGAAGTCCAAGTTCCAGTTGCAGAGGGAGGTGTTTAGTCCCAGGGTCTTTAGCTTAGTGATGAGCTTTGAGGGCACTATGGTGTTGAACGCTGAGCTGTAGTCAATTAATAGCATTCTTACGTAAGTGTTCCTCTTGTCCAGGTAGGAAAGGGCAGTGTGGAGTGCAATAGAGATTGCATCATCTGTGGATCTGTTGTGGTGGCATGGAAATGTGAGTGGGTCTAGGGTTTCTGGGATGATGGTGTTGATGTGAGCCATGACCAGCCTTTCAAAGCACTTCATGGCTACAGACATGAGTGCTACGGGTCGGTAGTCATTTAGGCAGGTTACCTTAGTGTTCTTGGGCACAGGGACTATGGTGGTCTGCTTGAAACATGTAGGTATTACAGACTCGGCCAGGGACAGGTTGAAGATGTCAGTGAAGACACTTGCCAGTTGGTCAGCGCATGCTCTGAGTGCACGTCCTTGTAATCAAGACACTTGGTAATCAAGGCACTTTTAATGAGAAAATGAATGCAGTTTATCAAACAGATTTGTAGTGGAGACATTAGTTTGTTTAATAAAAACAAAAGGGGACTTTTCATTCTAATACTTTTTTTCTCATTGAGACTCTAGTATAAATCGCATCTGATCTCACCCTATTCTACATAAATACGACAGCGCGTTATAACCAATATACACTTACTAAATATACCTACACATACCTACACACTAACAAACACCTACTGTACACACCAAAATAGTTTAGTCAGGTTTGTCTGATTTATTACTTTTGACTTATCATAGCTGACTCATATTTACTCACAACAGCGTATTTATGTCCACCATGATGGATTTAACAACCATGAAGTCATTCTATAACTACAGTATAGGACTCAACGTAGTGGGGATGGGTAAACACTCCATGTTTAAAGTGTTTTTATTATCTGTGTGTACGTACCTGAGGGAGTGCAATCTGTATCACCTCACTCTTCCAGGATGAGGAGGGTCCAGAGGTGCTGCTGGTAAAGGAGGAGGGGTGTGAGGAGGGTCTGGGGAACACTGAGGGGACCATGGTCATGGAGGACAACCAGACTACACCTCCTCCTGAACCAACAGAGGAACCAGCAGAGCAGCACAGGACCACCACACACAATCAGTCTCACTGAGTTGAGCCCACTGTGAACTACTGTCTGAATGGTATTAGGTCAGGTCTTGATTAATTGTGTCTTAAGTGTGGGATCATGCCTTTGAATTATGAAACCATTAAAGAGTGTCAAGTAATCAAATAAACTAACATACACCTGTCAGCAACGGGTGTGGCTGAAATAGCCATATCCACTCATTTGAAGGGCCATGTAGTGTATTTTCTCACACTTTGGGCTGGATGTGTCAATGTGTAGTTCAACCATGCATAATCAATGAGCAGAATTACTGTCAACTCAATTAGCCACAAAATCCCCAATTTTGAAGCGACTGTTTTCTTGAAGTTTTGCCATTTTCCCCCACCTGGGCAAACCCCCTAGCAATTAAAGTTCTAGCGATGTACTTCAGCCCCTCGCAGCATTATCCAATGAGGTTGCAGGGCGGGCCCAACAGCTCAGTGGTCACAGCAGAGAAAGAGAGAGCAATGACGTGGAGCACATATCTGGACATATGTGACGTAGTACGCAATTTTCAGGGATCACTTTTGGCTCGTGAGTGCTAGTTTCAGAACTACTGGCAAGGTCATATGACATTGTGAACAGAATATGATCATTATAAGACATCATGTGCCTGTTGGGATGGAGTACTGTCTCATGCGGTCTCACTCTCTCAGGCCCCAGAGCCTTAGCATAGTATTTGAATAACTGAAGGAGTGGGATTATTTTGAATATTTTTTGTTTGTTTTTGTGGAATAATGTTATTTTCCGTTCCCCATAATGGAATGTAATTTTGTGCATTTGTTGTGCATTTTTTCACCCCCGTCCAGTTGGTGGCGGCAATACACCTTTTGCATGAAATTTGCCACAAAACCTCACCGAGAAGTAGTAAACGGAAGTAAGCGTTGACCATTTACAACTTTCACGTTAGCGTTTTTATTGTCGTTATTTAGACACTTATTAACAAAATGGAACTCTAAATATCACTAATTTAACTGCACAGCATCAAATACTTGTCCAAGGTAGTCTTTCATTCGCGTTGGAGACAGGACTTGGTTGATAGATGTTATCTAGGTAACGCTAGCTGCAAACGTTACCTAACAATGGCTAACTGTGTCGTTTTTCACACTCAAATAGCCTCCATTATGGAGGTGCTAGCGAATGCAGCCGTGGCAAATATCTGTAAACTCGTAGACGACGACTATGCAGTGTTTCGTTTGGAAATAACTCAAAGCCAGAAAGAAAACAGGACATTGCGGAGGAAACTACAGCTACTGGAACTGAAGCAGGCACGGGAGCGCGCAGAGAGGACAATGCGAGAGCGCGCACTCGCCAGTCGTCCCAGTAGTGTCAAGATCATTGACCGACATAGAGGAATGGCAAGAGGTACATTTTCCAAGGCCGAGGCTGCGGTGGCCGTCGCGGTTCATATAGCGCAGTGCCTGTCGCCCCGTTCCCCTCTGTGCATGTGTCTTTAGATGTGTTAACCACATATGCTTAACCAGCCGAGGCTGCGGTTTTTGGATACTATGCAATAATTCACCTGATTATCTTGCACAAAGACACAATAGGGTCATTCTACGTATTTTTTCCCCAAAATGAGCTTAACCGAAACCATTCTATTTAGAGCTCGATTCATTATGTTCCATGCATTACATTGTTTTAAGTGAGTAAATAATAGATAATGCAGTAAATCAATAATCTGTTTAGAATATGATATTGGGTTGTTCCATTTGATTTCAATCACTTTTTTTGACCACACCCCTTTTGATTTGAACGAAACTTTCTATACATATTTGCTCATGGTAGAAAGTAACTTTTTGGACCTGAATGCCAAAACATTTAGGAGATAGATGTGCTCAAAGTTGACCCGATTTGCATACCTCACCCTAATATGCGACATCCATGTCTTCATCACTGGAAAATATAAACGATAGAGTTTTATATGATTTCAAAACTTACAAACAGGGTTGTCAAAATATTTTATAATTTCTTAATGAAACATTTTTTTTAAATTAGAATGGACTTTTTGTTACCCATTAACGTAAATTATCTAAAAATGCGTAAAATGTGATACTTACTCAGACCAGTTAATTTCTGACTACTTCTATCATGGGCAAATATGTATAAAAGTTTAGTCCAAATTAAAGGGTGTTAGATTAAAATATGATTGAAATCAAATGGAACGACCCAATATCATATTCTAACTAAATTCTTGATTTACTGCATTTCCCATTATTTACTAATTGAAAACAATGTGATGCATGGAACATAATCAATCAATAGTATATCAAGAAGTTATGAAAAGGGTTACCTTACATCCTTGCCAATATACCATTAAGCATTGAAAGTAGCTAAACTAAACACCTCTTTTCCCCCAATCACTCTCTCAGGTGAAGGACATCTCACTGGAGGCCACAGGAGCTTTGTGAAGCCAGCGGGACACAATACATGGAGAGATGACCAGCCAATCACTGTTGATGAGGGGAGTGGAACCTCAACCCAGCATGTTATTATGATAGAGGTTAGTGTCATAGTGTGACATAAAAAATTACAGTTACTTTGTAAATCAAATGCCAGTTTATTTCAGGAAGGCTCCCCTCAGGTATTCACTTGCTTACATCTACATCCTTATGTATCTGCCAAAAGGGAGCTTGTGAGACTTCCCCACGACATTGTTATCCAATTCAACTCATATACCGGTAATAACCTCTCTTCCTGTGTCAGTCTGTAGATGCAGAGGCTGCAGGTCCTGGGGTCAAGCAGGAGAGGTCTGAAGGAGAGGAGGACCCACGGCACAGCAGAGACACCCAGACTCAAGCGGCTGTAGAGCCCCATGTAGCCACAAAGGACCCCACCACCGCCCCAGTGCCGCCCAGCACCCGACGCAGAATCACGGAGGTCAGTGGAACGCAGAACGCCGTCCTCAAGTCAGAGACAGACACGGATACTTTAACTGTAACACACAGGCTCTTACAGACAGGATCTGACCACAGATCAGACCCAGAGAGACTGGGGCTGAGGAGACTGGGCTGTCCTCCTGCTACCAGCTCAGAATACTTACCGGTATTTCACCAGAGCCAGAGGATGGTTAATTCCCGTGGAGATGTTGATGGTGACGCGTTAGACACTGGCGGTGATGATCCGTCTTGTTCTTACACTACAGAGATGGAACCTGGCAACATGCCCTTGGATTTAGAGACACAGACTGATCTGTCTAGAGGGGACTGGAACCGGTACAGTAGTAGTGTATACTCTGAAGGGTGCCTAGATAAGAAAGGGGAGGGTCTGGTCATAGATGAAGTGACTGTGAAAGTGGAGGGCGACGCTCCTCCCACATGGAATGCAGATAGTCACCTAGGAGACGGACACTCACAGGGCAGAGATTTCTTAGATTACAGGAAAAGCTTAGAGAAAAATCAAAATGTCACGACCCACTCCCCTTTACACACACTCAGGGATCATGAGCCAGTGTCCACGTTGATTGGACCTTCCGATTTACACGATTGCGTCCTTTTCGATCAGGTATTGAACTCAAAGGGCCAAAGGTCCAAGGCTCAGGGAGGTAGAGCAACATCAGGCAATAGTAAAGAGAAACGGTTCCTCTGCATATTCTGTAACAAGGGCTTCAGCTGCCTCCAGAAAGTTGAGATCCACCAGAGGGTCCACACAGGGGTGAAACCCTATAGCTGTAACCAGTGTCATATGCGCTTCGCTGAGGCTGGCAACCTGAAGAGGCACCAGAGGGTCCACACAGGGGAGAAACCCTTCGGCTGTACCCAGTGTCACATGCGCTTCACCCAGGCTGGTCACCTGAAGAGACACCAGAGGGTCCACACAGGGGAGAAATCCTACAGCTGACCCCATTGTGAGAAGAGATTCTGTTGCCAGCACCAGCTGAAGATGCACCTGAAGGGCCACATGGGCAAAAGGCCGTTCGCATTTTCAAACACTGCATTAAAGACAACGATGAATTTTCATTATTGTCAGCAAAAAATATAATTTGGGGGCCTCCCGAGTGGTGCAGCGGTCTAAGGCACTACAGACCCGGGTTCGATCCCAGGCTGTGTCACAACCGGCTGTGATCTGGAGTCCCATAGGGTGGCGCACAATTGGCACAGCATCGTCCGGGTTAGGGGAGGGTTTGGCCGGGGGGGCTTTACTTGGCTCATCGCGCTCTAGCCACTCCTTGTGGTGGGCCGGGCACCTGCAGGCTGACTTCGGTCATCAGTTGAACAGTGTTTCCTCCGACACATTGGTGCGGCTGGCTTCCGGGTTAAGTGGGCGGGTGTTAAGAAGCGCTATTTGGCGGGTCATGTTTTGGTGGGAAATACACCCAAATTGAGATGGTTTGGGATGAGTCGGACCGCAGAGTGAAGGAAAAGCAGCCAACAAGTGCTCAGCATATGTGGGAACTCCTTCAAGACTGTTGGAAAAGCATTCCAGGTGAAGCTGGTTGAGAGAATGCCAAGAGTGTGCAAAGCTGTCATCAAGGCAAAGGGTTGCTATTTGAAGAATCTCAAATACATAGTTTTGATGTCTTCACTATTATTCTACAATGTAGAAAATAGTAAAACAATTAAGAAAAACCCTTGAATGAGTAGGTGTTCTAAAACTTTTGACCGGTAGTGTATATAATTTGGAATAACGAGAGTAACAGATTTCAGTGTTGAATGTTCCTGGGTAGAATATTGCATCCAGACATTGTGTGATATACACCAAGTGTACAAAACATTAAGGACACCTGCTCCATGACATAGACTGACCAGGTGAAAGCTATGATCCCTTATTGATATCACTGTTTAAATCCACTTCAATCATTCTAGATGAAGGGGAGGAGACAGGTTAAAGAAGGATTTTTAAGCCTTGAGAAAATTCAGATATGGATTGTGTATTTGTGCCATTCAGAGGGTGAATGGGCAAGACAAAATATATAAGTGCCTTTGAAAGGGGTATGGTAGTAGGTGCCAGGCGCACCGGTTTGTGTCAAGAACTGCAACGCTGCTGGATTTTTCATGCTCAACAGTTTTCCATGTGCATCAAGAATGGTCCACCACCAAAAGGACATTCAGCCAACTTGAAATGACTGTGGGAAGAATTGGAGTCAACATGCATCCCTGTGGAACGCTTTCGACACCTTGTAGAGTCCATTCCCCAACAAATTGAGGCTGATCTGAGGGCAAAAGGCGGGGGTGCAACTCAATATTAGGAAGGTGTCAATGTTTTGTACACTCAGTGTATGAGGCATATATGAGCCTAAAATGTATATATTGTGTTTGATTCTAACATGTTTTGACTCAGGGGTTGAATACCTATCTAATCAAGTGTTTTATTTTTCATATTATTATTTTTTACAAATGTTAGAATTTTTCTTCCACTTTGACATTAGACTATTTTGTGTAGATCATTGACCATTTTTTAAAAACAATTAAATCCATTTGAATCCCACTTTGTAACACAACTAAATATGGAAAAAGTAAAGGGGTGTGAATACTTTCTGAAGGCACTACTTCATTTCTATAAGGTGATATATTGTATTTGTACTGTGTAGGCTATATGATGTTCACAAATGCCTATTTCATTACTTCCATTAACCTACTTAATTGTTTTACCAAGACACTTTAAATTAGAAAATTAATGCTGTTTATCAAGCAGATTTGTAGTTGAGACATGTGCATGTGTGGTTTTCATATGGTGTATTTAAAATGTGTTTGTTTAATAAAAACAAAATGGGACTTTTCAGACTCTCTTTAGGATAAATCGCATCTGATCTCACCCTATTCTGCATAAACACAACAGTTATAACCAATATACACTTACTACACATACCCACACACTAACAAACACCTACTGTTCACATCAAAATAGTTTAGTCAGGATTGTCTGATGATGACTTTTGACTTATCATAGTTGACTTATTTTTACCCACAACATCATATTTATGTCCACCATGATGGGTTTAACAACAATGAAGTAATTCTGTAACTACAGTATAGGACTCAAACGTAGTTGGGATGGGTAAACACTCCATGTTGAAAGTGTGTTTATTATCTGTGTGTGTACATACCTGAGGGAGTGTATGTCTGTGTCGCCTGTCTCTTCCAGGAGGAGGAGGTAAATCGCTGGTGAAGGAGTCAACCAGACTACACCTCCTCCCGAACCAGCTGAGCAGCACAGGGCCACCACACACAATCAGTCTCACTGAGGTGAGCCCACTGTGAACTACTGTCTGAATAGTATTAGGTCAGGTCTTGATTAAATTTGTCTTAAGTGTGGTATCATGCCTTTGAATGATGAAACCATTAAAGAGTGTCAAGTAATCAAATCAATGAACATGTTTGCATAGTACTCATAGCAATCCCTCATTGCCCAATCAGAAGATGCAGGGTGCTCATATCAGATGTCTTGATCCAACATCCTCTCACTCTGTATCGCTTACAGTCAGTAGACATGGAGGATGGAAAGCCTGATCTGCTGCTGGTCAAAGAGGAGACAATAGAAGACGGATCAGAGAGCATTGATCTGCTGAGTGGACTAAAGATGGGGGAGCAAGGTAAGGGAGAAATACATATACAGAACATAATAGATATACTTCAATGGGAATAGTGATTCACCTACATAAAATGAAATCATTACAACGTATGTTTTCATACTAAAACAAACAATGTATGAACTTGACCAGGTAATTGACCAAAAAACTCCATATGTAGAGTTTTCTCTGCCATGTTTGTAAAGTCTATTTTGTAACCTCTTCCTGCAGGTGGTTGGCTGGAGGATGACAGAGGAGACTGGGCGGCCAGCTTGGATTCCCAGACCCAGACCAGTGCAGCCAAGGGTCCAGGGGACAACATCACTGATCAGGCCAGGACCAGAGGCGACATAGTGGAGGTCAGTGGATGGGACAGCGTCCTCAACTCTGGGCTGGGGAACAACACTGTTAACCACTACCAGAAACAGACAGTCGAACACAAAACAACAACCAAACTTAGTCTCCATGACAACAGACTGGCTAAGACCAGGGCAAGGCGTAGATTTGGTCTGCGGGGACGGGGACGTGTCCGTATGCGGCGGGAGAGAACAGACACAGACTCGGCTAGCGATGCTCCGTCCTGCTCCTGTAGTTGTGATTCAGAGAGACTGATGGCGCCTCAGGTTAACCCCCTAACAGATGCTGCGTTCAGCCTGCCTTCTATAGGATCTATCAACTGGAACATGGACCCTGCGACAACACAGACACTCGCTGGCCTTCATCCTCCTCACACTCTCCTAATGTTAAACCAGACCTCAGACAATGCTAGTGCCTCAACACTAAATGGCTACACAAACCCATTAACAAATGACAGTAGTAGAGACGAAATCTGTAAAGATGGCAGCGCCAAAGATAAGCACTTCCCATGTTAGTTCTGTGGGAAAGCTTTCAGTTTTCCAAAACAGGTGGAGAGCCACCAGAGGATGCACAGGGGGGAGAAGCTGTTCAGCTGCCACCTATGCCGGGGCAGTTTCTCCCACTCATCCATTCTGAAGAGGCATCAGAGGGTCCACACGGGAGAAACCCTACAGCTGCCCCGGTTCTCCTGCCAGCACGAGCTGAAGATGCACCTGAAGGTCCCCACGGGAGACAGGCCGTTCCTGTACGCACTGCGGGAAGAGGTTCTCAGAGAGGAGCTACCTCAGGATACACCAGCAGAAAATGCACATGTATAGGGAACTGGATGAGGTGAACTGAGGAAAGAATGAGTATGATGAGGCAGAGTAGATGATATGCTAAAATGACAAAAAAAAAAAAATTGTGATCGTTGGTGTGATGATGTCTGTAAAAATGCTTCACTGATGAAAAGTGTCATGTTTACCTGACATAAAGTAGTGAAGGTGTGTGTAATATAATTTTGAACCTTTTCCAGAGTATTCTCAAATGAATTTGACCCAAGTGAGTTTAATCAAAGTGAGGGTACCAGATTTACAGAAAAGGTAAAGTGTTACCATAGTGAGAAAAGTTATTCTACTTGTCATGTATCGTTTTGTGCAATAAATGTACTGTACTTCACGTTACGAGTGTATGACCATTTTGTTGAAGTTAAAAACAAAACTGACACTGTGCTGACTGACTTTTTTACATTTTCATTTCAGGGACTGAGTTTCCCTTATCTCAGACGAACCAAAACATCAACACAATGGCTCCATATTGTTAGGTACTTGAATCACAGTGTTAGAGATGGGCTTGACTGTGGTTAACATTTTATAATATCATGTCATGTTTCTGTGTGTACAGCAAAGAGTTTCTTATATAAACCTTCATGCTTTTCTGTACAATCGTTGTTTGCAGTCTGCAGTCCATGAAGACCTGCTGATATCCAGTGTAATTTTATTTTTTATTTTTATTTGCTTAGTAGTACAGAATTAAAGGCGCTGCATGGTCAATCCGATATCTGCATTGGCCGTGCATCATTTACGGTGATACGGCCTCTGCAGAAGTCAGGGCATTCATGTCTTCCCAGAGCTGTTGTCAAGGACGTGAGTTTGTGCTTATACAGGACCTCCCGCCCCCACCTACCGTCAACCAATCATGTCAATGCGGCGCTATATGGAGCTTTACGGAGCCCTCCGCATAGTTACAAAATTTGGGAGGCACACAGCGATGCGGTACGGAGCTCAAGTTGGCCTCTGCTTGCCTTCGGAGGCTCCGCAATTGCATCACACCCTCCAAAAGGCGTCTCCGACCACATTTTTGGATCAAGCATAAATTGGCTTTTACTGGTGGGAGAGAGCTTACCTCTGAGGTGGCTGGTCACAAACCCTGCCCCCGGATCAGTACCATGGATCAGGAGCCATTGATATTCCTCCCAAGTCGGAACCAGTCTCACTGACGGCAGATTTTGGTCGGAGTAAACCATCTTGCTTTCTCTTCAGTGTAAAATGAAGTAGATCACGTTTAAACTTCAAAGTTGGAGAGACGGTACATGAGGGCAACACCAGAGTGCTCAAGGATAAGCTTGGCTAGGAGAGAGGTGGCGCGCGTTTCGAATAGCAAACAATCAAACTTTACTCGGTGTGGCGGCGGTTCGGCACGGCTGTGCTGTGACCAGAGATGGCAGGAGATAGTTATGGAGGAGAAACCGATGCTAGTATGGAGCATAGTGGTGCAAGGAAAGGAGGGAGAGGGAAAAAGAAAGAAAGCAGGAAGTAATACCGGTAGTAGGGGTTTGAAGGGGAGCGAGAGGTCTATGGAAACAGAGATAATTAAGAAAAGGAAGCTTGAGGCCAGCAACGTAGTTTAACGCCAGCGGCAGTTCGGCGGTAGAGAGTGGCGAGGAGGAAGGGCAAGCTACGCCGCGAGAAGATCAATCAGGTGAGGAGCAAAAAGTGACTGAAGTTTGGGGAGGAAGGGGGAGTTAGAACTATGAATCTGATTAGGTTGACGTCTGTGATTAAATATATGATTGGGGAAGTTGTAAATGCTGAAGTGCTAAGAGATGGGAGCTTGTTGGTGTTCTGTAAGGCCACGGTGCAGAGGGGAAAAGCCCTCAAAGTGAAGCAAATGGGGAGGTATAAAGTGTTGTCCAGCAGCATGCCTGACCAAGCAGTGGGCTAATGGGGTGATAACAGGAGTGCCGGCAAGTATTAGCATTGGAGGTCAGTGAAAACCTGAGAGGAGGCGTTCTAGTGAAAGCTCAAAGACTCCAAAAAACATGGGATGGAGTGAAGGTAGACAGCCAGTCTATTCTGTTACACTTCGAAGACTGGGTACTGCCAAATAAAGTAACCATAGGATATGAGTTATTACGTGAGGGCCTAAGTACCGAAGCCTTTATTAAGATGAAATAACTGCCAGAGGTTTGGGCATGTGGCAGCAGCCTGTAAGGAGAAAAAGAGGTGTGTCAGGTGTGGAGGGGAGCGTGAGTATGGGAAGTATGGGGATGGCGTACAACCAAAGTTCTGCAGCTGTGGGGGTGCTCACAGTGTGGCGTATGGTGGGTGTGAAGCAATGAAACAAGCAGTGGAG
Organism: Coregonus lavaretus; assembly: GCF_964263955.1. NCBI lineage: Eukaryota > Metazoa > Chordata > Actinopteri > Salmoniformes > Salmonidae > Coregonus > Coregonus lavaretus. Next base: position 700,735 of record NW_028167177.1, on the reverse strand, counting down.
GTGCAACAAGTGAGAGTGGAGAGAAGGGTGTCATGCTGAGGCAGTGAGGATGGTCCAGGCCCAGGGAATCTCAGGTTCGAGGGAGAAAAAGGTTAAGAGCACCTAGACCGGGGACCTCGGGGCAGGTGGGTGGAGACATGGTATATGTAAACAAGAGAAAACTGGTGATATTCATAGCAGAAGCAATAAATAGCACCGGTAAAGTGGAGTCTAAAACAGAGAGGATACAGCTAATAGTGAAAGCAGCTGGGAGACATCTGGATATGACAGGGCTGACATGGGAAGAGGTTCAAGATGACCTCAATCAGCCGAGGCAGGAGTCATGTATTACTGGATCTCCCTCATGAAAAATGACTACTGAATTACTACACAAAACCTACTCGAGCAGTAGTGACTATGTAGAGACTTGTAGGGATTGTATAGTGAATGTGTAGTTTATGCACAACTCAAGATACACAAGTAGAGTTTTGCCGCGTTCAGTAGGAAAACAGTAGTGTTTCTTGTAGTAATCAGGTAGATTTTTACTACTTGATGTTGGTAGTAAATACAGTGCCTTCAGAAAGTATTCCACAATTTGTTGTATTACAGCCTGAATTCAAAATGGATTACAATTTTTTTTTTATCTCACCCATCTACACACAATACACCATAATGACAAAGTGAAATCATGTTTTTAGAACTTTTTGCAAATGTATTGAAAATGTTTAATTTACGTAAGTATTCACATCCCTGAGTCAATACTTTGTATAAGCACCTTTGGCAGCGATTACAGCTGTGGGTCTTTTGGGGTAAGTCTCTTTTTGGGACAGGGACAGATGGAAATGGCCAAGTGATGGAAAGTCTCAGAGAAGTGAAAGAGCTGGTGTGCCTGAATGATGGATGAGGGACCAGGATTGATGCAGTCACATGAAATGAGTCTGTCTAGGTAGGTGGGTGTTGGAATGGAATGGAAAAATGAGATCAGTTCCAAGAGTTGAGTGAGCAGGTGATGGCTCGGGTGGATATGAGAGGGGATGTGGATAGCGTGAATAACTGCATGAGAGCAGCATAAGTGGGGGCAACTACTGAGGCTATACCTCAGAGATTAGGGAGGAGGGCGAGGAAAGCAGTCCCATGGTGGACAGAGGAGTGTAGGGCAGCTGTGAGGAGTAGGAACAGGGCATTCAGAGTACTGAAAAGGACCCATAGTATAAGCAGGCCCAGGCCCTGGTGAGAACTATACGTCAGGCAAAAAGGGTATGTTGGCATTGTTTCTGTGATACCATTGGGAGGGCGACACCCGTGGGAGAAGTGTGTGGGATGATCAAGAGGATGAGTGGGGTCAGAAGGGAGTGGGATTATCCAGTGTTGACGAGTGGGGAGGATATGGTAGTAACAGATGAGGAGAAGGCAGAGAGGATGGCCAAAGCATTTGTCCAAGTGCATAGCTCAGCTAATATGTCAGAGGGGGGAGAGAGAACGAGAGAGGAGCAACCTGGAGTTCTGGACAGGAGAGAGGTTGTAAATGATGCGTTGAATGCACCATTTACCATGGCAGAGATGAAGAAAGCAATAGGCAAGTCTCAGTTAACTTCACCTGGGAAAGATGAGGTGTGCTGTCATATTGGCCCATCTCAGCGATGAGGCGCTGGATAATGTATTGGGCCTGTGCAACAGAGTGTGGGAGGAAGGGAAACTACCGGCCAGCTGGAAGGAGGCAGTAGTGGTGCCAATACGGAAGCCCAATGAGGCCAACAAGCTATCGGCCAATAGCCCTAACATTTCATGTACAGTGCATTCGGAAAGTACTCAGACCAGACCCCTTGACTTTTTCCGCATTTCATTACAGCCTTATTATTTTCTTCATCAATCTACACACAATACCCCATAATGACAAAGCAAAAACAGGTTTATAGATATTTTTGCAAATGTATTACAAATAAAAAACGGAAATACCTTATTTACATAAGTATTCAGACACTTTGCTATGATACTCGAAATTGAGCTCAGGTGAATCCTGTTTCCATTGATCATCCTTGATGTTTCTACAACTTGATTGGAGTCCATCTGTGGTAAATTCAATTGATTGGACTTGATTTGGAAAGTCACACACCTGTCTATACAGTGGGGAGAACAAGTATTTGATACACTGCCGATTTTGCAGGTTTTCCTACTTACAAAGCATGTAGAGGTCTGTAATTTTTAAAAAAATCCTGAAAATCACATTGTATGATTTTTAAGTAATTAATTTGCATTTTAGTATTTGATACATCAGAAAAGCAGAACTTAATATTTGGTACAGAAACCTTTGTTTGCAATTACAGAGATCATACGTTTCCTGTAGGTCTTGACCAGGTTTGCACACACTGCAGCAGGGATTTTGGCCCACTCCTCCATACAGACCTTCTCCAGATCCTTCAGGTTTCGGGGCTGTCGCTGGGCAATACGGACTTTCAGCTCCCTCCAAAGATGTTCTATTGGGTTCAGGTCTGGAGACTGGCTAGGCCACTCCAGGACCTTGAGATGCTTCTTACGGAGCCACTCCTTAGTTGCCCTGGCTGTGTGTGTCGGGTCGTTGTCACATTTACATTTACGTCATTTAGCAGACGCTCTTATCCAGAGCGACTTACAAATTGGTGCATTCACCCTATAACCAGTGGGATAACCACTTTACAATAAAAAAAAAAAAAGGGGGGGGGGGGGGGGGGGGGGGGTAGAAGGATTACTTTATCCTATCCCAGGTATTCCTTAAAGAGGTGGGGTTTCAAATGTCTCCGGAAGGTGGTGAGTGACTCCGCTGTCCTGGCGTCGTGAGGGAGCTTGTTCCACCATTGGGGTGCCAGAGCAGCGAACAGTTTTGACTGGGGTGCCAGAGCAGCGAACAGTTGTCATGCTGGAAGACCCAGCCACGACCCATCTTCAATGCTCTTACTGAGGGAAGGAGGTTGTTGGCCAAGATCTCGCGATACATGGCCACATCCATCCTCCCCTCAATACGGTGCAGTCGTCCTGTCCCCTTTGCAGAAAAGCATCCCCAAAGAATGATGTTTCCACCTCCATGCTTCACGGTTGGGATGGTGTTCACTCATCCTTCTTCTTCCTCCAAACACGGCGAGTGGAGTTTAGACCAAAAAGCTATATTTTTGTCTCATCAGACCACATGACCTTCTCCCATTCCTCCTCTGGATCATCCAGATGGTCATTGGCAAACTTCAGACGGGCCTGGACATGCGCTGGCTTGAGCAGGGGGACCTTGCGTGCGCTGCAGGATTTTAATCCATGACGGCGTAGTGTGTTACTAATGGTTTTCTTTGAGACTGTGGTCCCAGCTCTCTTCAGGTCATTGACCAGGTCCTGCCGTGTAGTTCTGGGCTGATCCCTCACCTTCCTCATGATCATTGATGCCCCACGAGGTGAGATCTTGCATGGAGCCCCAAACCGAGGGTGATTGACCGTCATCTTGAACTTCTTCCATTTTCTAATAATTGCGCCAACAGTTGTTGCCTTCTCACCAAGCTGCTTGCCTATTGTCCTTTAACCCATCCCAGCCTTGTGCAGGTCTACAATTTTATCCCTGATGTCCTTACACAGCTCTCTGGTCTTGGCCATTGTGGAGAGGTTGGAGTCTGTTTGATTGAGTGTGTGGACAGGTGTCTTTTATACAGGTAACGAGTTCAAACAGGTGCAGTTAATACAGGTAATGAGTGGAGAACAGGAGGGCTTCTTAAAGAAAAACTAACAGGTCTGTGAGAGCCGGAATTCTTACTGGTCGGTAGGTGATCAAATACTTATGTCATGCAATAAAATGCAAATTAATTACTTGATGAAAACCTGCTCCAGAGCGCTCAGGACCTCATACTGGGGCGAAGGTTCACCTTCCAACAGGACAACAACCCTAAGCACACAGCCAAGACAACGCAGGAGCGGTTTCGGGACAAGTCTCTGAATGTCCTTGAGTGGCCCAGCCAGAGCCCGGACTTGAACCCGATCTAACATCTCTGGAGAGACCTGAAAATTGCTGTGCAGCGACGCTCCCCATCCTACCTGATAGAGCTTGAGAGAATCTGCAGAGAAGAATGGATGAAACTCCCCAAATATAGATGTGCCAAGCTTGTAGCGTCATACCCAAGAAGACTCGAGGCTATAATCACTGCCAAAGGTGCTTCAACAAAGTACTGAGAAAAGGGTCTGAATACTTATGTAAATGTGATATTTCAGTATTTTTTTTGATAAATTAGCAACAATTTCTAAAAACCTGTTTTTGCTTTGTCATTATGGGGTATTGTGTAGATTGATGAGGGGAAAAAACGACTTAATCAATTTTAGAATAAGGCTGTAACATAACAAAATGTGGAAAAAGTAAAAGGGTCTGAATACTTTCCGAATGCACTGTATGTAAGATTATGGAACACATGATTACGGAGGGACTAACTTAGTCCTGGAGGGCAGGGGGTTAATATCGCCACATCAGAGTGGGTTCAGGAAGGGAAACTATCGACCAGTGCTCTGCTTAGAAGCAGAGGTCAGGAAGGCCCAGGTCAACAAGGAGATGGTTGTGGCTGTCTTCTTTGATGTGGAAGGTGTATGATATGATGTGGAAGGAGGGGTTACTAATCAAGCTTGACCTTATGGGTGTAGGAAGTAGAACGTTCAACTGTTTGGAAGGTCTATCCAGGTGAGGGTGGGGAAATCTCTATCAGGCAGCTATTTGGTGGATAACGGTACACCGCAGGGTAGCGTGATTAGTCCTCTTTTGTTTTCAATTAAGATCAATGATGTTTACTCTCAGGTACGGACGGATATTGGAAGGTCTTTATGTGCAGATGATGGGGCTTAATGGAAGAAGGTAAGAAATGTACCATACACAGTCAGGATGTACAGGAAGCAGTCGATGAGGCGGAGAGGTGGTCATTAAAGTAGGGATTCAGATTCTCTGTAGAGAAGTCAGACAGTGTTCTTTACCAGGAGGAAGGTGGGAGATGAAGTACGCTTGAGGTTGTATGGGAGAAACTTGGAGAGGGTGGGGGCCTTCAGGTTCCTAGGGGTGTACTTCGACACTAGGCTGACAAGGGCAGAACACATTGAGAGAGTGGTGGGAAAATGTAAGAAGGTTCTGAATGTGATGCGCTGTCTGACAGGGATGGAGTGGGGGGCTGGGCGTTCCTCACCGAGGACCATGATTGTAGCGCTGATTCAATCTGCGATAGATTTTGGCAGTATAGCGTATGGTTCAGCAGCCAGGATATCACTGGAAAGATTAGATGTCATACAGGCACAAGGACTCAGAATATGAAGCCGGAAAGAGTTGTAGTTTGCGCTGACTCATGTCATCAGTATTGATAAGTCTGCAGTACTTTAGCTCACGCAGCACCAGACAAGACCTGCTGTATGAGGAACTACAAACCCATGGCCAAGTGAGACAGATGGGTATACAGACGAGATTTACTTGGGTTCCAGACCATGTGGGGGTGGAGGGGGACGAGGCAGCTGATGTACTGGCTAAACAGGCCCTTAGCAGTTGGGAGGTGGACATTAAAGTTTCAATGAGCAAGGCAGAGGCAAACGGCCTGATATGGACAGTGGTTGTGCAGAGATAGCAGGAGCAGTGGAACAGAGACACTAAGGGGAGGCATCGCTTCCATATACAGAGAAAAAAATAAAATCAAAGTTTATTTGTCACATGCTTTGTAAAGAACAGGTGTAGACTAACAATGAAATGCTTACTTATGGGTTATTTTCCAACAAAGCAGAGTTAAAGAAGGGTCAATGCAGGTAGTAAGGGTAGCCATTTCATTAGCTATTTAGCCGTCTTGTGGCTTGGGGAGAATAAGCTGTTCAGGGTCTTGTTGGTCCCAGACTTGGTGCACTGGTACCGCTTGCCGTGCGGTAGCAGAGAGAACAGTCTATGGCTTGGGTGGCTGGAGTCTGACCATGTTTTGGGCCTTCCTCTGACACCGCCTGGTATAGAGCTCCTGGATGGCAGGGCCGTACTCACCACCCTCTGTAGCGCCTTGCAGTCGGGTGCCTTGCAGTTGCCGTTCCAAGCAGTGATGCAGCCAGTCAAGATGCTCTCAAAAAGTCGGGGATGGGAGGACGGCAGCATGAGAAAGATGAGAGGAGGCCACCTTAACTAGACATAGGTTGGGACACTGCCGGCTGAATAAGTAATTACATATCATAGGAAAAAATCCACCAGGAAGGTGTGATTATTGCCAGGAAATAGAAACAGTAGAACATGTGTTGATATGTGGTGGCAGTGTGAGAGAGAGATTGAGAATATGTATGAGAGAGAATGCGACACAGGAATTAAGTGTAATGAGTTCATTGAGTAGAACATGAACAGATACAGTATCAATTTTTTTATTTTATTTTCTAAGATAAACGGGGCTGGCAGGCAAGATTGAGTTCCTCCCGGTCTCTGGCCCACACTCCACTCCAGCACAGTGGTAGGTGGCGGTAATGCACTAATAATGTTGGATGCCAACCGCCCAAAAATACCACAGAAGAAGTCAACGGACGCGAACACTGACCAAGAACAATTTCCACTTTAGCGTCTTTATTGTTGTAGTTAGACGTTTATTAAACACCCGGAACTCAAAATATGCCTACTTTTAGTGCACAGCATCACATACTTACCTCACGTAGTCTTTAATTCGCGTTGGAGACAGGACTTGGTTGATATACCTATGTTATCTAGGTAACGCTAGCTAGCTGCTAACGTTAGCTAACAATGGCTAACTGTATGGTTTTTCACACTCAAATAGCCTCAATCATGGAGGTGCTAGCAAATGCAGCCGTGGCAGAGATCTGTAAACTAGTAGATGACGACTATGCAGTGTGTCGTTTGGAAATTTCTCAAAGCCAGAAAGAAAACAGGGGTTTGCGCAGGAAACTACAGCTACTGGAACTGAAGGTGGCACGGGAGCGCGCAGAGAGGACAATACGAGAGCGCGTCGTTGCCAGTCGTCCTAGTAATGTCAAGATACTTGACCGATACAGAGGAATGGCAAGAGGTACAGTTTGCAGAAGGCTGAGGGGCTTGGCGCACTGTTCACCTCTGCGCATTTGTACATATGTGTTATCCAGAATGATGTCTTGGTCAGTGTTTGGCTAGTGTGCAATACTTCCCCTGATTACTTCCCTATCTTGCACACTTTTTTGAATTTATTTTACCTTTATTTTACCAGGCAGGTCAATTAAGAACAAATTCTTCTTGCACAAAGACACTATCATATTCTAACCAGATTCTTGATTTACTGAATTTCCTATTGTCATACTCAATTAAAACCATGTGATGCATGGAACATAATCAATCAATCAATAAATAGCATATAAAGAAGTTATGACAAGTGCTACCTTACATCCTTGCCAATTGTAGACAGTTTCAATAGTGTACAATATAGCATTGAGCACTTACAGTACGTAACTTAACCACTCCTTTCCCCCCTGTCACTCCCTCAGGTGAAGGACATCTCACTGGAGGCCACAGGAACTTTGTGAAGCCAGCGGGACACAACGCGTGGAGAGATGACCAACCCATAGTTATAGATGAGGGGAGTGGAACCTCAACCCAGCATGTTATCGTGATAGAGGTTAGTGTCGTAGTGTAACATAATAAATTACGTGTCCCGTTTTATTTCAGAAACTCTCCCCTCAGCCATTCATTTACATCCTTATTTATCAGCCATAGGGAGCTTGTGAGACTTAAATTTACATTTTAGTCATTTAGCAGATGCTCTTATCCAGAGCGACTTACAGGAGCAATTAGGGTTAAGTACCTTGCTCAAGGGCACATCGACAGATTTTTCACCTAGTCGGCTCGGGGATTAGAATCAGCGACATTTCAATTACTGGCACAACGCTCTTAACCACTAAGCTACTTGCCGCCCTCAGACTTCCCTACGACATTGTTATCCCAACCTATTATGTACCGATAATAACCTCCTCTCTTCTTGTGTCAGTCTGCAGAGGCTGCAGGTCCTGGAATATCGTCACTAGTCAAGCAGGAGAGGGTTGAAGGAGAGGACCAACGACACAACGACATCCAGACTGGAGTGCCCCCTGTAGCCACGGAGGACCGCGCCGCCACGCCCCAGCCCAGGAACTGCTGCAGCATCACGGAGGTCAGTAGAACGCCGAACTCCGTCCTCAAGTCAGAGACAGACACAGAAACTTTAACTGTAACACAAAGGCTCTTGCACACAGGATCTGACCACAGACAAATCCAAATGTCGCGACCCACTCCCCTTAACACACGCTAAGGGATCGCAACCCAGTGTCCACATTGGAGTGTGTCTGTGTAATCTGTATCACCTGTCTCTTCCAGGAGGAGGAGGGTCCAGAGGTGCTGCTGGTCAAGGAGGAGGGGTGTGAGGAGGGTCTGGAGAACCCTGAGGGGAACACGGTCATGGAGGAGGACAACCAGACTACACCTCCTCTTGAACCCACAGAGGAACCAGCTGAGCACAGGACCACACACAGTCTCACTGAGGTGAGCCCACTGTGAACTACTGTCTGAGTGGTATTAGGTCAGGGCTCGTATCCACAAAGCCTCTCAGAGTATCAGTGATGATCTAGGATATAATCTTATTCATTATTATCTAAAAGGCAAAACTGATCCTAGATCAGCACTCCTACTCTGAGACTCTTTGTGGATACTGACCCAGGTCTTGATTTGTTTTGTCTTAAGTGTGGGACCATGCCTTTTGAATTATCAAACCATTAAAGAGTGTCAATTAATCAGATTAACTAACATGTTTACATAGTACTCATAGCAATCCCTCTTTGCCTAATCACAAGATGCTCCATAGCAGGGTGCTCATATCAGATATCTTGATCTAACATCCTCTCACTCTGTATCTCTTACAGTCAGTAGACATGGAGGATGGGAAGCCTGATCTGCTGCTGGTCAAAGAGGAGACAATAGAGGACGGACCAGAGAGCATTGACTTGCTGAGTGGACTAAAGATGGGGGAGCAAGGTAAGGGAGAAATACATATAGTCTACATACAGTAATAGATCTTCAATGGAAATAGTGATGCACCTGGCTATTATTAGGGGTACACAGCAAATCTCTGAAATCTATTGTTATTCTCTGAATTATTTTTATACATTTTTCTTGACATGGTCAAATAACTCTAGTATAGATTGGTAACTTTTTTTCTAATTTGGCACACAAAAACTAGAGGCCATGAGTAACTTGGTCATAAAGAATGGCACCGATTGGCCTATAGATGGCGCTGTTAACAGCAGTCTCACTTAAACCTTCATTTCCGTTGTCCCTAGAGACTTGACATTTTGTATGTAGGAGTCTTTCCTCATGCTGAACAAATTTGCCTCAAAGACCCATAAATTCCATCAGGATAGATTTAACTCCATCTTGGAAATGTTGGAAAAACTTATTTTCATGAACCATATGTCCAAATAACACCAGTATGTAGGCCCATGGTACATCTCTTAACTTAGTTTGAGAAAAGCTAAGGGATTGGTTACGAGATGGCTGTTATTAATCCTTTGTATATCCACAACACAATGGCCTATCAATCTGAAAATGTTTAGTGTCATCAAAGACATCACCGTGATTAACCATGTTTGGCATTGATATCTTAAAAAAGAAGGAAACTATTAAGAATTTACTTTTGACTATGTAACGCTAATGCTTAAAATAAATGTTAAAAATCGTCTCATGGACTAAAGGTCAGATTCACTCCAAATTTGGTCTGTGGACTCATCACAATAGTCCCTAAAGAGTTTGAGAAAATAACTTATTGTCCTGTTGGTAGGTGAACCGTCGCCCCAGTCTGAGGTCCTGAGCGCTTTGGAGCAGGTTTTCATCAAGGATCTCTCTGTACTTTGCTCCGTTCATCTTTCCCTTGATCCTGACTAGTCTCCCAGTTCCTGCCGCTGAAAAACAACCCCACAGCATGATGCTGTCACCAATGCTTCACCGTAGGGATGGTGCCAGGTTTCCTCCAGACGTGACGCTTGGCATTCAGGCCAAAAAGTTCAATCTTGGTTTCATCAGACCAGAGAATCTTGTTTCTCATTGTCTGAGAGTCCTTTAGGCAAACTCCAAGCGGGCTGTCATGTGCCTTTTACTGAGGAGTGGCTTCGTCTGGCCACTCTACCATTAAGGCCTGATTGGTGGAGTGCTGCAGAGATGGTTTTCCTTCTGGATGGTTCTCCCATCTCCACAGAGGAACTCTGGAGCACTGTCAGAGGGACCATCAGGTTCTTGGTCACCTCCCTGACCAAGGCCCTTCTCCCCCGATGCTCAGTTTGGCCGGGCGGCCAGCTCTGGGAAGTGTCCTGGTGGTTCCAAACTTCTTCCATTTAAGAATGATGGAAGCCACTACGTTCTTGGGGACCTTCAAATGCTGCAGAAATGTGTTGGTACCCTTCCCCAGATCTGTGCGTCAACACAATCCTGTCTCGGACCTCATGGCTTGTTTTTTGCTCTGACATGCACTGTCAACTGTGGGACCTTATATGGACAGGTGTGTGCCATTCCAAATCATGTCCAATCAATTGAATTTACCACCGGTGGACTCCAATCAAGTTGTAGAAACATCTCAAGGATGATCAATGGAAACAGGATGCACCTGAGCTCAATTTCGAGTTTCATAAAAAAGGGTCCGAATAGTTACGTAAATAAGGTTTTTCATTTGTTATAAATTTGCTAACATTTCTAAAAACCAGTTTTCGCTTTGTCATTATGGGGTATTGTGTGTAGATGGATGATATTTTAATTTAATTTTTTTAATCAATTTTAGAATCAAATCAAATATTTTTATTTGCCACATGCGCCGAATACAACAGGTGTAGACCTTACAGTTAAATGCTTACTTACAAGCCCTTAACCAACAATGCAGTTAAGAAAAAAAGTGTAAAGTAAAAAAATAATTATAGAGCAGCAGTAAAATAAAATAACAGTAGGGAGGCTATATACAGGGGGTACCGGTACAGAGTCAATGTGCGGGGGCACAGGTTAGTCAAGGGGTCTGAATACTTTCCGAATGCACTGTACATAACAAGATAAAAACTGCTGATGCACAACGAAATTTCGAAATTGCACCTTGTGTATTCTACTATTCTAACTCACAACAGTAAGTTGAGACCCCTTCAAAAAGGGCCACGGGCCGCCAGTTGCCCATCCCTGCTATAGATGCACGTTAGCACAAATGCCAATGCTGAAAAATACTTTTAAAATCTTCTAATGAACCATAAGTCATATTGACTCCAGATTTGGTATATAGACTCAATGAATTAGCCTCTAATGAATTTGATAACGATTAGTTGCTGCATTCAAGGTCAGCCACGCTACATCACTAGATGGAACCATATTACACCAGGGCCATAGGAACTGAACTGATGGCCATGAAATTTGGTATGAAACCTTAGAAGCTGTGTGCATATAAAGTCACTGCAACCTTAAAATAGCTGCACCAGACCAGTTGGTGGCACCAGTGGCACAATATATTCACATCCTATAAGAATTGAACCATGTCTAATTTTCACCTCGTTGCCTCTGGACAAATTGGCTTGAGAATCTGGAGAATCCCAATCCTAATGGTGTACGCACATACCTGTAGTGTATTCCAATTTGCATATTACAATCAATACAATTCCTAAACCTTACAAAATTCACACCATAACACAGGTAACTACACGATGGACACGCTTAAAGGGATGCACAAGGAGTCAAGAACAAAACAGTTAAGAGAACAATTCTAAAACTACAAATCATATTCAAACCATATTTGGTACGTAGACTTAAAAAATTCATCTCTAATGAGGTTTAACAAAATAAAGTCCCAGTATTCAAAGATGACCGCAATATACCAATACACTAATGCTGAAAACATTTCACAAATCTTAACATAAACCATTAGTCAAATTGACCCCAGAATTGGTTTATAATCTCAATACATTAAGTAAAGACTTTTTAAGAATGATTACCTGCTGCATTCAAAGATAACCAACCTACAGCACTACACTAAACTTCACTTACTTATGGTATTGAGAGATAAAGTTGGTAATGATTTCACAAATTGCACATAAAGCAGCGTTTCCCAAATGATTTTTTTCGGCAGCGGTGGCAAAGTTAGCGTGGGGGGTGTTAGTTTCTATGGCCAACGGCGCCGTCTCCGACCAAACATTTTAGAGGCCCTCCTCTTGACCGCAGAGACAAAATGTTGCTGTTTTAAAGCTAATTTCCTGCAATTCTACACTTTGTCATTGCTGCTCGCAGCTATATATATATATATTATATATTTAATATTTTTATTAATTAAATGAAATCAATGCAAATTATGTTTACATACAAAAACCCACAATGTATGAACTTGACCAGGTAATTTACAAAAAATATCCATATGTAGAGTTCTCTGCCATTTTTGGTAAGTCTATTTTGTAACCTCTTCTTGCAGGTGATTGGCTGGAGGCTAACAGAGGAGACTGGGCGGCCATCTTGAATTCCCAGACCCAGACTGGTAGAGCCAAGGGCCCACGGGACAACATCACAGAGCATGCCAGGACCAGAAGCGACAAAGTGGAGGTCAGTGGATGGGACAGCATCCTTAACTCGGGGCTGGGGAACAACACTGTTAACCACAACCAGAAACAGATAGTCGAACACAAAACAACATCTGAACTTAATCTCCATGACAACAGACTGACTGAGCCCTGGGCTAGGCGTATATTTGGTCTGCGGGTACGGGGAGGTGTCTGTATGCGGACGACAGAGCAGCGGAAAGATTTAGTGTGAGTCGTCAGGCTAGGGCTTGACTGTGGTTAACATTTTATAATGTCATGTTTCTGTGTGTTCTTAGAAAAACCTTTATGCTTTTCTGTTCGATTTGTGTTTACAGTCTGCAGTCCATGAGGACCTGCTGATATCTGGTGTTGCTGGTGGGAGAGACTGGAGCTCAGAGGTGGCTGGTCACAAAGCCTGGCCCCGGATCAGAACCCAGGATCAGGAGCCTTCGCTCTTCCTTCCCGAGTCGGAACCAGGACCGAACCATGAGAGACAGAGACTCCACCACACAGAACACAGCCAGTGGATAGGTGGACTGAATAACAGTCCTGGTGGTCATCAGAGAGACAGAGGCTCCAGTCAGGCATCCAGTCTGCAGCCCAGACACTTCTCTTCACAGTCTCAGTGCAGGGATGAAGCAGGGCCTGGGGCTGATCGAGATAGACCCTCCTGTTCCTATGATACAAACACCACAGTATCCATGATGAACAGAGCAGGTCACCCTGGGCTTCAGCCTTCACAGAGAGTGGTGGGAGACCCCCCTGGTGGTAGTCTAACTGGAAGTCTGTCTTCTCCTTCAGGATCTCATCTAATGCCTGGTGAATGGGTTCATAGAAAGCCTGGGGCTGAACCTGGGTCTAGCCTTCCTCAGTTACCTCATGGTTACCCCACCAATACAGACAGGGTCAGGATGGGCTTTCACCACAAGCACTACCTAGCCTCTAACACAGTACAGAATCCCAACAACAACCAAACAATGGCTAGAGGTCAAGGAGGGAGCTCAAAGACTAACCACCTGAGGGTGGCTCCTGCTTCTACCTCATCTGTTGTCATTGGGTCACAACGTGGGAGGCCGAGCGTTACGACGGACGTAGACAAGCCATACACCTGCCCCACCTGTGGGAGGCGCTTTGCTAAAGCGAGCTATGTGAAGATGCACCAGACCGTTCACACCAAGGAGAGGCCCTTCAAGTGCAAACTATGTTACAAGAGCTTCTCCTTCTTGACTAACCTCATCAGACATAGGAGTGTCCACAATGGGGAGAAATCGTAACAGTGTGGCCTGAGATGTACACCGGGGATACCTGGGAACCATTCTTTAGCTGACATATTATAGTTATGTGAAGTGTCTTTGGGTAAGAGAGTAACCACATACCCCTCATTAACCCTTTGTTAACTTGTCATTTGAAACAGGCTTGTGTAAATACCTGTTTTTAGAGAGACAGTAAACCTAGGCTAGAACAAGGACAGTTTAATATTTACCTTACTGAGGTGATGTAGATCGAATAAAGTCATTATATTTTCTACTCTATTCTTGCTAACGCTGTTCTTTCTAAACAAATCTGCTCTGAGCTTGAAAGATGGTGATCATGAATAGGAGATTTGATGTGTAATGTAGTAAGCAGTACCGTATTTCAAAGAACAGCATGCATACCTTTTTCATTTAACCACACCCTTTGAGCTATGACGCCAACCATTAAGTACGAGGCGTTATACGTGCCTATACCTCGACTGTAACATGTAATATTCAACTGATAAGGCAATGCCGCAATAGTGATTATCGGAAGAATTGAACCGCACATGCAACGAGAACCAGAAGCACCGACTGCTAGCGGAGAAGAGTGGATGATTGTAAGTGCAAACTTCTTTGGAAGACTGTTGTGGAGGGGGGAGGGGCACAATGCTACAGCACAGACAGCTATGGAAGGTTGAGTGGAAGCTAGCTACAGATTGTTACACCCGATAATGTGATGTAACCAAAGATTTTTGGTATCCATTACTGGGAGTTACAGGTTTGTTGTAGCACAGAGAATTTTCGACCAACCCTAACTTGGCGATACTATCTTCGTTTTTGATTCAGCTAAACAGAGGCGTTAAAGCAAAAAACTTAAGTCTGTCTCAGATCGATGGTCTGGGGCCAAGTTAACCTCCCCTTTCATGTAAGAAAGTCATGAACATCATGCTTTTAGGGAAAGATAATCATTTTGTACATGTATTAAACTGCGAGTTTGAGAATTTTTATGTGGAAGGAGTGAGAAGCTCAGTTCAGGTGAATTTTTAAAATATTCTTCAAAATGAAGGGTTTTTGATTGGCCCAGAAACCGGTGGGTTGGCCCAGAGCCAGAACACACGTTGGTAAAGCGGCAGTTTGAAAATGTGTAATTGGCTTTGATACTGTGATTGATTAGAGACGATCCAATCGCTGATTACTTTGTTTAGTACAACGCCCCTCGTGCCCCTTGTCACCACATATGACTTCAATGATGACAGTCTCAGACTAAAGTGTGTAGCGAACGACAGAGCAGCGGAAGAATTTAGTGAGTCGTCAGGCTACATGCATATAGCCTATGCCTGGTCTATATTATCAGGTGTGCTATTAGCAATAAGCATTATCACCTGTAGCCCAACTGATGCAGCCTAGTGGCTATAAAATGAACATAGGCTGATCCTGGGGTTTGTTCATCTGCATTTACCCCATTGGACACAACATCATGATTGTTATTAATTATTATTTTAATATAAATATATAACTAATTAGGTTCTCCCATCTCCACAGAGGAACGCTGGAAGGGGGGCGGTTTCTAATACAAAATATGTCATTGCCCTTTTTAAGATGCCATTGTCCCTTTAAGAGCTCTGTTGCGGGCAGCTGTGCCTAAACCATGCCTAAACCATGCTTGAAACTCCAGTTCTAACTGCATTTGTACACTGAACAAAAATGTAAAATGCAACATGTAAAGTGAGAAGGGCTTACCAAGAAAAACGTCCAAAAGGACTAATTCGATATAAAAAGCACTCAACAAAAAAAAGGCAGAGATTGATTTCTTCTTGCTCACTTTAATCCATTGTACATGATACGGACAGGTGACTGACGTTTTGACGTCAAGCTGACGTCTTCCTCAACATGTAAAGTGTTGGTCCCATGTTTCATGAGTTGAAATAAAAGATCTCCGAAATGTTCCATACGCACCAAAAGCTTATTTCTCTCACATTTTGTGCACAGATTTGTTTATGTCCCTGTTAGTGAGCATTTCTCCTTTGCCGTGTGGCATATCAAGAAGCTGACTAAACATCATGATCATTACACAGGTGCACCTTGTGCTAGGGACAATAAAAGGCCACTCTAAAATGTGCCGTTTTGTCACACAACACAATGCCACAGAAATCTCAAGTTTTGAGGGAGCGTTCAATTGGCATGCTGACTGAAGGAATGTCCACCAGAACTGTTGCCAGAGAATTGAATGTATATTTTTCTACCATAAGCCGCCTCCAATGTCATTTTAGAGAATTTGGCAGTACGTCCAACCGGCCTCCCAACCGCAGACCATGTGTAACCACGCCAGCCCAGGACCTCCGCATCCGGCTTCTTCACCTGCGGGATCGTCTGAGACCAGCCACCCGGACAGCTGATGAAACTGTGGGTTTGCACAACTGAAGAATATCTGCACAAACTGTCAGAAACCGTTTCAAGGAAGCTCATCAGCATGCTCATCGTCCTCACCAGGGTCTTGACCTGACTGCAGTTCGGCGTCGTAAACCGACTTCAGTGGGCAAATGTTCACCTTCGATGGCCACTGGCACGCTGGAAAAGTGTGCTCTTCACGGATGAATCCCGGTTTCAACTGTACCGGGCAGATGGCAGACAGCGTCTATGGCGTCGTGTGGGCGAGCAATTTGCTGATGTCAACGTTGTGAACAGAGTGCTCCATGGTGGCGGTGGGGTTATGGTATGGACAGGCATAAGCTACAGACAACGAACACAATTGCATTTTATCTATGGCAATTTGAATGAACTGAGATACCATGACTTGATCCTGAGGCCTATTGTGAGGCCAATTTTTTAAAAGCTGTGACCAACATATGCATATCTGTATTCCCAGTGTGAAATCCATAGATTAGGGCATAATTTATTTATTTAAATTGACTGATTTCTTCATGAACTGTATGTAACTCAGTAAATCTTTGAAATTGCATGTTGTGTTTATATTTTTTGTTCAGTAATAATAACAACTGTGGCTACTCCCCCATAGGGGGTAGAAACTATTGGCCAGTCTTTCAGTTTTTGCCATGATGCTCCTGTACTGCCCGCGTCTGATGATCGACGCGGGGAGAACAGGGCATGGCTTGGATGGCTGGGGTCCCTGATGACCACCTTGGCCTTCCTGCGACACCTGATGTTGTTGGTGTCCTGTAGGGCAGGCAGTGTGCACCCATTGGTGTGTTCGGCTGCACATATCACCCTCTAAAGAGCCTTGCGGTCCGCGCGGTGGAGTTGCCATACCAGGCTGTGATGCAGCCCGACAGTATGCTCTCGATGGGGCTCCTGTAGAATACTGAGGGCCCTCGGGGACAGGCCGAATTTCTGAGGTTGAAGAGTCGCTGTCGTATCTTCTTCACTACGGTGTCTGTGTGGTTAGACCATTTCAGCTTCTCTGAGGTGTACGCCGAGGAAATTGAAGTTATTGATCGTCTCCACGGCGGCCCCGTTGATGTCCAGCCTGGTTCCTCCTGAAGTCCACAACAATCCCCTTTGTTTTGCTAATGTTGAGGGAGAGGTTGTTTACCTGGCACCACGCCGTCAGAGTACCAACCTCCTCCCTGTAGGCTCTCGTCGTTGTTGATCAGGCCTACTACTGTCATCAGCGAACTTGATGATGGAGTTGGAACTGTGTCAGTCCATGCAGTCGTGGGTATACAGGAAGGGACTAAGGAGACACCCTTGTGGGGCCCCAGTGTCGAGGAGATAATGTTGCCTACCTTCACCACCTGAGGTCGGCCCGTCAGGAAGTCCAGGACCCAGTTGCATAGGGAGGAGTTCAGAACCAGGGCCGTTTTTAGGGTACTATGGTATTGAAGGCCGAGGTGTAGTCAGTCAATGAACAGCATCCTCACATATGCATTCCTTTTGTCCAGGTGGGTAAGGGCAGTGTGCAGTGCAATGGCGATTGCGTCGTCCGTGGATCTGTCAGGGCGGTAGGCGAATTGGAGAGGTTGAGTGTGTCAGGGAGGGAGGAGGTGATATGGTCTTTGACTAGCCTCTCGAAGCACTTCTTGATGACTGAAGTGAGTGCTACTGGTCAGTAGTCATTCAGTTCAGTTACTTTCCCTTTCTTGGGCACGGGAATGATAGTGGACACATTGAAGGTAAAGAGGCCTGAGCTAGGGAGAGATTGAAAATGTCAGCGAACACAACAGCCAGCTGGTCTGCACATGCTCTGAGGGCACGGCAGCCTTGCGAGGGTTAACACGTTTGAATGACTTACTTACATCCTCAGTGGAGACAGAGTGTGTAGCCCACGAGGTCATCGGGGGCTCTCCTCAGCAGCTCAGGGTCATTTAGCTCGAATCTTGAGAAAAAGGTGCTTAGCTCGTCCGGTAGGGTGGCGTTGGTGACCGTGACGTGGCTGGCTTTCGTTTTGTAATCCGTGATCGTTAGGAGCCCCTGCCACATACGCCTCGTGTCCGACCCGCTGAATTGCTCTTTCACTTTGTCCCTGTACTTGTTTCGCCACCTTGATCGATCTGCATAAGTCATATTTGTACTGTTTAGCCAAATATGTTGGTGAGAGGAAGCCCAGTGGCCGTCAGTGGGAGAAGATGGAACAAGATGGATTTTGGCTGACATTCTGCAAAATGTTCTCATCGATGAAACATTTGATCTCAATACAGTTCTGTTCCCAAAACTAGAATCTGTTATGACCAGACTACCCTTTGCCAAAGTTTCAAAAAATTGCATTGTTTAGGATTGGGGCGAATTCAGATATTGCACACGCGCACACTTCACAGAGTAGGCGTTCCCTAACGGAAATATGCAAATACATGCTGAATGTGCCAATAGGATCTCGCTAGCTCGTGCTTGGCTCTGCCCCCCTCCTTGCTTGTTCTGCCCACTATGAATCATTTGTTCCCACTGGAAACGACAGGCTGTGGTCTGTCTTGGGTTAGTTATAAACATTTTTGGTAATCCAACGGTGGGTAGTTTGTGCGTGCCACCATGTTTGTTTATTCGTGTCAACCAAAGATAAGAGGTGACAAGAGGAGTTGGGTCTGTTTGCAGTATGCATGTTGAAGGGGGTGTGTCGTCTACCATCATTCACTTCCGTAAGTTTACCCAAAAGATGAGTGAACCATCCCTTCACCTTGTTTTGTTATAACATCTTTGTTGTGACAGACGTTTACGTGGCACCTAGAATGCATTGTATGATGTCAACAAACATGGCTCCACACATAGCTGGCAATTAGCTTAGCATTAGCTCATCAATCAGTACAACCTTCAAAAAAGTATTTCACACGTGTCCATTACAATTTATGCAAGAATCGGAATGCATGATTTGTCACCAGTACTTGAAAACATTTGAATAAAACAGTAAATTAATTAATTATTACCACACAAACCATATTCTGATAATGATTTATTGATACAAGTGGCACGTGCTGGCAGTCAATCACGTAACCTCTGACACTCAATCAGAGCCATTCAGTGTTGTTTATGTATGTAGCTAGTGGGCTAAGCTGTAGCATTTAGCGATGTCTTTCAAAAGGAGACAACTCACAAATGTGGAAATTCTGGCGATTTTTGTAAATTCTGACAGTGAGTCTGAAAGTCAGAAATCTGATTCTGACCGTGAGGAGCTGCTCCCCAACCTTGTGGCCATTGAGAACCCTGAATCTGAGGACCCCTTGTCCACTGACGAAGTCCCAGGTTCCCCTGAAGATGCTGGTGGTGATGGAGGCAGACCGACAGTGGATGAAGTACACGAGGTCTGTGGTAGCTGCCATTTCACCACTCCTGGCCCTGCTGTTTGCTTTGATGAGTCCCAATCTGGAGTGCAAAGCCCCTTGCTGTCTCCCTCTGAGGCAGAGTGCTTCAAGCTGTTTCTGACAGAGCAGCGAGACATAGTGGACGAGACAAATCGCTATGCCTCGAAGCTACAGGAGAAGAGAGAGCCAGAAGTGATGGGGAAGCTCGCAAAGTGGGTGACAACCACAATTACTGAAATGTATACCTACCTGGTGGCAGTCCTTCTCATGGGAATAGTGAAGAAGAACTCCCTAATGGATTACTGGAGCATGGATCCTATGTTTGCAACTCCCTTCTTTGCCACCCTCTTTTCTCAAGACCGCTTCCTGGTTCTGCTGCAATGCCTGCATTTCGTCAACAATGCTACTGCCAACCTACAGTGAGGGAAAAAAGTATTTGATCCCCTGCTGATTTTGTACGTTTTCCCACTGACAAAGACATGATCAGTCTATAATGTTAATGGTAGGTTTATTTGAACAGTGAGAGACAGAATAACAACATAAAAATCCAGAAAAATGCATGTCAAAAATGTTATAAATTGATTTGCATTTTAATGAGGGAAATAAGTATTTGACCCCTCTGCAAAATATGACTTTGTACATGGTGGCAAAACCCTTGTTGGCAATCACAGAGGTCAGACGTTTCTTGTAGTTGGCCACCAGGTTTGCACACATCTCAGGAGGGATTTTGTCCCACTCCTCTTTGCAGATCTTCTCCAAGTCATTAAGGTTTCGAGGCTGACGTTTGGCAACTCGAACCTTCAGCTCCCTCCACAGATTTTCTATGGGATTAAGGACTGGAGACTGGCTAGGCCACTCCAGGACCTTAATGTGCTTCTTCTTGGGCCACTCCTTTGTTGCCTTGGCCATGTGTTTTGGGTCATTGTCCTGCTGGAATTCCCATCCACGACCCATTTTCAATGCCCTGGCTGAGGGAAGGAGGTTCTCACCCAAGATTTGACGGTACATGGCCCCGTCCATCGTCCCTTTGATGCGGTGAAGTTGTCCTGTCCCCTTAGCAGAAAAACACCCCCAAAGCATAATGTTTCCACCTCCATGTTTGACGGTGGGGATGGTGTTCTTGGGATCATAGGCAGCATTCCTCCTCCTCCAAACACGGCGAGTTGAGTTGATGCCAAAGAGCTCGATTTTGGTCTCATCTGACCACAACACTTTCACCCAGTTCTCCTCTGAATCATTCAGATGTTCATTGGCAAACTTCAGACGGGCCTGTATATGTGCTTTCTTGAGCAGGGGGACCTTGCGGGCGCTGCAGAATTTCAGTCCTTCACGGCGTAGTGTGTTACCAATTGTTTTCTTGGTGACTATGGTCCCAGCTGCCTTGAGATCATTGACAAGATCCTCCCGTGTAGTTCTGGGCTGATTCCTCACTGTTCTCATGATCATTGCAACTCCACAAGGTGAGATCTTGCATGGAGCCCCAGGCCGAGGGAGATTGACAGTTATTTTGTGTTTCTTCCATTTGCGAATAATCGCACCAACTGTTGTCACCTTCTCGCCAAGCTGCTTGGCGATGGTCTTGTAGCCCATTCCAGCCTTGTGTAGGTCTACAATCTTGTCCCTGACATCCTTGGAGAGCTCTTTGGTCTTGGCCATGGTGGAGAGTTCGGAATCTGATTGATTGATTGCTTCTGTGGACAGGTGTCTTTTATACAGGTAACAAGCTGAGATTAGGAGCTCTCCCTTTAAGAGTGTGCTCCTAATCTCAGCTCGTTACCTCTATAAAAGACACCTGGGAGCCAGAAATCTTTCTGATTGAGAGGGGGTCAAATACTTATTTTCCCTCATTAAAATGCAAATCAATTTATAACATTTTTGACATGCGTTTTTCTGGATGTTTTTGTTGTTATTCTGTCTCTCACTGTTCAAATAAACCTACCATTAAAATTATAGACTGATAATTTCTTTGTCAGTGGACAAACGTACAAAATCAGCAGGGGATCAAATACTTTTTTCCCTCACTGTAAATGACCCCTTACATAAAATAAGAAATGTTCTTACCAGCCTGACATCAGCATTTGGTTCGGTCTTTGTGCCATACAAGGACCTATGCATTGATGAGTCCCTGATGTTATGGAAGGGTAGGTTGGCATTCCGTCAATATATTCCGTACAAAAGGCACAGGTTTGGTGTCAAGTTCTTTGTTATGTGCGACGTGAAGACAGGATTTGTCCAGGACATTATAGTCTACACAGGGTCCACCACTGAGATCCAACATTATGAGGGGCTTGGGGTGTCGGGGTCTGTGATGATCGCTATGCTGGCTCCTCATCTTGGGAAGGGCCACACTTTGCATGTGGACAATTGGTACAGCAGTCCCACACTCTTCCAGCATCTGCTCTCCAACCGCACAGGGGCCTGTGGCACAGTCTGGTTGAACAAGAAGGGGATGCCGGCATTCGGAAGCAGGAACATTCAAAGGGGGAGATGACAGCTGGCGGTAAAGTGAGATGACAAACGAGACGTCCATGCCCTCTCCACTGTCCATACAGTAGCCTGTCGGCCACAGGGAAGGTGGACCACCTGACGGGAGAGAGAAAGATCAAACCAGACTGTGTGCTTGACTAACCTCAAAATGGGGGCAGTGGATAAGACGGACATGATAAACACCTTTGTGGAATGCGCTCGGAAAACTACCAAGTGGTATAGGATTTTTTTTCCATCTGATCGATACTGCTGTCCTCAATGGCCACATAGTTCACCGCCAGATAACAGGTGAGATTACTGAACAAGGTTTTTTTGTAATTGGACATACAGTTCAATTATGCACTTAAAGTGACAATATCTCACCCACCTACCCACTTCCTCATTATCCTCTCCCCTCCCTCATCCTCCCTACTCCCTTACCCCATAGGTGAGGTAATTACCTACCAAAAAGTACAGAGAGAACCTCAGAGAGCTGCTGGAGGAGCACCGCCCCGCTTGGCGTCCATCCAATGGGGGCCATCCTGCCTCAGACAATCCCCGACGGCTCACTGCACGGCATTTTCCCTCTCTCAAGCTGCTGCTCAAGACAGTCGCACACGGAGGCACTGCAAATCTGACTGTCTGGCACCAGGAGAAGGAAGCAGAGGTTGTTGACAAAGTACATGTGTTTAGCTTGTGACACACCCCTGTGTGTTGCACCATGCTTTGGGAGTACCATACATTCAAGCGCTATTTAGCACATTTGCAGCAATTACTGACTGACTGACTTGACAGGTGACATACCATGATACTATGAGTTTAGGGGTGGGGATGCAGTTGTTAAATCACTACATGAATATTGAAATATGGGTTATGCATCTGAATAAATAGTCATTTTCTTGCTGTCAAACTGTAAAGGATTGTATGTTCAAACAGTATGTTGCTAGCATACAAAAGCTGGCCTCAATCGTCGGCAAGAAAGATGTCCAGTTCCTGTTATGATGTTGGCAAATAATGTTCAATACGGTTTCTGTGTGTGGTTTCTGTGAGTACAGAATAAAGAATAATTATTACTATTTACAATACAACATCAGGATATAGCAACAAAACAATTAAAGTAGTAACACAATAACACTGCTATAAAAATAATAAGTTGCATTGACAAAATCACAAATATGAATAACAGTATGAAACAGTAACTGCTGAACTCCACAAGGAGGCAGGGCACAGCTAAAATACACAGGCCATGGTCATGAGGCCAGGGCAGCTTCAAAAGATACAACACAAGCTAATACTTCTCTGATGCCATTAGCATTGTTTTACAGAGCTAATAGAAGAATGTAGCTGGTTACATAAGCACAATTGAGTATAACACCATAAAGGTTATGAAATGAGTGCCTCGCTTGTCCGCGGTTATAAAGGAATGCACACAATACATTATGCTCCATATATACGGTGTGCTACAGTAGAAACGACATAACACGATATACAGAAACTATAATGATAACGTAATAAGGTACTTACTTTGATAGGAACGCACACATGTCCAAAGTTATTATTACTAAGGAAAACAACAATGAAGGCAATGAGGGCGTCAGCCGGAAAATGCCCGGGGGAAAAAGTTTGTGCAAGTTCTGTTCTGACTGGAGATGCGCAAATGTCTGCATACGTGACCTGGGGAAACACTGGGGAAGTGCTTGGGCTCTCATCGAAGAGAGAAGTTTGTCCGGCTCATCGTAGTGCCTCAAATGTAAATTGTCCGCCACAGTGAAATGGGCTACTTCTATGTGAATTAATGAGGAATCGGAACACACATCAATTCAAACTGTTGTTCGAAAATCATTTGAAATTGACAAGTTGAAACATAGCCTATAGATAATTAGCAGGCATCGTGCCTTGGTTTGAGGTCAGCGTGGGTTAACTGTCCTGTTGCATAACAATCACATTTTGGAACACTAACCACGTTTCCATCCAAAGTTTTTCTTCATATTTTTTTGTATAAAAAAAAAATCACGACAGCTGTGATGGAAACAGGACGTTTCAGTGTAATAAATAAAAAAATGTTGACAGATAATTTGTTCGTTCGACATGGTGGGATCTTTTTGTGTCTGTAAAATTAATTACGCCGGAAATGGCGGTGGAAATGCCTTTATGTGCAAATATTGATATAATAACCATCATATCGAAGTAAATTTGGAGTCACGCAATGATATGGTGTGTGGTCCTCCCACTACGACTTGAGAAAGCATGCAGTTTATTAGGCTACAGATTAAATAAATCATGCTGAAGTTCACAGGGTGGTGAAAGTGCACGGTGATAAGCTTGATGCTGCTTTCCAATAAATACAGAGGGTCTTATTCTGGTGACATGATGATCAATGCTTGACTGCCCTTTCACAAATATATTCTCGCTATTATCCATAATAATCTCATCATGTAGACTAGACAAGCCGCACAGCCTACCCGTACTGTATCTGCGAGCTGTTGGCTAGAGCACAGGTGCCAAGATCAAATTAGGCACATTTGCTATTTAATGCAACAGTTTTTGTGACAAAACCATCGGTTGAGTTGAAAATGCGATGGAAACACATTGAACTTCATATTTTTATTAGGTACATGAAAACTTAATAGAAAAAGTACATTTTGGATACACTAAGTCATCTCGCACTGATTTTGATCCGCAACAAGTCCATTTCATTGTTTTTATGCAGATTTTAGAATATTCGCATGAAAATTTGTTGCCAATTGGGATGGACACCTAGCTAGTGAGTCCATTCTGAAAAAACTCACGCTGGGGGGTTAACGCAGGGTTTGATCTAAACGTCAGAAGCTATCGAGTGAAATTGTTATTTTCTATTTTACAGAGTGGAATGGTTTTTCTGCTGGTGTATCCTGAGGTAGCTCCTCTCGGAGAACCTCTTCCCACAGTGCCTACAGGCGAACGGCCTCTCTCCCGTGTGGACCTTCAGGTGCATCTTCAGGTTGCCAGCCAGGGCGAAGCGCATGTGACACTGGGTACAACTGTAGGGTTTCTCCCCTGTGTGGACCCTCTGGTGCCTCTTCAGGTCACCAGCCTGGGCGAAGCGCATGTGACACTGGGTACAGCTGAAAGGTTTCACCCCTGTGTGGACCCTCTGGTGGATCTCCACCTTCTGGGGGCAGCTGAAGCCTTTGTTACAGAACATGCAGAGGAACCGCTTCTCTTTACTACTGCCTGATGTTGCTCCCCCTCCCCAAGCCTTGGCACTTTGGTCATTTGAGTTCAATACCTGATCGAAAAGAACGCAGCCATGTGAATCGGACGGTGCCATTGACGTGGACACTGGGTCGCGATCCCTGAATGCGTGTAAAGGGGATTGGGTGGCGCCATTTAGATTTGTCTCCAAACTTTCCCTGTAATCTAAGAAATCTCTGCCCTGTGAGTGTCCGTCTCCTAGGTGACTATCTTCATTCCATGTGGGAGGAGCGTCGCCCTCCACTTTCACAGTCACCTCATCTACCACTATAACCTCCCCTTTCTTATCTTGGCACCCATCAGAGTATACACTACTACTGTACCGGTTCCAGTCCCCTCTAGACAGATCAGTCTGTGTCTCTAAACCCAAGGGCATGTTGCCAGTGTCCATCTCTGTAGCGTAAGAACAAGACGGATCATTGACAGTCTCTGACGCTTCACCCAAGTCCTGATGGGAATGAACCGTCCTCGGACTCGGGTTACAGTAAACTAAATACTCTGAGCCGGGAGCAGGAGGACAGCCCAGTGGCCCCTGCTTCAGTCTCTCTGGGTCTGATCTGTGGTCAGATACTGTGTGTAAGAGCCTTTGTGTTACAGTTAAAGTCTCGGTGTCTGTCTCTGACTTGAGGACGGCATTCGGCATTCCACTGACCTCCGTGATGCTGCGTTGGGTCCTGGGCTGGGGTGTGGCGGCAGTCGCAAGGTCCGCCATGGCTACAGGGGGCGCCACTCCAGCCGCTGCTCCAGTCTGAATGTCTCTGCTGTGTCGTGGGTCCTCCTCTCCTTCAGTCCTCTCCTGCTTGACCAGAGATGATCCTCCAAGACCTGCAGCCTCTGCATCTGCAGACTGACAAAAAAAGAGAGGTGGTTATTACCGGTACATGAGTTGACTTGGATGTCATAGGGAAGTCTCACAAGCTCCCCTATGGCAGATAAATAAGGATGTAAATGAATAGCTGAGGGGAGCCTTTCTGAAATAAACGGGCCACATTTGATGTACTGTAATTTTTTATGTCACACTATGACACTAACCTCTATCATAATAACATGCTGGGTTGAGGTTCCACTCCCCTCATCAACAGTGATTGGTTGTTCATCTCTCCATGTATTGTGTCCCGCTGGCTTCACAAAGCTCCTGTGTCCTCCAGTGAGATGTCCTTCACCTGAGAGAGTGATTGGGGGAAAGGAGTAGTTAAGTTAGGTACTGTCAATGCTCAACGTTATATTGTACACTATTGACAGAGGCCGTGTCCGAATACCCATACATGCGTCCTAAATAGTAGGCTATTTGAGTATGCGAAAATAGTATGTGAATTTTCAAAAATCGAGTATGCTTTAAATGCCAGGACGTTATACTCATTTCGGCTCTTCATCTTGTAGAATTCGCTGCACACTTTTCAGGAATTCTACAGCCACAATGCATTGGGAGAGGGCGACTAGCGAAGCTTCTGCGGTGGTGTTCAAATGGAAGTAGTTTTTGTTTCCCTTAAAATGATCACGAATGTTTCATCGTAATTGTTACATCTTTGAAAACAGATCTGCAGGCTGCTGTCTGCCGTGCCTTTCAATAGTGTGTGACTGAGTCCCGCAATTCGGGGCATTCCTCCATGTGGGCATTCCTGCAAATGCACACGCACATCTGAGCCATTTTGTTGCAGGTGCATGGTAACAATTAGATACGTTTAAAGAAAAAAGAAACCCACACACTCTTGCTACTATCACTTTTTTATTGGTGGTCCTCTGTAGCTCAGCTGGTAGAGCACGGCGCTTGTAACGCCAAGGTAGTGGGTTCGATCCCCGGGACCACCCATACACAAAAATGTATGCACGCATAACTGTAAGTCGCTTTGGATAAAAGCGTTTGCTAAATGGCATATTATTATTATTATTATTATTATTGAAGGGTACATGTCGGCTTCTTGGCTTCGTCAGAGCTTTTTGTGCTACTAAACTAAATAAACCATCTTTGGTATTATAATAATTTATTTAATTTCTATAGCTCTTTTCATTACAATCTCAAAGTTCATCAAAAGCAAAAAAACTAAATACATAGTCATAAGTAGCCTAGCTATAGTTGGCTAGGTCAACCAATG
The DNA here is from genome assembly GCF_964263955.1 of Coregonus lavaretus. Lineage (NCBI taxonomy): Eukaryota > Metazoa > Chordata > Actinopteri > Salmoniformes > Salmonidae > Coregonus > Coregonus lavaretus. The sequence continues at coordinate 673,447 of NW_028167177.1, read as the reverse complement.
GAGGCCAAGTCTTTGAGTGCATGCATCCTCCAAAGATGGAGAGGGACCGTTCATGGCTCGATCAGAGGAAGGTGGTCAGGGAGATGGTTGATGAAGATGGAGTCGGGTGACGATCTTGTAGAGGGCTAGCTACTCTGGGAACCAGCCTGAGTTGGGCACCAGAAAGCTCACCACACACAGTTCAGAGTAGTAGCTAGCCAGTCGTCCTCATTAAGTGACCTCTGCCTCAGCACTGCATTCCTCTACTGCATCTCCCATTCCTCTCAAGCTTCAGGTGACTCTTCAATTGATACACGTTTAGGCCTGCAGTTAACTCAAGTTTACTCGAAATATGTCATTCCAAATGCTAGCTACTTATCTAGCTAACGTTAGCCCAAAACAACAACACTCTGGCACGCCACTATAGTGAAATATCTTCTTCTTCTGTGGTTTTTAGGCATGCAAATCCATTACACATACTATCAAACACACAATATTATACAATATCTTTGAGTGTACTTACAGAGCAAAGGAATTTACAGGGGAAAAGGGGAAAGAAAACCACCCTTCCGACTACCCTACACTCATTAAAACCCACCACCCTATCATCTTCACCTACACCAGGCCGACAGCCTGAGAGGATGGGACACTCCCACTCAACTCTTATTTTTTTCCCAGTCTGAGCTTGTTTTGTTTCCGAGTTCCCAGTTGTCTTGAACGCACCAAAAGTAGTACGTTGCAGCCATGGCAGACTGCATATTTTTTACTAAACAGTACGTGCTAAATAGTATGTGACGATGAGTACATACTATGAAGTTTAAGTATGTAATATGCTAGTATGGGTATTCGGACATGCCCAGAGTCTACAATTGGCAAGGATGTAAAGTTACATTTATCATAACTTCTTGATACTATTCATTGATTAATTGATTATATTCCATACATCACATTATTTTAATTGAGTATGACAACAGGAAATTCAGTAAATCAAGAATCTGGTTAGAATATGATACTGGCTGTGTACGAAATCTGGCTTGCCTACTACTTACTTAAATTGCATACTGTGTGCTATTTGTACTATATACTATTTAGAACTTACTGGTTAGTAAAAACGAATGCAGTAAGCAACAAATACAACATATATACAAAAGTATGTGGACACCCCGGTGTATAAAATTGAGCACACCACCATGCAATCTCTATAGATAAACATTGGCAGTGGAATGGCCTTACTGAAGAGCTCAGTTCAGGCTAGGCCCCTTAGTTCCAGTGAAGGGAAATCTTAAGGCTACAGCATACAATTACATTCTAGACAATTCTGTGCTTCCAACTTTGTGGCAACAGTTTGGGGAAGGCCATTTCCTGTTTCAGCATTTTTATTTATTTATTTTATTTAACCTTTATTTAACCAGGTAAGCCAGTTGAGAACAAGTTCTCATTTACAACTGCGACCTGGTCAAGATAAAGCAATGCAGTGCGATAAAAACAACAAACACAGAGTTACATATGGAATAAACTAAACATACAGTCAATAACACAATAGAAAATCTATATACAGTGTGTGCAAATGTAGTAAGTTATGGAGGTAAGGCAATAAATAGGCCATAGTGCAAAATCATTACAATTTAGTATTAACACTGGAGTGATAGATGTGCAGAAGATGATGTGCAAATAGAGATACTGGGGTGCAAATGAGTAAAATAAATAACAATGTAAATAACAATATGGGGATGAGGTAGTTGGGTGGGCTAATTACAGATGGGGTGTGTACAGGTGCAGTGATCAGTAAGCTGCTCTGACAACTGATGCTTAAATATAGTGAGGTAGATAAGTGTCTCCAGCTTCAGAGATTTTTGCAGTTCGTTCCAGTCATTTGCAGCAGAGAACTGGAAGGAATGGCGGCCAAAGGAGGTGTTGGCTTTGGGGATGACCAGTGAGATATACCTGCTGGAACGCATACTACCGGTGGGTGTTGCTATGGTGACCAATGAGCTAAGGTAAGGCAGGGATTTGCCTAGAAGAGATTTATAGATGACCTGGAGCCAGTGGGTTTGGCGACGAATATGTAGTGAAGGCCAGCCAACGAGAGCGTACAGGTCACAATGGTGGGTAGTATATGGGGCTTTGGTGACAAAACGGATGGCACTGTGACAATGCCCCCGTGCACAAAGTGAGGTCCATACAGTGTGGAAGAACTTGACTGGCCTGCACAGAGCCCTGACCTCAACCCCATCGAACACCTTTGGGATGAATTGGAACGCCGACTGCGAGCCAGGCCTAATCGCCCAACATCAGTGCCCGTCCTCACTAATGCTCGTGGCTGAATGGAAGCAAGTCCCCGCAGCAATGTTCCAATATCTAGTAGAAAGCCTTCCCAGAAGAGTGGAGGCTGTTATAGCAAAGGGGGGACCAACTCCATATTAATGCCCATGATTTTGGAATGAGATGTTCGACGAGCAGGTGTCCACATACTTTTGGCCATGTAGTCTACCATCATACAAGGTTTATCTATAATGAGAATGCGTCATCTAATGCGGAATTGCGTTATTTCCCGCCATTCGTTCATTTCGGGTGCGCATCCCCATATTTAAAGTTGCAATATTTAACTTTTTTGTGGACCAACAAAATTCACATAGAAGTGTGTGTTATAGATCTGTCATTCTCATTTAAACAAGTCTAAGCAGTGGTAGATCTGTTTTATGTGTGCCATTTCTACTTTTGGCTTCAAACAGCTGAAAATACAATATTTTTGGTAATGGAAAAGATATTTCACATTGGTTTAGATGGTACAATGATTCTCTACACAATGACTGCTTGTTTTGTCACAAACTGAAATTAGGCAAACTATTAGAATTTTAGCAACCAGGAAATGGCGAAGGGATTTCTGCATATTGCACATTTAATTATCAGTTGATGTCAAGCACATGGGAGTCTTCAAAAGTCTGCAGCGAATTCTACCAGATGAACAGCCAACATGAGTATAACATCCTGGCATTTGCTGTCCCATGTAGCTCAGTTGGTAGAGCATGGTGCTTGCAATGCCAACGTTGTGGGTTCGATTCCCACGGGGGACCAGTATGAAAAAAGTATGAAAATGTATGCACTCACTACAGTAAGTCACTATGGATAAGAGCATCTGCTAAATGACAAAAACATTACATTTAAATTTAAACCAAAGTCGATTTCCGAAAATTCACATACTATAAAACATTCTATTTTCTCCAGAGGCGCAACTTTCACTGGGGACATGTCCCCCCCGCATTCTGAAATTGCATTTTTGTCCGACTCCCACCTGCTGCCGCAAGAACTGGTCCCAAACCCACGTTGGTTGAGTGCTCTCCACGTCTTTTCATTATCAATATTTATTTACAGACACTGTAGTAAACTACAATCTAATCATATTTAAATTAATTTCATATTCAAGTTAACTGCCACGTGATTCTCCGCCCATGTAGGCAGCCTACTCTATTTATTTATTACGCCTTTTTTTTCCTCCCCAATTTCGTGATATCCAATTGGTAGTTACCGTCTTGTCCCATCGCTGCAACTCCTGTACGGACTCAGGAGAGGCGAAGGTCGAGAACCATACATCCTCCGAAACACGACTCTGCCAAGCCGCACTGCTTGTTTGCTTAACCCGGAAACCAGCCGCACCAATGTGTCGGAGGAAACACCGTACAGCTGGCGACTGAAATCAGCGTGCAGGCGCCCGTCCGCCACAAGGAGTCGCTAGAGCGCGATGGGACAAGGACATCCCAGCCGGCCAAACCCTCCCCTAACCCGGACGACGCTGGGCTAATTGTTCGCCGCCTCATGGGTCTCCCGGTCACGGCCGGCTGCGACACAGCCCCGGATCGAACTCGGATCTGTAGTGACGCCTCTAGCACTGCGATGCAGTGCCTTAGACCGCTGCGCCACTCGGGCGGCCCAGCCTACTCTATTTCAATGAGCCCACACATACTAGGCACACTTGAACTCTCACACACAACTAGGAGAGAGAGGTATGCTACTGAAGTTGAAGCAGCAAGTGTGTGAATAATGCGAAAAATATGTGCTTTCAATACAATAGGTCGGCTAACGCATACAAAGCTGAAAGAGGACCGTTTCAAAATAATCTGTGGGACAACCAAAATATCTTCATCCCAAAGTCGTCTGACCGCCTGCAGCATGAAAAACGTCGACCCCGCAGCAATGATCTCTGTCGGGACCAAGAGGTCTGCAGCCCTCTAGTGCAGTCAGTACACAACACTATGCTCATCATGTCTTAGCAGGATCAGATGGTGACAGGGGTCCCAGCAGGGTCAGACAGCCAGGGAAGACCAGTCTACGGAGCTCAGGTGAATTTTGCAGTATATTCAGTGAATGATACAAAGTTCCATCTTGAATTGATGGGAAGACCTACAGTAGCTACAGGACAGCAATTTAAGCTTAAAGCTAGTCTGGGATCTGGGAATAATGGTCATTTCAATAATTGAACCATTGATTCTATTCTTGGATAATATAATGTCTAAATGTACACCAAGGTAATTCTTTGTCATGCTTCATTTTAGGAGGATCAGATGGTGACAGGGGTCTCAGCAGGGTCAGACAGCCTGGGAAGACCAGTCTGACAGAGGTGAGGTGAATTTTTGCAGATACAACACTTTATTCTCTCTGTCCAGCAAACACTGGACAAGCCAGGTGCTATTTTAAGGCATTCTGACAAACCTCCAAAGTTGATTTCCAAACTGTATCAAGGGTTGATAGAGGCTTGTCCCGATGACACAAAACATGTAAAACTAAAATGTGAGGAAGACCAGGGAGACGCTATTTATGATGATGAATAGATACAGATATGTTAGAATGCACAGTCATGTTCATATAATCTCATACAGCAATGGCGCTGGAGGAGATGGCTGCCGTTTTACGGGCTCCTAACAAATTGTGCAATTTTGTGTGTTTTCTCTCGTTGTCTGTAACTTATTTTGTACATAATGTTTCTGCCACCGTCTCTTATTTCAGAAAATATCTTCTAGATATCAGAACAGCGATTACTCACCTCGAACTGGGCGAAGATGATTTATTTAACGAGTCAGACGCAAAGGATTTACTCCAGATACCAGACCAGGCCCAAATCCCTGTCATTCGCATGAAGAGAAGACGCCGATACAGGGGACGCAGGCCCGGGTGCCTTGTTAGAATTTGTTGGGGAGTGGGTAACCCACCTCTACCATCCGTCCTATTGGCCAACGTGCAATCATTGGAGAATAAACTGGATGAACTCCGTTCAAGACAATCCTACCAACGGGACATTAAAAACTGTAATATATTATGTTTCACCGAGTCGTGGCTGAACAATGACATGGATAATATACAGTTGGCTGTTTTTTCCGTGCATCGGCAAAATAGAACAGCTGCCTCCGGTAAGACAAGGGGTGGTGGTCTGTGTCAATTTGTCAATAACAGCTGGTGCGTGAAATCAAATACTAAGTATCTAGAGTATCTCACGATAAGCTGTAGACCACACTATTTACCAAGAGAGTTTTCATCTATATTTTTCGTAGCTGTCTATTTACCACCACAAACCGATGCTGGCACTAAGACCACACTCAATGAACTGTGTAAAGCCATAAGCAAACAAGAAAATGCTCATCCAGAGGCGGCGCTCCTAGTGGCCGGGGACTTTAACGCAGTGAAACAAATCCGTTTTACCTAATTTCTACCAGCATGTTACATGTGCAACCAGAGGAAAAATAACTCTAGACCACCTTTACTCCACACACAGAGACGCGTACAAAGCTCTCTCTCGCCCTCCATTTGGCAAATCTGACCATAATTCTATCCTCCTGATTCCTGCTTACAAGCAAAAACTAAAGCAAGAAGTACCAGTGACTCGCTCAATACGGAAGTGGTCAGATGACGCAGATGCTAAGCTACAGGACTGTTTTGCTAGCACAGACTGGAATATGTTCCGGGACTCATCCGATGGCATTGAGGAGTATACCACATCAATCACCGGCTTCATCAATAAGTGCATCGATGACGTTGTCTTCACAGTGACCGTTCGTACATACCCCAACCAGAAGCCATGGATTACAGGCAACATCCACACTGAGCTAAAGGGTAGAGCTGCCGCTTTCAAGGAGCGGGACGCTACCCCGGACGCTTATAAGAAATCATGCTATGCCCTCAGACAAACCATCAAACAGGCAAAGCCTAAATACAGGACTAAGGTTGAATCTTACGACACAGGCTCCGACACTCATCAGATGTGGCATGGCTTGCAAACTATTACGGACTACAAAGGGAAGCCCAGCTGCGAGCTTCCCAGTGACACATGCGCGCTTCGAGGCAAGCAACATTGAAGCATGCATGAGAGCACCAGCTGTTCCGGACGACTGTGTGGTCACGCTCTCCGTAGCCGATGTGACTAAGACCTTTAAACAGGTCAACATTCACAAGGCCGGATTACCAGGACGTGTACTCCGAGCATGCGCTGACCAACTGGCAAGTGTCTTAACTGACATTTTCAACCTGTCCCTGGCCGAGTCTGTAATACCTACATGTTTCAAGCAGACCACCATAGACCCTGTGGCCAAGAACACCAAGGTAACCTGCCTAAATGACTACTGACCCGTAGCACTCACGTCTGTAGCCATGAAGTGCTTTGAAAGGCTGGTCATGGCTCACATCAACACCATCATCCCAGAAACCCTAGACCCACCCAATTTGCATACCGCCGCAACAGATCCACAGATGACGCAATCTCTACTGCACTCAACACTGCCCTTTCCCACGTGGACAAAAGGAACACCTACATGAGAATGCTGTTCATTGACTAAAGCTCAGCGTTCAACACCATAGTGCCCTCAAAGCTCATCACTACGCTAAGGACCCTGAAACTAAACACCTCCCTATGCAACTGGATCCTGGACTTCCTGACGGGCTGCCCCCAGGTGGTAAGGGTAGGCAACAACACATCTGCAATGCTGATCCTCAACATGGGGGCCCCTCAGGGGTGCGTGATTAGTCCCCTCCTGTACTCCCTGTTCACCCATGACTGCGTGGCCAAACACGACCCCAACACCATAATTAAGTTTGCCGATGACACAACGTTGGTAGGCCTGATCACCGACAACGATGAGACAGCCTATAGGGAGGAGGTCAGAGACCTGGCAGTGTGGTGCCAGGACAACAACCTCTCCCTCAACGTGATCAAGACAAAGTAGATGATCGTGGACTACAGGAAAAGGAGGGCCGAGCACACCCCCATTCTCATCGACGGGGCTGTAATGGAGCAGATTGAGAGCTTCAAGTTCCTTGGTGTCCACATCACCAACAAACTATCATGGTCCAAACACACCAAGACCGTCGTGAAGAGGGCACGACAAAGCCTATTCCCCCTCAGGAGACTGAAAAGATTTGGCATGGGTCTTCAGATCCTCAAAAAGTTATACAGCTGCACCATCGAGAGCATCCTGACTGGTTTCATCACCGCCTGGTATGGCAACTACTCGGCCTTCCGACCGCAAGGCACTACAGAGGGTAGTAAATACGGCCCAGTACGCTGCTGCTACTCGCTATTTATTATCTATGCATAGTCACTTTACCCCTACCTACATGTACATGTTACCTCAATTACCTCGACTAATCTGTTCCCCGGCACATTGACTCGGTACCCACTGTATATAGCCTCGTTATAGTTATTTTATTGTTGCTCTTTTATTTTTTACTTTATTTTATTTAGTAAATATTTTTCTTAACTGCATTGTTGGTTAAGGGCTTGTAAGTAAGCATTTCACGGCGCATGTGACAAATACAATTGAATTTGATTTTGATTTGATAAATTACTGCAGTTTAAGACCATCCATAGAACGTACTATATGCCAGTGAAACTGAATATCATGCTTTCAGAAATTGTATTATTCTGCTGGAGGTGTAAAGCACAAAAAGGGACATATTTGCATATGTTGTACTCTTGTGAAGGCTGGCTGAATTCTGGCAGAGTATGTGCTTTTATCTCAGCATGTATACAGATTCTCTCTTCTCCCCTGATTTTCTCATACCTAAAATGCCTATTCGGACATGGCCATCTGTCTTCGTGGAGGAATTTATTTTTAATTGACCTGCCTGGTAAAATAATGGTGGGAAAAAAAAATGTGTTCAAGATAGCAAAGTAATAAGGGGAAGTATTGAACCTATGTGAAGCTAGCCATAATAAGGATTAGCCACAGTTGAATTTGCGTTTTGTCTTCAAAATAAAAGTCCCTCATTTGTATTTATAATGGATCCTCATTAGCTGCTACCTTGAGCAGCTACTCTTCCTGGGGTCCAGCAAAATTAAGGCAATTATACATTTTAAAAACATTACAATACATTCATAACAGATTTCACAACATATTAAGTGTGTGAAAGTGATGCAAATGGATACATATAGCGGAATCATGCCATAAGATCGGAATGTTGTTATATAATTAAAACAAAATACAATAATTTGTTAATTTGACAAAAATATTAATAATTTGAAATTGCACTGTGGATGTATTAGACTTCAGAATTGCAATGGGGGCATACTTATATGCACTGTACAGCCTTACCTATGGATCTTGGGTCCCTGAAATGGGGTATCAGCCTACTCAGTGACACCCACAGATTACAATTTTGAAGAGTTTACACAAATATTAGCGTCGTAGCTCTTATTGAGAGACTCGGAAACCACAGTGAAATTAGCCACATAGCAATATAAATGTCAATATGTACAACAGGCTGTATAGTGAGGTGACTGTGTCAAATTAACTAATTATTGTATTTTGTTGAATTTATATAAACAACATTCTGACCTTGTTTAGCATGATCTATTCCAAATATGCCATGATTCCACTATTTGTATCCGTCACTTTCAAATGGGGAACTTCTACTTTGAAGGCGAACTGAAAATTCCACTAGTGTGGCTAATCCTTATTGTGGCTAGCTTCACATAGGTAAGTATTGCGTACTATTCAAAAGCTGACCAAGACATAATTCAGGGTAACACATCTGAACACATGTGAAGAGGGGAACGGTGCGACAGGCCCTCAGCCTTCTGCAAAATGTACCTCTTGGCATTCCGTTGTGAATCTTTACACTACTGGGACTACCTGCAAGGACGCGCTCTCGTATTGTCTTCTCTGCGCGCTCCCGTGCCCCCTTCAGTTCTAGTAGCTGTAGTTTCCTCCGCAATCCCCTGTTTTCTTTCTGGCTTTGAGAAATTTCCAAACGAAACACTGCATAGTCGTCGTCTACGAGTTTACAGATCTCTGCCACGGCTGCATTCGCTAGCACCTCCATAATGGAGGCTATTTGAGTGTGAAAAACCATACAGTTAGCCATCGTTAGGTTAGCAGCTAGCTAGCGTTACCTAGAATCAACCAAGTTCCGTCTCCAACCCGAATTAAAGAGTACCTGAGGTAAGTATGTGATGCTCATATTGTGAGTTCCAAGATGTTAATAAACGTCTAAATAACAACAATAAAAACGCTAACGTGGAAATTCTTCTTGGTCACGGTTCACTACTTCTTCTTTGGTATCATGGTGTTCGCACATTGTTTGTGCATGCCGCCACCTACTGTGCGGGAGTGTGTGGTCGATCACGTAAAACGTTGAAACAAAAAAAAAAAGGGGGAAAGGAAAAAAAAAAATTGCACCACCAACTAACTCTACACCTATATACCACTATTTCATCAAAAATAAATAAAATAAACCACCACCCCAGTCCCCTACATTGGCCCTAACTGATCCTACGCCAGGCCGACTCTTTCGTTCACCCAAGTACTTCTCTGAAGTCTTGTCCGGAGGTGCGTGCCGCAAAGCGCCCACTTCCTTGATGGAAGAAACACCGAAAATCATTAAGTCCACTTCGAGTTACCTTCACCGATTTAACAGTACGCAAATTATTTTTTGCCCAGCCTGAGACTACATATGGGGTCCACCAAAAGGCAGAAATATCCACTTTCTTCAAAAATGTATTCCACTGGGCCAGAATCATCCTTTGCATGGCCATCGGGCGAGGCTCGGACTCGGAGGTCTTCACCACACCTGCCACCACAGGTAATTCATCCTCACTCTCGTCAGGTTCCATTTCTGAGACCGCAGAGTACTGTTTGGACTTGGCGCCATTCTTCCTCAACACACATCTTCCCACTACACTCGTCTCTTCTTCTTCCTAGCTGTCCATAACCACGTCTATCTGTTCACCACGCTCATGCCGCGCCTTCATCCGCTGTATTTTTTGCAGAGCACGCACTGATGGCCTTTCTCCAATACCCAACTTCTGTTCCTTAGCCCAATTTACTAGTCTGCCTTTCTCTGGCCTCTCCCAATTTGTTTTTCTGATTGACTCGTTCATTTTAGTCGTTCGTTTGACCTGCTAGTGCTGGTCGCAATGAGTTCTACAGTAGGATTAATACACGCTCTTCCGGCTCCAGAGATGTGTTAGAAATTGCGTAATTCAAATCTGGTATTGGAATAAGAATCAAGAGATCTTCAATCCAAGCTTAATTTATTAAATGCAAAATGTATGTATGATAAGTATGAAGGTTCGTATATACGGGTCCACTGAAATACCTCGCAGGGCACTCAGAGAACTGATCCATTGTTACCGGTTCTTCCTCAAATACTCTGACAGAGAGAGAGTTCCCACCTCTCTGCTGGCCAATCAGAGTAGACGCTGAGCGTGGTTTAGACTTACTCAGCCAATCCGTTGGCGCACGGGTTGGTCCCAACCCCTCTGCGCTCCACTTGTTGCACACTGTTGCCAGGCATAAGTTTATCATAACAACCTGTGGAGTCAGCACCCAAAAGACACCATTCCACTGTACTACGTTCAAGGACGGTTCACAGACAACAAAGAGGCAGTGTTCGTATCTGTGAGAAATACAAGTCTTATCTATAAGAAATACAAGTTTTATCTCATCCTAGCCCCTAACGTTCCTCACATGAATCACAGCCTGTTATGTGAAACAATTTATATCAGTATAGTTCAAACCTATGCTCCTCATTAATGCATTCCTTCTAAGCTATTCATCACTTCAATCCAATTATGAGAAAACAAATCCCAACAGATGTGCTCCGACCACCAACTGTATGCCATATGCGCGCAGGAAAATACATGATGAGCATAATGAAGAAAAACACATGTTTAGAACTGATAATTCATCGCATGGTGCAAGAATGACTGCAATTAATTGATTATTGAATGTTATGATGGACACAGCGTTGTAGAACCAAAACATACACAGCCTCTGCGCAACAAACTTGAATTTGAGAATGAATCGTTTGGGGTGCTGCAGTTTGCAAACGAATGTGCTTATCACGGCAGTCAAGCAATGCGTTCCGCCAAGAGTCGTTCAAAATCTAGTCCAATTGCGGTCACAACTAGACCTCGTTTAAAATGAATCAATAAATAATCTTAATTGTATGTCTAGCAATCAAAAATGTACATTGTTTACAAGTCTGTCACAAATGACAGCTCCAATAAGCCCCCTATGAAGAACGAGAGGCTCATAGAATCATGACTAATGAATTTTCAGTTAATCGTTCGCCGGTGGGGTTTTGTGTGTGCTCTGGGCATTACAGACTCAAATTAACTTAATGAGTCGAAAGATGTTATTTTCACCGAACAAATTAAAGATCTGAGTCAGTAAAAAGAGCTGAACTTCCCATTCCTAATCGCAACCAACTGAAAGGTGCATACACCGCCACCCACCTACTGTACTGGGGTGTGAGGATGGTCACGGCCTACCTATAATACTATATTGTCTTAATGGTTTGACAATTCAAAGGCATGGGCCCATACTTACAGACCCACAACAGCATCAATCCACTTTTTTAGCTGAAATACAATGGCCATGGCTTACCCATGATGTTGTACAATGATTTACATCAATAGGTCATCATTTTAGTCAAAGTATGATATATTTGGCCTTGAAGTGGGACATTCGTGGAAATCCGTGTCAATGCCGTGTCTTTCCTATGAGATTAAGTGCAAATTATTTTCAGGCTTCGTTTCTTTTCAGGGCTGGGTTTTATTTTAATGTTACCACCCACCAGCATGGCATTGTTTATTAATCAGAAACACCTGCAAAGTTCTTCCTCTTCGCCAGTTGCGACTGAGCTGAGACAAACCATTTTTTAAAACCAGAACATTATCATAATCCATTGCATAATTTGTCAAATTCCACTTATTTTTTAACTAGTCTGTATATAAAAAAAAAAACGGTATAATTGCGTGATATGATTTGCATTTTGCAACACCGCTACCCCTGTCGCCCCAAGATGACTGGTTTTGACCATTAAAGTTTTGCTTCACTACACGCACCACTGCTTTGATTGGTGCAGCTAGAAGCCACAAGTGTCTATCGTATAATGAAAAGGCACCTGAGAAAGAAAATTCAAGGAACTTCTTTATCTATTTTGTTGTGCTGTTGTTTCATTTGTATTTGGTGTTTCGTGTCCGATGCGTGGTGTTGTTCCATATATTATTTGCGGCGTGCATCATGAGCAAAGTCATTGTAGCCTATAATTTCAATTCCCCTGTGAAAACCATGAGCATGGGACTTGGCTTTGCTATACCGCAGCCTACCAAAGGTTGCTCTGCGTCCATTACATGGTAAAAAAACACCTCTCCAATGTATGGAAGATGCCGAAACTTTGGCCATATCTATAGATGGCGAAGTCAAATATACTGGTTACCCCTATCCATCGATGGCTAAGTTTTCCCTAAATGCTTATGACAAATCCAGCTCCAGAACCAGCCATAGCCTAGCCAGCTGGCTAACCTTTTGAATACAGTGTAGTTAAGATAACATTCGCTAGCTAGATAGGGTTAGCATGATAAGGTTAGCATGTTAGCTAGCTACACTGACAGCTGTCAGTGCCCTATTTGTTGTTGTTTCTCCACTCAGCCTGGAAATCACCACTACGTCATTCTTCAGAGGTGGAACCTAAACACGCATTTCCACTCTAAGACAGGAATTACATCGAAACAGGGGCGGCAGTGCCCTCTGGTGGGGCCCTTTAAGGCAACATTAATTGGGCCTGTATCCACAAAGCGTCTCAGAGTAAAGAGTGCTGATCTAGGATCGGGTCCCCATCGGTCTTATAATCTAAAATACAAAACTGATCCTAGATCAGCACTCCTACTCTGAGAGGCTTTGTGGATACGGGCCCTGACCTAATACCATTCAGACAGTAGTTCACAGTGGGCTCACCTCAGTGAGACTGTGTGTGGTCCTGTGTTGCTCAGCTGGTTCATCTGTGGGTTCAGGAGGAGGTGTAGTCTGGTTGTCCTCCATGACCATGGTCCCCTCAGGGTTCCCCAGACCCTCCTCACACCCCTCCTCCTTCACCAGCAGCACCTCTGGAGGTGATACAGATTACAAGGACATACCCAGCTAACAATTCTAGGGAGAGAACATTTTTGTAATGTTACCCGTAATGTTCCCCTAATGTTTGAGTGTCCAGTTTTCCATTAGGGGAACATTCTACTTATGTTAGCAAAAATATTCTGAGAACCTTTTTATCCATTCATAGCTCTTTGTCTGTTAGGGATACTTACACACAGTGCTTTTAACATAGTGTTTTCAACGTACATATTTGAGACACAATTTGACATGATTATATTATGCATGTTCATTTATACATGAATAATAATTAAACAGTCCTCACCTGGAATTTGAACTCACAACCTCTTGGTTCACGGTACGCCGATCTTCCTGCTACGCCACAATGTCTGTGTCATATATCGGTTAATCAGACTATTCTCATCATTGATTAGATTTATTTATTTCAGCAATATAAGGGCTTTCAGTATAGTTGTCTAATGTTGGTGGGGCATGTTAACCTGATGTAAAAATACTCCTGTATCACTATGATCAATTAACATTTTTATTGAGTGTACATTAACAGAGCTGAGATTTACTTCAAAGTGCATTCTCCCTATTGCTTACAGCCTTACACCTATCAAGTTGTTTCAGCTCTTCATAAGTGCCTAGAGAGGAGGGGGTAGGGTTTCTTCTGGACAGGACAGGGCCTAACTACTGGTCCAATACGCACATGTCCTAGAGAAATCCCTTATTGGGACAGGGATTAGGGCGTTTGTCATTGGTGCTTGTGGCCTGGGTTCAAGACTCGCTAGGGGAATCACCCTACGCTCACATTTTTAGCAAAATATATTGTCATTTTTTGGCAACAGTTACAACACACCTATCTAATCTAATTAAAATGAGTTTCTAATTGAAAGATGGGAATCTGTAGGATTTCCCCTTGAGTACAAATTATGACCACATTTTCACTACTTCATAATATCAGTTTTTATTATTTCTATATAGCTGAGCATCTCAACGAGAACTATCGTCTTTTTGAAATCTACACCACATAATTTGTTGGATGCATTTGCTGTTTGTTTTGGTTGGGTTTCAGATTATATTGTGCCCAGTCGAAATTAATGGTAAATAATGTATTGCATCATTTTGGAGTCACTTTTATTGTAAATAACAATATAATGTTTCTAAACACTTCTACATTAATGTGGATGCTACCATGATTACGGAGAGTCCTGAATGAATCTTGAATAATGATGAGTGAGAAAGTTATATACGCACAAATATCATACCCCCAAGACATGCTAACCTCTCACCATTACAATAACGGGAGGTTAGCATTTTTTTTTTGGGGGGGGGGGGGGGTTATGATATTTGTGCGTAACTTGGAAAGTATACCAACTACATGTACGAAGTGTCCATATGAAAAATGATGAAAGTGTTTTTGTTAATAGAGGGATGTGATTTGAGAACTTATATGAGATCATTGTTTTTCATAACTTGGCACAGTTAGTAGTCACCGCCCAAAGTGAGGTCAGAAAGTGTGTCAGCCTGACGGAACCAGCCCTTTCGAGCAGAGTGTATAAAAGGATGGGTTACGAATTAACATATCAGACCAGAAAACGTGAAAGCGGCTGCTACATGTTTAAAATGGTTGGAACTCTGAATTGCAACAGGAGGTGGAGAAGGAAAACTCACCTTGCTGACAATCACTGGTACGTAAAGTATGAAGAGCTGAAACAACTTGATAGGTGTAAGGCTGTAAGCAATAGGGTGAATGCACTTTGAAGTCAATCTCAGCTCTGTTAAAGTACACTCAATAAAAATGTGGGCCTACTTAAATGCAGTGTTTGGTTTTCGCCAGGCATAATGGGACCCATCTCGTCCAAAAAGTTGACTCATGTTTGCCAAAAAGCACCTGGATGATCATCAAGACTCTTGGAAAAACGTTCTATGGACAGATGATTCAAAAGTATAACTTTTTGGACGACATGGTTCCAGTAATGCCTGGCGAAAACCAAACTCTGCATTCCACAGTAAGAACATCATACTAAAGGTCAAGCATGGTGGTGGTGGTGTGATGGTTTGGGGATGCTTTGCTGCCTCAGGACCTGGACGACTTGCCTTAATAGAAGGAACCATGAATTCTGCTCTGTATCAGAGAATTCTACAGGAGAATGTCAGACCATCCGTCTGTGAGCTGAAGCTGAAGCGCAGCTGGGTCATGCAGCAAGACAATGATCCAAAACACACAATCAAGTCTAGATGAAAATTGCTAAAAAGCAACAAATTGGAAGTTTTGTAATGGCCTAGTCTAAGTCCAAACCTAATCCCAATTGAGATGTTGTGGCAGGACTTGAAACGAGCAGTTCATGCTTGAAAACCCACACATCACTGAGTTAAAGCAGTTGGAAGAGTGGGCCAAAATTCCTCCACAGCGACGTGAGAGACTGATCAACAACTACAGGAAGCATTTGGTTGGAGTCATTGCAGCTAAAGGTGGTACAACCAGTTATTGAGTGTAAGGGGGCAATTACTTTTTCACACAGGGGAATTGGGTGTTGCATAACTTTGTTTATGAAATAAATATGTAATTGTTGTGTTAGCGGGTAGCTACTGGTAACTAGCGGGTAGCTACTGGTAACTATTAGCAACTGTGGATAGTTGTTTCACGCCTGAGAGTACCTGTAATTACGCCAGCTAGCTGCCTACAATAATTACATACAATAATGCCTACCATTCAGCTGTTTTTCTAACCTCATTGTCTGAAGCTTTAACGTTAGGTAGTAAGTAGCTACTGTGCTCGAAATGTAGCTAGCTTGTTGCTACCTGGATAGCTACTAAACAATAGCTGGAACGACCTACCGAACAGACGCGAACTGGCTGAGTCAATTCAGTGGCTAGCTTTGCACTTGGCTAGCTAACAGTAGCTGCTAGGGGTAAGTTATAACCTACATTTGTGTTTTGTTTTTACATACTGGTAACCAGAGTCGTTCAAGGGAATTCGGGACATGGGTGACTAGTTAAAGTTAGCTTGGCTCTCTCTGTGTGTTCGTGCCGTGGGAGGACCGGTTTCTTCGTAGGCAGAAAGCAATGGCTAGCTAGTATGCTAACTATTCTAGCTAACTAACTGGCTGAATAAATTGACGACGGACTCGCTCAAGCTGTCGGAACTAACCCACAACATTAGACACGGACACGAATGATCTGCTTGGCGTGTTGACGGTGGTTTGTTGTGGCCATGTATTGGTGCTTAACCGTGTTGTTGGAGTCCGGCATGCTAGTTGGCTGTGGCGTCATATGACTAGGTGCCCTGGACGGTTTTCACTGAAGAATACTGTACCAAGTTAGCTAGCTGAATAAACTAAGTTAGTCTATTACTAGAAAACATTGAACCGCTGTAGTTTACAACAATTATAGTTTCTGAGGTGGAAGTTGGGAGAGTTATATTTGGGTGTTTCAGTGAAACGTAAGTGAGGGAGGCCCCGCTCTCTCGCTTTCCCAGATGTTTAGTTCATTTCATTCCGATCTCCTTTGCATTATTGTAGCCATTTTCTGTAGCCTGTCAACTATGCCTCTGTCTATCCCTGTTCTCTCCTCTCCGCACAGGCTATACAAACGCCTCACACCGCGTGGCTGCTGCCTCTCTAACCTGGTGGTCCCTGCACGCACGACCCACGTGGAGTTCCAGGTCTCCGGCAGCCTCTGGAACTGCCGTTCTGCGGCCAACAAAGCAGAGTTAATCTCAGCCTATGCTACCCTCCAGTCCCTCGACTTCTTGGCGCTGACGGAAACATGGATTATCACAGAAAACACTGCTACTCCTACTGCTCTCTCCTCGTCTGACCATGTGTTCTCGCATACCCCGAGAGCATCTCGTCAGCGGGGTGGTGGCACAGGAATCCTCATCTCTCCCAAGTGGACATTCTCTCTTTTTCCCCTGACCCATCTGTCTATCTCCTCATTTGAATTCCATGCTGTCACAGTCACTAGCCCATTCAAGCTTAACATCCTTGTCATTTATCGCCCTCCAGGTTCCCTTGGAGAGTTCATCAATGAGCTTGACGCCTTGATAAGTTCATTTCCTGAGGATGGCTCACCCCTCACAGTTCTGGGTGACTTCAACCTCCCTATGTCTACCTTTGACTCATTTCTCTCTGCCTCCTTCTTTCCACTCCTCCTCTTTTGACCTCACCCTCTCACCGTCCCCCACTACTCACAAGGCAGGCAATACGCTTGACCTCATCTTTACTAGATGCTGTTCTTCTACTAAACTCCCCTCTGTCTCCGACCACTACTTTGTATCCTTTTCTCTCTCGCTCTCCTCCAACACTACTCACCCTGCCCCTACACAGATTGTAATGCGCCGTCGCAACCTTCGCTCTCTCTCTTCCGCTACCTATCATCTCTTCCCTCTGCTCACTCCTTCTCCCTCCAATCTCCTGATTCTGCCTCCTCAACTCTCCTCTCCTCTCCTCCCTTTCTGCATCCTTTGACTCTCTATGTCCCCTATTCTCCCGGCCGGCTCGGTCCTCCCTTCCTGCTCCGTGGCTTGACGACTCATTGCGAGCTCACAGAACAGGGCTCCGGGCAGCCGAGCGGAATTGGAGGAAAACTAGACTCCCTGCGGACCTGGCATCTTTTCACTCCCTCCTCTCTACATTTTCTTCATCTGTTTCTGCTGCTAAAGCCACTTTCTACCACTCTAAATTCCAAGCATCTGCCCCTAACCCTAGGAAGCTCTTTGCCATCTTCTCCTCCCTGCTGAATTTCTCCCCTCTCTCTCCAGATGAAATCTTGCGACTTGTGACGGCCGGCCGCCCAACAACCTGCCCGCTTGACCCTATCCCCTCCTCTCTTCTCCAGACCATCTCCGGTGACCTTCTCCCTTACCTCACCTCGCTCATCAACTCATCCTTGACCGCTGGCTATGTCCCTTCCGTCTTCAAGAGAGCGAGAGTTGCACTGGCTATAAGGTGAATGCACCAATTTGTAAGTTGCTCTGGATAAGAGCGTCTGCTAAATGACGTAAATGTAAAAATATTATTTGTCCACTTATGTTCCCTTTATCTAATATTAGGTTTTGGTTGAAGATCTGATAACATTCAGTATCACAAATATGCAAAAGTAGAGAAAATTAGAAAGGGGGCAAATACTTTTTCATAACACTGTATACAGTGGGGAGTAGCTAACCAACCTCCAAGTAGCTAACCAACCAGGTTCAATGTTAGCTAGCTAACATTAGGCTATAACTAGCTAGCTCTGAGATACAAATAATATTACTACACAGATCATACACATAACGTTAGCTAGCGAGCCAGCCAGTACAGTACACATTAACTTGAAATGAAAACGACTTTCTGACAAAATTAGAAACGTGTAATATCTGTAAATGTAGCTAGCTAGACTATCATATACATGGATGGACGCTTCTCCCTCTCTGTCACGGATGCCATGGTTGCCCTTAGTTTGAAGATGTAAGCCTAGTTTCCTGAAACGAGTCACATACAGTGGGGGAAAAAAGTATTTAGTCAGCCACCAATTGTGCAAGTTCTCCCACTTAAAAAGATGAGAGAGGCCTGTAATTTTCATCATAGGTACACGTCAACTATGACAGACAAAATTAGGGAAAAAAATCCAGAAAATCACATTGTAGGATTTTTTATGAATTTATTTGCAAATTATGGTGGAAAATAAGTATTTGGTCACCTACAAACAAGCAAGATTTCTGTCTCTCACAGACCTGTAACTTCTTCTTTAAGAGGCTCCTCTGTCCTCCACTCGTTACCTGTATTAATGGCACCTGTTTGAACTTGTTATCAGTATAAAAGACACCTGTCCACAACCTCAAACAGTCACACTCCAAACTCCACTATGACCAAGACCAAAGAGCTGTCAAAGGACACCAGAAACAAAATTGTAGACCTGCACCAGGCTGGAAAGACTGAATCTGCAATAGGTAAGCAGCTTGGTTTGAAGAAATCAACTGTGGGAGCAATTATTAGGAAATGGAAGACATACAAGACCACTGATAATCTCCCTCGATCTGGGGCTCCACGCAAGATCTCACCCCGTGGGGTCAAAATTATCACAAGAACGGTGAGCAAAAATCCCAGAACCACACGGGGGAACCTAGTGAATGACCTGCAGAGAGCTGGGACCAAAGTAACAAAGCCTACCATCAGTAACACACTACGCCGCCAGGGACTTAAATCCTGCAGTGCCAGACGTGTCCCCTTGCTTAAGCCAGTACATGTCCAGGCCCGTCTGAAGTTTGCTAGAGTGCATTTGGATGATCCAGAAGAGGATTGGGAGAATGTCATATGGTCAGATGAAACCAAAATATAACTTTTTGGTAAAAACTCAACTCGTCGTGTTTGGAGGACAAAGAATGCTGAGTTGCATCCAAAGAACACCATACCTACTGTGAAGCATGGGGGTGGAAAATCATGTTTTGGGGCTGTTTTTCTGCAAAGGGACCAGGACGACTGATCCGTGTAAAGGAAAGAATGAATGGGGCCATGTATCGTGAGATTTTGAGTGAAAACCTCCTTCCATCAGCAAGGGCATTGAAGATGAAACGTGGCTGGGTCTTTCAGCATGACAATGATCCCAAACACACCGCCCGGGCAACGAAGGAGTGGCTTCGTAAGAAGCATTTCAAGGTCCTGGAGTGGCCTAGCCTGTCTCCAGATCTCAACCCCATAGAAAATCTTTGGAGGGAGTTGAAAGTCTGTGTTGCCCAGCGACAGCCCCAAAACATCACTGCTCTAGAGGAGATCTGCATGGAGGAATGGGCCAAAATACCAGCAACAGTGTGTGAAAACCTTGTGAAGACTTACAGAAAACGTTTGACCTGTGTCATTGCCAACAAAGGGTATATAACAAAGTATTGAGAAACTTTTGTTATTGACCAAATACTTATTTTCCACCATAATTTGCAAATAAATTCATTAAAAATCCTACAATGTGATTTTCTGGATTTTTTTTCCTCATTTTGTCTGTCATAGTTGACGTGTACCTATGATGAAAATTACAGGCCTCTATCATCTTTTTAAGTGGGAGAACTTGCACAATTGGTGGCTGACTAAATACTTTTTTCCCCACTGTATATGCCGTATATATCACACGATGTCTGGATGCAAGATTCTACCCAGGAATATTCAACACTGAAATGTATTACTCTCGTTATTCCAAATGCATCTGTGGATCTTTTCTGCAGACAACAATGAAAATGCATCTTTGTCTTTAATGCAGGGTTTGATCTAAATGTCAGAAGCTATCGAGTGGAATGGTTGCTTTCTATGTTATAGAGAGGAGTGGTTTTTCTGCTGGTGTATCCTAAGGTTGCTCCTCTCTGAGAACCTCTTCCCACAGTGTGTACAGGCGAACAGCCTCTCTCCCGTGTGGACCTTCAGGTGCATCTTCAGGTGGTCCTGGCGGGAGAACCTCTTCTCACACTGGGGGCAGCTGTAGGGTTTCTCCCCTGTGTGGACCCTCTGGTGCCTCTTCAGGTCACCAGCCTGGGCGAAGTGCATGTGGCACTGGGTACAGCTGAAGGGTTTCTCCCCCGTGTGGAACCTCTGGTGGATCTCCACCTTCTGGGGGCAGCTGAAGCCTTTGTTACAGAACATGCAGAGGAACCGTTTCCCCTTACTACCGCCTGATGTTTCTCCCCCTCCCCGAGCCTGGGCTCCAGCCCTGTCGAAAAGGACGCGACCATGTGAATCGGAAGGCCCCATTGACGTGGACACTGGGTCGCGATCCCTGAATGCATGTAAAGGGGAGTGGGTCGAGACATTTGGATTTGTCTCTAACCTTTCCCTGTAATTTAAGAAATCTCTGCCCTGTGAGTGTCCATCTCCTAGGTGATTATCTGCATTCCATGTGGGAGGAACGTCGCCCTCCAATTTCACAGTCACTTCATCTACCAATATAACCTCCCCTTTCTCATCTAGGCACCCTTCAGAGTAAACACTACTACTGTACCGGTTCCAGTCCCCTCGAGACAGATCAGTCTGTGTCTCTAAACCCAAGGGCATGTTGCCAGGGTCCATCTGTGTAGCGTAAGAACAAGACAGATCATTACCACCAGTGGCTAACGTGTCACCATCTTCACGGGAATGAACCGTCCTCTGGCTATGATGAAATACCGGTAAATACTCTGAGCTGGGAGCAGGAGGACAGCCTAGTCTCCCCAGCCCCAGTCTCTCTGGGTCTGATCTGTGGTCAGATCCTGTGTGTAAGAGCCTTTGTGTTACAGTTAAAGTCTTGATGTCTGTCTCTGACTTGAGGATGGCGTTCGGCGTTCCACTGATCTCCGTGATGCTGCTTCGGTTCCAGGGCTGCGCTGGGGCTATGGTGGGGTCATCCGTGGCTACAGGGGGCGCTCCAGCTGCTGCTCCAGTCTGGATGTCTCTGCTGTGTTGTGGAGCCTCTCCTTCAGTCTTCTCCTGCTTGACTCCAGGACCTGCAGCCTCTGCATCTGTAGACTGACACAAGAAGCGAGGAGGTTATTACCGGTACATGGGTAGAATTGGATAACAATGTCGTAGGGAAGCTCCCATATCCCGAGACCCAGAAATACATTTTTGTACTTTCTAATGGAAATTCGTTTTTTGATCTTAGGCCACTGTTGTACCCTTGAGAGGACATTCTGGGCTTTTCATATCACGTGGGGGTGTCACCATAATATTTTCTTTATGGTTCTTCAAAATGGCTACCATCACAATTAGAAAATTTTATGGTAAGTGTGTAATTATCATTTTTGTGAGTTTGATATTCAAATTGTTTCTAATAGGTAAATTAATAATATTTTCAAATTAAATAAGAGCTTGTTAATAAATGTTCTCTGTTCATATTTACTATCAACTGAGTCATAATGGCCACTACAGTGCACATACAATGAAAAATCTATACAAATGGTTTTTCAAAAAAAATAAGTGACATTTTTTCACCCTAAACACTTATGTGATGCAAAAATATGAATAATTCCCAAAACTTTTTTGTGATGGGTTTCATGTAAGCAAGTGAATAGCTGAGGGGAGCCTTTCTGAAATAAACTGGCCACATTTGATTTACAAAGTAACTGTCATTTCTTATGCAACACTATTACACTAACCTCTATCACGATAACGTGCTGGGTTGAGGTTCCACTCCCCTCATCAACAGCTATGGGTTGATCATCTCTCTGCACGTTGTGTCCTGCTGGCTTCACAAAGCTCCTGTGGCCTCCAGTGACATGTCTTTCACCTAAGAGAGTGATTGGGGGAAAAGAGGTGATAAGGTTAGCTACTGTCAATGCTCAACAGTATATTTATTGATACCGTCTAGAATTGGCAAAGATGTAAGGTAACACTTCTCAACTTCTTGATATACTATTTATTAAATCGATGTATTATGTTCCTTGCATCACGTTGTTTTCATTAAGTCAATAATAGCAAATGCAGTAAATCAAAATCTGGTTAGGATATGATATTGTGTCTGTGCAAGATAGCTAAGTAATCCAGGGACAGGGTTGGGGAGTAAGAGATTACATGTAACTGATAAAAAGAAAAAGAAACTGTAATCCGTTACATTACCAGCTATTGTCATCAGATTACAGATACTTTTGAAAAACTAGATGGTTACTTCTAGGATTACTTTTTAATTCAGAAGGGATATTTACGAAATACTGAGCGAGTCTGACCACAAGTCAGAGACCACTATGATGGCACACCAAATCCGTTTGATGGATTGCAGGAAAAGAGCAGGAATAGGTTTATGCAAGCTACTGTATGTCTTCCAATGGTGCAACTTCCGTCAACATCAAAGATTATACGACCAACTTGGATAAACGCTTGGAGGTAAGGACGACAAGGAAAATGGCGCTGCAATGGATAGCTGCGGGCTCATGACCAATTCAGCTTCTTCTTCTTCTTCGATGAGGTTTAACGGGCGGTTGGCATCCAATTTGTTGCATTACTGCCACCTACTAGACTGGTGCACAACTCCCTTATATTTTGCTTGAAAAATAAAATAAATAAATACCCTACCATCTAACACTACACTCACAAATTCAAAATTATTATTAATAATTAACACCACCCCACTCTTTAAATATATTCATTCCTACCCCATGCCCTCAACCTGAGATGATGGAACACCACCACTTAACACTCCCTGTAACTCTTCTGATGTCAAGTCTCGCACACCCAAATACCTCTCTGCAGCTGCCACCACAACCTCAATTTTCATAGACTTACGTTCCATCCCTGCAGTACAATTAATAACCATTGCTATAAATGCTAAAAATCCAATCTTATTGAAACATATATATCACTTGTTGTCCTATCCCTCTGTACTGGTACATATCTACTACTCTCACCACTCCTCCCCCTTGACCCATCTTCCTCTACTTTCTTCACTGCCTCAGCATATGACAACTTCTTCACTACTCTTACCCTGGAAACCTCAACCTGCCTCTATCGCACGGGACATTTCTGATCCCCAGCCCCATGGGTACCCCTACAATTAGCACATACCACTACTTTCCCCAATGCTACACATTCCTTTGTCTCATGCCCTTCTGCACACTTCTCACACCTTGGAACCTCCCTCCTACACACTGCTGCCAAATGCCCATAAGTTTGACACCTGTAACATCGTAATGTATTCGGCACATAAGCTCATACAGGATAACTTATATACCCTAATTTCACTTTATTTTGAAGACACAGCTTCAAAACTCAAAAGAACAGACAATGACTTCTCTGTTTCCCCACTGTCGCACCAAACGACGAGCATCACACACACCGGGAATCTTCCCCTTCAGTTGGTCAACTTTTACATTTACTGCTACCCCAGTAATCACTCCTTTCAATGGCGCCCTTTCCTTGAGATTGAAACAATTCACCATTCTTTCCCCCATTTGTCTAAATCTGAGCGCCTTCTCCCTCTGACCAACAGAAACACAAACAATTATCACTAAACCACTTCTGGTTACCCTCACCGATTCCACTATACCCAACACTCTTTTCACCCATCTTGAAACCACAAATGGATCAGCCAAAAGGCAAGGGTCCACTTTTTCCAAAAACTTCACTCCTACTGTCACAGACCTATCTTCATCCTGACCCTCTGTGCAATCCTCGGGCTCCGAGTACTTCACCACACCTTCCACCTCCGATACTTCACCCTCATTCACTTCAATTTCTCCTCCTGTCTTCAGCTCACTTTGCTTAAATTTCCTACCATTCTTATTTTCTGCCATTTTTAACAGTCTTCCTCCCTCTCTCTTAGACCTCCTCTGCCTCTCTTTTTCCCTCCATTCCTCCTCCGTCATCCAATTATACGTTTCCTTATGATAATACTGCACTTCTCCTTACATACATCTGTTTCTTGCTTTCTCAAGGGACTCCATTTACCTTCCTACTCTCCCTTTCTACACTTATTCATAGCGCTTTCGATAATATATGAGCAATAAACTTCGGTCCTTCTTCGCTACCTGGGCGTCCTTTACTCGAGCTCAAACTCACCCTTTTACCTCATAGGCTTTTGCTATTGGCTCGCCCGCCTACCTGCTGCAAATCTAGCTACACTAGCTTCTGAAAACAAACCCCCCACCGACCAATTCAGCTATTTTTGCGCTGATCTTAAAGCTGCAATATGTAACCTTTTGGGCGACCCAACCAAATTCACATAGACATACTGTATGTGTTATAGATCTGTCATTCTCATTGAAAGCGAGTCTAAGTCTATGTGCGCAATTTCTATGCTTCCCGTTCTTAAGTTTCGTTTTTGCGTGTTTTACTTTCGGTTTTGTACACCAGCACATCACTCGGTCCGAGCTCCCTGCCATCCAGGACATCTATACCAGGCGGTGTGAGAGGAAGGCCCTAAAAATTGTCAAAGACTCCAGCCGCCCAAGTCATCGACTGTTCTCTCGGCTATCACATGGCAAGCGGTACAGATGCACCTAGTCTGGAACTAACAGGACCCTGAACAGCTTCTACCCCCAAGCCATAAGACTGCTAAATAGTTGGTCCCGATAGCTATTTGGTTAACTATTTAACCATCTGCATTGACCTTTATTGCACTAACTTTTTAGAGGCATCACGTTCGTTTATTATCTATCCTGTTGCCTAGTCACGTTATTCCTAGTTATATGTACATATATATGTACCTCAATTACCTCTACCCCTGCACATCGGCTCGGTACTGGTACCCGTGTATATAGTCAAGTTATCGTTACTCATTGTGTATCTACTATGACTTTTGTATTATCTATCTATTTTCTTTCTTTGCATTGTTGGGAAGGGCCTGTAAGTAAGCGTTTCATTGTTAGTCCACACCTGTTGTTTACGAAGCATGTGACGAATAAAATTGGATTTGATTAGATTTGACAGCAGTGGTGTAGCGTAGCCTACGGGCGATACTGATATCACTTAGGCCATTTATTGATATCTACACAGCAATTATGTGAATCACACCGCTAGTGTGGTAGTTGTGGATGGCTGTTCAAATGTATAGGTGTATTTTACCCCAATAATGGTTGAATTGAAGAAGCGTAGGCTAAGCTGCCTAACAATCATTGTTTATGCGACCCTAGGACAGCCAGTGAAAAATGCGCTTTTGCAACAGCTGCATAATGTGGATCCCAGCCTATGGAATAAAAGTTTGAGGGAGTTTTCCCTTGTAAACTCCTCCGTGGTATTGTGCTCCACTAATACTGTCAAAAACTAGTTTAATTTAAGAAGTCCACGAGTAGGGCTTTAATTGCTCAATCTAATTCGTGCTGGTAAAAAAAAAACAGGCCTAATGGACACATGCTTAAAAGCTGAAAATTATCAAGATATCAAAGTGTCACCATAGAGATCCTATTAAAAAGTATTCTAATTCTATGGTGTCACCAACACTCAGTGTATATGAAAGCCGCGCAGCCTTCGCCTTCTGCAAAATGTACCTCTTGCCATTCCTCTGTATCGGTCGACGATCTTGACACTACTGGCGAAGACGCGCTCCCGTGCCACCTTTAGTTCCAGTAGCTGTAGTTTCCTGCGCAATGCCCTGTTTTCTTTCTGGCTTTGAGAAATTTCCAAACGAAATACTGCATAGTCGTCGTCTACGAGTTTACAGATCTCTGCCACGGCTGCATTCGCTAGCACCTCCATAATGGAGGCTATTTGAGTGTGAAAAACCATACAGTTAGCCATTGTTAGCAGCTAGCGTTACCTAGAACAGCTATTAAGTCCTGTCTCCAAAGCGAATTAAACACTAAATAAGGTAAGTATATGATGCTGTGCAGTTAAATGAGTCATATTGAGTACCAATGTGTTAAGAAACGTCTAAATAACGATAAATATGCTAACGTGGAACTAGTTCTTAGTCACGGTTTACTTCCGTCTACACTGAAGAGCAAGGATCTTATTGGCTGGCGTCATGGCTCAAATGGTGTGGTTAAATGAAAACTGGTACTGCTTATTACAATCTATTCATGATCACTATCTCACTAAATAATGACTTTATTCCATCTACATCACCTCAGTAAGGTAAATCTTCAACTGTCCTTGTTCTAGCCTAAATTTACTGTCTCTCTAAAAACAGGTATTTACACAAGCCTGTTTCAAATGACTAGTTAACAAAAGGTTAATGCAGGGTATGTGGTTAATTACCCGCTGTGAAGGCTGAAGCCCAGGGTGACCTGCCCTGTTCATCATGGATACTGTGGTGTTTGTATCATAGGAACAGGAGGGTATATCTCTATCAGGGTCTGGGCTGCAGACTGGATCTACATTTACATTACATTTTAGTCATTTAGCAGACGCTCTTATCCAGAGCGACTTTACAGTTAGTGAGTGCATAATTTTATTTATTTATATTTCATACTGGCCCCCCCGTGGGAATCGAACCCACAACCCTGGCGTTGCAAACGCCATGCTCTACCAACTGAGCTACATCCCTGCCAGCCATTCCCTCCCCTACCCTGGACAATGCTGGGCCAATTGTGCACCGCCCCATGGGTCTCACGGTCACGACAGAGCCTGGATTCGAACCAGGATCTCTAGTGGCACAGCGATGCAGTGCCTTAGACCACTGCGCCACTCGGGATCTCTGATTGGAGCCTCTGTCTCTCTGATGACCACCAGGACTGAGGTTGTTCAGTCCACTGGTTGTGTTCTATGTAGTGGTTGTGGTGGAGTCTCTGTCCCCTGTGGTTGGGTCCTGGTTCTGACTCAGGAAGGAAGAGTGACGGCTCCTGATCCACGGTCACCTCAGAGGTTGAGTCTCTCCAATCAGTAACACCGGATATCAGCAGATCTTCATGGAATGCAGACTGCAAACAAAGATTGTACAGAAAAGCATAAAGGTTTATATAAGAAATGATTTGCTGTACACACAGAGACATGACATTATAAAATGTTAATCAGTCAAGCCCATGTCTAACACTGTGATTCAAGTACCTAAAAATATGGAGCCATTAGAGTTTATTATTTAAAATAAAGTCCAAACTCAGTCTCTGCAATGATACAAAAATAACCAAGTCAGTCAGCACAGAGTCAATTTAGTATTTAATTTAAACAAATGGCATTACAATCACATTTATTGCTCAAAACGATACGTGACTTTTCTCACACTTCACCTTTTTGGTAAATCTGGTACCCTCGCTATGATAAAAGTAATTATAGAATACTTTGGAAATGGTTCAACATTACATTACACAAAGCTTCAATACTTTTTGAATTACAAACATGAATTAAGGCACTATCATTATCTCACTATAAAACACCAGTATCAACCTAAAGAGACAAAGTATGTCACTTTTCATCAATGAAGCATTTTGACAGACACCATCACACCAACCATCACCATATCATCTACTCTGCTTCATCATACACATTCTTTCCTCAGTTCACCTCATCCAGTTCCCTACTACATCCAAAACCAACAGAATGAACTACAAACTAACTAGTACTACATTACATATCACTACACTCTATACATGGGCCGTGTGCATTTTCTGCTGGTGTATCCTGAGGTAGCTCCTCTCTGAGAACCTCTTCCCGCAGTGCGTACAGGCAAATGGCCTCTCTCCCGTGTGGACCTTCAGGTGCATCTTCAGCTGGTGCTGGCGGGAGAACCTCTTCTCACACTGGGGGCAGCTGTATGGTTTCTCCCCTGTGTGGACCCTCTGGTGCCTCTTCAGATTGGACGATTGGGAGAAACTGGCCCGGCACAGGTGGCAGCCAAATGGTTTCTCTCCCGTGTGCATCCTCTGGTGGATCTCCATCTGTTTGGGGAAACTGAAGGCTTTCCCACAGAACGAACATGGGAATCGCTTCTCTTTACAACCAGATCTGCTGATAGGGTTACTACTACTGTCATTTGTCAATGGGCTTGTGTAGCCATTAAGTGTTGAGGCATTGGCATTGTCTGAGGTCTGGTTTAACAGGAGAGTGTGAGAAGGACGAAGGCCAGGGAGTGTCTGTGTTGTCGCAGGCTCCATGTTCCAGTTGATAGATCCTTTAGAAGGCAGGCTGAAGGCAGCACCTGTTAGGGGGTTAACCTGAGGCGCCATCAGTCTCTCTGAATCACAACTATAAGAGCAGGACGGAGAATCGCTAGCCATGTCTGTGTCTGTTCTCATACGGACACCTCCCCGTCCCCGCGGACCAAATCTACGCCTCGCCCTGGTCTCAGCCAGTATGTTGTCATGGAAACTAAGTTCAGATGTTGTTTTGTCTTCAACTGTCGGTTTCTGGTTGTGTTTAACAGTGTTGTTCCCCAGCCCAGAGTTAAGGATGCTGTCCCATCCACTGGCCGCCACTATGTCGCCTCTGGTCCAGGCCGGCTTGTTGATGTCATCCCCTGGGCCCTTAGCTGTACCCGTCTGGGTCTGAGAATCCAAGATGGCCACCCAGTCTCCACTGTTAGCCTCCAGCCAACCACCTGAAGGAAGAGGTTACAAAATAGACTTTACAAACATGACAGAGAGAACTCAGGTCCAAAATTATTGGCACCTTTGATAAAGCAAAAACAGGAATAGCAAAATAGCCCCATAACGAGGTATGAGCTACTTTTTTTGCATATGCTTCAGTTTTTCGAGATAAAACCCACCACTGGTGTACGTGGCCAAAGAGCTCTATTTTCAAGTAATCTGACCATAGCACCGCCTGGAGTTTGATAAACGGCATTGGCACTTGGATTGAAACCGGTGCTATGAGGAGGAATGAGCGTCGTGTTGGAGTAACGTCAGCTGTCGAAAGACAATGGGCTATATGTATTTCTCCCTTACCTTGCTCCCCCATCTTTAGTCCACTCAGCAGGTCAATGCTCTCTGGTCCATCTTCTATTGTCTCCTCTTTGACCAGCAGCAGATCAGGCTTCCCATCCTCCATGTCTACTGACTGTAAGAGATACAGAGTGAGAGGATGTTGGATCAAGAAATCTGATATGAGCACCCTGCTATGGAGCATCTTCTGATTGGGGAATGAGGGATTGCTGAGTACTATGCAAACGTGTTAGTTCATTTGATTACTTGACAATCTTTAATGCTTTGATAATTTAAAGGCATGGTCCCACACTTTAGACAAAATTAATCAGACCTGGGTCAGTATCCACAAAGAGTCTCAGAGTAGGAGTGCTGATCTAGGATCTTTCCATGTCATCTTATTCATTATGATCTAAAAGGCATAACTGATCCTAGTTCAGCACTCCTGCTCTAAGAGGCTTTGTGGATATGGGCCCTGACCTAATACCATACAGACAGTAGTTTACAATGGGATCACCTCAGTGAGACTGTGTGTGGTCCTGTGCTGCTCAGTTGGTTCCTCTGTGGGTTCAGGAGGAGGTGTAGTCTGGTTGTCCTCCATGACCATGGTCCCCTCAGGGTTCTCCAGACCCTCCTCACACCCCTCCTCCTTCACCAGCAGCACCTCTGGATCCTCCTCCTCCTCCTGGAAGAGACAGGTGATACAGATTACACAGACATACACTCCCACAGGTACGTACACACACAGATAATAAACACACTTTCAACATGGAGTGTTTACCCATCCCCACTACGTATGAGTCCTGTACTGTAGTTACAGAATGACTTAATTGTTGTTAAATCCATCATGGTGGACATAAATATGATGTGGGTAAATATGAGTCAGCTATTAGAACCTCTTCTCGCAGTGTGTATAGGCAAACTGCATTTCTCCTGTGAAGACCTTCAGGTGCATCTTCAGCTGGTGCTTGCGGGAGGACAACGTCTCACATTGGGGGCAGTTGTAGGGTTTCTCCTGTGTGGACCCTCTGGTGGATCTCCACCTTCTGGAGGCAGCTGAAGCCTTTGTTACAGAACATGCAGAGGAACCATTTCTCTTTACTATTGCCTGACGTGGCTCCCCCTCCCTGAGCCTGGGCTCTAGCCCTGTGGTTTGAGTTCAATACCTGATCGAAAAGGACACTGCCGTGTGCATCGGAAGGCCCCATCGATGTGGACACTGGTTCGCGATCCCTGAACGTGTGTAACGGGGAGTGGGTCGCAACATTTAGATTTGTCTCTAAACTTTCCCTGTAATCTAAGAAATCTCTGCCCTGTGAGTGTCCATCTCCTAGGTGACTATCTGCATTCCATGTGGGAGGAATGTCACCCTCCACTTTCACAGTCACTAAATCTACGACCAGACCCTCCCCTTTCTTATCTAGGCACCCTTCAGAGTATACACTATTACTGTACCGGTTCCAGTCCCCTCTGAACAGATCAGTCTGTGTCTCTAAACCAGAGGTGGGACCAAGTCACTATTATTCGAGTCACAAAGTCTGAGTCTCACATGCTAACGTTTTAGCATTTGTGGTACAAATCCCATTCAAGTCATGGGACAGATATTAGCATTTTTCACGCATCATGTTCAAATCATTTATAAGTGACTTTGTTGAGCTTCACAATCAATTTGAGATACTTTTGGATGATTTGGACATGATGCGTGAAACGCTAATATCGGTGGCATGTTTTGACATTGAAAGCCTATACACATAAATAACCCACCAAAGTGGACTAGGGGCCCCAAGCATCTTTTTGGAACAATGCCCTACAGAGTCTTGGCCTAGCTCCTCATGTACCAGAGACCTAGCAGAGCTGTTACTCACAAATAACTGTTTTATGTTTAGAAGTGACTTTTTCCAACAAACAAAAGGAACCACTATGGGGAGTACGATGGCGCCCAATTATGCCAATCTTTATATGGGACACTTAGAGCATGATCACATTCCCAAACCTGAGCAAAATCCCTTTCTATCCATGATCAAACTATATCAACGTTATATAGATGATATATTGGTATTATTTGATGGGACTCCCACTGAACTTGAGATGTTCCATGAGTTTCTTAATAAGTCGAATGATCTTCATTTCACCATGGACTTTGATTACTCTAGTGTCGGCTTCCTTGACATTCAGATCACCAAAGACAATTACACACTCGTCTCTGATCTATACAGGAAGCCCACAGTTTGAAACACGCTTCTAAGAAGTGATAGTTTCCACCTCATTCTTCTAAAGAAAAGCCTCCCGATCAGTCAGTTTAACCCATAACAGTATAAGCCCTGTCTAAGCCGGGGAGGGAGGGATTCTACTAAGCTATATGGAATTGTTTAAAGAAGGCCATCCCAAGGATCATTTAACTATTTGATTTGGAATTTTAAAGACTCCTTGAAGTATCCGAAAAAAAATAGTCATTATTTGATGAAAAAAATGTTCGGCCTTACTGCGATTACCCCACACAAACGCATTGAATAACAAACATGGAACAACAGATAGTCCCCCCAAAAAATCGAAAGGAAGTTCATTCTGAAGTGTCTGTCCTATTTCTGAGAGGTATAAGAAAGATAAGGATTTTTTAAAACATGTATTTAACCCCTTATTGTTTCCCTAAACAGTCTCCATACATACTGCCATTCATCTTTTCAACTGGTACTGGGGGACCTTCAGACGGGTCTTCTGAGGCCTGTGGGCGTCCTAGAGCAAAACACGTGAGAGTCTCACCTTTACACAGAGGGGTCATATTAGTGTGTAGCCCAAAATGTTTGGCCGCTACAGACAGAAGTTGGCAGATCGACTGTACCGACTTCAGACGAGTCCCAAGATGCTTGTGGGGTGTCTAGTCAGACTCGAGTCCAAGTCATGTGACTTGAGTCCACAACTGCTCTAAACCGAAGGATATGTTGCCAGGGTCCATCTCTGTAGCGTCAGAACAACACAGATCATCACCGCCAGTGTCTAACGCGTCACCATCACCACGGGAATGAACCATCCTCTGGCTCTGGTGAAATACAGGTAAATACTCTGAGCCGGGAGCACGAGGACAGCCCAGTCTCCCCAGCCCCAGTCTCTCTGGGTCTGATCTGTGGTCAGATCCTTTGTGTAAGAGCCTGTGTGTTACAGTTAAAGTCTTGTTGCCTGTCTCTGACTTGAGGACGGCGTCCGGTGTTCCACTGACCTCCATGATGCTGCGTTGGGTCCTGGGCTGCACTGGGGCGGTTGTGGGGTCCTCCATGGCTACAGGGGGCTCTACTGTCTCTCCAGTCTGGATGTCTCTGCTGTGCCGTGGGTCCTCCTCTCCTTCAGTCATCTCCTGCTTAAGCCCAGAACCTGCAGCCTCTACATCTGCAGACTGACACAAGAAGAGAGGTTATTACGGGTATATGAGTTGTATTGGATAACAATGTCGTAGGGAAGTCTCACAAGCTCCCCTATGGCAGATAAATGAGGATGTACATGTAAGACAGTGAATAGCTGAGGGGAGCCTTTCTGAAACAAACTGGCCACATTTGATGTACTGTAATTTTAATGTAACAATATTGCACTGACCTCTATCACGATAATGTGCTGGGTTGAGGTTCCACTCCCCTCATCAACAGTGATTGGTTGGTCTTCTCTCCATGTATTGTGTCCCGCTGGCTTCACAAAGCTCCTGTGGCCTCCAGTGAGATGTCCTTCACCTGAGAGAGTGATTGGGGGAAAAGACATGGTTAGGTTAGCTACTGTCAATGCTTAACGCTATATTGTACACTATTGACACTGTCTACAATTGGCAAGGATGCAAGGTAACACTTCTCAACTTCTTGATATGCTATTTATAGATCGATTATGTTCCATGCATCATATTGTTTTCAATGAGTAAATAATAGGAATGACAGTAAATCAAGAATCTGGTTTGAATATGATATTGTATCTTTGCGCAAGATAGCTAAGTAATTAGGGGAATTATTGCACACTATCCAAAAACTGACCAAGACCCAATTCTGGTTAACACAAGTCACACGTGCAGAGGGGAACTAGGTGACAGGCACTGCGCTATAGCTATAGAACAGCGACAGGCCGCGCACCCACCCCTTTGCAAAATGTACCTCTTGCCATTCCTCTGTATCGGTCGAGGATGTTAAAAGTACTGGGACGACTGGCGAAGACGCGCTCCCGTGACACCTTCAGTTCCAGGAGCTGTAGTTTCCTCCGCAAAGCCCTGTTTTCTTTCTGGCTTTGAGTTATTTCCAAACGAAACACTGCATAGTCGTCGTCTACGAGTTTACAGATCTCTGCCACGGCTGCATTCGCTAGCACCTCCATGATGGAGGCTATTTGAGTGTGAAAAACCATACCGTTAACGTTACAGTTAGCCATTATTAGCAATTAGCTAGC
The DNA here is from genome assembly GCF_964263955.1 of Coregonus lavaretus. NCBI lineage: Eukaryota > Metazoa > Chordata > Actinopteri > Salmoniformes > Salmonidae > Coregonus > Coregonus lavaretus. The sequence continues at coordinate 639,469 of NW_028167177.1, read as the reverse complement.
TAGAGTTACCTAGATAACATCTATCAACCAAGTATTGTCTCCAACGCAACTAAACACTACATGGGGTAAGTATTTGATGCTCTGTAGTGAAAGTTGTCATATTTTGAGTTCAAGGGTGTTAAAAAACGTATAAATATCAAAACCCTATCGTGGAAATTGTTCTTGGTCACCGTTCTTCTTCTTCAGTGGGGTTTATCTGCGGTGCGTTATGGTGCATTACCGCCACCTACCGTACTGGAATGTGGGCCAGAGACGGGGAGAAACTAAATCCTACCTGCCAACCCCGTTTCTCTTAAGAAAGATAAAATATTTGAGACTATATCTTATTACGTTCTACTCAATATACTCTTTAAACTAATTTCCTGTATCCCCTTCTCCCTCATACTAGATCTCACCCTCTCTCTTTCCCTCTGATACTGCCTACACTGTAGCAATACATGCTCCACAGTCTCTGTTTCCTGACAATAATCACACTTTCCTGATGGATGCTTTCCTATCAGATTAAATGTCTTATTCAACTGGCTGTGTCCCACCCTTAATCTTGTAAAAATAGCCTCCTCTCTTCTGTCCCTTCCTGCCGTCCTCCCCTCCCTGACTTTCCTCTGTACTTGAAATAAATGCCTTCCCTTATTATCTCTATTCCACTGCTCCTGCCATCTCTGCACCATCACTGTATATATCAGTCTTTTTGCCTCTGCCTTGCTCATTGAAACTTCAACATCAACATCCCCACTGTTCATCTACTGCCTCGTTCTCCTCCACCCCCATATGGGTTGGGTTGGTCACCGTTTGCTTCTGTTCACTTCTTCTATGGTATTATGGCGGTCCGCATGCCACCACCTGCTGTGTCCGCCTACTGTTCTGGAGTGTGAATTCATTAAACTTTGTAGCTCGATTTCCATCCAATTGGCGACAGATTTTCATGCGAATATTCTAAAATCCGCATAAAGAAAACATGCCCATTTTCCCACCAGCAGTGTGTTTCCACCAAATGGATTACTTTTTTTGCTTAATTTTTCATGTCCTGAATACAAACTGTTGCATTAAATAGCAAATGTGTCTACTTTGGTCTTGGTAGTAGGAAATTAGCTTTAAACTGAAAAAACGAATCTCTCATAGTCATGGCAAAATGTGAAGAATAGCATGAGAGTAGCTATAAAACAGCATACAGCAAAACACCCCTCAAGAGAGGCAATATAAGTAAAACTGTGTAGAATTGCAGGAAATGCATTTTAAAATGTCATTCTTTTTTCCAGGGACAATCCTAGAGGAAAACCTGGTTCTGTCTGCTTTCCAATAGACACTGGGAGACAAATTAACCTTTCAGTAGGACAATAACCTAAAACACAATGCCAAATATAATAATAATATAATAATAATAATATAAATAATAATAATATAATAATAATATAATAATAATAATATGCCATTTAGCAGACGCTTTTATCCAAAGCGACTTACAGTCATGCGTGCATACATTTTTTTTTTGTATATGGGTGGTCCCGGGGTTCGACCCCACTACCTTGGCGTTACAAGCGCCGTGCTCTACCAGCTGAGCTACAGAGGACCATTCCATATAATCAATCAATCAATTTTATTTTATATAGCCCTTCTTACATCAGCTAATATCTCGAAGTGCTGTACAGAAACCCAGCCTAAAACCCCAAACAGCTAGTAATGCAGGTGTAGAAGCACGGTGGCTAGGAAAAACTCCCTAGAAAGGCAAAACCTAGGAAGAAACCTAGAGAGGAACCAGGCTATGAGGGGTGGCCAGTCCTCTTCTGGCTGTGCCGGGTGGAGATTATAACAGAACCATGCCAAGATGTTCAAAAATGTTCATAAGTGACAAGCATGGTCAAATAATAATCAGGAATAAATCTCAGTTGGCTTTTCATAGCCGATCATTAGAGTTTAAAACAGCAGGTCTGGGACAGGTAGGGGTTCCATAACCGCAGGCAGAACAGTTTAAACTGGAATAGCAGCAAGGCCAGGCGGACTGGGGATAGCAAGGAGTCACCACGGCCGGTAGTCCCGACGTATGGTCCTAGGGCTCAGGTCTCTCAGTTGGCTTTTCATAGCCGATCATTTAGAGTTGAAAACAGCAGGTATGGGACAGGTAGGGGTTTCGTAGCCGCAGGCAGAACAGTTGAAACTGGAATAGCAGCAAGGCCAGGCGGACTGGGGGCAGCAGGGTGTCATCATGCCCGGTAGTCCTGACGTATGGTCCTAGGGCTCAGGTTCTCAGAGAGAAAGAGAGAACGAGAGAATTAGAGAGAGCATACTTAAATTCACACAGGACACTGGATAAGACAGGAGAAGTACTCCAGGTATAACCAACTAACCCCAGCCCCCCGACACATAAACTACTGCAGCATAAATACTGGAGGCTGAGACAGGAGCGGTCCGGAGACACTGTGGCCCCATCCGAAGAAACCCCCGGACAGGGCCAAACAGGAAGGATATAACCCCACCCACTCCGCCAAAGCACAGCCCCCGCACCACTAGAGGGATATCCCCAACCACCAACTTACAATCCTGAGACAAGGCCGAGTATAGCCCACAGAGGTCTCCACCACAGCACAAACCAAGGGGGGGGGGGGGGCGCCAACCCAGACAGGAAGATCACGTCAGTAACTCAACCCACTCAAGTGACGCACCCCTCCCAGGGACGGCATGAAAGAGCACCAGCAGGCCAGTGACTCAGCCCCTGCAACAGGGTTAGAGGCAGAGAACCCCAGTGGAGAGGGGAACCGGCCTGGCAGAGACAGCAAGGGCTGTTCGTTGCTCCAGCCTTTCCGTTCACCTTCACACTCCTGGGCCAGACTACACTCAATCATATGACCTACTGAAGAGATAAGTCTTCAGTAAAGACTTAAAGGTTGAGACCGAGTCTGCGTCTCTCACATGGGTAGGCAGACTGTTCCATAAAAATGGAGATCTATAGGAGAAAGCCCTGCCTCCCGCTGTTTGCTTAGAAATTCTAGGGACAATTAGGAGGCCTGCGTCTTGTGACCGTAGCGTACGTATTGGTATGTACGGCAGGACCAACTCGGAAAGATAGGTAGGAGCAAGCCCATGTAACGCTTTATAGGTTAACAGTAAAACCTTGAAATCAGCCCTTGCCTTAACAGGAAGCCAGTGTAGGGAAGCTAGCACTGGAGTAATATGATCAAATTTCTTGGTTCTAGTCAGGATTCTATATACACTGGAATTGCTTACCAAGACGACGTTGAATGTTCCTGAGTGGCCTAGTTACAGTTTTGACTTAAATTCTAACATGTATTAACTCAGGGGGCTGAATACTTATCTAATCAAGATATTAGTATTTTACTTTTCATTAATCTTTTTTAAAAATGTTAAAAATGTTCTTCCACTTTGACAGACTGTTTTGTGTAGATTGTTGGAAAAAAAGACAATTTAATCAGTTTTAATCCCAATTTGTAACACAACAAAATGTGGAAAAAGTCAAGGGGTGTGAATACTTTCTAAAGGCACTGTAGTTTGTCCTTTAATTGTAGATCTTAGAGAAGTACTTTCTCGATTGAGATCAAAGCCAAGGCTGACAGTCGGGCCGGTCCGGTGGTATTCCTAGAGTAAGTCTTGATCCATTTCAGGGCCGAGAATGTGGACACTGGAATGGTCAATACCAGACAAGTAAGCAGATACAGTTAGTACATACTCTCATTCAGCTTCCGCTGCCGGAGAACATCGAGAAGATCGGCCGGGATCCTACCCTCGAAGTCAGACATGCAGTATATTACCGTAGTTCGCAGGTGTGAAGTTGAGTTTTGGTGGAGCAGAGCTGACTTCGTAAAACTGTCTAGGTCTTTGAAAGCAGTACTGGCCCAGGTTATTGTTGGTGCTGAAGAGTACAATCCCAGTAGTACAGCTTATTGGTTTGCTTACACCCAGTCATCCACGGGTAGCGCTCATAATTCCAACAAATTAAAGACTACCTGGGGTAAGTATGTGATGCTGTGCAGTTAAATGAGTCATATTGAGTTCCATGGTCTTAACAAAGTCTAAATACCAACAATAAAAACGCTAAGGTGAACATTGTTCTTGGTCACTGTTTACTTCCGTTTACACTAAAGAGAAAGGACGTTATTGGTTGGCATCATATATCAAAAGTGTAGTTATATGAAAAATGTATGCGTGCTGTTCTTGGAAGTATGGTATTGCTTATTATGTTACACATCAAATCTCCTATGAGAAGTAGAGTCAAGCTCAGAGCAGACTTGTTTAGAAAGAACAGTGCATTAGCAAGAATAGAGTTGAAAATAATATTACTTTATTCCATCTACATCACCTCAGTAAGGTAAATATTCAACTGTCCTTGTTCTAGCCTAGGTTTACTGTCTCTCTAAAAACAGGTATTTACACAAGCCTGTTTCAAATGACTAGTTAATGAGGGGTATGTGGTTAATTATCCTCTTACCCCAAGACACTTCACATGATAACTACAGTGCATTCTGAAAGTATTCAGACCCCATTACTTTTTCCACATTTTGTTACCTTACAGCCTTAATCTAAAATGGATTAAATTGTTTTTCCCCCTCATCAATCTACACACACAATACCCCATAATGACGAAGCAAAACAGTTTTTTAGAAAATGTTACAAATTTATTACGAATAAAAAACGGAAATATTGCATTTACATAAGTATTCAGACCCTTTACTCAGTACTTTGTTGAAGCACCTTTGGCAGCGATTACAGCCTAAAGTCTTCTTAGGTATGACGCTACAAGCTTGGCACCTGTATTTGGGGAGCTTCTCCCATTCTTCTCTGCAGATCCGCTCAAGATCTGCCAGGTCGGATGGGGAGCGTCGCTGCACAGCTATTTTCAGGTCTCTCCAGGGATGTTCGATCGGGTTCAAGTCCAGGCTCTGGCTGGGCCACTCAAGCACATTCAGAACCTTTGCCCCAGATGTCCTGAGCACTCTGGAGGTTTTCATCAAGGTTCACTCTGTACTTTGCTCCGTTCATCTTTCCCTCGATCCTGACTAGTCTCCCAGTCTCTGCCGCTGTAAAACATCCCCACAGCATGATGTTGCCACCACCATGCTTCACCGTAGGGATGGTGCCAGGTTTCCTCCAGACGTGACGCTTGGCATTCAGGCCAGAGTTCAATCTTGGTTTCATCAGACCAGAGAATCTTGTTTCTCATGGTCTGAGAGTCCTTTAGGTGCCTTTTGGCAAACTCCAAGCGGGCTGTCATGTGCCTATTACTGAGGAGTGGCTTCCGTCTGGCCACTCTACCATAAAGGCCTGATTGGTGGAGTGCTGCAGCGATGGTTGTCCTTCTGGAAGATTCTCCCATCTCCACAGAGGAACTCTGGACCTCTGTCAGCGTGACCATCAGGTTCTTGGTCACCTCCCTGACCAAGGCCCTTCTCCCCCGATTGCTCAGTTCGGCCGGGCGGCCAGCTCTAGGAAGAGTCTTGATGGTTCCAAATTTCTTCCATTTAAGAATGATGGAGGCCACTGTGTTCTTGGGGACCTTCAATGCTGCAGAAATGTTTTGCAACCCTTCCCCTGATCTGTGCCTCAACACAATCCTGTCTCGGAGCTCTACGGAAAATTCCTTCAACCTCATGGCTTGGTTTTTGGTCTGACATGCAGTGTAAACTGTGGGACCTTATATAGACAGGTGTGTGCCTTTCCAAATCATGTCCAATTCATGTAATTTACCACAGGTGGACTCCAATTAAGATGTAAAAACATCAAGGATGATCAATGGAAACAGGATAAACCTGAGCTCAATTTCGAGTCTCATAGCAAAGGGTCTGAATAAGGTAAATTTTATACATTTGCACACATTTCTAAAAACCTGTTTTCGCTTTGTCATTATGGGGTATTGTGTGTAGTTTATGAGGAACATTCTGTATTTAATCCATTTTAGAATAAGGCTGTAACAAAACGTGGAAAAAGGGAAGGGGTCTGAATACTTTCCCGAATGCACTGTATATTTCAGCTAAAGTATAGTTCCCAGACATCCCATGCGTACATCTCAAGCCACACTGCTACGATTTTTCACCTTTGTGGACACTCTTATGTCTGATAAGGCTAGTCAGGAAGGAGAAGCTCTTGTAACATAGTTTGCACTTGAAGGGCTTCTCCTTGGTGTGAACAGTCTGGTGCCTCTTCACATAATTTGCATCAGCGAAGCGCTTCCCACATGTGGGGCAGGTGTACGGCTTGTCAGCATCCGTCCTAATGCTCTGCCTCCCACGTTGTGACCCAATGACACCAGAGGAGGTAGAAGCAGGAGCCACCACCCTCAGGTGGTTAGTCTTTGAGCTCCCTCCTTGACCTCTAGCCATTGTTTGGGTGTTGTTGGGATTGTGTGCTGTGTTATAGGCTAGGTACCTCTTGTGGTGAACACCCATTCTGACCCTGTCTGTATTGGTGGGGTAACCATGAGGTAACTGAGGAAGGCTAGACCCAGGTCCAGGCTTTCTATTAACCCAGTCACCAGCCATTAGATGAGACCCTGAAGGAGAAGACAGACTTCCTGTTAGACTCCCACCAGGGGGCTCTCCCACCACTCTCTGTGAAGGCTGAAGCCCAGGCTGACCTGCTCTGTTCATCATGGATACTGTGGTGTTTGTATCATAGGAACAGGAGGGTCTATCTCTATCAGCCCCAGGCTCTGCTTCATCCCTGCACTGAGACTGTGAAGAGAAGGGTCTGGGCTGCAGACTGGATCCCTGACTGGAGCCTCTGTCTCTCTGATGACCACCAGGACTAAGGCTGTTCAGTCCACCTGTCCACTGGTTGTGTTCTGTGTGGTGGTGGTGTCGCTGTCTGTCGCGGTTCGGTCCTGGTTTCGACCCGGGAAGGAAGAGTGATGGCTCCTGATCCAGGATTCTGACCCAGGGCCAGGGTTTGTGACCCGCCACCTCAGAGGTCCAGTCTCTCCCGCCAGCAACACCGGATATCAACTGGTCCTCATGGACTGGAGACTGTAAACACAAATTCAACAGAAAAGCATGAAGGTTTATATAAGAAACTCTTTGCCGTACACACAGAAACATGACATTATAAAATGGTAACCACAGTCAAGCACAGCTCTAACACTGTGATTCAAGTACCTAACAATATGGAGCCATTGGTGTTTATTATAAACACATTTCCATATGTGTTGATTCAAGAATTAAGTATAATGTTTTGGTTTGACTGAGATAAGGGAAACTCAGTCCCTGCAATGATACATAAATAACCAAGTCAGTCAGCACAGAGACAGTTGTGTATTTAATTTCACTCACATAACTTTAAAGTACAGTACTTTTATTGCACAACACGATACGTGACAAGTTTAACTTTTCTCACTATGGTAACACTTTACTTTTTCTGTAAATCTGGTACCCTCACTTTGATAAAATGAATTTTAGAATACTTTGGAAAAGGTTAAACATTACATTACACACAGCTTCCCCACTTCATGTCAAGTACACATGAATTAAGGCACTATCATTTCCTCATTATGAAACACCAGCATTAAACAACAGGACAAGGTTGTCACTTTTCATCAGTGAAGCATTTTTACAGATACCATCACACCAACCATCACCATATCATCTACTCTGCCTCATCATACTCATTCTTTCCTCAGTTCATCTCATCCAGTTCCCTACTACATCCAAAACCAACAGAATTAACTACAAACTAACTAACTAGTACTATATTACATGTCACTATACTCTATACATGGGCCGTGTGCATTTTCTGCTGGTGTATCCTGAGGTAGCTCCTCTCTGAGAACCTCTTCCCGCAGTGCATACAGGCGAACGGCCTCTCTCCTGTGTGGACCTTCAGGTGCATCTTCAGCTGGTGCTGGTGGGAGAACCTCTTCTCACACTGGGGGCAGCTGTAGGGTTTCTCCCCTGTGTGGACCCTCTGGTGCCTCTTCAGGCTGGAAGATTGGGAGAAACTGCCCCGGCACAGGTGGCAACCGAATGGTTTCTCCCCCGTGTGAATCCTCTGGTGAATCTCCAACTGTTGAGGGAAATTGAAGGCTTTCCCACAGAACGAACACGGGAAGCGCTTGTCTGTGGCGCTGCCACCTTTACAGATTCCATCTCTACTACTGTCATTTGTCCATTGGCTTGTGTATCTATTTAGTGTTGAGGCACTGACATTGTCTGAGGACTGGTTTAACATTAGGAGAGTGTGAGGAGGACGAAGGCCAGGGAGTGTCTGTGTTGTCGCAGGGTCCATGTTCCAGTTGATAGATCCTTTAGAAGGCAGGCTGAAGGCAGCACCTGTTAGGGTGTTAACCTGAGGCGCCATCAGTCTCTCTGAATCACAACTATAGGAGCAGGACGGAGCATCGCTAGCCGAGTCTGTGTCTGTTCTCTGGAGCCACATACCAACACCTCCCCGTCCCCGCAGACCAAATTGACGCCTCACCCTGGTCTCAGACAATCTGTTGTCATGGAGACTAAATTCGGTCATTGCTTTGTGTTCGACTGTCTGTTTCTTGTTGTGGTTAACAGTGTTGTTCCCCTGCCCAGAATGGAGGACGCTGTCCCATCCACTGACCTCCACTATGTCGCCTCTGGTCCTGGCCTGCCCAGTGATGTTGTCCCCTGGACCCTTGGCTGCACTGGTCTGGGAATCCAGGATGGCCGCCCAGTCTCCTCTGTTATCCTCCAGCCAACCACCTGAAGGTAACAAAATACTTTACAAACATGGCAGAGAACTATACATATGGAGTTTTTTTGTCAATTACCTGGTCAAGTTCATGTGTGTTTTAGTATGTAAACATACGTTGTATTGATTTCATTTTATGAATGAAGAGAAAATAATAGCCAGGTGCATCACTATTCCCATTGAAGATCTATTACTGTATGTAGGCTATATGTATTTCTCCCTTACCTTGCTCCCCCATATTTATTCCACTCAGCAGATCAATGCTCTCTGGTTCGTCTTCCATCGTCTCCTCTTTGACCAGCAGCAGATCAGGCTTCCCATCCTCCATGTCTACTGACTGTAAGAGATACAGAGTGAGAGGATGTTGGATCAGATCAATAAATCTGATATGAGCACCCAGCTATGGAGCATCTTCTGATTGGACAATGAGGGACTGCTATGAGTACTATGCAAACATGTTAGTTGATTTGATTACTTGACACTCTTTAATGGTTTGATAATTCAAAGGCATGGTCTCACACTTAAGACAAAATTAATCAAGACCTGGGCCTGTATCCACAAAGCGTCTCAGAGTGGGAGTGCTGATTGAGATTTAGGTCCCTACTTGTCTATATAATCTTATCCATTATGATCTAAAAGGCTAAACTGATCCTAGATCAGCACTCCTGCTCTGAGATGCTTTGTGGATACGGACCCTGACCTAATACCATTCAGACAGTAGTTCACAGTGGGCTCACCTCAGTGAGACTGTGTGTGGTCCTGTGCTGCTCAGCTGGTTCCTCTGTGGGTTCAGGAGGAGGTGTAGTCTGGTTGTCCTCCATAACCATGGTCCCCTCAGGGTTCCCCAGACCCTCCTCACACCCCTCCTCCTTCACCAGCAGCACCTCTGGACCCTCCTCCTCCTGGAAGAGACAGCTTATACAGATTACAGACATATACTCCCTCAGGTACGTACACACAGATAATAAACACAGTTTCAACATGGAGTGTTTACCCATCCCCACTACATTTGAGTCCTATACTGTAGCTACAGAATGACTTCATTGTTGTTAAACCCATCATGGTGGACATAAATATGACGTTGTGGGTAAAAACAAGTCATCTATGATAAGTCAAAAGTCATCATCAGACAAACCTGACTATTGTGACGTGTACAGTAGGTGTTTGTTAGTGTGTGGGTATGTGTAGGTATATTTAGTAAGTGTATAATGGTTATAAAGCGCTGTCAGGTGTATGCAGAATAGGGTGAGATCAGATGTGATGTATATTAAAGAGAGTCTCAATTAAAGAATGAAAAGTCCCATTTTGTGTTTATTAAACATAAACAAGTGTTAAATACACCATATGAAAACCACACATACATGTCTCAACTAAAAATCAGCATGAACATAATAAACTGAATTAATTTTCTCATTAAGTGTCTTTTGAAAATTTGTGAATATCGTATAGCCTACACAGCACAAACAATATAAAACAGACATTTCAGGCTTATATATATCACACAATCTGTGGATCTTTTCTGCTGACATTTAAAATAAAAAATTGTCATTAATGCAGGGTTTGATCTAAACGTCAGAAGCCATCATGTGGAATGGTTATTTTCTATGTTATAGAGTGGAATGGTTTTTCTGCTGGTGTATCCTGAGGTATCTCCTCTCTGAGAACCTCTTCCCGCAGTGTGTACAGGCGAACGGCCTCTCTCCCGTGTGGACCTTTAGGTGCATCTTCAGGTGGTCCTGGCGGGAGAACCTCTTCTCACACTGGGTACAGCTGTAGGGTTTCTCCCCTGTGTGGACCCTCTGGTGCCTCTCCACCTTCTGGAGGCAGCTGAAGCCTTTGTTACAGAACATGCAGAGGAACCGCTTCTCTTTACTATTGCCTGATGTGGCTCCCCCTCCCTGAGCCTGGGCTCTAGCCCTGTCGTTTGAGTTCAATACCTGATCGAAAAGGACGCGGCTGTGTGAATCGGAAGGCCCCATCGACGTGGACACTGGGTCTAGATCCCTGAATGAGTGTAAAGGGGAGTGGGTGGCGACATTTAGATCGGTCTCTAAGCTTTCCCTGTAATCTAAGAAATCTCTGCCCTGTGAGTGTCCATCTCCAAGATGACTATCTACATTCCATGTGGGAGGAGTGTCGCCCTCCACTTTCACAGTCACTTCATCTACCACTATAACCTCCCCTTTCTTATCTAGGCGCCCTTTAGAGTAAACACTACTACTGTACTGGTTCCAGTCCCCTCTAGACAGATCAGTCTGTGTCTCTAAACCCAAGGATATGTTGCCAGGGTCCAATTCTGTAGCGTAAGAATAAGACGGATCATCACAGCCAGTGTCTAACACGTCACCATCACCATGGGAATGAACCATCCTCTGGCTCTGGTGAAATACCGATAAGTACTCTGAGCTGGTAGCAGGAGGACAGCCCAGTCTCCCCAGCCCCAGACTCTCTGGGTCTGATCTGTGGTCAGATCCTGTGTGTAAGAGCCTGTGTGTTACAGTTAAAGTCTTGGTGTCTGTCTCTGACTTGAGGACGGCGTTCTGCGTTCCACTGACCTCCGTGATGCTGCATCGGTTCCTGGGCTGTGCTGGGGCGGTGGTGGGGTCCTCCGTGGCTACAGGGGGCGCTACAGTCTGGATGTCTCTACTGTGCCGTGGGTCCTCCTCTCCTACAGACCGCTCCTGCTTGACCCCAGGACTTGCAGCCTCTGTATCTGCAGACTGACACAAGAAGATAACAAGGATATCAATGTCGTAGGGTAGTCTCATAAGCTCCACTATCACAGATAAATGAGGATGTACATGTGAGCAAGTGAATAGCTGAGGGGAGCCTTTCTGAAATAAATGGGCCACATTTGATTTCCAAAGTAACTGTAATTTGTAATACAACACTATTACACTAACCTCTATCACAATAACATGCTGGTTTGAGGTTCCACTCCCCTCATCAACAGTGATTGGTTGGTCATCGCTCCATGTATTGTGTCCCGCTGGCTTTACAAAGCTCCTGTGGCCTCCAGTGAGATGTCCTTCACCTGAGAGAGTGATTGGGGGAAAAGAGGTGGTTAGGTTAGCTACTGTCAATGCTCAACGTTATATTGTACACTTCTGACACTGTCTACAATTGGCAAGGATGTAAGGTAACACTTCTTATAACTTATTGATATACTATTTATTGTATTGATCAATGTGTTATGCACTATTGTTTTAATTGAGTAAATAGTCAATGCAGTAAACCAATAATTTGTTTAGAAAATGATATTGTCTCTGTGCGCAAGATCGCTAAGTAATCAGGTGAATTATTGCATATAATCCAAAAACTGACCAATAACCAATTCTGGGTAACACATCTTAACACAGAGGGTAACGGGGCGACAGGCACTGCGCTATATATGATCGGGGACAGGCCACGCAGCTAAATGTACCTCTTGCTATTCCTCTGTATCGGTCGAGGATCTTGACACTACTGGGACGACTGGTGAGGACGCGCTCCCGCATTGTCCTCTCTGCGCGCTCCCGTGCCACCTTCAGTTCCAGTAGTTTCCTCCGCAATGCCCTGTTTTCTTTCCGGCTTTGAGTTATTTCCAAACGAAACACTGCATAGTCGTCGTCCACGAGTTTACAGATCTCTGCCACGGCTGCATTCGCTAGAACCTCCATGATGGAGGCTATTTGAGTGTGAAAAACCATACAGTTAGCCATTGTTAGCAGCTAGCTAGCTAGCGTTACCTAAATAACATATATCAACCAAGTCCTGTCTCTAAGGCGAATTAAACACTACATGGGGTAAGTATTCGATGCTGTGCAGTTCAATTAGTCATATTATGAGTTCCAGGGTGTTAATAAACGTCTAAATAACAACAAAAACGCTAACGTGGAGATTATTTCTTGGGCACTGTTCACTTCCTTAAACCTCTTCTTCGTATGCGTTTCCGGCAGACTAGAAGCTGTGTTGCGTGGGCTATTGCTGCTGCCATTACAGGTCGGAGTGTAAATTGCACATGTCACAGAAAATGGGGGAAAGGCAAACCAATTGCACCATCTAACCCTACACATACTGAGTGTACAAAACATTAGGAACACCTTCCTAATATTGAGTTGCACCCCCTTTGTCGGGCATGGACTACAAGGTGTCTAAAGCATCCCACGGGGATGCTGGCCCATGTTGATTCCAATGCTGCTGGATGTCCTTTGGGTGGTTGACCATTCTTGATTCCCACGGTTAACTGTTGAGTGTGAAAAACCCAGCAGTGTTGCAGTTATTGACACACTCAAACCGGTGTGCATGGCACCTACTACCATACCCCGTTCAAAGACACATATTTTGTGTTGCCCATTCACCCTCGGAATGGCACACACAACTGTCTAAAGGTTTACAAATCCTTCTTTAACCTGTCTCCTCCCCTTCATCTACACTGATTATGTGGATTTAACAGGTGACATCATAAAGGGATAATAGCTTTCAGGTCAGTCTATGTCATGAAAAGGGCAGCGTCCTAGTGTTTTCTACACTCAGTGTATATACCACTATACCCCAAAAACCCACCACCCCTATCCCACTACTTTAACCCTACCAGATCCTACTCATTTTCGTCATTTAGCAGACGCTCTTATCCAGAGCGACTTACAAATTGGTGCATTCACCTTATGATAGCCATTGGGACAACCACTTTACTATATCATTATTTTTTGGGGGGGAGGGTAGAAGGATTACTTTTATCCTATCCCAGGTATTCCTTAAAGAGGTGGGGTTTCAAGTGTCTCCGGAAGGTGGTGAGTGACTCCGCTGTCCTGGCTCCAACAGCCTGGGAGGATGGAAACCCAATCGCCTTCTCTTAAAAACCCCTGTAGATATTATGTTAATCTCTTACCTGCTGCCACTACCACATCTATTTTCTGGGATTTATGCTCCATCAGTGCAGTACAATTAATAACCATAGCACCCTACCTTACTAATACTCATCCACTCTGGATCTCTCTATTCAGGCTTACTCACTGAGGGGCTCCCAGTCTAATCCCTCACCCTTGGGCTATCCTCTACTATCTTCACTGCCTCAGCATAAAAACTTTGTGCCCCACTGGAACTCTGGCAATCTCAACCTGTCTCTCTCTCACAGGGCTCTTCTGATCCCCAGCTGCATGTTGCCCCCACAGTTGACACAAAGTGCTTTCTCTATCCCAACTTTACACTCCCTCTGACTATGCCCTAATTAACATTTCTCACATCGTGGAATCTCCTTTTCTCCACACTGCTGCAACATGTCCGAATCCTTGGCACCGAAAGCACCATAGCTTTCGGAACATAGGCCCTCACAGAATAGCAACTATTAACCTAACCTTACCAGGTAGAAACTCTGTGTCAAAGCATAACTAGACAGAGAGTGTATTCTCAGTCTTGCCATTGCCACCGGGTCTACAGTACGTCTCAGCAAACGGCGGGCGTCACAAACACCAGGAATATTATTTTTAATTTGATCCACCTTTACTCTATAGTTAACGCTACTCCATTGAAAGCTCCTTTGAGCGGCGCCCTGCCCTGGAAAGGAAAGCACGACACAGGTCGATCCCAGAGGCACGTGACGCGGGTCGCTCGCTGCCTCTGGGCGGAGTATATAAAAATAAATCTAAACAATTCCACCTCTCGAAACTTTGATAGATCACAGTTTGTCCTTTACATAGCTTGAAACAACATATGGGCCGGCCAAATAGCAGGGATCCCCTTTTTCCAAAAAAATTAACTCATACCGGTCCAAAATCATCTCTGGTAGAATTCTCAGGGCAAACATTGGACGTCTCTACCACACCTTTCGCCACAAGTACTTAATCCTGATCAGGCTCATTCTTTAACACCATTACTAGGTATATATTCGTAAATTTGAGCCTGGCGCCTTTCTTCCACGTCTGCGTCATGACTCAGAGAGAACTAGATAAATCAAAACACCCCACTTCCGTTTAAACTGAAGAGAAATGATCTTATTGGTTGTCATCATAGCTCAAAGGATGTGGTTAAATGAAAAGGGTATGCGCTCTGTTCTTTGAAATACGGTACTGCTTATTACATTACACATCAAATCTCCTATGATCAGTTTCTTTCAAGCTGAGAGCAGACTTGTTTAGAAAGAACAGTGTGGTAGCAACAATAGAGTAGAATATAATTACTTTATTCCATCTACATCACCTCAGTAAGGTACAAATTCAACCTTCCTTGTTCCTAGGTTTACTGTCTCTCTAAAAACAGGTATTTACACAAGCATGTTTCATATTAAAAGTTAGCAAAGGGTTAATGAGGGGTATATGGTTAGTTACTCTCTTACCCCAAGACACTTCACACGATAACTATAATGTCAGCTAAAGAAAAATATTTATTTTTTAACCTTTAACGTAAATTATCTAAAAACGCTTTAACTTAAAAAATAAAAATCATATTCACATATGTTGTAGCTTAGACCCTATTTTACATCTAAGGTTTTTGTGTTGTGCCCGCCATCAGTTGAGCCACAACATGCTCTTGAATACAGGGTGGGTGTCATTTCAATCATAAAAATAGAATTTGTAGAATGGACCTATTCCTTCAGACCACAGCAATTGAGTTGGTACACCAATTAAAATGTAATTGAATAGAAATGTTAACCTCTTAAAGCGGTAGCCTTACTTCTCACTGACACAGTAGTATACAGTATCTCTTCCGCCTGTGTGAAGTAGGATGTGAAATCTGACACCATTTGAAGCTGGGATCTCCTTCCTACCATTTCATTTGCTCTTCCGACTGTCCATCAACTCCTGGCTGAACCCTACGTCACAGCCACTGGCAGCTGGCGAGAGTGGTTTCGTCACTCTAGCATAGTAGTTCCCAACCTTTTCCGGTTACTGTTCCACCTACTGTCCGGAGGACCCCTGAAGTACCCCCTCATGTGCATTTTACCAGTAAGCTTATGGTCTTGTGAGTCTTCTCAAGTACCCCTGGTTGGGAACCACTGCTCTAGCACATCCAGAGATAGATTTATAGCCAACTTTATCAAAGTAATCTAAAATAATTCATAGATTTTAAACAAAAAACTATTTGTCATAAAAGGGCAATATTAATATTAGATGTAAGGCGAGTTCCTAACAAGTTCAGGAAGCCAATCTTTGGTCCTCAGCCTGTTTGACTCCATGAATGTGTGAGTGTTAGTTAGCTAACCTTTGCTAGTGTCCAGAGGTGTCTGTCTTGGTGCTTTTTCGAGGTATAAAACGCAGTAGCAAGAGAATACGCAAGAAGATTTCTAAATGTGTTTGTGCATTGCTCATGCTTTCAAAATGTCTGGGCCCAGAGAAGACACGTTTCCGAGGTGAGCAGCACGATTATGAGATGGAGTTACGTCGGGATGCCACCGGGCCGCTAGCAAAGCCGGGAGAATATAAATATTGGGACACGGAAAGGTGGATTTCAGAGGAGGAATGAAGGAGGAAGAAGAGGTTGAAGCGAATGAGGAAACCAGATGTTGAATATGATGGAGATGGGGTGTCGAAGAAGGCTGGGGTCGATACAAACAGAGTGAGATGTCCGACAGACCGAGTTATGGAGGTGAAATAGAAGTGAATGAGGGCGAGTTAAGTGAGGTGGAAGGCGTGGTGAAGAGCTCGGAGTCCTAGCCTGGCATCGATGGACATAAGGAAGAATCTGGTCTAGTAGGAGTGACATTTTTGGAGAAAGTGGATCTTTGCCTTTTGGCGGATCCATTTGTGGTTTCAGGGTGGGTGGGAAAGGAGTAAGGTGCAGTTGAATCAGTGAAGGTAACCTGTAGTGGACTTGTGCTATTTGTTTGTGTTTCTTCTGCCCAGAGGGAGCGGGCGCTCCGTGTAACGAAACTTGGGTCATATTTTTACTGTGTACTTGAGCTTGTGTTCTCCAAAAGTGACTACACCTCAGCAATTTACAGCAGTTTTTTGCAGAAATGTTCGATTTTAACCTTTCTTGGAGTATGCAGCATTACTAGTTATTGTTTATGGCCCTCTCATGATAAATTATTACTTTGGGGGATTACGGAGATTACATTTAGTGACATTTAACTGGTTTAAACTTCTAATTACTACCACAAAGATGGCCACCGGTCAACCCACAGTTAAATGTCAACTTAAATGGTCATGTCTATTCTATTATTTATATGATTTCAATAGCTTTCCTATGGAGGATTGACCGTATAATTCAAAACAATAGATATTCCCATTCAGGTCAACATCTTCTGATGTGTGGACCTCCAACCATCTTTGTGGTACCATTTGAAAGTTGACATTTTATTCCCATTTTAGTACATTTATCAGCCAAAACATGACACTTTCAAAAAAAAATACTGTAACAAAAAAAAAGAGTACTTGTTTGAAACATTTTATTGGCTCGCATGCAGGGCCGGCCACTTAAATTGTTTAGTGGCCCCCCTCTTGACGGCAGAGAGAAAAATGTACGTTTTAAAATACATTTCCTGCTATTCTACACATTTTGCTATGGGACGGAGAGAAAATGTAGCAATTATATAACACATTTCATCCAATTCTACTCATTTTGCCATAGGTTAGAGACATTTTTGCAGTTTGAAAGCAAATATCCTACAATTCTACACATTTTGCCATGACTGACAGATAATGATATCTGAGTGAGAGTGAATAACAAAATCAATGGGGGCCCCCTGGAGGTCAGGGCCCCTGGGCACATGCCCTGCGTGCCGGGTCGGTATTCAGCCATGATTACCACAAGTTTAGATAACCGGCTAGACTAATTTACCAATCTAAAAATTGTTAGTTGACATGGCTTATTGAGTGACTGACTAAACAAGAGAAAAACAGCAGATGCACAACAAAATGTTTAACTTGCACCTTGTGTATTCTACTATTCTAACTCTCAACAGTAAGTTGAGACCCGACTGAGCCCCCCCCCCCCACCAAAAAAAGGGTCCCCTAGTTTATGCCTGGAGACGGCCCTGCTCGCATGTACAGTGAGGGAAAAAAGTATTTGATGCCCTGCTGATTTTGTACGTTTGCCCACTGACAAAGACATGATCAGTCTATAATTTTAAATGGTAGGTTTATTTGAACAGTGAGACTGTTGTTTAGTCAGACTGGCTAGGCCACTCCAGGACCTTAATGTGCTTTTTCTTGAGCCACTCCTTTGTTGCCTTGGCCGTGTGTTTTGGGTCATTGTCATGCTGGAATACCCATCCACCCAATATTTGACGGTACATGGCCCCGTCCATCGTCCCTTTGATGCAGTGAATTTGTCCTGTCCCCTTAGCAGAAAAACACCCCCAAAGCATAATGTTTCCACCTCCATGTTTGATGGTGGGGATGGTGTTCTTGGGGTCATAGGCAGCATTCCTCCTCCTCCAAACACTGCGAGTTGAGTTGATGCCAAAGAGCTCGATTTTGGTCTCATCTGACCACAACACTTTCACCCAGTTCTCCTCTAAATCATTCAGATGTTCATTGGCAAACTTCAGACGGCCCTGTATATGTGCTTTCTTGAGCAGGGGGACCTTGCGGGCGCTGCAGGATTTCAGTCCTTCACGGCGTAGTGTGTTACCAATTGTTTTCTTGGTGACTATGGTCCCAGCTGCCTTGAGATCATTGACAAGATCCTCCTGTGTAGTTCTGGGCTGATTCCTCACCGTTCTCATGATCATTGCAACGCCATGAGGTGAGATCTTGCATGGAGACCCAGGCCGAGGGAGATTGACAGTTATTTTGTGTTTCTTCCATTTGCGAATAATCACACCTGTTGTCACCTTATCACCAAGCTGCTTGGCGATGGTCTTGTAGCCCATTCCAGCCTTGTGTAGGTCTACAATCTTGTCCCTGACATCCTTGGAGAGCTCTTTGGTCTTGGCCATGGTGGAGAGTTTGGAATCTGATTGATTGATTGGGTGGACAGGTGTCTTTTATACAGGTAACAAACGGAGATTAGGAGCACTCCCTTTAAGAGTGTGCTCCTAATCTCAGCTCGTTACCTGTATAAAAGACACCTGGGAGCCAGAAATCTTTCTGATTGAGAGGGGGTCAAATACTTATTTCCCTAATTAAAATGCAAATCAATTTATAACATTTTTGACATGCATTTGTCTGGATTTCTTTGTTGTTATTCTGTCTCTCACTGTTCAAATAAACCTATCATTAAAATTATAGACTGATCATTTCTTTGTCAGTGGGCAAACATACAAAATCAGCAGGGGATCAAATACTTTTTTCCCTCACTGTATGCCATCCACTTGGATATCGCTTACAATAGGAGATGTTCCAAAATATTCATTATTCTGAAGTAAAGATTTTATCCCACTAGGTATAGCTTTTATAACAGTGTCATATTCCTTGCTTGAAACCTCAAAGTTGTATCTTTCCATAAATTCTCTCAGTGTAAATAGATTCCCACTAATACTAACTAATTGGCTGACAAGGACAATGTTTTTCGAGAACCAGTTACAGTAAAATAACATCTTGTTTCTATGTAATATCGACCCATTATTCCATATAAAACATTTATGAGGTGAAAAGTTGTCTATACAGCATAGCCCAGCACATTAAAGCCTGCTT
Organism: Coregonus lavaretus; assembly: GCF_964263955.1. Lineage (NCBI taxonomy): Eukaryota > Metazoa > Chordata > Actinopteri > Salmoniformes > Salmonidae > Coregonus > Coregonus lavaretus. The sequence goes on along the minus strand of NW_028167177.1, from coordinate 620,255 downwards.
GTGAAAAGCTGCCAATTTCACAGGAAGTTTACCCACAATATAGGGACATTGTAGTACAAAATTAAGCCCTCAGAGCTTCTGAAAAACAAAATGAGGTATAATATTCCAGAAACTGAGGATTTTTTAAGTACCTTTTGACCCAGTTGACTTTTGATATGTGATTAAAGAGAGTGAAGTCTAAGACATTTAGAACGCCATCACAAACCCTGTTGGTGATAACATCTCTTTATCTTTTGTGGCTTGTTTTTCCATATGAAGTTGTACAATAGCCTATCTAAGGTACAGCAAGTGGATTTGGGAATGTCAATAGATGAAAAAAGATAGGATGCATGAGATAGCCCCTCAGCTTTGGATAAAAGCACCCTCCCTTGAAGACTTAAATCCCTCCCTAACCATGAGGAACATTTATTTTAGCTAGATTCAGTTACAGGATTCAAATAAAGATCATTCACAGCCTTAAGATTTTTTGTGATCTTTACACCGATGTAGGTTACAGTATCTTTTTCAGAGATGTTACAATCTGCTGTATTGACAGCTCCTTTCAGAACAAACATCTCACATTTGGAAAGATTTAATACCAAACCTGAGATTTTGGAGGACTGCTTCACAATATCCAATGCTAATCTAGCTTGTGACATTTTTTAGTTTTTTAACGAGGTGTCATACGCCAGTTGGGATATCTTGAACTCTCTGGCCTGGAATGTACAGTCGTGGTCAAAAGTTTTGAGAATGACACAAGTATTGGTCTTCACAAAGTTTGCTGCTATGATATACTGAAGTATAATTACAAGCATTCCATAAGTGTCAAAGGCTTTTATTGACAATTACATTAAGTTTATGCAAAGAGTCAATATTTGCAGTGTTGACCCTTCTTTTTCAAGACCTCTGCAATCTGCCCTGGCATGCTGTCAATTAACTTCTGGGCCACATCCTGACTGATGGCAGCCCATTCTTGCATAATCAATGCTTGGAGTTTGTCAGAATTTGTGGGTTTTTGTTTGTCCACCCGCCTCTTGACGATCGACCACAAGTCCTCAATGGGATTAAGGTCTGGGGAGTTTCCTGGCCATGGACCCAAAATGTTGATGTTTTGTTCCCCAAGCCACTTAGTTATCACTTTTGCCTTATGGCAAGGTGCTCCATCATACTGAAAAAGGCATTGTTCGTCACCAAACTGTTCTTGGATGGTTGGGAGAAGTTGCTCTCGGAGGATGTGTTGGTACCATTCTTTATTCATGGCTGTGTTCTTATGCAAAATTGTGAGTGAGCCCACTCCCTTGGCTGAGAAGCAACCCCACACATGAATGGTCTCAGGATGCTTTACTGTTGGCATGACACAGGACTGATGGTAGAGCTCACCTTGTCTTCTCCGGACAAACTTTTTTCCGGATGCCCCAAACAATCCAAAAGGGGATTCATCAGAGAAAATGACTTTACCCCAGTCCTCAGCAGTCCAATCCCTGTACCGTTTGCAGAATATCAGTCTGTCCCTGATGTTTTTCCTGGAGAGAAGTGGCTTCCTCGCTGCTCTTCTTGACACCAGGCTATCCTCCAAAAGTCTTCGCCTCACTGTGCGTGCAGATGCACTCACACCTGCCTGCTGCCATTCCTGAACAAGCTCTGCACTGGTGGTGCCCCGATCCCGCAGCTGAATCAACTTTAGGAGACGGTCCTGGCGCTTGCTGGACTTTCTTGGGCGCCCTGAAGCCTTCTTCACAACAATTGAACCTCTCTCCTTGAAGTTCTTGATGATCCGATAAATGGTTGATTTAGGTGCAATCTTACTAGCAGCAATATCCTTGCCTGTGAAGCCCTTTTTGTGCAAAGCAATGATGACGGCACGTGTTTCCTTGCAGGTAACCATGGTTAACAGAGGAAGAACAATGATTTCAACCACCACCCTCCTTTTAAAGCGTCCAGTCTGTTATTCTAACTCAATCAGCATGACAGAGTAATCTCCAGCCTTGTCCTCGTCAACACTCTCACCTGTGTTAACGAGAGAATCACTGACATGATGTCAGCTGGTCCTTTTGTGGCAGGGCTGAAATGCAGTGGAAATGTGTTTTGGGGGATTAAGTTCATTTTCATGGCAAAGAGGGACTTTGCAATTAATTGCAATTCATCTGATCACTCTTCATAACATTCTGGAGTATATGCAAATTGCCATCATAAAAACTGAGGCAGCAGACTTTGTGAAAATTAATATTTGTGTCATTCTCAAAACTTTTGACCACGACTGTAATGCCTTGAAATTGTCTTTGATAAACTAATGAGCATAAGGTTTGAGAAACTAACAAAAATTTTAAAAAAGGTGAGATTGGACAATCTTGTCCTATTCCTTTGTAAATGTTAAACCTTGAGGATGTTCCATGACAGAGTTTGATACAGATATTGCTACCATTATACAGTTCTAATAGCGTCAACAAAAAAATTACCAAACTTCAAATGCTTAAGACAATCAAAGATAAAATGGTGACTTACGGTATCAAATGCTTTCTAAAAATCCTAAAATAAGATAACAGGGGAGTCATCCAATAGATCACAATACTCAACCAAATCTAACACCAGCCTCAGATTATTAGATATATGGAGCCCTTTCATAAACCCTGATTGACATTCATCAATCAGATCATTCAAGCACAACTTTAACTTTTTCGCAAAGATTGAGGCTATAATTTGTAGTTGTTATTTAGGAGTGTGATTGGACACCAATTATCAATAATTAAGATATCCTTTTGTGGTTTAGGTATAAGACTAATAACCCCTTGTTTCAGATAGGCAGGTAGTTCTCCCTTCTTTATAGCCTCTTTAAAGGTTTTAAGTAAGAATTGTGCTATTTCTTCAGAGAAGGTTTTGTAAAATTCAGAGGTTAATCCATCACAACCTGGAGACTTGTTATTTTATATTAAGCAACCCCATATTGGATGTCCATAATGGATAAATCTTCACAACAAAACCGATTGAATTCTTCACTAACCGAGTTAACATTCTCTATAGAATCAAGGAGATCCTTAGAGTCACTCAAACTGTTATCTAACGAGTAAAGATTCTCATAAAACTTAGTGGTAAAGTCTGATAACAACTCTCTATCCTCAGAGGTTACCCCATTAATCTTAAGTTTCTGAAGTGTGTTGAGTTCCCCTCTCCTCTTTTCCAAATTAAAAAAGTATCTACTGTTCTTTTCGCCTTTTTCAAGCCATTGTTTTCTGGATCTTATGAAGGCTCCTCTAGCCTTTTCCTCATAAAATGTATCTAGTTGATTCTATAAATCATTCAATTTAGCTTTTTCATTAAGATCAAGATGCTCAATCTCTGTGATATCAGTAATTTTCTTAGAGAGCTCAGCTACCTCACATCTCCTTCTTAAAGCAAGCCGTTTCCCGTAAGTAATACAGGCTGAGCGGATTTAAAATTTCAGCAGTTCCCAATATTTCCCATATTCTGCATTAGAGGTAGCTACATTCCAGTAAACATAAATTAGATTCTTAAATCAAATTTTTTAAATCATCATGCAATAACAATGAGTTATTCCATTTCCAATAACCACTAGAGTATTTCTTATCATCATTACTGCACACTCACAGTCAGCCATATGACTTTATGATCCGTCAGGACTGCAGGCAGTATTCTTACCTCTACAGTGTTGGGCTCAAGACTAGAGGTTATCACCCACAAGTCAATTCTTGATTGTAGTGAACGATCTCTATTACTCCATGTGTACTGTTTCTCTCCAGGGTTTATAACTCTCCATATGTCAATTAAGTCCAGGCTTTGGCAGAAATTCACCAATTTGTTCACACCAATGTTAGGCCTATGGGGCAATCTATCAGTCTCATTATAATACACCATGTTAAAATCCCCACCAACTATAATCTGACTGGATGGATATTTTCTCAGAAGACTTAAGAATTTCCTCAATTTCCTCTAGAAGTAAGTTATTTGGAGGACTAGAACAGTATCCATATACATTACACAACACAAATAATCTGTCCAGGTGGTTGATGACCGCTACTAGCCAATGTCCATTGGTGTCCATTGGTGTCCATTTCAGTAAACAAAAATGTATCATTGAAATTGTGTGCTAAAATTGCAACCTCAGCTGAATGATTAGTCCCGTGGGCCAAGAAAATGTCAATGCCCCACTGATTTTTTTCAAAAATTATAATCCTCTTTGCATTAATGTGTTTCTTGAACGAATACAAGATCTGCGTTGTAGTCCTTACAACAACAAAAAAAGCTTTCCTCTTCAACAGGTTTCATATCCCTCTGGCATTGATTGACAAACTTCAAATCCATATATACAAAATAGAAAGGAAAATCCTATGCAATCTCAACTCTACCCTCTCTATAAAAAGTGTTTCATATATGTATTAACATAAGTCTTAACTTGTAAACCATAACACCAGAATTCAAAACTAGAACGCTCAGTTTGTTGTGGGGAAGGGGCTACCTTGTAAGCCTACCGGGGGAGCAAATCACCCCGGTCGAATTTATTTTCCGTTGGCGAAAAAGGCTCCGATTCCCCTGTAGTATGCCCCTTCCTTTGATTTCGGGTCTGTTGGACGAGAGGCCACAACTTTGCCTTTGCTGCCTTGTCTGCTGCAGTCAGGTCCTCACCGAATCTAAATGTTCTCTCTTTCAGAAAGGCGCTTTCCTTTGCTTTCTTCCAAACTGCATCTCTCGCTATGCGGAAAGCGAACTGGTTGATGATCGAGCGACTGCGGATGGCATCTTGCTTCTTCCCAATACGATGAGCGACAACCACAGCCATGTCCATATATCCTTCGGGGAAGTCCGGAGCCACACGGTTACAGATGTCACTTACTATGCGCTTCACATTCTCACCCTGGTAAACACCATAAAGCCGTAGCCCCCACCTTCTCCGGTATCGCTCTGCTTCCGACAAGCGCTCTTGCATGTCGGCGATGGTCTTCTCCTGTGCAGTGCATTTATCAGAGGTTGGACGTTTAAGCTCTTCTATACTCTCGTATGCATGATTCAGAGAGGTCTCGAGGTCAACGATTTTTGATGTGTTTTCGCGTATCATTTTCTCCAGACCATCGGCGCTTTCGTTTATCTTTGCAGTGACAGCATCGATTATGTTGACCTGGAGTTCGCGCAAAGACAATTATTTATGTGTCTTTTTGGGTGCATGACTATTGGCTGGAGTTTCCGAATCAACCGAATGTCCAGATTCCTCAATTTCTTCTCCTGAGGAGTCAGGTGGCGGTTTCTCTCCGGTGTATGAGTGGTCAGCTAGCAACTGCCTTCACCTCCCTTTGCTCGTTCGCACATTTTTTTCTTCCAATTTGCCAAGTTTCAGATCAAATTAGCGGTCTACTGGGCGTTGTTCTCTGTTGTGTTTACTATAAACCGGGTTTTGTAACATTTAAGTGAGTTTGAGAGGGATACAAGTTCAGGTTACTCGGAGCAAGACAAAATCACGTCTGCACTTGGCGCCATTTTCGAAAAAAGCCAGTTTATTAATTATTACCTGCGTGGTTCTGGTACCGGTTCCGACCGACATTTTTGCTTATAAATCGATATGTGAACACCATAGATCCAAATGCCACAAGAGTATGTCTCTTCTGCCTGTGTGAAGCAGGATGTGAAATCTGATACCGCTTGAAGCCGGGATGGCCCTCCTACCATTTCATTCGCTCTTCCGACTGTCCATCAACTCCTGGCTGACAACGCATATTCCTGGAATTCTTAACATCGTAACGCAGCAGGAGAGAGTGGTTTCGTCGCTGTAGCACATTCAGATATCGATTTATAGCTAGTAATCTAAAATAAATCATAGATTTTAATCAAAAAACAAGTTGTTCGGATTAATATGAGATGAAAGGCGAGTTCCTAACGAGTTCAGGAAGCCAAGCTAGAGCTCTGTGAGACGTTCACAGCGATTTTTTTTACAGTTATAAGGAAGGTGAAATCTTATAGTTAGTCGTTTTATAAATTGATGATACTATATTTAGAAAAAAATGTCATTTCAAGCCTTATTCATACAATTATGTTGAATAGAAAATACATAATATAAAATATTTCATTTTCATCATTTGTACTGTGTACTTGAGCTTGTGTCCTCAAAAGTGACTACACTTCAGCAATTTATAACTACTTTTATCAGAAAGGTATTTCTTGGAGTATGCAGCATTACTAGTTATTGTTTATGGCCCTCTCATGGTAAATAATTACTTTTGGGGACTACGGAGATTACATTTTCGATTATATTTAGTTACATTTGAGGTTTTAAGGGATTAAAACTCGTAATGCTGTTAACAAATCGGTTCAGCTCAGGGAAACCAGTCCCTGCAATGATACGGAAATAGCCAAGTCAGTCAACACAGTTAATTTTGTATTTAATTTAACCCAAAATGGTCATACATTCACGTAATGTGAAGTACATTACTTTTATTGCACAAAACGATAAATTTGACAAGTAGAATAACTTCTCTTACTATGTTAACACTTTACATTTCCTGTAAATCTGGTACTTTGGAAAAGGTTCAACATTACATTACACACAGCTTCACAACTTAATGTCAAGTAAACATGAATTAAGACACTATCATTAACGCATTATAAAACACCAGCATCAAACAACTGGACAAAGTTGCCACTTCATCAGTGAAGCATTTTTACAGACACCATCACACCAACCATTACCATATCATCTACTCTACCTCATCATACTCATTCTTTCCTCAGTTCACCTCATCCAGTTCCCTACTACATCCAAAACCGACAGAATTAACTACAAACTAACTAGTACTACATTACATGTTACTATACACTATTAATGGGCTGTGGGCATTGTCTGAGGTCTGATTTAACATAAGGAGAGTGTGAGGAGGACGAAGGCCAGGGAGTGTCTGTGTTGTCGCAGCGTCCATGTTCCAGTTGATAGATCCTATAGAAGGCAGGCTGAAGGCAGCACCTGTTAGGGGGTTAACCTGAGACGCCATCAGTCTCTCTGAATCACAACTATAGGAGCAGGACGGAGCATCGCTAGCCGAGTCTGTTGGTTTTCTCCCGCTGCATACCGACACCTCCCCGTCCCCGCAGCCAGTCTGTTGTCATGAAGAGTAAGTTCAGTTGTTGTTTTGTGTTCAACTGTGTTTCTGGTTGTGGTTAACAGTGTTGTTCCCCAGCCCAGAGTTCAGGACGCCGTCCCATCCAGTGACCTCCACTATGTCACCTCTGGTCCTGGCCTGCTCGGTGATGTCGTCCCCTGGGACATTGGCTGCACCAGTCAGGTTCTGGGAATCCAAGATGGCCGCCCAGTCTCCTCCGTTAGCTTCCAGCCAACCACCTGCAGGAAGAGGTTACAAAATCAACTTTACAAACATGGCAGCGAGAACTCTACATATGGAGTTTGAGTCAATTACCTGGTCAAGTTCATACATTGTGTTTTTGTATGTAAACATAAGTTGTATTGATTTCATTTTATGAATGAAGAAAATGAAGCCAGGCGCATCACTATTCCCATTGAAGATCTATTACTGTATGTAGGCTATATCTATTTCTCCCTTACCTTGCTCCCCCACCTTTAGTCCACTCAGCAGGTCAATGCTCTCTGGTCCGTCTTCTATTGTCTCCTCTTTGACCAGCAGCAGATCAGGCTTCCCATCCTCCATAACCTCCCGAGTGGCGCAGTGGTCTAAGGCACTGCATCGCAGTGCTAGCTGTGCCACTAGAGATCCTGGTTCGAATCCAGGCTCTGTCGTAGCCGGCCGTGACCGGGAGACCCATGGGGCGGCGCACAATTGGCCCAGCGTCGTCTAGGGTAGGGGAGGGAATGGCCGGCATGGATGTAGCTCAGTTGGTAGAGCATGGCGTTTGCAACGCCAGGGTTGCGGGTTCGATTCCCACGGGGGTATGAAAAAAAAAAATGTATGCACTCACTAACTGTAAGTCGCTCTGGATAAGAGCGTCTGCTAAAATGACTAAAATGTAAAAAAAATGTAATGTCTACTGACTGTAAGAGGTACAGAGTGAGAGGATGTTGGATCAAGAAATCTGATATGAGCACCCAGCTATGGAGTATCTTCTGATTGTGCAATGAGGAATTGCTATGAGTACTATGCAAACATGTTAGTTGATTTGATTACTTGACACTCTTTAATGGTTTGATCATTCAAAAGGCATGGTCCCACACCTTCAGGAGGAGGTGTAGTCTGGTTGTCGACCATGGCCCCCTCGGTGTTCCCCAGACCCTCCTCCTTCACCAGCAGAACCTCTGGACCCTCCTCTTCCTGGAAGAGTGAGGTGATACAGATTACAGACTTACACTCCCTCAGGTACGCACACACAGATAAACACACTATCAACATGGAGTGTTTACCCACCCCCACTACATGAGTCCTATACTGTAGTTACAGAATGATTTCATCATTGTTAATCCCATCATGGTGGACATAAATATGATGATGTGGGTAAATCATGGTTACGGGAAAATGTTGGGTAGACTGGGCTCTCAAACCCTGGCTAGCAGCCAGTCTAGGAGATGAATAATTCCAATTTCAAAGCCACAAGTCCTCAACGGCTGACCAGGCATATACAGCCGTCCCATCTCCCAAACAGCTGGAAAGGCGGATGAAGGCTGCAACTGATAACTGACGAAAATGTATGCACTCACTACTGTAAGTCGCTCTGGATAAGAGCGTCTGCTAAATGACTAAAATGTAAATATGAGTCAGCTATGATAAGTCATCATAGGGGCGGCAGGTAGCTTAGTGGTTAAGAGCGTAGTGCCAGTAACCGAAAGGTCGCTGGTTCTAATCCCCGAGCCGACTAGGTGAAAAATCTGTCGATGTGCCCTTGAGCAAGGCACTTAACCCTAATTGCTCCTGTAAGTCGCTCTGGATAAGAGCGTCTGCTAAATGACTAAAATGTAAATGTAAATCATCAGACAAACCTGGCTAAACTATTTTGACGTATACAGTAGGTTTTTGTTAGTGTGTGGTAGAGCTGGGATGCTAAACCGAAAATGCAGACACCAACAACACCACCTATCGCTTATCACAGGCATTTTGCTGATAGGCCTAACGTTCATTAAAATATGTAGCCTATACTAGAGAAATGTGAAGTTTGAAATGAAACAAGTTTGCTAATGGGTGATGGTTAATGGGACAACTGATGGCTAAAACCATCAAACTAGTAGTAGTAGTTTAAAGGATACTTTTTTTAAACTGTGGTGCACATTGTTATAAATGTATCGTTCTATTTATAAGAATCACAACAATTCAGGCAATTTATCGCGATATGGATCTTTGTCCATAACGCCCAGCTATAATATGTGGGTATGTGTAGGTATATTTAGTAAGTGTATATCGGTTATAAAGAGCTGTCGGGTGTATGCAGAATAAGGTGAGATCAGATCTGATATACACTACTAGTCAAAAGTTTGGACGCACCTACTCATTCAAGGGTTTTTCTTTATTTGTACTATTTTCTACATTGTAGAATAATAGTGAAGACATCAAAACTATGAAATAACACATATGGAATCATGTCGTAAACATAAATGTGTAAACAAATCAAAATATATTTTATATTTGAGATTCTTCAAATAGACACCCTTTGCCTTGATGACAGCTTTGCACATCTGGAATGCTTTTCCAACAGTCTTGAAAGAGTTCCTACATATGCTGAGCTGCTTTTCCTTCACTCTGCGGTCCGACTCATGCCCAACCATCTCAATTGGGTTGAGGTCTGGGGATTGTGGAGGCCAGGTCATCTGATGCAGCCCTCCATCACTCTCCTTCTTGGTAAAATAGCTCTTACACAGCCTGGATGTGTGTTGGGTCATTGTCCTGTTGAAAAACAAATGATAGTCCCACTAAGCCCAAACCAGATGGGATGTTGTATCGCTGTAGAATACCGTGCTGGTTAAGTGTGCATTGAATTCTAAATAAATCACAGACAGTGTCACCAGCAAAGCACCCCCACACCATAACACCTCCTCCATGCTTTACGGTGGGAAATACACATGCGGAGATCATCTGTTCACCCACACCGCGTCTCACAAAGACACAGCGGTTGGAACCAAAAATCTCCAATTTGGACTCCAGACCAAAGTACACATTTCCACTGGTCTAATGTCCATTGCTCGTGTTTCTTGGCCCAAGCAGGTCTCTTCTTCTTATTGGTGTCCTTTAGTAGTGGTTTCTTTGCAGCAATCGACCATGAAGGCCTGATTCACACAGTCTACTCTGAACAGTTGATGTTGAGATGTGTCTGTTACTTGAACTCTGTGAAGCATTTATTTGGGCTGCAATTTCTGAGGCTTGTAACTCTAATGAACTTATCCTCTGCAGCAGAGGTAACTCTGGGTCTTCCATTCCTGTGGCGGTCCTCATGAGAGCCAGTTTCATCATATCGCTTAATGGTTTTTGCAACTACACAAATGTTCCATATTGACTGACCTTCATGTCTTAAAGTAATGACGGACTGTCGTTTCTCTTTACTTATTTGAGCTGTTCTTGCCATAATATGGACTTGGTCTTTTACCAAATAGGGCTATCTTCTGTATACCAGCCCTACCTTGTCACAACACAACTGATTGGCTCAAATGCATTAATGAAAGAAATTCCACAAATCAACTTTTAACAAGGCACATCTGTTAATTGAAATGCATTCCAGGTGACTACCTCATGAAGCTGGTTGAGTTAATACCAAGAGTGTGCAAAACTGTCATCAAGGCAAATGGTGGCTACTTTGAAGAATCTCAAATATAAAATATATTTTGATTTGTTTAACACTTTTTGGGTTACTACATGATTCCATATGTGTTATTTCATAGTTTTGATGTCTTCACTATTATTCTACAATGTAGAAAATAGTAAAAAGAAAGAAAAACCCTGGAATGAGTAGGTGTGTCCAAACTTTTGACTGGTACTATATACTAAAGAGAGTCTCAATGAAAGCCTTGGAATGAAAAGTTCCATTTTGTGTCTATTGAACATAAACAAGTTTTAAATACCCCATATGAAAACCACACATACACATCTGCATGAACTTGATAAATTGCATTCATTTTCTCATTAAAGTAGTATGAAACAGGCATTTGTGAACATCATTATAGCCTACACAGTACAAACACGATATGTAACAGACCTTTTAGGCTTATACAGTATATGCCTTATATATTCCACAATGTCTGGAACCCGCACTTCAACGAACTTAGTTGTTTTAGAAATTGACCGACTCCTGCGGTTTACTTTGCATCTACATGATCTCACTGAGTCTGATGCAGGGTTTGATCTAAACATCAGAAGCTATTGAGTGGAATGGTTACTTTCTATGTTATAGAGTGGAATGGTTTTTCTGCTGGTGTATCCTGAGGTAGCTGCTCTGAGAACCTCTTCTCGTAGTGCGTACAGGCAAACGACCTCTCTCACGCGTGGACCTTCAGGTGCATCTTCAGCTGCGTTTGTTGGGAGAAACTCTTCTCACACTGGTTGCAGCTGTATGGCTTCTCCCCTGTGTGGACCCTTTGGTGCCTCTTCAGGTCACCAGCCTGGGCGAAGCGCTTGTGACACTGGGTACAGCTGAAAGGTTTTTCCCCTGTGTGAACCCTCTGGTGCCTCTTCAAGTTGCCAGCCTCAGTGAAGCGCATGTGACACTGGGGGCAGCTGAAGGGTTTCACTCCTGTGTGGACCCTCTGGTGGATCTCCACCTTATGGGGACAGCTGAAGCCTTTGTTACAGAACATGCACAGGAACCGTTTCCTTTTACTAGTGCCTGACGTGGCTCCCGCTCCCTGAGCCTGGGCTCTAGCCCTGTCGTTTGAGTTCAATACCTGATCGAAAAGGACGTGGCCGTGTGAATCGGAAGGTGCCATCGACGTGAACACTGGGTCACGATCCCTGAACGCATGTAAAGAGGAGTGGGTTGCGACATTTAGATTTGTCTCTAAACTTTCCCTGTAATCTAAGAATTCTCTGCCCTGTGAGAGTCCATCTCCTAGGTGACTATCTGCATTCCATGTTGGAGGAGCGTCGCCCTCCACTTTCACCTCATCTACCACTATAACCTCCCCTTTCTTATCTAGGCACCCTTCAGAGTATACACTACTACTGTACCGGTTCCAGTCCCCTCTAGACAGATCAGTCTGTGTCTCTAAACCCAAGGATATGTTGCCAGAGTCCTTCTCTGTGGCATAAGAACATGACGCAACATTAACGTCAGTGTCTAACGTGTCACCATCACCATATCCACAGGAATGAACAGTCTTCTGTCCTGGTAAATACTCTGAGACAGGAGCACCAGGACAGCCCAGTTGCTCCAGCCCCAATCTCTCTGAGTCTGATCTGTGGTCGGATCCTGTGTGTAAAAGCCTGTGTGTTACAGTTAAAGTCTCTGTGTCGGTCTCCGACTTGAGGACGACGTTCAGCGTTCCACTGACCTCCGTGATGGTGCGTTGGGTGCTGGGCGGCGCTGGGGTAGTGGTGGGGTCCTTCATGGCTACAGGGGGCTCTACTGCCTCTCCAGTCTGGGTGTCTCTGCTGTGCCGTGGGTCCTCCTCTCCTTCAGACCTCTCCAGCTTGACCCCAGGACCTGCAGCCTCTGCGTCTGCAGACTGACACAAGAAGAGAGGAGGTTACTACCGGTATATGAGTTGAATTGGATAACAATATCGTAGTCTCACAAGCTCCTCTATGGCAGATAAATAAGGATGTACATGAATAGCTGAGGGGAGCCTTTCTGAAATAAACTGGCCACATTTGATGTACTGTAATTTTGTTGTAATACTATTACACTAACCTCTATCACAATAACGTGCTGGGTTGAGGTTCCACTCCCCTCATCAACAGTGATTGGTTGGTCATCTCTCCATGTATTGTGTCCCGCTGGCTTCACAAAGCTCCTGTAGCCTCCAGTGAGATGTCCTTCACCTGAGAGAGTGGTTGGGGGAAAAGTGGTGGATAGGTTAGGTACTGTCAATGCTCAAATGGTACATTTTACACTATTTACAGTTTTGACACTGTCTAGAATTGGCAAGGATGTAAGTTAACACTTCTCATAACTTCTTGATATACTATGTATAGATCAATTGATTATATTCCATGCATCAAATTTTTTAAGTAAATAATAGGAAATGCACTAAATCAAGAATCTGGTTAGAATATGATATTGTGTCTTTGTGCAAGATAGCTACGTAATCAGGGGAATTACTGCATACTATCCAAAAACTGATCAAAGACCCAATTCTGGTTAACCAACCTGGTATCAGATTATTTTGTAATATTCTGTCCGTAAATCCGAGACACTCCATTTAGTATGATATGTTACGTTTCGTATGGTATGTATTCATTTGTGGCTGTCCATCACCCATTTCGTATGACATGTTACGAATTACAATTCGTATTATATGTTACAAATTTCCTAAATGTATGACATGTTCTGAATTCTAGCTAGGTGCCTAACGTTAACTAGGCTAGGGGTTAAGGTTAGGAGTTAGGTTAATGGGGTAAGGTTAGGGTTAGCTAACATGCTAAGTAGTTGGAAAGTTTCTAAAAAGTAGTAAGTAGTTGAAAAGTTACTAATTAGGTAAAATGCTAAAGTTGTCCATTATGAAATTATAACTCGCAACCTTTCGGTTTGTTTTATACCATCCACCCTACTTTCATTTTTGCCTTCAGTAACCATCTGTCTTATGTAACTATACCAAATGTAACATATCATACTAATTTGAGTGTATCGGATTTACGTTTACTATGTTACGTCTAGTCTATGAAACCAGGCTGGGTTAATGCATCTAAAGTCTCACATGCACAGAGGGGAACGGGGTAACAGACTCTGCAGCCTCGGCCTTCTGCTAAATGTACCTCTTGCCATTCCTCTGTATCCGTCGATTATCTTGACGCTATTGGGACGACTAGAGAGGACGCGCTCCCGTTCCAGTAGCTGTAGTTTCCTCCGCAATGCCCTGTTTTCTTTCTGGCTTTGAGAAATTTCCAAACGAAACACTGCATAGTCGTCGTCTACGAGTTTACAGATCTCTGCTACGGCTGCATTCGCTAGCACCTCCATGATGGAGGCTATTTGAGTGTGAAAAACCATACCGTTAAAATTAGCCATTTTTAGCAGCTAGTTGGCAAAGCGTTACCTAGATAACAAACATCTATCAACCAAGTCCTGTCTCCAAAGCGAATTAAACACTACCTGGGGAAAGTATGTGATGCCGTGCAGTTAGTCATATTTTGAGTTCCAGGGTGTTAATAAACGTCTAAATAACAACAATAAAAACGCTAAACGTCTACATTTTTATTGGTCATTGTTTACGTCCGTTTACTTCTTCTTTGGTGGGGTCTTAAGGCATACCACATCCGACCGAAAATGTGTATTGCCGCCTACTACTGGATTGGGGGAAAAACCGAGGGAAATCCAAAACGGAAAAAACTACAAATTGTAATCCTCTCAAATCCCAGAAAAAAACGAAATATAAAACAAAAAAGTAACCCTAAGTCATTGAAAATACATTTAGAAACGATAGAACTGCTCAAGCCAGTACTCTGTGAAACATAGGCGAAATTGCCAAGGGGGATGGGGGGGGGGGGACATGTCCCTCCCAATATTCAGAATCGGTCGATTTCCAAATATCTTATTCATCCATTTTGTTTTTGTTTTTAAGCATTAAATGACCTGGTATGATAGTGCATTGATCAGTTATACAGTTTAAAGCAGTTATTTTAGCGTTTTTTGGCCAAAGTTTACTTTTAAAGTAAGGGACAGATCGAAAATTACTGGGGGGAGGGGTGGTCCAAAATTGGTGAGGGTTGTATGTTTTTTTATTGGGCACAGGGGAGGGTAGTGTGTTTTTCCCCCCTGGTTTACATTCGCTCTTCTGCTCATATTTTCCCTATAAAAAATGTCTTGACTTACTTTTGATATTACCCTAATAATTTTATAAATGTTTGTGAAGGTTTGGTATGGTTATTCAACTTTAGCTACTGCAGGCCTATGAAATAAAGCAATGCACCCCGGCGCTCCAACTGACTCAGACAGTTGAACTTTAGGTGAGGAACTATTTCAGGCCTACCAGAGTTACTCCTATAATCAAACAATATTACGCTTATCTTTATACAAAATATTTGGATAGAAAATTAACGAATTACTCTCCTTCTGTACATCTATATCTGTATAGCAGACGCAGTAGCCATCTGACATAAAGAAATGCATGTCGGTGTCATAGCATGCCACCGGCATATCTCTTGGGTTAGGCATTAGCTTCTCTTCCTTTATATATATATATATATATATATATATATATATATATATATATATATATATATATATATATATATATATACAGTGGGGAGAACAAGTATTTGATACACTGCCTATTTTGCAGGTTTTCCTACTTACAAAGCATGTAGAGGTCACATTGTATAATTTTTTAATTATGATTTTTAAGTAATTAATTTAATAACACACTCAATCAAACAGACTCCAACCTCTCCACAATGGCCAAGACCAGAGAGCTGTGTAAGAACATCAGGGATAAAATTGTAGACCTGCACAAGGCTGGGATGGGCTACAGGACAATAGGCAAGCAGCTTGGTGAGAAGGCAACAACTGTTGGCGCAATTATTAGAAAATTGAAGAAGTTCAAGATGACGGTCAATCACTCTCGGTCTGGGGCTCCATGCAAGATCTCACCTCGTGGGGCATCAATGATCATGAGGAAGGTGAGGGATCAGCCCAGAACTACACGGCAGGACCTGGTCAATGACCTGAAGAGAGCTGGGACCACAGTCTCAAAGGAAACCATTAGTAACACACTACGCCGTCATGGATTAAAATCCTGCAGCGCACACAAGGTCACCCTGCTCAAGCCAGCGCATGTCCAGGCCCGTCTGAAGTTTGCCAATGACCATCTGGATGATCCAGAGGAGGAATGGGAGAAGGTCATGTGGTCTGATGAGACAAAAATATAGCTTTTTGGTCTAAACTCCACTCGCCGTGTTTGGAGGAAGAAGAAGGATGAGTACAACCCCAAGAACACCATCCCAACCGTGAAGCATGGAGGTGGAAACATCATTCTTTGGGCATGCTTTTATGCAAAGGGGACAGGACGACTGCACTGTATTGAGGGGAGGATGGATGGGGCCATGTATTGCGAGATCTTGGCCAACAACCTCCTTCCCTCAGTAAGAGCATTGAAGATGGGTCGTGGCTGGGTCTTCCAGCATGACAACAACCCGAAACACACAGCCAGGGCAACTAAGGAGTGGCTCCGTAAGAAGCATTTCAAGGTCCTGGAGTGGCCTAGCCAGTCTCCAGACCTGAACCCAATAGAAAATCTTTGGAGGGAGCTGAAAGTCCGTATTGCCCAGCGACAGCCCTGAAACCTGAAGGATCTGGAGAAGGTATGTATGGAGGAGTGGGCCAAAATCCCTGCTGCAGTGTGTGCAAACCTGGTCAAGACCTACAGGAAACGTATGATCTCTGTAATTGCAAACAAAGGTTTCTGTACTAAATATTAAGTTCTGCTTTTCTGATGTATCAAATACTTATGTCATGCAATAAAATGCAAATTAATTACTTAAAAATCATACAATGTGATTTTCTGGATTTTTGTTTTAGATTACGTCTCTCACAGTTGAAGTGTACCTATGATAAAAATTACAGACCTCTACATGCTTTGTAAGTAGGAAAACCTGCAAAATCGGCAGTGTATCAAATACTTGTTCTCCCCACTGTATATATACTGAACAAATATATAAACGCAACATGTAAAGTGTTGGTCCCATGTTTCATGAGCTGAAATAAAAGATCTCAGAAAAGCGTATTTCTCTCAAATTTTGTGCACAAATTTGTTTACATCCCTGTTACTGAGCATTTCTCCTTTGCCAAGGTAATCCATCTACCTGACAGGTGTGGTATATCAAGAAGCTGATTAAACAGCACGATCATTACACAGGTGCACATGGTGCTGGGGACAATAAAAGGCCACTCTAAAATGTGCAGTTTTGTCACACAACACAATGCCACAGATGTCTCAAGTTTTGAGGGAGCATACAATTGGCATGCTCACTGCAGGAATGTCCACCAGAGCTGTTACCAGAGAATTGAATGTTCATTTCTCTACCACAGTCATTTGGCAGTAGGTCCAAACGGCCTCACAACCACAGACCACGTGTAACCACGCCAGCCCAGGACCTCCACATCCGGCTTCTTCACCTTGCGGGATCATCTGAGATCAGCCACCCGGACAGCTGATGAAACAGGAATATTTCTGTCTGTAATAAAGCCCTTTTTGTAGGCCTGGCTCCCCAGTGGGTGGGCCTGGCTCTCAAGAGGGTGGGCCTATGCCCTCCCAGACCCACCCATGGCTGCGCTCCTGCCCAGTCATGTGAAATCCATAGATTAGGGCCTAATGAATTTATTTCAATTGACTGATTTCCTTATATGAACTGTAACTCAGGGAAATTGTTGAAATTGTCGCATGTTGCATTTATATTTTTGTTCAGTGTGTATATACAGTACCAGTCAAAAGTTTGGACACACCTACTCATTCAAGGGTTTTTCTTTATTTTTAATATTTTCTACATTGTAGAATAATAGTGAATATATAAACTATGAAATAACACATATGGAATCATGTAGTAACCAAAAAAGTGTTAAACAAATCAAAATACATTTTATATTTGAGATTCTTCAAAGTAGCCACCCTTGTTTATAACTGACAAATAAAATCGATCAATCCAAACTGTGCAGTGGCCAATTGATCAATGGAAAGAGACATCGGTTACAAAACACCAAAAAGTTGAATGACATTCAGAGATTGTCAAGCCAAGCCTTCAATACTGGGTAAGCCTACAAGGTAGGGAGGGATGTCTTTTCTGTTTGTCGAGATTGACAGTGTATTTATTGTGGTGTTGAAAACACAAATCATGATATTTTAGTGCCTGCAGTCGGTATGCTTTGTTATTGGTTGTGTGGTGCATTGGCACAGAAACATGTTGATGGAAAATGCGTTGCATATATTTTATATAATTATAAATATGGCATCAAAATGTTGAAAATCAGATTTTCCTCTAGCTGATCATAGTTTTTTTAATGACACCTTGAGTTGGACCAGCCACTCCCCCCCAGTACATTTTGATATGTCCCTAACTGTCCAGTATTTCCAGATTTTTATGAAATATGACATATAATTACAATATCAGTGAAATAGTTTTCCTTCCAAAAAATGGTAATTAACCTCTTAAGGATGGGACCCCTTTTTTCAATTTTCGCCTAAAATCACATACCCAAATCGAACTGCCTGTAACTCAGGACCTGAAGCAAGGACATGCATATTCTTGATACCGTTTTAAAGGAAACACATTGAAGTTTGTAGAAATGTGAAATTAATGTAGGATAATATAACACATTAGATCTGGTAAAAGATAATACAAACAAAAAAACATGCGTTTTCTATTTTTTTGTTTTGTTCCATCATCTTTGAAATGAAAGAGAAAGGCCACAATATAATATTGCAGTTTAGGCGCAATTTAGATGTGTGCAAAGTTTCAGATTGATCCAGTGTAGCGTTGCAATACTGGACTATTTTGTATCAAGTCTGCCCAAATGTGCCAAATTGGTCAATTGATACATTTTCAAGTACATAACTTTAGAGAACATACAAAAATGATATGGTAATAGAAAATCTAAGTTTACACACTCCCAGGAATGTCGTACATGATGGATCATTAGCTTATACACTAACTTTAACACATCTAGATGGCCGGGCGGGGTGGGTGTGGAGCCAGAGACAGCAGGGGTTCAAGTTGTAGAACCCAGTTCCTACATTTGAACATAGAAATTGATTTTAATCAAACAAAACTATGCTACATTTTATCTCTGGGACCCTTAGGATGACAAATCAGAGCAAGATTACTTAATGTAAGTACATTATTTACCGTCAGAGGTGAATGTATCAAACCAGTTGCCGTGATATGTTTTTGTTGTTGTTGTGCACTCTCCTCAAACAATAGCATGGTATTTTTTCACTGTAATAGCTACTGTAAATTGGACAGTGCAGTTAGATTAACAATAATTTAAGCTTTCTGCCCATATAAGACATGTCTATGTCCTGGAAAGTTTGCTGTTACTTACAACTGTCATGCTAATCACATTAGCGCACGTTAGCTCAACTATCCTGTATACGGGACATCGATTCCGTAGAGCAGGGATGTCAAACTCATTTTAGCTCAGGGGCCACATGGAGGAAAATCTATTCCCAAGTGGGCTGGACCGGTAAAATCATGGTATATATAACTTAAAAACAACAACTTCAGATTGTTTTCTTTGTTTTAATACTATCAACATAAAACATAAAGCTGGAGCCTGAAGACAGTGTGTCCAAAATAGTACAAGCACAACATCACTATTAATCATAAAACACCTGAAGTTTATTTGAAAATTCTAAAGAAAAAGAACACACAAACACACAATGCCTCAGTGATTCACATAACTGTTTCACAGATCACAGAACTATATCAGGGTGTAATTTCTCAGACAGAAATGTAGATACAAATACTGAAATCCTGTTCCCCAAACAAGTGCAAGAACCACAGATTCAAGAATAGGTTAAATATACAAATAAAATAAAATCAATTAAAAACAATAGCACATCAACATAAAAACATATAAACATAAAGCTGGAGCCTGAGGACAGTGTGTCCAAAAGCACAACATCACTATTAATCATAAAACACCTCAAGTTATTTGAAATTCTGAGGACAAACAACACACAAACACACAATGCCTCAGTGATTCACAGAAGTATATCACAGATCACAGAACTATATCAGGGTGTCTCATGTAGCACTTTAAGTGAAGTCTTTCTCCAGTTCACAAAAAATCTGAAAGCGTTGCTCAAACTCCCTTAACAGTCCCGTTATTTTATCTTTGAACCGCTTCATGTCTGCCACATGTTGGGTCGCGCACACATTTTTCAGACAGGGGAAGTGAGCTGCATCACCACCGGCGAGTTGCGTCTCCCACAATGACAGCTTCAACTTGAAAGAACGTATGCTGTCATAATACTGCATGGCAACTTTGTTGCGCCCTTGCAGCTGTTTGTTCAAGTTATTCAGGTGCTCTGTAACATCCACCATAAATGCAAGGTCCTGCATCCATTCTGCGGAATTAAATTCTAACACTGGTTTGCCCTTTTCTTCCATGAACTGTTCAATTTCTTCTCGTAAATCAAAGAAACGCCTCAGCACAGCACCTCGGCTTAACCATCTTACCTCAGTGTGGTATGGCAGGCCATAGATGTGGTCTTTCTCTCTGAGAAGGCTGTCAAACTGACGGTGATTCAGGCTTCTGGATTGGATTAAATTAACAGTTTGGATGACCACCTTCATGACGTTATCCATCTTTAATGACTTGCAACACAAAGCCTCCTGGTGCAAAATACAGTGAAAAGTCCAAAAATCACGTCCTCCATTTGCAGATTGCACTTTCTCTCTGAACTTTGTCACAACGCCTGCTTTTTTCCCGATAATTGAGGGCGCACCATCTGTAGCCAGGCTGACAGCGCGGGACCAGTCCACTCCGACCCTGTCCAGCGCGCCGACGAGTGCAGTGAAAATATCAGCTGCTGTCGTTGTATCTGTCATCGGCACCAACTCCACGAACTCCTCGGTGACGGTCAATGTGTCATCAACTCAGCGGATGAAAATGGCCAGTTGTGCAACATCTGTAATGTCCGTGCTTTCATCAATTGCAACCGAAAACGCAATAAATGACTTTACTTTTTGCTTCAACTGGCTGTCCAAATCCACTGAAAGATCGGAAATCCTGTCTGCAACTGTGTTTCTTGTCAGGCTGATATTTGCAAAAACCTGGTGCTTTTCAGGGCACACAATCTCTGCTGCCTTCATCATGCATGTTTTTACAAATTCACCCTCACTAAATGGTTTTGAAGCCACTGCGATTTCATTAGCAATGAGGTAGCTAGCTTTCACTGCAGCGTCACTGATGTCTCGGCTGTGAGTAAACACAGACTGCTGTTTCTTCAGACCCACCAACAGTTCATTCACCTTCTCTCTTCTCCGCTGTCCTTGAAAGTTGTCATATTTGTCGGCATGAAGACTCACATAGTGGCGACGAAGGTTATATTCTTTCAGCACTGCAACATGCTGTGAACACACCAAACATACAGCTTTCCCATTCAATTCCGTGAATAAATAGAAGGATGACAATTTTTCTTGGAACACTCTGCACTCTGCGTCCACTTTTCTCTTTTTTGACAGAGACATATTGGGGCAATGAGGGTGCCAAAGCACATAATGTTAAAAGTAGAAGCCGGGCAAAACAAAGTAGCTCATCCGGACTGGCTGCACTTGCTTGACCTATTTGCTCTGCCCCGGTATAAACAGTTTGCTTGCTTAACACAATTGCTATTGCGCCATCCAGTGGACACAATTGGAACAGCTGTTTATTTTATTGAAAAATTGCAGCTCATTTTTATACTTTACAAAATCATCTCGCGGGCCGGATTAAACCCGTTTGCGGGCCTGATCCGGCCCACGGGCCGGACGTTTGACACCCCTGCTCTACGTTTTTCTGAATCTCTCCACATTGCTTCACAGGCTAAATGTTATTTTGAAGCTGCATGCTTATTTAAGCCCTTGCCTGTTCCAATTGCATGCTTCCAATCATTAAATCCCTTAATGGAGAAGTTCGCGTCCGATGATACAGATTTGAATTTCATGCACGCATAACAAAATGCGGAGTCCTTTTCCACCGAGTACTCAAGCCAGTCCCTGTTCAAATACCAGCTAGAGGAAAATGATCGTTTTTTTTAACCAAACATTTTGACTGAATATTTCCTCAACACAACCTGTTTGGGTTTGTCCATGCCGAGGTCACTCATACCCACTGATTCAACAGGCAGTTGTGGCCCAAATGCTGCCCCGGACTCCACGGAGCTACTAGCATCAGGCTCAGACTGTCGTCCAGGGTCTCCTTCTCCAACTACAACATCAGGAGGCGTCGGTGTCGTATCCAATTTGGCAGAGGAGACTGTTGGTGGGCTTTTCAACCACTTACGGATATATATGACGAACTGAAGGGAGTAAGCCGGCGAAAACTCATCCAGCTTTCAAAAATGCGCGGTAACTGTTGAGCGGCTACACTGACGTAGGATACGTCACGTACGTAGCCTAACTTTCTTTTTATTAAGGCCGTGATAGGCTGTTGCAGTGTAGATTCCCATCAATCAAACAAAATCACACCATTGTTTCTTTATATTTTTAATGTTTTAATGATAAAGAATGCAACACAAAATTAGCAACTATTATAATATATATATATATTTATTTTTTTACATTTACGTCATTTAGCAGACGCTCTTATCCAGAGCGACTTACACAATTGGTGCATTCACCTTACAGCCAGTGGGATAACCACTTTACAACACATTTTTTATTATTTTTTTTTTTTTGTGGGGTGAGGTAAGGGGGGGTAGAAGGATTACTTTATCCTATCCCAGGTATTCCTTAAAGAGGTGGGGTTTCAAGTGTCTCCGGAAGGTGGTGAGTGACTCCGCCGTCCTGGCGTCGTGAGGGAGTTTGTTCCACCATTGGGGTGCCAGAGCAGCGGACAGTTTTGACTGGGCTGAGCGGGAACTATGCTTCCGCAGAGGTAGGGGAGCCAGCAGGCCAGAGGTGGATGAACGCAATGCCCTCGTTTGGGTGTAGGGACTGATCAGAGCCTGAAGGTACAGAGTTGCCGTTCCCCTCACAGCTCCGTAGGCAAGCACCATGGTCTTGTAGCAGATGCGAGCTTCAACTGGAAGCCAGTGGAGTGTGCGGAGGAGCGGGGTGACGTGAGAGAACTTGGGAAGGTTGAACACCAGATGGGCTGCGGCATTCTGGATGAGTTGTAGGGGTTTAATGGCACAGGCAGGGAGCCCAGCCAACAGCGAGTTGCAGTAATCCAGACGAGAGATGACAAGTGTCTGGATTAGGACCTGTGCCGCTTCCTGTGTAAGGCAGGGTCGTACTCTCCGAATGTAGTAGAACATGAACCTACAGGATCTGGTCACCGCCTTGATGTTAGCGGAGAACGACAGGGTGTTGTCCAGGGTCACGCCAAGGCTTTTTGCACTCTGGGAGGAGGACACAACGGAGTTGTCAACCGTGATGGCGAGATCATGGAACAGGCAGTCCTTCCCCGGGAGGTTCAGCTTGAGGTGGTGATCCGTCATCCACACTGATATGTCTGCCAGACATGCAGAGATGCGATTCGCAACCTGGTTATCAGAAGGGGGAAAGGAGAAGATTCGTTTTGTGTCGTCTGCGTAGCAATGATAGGAGAAGCCATGTGAGGATATGACAGAGCCAAGTGACTTGGTGTATAGCGAGAATAGAAGAGGGCCTAGAACTGAGCCATGGGGGACACCAGTGGTGAGAGCACGTGGTGCGGAGACAGATTCTCACCACGCCACTTGGTAGGAGCGACCTGTCAGGTAGGACGCAATCCAAGAGTGAGCCGCGCCGGAGATTTCCAACTCGGAGAGGGTGGAGAGGAGGATCTGATGGTTCACAGTATCAAAGGCAGCAGACAGGTCTAGAAGGACAAGAGCAGAGGAGAGAGAGTTAGCTTTGGCAGTGCGGAGAGCCTCCGTGACACAGAGAAGAGCAGTCTCAGTTGAATGACCAGTCTTGAAACCTGACTGGTTTGGATCAAGAAGGTCATTCTGAGAGAGATAGCAAGAGAGTTGGCTAAAGACGGCACGCTCAAGAGTTTTGGAGAGAAAAGAAAGAAGGGATACTAGTCTGTAGTTGTTGACATCGGAGGGATCGAGTGTTGGTTTTTTGAGAAGGGGTGCAACTCTCGCTCTCTTGAAGACGGAAGGGACATAGCCAGCGGTCAAGGATGAGTTGATGAGCGAGGTGAGGTAAGGGAGAAGGTCTCCGGAAATGGTCTGGAGAAGAGAGGAGGGGATAGGGTCAAGCGGGCAGGTTGTTGGGCGGCCGGACGTCACAAGTCGCAAGATTTCATCTGGAGAGAGAGGGGAGAAAGAAGTCAAAGCATAGGGTAGGGCAGTGTGAGCAGGACCAGCAGTGTCATTTCACTTAACAAACGAGGATCGGATGTCGTCAACCTTCTTTTCAAAATGGTTGACGAAGTCATCCACAGAGAGGGAGGAGGGGGGGGGGGGGGGGGATTCAGCAGGGAGGAGAATGTGGCAAAGAGCTTCCTAGGGTTAGAGGCAGATGCTTGGAATTTAGAGTGGTAGAAAGTGGCCTTAGCAGCAGAAACAGATGAAGAAAATGTAGAGAGGAGGGAGTGAAAAGATGCCAGGTCCGCAGGGAGTCTAGTTTTCCTCCATTTCCGCTCAGCTGCCCGGAGCTCTGTTCTGTGAGCTCGCAATGAGTCATCAAGCCACGGAGCTGGAGGGGAGGACCGAGCCGGCCGGGAGGATAGGGGACATAGAGAGTCAAAGGATGCAGAAAGGGAGGAGAGGAGGGTTGAGGAGAGAGAATCAGGAGATTGGAGGGAGAAGGATTGAGCAGAGGGAAGAGATGATAGGATGGAGGAGGAGAGAGTAGCGGAAGAGAGAGAGCGAAGGTTGCGACGGCGCATTACCATCTGAGTAGCGGCAGAGTGAGTAGTGTTGGAGGAGAGCGAGAGAGAAAAGGATACAAAGTAGTGGTCGGAGACATGGAGGGGAGTTGCAGTGAGATTAGTAGAAGAACAGCATCTAGTAAAGATGAGGTCAAGCGTATTGCCTGCCTTGTGAGTAGGGGGGGACGGTGAGAGGGTGAGGTCAAAAGAGGAGAGGAGTGGAAAGAAGGAGGCAGAGAGAAATGAGTCAAAGGTAGACGTAGGGAGGTTGAAGTCACCCAGAACTGTGAGGGGTGAGCCATCCTCAGGAAAGGAACTTATCAAGGCGTCAAGCTCATTGATGAACTCTCCAAGGGAACCTGGAAGGCGATAAATGATAAGGATGTTAAGCTTGAATGGGCTAGTGACTGTGACAGCATGGAATTCAAATGAGGAGATAGACAGAGGGGTCAGGGGAAAAAGAGAGAATGTCCACTTGGCAGAGATGAGGATTCCTGTGCCACCACCCCGCTGACCAGATGCTCTCGGGGTATGCAAGAACACATGGTCAGACGAGGAGAGAGCAGTAGGAGTAGCAGTGTTTTCAGTGGTAATCCATGTTTCCGTCAGCGCCAAGAAGTCGAGGGACTGGAGGGTAGCATAGGCTGAGATGAACTCTGCCTTGTTGGCTGCAGAACGGCAGTTCCAGATGCTGCCGGAGACCTGGAACTCCACGTGGGTCGTGTGCGCAGGGACCACCAGGTTAGAGTGGCAGCAGCCACGCGGTGTGAGGCGTTTGTATAGCCTGTGCAGAGAGGAGAGAACAGGGATAGACAGACGCATAGTTGACAGGCTACAGAAAATGGCTACAATAATGCAAAGGAGATCGGAATGAAATGAACTAAACATCTGGGAAAGCGAGAGAGCGGGGCCTCCTTCACTTACGTTTCACTGAAATATAACTCTCCCAACTTCCACCTCAGAAAGTTCCACCTCACTTTTTAAGAGATCTGTGCCTCAAGTGGGGGGTGCGACGGGTGTGGTCCTCTTAAGCACGTTATTTCAATATTTCCTAGCTCTGAATTGACGCAGGTTACACTTTTGCAAAGCTACTCGGTTAAAAATAAGAGCATGAATGACAATAAAGGTATGACTTGAATTATATGCATAATGATGTAGAAACAATATCGCTCAGCGTGGGAACTTTTGGTGGGGGGGAAGTAGCCGTTATAAGTCTCCATGGCGGGTAAAGACCATCACTTCGTTGTCTTGTTGGGAATAGTAATAATTCATGACAGTACGCATTGTAATAGTCTAACAGTTGTTTTTCATTTTATTTCTCACATTAAACAGACATTTGAGAAGGATTTGAGAAGCGAATTGCTTGCAGTTGTACCTATGACGCACAGACACACTAAAGCTGTACAGTGTAGTTAGAAAAGTCAGTTTACATTATTTGCAGATGTGTTCCCTTTTATTTACAAATCAAAAAATGTAACATTTGAAATGAATGTGGCAGAACAGTTAAGCCAAGAGTTCCTGTGGGAGTCTTCTCCTTCAGTCTTTTTGCCTCCTATGCCTCGTTTCCCATTAGATGGGATTTTCCCAATGCCAACTTCACCTGAGACAGCCACTATCCAGTGTCATGTGTTGCTGAATTACAGATCTCGCTATCCCAATGTCGCTGCTCTCCATGGTGCTGAAATATCCAATCTCGGTTATTTGCATACATAGGACCATCCACACTTGACACCACACACACAAGTTAATGCTTTTTCTCTCACACACTTTTGAACATTGCACAACCTGCAACAAGACACTGAAACAACACTTAATTTCAAGTTTGTTTCTTTCTGAATAAAGATGAAATCAATGTGTGGAAGGAGATTGGACAATGTATAGGCATTCCCTATAGCTGTTTTTGACTGGAGCATGATCAGATTGCTTTGTTTGAGCCAGAATGGAAATTTGGTCTGAGAAACGACGCCCATTATAGCATGACTATTTCAGACAGAATTAACTTTATGTTATATGTAAAAATATAAATAAGGCAATGTTTATATGACCCCCTTTCAAACAGTCACTTATTTATCACTTTCTTGCAGA
Source organism: Coregonus lavaretus (assembly GCF_964263955.1). Classification (NCBI taxonomy): domain Eukaryota; kingdom Metazoa; phylum Chordata; class Actinopteri; order Salmoniformes; family Salmonidae; genus Coregonus; species Coregonus lavaretus. The sequence goes on along the minus strand of NW_028167177.1, from coordinate 593,588 downwards.
TATACAGTGCATTCAGAAAGTATTCATACCCCTTAACTTATTCCACATGTTGTTTTCTTACAGCCTGAATTCAAAATGGATTCAATTATAATATTTTCTCTCACGCAGCTACACACAATACCCCATAATGACAAAGTGAAAACACGCTTTTGAAATTTTTGCAAATGTATTGGAAATTACATACAGAAATATCTCATTTACATAAGTATTCCCACCCCTGAGTCAATTAAAGCTGTGTCTTTCTGGGTAAATCTCCAAGAGCTTTGCACAACTGGATTGTAAAATATATGCAATATACATTATATAGACAGCCATTTTTTTTTTGCCATAGGTTTTCAAGCCGAATTAAGTCAAAACTGTAACTAAGCCACTCAGAAACATTCAATGTCGTCTTGGTAAGCAACTCCAGTGAATATTTGGCCTTGTGTTTTAGGTTATTGTCCTGCTGAAGAGGGAATTTGTCTCCCAGTGTCTGTTGGAAAGCAGACTGAACCAGGTTTTCCTCTAGGAATCTGCCTGTACTTAGCTCTATGCCGTTTATTTTTATCCTAAAAAAGTATCTAGTCCTTGCCAATGACATGCATACCCATAACATGATGCAGCCACCACCATGCTTGGAAATATGAAGTGGTACTCAGTGATGTGTTGTGTTGGATTTGCCCCAAACATTACACTTTGTATTCAGGACATAAAGTTAATTTCTTTGCCACATTATTTGCAGTTTTACTATAGTGCCTTATTGCAAACACAATGCATGTACAGGTTTCCTTCTTTTACATTTACATTTTAGTCATTTAGCAGACGCTCTTATCCAGAGCGACTTACAGTTAGTGAGTGCATACTCTGTCAATTAGGTTAGTATTGTGGAGTAACTACAATGTTGATGATTCATCCTCAGTTTTCTCCTATCAAAGCAGCTGTTTTAAAGTCACCATTGGCCTCATGGTGAAATCCCTGAGCGTTTTCCTTCCTCTCTGGCAGCTGAGTTAGGATGGACACCTGTATTTTTGTGGTGACTGGGTGTATTGATACACCATCCAAAGCGTAATTAATACCTTCACCATGCTCAAAGGAATATTCAATGTCTGCTTTTTTTGTACCCATCTACCAAAAGGTGCCCTTCTTTGCGAGGCATTGGAAAACCTCCCTGGTCTTCATGGTTGAATCTATGTTTGAAATTCACTGCTCGCCTGAGGGACCTGATAGATAATTGCATGTGTGGGGTACAGAGGTTATGTAGTCGTTCAAAAATCACTATTATTGCACACATAGTGAGTCCATCTAACTGATTATGTGACTTGTTAAGCACATTTTTACTCCTGAGCTTATTTAGGCTTGCCATAACAAAGGGGTTGAAAACTAATTGATTAGATTACTAGATACTAGACTCTGTCAATATGTTTTTGGAAGTGGCTCTGCATTTCTTGCATACATATCATATTTATTTAAGGATTATGACGACTTTCTAAAAGGACAAAGCTGTTTCTGTGTGCTCCCTTGTCTCCACTGTCACTCACCACATCCCTTGATGCGTGCAAACAGAGCATCTATATTAGGGATGGGCAACTCCAGTCCTCGGGACCTGATTGGTGTTACACTTTTTTTCCCCAGCCCCAGCTAACACGTTTGACTCTAATAATCAAGTACTCATGGGTTTCAGTTTAGAATGCAATAAGTTTAATCATCTGTGTTTGCTAGGGATGGGGAAAAAGTGTGACACCCCTCCGACCCCCAAGGACTGGAATTGTCCATCCCTGATCTATATGGTAGGACTAGTACCAGACCTGAATGAATGTGTCTGTTTTGAATATTCACGGAGACAGAATGATGTGGTTGATAGCAGAGACGTCATGCCCAAAGGGGGCACAGGGTCACTTGCCCCCTCAGATTTGTGATGTTTAAATTTGTCTTGTTATTTTTTCTCTGTCATACTACTGACCATGAAGATGGCTTTAGCTAGCCCAGATAGGATCCCAATCTCCCAACCTAATAACTACACTGAACAAAAATATAAACGCAACATGTAAAGTGTTGGTCCCATGTTTCATGAGCTGAAATAAAAATCCCAGAAATGTTCCATTCGCACAAAAAGCTTATTTCTCTCAAATTGTGTACACAAATTTGTTTACATCCCTGTAAGCGAGCATTTCTCCTTTGCCAAGATAATCCATCCACCTGACAAATATGGCATATCAAGAAGCTGATTAAACAGCATGATAATTACACAGGTGCACCTTGTGCTGAGGACAATAAAATGCCACTCTAAAATGTGCAGTTTTGTCACACAACACAATGCACAGATGTTTCAAGTTTTGAGGCAGCGTGCAATTGGCTTACGGACTGCAGGAATGTCCACCATAGCTGTTAACAGATACGTGTATGTTAATTTCTCAACCATAAGCCAAGGCGGCTTTAGTGAATTTGGCAGTACTTCTAACTGGCCTCACGACTTCAGACCACTTGTAAAGCAGCGTATGGGCGAGCTGTTGGCTGATGTCAACGTTGTGAATGCTCCATGGTGGCAGTGGGATTATGGTATGGGCAGGCATAAGCTACGGACAATGAACACAATTGCATTTTATCGATGACAATTTGAATGCACAGAGATACCGTGGGATAGTGTACGTGCACAAAGTGAGTTTGTAACATGTATATCATTCTTGCTTGTTGTTCTTTATATTTACTACCATTGCCTATTGTAAGTTGCCTCTCTGTGTTTTACTGTGTTGTGTATTACTCCGCAGGTAGCATTATGCCAATAATACAGCCCTTCCTTTGTTAATAGTGTTGTTGCTCTACTTGTGCTATCAGTTATTGTGCATATTCATTAGCCCTGTTATCTGTCCATTACAGGACCAATATCATTCCACTACCTTTCCATGTCCATTTCATCCGTGTGTGTCAATAAAGTATCCTTGAATGTAACTCTGAGGTTGCCTTATTCCCCTCTTACCGGGGGAGGTGAAAGCGCAACCTGGTCTCAGAACATTTCGTATTATTCTGTATGTACAAAGCTGTGATCAAGGCAAAGGGTGGCTACTTTGAAGAATCTCAAATCTGAAATATATTTTGATATGTGTAACACGTTTTTGGTTACTACATGATGCCATATGTGTTATTTAATAGTTTTGATGTCTTCACTATTATTCTACAATGTAAAAAATACACAAGACACAAAGGAGGAGAAACTATCCAACACCCTGGGAGAGAGAACGAGTGACCTCAGTCGAACTCACAGCCAGAAAGATGGGTTAGATACAGGAGAGGAGGAGGTTACCCCGGATGCCATCACCCCTGCTCCTGTGAACAAGGAATGAGAGGGGAAGCCTTCTAATCAGGCCAACGGGCAGGCGGAGCGAGAGGTCATAGTGATAGTGATTCACACCCAGAGAGAGACAGACAACCCATACAACCTCTTGGCTGAGATTAACCACACAGAGGTAGAGGCAGAGGGCTTTCAGGGCAAGCCAGTCAGCCTGCCTGCTCTGATCCTCAAGTCAATTTTATTTAAATTCATATTCATTAAAGATTTTTAGTCAAGACTTGAAAAGTGCCATTTATTTCAAATGATAATTATTCAGTGTCTGCAACCCTCAAGAACCAGAGTGAGTCTGGGTCCCCCTTTAACTGGGCAAACACAACTTGCATATCGTCATAGACTAGGCCTAAACGTTAATCTTTTAACCTTGCTTAAATAAAACAATGTATTTTTAATAGTGAGCAAGAGTTTTCCATGATGATTAAAGTTTTTTGGTCGCGCCCTCCACTTTTTTGTCAAATAATACATCTACAAAATTTTTTTGAAGTTCATTATTAAAAGCATTAAAATTGGGATTGGGATATTTCCCACTTATTTATACAACCTACTCCACAAAGTTTAGAGAAATGTTCTGAAATTAATTAAGAATTAAACAGAAGAAAATCAGAATTGAAGGCAACTATAATGCAAAGAATTTAATGGTCTATGGTTCAATCCTGTTTCTGGTCTAATGAATAATTAATATTGTTCCTCCTCTTCCTTGTGGCAAGCGCAGCAGCACACTGCCCTCCAAAGCCTGCAAAAAAAACGCTGGACTGCCCCTTTCCTCGCCCTGCATGGAACATCCAGGGTCACGTCCTTGGTGACGTGTGGGGTGACGTCCAGGGTGACCACAGCAACATCCTCTGGAAAGGGACAAAAGCGGGACAGAATGTAAATAAATGCAAACCGTAGGTTCTAAACACTGGCCAGTTGAATTGGATCTTTTATTTCAGCTCATGAAACATGGGACCAACACTTTACATGTTATCATGATGAACGGCACCTGTCAGAGTGCTTTCTATAAGTCTTACTCACCTGCTTGGATGTCAGATGGCAGAGTGGCGTAGACGGCCACCATGAGAGGCTCTTCTTCAGGTGTGACGTCCACAACCTCCAAGAGTGAAGAAGCAGGGTATGCATCTGTGTTAGGGGTGAGGTCCACAAGCTCCAGGTGGGAAGAAGCAGGATCTGCCTCTGTGTTTGGGGTGATGTCCACAACCTCTAGGTGGGAAGAAGCCGGGTCTGCATCTGTGTTAGGGGTGATGTCCACAAACTCCAGGTGGGAAGAAGCAGGATCTGCCTCTGTGTTTGGGGTGATGTCCACAAGCTCCAGGTGGGAAGAAGCCGGGTCTGCCTCTGTGTTAGGGGTGATGTCCACAACCTCCAGGTGGGAAGATGCTGGGTCTGCCTCTGTGTTAGGGGTGGTTTCCACAACCTCCTGATAGGAAGAAGCCGGGTCTAACTCTTTGTTAGGGGTGATGTTCACAACCTCCAGGTGGGAAGAAGCAAGGTGTGCCTCTTTGTTAGGGGTGATGTCCACAACCTCCAGGTGAGAAGAAGCCGGGTCTGCCTCTGTGTTAGGGGTGATGTCCACAACCTCCAGGTGGGAAGATGCTGGGTCTGCCTCTGAGTTATGGGTGATGTCAACAACCATACGGTGGGAAGAAGCAGGGTCTGACTCTGTGTTAGGGGTGATGTCCACAAACTTTAGGTGGGTAGAAGCCGTCTCAGCCTCTGTGTTTGGGGTGATGTCCACAAGCTCCTGATGGGAAGAAGCCAGGTGTGCCTCTGTGTTAGGGGTGATGTCCTCAACTTCCAGGTGGGAAGATACCGGGTCTGCCTCTGTGCTACGGGTTTTGTCAGCAACCTCCAGGTGGGAAGAAGCCAGGTGTGCCTCTGTGTTAGGGGTGATGTCAAAAACCACTATGTGGGAAGAAGCCGGGTCTTCCTCTCTGCTACGGGTGATGTCAACAACATCTAGGTGGGGAGAAGCTGGGTCAAACTCTGTGTTAGGGGTGAATCCCTCAACCTCCAGGTGGGCAGAAGCCGGGTCTTTCTCTGTGTTAGGGGTGATGTCCACAACCTCCGGGTGGGAAGAAGCTGGGTCTGCCTCTTTGTTATGGGGGATTTCCACAACCTCCAGGTGGGAAGAAGCCTGGTCTGCATCTGTGTTAGGGGTGACAATTAAAATCCTGATTGGCTCTACTACTACAAGGCACCAGGATGTCATGACAAAAGGCATCTGTCAGAGTGCTTTCTATGAGTGCTACTCACCTGCTTGGATATCAGCTGGTAGTGTGGCGGAGAAGGCCACCACTAGGACAGGGGGAACTCGCAGGGTGTCTGCAGTAGGCTGGAAGTAGCTTTTCACCTCGTCCGCCACAAAGGCACAGACAGAGCTCATAAAAAAAGGGGTCTTGAGGTCATCCAGGGAGAAGGACTGGCTGATTCTACCGAGGATCGACCTCACAGAGTCAAAAGCAGCAGCCCGGGAGAAAGGGGTGTGAGGAGAAGAGGCCTTCAACGTGTTGGAGAGCTTCTCCCCTACGGCCACCACCATACTCACAGCCATCCCGCTTAGGAGGATGGGGTGATCTGAATGGCCTTCCTCTGGCTGAAGCCACAGGGCCAGGAGGATCCTGGGCACCAGCTCCACCACCACCTGGGATGGGCTGAGCAGGTTGCTACAGGGCTTATTGGACAGCTTGTCCAGAATGCTCCTCACAGCTCTCTCCACGATGATGTGGACCTTGGGGTCGCTGAAATCAACAAAAAGCAGCAGAGAAAGCTAAACGATGTGCAATGTTCACACAGAGAACAATGCCCTAGTTATTTTCTGCATAGCTCCAGATGTGTAGATGAATGGAGCAAGCTGTATGCAGGGCAGTACATGGAACTCACATGTCAGCGCCAGCTGGAGAGGTGGTGTGCATAGAGCGGCGGAGCTTGCAGACAGCCTCGTGCTCCATGTCAATCATTTTTAGGCAGGTGTTTACTTCCCAGGTCTGCCGTAGGAAACAGGAAGTCCCATTAGTGTAATTTCACAACAGATATATTCTGCTGTACTGACTAGTTGTTGAAAGGCTAGAAAGGAGCTCACTGACTGATAGTCTAAGTCTCTAACTCTCATTCTCTTACCAGCCGAGCAAGTTCGTTCCCCTCCTCCAGGGTTTCCTTCCACACCCTTCAAATAAAACACAAAGCATTTCAACTTTCCTGGCTTCCTATTTATCTGTTGTTTATTTTACCCACACCTCCTGGAGTGCTGCTGGTGACAGAGAATGGCAGTGAAGGTGAGAGCTGACGTGGTACTCACCTCTCCCTAAGGGATTTTTTGCCCTGAGACACCAGCCAGTCGCTCATGTGCTCCATGGTGACATGGGGCGAGACCTGGCCTCGACTCTGGAGCAGCAGATAGTGGACCATGAGCTTCTTCTGCAAGATGAGGTAAGGTGTGAGACCGTGCCACTAAAGACCATATAATGTGCTTTCAGAAGGGCCTCTCGCAACATTTCACAACTGCTCATGTCTCACAATTTGCAAGTGATATTAAAAACTCTTATGACCATCTTCTCTAAACTGTCTTGAAATAAAACTCTTGTTTTGGGATTAAATCTATCTCTTTTTTTCTGTGGTTACTGTTTTTGTGGGATGAATCTTACCTGTTTATTGTAATATGCTTCCTCCCAGCAGGCCTGCAGAGTCTGAAAATAAAGGCTGCTTCTACAGAATTCCTTTGAAGATAATTAAAATAATTATGCTTTATTAGGTACATTATGCACAGGCATTTACAGTATGCCAAAAGGAATATCTCCTAAGATTACCTTAGTGGGACCATAAGTGAACTCAGGAATGCTCCCAACCCTATCCATGGTCAGAGGGGGACGAAATGCAGCGCTATAAATATACGGGATGCTCTAGAGATAACAGGAATGACTTAAAGTCGCGAATGATCAATGCCTGTGGAGTCGTCCAATATGCTGCGCTGAGAATTGAGTTGTAGGCGATATTTGGATATGTTTGGCGCAATTTACATGTTTACATTCTATTGCCATGGAGAAATTGAGTTTCTAGAACCTGTTTTCTTCTATGTCTTTATTTCGTGAAATATTAAGATCTTTATTTTGTCATAATGTGTATATGAGGACGTTGGAGCCCGTTCCGATTCATGACGCGGTTATCCAGGTGCATGTTGCATAGACCTACTAATCCAACCTTGGTTTACAAGTTAAATTAAATTAGTATATATGCCTATACAAATATATTGACCACATCCATTTAAATCAATGATTGTCAATTGAAAATGTGGTAGTTGTGTTATCCTGTTGTGCGTGTCAGGGCTCCTCTTAAGCACGTTATTCCAATATTTCCTAGAATTGACGCAGGTTACACTTTTGCAAAACTACTAGGTTAAAAATAAGAGCATGAATGACAATAAAGGTATGACTTGAATTATATGTGTAGTAGTGTGATGTTGTTCCCCTAGATTATGCACCAAATTGCACACAAGGACAGTTCAAGTAGGCCAGGTCTAGAGGGGATGTTAATAAGTTAATAATAATAATAATTCAATGTGGTTACTTTATTTAATTACAGCTGCATAGCTAATGTTATTTTTTGGTGTACAAACATTTTTATGTATCTATATTGCAAATACACCTAATTGTAAAAGTAGTGTATATTTTGGTTTGGTCCATCGCGGGTTATCTGTATTTATGTACCCTCTTATTGTTGTCTTTTGCCTGACCTTCAACTAGCAAGGTATGTTGTCCTTGGCGCCGTAATTTGTCAATATAAAACTGTGGTAAAGTTACACAAAGTGCTGTTACGCAACTACAGGTTTTGTTACAATGTGGACAATATAAAGATATATGTTAACAACTTTCACCGAGCTCGCTAATTAGGGTACCTATTGTAACTCGGGAGTATTTGGGGCAGTGTTTGAGTGAGTTTCTATGTGCTCACGCAGGTGCCCGAGAGCTGTGGCTGCACCAAGGGCCGCTAACCTATTGTGTGTTGTCTCTTCGTTTGCAGGTATGTCTTTTATTTTGTCAGAATTATGTTGTATATCATTTTACTTGTATTGTATAGTGTGTTGTTAGGCACTGAATGTGTGCATGCAGCACCTGTTCTCTTTTGCCTGACCTTCAACTAGCAAGGTGCCCGAGAGCTGTGGCTGCACCAAGAGCTAACATATTGTGTGTTGTCTCTTCGTGTGCAGGTCGAATAAAAATTATCCAACCATCAGAATTCCAGTTGTGGAAGTGTCCTAATTACGTGACCTGCCGACTGGTCAGCTCAAGCCGACCGCCGGAGCTGTGCATGTGGATGAGGTGCACGACCTGCGCATGTGAATTTGTTGATGGTTTACTGTAAGTGAATATATACTGTAAACAGTGAAAGTGAATGTAGCACATTCATTAGATACAGGTATTCGTGCTTATTTGTATGTTTTGGATGAATTTGTTTATTGCATTTTTTTTTTTTGGTATTTGAATGCACTAAATTACATTGTATTTTAGTGCTCTGTTGAGCCATGGAAGATTCTCAAATCCATAAGACGTGTTATGCTGGGGATTTTAGTGTGGGTAGAGGGAGGGGTGTCCTTCCATTTACACCAATTGTACAGTCAGCTCCTGGGAGTAGAGCGTTTGCTAGTCCTGAGTTTGCAAGCACTGGGAGGGGTAGGCTGTTTGTTCCACCTGACCAGGGTATCCCACCTCTGTCTTTTGATGTACCATCATCCACAGTACTCGGTGATAATGGGACGCCTCCGAGTCAGCTTAGTGACCTTATTAAGCAGATTGGTTCAGAGATAGGAGAATCTATCAGAGCGAGTTTACTGCAGCCTGGGGTTTCAAGTCTTTCTCCTGCCCGTCCCCCTCACCAACCCCAGCAGTTTCCCCTGCCTGAGCAGTGTGGGTCAACCTTTATTGATGCGTCCAAGCTGAATCTGGTTGTGAAGTCAGATGTTAGTGCTCCACCTCTTTTTAGGGGTGATGGCTCAGATAAGTACTCTGTCCTGGAGTGGGAGGAGTTAATGGAAGTCTACCTAGAGAAGAGGGGTTACACTGGGTCTGGGAATGTTGGGGAGGTGATGTCTAGGCTCATGGGGAGGGCACGGGATGTGACCAAAGTCTGGAAGCGTAACAACCTTGTTGTCACAGATGTTAAGGCGGTGTTCAGTGTTTTCAAGCAACACTTTGGGGATACTGTCTGCTCAGGTATGCCATTAGCTGATTTCTATTCAATCAAACCATATGCTAATGAGGGTCCAATAGATTTCTGGATTAGGCTTAACAAAGCTGCAGAGGCAGCCGAACAGTACCTTGTGAGTGAGGGCAGGACCTTACCCAATCAGTGCTCAGAGTTGGCAGTCATGTTTGTACGCAACTGTCCTGATAAAGAGTTGGCCCAAGTGTTCAAGAACAAACCCATTCGTGACTGGACAGCCAGTGAGGTACAGGATCGGTTGGATGAACTGTTAAGGGAACGTAAAGCATGTAGAACACAACTTTCACAGCAGGTGGCTGCTGTTTTTGACTGCCCTCAGGAGGGAGTGGGTCCTGTGAAAAGACCTAATGTGTCATCTTTTTCTCAATGTGGCCGTGAACCAGACCAGGCACCATCTGTATCTGAGGGTGGGACATTAAAGAAAGTTTTGACTTTGTTAGAGAAGGCTCTGGTCAGCAATACTCAGCAATACTCAGTCTGTGAGTGGCGCAGTGGTCTAAGGCACTGCATCGCAGTGCTAGCTGTGCCACTAGAGATCCTGGTTCGAATCCAGGCTCTGTCGTAGCCGGCCGCGACCGGGAGACCCATGGGGCGGCGCACAATTGGACCAGCGTCGCCTAGGGTAGTGGAGGGAATGGCCGGCTCAGTTTGTAGAGCATGGTGTTTGCAACGCCAGGGTTGTGGGTTCGATTCCCACGGGGGGGTATGAAAAAAAAAAAGTAACGTATGCACTAACTGTAAGTCGCTCTGGATAAGAGCGTCTGCTAAATGACTTAAACATGTTAAATGTAGAGGGCCCCGTAAACAGTTCCACAAATGTCAGCATGAGTGCGCTGACTGTGGGAGCACTAATCACTGGACCAAAGCTCACTGTCAGATGCACCAGCTGTGCGTCAAGTGCTTTTCTCCGGGCCACATGAGCTTTGACTGTAGTGAGGCTGGGCAGTGACAGAACCCTGGATGTGGACAGACTGGCAGGTCTCAGGAAAACTAGAAAGCCTCCGTTCTGAGGAGGGCAATGTGGGGCATTCTTATTTTTCCTCCACTGATGATGATATCCAATCTGTTTATTCTTACTTTTGTGAGTCAGTACCCAAGAACAACACAGTCATTTTTCAGAACACAATGAGAATTACTCAGAATGACAGTTTGTTTTACACCACTGTGCTAGTACAGGATAAAGTTGAGCTGAAGGGGATGTTAGATAGTGGGTCCATGGCTACTACTCTGCGCGCAGATATTGTACCTCGGTTGAGGGAGGCAGGAGTGGTAGAGGGGAACTTTCTAGCTCCTTCAGACATCATCCTGGTGGGTTGTGGTGGGAACAAACTAGCCCAGTGGTTATGTGTGACTTAAAAATTCAACTTTATGGCTTCTGTTATGTAGTCCCAGTGCTTATTGTTGATGGGCAGGTTGATGAACTCATTGTGGGCACTAATGTGTTGAAGTCTCTGATTAGACAGTTCAAATCAAATGACAGCTACTGGCGGGTGACGGGTACACCAGGTTCCTCTAGCCAGTGTGATGTCAAATCTGGAGAGATGGAGAGGAGACTCCATCCCAGATAAAGTGGGCACCATTAAGTTGAAGAGAGCAGTAACGCTCCAACCCATGAGTGAGCATCTGGTGTGGGGCCGACTACCCCCAAAGACAAAACTCTCTGTGGACAGTACTGTTGTTGTCGAGCCCAGCACGTGTCGTTGTGTGAATCGACACATACTAGTGGGGAGAGTAGTTACGCCTCTGTGGGGGGATGGATGGCTCCCTGTGAAGATTGTGAATCCAACAACATCGCCAGTTACCCTGAGACGAAATGCTAAAGTGGCGGATGTGTACCCTTGCATTGCATTGGAGTATTTTAATGATGTCAAGCAGCAAGCAGCTCATCAGAATGTGGCAAAGGCTCAATGTGACAGATCACATGGCAGTCTGACAGCTAAGAGTTCAGTTGGTGGCAGTGTAGATAATGGCAACAGTACACTGAGGAATCTTGGACTTCAAGGCCTGTCTGTTGAGGAGTGTCCAGTTTCACAGTTCTGGAAAGATAAACTTGTCAACTTAATTGGGAAGTATGACACAGTGTTCTCTAGACATAGCCTAGATTGTGGCGAGGCAAAGGAGTTCTGCCTTCGCATACGGCTGACTGATGACCGCCCATTTCGATGACCTTATCGTAGGCTGTCTCCAGCTCATTACCAAAAACTCAGGGAAACACTGGATGATATGGAGGAAAAGGAAATCGTCAGAAAATCCAGCAGCGAGTATGCCTCACCATTGGTGCTGGTATGGAAAAAGAATGGGGACTTGCGCCTATGTACTGACTTCAGGTGGTTAAATGCCCGCACAGTAAAGGATGCTCATCCCCTGCCTCATCAGGCTGATGTACTGGCCGCGCTGGGAGGTAATGCCTTCTTCAGCACAAAGGATTTGACGTCAGGGTATTACAACGTACCACTGCATGAAGAGGACAAGAAATACACTGCCTTTTCCTCCCCTTTAGGTCTGCACGAGTACAATCGGTTACCTCAGGGCCTCTGCAACAGCCCGGCTACTTTTATGAGAATGATGCTGACCATCTTTGGTGACCAAAACGTTCTAGGTCTCCTTTGTTACTTGGATGATCTGATGGTTTTTGCTAAGACAGGGGGAAGAGAGTCTGCAGAGACTTGAGATGGTTTTTCAGCGGTTGCAGGAGCACAACCTTAAACTGTCTTCGTCTAAGTGCAAGTTTCTGAGGAGGTCTGTAAAGTTTTTGGGCCACATCATTTCTCAGGAGGGTGTAGCCACTGACCCTGCTAAAGTTCAAACCATTTTGAATGTGACTGAGAGTGAGATAATGGAAGCTGATGGTGTCACACCGTCTCCTATCAAAATAGGTTCTTTCCTTGGTATGGTAGTATACTATCAGCACTACATTGAGAATTGTTCCATGGTTGCTAGGCCATTGTTTCAGCTAACTACAGGTCAGAAGAAGCCTAGGAGAGGCAAGGGTAGGAAGAGGCCTGGTCCCCCTCGCAGGCTCACTGCTGCAGACTGGACTGCCGAATGTCGACTCGCTTTTGAAGCTTTGAAATCAGCACTAGTTGACCAGGCACTGCTGGTTCATCCAGATTTTTCTCAGCCATTTCTACTTTCCGTGGATGCATCTACTAGTGGTTTGGGAGCTGTACTATCACAAGTGCAAGATGGGAAGGACATAGCCAGGCCGATAGCTTTTGCTAGTAAATCTCTTAATCATGCACAATCCAAGTATCCTGCTCAACGGCTGGAATTTCTAGCCATGAAATGGGCCATTCATGATAAATTCAGCCATTGGCTGCGAGGGCATAAGTTTACTGTGTGGACCGACAACAATCCACTCAAATATATTCTTACAAAGCCGAGACGATGCATGCGAGCAGAGATGGGTTGCAAAGCTGGCACCCTTTGAGTGGCACAGGAGATTCTGGTTCGAATCCAGGCTCTGTCGTAGCCGGCCGCGACCGGGAGACCCATGGGGCGCCGCACAATTGGCCCAGCGTTGTCCAGGGTAGGGGAGGGAATGGCCGGCAGGGATGTTGCTCAGTTGGTAGAGCATGGCGTTTGCAATGCCAGGGTTGTGGGTTCGATTCCCACAGGGGGCCAGTATGAAAAATATAAATGATGTATGCACTCACTAACTGCAAGTCGCTCTGGATAAGAGCGTCTGCTAAATGACTAAAAATGTAAAATAAAAATGATATCCAGTACATACAGTGGGGAGAACAAGTATTTGATACACTGCCGATTTTGCAGGTTTTCCTACTTACAAAGCATGTAGAGGTCTGTAATTTTTATCATACGTACACTTCAACTGTGAGAGACGGAATGTAAAACAAAAATCCAGAAAATCACATTGTATGATTTTTAAGTAATTAATTTGCATTTTATTGCATGACATAAGTATTTGATACATCAGAAAAGCAGAACTTATTATTTGGTACAGAAACCTTTGTTTGCAATTACAGAGATCATACGTTTCCTGTAGGTCTTGACCAGGTTTGCACACACTGCAGCAGGGATTTTGGCCCGCTCCTCCATACAGACCTTCTCCAGATCCTTCAGGTTTCGGGGCTGAGATCCCCAAAGCCTACAAGAATTCTGATAGTGAAACTCCACTCAGCTGGGATGGTGCTGTGCCTGATGTTGTTAACTTGGTTGAAGATGCTTTGTCAGTCTGGTCTGTGACAATCTACCAGGATTCTGATCAGTCGTCTGACACTACTAGTGTTGAGTCGGAAATTGAAAGTGTGCTGGCTCCGGATATGCCGATCTGTAGTACTCCCCAACCTGAGGTTAGACCTTTGAGCACGGTTGGTGCTGTCCGTGACATTCCTGCTAGGTTTTTGGGTGAGGGTGTTCGGACTAGACTAGGTAGATTTATTAGGCCAGTGAATAGGCTAATCCAAACTATGTCTACACAGGAAATGAAACAATTCTTGGTTTCTCAGTGACAGTAGGATATTGCCTACCTTTTCTTTGTTGTCTGTATGTGGTAATCTAAGTGGGTCTTAGAGTGATTTGTGGGTTTGTCTAATATTTTTGACAATTCATGTAACTTTGTGTGTAGTTCATCAGCATAAAATGTATTTGGCATTTTTTGTATAGGGTTGAATAAGGGATTAGCTACCTCTTATTTTTCCTAATCCTTCACGGGATAGCTTTCCAGCTGATCGACCATTTGTGGGTCTAGAATTAAGGGACTACACTGGGTTACTCTGTCGCCCTGTGGGTGTGAAATGTTTTTTTTCTTTCTTTGCTTTGTTACCTTCGAGGTAATGTGTTTAAAAAAAAATAATAAAAAAATGCCATTTAGCAGACGCTTTTATCCAAAGCGACTTACAGTCATGCGTGCATAAATTTTTGTGTATGGGTGGTCCCGGGGATCGAACCCACTACCTTGGCGTTACAAGCGCCGTGCTCTACCAGCTGAGCTACAGAGGACCACAACCGTGCTCAAAGGTCTAACCTCAGGTTGGGGAGTACTACAGATCGGCATATCCGGAGCCAGCATACTTTCAATTTCCGACTGTAAAACAGTAGGGGTGAATGTAGTAGTGTGATGTTGTTCCCCTAGATTATGCACCAAGTTGCACACAAGGACAGTTCAAGTAGGCCAGGTCAAGAGGGGATGTTAATAAGTTAATAATAATAATAATAATAATAATAATAATAATAATTCAATGTGGTTTTTATTTAATTACAGCTGCATTGCTAATGTTATTTTTTGGTGTACAAACATTTTTATATATCTATATTGTAAATACACCTAATTGTAAAAGTTTTGTATATTTTGGTTTGGTTATCTGTATTTATGTACCCTCTTATTGTTCTCTTTTGCCTGACCTTCAACTAGCAAGGTATGTTGTCTTTGGCGCCGTAATTTGTCAATATAAAACTGTGGTAAAGTTACACAAAGTGCTGTTACGCAACTATAGGTTTTGTTACAATGTGGACAATATGAAGATTTATGTTAACAACTTTCACCAAGCTCGCTAATTTGGGTACCTATTGTAACTCGGGAGTATTTAGGTCAGTGTTTGAGTGAGTTTCTATGTGCTCAAGCAGGTGCCCGAGAGCTGTGGCTGCACCAAGGGCTAACCTATTGTGTGTTGTCTCTTCGTGTACAGGTATGTCTTTTATTTTGTCAGAATTATGTTGTATATCATTTTACTTGTATTGTATAGTGTGTTGTTAGGCACTGAATGTGTACATGCAGCACCTGTTCTCTTTTGCCTGACCTTCAACTAGCAAGGTGCCCGAGAGCTGTGGCTGCACCAAGGGCTAACATCTTTTTTTTGTCTCTTCGTGTGCAGGTCGAATAAAAATTATCCAACCATCAGAATTCCAGTTGTGGCAGTGTCCTATATAAAAGTACACAACGCAGAACGAACCACGCTACATATGCATAATGATGTAGTAAACAACATCGCTCTGCGTGGGAACTTTTGGTGGGGGGGAAGTAGCCTTTATAAGTCTCCATGGTGGGTAAAGACCATCACTTCGTTGTCTTGTTGGGAATAGTAATAATTTGTACTAAAGTACTCCTGAGTGGCGCAGTGGTCTAAGGCACTGCATCGCAATGCTAACTGTGCCACTAGAGATCCTGGTTCGAATCCAGGCTCTGTCGCAGCCGGCCACGACCGGGAGACTCATGGGCGGCGCACAATTGGCCCAGCGTCGTCAAGGGTAGGGGAGGGAATGGCCGGCAGGGATGTAGCTCAGTTGATAGAGCATGGCCTTTGCAACGCCAGGGTTGTGGGTTCGATTCCCATGGGGGGCCAGTATAAAAAAATTATATATATATATGTATTCACTAACTGTAAGTCGCTCTGGATAAGAGCGTCTGCTAAATGACGTAAATGTGACAGTACGCATTGTATTAGTCTAACGGTTGTTTTTAATTTAGTTTCTCACATTAAACAGACATTTGAGAAGGATTTGAGAAGCGAATTGCTTGCAGTTGTACCTATGACACACAGACACACTAAAGCTGTACAGTGTAGTTAGAAAAGTCAGTTTACATTATTTACAGATGTGTTCCCTTTTATTTACAAATCGAAAAATGTAACATTTGAAATGAATGTGGCAGAACAGTTAAGCATAGAGTTCCTGTGGGAGTCTTCTCCAGTCTTTTTGCCTCCTATGCCTCGTTTCCTATTAGATGGGATTTTCCCAATGCCAAGTTCACCTGAGACAGCCGCTATCCAGTGTCATGTGTTGCTGAATTACAGATCTCGCTATCCCAATGTCGCTGCTGTCCATGGTGCTGAAATATCCAATCTCGGCTATTTGCATACATAGGACCATCCACACTTGACACCACACACACAAGTTAATGCTAATATCACACACACTTTTGAACATTGCACAACCTGCAACAAGACACTGAAACAGCACTTAATTTCAAGTTTGTTTGTTTCTGAATAAAGAAGAATGAAATCAATGTGTGGAAGGAGATTGGACAATGTATAGGCATTCCCTATAGCTGTATTTGACTGGAGCATGATCAGATTGCTTTGTTTCAGCCAGAATAGAAATTTGGTCTGAGAAACTATGCCCATTATAGCATGACTATTTCAGACAGAATTCACTTAATATTGTCTGTAAAAATATAAATAAGGCAATGTTTATATGACCCCCTTTCAAACATTCACATATTTATCATTTTCTTGCAGATATACAGTGCATTCAGAAAGTATTCACACCCCTTAACTTATTCCACATGTTGTTTTCTTACAGCCTGAATTCAAAATGGATTAAATTATAATATTTTCTCTCACGCAGCTACATACAATACCCCATAATGACAAAGTGAAAACACGTTTTTGACATTTTTGCAAATGTATTGGAAATTACATACAGAAATATCTCATTTACATAAGTATTCACACCCCTGAGTCGATTAAAGCTGTGTCTTTCTGGGTAAGTCTCCAAGAGCTTTGCACAACTGGATTGTAAAATATATGCAATATACATTATATAGACAGCCTTTTTTTTTTTTTTGCCATAAGTTTTCAAGCCGAATTAAGTCAAAACTGTAACTAAGCCACTCAGGAACATTCAATGTCATCTTGGTAAGCAACTCCAGTGAATATTTGGCCTTGTGTTTTAGGTTATTGTCCTGCTGAAGAGGGAATTTGTCTCCCAGTGTCTGTTGGAAAGCAGACTGAACCAGGTTTTCCTCTAGGATCCTGACTGTACTTAGCTCTATTCCGTTTCTTTTTATCCTAAAAAAGTCTCTAGTCCTTGCCAATGACATGCATACCCATAACATGATGCAGCCACCACCATGCTTGGAAATATGAAGAGTGGTACTCAGTGATGTGTTGTGTTGGATTTGCCCCAAACATTACACTTTGTATTCAGGACATAAAGTTAATTTCTTTGCCACATTATTTGCAGTTTTACTTTAGTGCCTTATTGCAAACACAATGCATGTACAGGTTTCCTTCTTTTACATTTACATTTTAGTCATTTAGCAGACGCTCTTATCCAGAGCGACTTACAGTTAGTGAGTGCATACTCTGTCAATTAGGTTAGTATTGTGGAGTAACTACAATGTTGATGATTCATCCTCAGTTTTCTCCTATCAAAGCCATTAAACTTTCTAACTGTTTTAAAGCCACCATTGGCCTCATGGTGAAATCCCTGATAGTTTTCCTTCCTCTCCGGCAGCTGAGTTAGGAAGGACGCCTGTATTTTTGTAGTGACTGGGTGTATTAATACACCATCCAAAGCGTAATTAATACCTTCACCATGCTCAAAGGAATATTCAATGTCTGCTTTAATTGTACCCATCTACCAAAAGGTGCCCTACTTTGCGAGGCATTAGAAAACCTCCCTGGTCTTTGTGGTTGAATCTATGTTTCAAATTCACTGCTGGACTGAGGGACCTTATAGATAATTGTATGTGTGGGGTACAGAGATTATGTAGTCGTTTGAAAATCACTATTATTGCACACATAGTGAGTCCATCTAACTGATTATGTGACTTGCTAAGCACATTTTTACTCCTGAGATTATTTAGGCTTGCCATAACAAAGGGGTTGAAAACTAATTGATTAGATTACTAGATACTAGACTCTGTCAATATGTTTTTGGAAGTGGCTCTGCATTTCTTGCATACACATCATATTTATGTAAGGATTATGACGACCTTCTAAAAGGACAAAGCTGTTTATGTGTGTTCCCTTGTCTCCACTGTCACCACATCCCTCGATGTGTGCAAACAGAGCATCTATATCAGGGATGGGCAACTCCAGTCCTCGGGACCTGATTGGTGTTACACTTGTTCCCCAGCCCCAGCTAACACATTTGACTCTAATAATCAAGTACTCATGGGCTTCAGTTTAGAATGCAATAAGTTTAATCAGCTGTGTTTGCTAGGGATGGGGGAAAAGTGTGACACCACTCCGACCCCCAAGGACTGGAATTGTCCATCCCTGATCTATATGGTAGGACCAGTACCAGATGAATATGGAGGCGAAAGAAACGCACACCTATTTAGGCGAGGTGCTGGCTATCGGAGTAGAACACTTGAAAAAGAAAAGGAGAGCCGCACACTCTAGGAGCTCAGATGCAATAATTTAATAACTTAATAACCAACGTCAGGATACCCTGATGAAGACAGCTTGTCTGTCGAAACTTTGGTTATTAGATTATTAAATTATTGCATCTGAGCTCCTAGAGTGTGCGGAAAAAGTGTGACACCACTCCGGCCCCCAAGGACAGGAATTGTCCATCCCTGATCTATATGGTAGGAACAGTACCAGACCTGAATGAATGTGTCTGTTTTGAATATTCACGGAGACAGAATGATGTGGTTGATAGCAGCGACGTCATGCCCAAAGGGGGCACAGGGTCACCTGCCCCCTCAGATTTGTGATGTTTAAATTTGTCTTGTTATTTTTTCTCTGTCTAACCATGAAGTTGGCTTTAGCTAGCCCAGATAGGATCCCATTCTCCCAACCTAATAACTACACTGAACAAAAATATTAACGCAATATGTAAAGTGTTGGTCCCATGTTTCATGAGCTGAAATAAAAGCGTGAAATATTTTGTTCGCATAAAAAGCTTATTTCTCTCAAATTGTGTGCACAAATTTGTTTACATCCCTGTAAGCGAGCATTTCTCCTTTGCCAAGATAATCCATCCACCTGACAAATGTGGCATATCAAGAAACTGATTAAACAGCATGATAATTAGACAGGTGCACCTTGTGCTGAGGACAATAAAAGGCCACTCTAAAATGTGCAGTTTTGTCACACAACACAATGCCACAGATGTTTCAAGTTATGAGGCAGCGTGCAATTGGCTTACTGACTGCCGGAATGTCCACCAGAGCTGTTGCCAGATAAGTTTATGTTAATTTCTCAACCATAATCCAAGGCGGCTTTAGAGAATTTGGCAGTACTTCTAACTGGCCTCACGACTTCAGACCACTTGTAAAGCAGCATATGGGCGAGCTGTTTGCTGACGTCAACGTTTTGAATGCCCCATGGTGGCAGTGGGGTTATGGTATGGGCAGGCATAAGCTACAGACAATGAACCCAATTGCATTTTATCGATGACAATTTGAATGCACAGAGATACCGTGGGATAGTGTACGTGCACAAAGTGAGTTTGTAACATGTATATCATTCTTGCTTGTTGTTCTTTATAGTTACTACCATTGCCTATTGTAAGTTGCCTCTCTGTGTTTACTGTGTTGTGTAATACTCTGCAGGTAGCATTATGCCATTAATACAGCCCTTCCTTTGTTAATAGTGTTGTTGCTCTACTTGTGCTATCAGTTATTGTGCATATTCATTAGCCCTGTTATCTGTCCATTACAGGACCAATATCATTCCACTACCTTTCCATGTCCATTTCATCCGTGTGTGTCAATAAAGTATCCTTGAATGTAACTCTGAGGTTGCCTTATTCCCCTCTTACCGAGGGAGGTGAAAGCGCAACCTGGTCTCAGAACATTTCGTATTATTCTGTATGTACAAAGCTGTGATCAAGGCAAAGGGTGGCTACTTTGAAGAATCTCACATCTCAAACATATTTTGATATGTGTAACACGTTTTTGGTTACTACATGATGCCATATGTGTTATTTAATAGTTTTGATGTCTTCACTATTATTCTACAATGTAGAAAATACACAAGACACAGAGGAGGAGAAACTATCCAACACCCTGGGAGAGAGAACGAGTGACCTCAGTCGAACTCACAGCCAGAAAGATGCGTTAGATACAGGAGAGGAAGAGGTTACCCTGGATGCCATCACCCCTGCTCCTGTGATCAGGCCAACGGGCAGGCGGAGCGAGAGGTCATAGTGATAGTGATTCACACCCAGTGAGAGACAGACAACCCATACAACCTCTTGGCTGAGATGAACCACACAGAGGTAGAGGCAGAGGGCCTTCAGGGCTAGCCAGTCAGCCTTCCTGCTCTGATCCTCAAGTCAATTGTAGTTGACCTCATTCCGTCAGTAGAGGATGCCTGGTTGTTCTTTAAAAGTGCTTTCCTCTCCATCTTAAATAAGCATGCCCCATTCAAACAATTCTGAACTAAGAACAGATATAGCCCCTGGTTCATCCCAGACTTGACTGCCCTTGACAGGCACAAAAACATCCTGTGGCGTACTGCATTAGCATCGAACAGCACCCATGATATGCAACTTTTCAGGGAAGTCAGGAACAAATATACACAATCAGTTAGGAAAGCAAAGGCTAGCTTTTTCAAACAGAAATTTGCATCCTGTAGCACTAACTCCAAAAAAATTTGGGACACTGTAAAGTCCATGGAGAATAAGAGCACCTCCTCCCAGCTACCCACTGCACTGAGGCTAGGAAACACTGTCACCACCGATAAATCTACGATAATCGAGAAATTCAATAAGAATTTTGCTACGGCTGGCCATGCTGTCCACCTGGCTATCCCTACCCCGGCCACCAGCTCTGCAACTTGCTCATGAACCCCACCCAAAATATGGACCCCTACAAATCAGCTGGGCTAGACAATCTGGACCCTTTCTTTCTAAAATTAGCCGCCGAAATTGTAGCAACCCGTTACTAGCCTGTTCAACCTCTCTTTCGTATCATCTGAGATCCCCAGAGATTGGAAAGCTGCTGCAGTCATCCCCCTCTTCAAAGGGGGTGACACTCTAGATCCAAACTGTTACAGACCTATATCCATCCTGCCCTGTCTTTCGAAAGTATTTGAAAGCCAAGTTCACAAACAGATCACCGACCATTTCAAATCGCACCGTACCTTCTCCGCTATGCAATCTGGTTTCCGAGCTGGTCATGGGTGCACCTCAGCCACGCTCAATGTCCTAAACGATATTATAACCGCGATCGATAAAAGACAGTACTGTCTTTTATCGACCTGGCCAAGGCTTTCGACTCTGTCAATCACCGCATTCTTATTGGCAGACTAAATAGCCTTGGTTTCTCAAACAACTACTTCTCAGATAGAGTTCAATGAGTCAAATCGGAGGGCCTGTTGTCTGGACCTCTGGCAGTCTCTATGGGGGTGCCACAGGGTTCAATTCTCGGCCGACTCTGTCCTCTGTGTTTATCAATGATGTCGCTCTTGCTGCTGGTGACTCTCAGATCCACCTCTACACAGACGACACCATTTTGTATACATCTGGCCCTTCATTGGACACTGTGTTAACAAACCTCCAAACGAGCTTCAATGCCATACAACACTCCTTCCGTAGCCTCCAACTGCTCTTAAACGCTATTAAAACGAAATGCATGCTCTTCAATCGAACGCTGCATGCACCAGCCCGCCCAACTAGAATCACTACTCTCGGCGGGTCTGACTTAGAATATGTGGACAACTACAAATACCTAGGTGTCTGGTTAGACCGTAAATTCTCCTTCCAGACTCACATTAAGCATCTCCAATCCAATGTTAAATCTAGAATCAACTTCTTATTTCACAACAAAGCCTCCTTCACTCATGCTGCCAAACATGCCCTCGTAAAACTGACTATCCTACCGATCCTTGACTTCGGCGATGTCATTTACAAAATAGCCTCCAACACTCTACTCAGCAAATTGGATGTAGTCTATCACAGTGCCATCCGTTTTGTCACCAAAGCCCCATATACTACCCACCATTGTGACCTGTACGCTTTCGTTGGTTGGCCCTCACTACATATTCGTCGCCAATCCCACTGGCTCCAGGTCATCAATCCCAGCCTTATCTGAAGTCATTGGTCACCATAGCAACACCCACCCGTGGTATGCGCTCCAGCAGGTATATCACCCCTCCTTTGGCCACCATTCCTTCCAGTTCTCTGCTGCTAATGACTGGTAAGAACTGCAAAAATCTCTGAAGCTGGAGACTCTTATCTCCCTCACTAACTTTAAGCATCAGTTGTCAGAGCAGCTTACCGATCACTGCACCTGTACACAGCCCATCTGTAATTAGCCCACCCAACTACCTCATCCCCATATTGTTATTTATTTTGCTCATTTGCACCGCAGTATCTCTATTTGTACATCATCTTCTGCACATCTATCACTCCAGTGTTAATACTAAATTGTAATTATTTTGCACTATGGCCTATTTATTGCCTTACCTCCATAACTTATTACATTTGCAAACACTGTATATAGATTTTCTATTGTGTTATTGACTGTATGTTTTGTTTATCTCATGTGTAACTCTGTGTTGTTGTTGTTTTTATCGCACTGCTTTGCTTTATCTTGGCCAGGTCGCAGTTGTAAATGAGAACTTGTTCTAAACTGGCCTACCTGGTTAAATAAAGGTTAAATAAAAAAATGAAATAAAATATTTAATTCATATTCATTAAAGATATTTAGTCAAGACTTGAAAAGTGCCATTTATTTCAAATGATAATTATTCAGTGTCTGCAACCCTCAAGAACCAGGGTGAGTCTGGGTCCCCCTTTAACTGGGCAAACACAACTTGCATATCGTCATAGACTAGGCCTAAACGTTAATCTTTTAACCTTGCTTGAATAAAACAATGCATTTTTAATAGTGAGAAAGAGTTGCGCTTTTCCTTTTAGATTATGATTAAGGTTTTTGGTTGCACCTCGACTCAACGTTGGTTGAGCGCCCTCCACTTTTTCGTCAAATAATACATCTAAAAAAAATGTCATAGGTAAATTATTAAAAGCATTAAAATTGGGATTGGGATGTTTCCCACTTATTTATACAACCTACTCCACAAAGTTTAGAGAAATGTTCTGAAATTAATTAAGAATTAAACAGAAGAAAATCAGAATTGAAGGCAACTATAATGCAAAGAATTTAATGGTCTATGGTTCAATCCTGTTTCTGGTCTAATGAATAGTTAATATTGTTCCTCCTCTTCCTTGTGGCAAGCGCAGCAGCACACTGCCCTCCAAAGCCTGCAAAAAAAACGCCGGACTGCCCCTTTCCTCGCCCTGCATGGAACATCCAGGGTCACGTCCTTGGTGACGTGTGGGGTGACGTCCGGGGTGACCACAGCAACATCCTCTGGAAAAGGACAAAAGCGGGACAGAACGTAAATAAATGCAAACCGTAGGTTCTAAACACTGGCCAGTTGAATGGGATCTTTTATTTCAGCTCATGAAACATGGGACCAACACTTTACATGTTATCATGACAAATGGCACCTGTCAGAGTGCTTTCTATAAGTCTTACTCACCTGCTTGGATGGCAGATGGCAGAGTGGCGGAGACGGCCACCATGAGAGGCTTTTCTTCAAGTGTGACGTCCACAACCTCCAAGAGTGAAGAAGCCGGGTATGCATTTGTGTTAGGGGAGAGGTCCAAAACCTCCAGATGAGAACAAGCCGGGTCTGCCTCTGTGTTAGGGGTGATGTCCACAACCTTCAGGTGGGTAGAAGCCGGGTCTGCCTCTGTGTAAGGTGTGATGTCCACAACTTCCAAGTGGGAAGAGACAGGTTCTACCTCTATATTAGGGGTGACTTCCACAACCTCCAGCTGGGAATAAGCCGGGTCTGCCTCTGTGTCAAAAGTGATGTCCGCAACAACTAGGTGGAAAGAAGCCAGGTCTGCCTCTGTGTTAGGAGTGATGTCCTCAACCTCCAGGTGGTAAGATACCGGTTCTGCCTCTGTGTTAGGGGTGATATCCGCAACCTCCAGGTGGAAAGAAGCCAGGTCTGCCTCTGTGTTAGGAGTGATGTCCTCAACCTCCAGGTGGTAAGATACCGGGTCTGCCTCTGTGCTACAGGTTTTGTAAACAACCTCCAGGTGGGAAGAAGCCAGGTCTGCCTCTGTGTTAGGGGTGATGTCCGCAACCTCTAGGTGGATAGAAGCCGGGTCTGCCTCTGTGTAAAGGGTGATGTCCACAACCTCTAGGTGAGAAGAAGCCCGGTCTGCCTCTGTGTTAGGGGGGATGTCCATAAGCTCCAGGTGGGAAGAAGCCGGGTCTGCCTCTGTGTTAGGGGGGATGTCCACAACCTCCAGGTGGGAAGAAGCCCGGTCTGCCTCTGTGTTAGGGGTGGTTTCCACAACCTTCTGATAGGAAGAAGCCGGGTCTAACTCTGTGTTAGGGGTGATGTCCACAAGCTCCAGGTGGGAAGAAGCCAGGTGAGCCTCTTTGTTAGGGATGATGTCCACAACCTCCAGGTGCGAAGAAGCCAGGTCTGCATCTGTGTTTGGGGTGACAATTAAAATCCTGATTGGCTTTACTACTACAAGGCACCAGGATGTCATGACAAAAGGCATCTGTCAGAGTGCTCTCTATGAGTGCTACTCACCTGCTTGGATGTCAGCTGGTAGTGTGGCGGAGACGGCCACCACTAGGACAGGGGGGACTGGCAGGGTGTCTGCAGTAGGCTGGAAGTAGCTTTTCACCTCGTCGGCCACAAAGGCACAGACACAGCTCATAAAAAAAGGGGTTGTGAGGTCATCCAGGGAGAAGGACTGGCTGATTCTCCCGAGGATCGAACTCACAGAGTCAAAAGCAGCAGCACGGGATAAAGGGGTGTGAGGAGAAGAGGCCTTCAACATGCTGGAGAGCTTCTCCCCTACGGCCACCACCATACTCACAGCCATCCCGCTTAAGAGGATGGGGTGATCTGAATGGCCTTCCTCTGGCTGAAGCCACAGGGCCAGGAGGATCCTGGGCACCAGCTCCACCACCACCTGGGATGGGCTGAGCAGGTTGCTACAGGGCTTATTGGACAGCTTGTCCAGAATGCTCCTCACAGCTCTCTCCACGATACTGTGGACCTTAGGGTCGCTGAAATCAACAAAAAGCAGCAGAGAAAGCTAAACGATGTGCAATGTTCACACAGAGAACACTGCCCTAGTTTCTTTCTGCATAGCTCCAGATGTGTAGATGAATGGAGCAAGCTGTATGCAGGGCAGTACATGGAACTCACATGTCAGCGCCAGCTGGAGAGGTGGGGTGCATAGAGCGGCGGAGCTTGCAGACAGCCTCGTGCTCCATGTCAATCATTTTTAGGCAGGTGTTTACTTCCCAGGTCTGCCGTAGGAAACAGGAAGTCCCATTAGTGTAATTTCACAACAGATATATTCTGCTGTACTAACTAGTTGTTGAAAGGCTAGAAAAGAGCTCACTGACTGATAGTCTAAGTCTCTAACTCTCATTCTCTTACCAGCCGAGCGAGTTCGTTCCCCTCCTCCAGGGTTTCCTTCCACACCCTTCAAATAAAACACAAAGCATTTCAACTTTCCTGGCTTCCTATTTTTTGTTGTTTATTTTACCCACACCTCCTGGAGTGCTGCTGGTGACAGAGAATGGCAGTGAAGGTGAGAGCTGACGTGGTACTCACCTCTCCCTAAGGGATTTTTTGCCCTGAGACACCAGCCAGTCGCTCATGTGCTCCATGGTGACATGGGGCGAGACCTGGCCTCGACTCTGGAGCAGCAGATAGTGGACCATGAGCTTCTTCTGCAAGATGAGGTAAGGTGTGAGACCGTGCCACTAAAGACCATATAATGTGCTTTCAGAAGGGCTTCTCGCAACATTTCACAACTGCTCATGTCTCACAATTTGCAAGTGATCTTATGACCATCTTCTCTAAACTATCTTGAAATAAAACTCTTGTTTTGGGATTAAATCTCTCTCTTTTTTTCTGTGGTTACTGTTTTTGTGGGATGAATCTTACCTGTTTATTGTAATATACTTCCTCCCAGCAGGCCTGCAGAGTCTGAAAATAAAGGCTGCTTCTACAGAATTCCTTTGAAGATAATTAAAATAATTATGCTTTATTAGGTACATTATGCACAGGCATTTACAGTATGCCAAAAGGAATATCTCCTAAGATTACCTTAGTGGGACCATAAGTGAACTCAGGAATGCTCCCAACCCTATCCATGGTCAGAGGGGGACGAAATGCAGCGCTATAAATATACGGGATGCTCTAGAGATAACAGGAATTACTTAAAGTCACGAATGATCAATGCCTGTGGAGTCGTCCAATATGCTGCACTGAGAATTGAGTTGTAGGCTATATTTGGTTATGTTTGGCGCAACATACATGTTTACATTCTATTGCCATGGAGAAATTGAGTTTCTAGAACCTGTTTTCTTCTATGTCTTTATTTCGTGAAAGATTAAGCTCTTTATTTTGTCATAATGTGTATATGAGGACGTTGGAGCCTGCTCCGATTCATGACGCGGTTATCCAGGTGCATGTTGCATAGACCTACTAATCCAACCTTGGCTTACAAGTTAAATTAAATGAGTATATATGCCTATACAAATCTATTGACCACATCCATTTAAATCAATGATTGTCAATTGAAAATGTGGTTGTTGTGTTATCTTGTTGTGCGTGTCAGGGGTCCTCTTCAGACCCGTCGCCAGACCTCAGTCTTAAGGGGGGCATATGAAATGCATGGGAGGGCAGGGCACAATTATTATTAGCCTACAGTATGTATATTTATAATAATCGTATACTCTATTTGCGCAACACCTAATCATCACATTAAACATAACCAAAAGCAATATGACCAGGTAGCCTATAGCCTACACCACATTACATAGAAGCAATGTTATGAATATCCATAAAACACTTGACTATACAACATATTAGATGTAACACCAGAAGCATCTCTCAAACATTGCATTTTCAAGCAGTCAACAGAGGGATATGCATTGCCATGAGACACACACACACACACATATACACACACACACAGAGACTTTGAACCTATACGGGTACTTTGAGTGGAGGCAGCGCTGTCCTCTCTCCAGTCCCTCCTGTCAGTACAGCGGGAGGCGGCGTTTCTCCGAGCAGAACCTCCTCATCAAAGTATCCTTCCACTCGGACTTAAACTTGTGAGTGAGGTCCTTTTCAAAAGCAAGCTGAATCAGCTGGGCCTTGCGTCTGTGCAGCATACTGCGCCGATGCGCTGAGAATACACTTTTGAGCGTGGAAAATGAGTTTTCACACATTGCTGTGGAAGCTCCTAAGGTTAGGGCAAGTGTGTAGGCTGTGAAAACAGTCGACATAGCCTGGAGTCAACAGTTGAATGTGCTGAGGATGTTGGCTATTGTCCATTTTCCATCTTCGGGGGGAACCGGGGTGTCAGTTATTTTCTTCACCAGGCACTAATGAGCCACAGTATATTCAGATTCAACCACATCAGTTCCAGCTAATACCAGGAGAGGGATTACCTTTGATGGGTCCAGGAAATTATCCTCGGCCTCTGGGTTCAAAGCAGCCAGTGCGCCAATGAGCTAGCTACTGCGCTCTCCAAAACGCGCATTCATCTCTCCTTGCACAGCATCGACAACAATGTAAAACAATCTCATGAACTCAGTCTTTTCATCTATGTCACTTTGTGGCTGACCAACTGTTTCTTCAACTGCAAATCCGCGGAGGTTCTTATTAATTGTGCGTCTTCTCTTGCTTGGACCAGGGTCGGTCACCGACACAGCCTCGGTGGCCGATGCTGGAGGAGCGCAGAGATCCCACAGTGCAGAAAACTCGTTTTCTGCGCGCATTGTCTTCACGCAGTCAGAAGCGCTGTTCACAAGTGTCACCGCAGTGAACAAGTCCATATCTTCGGCCTGTAGTAGTCTGTTAGGCGGCTCGAAAAGTGACAACAGTTTCATAACAAGGTGCGCAATGAAAAGAAAACTGCGCTGCGTAATGGCACGAAGCAGCCCCGTAGCCTCGACGCGCACCTCCGCTCCAAGGCCTCGTGTGTTTTCCACCTCGGTCAGTAATGTGGATATGTCGTGAAAACTCTTCACCACAACTTTGACCGTTGCCAAGTGGCCAGTCCATCTCTGGTTCAAGAGACGTTTCAGGGTATCGCCTTTGTACAGAATAGCCACGGTTGGCTTCCTGATGAAGTTGTACAGCATGTTGCATACTCCAAAATAATCATCGACAGCTGCTTCACTGGACATGGCATGAATCACAACCAGATGAAGTTGGTGATTAAAGCAGTGAATATATGGTATGTTACGATCCAGCTTGTTTTGGAGCAATTTCTGCACACCACCATGCCTGCCAGACATGAGTGATGCGCCATCATAAACTTGACTCAGGATTTTGTCCGTGCTGAGTCCGGCGCTGGTGAGCTCATCAATGATGACACCTGTCAGAGCCTCTGCATCACTTTTCTCAGATGTGGTATTACCAAGAGGCGCTCACACAGACCATAGTTTTTGTCAACAAAACGCACAACTACAGATATGTTTTCTTGGCTTAAAGGATCCCGTGTGCCATCCACTTTAATTAAATACCAGCTATCGCCGACATGTCTCACTATCTCCTCTGTCACGAGTTTGCTCATCATGTCGAGAATCTCGTTTTGTATCTGTGGGCTGGTATAGCGTGCATTCTGTGGGATTGTTTTTGTAATCCGTGTCAGTTCAGGATCTTTGCGCATGGTGTACTCAGAGAGACAAAAACAGCCCCATTGAGCTATTATCATCTAGCACACTGGCAAAACCAGCATTATCTCCACGTAACGGCAATTGATTCACCACTAAAAACTCCAGCATATAAATTACAGCTGACATGTAGTATCTGTTGCGAGCCAGTTGCTCTAAATTTAAGAGTGGAAATCTCTTTTCCTGTCTCTCTACGTCAGGGGTGTCAAACTCATTTTAGCTCAGGGGCCACATGGAGGAAAATCTATTCCCAAGTGGGCCGGACCGGTAAAATCATGGTATATATAACTTAAAAACAACAACTTCAGATTGTTTTTTTTGTTTTAATACTATCAACATAAAACATAAAGCTGGAGCCTAAGGACAGTGTGTCCAAAATAGTACAAGCACAACATCACTATTAATCATAAAACACCTGAAGTTTATTTGAAAATTCTAAAGAAAAAGAACACACAAACACACAATGCCTCAGTGATTCACATAACTGTTTCACAGATCACAGAACTATATCAGGGTGTCATTTCTCAGGCAGAAATGTAGATACAAATAATGAAATCCTGTTCCCCAAACAAGTGCAAGAACCACAGAGTCAAGAATAGGTTAAATATACAAATAAAATAAAATCAATTAAAAACAATAGCACATCAACATAAAAACATATAAACATAAAGCTGGAGCCTGAGGAAAGTGTGTCCAAAAGCACAACATCACTATTAATCATAAAACACCTCAAGTTATTTGAAATTCTGAGGACAAACAACACACAAACACACAATGCCTCAGTGATTCACAGAAGTATATCACAGATCACAGAACTATATCAGGGTGTCTCATGCAGCACTTTAAGTGAGGTTGCATAGTTTATTTGACTCCTGATACCTGGCATCTTTTAGCTTTCACCATCGCATCAATATCAGGCGTCACATCCTGAGTGGCAGCCAACTTCAGGATGTGATTCAAGTGCTTGTGCGTGAGCCTTGAGCGCAGCTTTGTTTTATTTATGCTCATTACAGAGAACTTGCTCACAAAGATATGTGGTTCCAAACATGCACAACAGTTTTGCAGCGAGGGCTGTCAAGTTGGGGTAACCTGGCAAGAGATTCTGATAAAATGTGTCCAAGCCAGCTGCGGCAAATTTGCCCTTCAAATCCGAGTCACACTGCAAGTCTATTATTTCAAGTTGGATGCTGACGGGCAGATCAGAGGGATTCACGGTGAATGGCGAACAAAAAACGTTGAAGTCTTTCTCCAGTTCACCAAAAATCTGAAAGCGTTGCTCAAACTCCCTTAACAGTCCTGTTATTTTATCTTTGAACCGCTTCATGTCTGCCACATGTTGGGTCGCGCACACATTTTTCAGACAGGGGAAGTGAGCTGCATCACCACCGGCGAGTTGCGTCTCCCACAATGACAGCTTCAACTTGAAAGAACGTATGCTGTCATAATACTGCGTGGCAACTTTGTTGCGCCCTTGCAGCTGTTTGTTCAAGTTATTCAGGTGCTCTGTAACATCCACCATAAATGCAAGGTCCCGCATCCATTCTGCGGAATTAAATTCTAACACTGGTTTGCCCTTTTCTTCCATGAACTGTTCAATTTCTTCTCGTAAATCAAAGAAACGCCTCAGCACAGCACCTCGGCTTAACCATCTTACCTCAGTGTGGTATGGCAGGCCATAGATGTGGTCTTTCTCTCTGAGAAGGCTGTCAAACTGACGGTGATTCAGGCTTCTGGATCGGATGAAATTAACAGTTTGGATGACCACCTTCATGACGTTATCCATCTTTAATGACTTGCAACACAAAGCCTCCTGGTGCAAAATACAGTGAAAAGTCCAAAAATCACGTCCTCCATTTGCAGATTGCACTTTCTCTCTGAACTTTGTCACAACGCCTGC
Source organism: Coregonus lavaretus (assembly GCF_964263955.1). NCBI lineage: Eukaryota > Metazoa > Chordata > Actinopteri > Salmoniformes > Salmonidae > Coregonus > Coregonus lavaretus. The sequence continues at coordinate 562,775 of NW_028167177.1, read as the reverse complement.
TTTTTTCCCGATAATTGAGGGCGCACCATCTGTAGCCAGGCTGACAGCGCGGGACCAGTCCACTCCGACCCTGTCCAGCGCGCCGACGAGTGCAGTGAAAATATCAGCTGCTGTCGTTGTATCTGTCATCGGCACCAACTCCACGAACTCCTCGGTGACGGTCAATGTGTCATCAACTCCGCGGATGAAAATGGCCAGTTGTGCAACATCTGTAATGTCCGTGCTTTCATCAATTGCAACCGAAAACGCAATAAATGACTTTACTTTTTGCTTCAACTGGCTGTCCAAATCCACTGAAAGATCGGAAATCCTGTCTGCAACTGTGTTTCTTGTCAGGCTGATATTTGCAAAAGCCTGGTGCTTTTCAGGGCACACAATCTCTGCTGCCTTCATCATGCATGTTTTTACAAATTCACCCTCACTAAATGGTTTTGAAGCCACTGCGATTTCATTAGCAATGAGGTAGCTAGCTTTCACTGATGTCTCGGCTGTGAGTAAACACAGACTGCTGTTTCTTCAGACCCACCAACAGTTCATTCACCTTCTCTCTTCTCCGCTGTCCTTGAAAGTTGTCATATTTGTCGGCATGAAGACTCACATAGTGGCGACGAAGGTTATATTCTTTCAGCACTGCAACATGCTGTGAACACATCAAACATACAGCTTTCCCATTCAATTCCGTGAATAAATAGAAGGATGACAATTTTTCTTGGAACACTCTGCACTCTGCGTCCACTTTTCTCTTTTTTGACAGAGACGTATTGGGGCAATGAGGGTGCCAAAGCACATAATGTTAAAAGTAGAAGCCGTAATAAATATCGCGGGCAAAACAAAGTAGCTCATCCGGACTGGCTGCACTTGCTTGACCTATTTGCTCTGCCCCGGTATAAACAGTTTGCTTGCTTAACACAATTGCTATTGCGCCATCCAGTGGACACAATTGGAACAGCTGTTTATTTTATTGAAAAATTGCAGCTCATTTTTATACTTTACAAAATCATCTCGCGGGCCGGATTAAACCCGTTTGCGGGCCTGATCCGGCCCGCGGGCCGGACGTTTGACACCCCCGCCGTAGAGGTTAAGTATGTTAAAAAGCAGCTTTTCTGTGTTGGAATGGTGTGGGCGTACCCCAACAGCAGAATGGTGTGGGCGTATACCAGTCATAAAAAATATTCATATATATTTTTTAATTTTGGGGGTTGGGGGGCCTTCCACTTTGTCAAATTAATGTCAAACGTTAAATTATTTTGCATTTTAGCTAACACTAACCCTTTTCCTAACCTTACCCTAATTCCCCTAACCTGCTACGTTAATTATCTTACTTAACCTGCTATGAAAAGTCAAATCTGACGTTAATTTGACAAAAGCTGGATCCCTTTTTGCCATGACTAGCTCTGCACCCATGGCATCCTTCAACCCCAAGAAGCGTTCAGTTTTTTGCGGGGGGGACATTTGTGCTCTTCTCAAAGCAAATTTCCTGCTATTCTACACATTCTGCTATGAGGCTGAGAGAAATATTTGCAGTTTGAAAGCTAATTTCCTGCAATTTGACACATTTTGTTATCATATGCTATGTGGGTACCCTGCGTGCCCATTCGGCAACACGAAATACATTTTTCTTGAGTTCTTATCCACTCCAGCAGTGCAGTTAATCAACATAGCAATAAAAGCCAAAAAGTACAAATTTTTCACGAGGAGGGTATCAGGATCCTGCACCTGATGTACGGCACTCACAGCACTAGACTGTGGTGTCTCCACTGCAACCGACCCACTAGCACCTTCTTTCACTCTTTTTGCCGCCTCTGCATAAGAGAGATGCTGGACAGTTCTTATTTTTCAGGGCATTCTGGGGACTCATGTGCATGCTTCCTCGTCCTCCTGACTTTACAGTCTGGAATGGCTCTTTAATGTTGTCGGCAAAATGCGTCGATAATGAAGGAGGCTGTGCTTTTACTGGTTGGCTCTCCTCTGTGTCTTTCTCAGTGAGGGGGTTCGATTAATGTTTTGCACCGGGTGAAAGTTGATTGCATTAGTTTTGAAACCGACTGGGTCCCAGGCGTGAGCCAGGTGCTGCGTTAAAATCCCATGGCGAAGTCAGCTCAAAAATGGAAAAGAGATGTTGTATATTTTTGGACGATACACCACGCTGACTTGTTGACAAAATGTCTGACCGGCACAGATTACAGTTCAATTTGAAAAAGGGCGCTTCTGCTCCTACTCCCCGCTTTGGCCTGATGACATAACGGGCCTTTGCCCGGTGCCCTGCGGCTCAGCATTATCGAATCCGCCCACTTAAGCACAAACACCCACAGCCCCCGAGCGCCGCCCGCTTCCATTACAACGGTTGGATTTTCAAATCCAGACAACGAGAGGTCTCAAACCCGAGGAAAACATTTTTTGGGGTATGTGCGCTGTTCTTTGATATACGATATACGAGACTGCTTATTACATTACACATCAAATCTCATGATCAATATCTTTCAAGCTGAGAGCAGACTTGTTTAGAAAGAACAGTGTGTTAGCAAGAATAGAGTAGAAAATAATATTCCATCTACATCACCTCAGTAAGGTAAATATTAAACTGTCCTTGTTCTAGCCTAGGTTTACTGTCTCTTAAAAACAGGTATTAACCCAAGCCTGTTTCAAATGACAAGTTAACAAAGGGTTAATGAGGGTATGTGGTTAATTACCCTCTTACCCCAAGACACATCACATGATAACTATAACGTCAGCTAAAGAATGGTTCCCAGATATCCCCTGTGGACATCTCAAGCCACAATGCTACGATTTCTCCCCGTTGTGGACACTCCTATGTCTGATAAGGTTACTCAGGAAGGAGAAGCTCTTATAACATAGCTTGCACTTGAAGGGCCTCTCCTTGGTGTGAACGGTCTGGTGCTCCTTCACATAGTTTGCTTTAGCAAAGCGCTTCCCACATGTGGGGCAGGTGTACGGCTTGTCATCATCCGTCCTAATGCTCAGCCTCCTACGTTGTGACCCAATGACACCAGAGGAGGTAGTAGCAGGAGCCACCACCCTCAGGTGGTTAGTCTTTGAGCTCCCTCCTTGACCTCTAGCCATTGTTTGGGTGTTGTTTGGATTGTGTGCTGTGTTATAGGCTAGGTACCTCTTGTGGTGAACGCCCATCCTGACCCTATCTGTATTGGTGGGGTCACCATGAGGTAACTGAGGAAAGCTAGACCCAGGTCCAGGTTGTCTATGAACCCAGTCACCAGGCATTAAACAAGACCCTGAAGGAGAAGACATACTTCCTGATAGACTACCATCAGGGGAGTCTCCCACCACTCCCTGTGAAGGCTGAAGCCCAGGGTGACCTGCTCTGTTCATCATAGATACTGTGGTGTTTGTATCATAGGAACAGGAGGGTCTATCTCTATCAGCCCCAGGCCCTGCTCCATCCCTGCACTGAGACTGTGAAGAGAAGTGTCTGGGCTGTAGACTGGATCCCTGACTGGAGCCTCTGTCTCTCTGATGACCACCAGGATTGAGGTTGTTCATTCCACCTGTCCACTGGTTGTGTTCTGTGTGGTGGTTGTGGTGGAGTCTCTGTCCCTCGAGGTTCGGTCCCGACTCGGGAAGGAAGAGTGACGGCTCCTGATCCAGGGTTCTGTTCCGGGGCCAGGGTTTGTGACCAGCCATTTCAGAGGTCCAGTCTCTCCAGCAAGCAACACCGGATATCAGCAGGTCCTCATGGACTGCAGACTGTAAACACAAATTGAAAAGAAAGGAATAAAGGTTTATATGAGAAATTATTTGCTGTACACACAGAAAAATGACATGATATTATAAAATGTTACCCACAGTCAAGCCAATCGCTAACACTGTGATTAAAGTACCTAACAATATGGAGCCATTGGTGTTTATTATAAAAAATTGCCATATGTTTTGATGAAGTAAAATGATATAATAGCAAAATGAAGTATAATGTTTTGGTTTGACTGAGATAAGGGACATGATTTATTTATTTATTTTTGTCAGTCAGCACAGAGTCGATTTTGTGTTTAATTTCAACATGGTTTCAAATGGTCATACACTTACATAAGGGACTTTGAAGTAGGGGAGAGTGGGGTAAGTTGAGACAAAGGGTTAGTTGACCCACACCTTGTTTCTAGGAAACCATACAGAAAATTAATCATGTGACCAAATATTTAGGAAGAGGTCATCATTTCATGGTCCATGCTATCTGATATCCTTTGGACGTCCCAACTCTGACGTTACCCCATTGAAGTTGACATTTAAAATGGGTAAGGTTAGGGTTTAGGGTAGGGAAGTCCCAAGGATTCCGGAGAGCACTAACCATCATTTCATGGAGTCTGAAGGAAGAAACCAAATGGAAAAAGTGGTAAGCATTTTAGCTAAAAATAATTGATTTTCACAAAGTCAAATTCATTTATTGTTGTAGGTTTCATGACGCTTGTATCTAAACCAAAGCAGATAGTTCATCAGTGAAGTATTTGTACAGACACCATCACACCAACCATCACCATATCATATACTCTGCCTCATCATACTCATTCTTTCCTCAGTTCATCTCATCCAGTTCCCTACTACATCCAAAACCAACAGAATTAACTACAAACTAACTAGTACTACATGGAAAGATGTGGACTGCGGTGTGAGGGGATGACAGAGGCTCCCCTCGTAGGAGACTGTTGCTGATTACTGCCCAGGTGTGGTGGTCTCTCAGGCGCTTATTGCTGCCGATGCATCACCCAGACGGGGCTACACATTCGGTGGTGGATGCTCCAGCCTACCGACAGAGGAGGAGGAGCTGTGAACTTCAGAGACAGAGGTGCCTGATGAAAAGCTCCGGGCCTGTCTGACTGATGTGTCTCCCTCCCTGGCTGTACCATCGACTCCACCTCCAATCACGCTACTCCTTTACTGAAGTGCATTATCATCTAGCTGTGGAAGACCATCTCCCATGAACTGCCAGCTCCCTTGTTTTTTTTAAAAGTGAGAGATTCTGTATGAAAAGCGCTATATAAAATAAATATATTATTATTATTAATCATCGGCAGTGTGCATTTTCTGCTGGTGTATCATGAGGTAGCTCCTCTCTGAGAAACTCTTCCCGCAGTGGGTACAGGCAAACAGCCTTTCTCTCGTGTGGACTTTCAGGTTCATCTTCAGGTTGGACAACTGGGAGAAACTGTCCCGGTAAAGATTTATCCCGTGTGCATCCTCTGGTGGATCTCCACTTGTTTAGGGAAACTGAAGGCTTTCCCACAGAACAAACACGGGAAGTGCTTCTCTTTGTCACCGGACCTGCTGATAGCGTTACTACTACTGTCATTTGTCAATGGGCTTGTGTAGCTATTTGGTGTTGACACACTGGCATTGTCTGAGGTCTGGATTAACATAAACCAGATCTCAGGGTGTGAGGAGGACGAAGGCCAGGGAGTTAACATTTCTGGGCATTCACTGAGCGACACTGAAGTGTCTGTGCTCAGTAAAGGCCTGTCCTTCACCCGTACTAATGCAGTTGATCCTTTTAGGCTAAGAGTATACAGGTTCAAATTCTTTAGACAACTGCATTTGAATAATGTTTTCGCCTCTGACTCAGTCTTGAGTCACAGTGACACTGTTCTTAGAAGTCAGGTGAATACTGGTATTGAAACCAATCAGGGAGTGAGAATTCCTACCCCTTTCAAAAAGAAGTCTACCTTTTCAACATTCTCTAATCTGAGCCCTTCTATTACCACAGCCAGCCGCCTGGTTGAAAACGACCTTTAAAAAAGTGCCAGTAAGCATAAATAATCTAAAGGTAACCTCAGTGCAGAAGAGCTGGTAGCACTCAAAGGTCTACAACACAACTGTAATCTTGTAATTCGCCCTGCTGGTAAGGTGGGCGCTGTTGTGGTACAAAGTTATGAAAACTATCACAAGGGCATTATGAGTCATCTGAACAATAGAGAATTCTATGTCCCCTTACCTGCAAACCCTACGGATCGTATTGAGAGTGAAATTGATGCATATATTAACAGTGCTTTAGACCAAGGTTGGACTACTGAAGGATTTCCTCATCACCCAGTATATGCAGTTTACCATGGCCTACATAAGGTATGATAGTAATCATCCTAATCCGCTAAAACACAATATTCTTACTGGTCAATTCCTTAGACTAAGGCGAAACTGCAACAAATCAAATGATTTTGAGACTAAAACCGAAATAATGAAAAATAGGTTCCTGGAACGCGGCTACAGTGATAGTCTCCTCAACATGGCTCATATGCGAGCACGAGAGACTGATAGAGCCGCACTCCTCACCAAAAAAGAAAAATATGAGAAATCTGCTAGGGTTTGTTTTTCCACTGAATACAACCCTTCTGCAAGGCAAATAAAAAGAGTGATCCTCAAACACTGGCACATTCTCCAGAGTGACCACTCGCTCAAAGACTTTGCGTCTAACCCTACCCTGATATGCTTCGGGAGGGGTCGCAACATCAAAGACCGCGTCGTGCACAGTGTGCTCCCGAATCCTGCACCCTCTACCTGGCTCTCAGGTCCCCCTAATGGTTTCTACCGCTGCGGTCATTGTACACATTGTTCCAACTCAAGTGACACAATAATACTCTATCACCCACGTTTGGGTAAAGAATACAAGATAAAAAAAACGCCATAAATTGTAGTACAACACGTTGTTTACATGCTCAAATGCCCATGTGGGCTTGTTTACATTGGTCAGACGAAACGCGCGCTCAAATTAAGAATAGCTGAACACAAAACTGCTATCCGCACCAAAAATATGGACTCTGCGATCGTGCGGCATTACGTGAATGCCAATCATTGCTACTTAGAAATTCTGGGGAACTTAGAACGTTTCTCTTTCTTCCAGAGGTTGCAATATAGTGAGGAAATTGTTACAGAAAGAGGCACTTTGGATCGACTGCTTAGATTGCGTCGAGCCAAAAGGGTCTGAATGAACAGTTCACTTCCTCATCTTTTTTGTAAATATGTTTTTCTTTGTTTTTGTTTCTGTATTTTGCTATTCAAATGAAATGTATGTGTAGGAATCTTGAATGATGATCACACTCTTGCTTGAATAACCTGTGTAGTTGCTACTACTACTGACAGTATTGCTATTATTGACATGTTTGATTGACATGATGAGTGGGACACTACCCTGCGAGGCTATATAGGTGCCTTCCACGTTGAAGGCAGCATCTGTTAGGGGGTTAACCTGAGGCGCCATCAGTCGCTCTGAATCACAACTATAGGAGCAGGAGCGCATATGGACACCTAGCCCTGATCTCAGCCAGTCTGTTGTCATAGAGACTAAGTTTGGTTGTTGTTTTGTGTTCAACAGTCTGTTTCTGGTTAACAGTGTTGTTCCCCAGCCCAGAGTTCAGGTCGCCGACCCATCCACTGACCTCCACTATGTCGCCTCTGGTCCTGGCCTGCTCAGTGATGTCATCCCCCGGGCCCTTGGCTGCACCTGTCTGGGTCTGGGAATCCAAGATGGCCTCCCAGTCTCTTCTGTTAGCCTCCAGCCAATCACCTACAGGGAGTGGTTACAAAATAGACTTTACAAACATGGCAGAGAAAACTCTGCATGTGAAGTTTTTTTTGTCAATTACCTGGTCAAGTTCATACATGATGTGTGTTTTTGTATGTAAACATAACTTGTATTGATTTCATTTTATGAATGAAGAAAAAATAGCCAGGCCCATTGAAGATCTATTATTGTATGTAGGCTATATGTATTTCTCCCTTACCTTGCTCCCCCATCTTTAGTCCACTCAGCAGATCAATGCTCTCTGGTCCGTCTTCTATTGTCTCCTCTTTGACTAGCAGCAGATCAGGCTTCCCATTATCCATGTCTACTGACTGTAAGAGATACAGAGTGAGAGGATGTTGGATCAAGAAATCTGATATGAGCACCCTGCTATGGAGCATCTTCTGATTGGGCAATGAGGAATTGCTATGAGTATAGTCTCGCATTGCCATACCTCTGAAATCACATCGTTGTCACGCCTCCCTTGGAGGTCTGTAGAATTTTGTATTGCAAAAATGGTTTCAATGGGCTGCTGGATGTTACAGTTCAAGAACCCTCCCCCACACGCCCGTAGAAGAGGTGCTGTGTGTTGTGTGTGTCACTGTTTTCCATCCGGGTAGGACACATTTTGTAGAGAGTTGTTGGGTATGCTAGTTTGAGGTGCACGTTTTCAAGTTATCAAGTGTGGCCAACAGTCTTGCGATTTCAATTTATTGAAACTGAAAGTGGATTACGCTGGTAAAGTCAAACGTCACAACACGTTCTAAACTGCTCTGGTGACATAGAAATTTTTTGCCTAGTCTCCATTCGTCCACATGGCTGCTGACTGCGCTTTGCTACCACTGGAAAAATCTTGACGATTGCCCATTATTATTTGCTGTATTTGTTGAGTGTGTAGTCATGGTTTTAAAAGTTTTGAAATCTCACAGTATCAACTTAGCTGTGTGTACAAGGTTTCTTTTTACAGTCTATGGCTCGAAGAAACTGTGCAGACACAGTGATCTGAGCTGTCTGATTTGCCCGCGGTAGGCCTATAGGTGCACTTGATTTGATCTCTAGGCTTGCCGGGTAGGTGGAGTTCTACCTTCAGACACATGAAATGGTTTAAAATGGGAATACTTTGCTTTTCCGGCACTAGGGCTGCTGAATAAAGTGCACCTACCGCCAACAGCGCGAAACAAATAAATAAAATAGGCATGCAAGGCTTTATCGTAGTTTTTTTTACAGAAATGTTTGGTGATCGACTAGGAATGCCTTGGAGAATGTCTTGGTGACCACTGCTTTACACACTGTTTAGCTAAGTTAATTAAATGTCATCAGCTAGCTAACTTTCGATTAGCTAGAAATCTTGATGTAATCATTGTAAATTAAAAACAGTCTCCAAATGCATTTGTAGTTAACAGTTATGGATGAGGGTGAAATTGTAGCTCCAGATGTCAGTAAAGGGAGAGTGTAGGCTACTGGACAGGGCAGGTAACTATGTGGGAGGACATTATGAAAAGATTCTCCAGTTCCAGTCCCTAGAGGAAAAACTCTGAGGACAGAGAGATAACAACAGCAATATTCAGTGCTGTCTAATTTGAATTCTTTGTAATGTTTTCTGTCCTCAGATATGGAAAGCTGTGAAAGATGTGTTTGCAGATGAAGAGAGAGGTCCCATTGAATATCCCAAGAGACTAATGGTGCATTTCCATACAGGATTTCATCTACGCAGGCCAGCACCTGTGTCTCACTGGGCCATGGCTCCGGCGGACCTGCTCTCACTTGGGGCCCAAGCCAAGCCACTGGTACTTTTCAGCTATCATTTACATAACAATGGCTAACTATATAACAATGGCTAACTGTGAACTTTAACACCTTCTCACAAAGCAGGATTTTTTACCAGCAGGATTTTTCCATACAACATGTGCTAACATAGGTAGGCCTACCTACAGTGCATTCGGAAAGTATTCAGACCCCTTTACTTTTTCCACATTTTGTTACGTTACAGCCGTATTCTAAAATGGATTAAGTTGTTTCCCCCCCTCATCAATCTTCATACAATACCTCACAATAACAAAGCAAAAACAGGAATTTAGAAATTTAGGCCAAAAATAATAAAAAAACTACTGAAATATAACATTTACATAAGTATTCAGACCCTTTACTCAGTACTTTGTTGAAGCACCTTTGGCAGCGATTACAGCCTCGAGACTTCTGGGGTATGACGCTACAAGCTTGGCAGCCTGTAGTTGGGGAGTTTCTCCCATTCTTCTCTGCAGATCCTCTCAAGCTCTGTCAGGTTGGATGGGGAGCGTCGTTGCACAGCTATTTTCAGGTCTCTCCAGAGATGTTCGATCGGGTTGAAGTCCGGGCTCTGGCTGAGCCACTCAAGGACATTCAGAGACTTGTCCCGCAGCCACTCCTGCGTTGTCTTGGCTGTGTGCTTAGGGTCGTTGTCCTGTTGGAAGGTGAACCTTTGCCCCAGTCTGAGGTCCTGAGTGCTCTGGAGCAGATTTTCATCAAGGATCTCTCTGTACTTTGCTCCGTTCATCTTTCCCTCGATCCTGACTAGTCTCCGAGTCCCTGCCGCTGAAAAACATCCCCACAGCATGATGCTGCCACCACCACACTTCACCGTAGGGATGGTGCCAGGTTTCCTCCAGACGTGACGCTTGGCATTCAGGCCAAAGAGTTCAATCTTGGTTTTATCAGACCAGAGAATCTTGTTTCTCACAGTCTGAGAGTCCTTTAGGTGCCTTTTGGCAAACTCCAAGCGGGCTGTCATGTGCCTTATACTGAGGAGTGGCTTCCGTCTGGCCACTCTACCATAAAGGCCTGATTGGTGGAGTGCTGCATAGATGGTTGTCCTTCTGGAAGGTTCTCCCATCTCCACAGAGGAACTCTGGAGCTCTGTCAGAGTGACCACCGGGTTCTTGGTCACCTCCCTGACCAAGGCCCTTCTCCCCTGATTGCTCAGTTTGGCCGAGCGGCCAGCTCTAGGAAGAGTCTTGGTGGTTCCAAACTTCTTCCATTTAAGAATGATGAAAGCCACTGTGTTCTTGGGGACCTTCAATGCTAGAGATATTTTTTTGTACCCTTCCCCAGATCTGTGCCTCGACGCAATCCTGTCTCGGAGCTCTACGAACAATTCCTTCGACCTCATGGCTTGATTTTTGCTCTGACATGCACTGTCAACTGTGGGACCTTATATAGATAGGTGTGTGCCTTTCCAAATCTTGTCCAATCAATTTAATTTACCACAGGTGGACTTCAATCAAGTTCAAGAAACATCTCAAGGATGATCAATGGAAACAGGATGCACCTGAGCTCAATTTCGAGTCTCATAGCAAAGGGTCTGAATACTTATGTAAATTGGGTATTTCTGTTTTCTATTTTTAATACATTTGCAAACATTTCTAAAAAACGGTTTTCGCTTTGTCATTATCAGGTATTGTGTGTAGATTGATGAGGACATTTTTTTATTTAATCAATTTTAGTAGCCACCTGTAGCTCAGTTGGTAGAGCATGGCGCTTGCAATGCCAGGGTTGTGGGTTCGATTCCCATGGGGGGCCAGTATGAAAAATGTATGCACTCACTAACTGTAAGTCGCTCTGGATAAGAGCGTCTGCTAAATGACAAAATGTGGGAAAAGGGAAGGGGTCTGAATACTTTCCGAATGCACTGTATATGCCATCGTTATACTGTATGTGCAGGCCTACCTATGTTAGCACATGTTGTATAATAAAATACAGTTAAACATCACACACAATGTATGAACCTATTACAATTGGAGCCAGTTGGCCTGCTGGAGGTCTGCTGGGTGTGCAGGGTTCTGTTTCAGCCCAGCAATAACACACCTGATTCAACTTAATCTAGTGTGCTATTGCTCGGCTGGAATAGAAGTCTGCTCATGCAGTAGATCAGGGATCAGTGGAGCAAGGTTGGCCATCACTGGTGTGGAGTTTATTTGTTCACCTGAAAATATGCTTTAGTAATAATAGCCTACTTTCTACTTCTTAATTATCTATTGTTGTTTAAACTAAGATGTCTAATCTTTACATACGAGTTAGCTTATTTGTAAATGTTGTAGTGATGAAGTGTTGATTCTTAGAGGTGAAGTGTTTGAATTTGATTTAAACTATTATTCAAAATGAACTAGTGTCAATGTTGATTAATCCCAATCCTGCAATAAAGAAGGGAAGGGGTTCTGTGTCTAATGCGTCTGTGTTTCTGTGTTTTATTCTCAAATGAACATTTCCTTTTTGTCTAGTTGTAAGATCTCCAATCTGTTTTATTTGATTGTCACTCTGTCTCAGTATATCAGCTATCTGAATCCATTTAGCAGCTTATCATACGGCATGCATCGCCAGTGCAGCCCTAGGCCTTCAGTATGATGGCATTACTGGCCTTATGGGCATCTGTCATCTGAAGCAGAGAATAGCTCAACTCACACATTGTTTACCAGTGTAGGCTGCTGAGGGGAGAACGGCTCATAATAATGGCTGGAACGGAGCAAATGGAATGGCATCAAACACATGGAAAACCATGTATTTGATACCATTCCACCTACTCCACTCCAGCCATTATTATGAGCCGTCCCAATTAAGGTGCCACCAACCTCCAACCTGTATATGTTGAACTATAAGTTCTCAATTTAAAATGATACCAGTAGACAATGTACCATATGCCAGATTTTGTACATGCCTTTTAAGGGCTAACATATACAATTGTTTAGTGCAAATCCAACCCTTGTAATTTAGATACAGTATAAAAATAAGGAGATGACTATTAGGCTACAGGAGATGAGCATTACTGGTAACGTTATGACGCTCATTTTATTTTGATTGATTTGAGCAATGTTGCTTGCAAAAAGGTTGCAGTTTTTCCAATAGTAGATAGACCAGGGGTATTCAATTCTTACCCTACATGGTCCGGAGCCTGCTGGTTTTCTGTTCTACCTGATAATGAATTGCATTCACCTGGTGTCCCAGGTCTAAGTCTAAATCAGTCCCTGATTCGAGGGGAAGAATTAAAAAAGAAAAGCAGTGGAACTGGCTTCGAGGTCCAGAGTTGAGTTTGAGGCAGATAGACAGTACATGGTTGTTCTATGTAGGCCTATCACTGACTCTGGATAAGCTAGAGACTGGGCTCACAGCTAACCGTTTAGGTCAGTAATATCCTGTTTTTACTAACATTTTGTAGGCTTTATAATCGTGAGAGAAATTGAATTAACTAGTACGGTAACTAGTTATACCTGGGTAGCTTACAAGGTTAGCTGACTTTAATCAAAACGAACCTCATTGTGGCTAGCTACGTCTTGTCCCTCATGCTAGCCTGCACAGCCAAATATCACTCCAGAAATGTCCAAATTAAAAAGATTGATATGGCCAGCATTTCTCCCCTCTTGCTGCAACTTTAGCTCATGTCGAAATCACAGAGCAATGCTGTGAAAACCAGAGTGCTGCAAACGTTCAAAAATGTTTTGTCACCAGTGCTTGTGTTGTTGACATTTTAAATCCTCACGCACTGTTGCTCCTACGGCAATAATCTGGTGAGCATTTTTGGAGCACCACCCAAGCAAGGCATTTGATTGGTTTGACGTGTTGCGACACCTGGTTCCCACCCCTCTTTAGCTGATTTCTGCCATGGAACGTCCCTCGGCTTCCCGTTTTAGGGAAACCTGGATAGCGACGAGGCTACTATGAGTACTATGCAAACATGCTAGTTGATATGATACTATGCAAACGTGCTAGTCGATTTGATTACTTGACACTCTTTAATGGTTTGATAATTCAAAGGCATGGTCCCACACTTAAGACAAAATGTATCAAGACTTGGGCCCGCATCCACAAAGAGTCTCAGAATAGGAGTGCTGATCTAGGATCTTTCCATATAATCTTATTCATTGTAATCTAAAAGGCAAAACTGATCCTAGATCAGCACTCCTACTCTGAGAGGCTTTGTGGATATAGACCTAATACCATACAGACAGTAGTTCACAGTGGGCTCACCTCAGTGGTCCTGTGCTGCTCAGCTGGTTCCTCTATGGGTTCAGGAGGAGGTGTAGTCTGGTTGTCCTCCACGAATATGGTCCCCTCAGGGTTCCCCAGACCCTCCTCACACCCCTCCTCCTTCACCAGTAGCACCTCTGGATCCTCCTCCTCCTCCTGGAAGAGACAGGTGATACAGATTACAGACATACACTCCCACAGGTACGTACACACGTCAACATGAGTGTTGACCCATCCCCACTACGTTTGAGTCCTATACTGTAGTTACAGAATTACTTCATTGTTGTTAAACCCATCATGGCGGACATACAGTGCCTTCAGAAAGTATTCACAACCCTTGACTTTTTTCAAATTTTGTTTTCTTACAGCCTGATTTTAAAATGGATTAAATTGAGATTTGTTGTCACCGGCCTACACACAATACCCCATAATGAATACCCCATAATGTCAAAGTGGAATAATGTTTTTTAAAATGTTTAAAAAATAATTTAAAATGAAAAGCTGAAATGTCTTGAGTCAATAAGTATTCAACCCCTTTGTTATGGCTAGCCTAAATAAGTTCAGGAGTAAAAATGTGCTTAACAAGTCACATAATACATTGCATGGACTCACTCTGTGTGCAATAATAGTGTTTAACACTTACAATTATCTGTAAGGTCCCTCAGTTGAGCAGTGAATTTTAAACAGATTCAACCACAAAGACCAGGGAGGTTTTCCAATGCCTCGCAAATAAGGGCACAAAAAAAGCAGACACTGAATATCCTTTTGAGCATGGTGAAGTTATTACACTTCGGATGGTGTATCAATACACCTGGTCACTACAAAGAAACAGGCGTCTGTCCTAACTCAGTTGCCTGATAGGAAGGAAACCGCGCAGAGTTTAATGGCTGTGATAGAAGCAAACTGAGGATGGATCAACAATATTGTACAGTCGTGGTCAAAAGTTTTGAGAATGACACAAGTATTGGTCTTCACAAAGTTCGCTGCTTCAGTGTTATGAGATATTTTTGTCAGATGTTACTATGGTATACTGAAGTATAATTACAAGAATTCCATAAGTGTCAAAGGCTTTTATTGGGCCTCCTGTAGCTCAGTTGGTAGAGCATGGCGCTTGCAACACCAGGGTTGTGGGTTCGATTCCCACGGGGGGCCAGTATGAAAAATGTATGCACTCACTAACTGTAAGTCGCTCTGGATAAGAGCGTCTGCTAAATTACTAAAATGTAAAATGTAATTGACAATTACATAAAGTTTATGCAAAGAGTCAATATTTGCAGTGTTGACCCTTCTTTTTCAAGACCTCTGCAATCCGCCCTGGCATGCTGTCAATTAACTTCTGGGCCACATCCTGACTGATGGCAGCCCATTCTTGCATAATCAATGCTTGGAGTTTGTCAGAATTTGTGGGTTTTTGTTTGTCCACCCACCTCTTGACGATCGACCACAAGTTCTCAATGGGATTAAGGTCTGGGGAGTTTCCTGGCCATGGACCCAAAATTTCGATGTTTTGTTCCCCGAGCCACTTAGTTATCACTTTTGCCTTATGGCAAGGTGCTCCATCATGCTGGAAAAGGCATTGGTCGTTACCAAACTGTTCTTGGATGGTTGGGAGAAGTTGCTCTCGGAGGATGTGTTGCTTCAGTCTGGTTTTAGACCCCATCATAGCACTGAGACTGCACTTGTGAAGGTGGTAAATGACCTTTTAATGGCGTCAGACCGAGGCTCTGCATCTGTCCTCGTGCTACTAGACCTTAGTGCTGCCTTTGACACCATCGATCACCACATTCTTTTGGAGAGACTGGAAACCCAAATTGGTCTACACGGACAAGTTCTGGCCTGGTTTAGATCCTACCTGTCGGAAAGATATCAGTTTGTCTCTGTGAATGGTCTGTCCTCCGACAAATCAACTGTACATTTCGGTGTTCCTCAAGGTTCCGTTTTAGGACCACTATTGTTTTCACTATATATTTTACCTCTTGGGGATGTTATTCGAAAACATAATGTTAACTTTCACTGCTATGCGGATGACACACAGCTGTACATTTCAATGAAGCATGGTGAAGCCCCAAAATTGCCCTCGCTAGAAGCCTGTGTTTCAGACATAAGGAAGTGGATGGCTGAAAACTTTTTACTTTTAAACTCGGACAAAACAGAGATGCTTGTTCTAGGTCCCAAGAAACAAAGAGATCTTCTGTTAAATCTGACAATTCATCTTGATGGTTGTAAAGTCATCTCAAATAAAACTGTGAAGGACCTAGGCGTTACTCTTGACCCTGATCTCTCTTTTGACGAACATATCAAGACTGTTTCAAGGACAGCTTTTTTCCATCTACGTAACATTGCAAAAATCAGAAATTTTCTGTCCAAAAATGATGCAGAAAAATTAATCCATGCATTTGTTACTTCTAGGTTAGACTACTGCAATGCTCTATTTTCCGGCTACCCGGATAAAGCACTAAATAAACTTCAGTTAGTGCTAAATACGGCTGCTAGAATCCTGACTAGAACCAAGAAATTTGATCATATTACTCCAGTGCTAGCTTCCCTACACTGGCTTCCTGTTAAGGCAAGGGCTGATTTCAAGGTTTTACTGTTAACCTATAAAGCGTTACATGGGCTTGCTCCTACCTATCTTTCCGAGTTGGTCCTGCCGTACATACCAATACGTACGCTACGGTCACAAGACGCAGGCCTCCTAATTGTCCCTAGAATTTCTAAGCAAACAGCGGGAGGCAGGGCTTTCTCCTATAGATCTCCATTTTTATGGAACAGTCTGCCTACCCATGTGAGAGACGCAGACTCGGTCTCAACCTTTAAGTCTTTACTGAAGACTTATCTCTTCAGTAGGTCATATGATTGAGTGTAGTCTGGCCCAGGAGTGTGAAGGTGAACGGAAAGGCTGGAGCAACGAACAGCCCTTGCTGTCTCTGCCAGGCCGGTTCCCCTCTCCACTGGGGTTCTCTGCCTCTAACCCTGTTGCAGGGGCTGAGTCACTGGCTTGCTGGTGCTCTTTCATGCCGTCCCTGGGAGGGGTGCGTCACTTGAGTGGGTTGAGTTACTGACGTGATCTTCCTGTCTGGGTTGGCGCCCCCCCCTTGGTTTGTGCTGTGGTGGAGACCTCTGTGGGCTATACTCGGCCTTGTCTCAGGATTGTAAGTTGGTGGTTGGGGATATCCCTCTAGTGGTGCGGGGGCTGTGCTTTGGCGGAGTGGGTGGGGTTATATCCTTCCTGTTTGGCCCTGTCCGGGGGTTTCTTCGGATGGGGCCACAGTGTCTCCGGACCGCTCCTGTCTCAGCCTCCAGTATTTATGCTGCAGTAGTTTGTGTCGGGGGGCTGGGGTTAGTTGGTTATACCTGGAGTACTTCTCCTGTCTTATCCAGTGTCCTGTGTGAATTTAAGTATGCTCTCTCTAATTCTCTCGTTCTCTCTTTCTCTCTGAGAACCTGAGCCCTAGGACCATACGTCAGGACTACCGGGCATGATGACACCTTGCTATCCCCAGTCCGCCTGGCCTTGCTGCTATTCCAGTTTCAACTGTTCTGCCTGCGGCTACGAAACCCCTACCTGTCCCAGACCTGCTGTTTTCAACTCTAAATGATCGGCTATGAAAAGCCAACTGAGAGACCTGAGCCCTAGGACCATACGTCGGGACTACCGGCCGTGGTGACTCCTTGCTGTCCCCAGTCCGCCTGGCCTTGCTGCTATTCCAGTTTAAACTGTTCTGCCTGCGGTTATGGAACCCCTACCTGTCCCAGACCTGCTGTTTTAAACTCTAATGATCGGCTATGAAAAGCCAACTGAGATTTATTCCTGATTATTATTTGACCATGCTTGTCACTTATGAACATTTTTGAACATCTTGGCATGGTTCTGTTATAATCTCCACCCGGCACAGCCAGAAGAGGACTGGCCACCCCTCATAGCCTGGTTCCTCTCTAGGTTTCTTCCTAGGTTTTGCCTTTCTAGGGAGTTTTTCCTAGCCACCGTGCTTCTACACCTGCATTACTAGCTGTTTGGGGTTTTAGGCTGGGTTTCTGTACAGCACTTCGAGATATTAGCTGATGTAAGAAGGGCTATATAAAATAAAATTGATTGATTGATTGATTTATTCATGGCTGTGGTCTTAGGCAAAATTGTGAGTGAGCCCACTCCCTTGGCTGAGAAGCAACCCCACACATGAATAGTCTCAGGATGCTTTACTGTTGGCATGACACAGGACTGATGGTAGCGCTCACCTTGTCTTCTCCGAACAAGGTGTTTTCCGGATGCCCCAAACAATCGGAAAGGGGATTCATCAAAGAAAATGACTTTACCCCAGTCCTCAGCAGTCCAATCCCTGTACCTTTTGCAGAATATCAGCCTGTCCCTGATGTCTTTCCTGGAGAGAAGTGGCTTCTTTGCTGCCCTTCTTGACACCAGGCTTCTCCAAAAGTCTTCGCCTCACTGTGCGTGCAGATGCACTCACACCTGCCTGCTGCCATTCCTGAGCAAGCTCTGCACTGGTGGTGCCCCGATCCCGCAGCTGAATCAACTTTAGGAGACGGTCCTGGCGCTTGCTGGACTTTCTTGGGCGCCCTGATGCCTTCTTCACAACAATTTAACCTCACTCCTTGAAGTTTTTGATGATCCGAAAAATGGTTGATTTAGGTGCAATCTTACTAGCAGCAATATCCTTGCCTGTGAAGCCCTTTTTGTGCAAAGCAATGATGACGGCACGTGTTTCCTTGCAGGTAACCATGGTTAACAGAGGAAGAACAATGATTTCAAGCACCACCCTCCTTTTAAAGCTTCCAGTCTGTTATTCTAACTCAATCAGCATGACAGAGTGATCTCCAGCCTTGTCCTCGTCAACACTCTCACCTGTGTTAAAGAGAGAATCACTGACATGATGGCAGCTGGTCCTTTTGTGGCAGGGCTGAAATGCAGTGGAAATGTTTTTTGGGGATTAAGTTCATTTTCATGGCAAAGAGGGACTTTGCAATTAATTGCAATTCATCTGATCACTCTTCATGACATTCTGGAGTATATACAAATTGCCATCATCAAAACTGAAGCAGCAGACTTTGTGAAAATGTAGTATTTGTGTCATTCTCAAAACTTTTCACCACGACTGTAGATACTCCACAATACTACGCTAATTGACAGAGTGAAAAGAAGGAAGCCTCTACAGAATACAAATATTCCAAAGCATACAAGCTGTTTGCAACAAGGCACTGAAGTAATACAGTGGCTTGCAAAAGTATCCACCCCCTTTGGCATTTTTCCTATTTTGTTGCCTTACAACCTGGAATTAAAATGGATTTTGGGGGGTTTGTATCATTTGATTTACATAACATGCCTACCAATTTGAAGATGCAAAATAATTTTTGGGGTGAAACAAACAAGAAATAAGACAAAAAAACAGAAAACTTGAGCGTGCATAACTATTCACCCTTTGCAGCAATTACAGCTGCAAGTCTCTTGGGGTATGTCTCTATAAGCTTGGCACATCTAGCCACTGGGATTTCTGCCCATTCTTCAAGGCAAAACTGCACCAACTCCTTCAAGTTGGATGGGTTCCGCTGGTGTACAGCTATCTTTAAGTCATACCACAGATTCTCAATTGGATTGAGGTCTGGGCTTTGACTAGGCCATTCCAAGACATTTAAATGTTTCCCCTTAAACCACTCAAGTGTTGCTTTAGCAGTATACTTAGGGTCATTGTCCTGCTGGAAGGTGAACCTCCGTCCCAGTCTCAAATCTCTGGAAGTCTGAAACAGGTTTCCCTCAAGAATTTCCCTGTATTTAGCACCATCCATCATTCCTTTAATTCTGACCAGTTTCCCAGTCCCTGCCGATGTAAAACAGCATGATGCTGCCACCACCATGCTTCACTGTGGGTATGATGTTCTCAGGGTGATGAGAGGTGTTGGGTTTGCGCCAGACATAGCGTTTTCCTTGATGGCCAAAAAGCTATTTTTTTCTTAAAGCAATGACTTTTTTCTGGCCACTCTTCCGTAAAGCCCAGCTCTGTGGAGTGTACGGCTTAAAATGGTCCTACGGACAGATACTCCAATCGCCGCTGTGGAGCTTTGCAGCTCCTTCAGAGTTATCTTCGGTCTCTTTGTTGCCTCTCTGATTAATGCCCTCCTTGCCTGGTCCGTGAGTTTTGGTGGGCGGCCCTCTCTTGGCAGGTTTGTTGTGGTGCCATATTCTTTCCATTTTTTAATAATGGAGTTAATGGTGCTCCGTGGGATGTTCAAAGTTTCGGATATTTTTTTATAACCCAACCCTGATCTGTACTCCACAACTTTGTCCCTGACCTGTTTGGAGAGCTCCTTGGTCTTCATGGTGCTGCTTGCTTGGTGGTGCCCCTTGCTTAGTGGTGTTGCAGACTCTGGGGCCTTTCGGAACAGGTGTATATACAGCTGCGGAAAAAATTAAGAGACCACTGCAAAATTATCAGTTTCTCTGGTTTTACTATTTATAGGTATGTGTTTGGGTAAAAATAACATTTTTGTTTTATTCTATAAACTACTGACAACCTTTCTCCCAAATTCCAAATAAAAATATTGTAATTTAGAGCATTTATTTGCAGACAATGACAACTGGTCAAAATAACAAAAAAGATGCAGTGTTGTCAGACCTCGAATAATGCAAAGAAAATGTTCATTTTTAAACAACACAATAATAATGTTTTAACTTAGGAAGAGTTCAGAAATCAATATTTGGTGGAATAACCCTGATTTTCAATCACAGCTTTCATGCGTCTTGGCATGCTCTCCACCAGTCTTTCACATTGATGTTGGGTGACTTTATGCCACTCCTGGCGCAAAAATTCAAGCAGCTCGGCTTTGTTTGATGGCTTGTGACCATCCATCTTCCTCTTGATCACATTCCAGAAGTTTTCAATGGGGTTCAGGTCTGGAGATTGGGCTGGCCATGACAGGGTCTTGATCTGGTGGTCCTCCATCAACACCTTGATTGACCTGGCTGTGTGGCATGGCGCATTGTCCTGCTGGAAAAACCAATCCTCAGAGTTGGGGAACAATGTCAGAGCAAAAGGAAGCAAGTTTTCTTCCAGGACAACCTTGTACGTGGCTTGATTCATGCGTCCTTCACAAAGACAAATCTGCCCGATTCCAGCCTTGCTGAAGCACCCCCAGATCATCACCGATCCTCCACCAAATTTCACAGTGGGTGCGAGACACTGTGGCTTGTAGGCCTCTCCAGGTCTCCGTCTAACCATTAGACGACCAGGTGTTGGGAAAAGCTGAAAATTGGACTCATCAGAGAAGATGACCTTACTCCAGTCCTCTACGGTCCAATCCTTATGGTCTTTTGCAAATCTCAGCCTGGCTCTTCTTTGCTTATCATTGATGAAGGGCTTTTTTCTAGCTTTGCACGACTTCAGCCCTGCCCCTAGGAGCCTGTTTCAAACCGTCCTCGCCGTGCACTTCACCCCAGCTGCCGTTTGCCATTCTTTTTGTAGGTCACTTGATGTCATCCTACGGTTGTTGAGTGACATTCTAATGAGTTGGCGGTCATCCCGGTCAGTAGAGAGTCGTTTTCACCCTCTGCCGGTCTGTAGCTTTGTTGTCCCCAATGTCTGCTGCTTGACCTTGTTCTTTTGAACCGCCGTCTTTTAAATTTTAAGGATGGAAGCAACCTGACGCTCACTGTATCCCTCTGCCAGTAAAGCCAGAATTGAACCCTTCTTTTCCTCACTCAAAACGTTCCTTTCCAACTCTTTTGGCATGGTCAATAGTTATTTTTTGATTAATATTACTTTTGAGGTACTATTTGCACTGTTTTTGCCATCCAGCTGGTCCTATTGCAAGAGGATAGTGATGACCACAGCAGTGGTTTTATGCTTTTCCTCGTTAAATAAAATGTGGTTCATGTGATCACCTAATCAGTACCTAATTCAGTAGAATGAGGTGTGCCTTTGTTGGAATTCAACAGACACTGGAATGGAATGGCTGTCATACATGTAGAGATGCTGATTTAAGAAACATTTGCAGTGGTCTCTTAATTTTTTCCACAACTGTATACTGAGATCATGTGACAGATCATGTGACACTTAGATTGCACACAGGTGGACTTTATTTAACTAATTATGTGACTTCTGAAGGTAATTGGTTGCACCAGATCTTATTTAGGGGCTTCATAGCAAAGCTATGTACATATGCACGCACCACTTTTCCGTTATTTATTTTTTAAATTTCACTTCACCAATTTGGACTTTTGTGTGTATGTCCATTACATGGAATCCAAATAAAAATCTATTTCAATTACAGGTTGTAATGCAACAAAATAGGAAAAACGCCAAGGGGGATGAATACTTTTGCAAGGCACTGTACTGCAGAAAATATGGCAAAGCAATTAACTTTGTGTCCTGAATACAAAGTGTTATGTTTTCGGCAAATCCAATACAACACATTACTGAGTACCACTCTCCATATTTTCAAGCATAGTGGTGGCTGCATCATGTTATGGGTATGCTTGTAATCGTTAAGGACTGGGGAGTTTTTCAGAATAAAAAAGAAATTGAATGGAGCTAAGCACAAGCACAACGCTAGAGGAAAACCTGGTTCAGTCTGCTTTCCACCAGACACTGGGAGATGAATTCACCTTTCAGCAGGACAATAACCTAAAACACAAGGCCAAATCTACACTGGCGTTGCTTCCCAAGAAGACAGTGAATGTTCCTGAGTGGCCGAGTTACAGTTTTGACATAAATCTACTTGAACATCTATTTCAAGACCTGAAAATGGTTGTCTAACATTGATCAACAACCAATTTGACAGAGCTTGAAGAATTTTGAAAATAACAATTGGCAAATGTTGCACAATCCAGGTGTGGAAAGCTCCAGAAATACTCACAGCTGTAATCACTGCCAAAGATGCTTCTACAAAGTTTTGACACAGGGGTGTGAATACTTATGTAATAAGATATGTGTTTCATTTTCAATAAATTAGCAAACATTTATAAAAACATGTTTTCACTTTGTCATTATGGGGTATTGTGTGTAGACGGGTGAGGAAAAAATTTATGTCATCCATTTTGAATTCAAGCTGTAACACAACAAAATATGGAATAGGTCAAGGGGTATGAATATTTTCTAAAGGCACTGTAAATATGATGTTGTGGTTAAATATGTGTCCGCTATGATAAGTCAAAAGTCATCATCAGACAAACCTGCCTAAACTATTTTGATGTGTACATTAGGTGTTCGTGTGTTGGTAACGTATTTATTTATATTTAAGTGTATATTGGTTATAAAGCACTGTTGTGTGTATGCAGAATAGGTTGAGATCAGATGTGATGTATACTAAAGACAGTCTCAATGGAAGACTTAGAATGAAAAGTCCCATTTTGTGTTTATTAAACATAAACAAGTGTTAAACACACCATACGAAAACCACACATACACGTCTCAAATAAAAATCTGCATGAACTTGATGAACTGCATTCATATATATATATATATATATATCACACAATGTCTGGATGCAATGTTCTACCCAGGAATTTTCCACACTGAAATCTGTTTCAACACTGAAACTCTTGTTATTCCAAATGCATCTGTGGGTCTTTTACACTGACAACAACCTAAATTAATCTTTGTCTTTAATGCAGGGTTTGATCTAAACATCAGAAGCTATGGAGCGGAATGGTTACTTTCTATGTTATGGATTGGAATGGTTTTTCTGCTGGTGTATCCTGAGGCATCTCCTTTCTGAAAACCTCTTCCCGCAGTGCATACAGGCGAACGGCCTCTCTCCTGTGTGGACCTTCAGGTGCATCTTCAGCTGGTCCTGGCGGGAGAACCTCTTCTCACACTGTGGGCAGCTGTAGGGTTTCTCCCCTGTGTGGACTCTCTGGTGCCTCTTCAGGTGGTGCTGGTGGGAAAACCTCTTCTCACACTGGGTACAGCTGAAGGGTTTCTCCCCTGTGTGGACCCTCTGGTGGATCTCCACATTCTGGAGGCAGCTGAAGCCTTTGTTACAGAACATGCAGAGGAACCGTTTCTCTTTACTATTGCCTGATGTGGCTCCCTGAGCCTGGGCTCTAGCCCTGTCATTTGAGTTCAATACCTGATCAAAAAGGATGCGGATGTGTGAATCGGAAGGCTCTATCAACGTGGACACTGGGTCGCGATCCCTGAACGCGTGTAAAGGGGAGTGGGTTGCGACATTTAGATTTGTCTCTAAGCTTTTCCTGTAGTCTAAGAAGTCACTGGTGTTACCCTGCGAGTATCCTTCTCCTAAGTGAGTTTCATTTGCATTCCATGTCAGAGAATCGTCGCTCTCCACTTTCACAGTAACTTCATCTACGATCAGACCCTCCCCTTTCTTATCTAGGAACCCTTCAGAGTTTACACCTCTACCGTACCGGTTCCAGTCCCCTCTCATTGGATTAGTCTGTGTATCTAAGCCCAAAGGCATGTCACCAGGTATCATCTCTGTCTCTGTAGCGTATGAAAAGGATGGATCATTGCCAGTCTGTGACGCGTCACCTGAGTCCAGATGGGACAGAACCGTCCTCGGGCTCAGGTTACCGTAAGGTATATATTCTGAGCGGGGAGCAGGAGCACAGCTCAGTCGTTCCAGCCCTGTTAAAGTCTCAGTGTCTGTCTCTGACTTGAGGGCGGCGTTCTGCGTTCCACTGACCTCCGTGATGCTGCGTCGGGTTCTGGGCTGCGCTGGAGCGGTTGTGGGGTCCTCCGTGGCTACAGGGGGCGCCACTTCAGCCGCTGCTCCAGTCTGGATGTCTCTGCTGTGCCGTGGGTTCTCCTCTCCTTCAGACCTCTCCAGCTTGACCCCAGGACCTGCAGCCTCTGCATCTGCAGACTGACACAAGAAGAGGGGAGGTTATTATCGGTACATGAGTTGAATACCCTATGAAAGTCCCGCCTAATTCATGGTCGAGTCCCGTACGGTTTTTGCATGGCATTCAAGCTTATACTATCAAATTCATGAAAACGCGGTCATATAAGGCATATATAAAATTATATTTTTTGTATTTGATTTGCTCATACCCGATGCCTTTTATAAAAATATTTGACGCTCAAGAAGGAAGACACATCGGCAAAAGTTAGAAAAGTCTAATTTAACTACAACTCAGCAGTTAAACTTAATTACATTACCTATGGGGTCAATTAATCAATATTCAGACGTAATGCCTATAATAGTACTAAAAAACTGCACTTTGTCATATATTCTGAACATGTGAGAAACATGATGGAAGAACCTGGATCATTATTCATTTAAGAAAACCATTGAGGGACATTGCACGATACACCACCTGAAAATGCATTAATTTCAATGTAATTGAATACATTTTAATATACCCTGAACAAAAATATGAACGCAACATGTAAAGTGTTGGTCCCATGTTTCATGAGAAAGTAATAAAAGATCCCAGAAATTTTCCATATGCACAAAAAGATTATTTCTCTCAAATATTGGCATATCAAGAAGCTGATTAAACAGCATGATCATTACACAGGTGCATCTTGTGCTGGGGACAATAAAAGGTCAGTTTGTGCAGTTGTCACACAACACAATGCCAAAGATGTCAAAGCTTACAATTGGCATGCTGACTGCAGGAATGTCCACCAGAGCTGTTGCCAGATAATTTAATGTTCATTTTTCTTCCATAAGCCGCCTCCAACGTCATTTTAGAGAATTTGAAACCGGCCTCACAACCGCAGACCACGTGTAACCACGCCAGCCCAAGACCTACACATCCGGCTTCTTAACCTGCGTGATCGTCTGAGACCAGCCACCCGGACAGCTTTTGAAACTGTGGGTTTGCACAACCAAATAATTTCTGCACAAACTGTCAGAAACAGTCTCAGGGAAGCTCATCTGCGTACTCGTCATCCTCACCAGGGTATTGACCTTACTGCAGTTCTGCGTTGTAACTGACTTTAGTGGGAAAATGCGCAACTTCGAAGGCCACTGGCACGCTGGAGAAGTGTGCTCTTCACGGATGAGTCCTGGTTTCAACTGTACCGGGCAGATGGCATCGTGTGGGTGAGCGGTTTGCTGATGTCAACGTTGTGAAGAGAGTGCCCCATGGTGGCGGTGGGCTTACGGTATGGGCAGACATAAGCTACGGACAACGAACACAATTGCATTTTATCAATTGAAATTTGACTGATTTCCTTATATGAACTGTAACTCAGTAAAATCTTTGAAATTGTTGTATGTTGCATTTATATTTTTGTTCAGTATATCTTATATGACCACGTTTTCATGAATTTGACGATGCAATTTTGGAGCAAAGTCTTAGCCTATAAAACGAGAAACCTGGAAGTACCACTTTCATGGCGTATTGGATTACAAAGTCGTAGGGAAGTCTCTCAAGCCCAGATTTATGGCAGATAAATAAGGACGTAAATATAAGCAAGTGAATAGCTGAGGGGAGCCTTTCTGAAATAAACAGGCCACATTTGATTAACTGTACTTTTTTATGCAACACTATTACACTAACCTCCAGGGGTGTAGTGGTGCCTGGAGAAGTGGGTATTATTTGTATTTTTACCTAAACATGCAAACACCATCAGATAGAATTCATAGCAAGCAGTGCACTAGGTTAGTCAGATTTGATAAAATATAACAGAACAGATCAACTGGAATGACATTCACTCTCACGGGATGGGTTGGCAAAAATTACTAACTGAAAGCCACACCCCCAATAAGCGATGAATATGACTACTTTGAAGCATATGTCACTGTGCTATTATGGCTATATGCCCCATGCCACTGCCTATTTCATTTGTTTATTTAGCAAACAAGACAGTTCATAATCTAATGCCTTTATCAGCCAACATACCTATATTTTAGCTTTAATTAGCTTAAAAAATGCTAACTTTCTCATGGCAAAATATGTAGAATAGAATGGATGAGCTATAAATCTGCACAATTTCCTCTGCCTCATGGCAAAATGTGTAGAATTGCAGGACATTAGCTTTAAAATGGCACATTTTCCTCTCTGCCTCATGGAAAAATGTGTAGAATATCATGAGATTAGCTATAAATGTGCACGTGTTTCCCTCTGCCCCATGGCAAAATGTGTAGAATAGCACGAGATTAGCTATACAACTGCACAATTTCCTCTCTGCCTCATGGCAAAATGTGTCAAATTGCAGGAAGGTACATGCTCCGCCCCCCCAAACAATCATAATTATTTTAGGGGGCCCACCCAAATTTCTGCAGGCCCACCCACCAATTTCTGGCTATGCCACTGTTCTGTAGTTTTCAAAACAAATAGTCACTGGATTGATGGAAATAATCATGATCTCATTCTGACAGGTAGGCATAGGCTGACAGGTAGGTAGCTAGTTAACATTTCATTGAGAACGGTTATTGGGAAACCCTTTCCATCTACCAGAGTACGGTTTGGCCTATCATTGGCGTCGCTATATTTTTCCTGTTCCTTAATTGTTTGAAACCTGGATGTTTTATTTCATATTATGAGGCATGTTTTACCTTGCTTCAAAGTAGCCTATAGCCAAAATCCCCCCACAGAAACATGGACTCAATTATTTTATGAAGACTTCATGTGCTTTCTCCTGTTCTATTGGTTCTCTTTAATTCATTGTCTAGCAGCCAAAGGCATTATGCTTGTCATATTAGCAACCCATGATAGTTGTTGCATCTTTAGATCTCCCCTCTTTCAAAATTCCAACAATTTCCATCTCTGTCCATGAAACCGCTTGCATGTGTGGTGCTCATTTAAGAAAGGTGTTTTCCGCAAACTGCATTTTGAAATTTGCGCGTAGGCCTATTGCCGTGTGCATATTGCTGTGCCCAAAATATGAAGAAATAATAGATTATCAACATTTTAAGTTAAACATTCTGATCTGTTCCATCAGCCTTACTAATTGATATGGCATATACCTCCACTACACTACTTTGATACGCATCGTGGGGTTTAAGAAGTGAGTATACGCAATGTTCACTGAAAAATAAGTGGGTATATGGCGTATACCCTCCACTACACCACTGCTAACCTCTATCACGATAACGTGCTGGGTCGAGGTTCCACTCCCCTCATCAACAGTGATTGGTTGGTCATCTCTACATGTATTTTGTCCTGCTGCCTTCACAAAGCTCCTGTGGCCTCCAGTGAGATCTCCTTCCCCTGAGAGAGATTGGGGGAAAGAGGTAGTTAGTTTAGCTACTGTCAACACTTAACGGTACACTATTGACATTTTTGACACTGTCTAGAATTGGCAAAGATGTAAAGTAACACTTCTCATAACTTCTTTCTATTCACTATTTAGTAATCGATGTACACTGAACAAAAATATAAACGCAACATGTAAAGTTTTGATCCCATGTTTCATGAGCTGAAATAAAAGATTCCAGAAATGTTCCATACGCACTATTTTTTTGGCACAATTTGGTTTACATCCCTGTTAGTGAGCATTTCTCATTTGCCAAGATAATCCATCCACCTGAAAGTTGTGGCATATCAAGAAGCTGATTAAACAGCATGATCATTACACAAGTGCACCTTGTGCTGAGGACAATAAAAGCCGACTTTTGCAGTTGTCACACAAAACAATGCCAAAGATGTCTCAAGCTGAGGGAGCGTGCAATTGGCATGCTGACTGCAGGAATTTCCACCAGAGCTCTTGCCAGAGAATTGAATGTTCATGTCTCTACCATAGACTGCCTCCAACATCGTTTTAGAGAATTTGGCAGTAAGTCCAACCAGCCTCACAACCGCAGACAACGTGTAACCACGCCAGCCCAGGACCTCCACATCCGGCTTCTTCACCTGCGGGATCATCTGACACCAGCCACCCGGACAGCTGATTAAACTGAGGAGTAGTTCTGTCTGTAATAAAGCCCTTTTGTGGGGAAAAACGTATTCTGATTGGCTGGGCCTGGCTGCACCCCTGCCCAGTCATGTGAAATCCAGAGATTAGGGCCTAATGAATTGATTGATTTCCTTATATTAACTGTAACTTAGTAAAATCTTTGAAATGGTTGCGTTTATATTTTTACTCAGTATATTATGTTCCATGCATCACAACTTTTTCATTGAGTAAATAATAGAAAATAAAGTAAATCAAGAATCTGGTAAGAATATGTTAGTGTCTTAGCGCAAGATAGCTAAGTAATCAGGGGAACTATTGCATACTATCCAAAAGCTGAACAAGACCCAACTTTGGGTAACACCTCTGAACACGTGCAGAGGGGAACGGGGCGACAGGCACATAATTATATATGAAAGGCCGCGGAGCCTTGGCCTTTTGCGAAATGTACCTCTTTCCATTCCTCTGTATCGGTCTAGGATCTTGACACTACTGGGACGACTGGCAAGGATGCGCTCTCGCATTGTCTTGTCTGCGCGCTCCCTTGCTACCTTCAGTTCCAGTAGCTGTAGTTTCCTACGCAATGCCCTGTTTTCTTTCTGGCTTTGAGAAATTTCCAAACGAAACACTGCATAGTCGTCGTCTACGAGTTTACAGATCTCTGCCACGGCTGAATTCGCTAGCACCTCCATGATGGAAGCTATTTGAGTGTGAAAAACCAGACAGTTAGCCATTGTTAGTTCAACGTTAGCAGCTAGCTAGATAACGTTTCCTAGATAACAACTGTTACCCAAGTCCTGTCTCCAACGCGAATTAAAGACTACATGGGGTAAATATGGGATGCTGTGCTGTTAAATTAGTCATATTTTTTAGTTCCATGTTGTTAATAAACGTCTAAATAACAACAAAAACGCTAACGTGGAAATTGTTCTTGGTCACTGTTCACTTCCGTTTAAACTGAAGAGAAGGGATGTTATTGGGTGGCGTCATAGCTCAAAGGGTGTGGCTAAATGAAAAAAGTATGAGTGCTGTTTTTTTAATTACGGTACTACTATGAAATCTGTAACCAAGTATTCACACGCATAATAGAGAGAAACGTGATCGTATACAAATTTAATAAAGGTTTGAAATGATTATGTTTTATTCGAACATGTATATCTGCTTGGGCTTCTTGCGGTCTACAAATTATTTGTAATTATGTTCCGGCCCCCCGACCATCCGTTCAAGAAAAAAATCGGTCCGCAGCTGAATCTAGTTGATGCCCCCTGTGGTACTGTTTATTACATTACATATCAAATCTCCTATTCGTGATCAGTATCTTTCAAGCTCAGAACAGACTTGCTTAGAAAAAACAGAGTAGAATAGAATACAATATAATTACTTTATTCCATCTACATCACCTCAATAAGTTAAATATTAAACTGGGATTGGATGCATTAAGTGCTTTCATTTCTAAACTGTAAAACAGTTGCCTTCAGAAAGTATTCACACCCCTTGACTTTTTCCACATTTTGTTGTATTACAAAGTGGGATTTAAATTGATTTGTAATTTTTTTGTCAACGATCTACACAAAATACTCTAACATCAAAGTGGAAGAAAAATGCATGGCCAAAAGTATGCGGACACCTGCTTGTCGAACATCTCATTCCAAAATCATAGGCATTAATATGGAGTTGGTCCCCCCTTTGCTGCCATAACAGCCTCCACTCTTCTGGGAAGGCTTTCCACTAGATGTTGGAGCATTGCTGCGGGGACTTGCTTCCATTCAGCCACATGAGCATTACTTAGGTCGGGCACTAATGTTGGGCGAGTAGGCCTGGCTCGCAGTCGGTGTTCCAATTCATCCCAAAGGTGTTCGATAGGGTTGAGGTCAGGGCTCTGTGCAGGCCAGTCTTCCACATTGATGTCGACAAACCATTTCTGCATGGACCTCGCTTTGTGCACGGGGGCATTGTCATGCTGAAATAGGAAAGGGCTTTCCCCAAACAGTTGCCACAAAGTCGGAAGCACAGAATGTCTAGAATGTCATTGTATACTGTAGCGTTAAGATTTCCCGTCACTGGAACTAAGGGGCCTAGCCCGAACCATGAAAAACAGCCCCAGACCATTATTCCTCCTCCACCAAACTTTACAGTTGGCCCTATGCATTAAGGCAGGTAGCGTTCTCCTGGCATCCGCCAAACCCAGATCCGTCTGACGGACTGCCAGATGGTGAAGCGTGATTCATCATTCCAGAGAATGCGTTTCCACTGCTCCAGAGTCCAATGGCAGCGAGCTTTACAACACCCCAGCCGACGCTTGGCATTGCGCATGGTGATCTTAGGCTTGTGTGCGGCTGCTCGGCCGTGGAAACCCATTTCATGAAGCTCCTGACGAACAGTTATTGTGCTGACATTGCTTCCAGAGGCAATTTGGAACTCGGTAGTGAGTGTTGCAACAGAGGACAGACAATTTTTAAGCGCTACGTGCTTCAGCACTCGGCGGTCCCGTTCTGTGAGCTTGCGTGCCCTACCACTTCGCAGCTGAGCCGTTGTTGCTCCTAGACGTTTCCACATCACAATAACAGCACTTACAGTTGACTGGGGCAGGTCTAGCAGGGCAGAAATCTGACGAACTGACTTGTTGGAAAGGTGGCATCCTATGACAGTGACACGTTGAAAGTCACTGAGCTCTTCAGTAAGGCCATTCCACTGCCAATGTTTGTCTATGGAGATTGCATGGCTGTGTGCTCGATTTTATACAGCTGTCAGCAACAGGCGTGGCTGAAATAGCCAAATACACTAATTTGAAGGAGTGTCCATATACTTTTGGCAATGTAGTGTGTATCTTCATTAGATACGTAGTCAACGCCCTGAGTCAATACATGTTAGAATCACCTTTGTCAGCGATTACAGCTGTGAGCCTTTCTGGATAAGTCTCTAAGAGCTTTCCACACCTGGATTGTGCAACATTTGCCCATTATTCTTTTCAAACTTCTTCAAGCTCTGTCAAATTGGTTGTTGATCATTCCAGACAACCATTTTCAGGTCTTGCCATAGATTTTCATGTAGATTTAAGTCAATACTGTAACTCGGCCACTCAGGAACATTCACTGTCTTCTGGGTAAGCAACTCCAGTGTAGATTTGGCCTTGTGTTTTAGGTTATTGGCCTGCTGAAAGGTAAATTCATCTCCCAGTATCTGGTGGAAAGCAGACTGAACCAGGTTTTCCTCTAGGAATTTGCCTGTGCTTAGCTCCATTCGTTTCTTTTTTATCATGTAGAAAACTCCACAGTCCTTAATGATTACAAGCATACCAATAACATGATGCAGCCACCACAATGCTTGAAAATATGGAGTATTGTTGTATTGGATTTGCCCCAAACATAAGACTTTGTATTCAGGACAAAAAGTGTATTGCTTTGCTATTATTTTGCAGTATTACTTTAGTGCCTTGTTGCAAACAGGATGCATGTTTTGTGAATTATTTTATTCTGTACAGGCTTCCTTCTTTTCACTCTGTCAATTAGGTTAGTATTATGGAGTAGCTACAATGTTGTTGATCCATCCTTAGTTTTCTCCTATCACAGCCATTAAACTCTGTAACTGTTTTAAAGTCACCATTGGCCTCATGGTGAAATCCCTGAGCAGTTTCCTTCCTCTCCGGCAACTGAGTTAGGAGGGACGCCTGTATCTTTGTAGTGACTGGGTGTATTAATACACCATCCAAAGTGTAATTAATAACTTCTCCATGCTCAAAGGGATATTCAATGTCTACTTTTTTTTTTTACCAATAGGTGCCCTTCTTTACGAGGCATTGGAAAACCTCCCTGGTCTTTGTGGTTGAATCTGTGTTTGAAATTCATTGCTTGGCTGAGGGACCTTACAAATAATTGTATGTGTGGTACAAAAATCATGCAACTTATTATGTCACTTGTTAAGCAA
Source organism: Coregonus lavaretus (assembly GCF_964263955.1). Lineage (NCBI taxonomy): Eukaryota > Metazoa > Chordata > Actinopteri > Salmoniformes > Salmonidae > Coregonus > Coregonus lavaretus. The sequence continues at coordinate 530,519 of NW_028167177.1, read as the reverse complement.
TTTCTTTAAACTCCTGAACTTATTTAGGCTTGCCATAACAAAGGGGTTGAATACTTATTGACTTAAGACATTTCAGCTTTTCATTTTTTATTAATTTAAAAAAAATTATCAAATACATTATGGGGTATTGTGTGTAGGCCAGTGACAACACATGTCAATTTAATCCATTTTAAATTCGGGCTGTAACACAACATTTTGAAAAAGTAAATGGGGTATGAATACTTTCTGGAGGCACTGGAATTATGAAAATACCCTAAAATAAAAGGTGACATTCTGTACTGTAGCCTCACATGAAACATTTGACCTCAAATCCAAAATGCTGGAGAATAGAGCCAAATTAAACGTTTTAGCTTCACTGTCCAAATAAATATGTAGGGGAGTGTAGATCAGTAGAAATACAGCTAACTTTGAGTGTGTGACTTGTGTGGCTGAGTAAGTCAATTATTGAGTGGCAATGTTTGCTACAGCCATGGGGGATTCATAACAATAGCTAGGTTTCCATCCAATTGGTGACAGATTTTCATGCGAATATTCTAAAATCTGCATAAAAACAATGTGTACATTTTCCAACCAGATATGTTTCCATCAAATTGATTGATGACGTAGTGCACATAAAAAAAACTTTAGCAGTTAAGATTTCATTTACCGAATAAAATCTCAAGTTCGATATGTTTCCATCGCATTTTCAACTCTACTGATAGTTTTGTCACAAAAACTGTTGTGTTAAATAGCAAATGTGCCTACTCTGGTCTTGGCACGTGCGCTCTAGCCAACAGCTCGCAGATACAGTGTGGGTAGGCTAGTCTACATGATGAAATTATTATGGATAAGAGCTAGAATATTTGTATTTGTCAAACGGCAGTCAAGAATCGATCATCAAGTCACCAGAATCAGACCCTCGATATTTATTGGAAAAAAGCATCAAGATCACCGTGCACTTTCACCACCCTGTGAAGCTCAGAAATTATTTAATCTGTAGCCTAATAAACTGCATATTTTCCAGAGTCGTAGCAGGAGGACCACACACCATATCAATGCGTGACTCCAAATTTACTTCGATATGATGGTTATTTTATCAATATTTGCGCATTAAGGCGTTTCCACTGCAATTTCTCGCATAATAAATTTTACCGACACAAAAAGACCCCTCCATGTCAAACGAACACATTATCTGTCGGCATTTATAAAATTGTACCAACATTTCCTGTTTACATCACAGCTGTCGTGTTTTTTTTTTAACGTTTTGACTTTAATCGCACAAACTGTGGCTGGAAACGTGGTTAGTTTCTTGAAAGATGATAGATGAAAAAATATTTGATTAAGGGCAACTCCTACCTACTACCCAGTCAGGGCCGGCTCCAGGCATAAGTGACATAAGCGGTCGCTTAGGTCCCCCTACCTGAAAAAGCTACTCCTTCGGGGTCTCAACTTACTGTTGAGGGTTAGAATAGTAGAATACAGAAGGGGCATGTTCAAAATGTGGTTGGTATCAGCAGTTTTTCTCTTATTTTGTCAGTCACTCAATATGCCATGTCAGCGAACAACTTTTAGATTTTTAGTCTAGACAGTTTTCTAAACTTGTAGTAATCATGGCCGAATACTGACTGGGCACACAAGGCACGTGTCCAGGGGCCCTGACCTCCAGGGGGCCCTCATTGATTTTGTTAGTCACTCTCACTCAGATATCATGAACATGGCATAAGTCTTGGCAAAATGTGTAGAATTGCAGGAAATTAGCTTTAAAAGGGCAAAAAATTATCTCCACCCCATGGCAAAATAGGTAGAACTGCAGGAAATGTGCTTTAAAACTGCAAATATTTCTCTATGCCCCATGGCAAAATGAGTAGAATTACATAAAATGTGTTATACAATTGCAAACATTTCTCAAAAGGACAATATGATTTCTAATTTATTAACAGATTTGATCACCGACTGACAGAAGTGCCTGATTGACTGACTCTATTAGCCGAACAATGTTCTTGTCATGCTTTGTGTGGTGTTTCTTCATATTATGTCTATCTCCGATAAGCTACCCAGGAAAGGACTAAAAATAGCTCATACCTGCTCTGTCCATCACATAGACTGACCAGGTAAATCCAGGTGAACGCTATGATCGATCCCTTATTGATGTCACTTGTTAAATCCACTTCAATCAGTGTAGATAAAGGGGAGGAGACAGGCAATTGAGACATTGATTGTGTATGTGTGCCATTCAGAGGGAGAATGGGCAAGACAAAATATTTAAGTGCCTTTGAATGGGGTATGGTAGTAGGTGCCAGGCGCACCGGTTTGAGTGTGTCAAGAACTGCAACGCTGCTGTGTTTTTCATGCTCAACCGTTTCCTGTGCGTATCAAGAATGTTCCACCATCCAAAGGACATCCAGCCAACTTGACACAACTGTGGAAAGCATTGGAGTCAACATGGGCCAGCATCCCTGTGGAATGCTTTCAACACCTTGCCCCCGACCATTTGTCCATGACCCGACAAATTGAGGATGTTCTGAGGGCAAAAGGGTGTGCAACTCAATATTAGGAAGGTGTTCGTAATGTTTTGTACACTCAGTGTATGTAGCATTAGAAATACGTTTTATGAAATCAATAACTTGCTAAAATCAGATAACATTCATATATTGGCCATCTCTGAGACTCACTTAGATTATTCATTTGATGATACAGCAGTAGCAATACAGGGATATAACATCTACAGAAGAGACAGGAATGCCTATGGTGGAGGTGTTGTTGTATATGTTCAGAGCCATATTCCTGTAAAGCTTAGACAGGATATCATGTCTAATGCTGTTGAAGTGTTGTGGTTGCACGTTCACCTGTCTCATCTAAAGCCTCTTCTTTTGGGATGCTGCTATAGGCCACCAAGTGCTAACAGCCATTATGGGGCGGCAGGTAGCTTAGTGGTTAAGAGCGTTGTGCCAGTAACCGAAAGGTCGCTGGTTCTAATCCCTGAGCCGACTAGGTGAAAAACCTGTCGATGTGCCCTTGAGCAAGGCACTTAACCCTAATTGCTCCTGTAAGTCGCTCTGGATAAGAGCGTCTGCTAAATCACCAATTTATTTTATTTATTTATCTGGATAATATGTGTACATTGCTTGATAATATGTGTGATGTTAACAGAGAGGTCTATTTTCTGGGTGACCCGGATATAGACTGGTTTTCATCAAGCTGTCTGCTCAAGAAGAAGCTGCTCACTGTAACCAGTGCCTGTAATCTGGTTCAGGTTATTAATCAACCTACCAGGGTGTTTACAAACAGTACAGGAACTATATCTTCCATGTGTATTGATCACATTTCTACCAATGCTGCAGAACTCTGCTCTAAAGGTGTATCCGTACTCATTGGATGTACTGACCATAATATAGTGGCCATATCTAGAAAAGCCAAAGTTCAAAAGGCTGGGCCTAAAATAGTGTAGAAGTTTTGTTCTGATTCCTATGTTGAAGATACACAAAATATTTGTTGGTCTGATGTGTGTAATGAGGAGCATCCAGACATTGCACTTGATGCCTTTATGAAATTGTTTCTTCCAGTTATTGATAAGCATGCACCTATTAAGAACCTGACTGTTAGAACTGTTAAAGTCTCATGGATTGATGAGGAATTGAAAAGCTATATGGTTGAGAGGGACGAGGCAAAAGGACTGGTGAATAAGCCTGAATGCACATCTGACTGGCAAACTTACTGTAAATTTAGAAATTATGTGACTAAACTGAACAAAAATAAGAATAAATTGTATTATGAAACCAAGAGCAATGACAAAGTAATATGGAAAAAAAGCTTTGGAATACTGTAAATGAAATTATAGGCGGGAAGACAACTCCATCTTTCATTGAATCAGATGGCTAATTTATCACAAAACCTTTTGATGTTGCCAATTACTTTAATGACTATTTCATTGGCAAAGTAGGCAAACTTTGGCATGAAATGCCAACAACAAACTGTGAGTCATCATATTCATGCATAAAATACCTAATAATTAAAGAAAAGCATTGTAATTTTGAATTCTGTAAAGTTAGTGTGGGAGAGTTAGAAAAATTGTTGTTGTCCGTCAATAAAGAGAAACCACCTGGTATTGACAACTTAGATGGAAAGCTACTGAGGATGGTAGTGGACTATATTGCCACTCCTATTTGTCATATTTGTAATCTGAGTCTGGAGAAAAATGTTTGTCCTCAGACCTGAAGGGAAGCCAAAGTCATTCCGCTACCCAGGTATGGTAAAGCACCCTTGAATGGTTCTAACATCCAACCAATCAGCTTGCAGCTTAGAAAACTTTTGGAAAAAAATGGTGTTTGACCAGATACAATGCTATTTCTCTGTAAACAAATTAACAACAGACTTTCAGCATGCTTATAGAGAAGGGCACTCAACATGTACTGCACTGACACAAATTATTGATGATTAGTTGAAAGAAATTGATAATAAGAAGATTGTGGGAGCTGTACTGTTAGATTTCAGTGCAGCCTTTGATATTATTGAGCATAACCTGTTGTTGAAATAATGTATGTGTTATGGCTTTTCAGCCTCTGCCATATCATGGATTCAGAGATACAGTATGTATCTAATAGAACACAGAGGGTTTTCTTTAATGGAATCTTCTCTAATGTTAAAGAGCGACTGCCTTTAAAAAGCAACAAATCCCTTTGAAACGGCCTATATGGCATCGATATGAGTCAGAAACAGTTATTCTAGTGTCAATTGACTACAAAGTGTAAAAATTCTAATTTTGTTCATAAAGTCAGTCTCGTCTAAAACGGAGTTTGGAACATCTGTGCGTTACAACGGGTAAATGAAGCAGCGCCGACTTTGTTTACATAAGACAACACGCCACAATTTATTTTACTTGAGAGATACTGCACCAAACACCTTAGTTAGATTATCAGATTGTCAGTTATCTTAGATTCATTCTGAAGATTTAGATAAATAGGCTTCCGCGTCTACAATGTCTCATGGGGGGACAAACATCATTAACCAAACGTGGAATCGGTCAGGACACGCCTCCAAGACTGAAATTGAGTTTTTCTAATGAGCAGCAGAAAAACACGTGCCAACCGGCCTGTTTAGTGGCTCTTTAAACATGTAAAGTTTAGTGAACCACAGGGCAGCTCTCTTGGCCCTCTACTCTTTTCTATTTTTACTAATGACCTGCCTGCCACTGGCATTAAACAAAGCTTATGTCCATGTATGCTGATGATTCAACCCTATTTTCATCAGCAACCACAGATAATGAAATCACTGCAACCCTAAACAAAGAGTTGCAGTCAGTTTTAGAATGGGTGGCCAGTAATAAACTAGTCCTGAACGTCTCTCAAACTAAGAGCATTGTATTTGGTAAAAATCATTCCCTAAGTTCTAGACATCAGCTGAATCTGATCATGAATAATGTGGCTGTTGAGCAAGTTGAGGAGACTAAATTACATGGTGTTACCTTGGATTGTAAACTGTCATGGTCAAACCATATTAATTGAGTGGTTGTAAAGATGGGGAGAGGTCTGTCCATGATAAAGAGATGCTCTGCTTTTTTAACACCACACTCCACAAAGGCTTTAGTTTTATCTTATCTCGATTATTGCCCAGTCATTTGGTCAGGTGCTGCAAAGGACATAGAAAAACTGCAGCTGGCCCACAACAGAGCGGCATGTCTTGCTCTTCATTGTAATCAGAAGGCTAATATCAATACTATACATGCCAGTCTCTCTTGGCTATAAGTAAAGGAGAGACTGACTGCATTACATTTATTAGAAACATGAATGTGTTAAATTCCTAATTCTTTGCATAGTCAACTTACACACAGCTCTGACACACACACTTACCCCACCAGACATGCCACCAGGGGTCTTTTTCAAGAAAACGTACAGCATAATATAGAGAAATGATTGTATTGAACTTTCTTCCACCTCAAATTGCTCAAGTGAACAGCAAACCTGTTTTCAAAAAACAGATGAAGCAACATCTCACGGCACAGCGCCTCTCCCCTATTTTATATTTTGTGTGTACAGTGGGGGAAAAAATTATTTAGTCAGCCACCAATTGTGCAAGTTCTCCCACTTAAAAAGATGAGAGAGGCCTGTAATTGTCATCATAGGTACACGTCAACTATGACAGACAAAATGAGAAAAAAAAATCAAGAAAATCACATTGTAGGATTTTTAATGAATTTACAGTGGGGAAAAAAATTATTTAGTCAGCCATCAATTGTGCAAGTTCTCCCACTTAAAAAGATGAGAGAGGCCTGTAATTTTCATCATCTTTTTAAGTGGGAGAACTTGCACAATTGGTGGCTGACTAAATACTTTTTTCCCCCACTGTATGTACTGATTTGTAGTCTGTGTGACGTTTTAAATGTATGTAGTTCTGTCCTTGAGCTGTTCTTGTCTATTAATGTTCTGTATTGTCATGTTTTGTGTTTTGCTTTCACAACAGCTAATGGGGATCCAAATAAAATACCAACAAATCTCAAGCCACACTGCTATGATTTCTCCAAATTGTGGACACTCCTATGTCTGATAAGGATACTCAGGAAGGAGAAGCTCTTGTAACATACACGATATATACAAAAGTATGTGGACACCCCTTCAAATTAGTGGATTCGGCTATTTCAGCCACACCCGTTGCTGACAGGTGTATACAATTGAGCACACAGCCATGCAATCTCCATAGACAAACATTGGCAGTAAAATAGCCTTACTGAAGAGCTCAGTAACTTTCAACGTGGCACCGTCATAGGATCCCACCTTTCCAACAAGTCAGTTCGTCAAATTTCTGCCCTGCTAGAGCTGCCCCGGTCAACTGTAAGTGCGGTTATTACAGTGGGGAAAAAAAGTATTTAGTCAGCCACCAATTGTGCAAGTTCTCCCACTTAAAAAGATGATAGAGGCCTGTAATTTTCATCATAGGTACACATCAACTATGACAGACAAAATGAGGAAAAAAAATCCAGAAAATCACATAGTAGGATTTTTTATGAATTTATTTGCAAATTATGGTGGAAAATAAGTATTTGGTCAATAACAAAAGTTTCTCAATACTTTGTTATATACTCTTTGTTGGCAATGACACAGGTCAAACGTTTTCTGTACGTCTTCACAAGGTTTTCACACACTGTTGCTGGTATTTTGGCCCATTCCTCCATGCAGATCTCCTCTAGAGCAGTGATGTTTTGGGGCTGTCGCTGGGCAACACAGACTTTCAACTCCCTCCAAAGATTTTCTATGGGGTTGAGATCTGGAGACTGGCTAGGCCACTCCAGGACCTTGAAATGCTTCTTACGAAGCCACTCCTTCGTTGCCCGGGCGGTGTGTTTGGGATCATTGTCATGCTGAAAGACCCAGCCACGTTTCATCTTCAATGCCCTTGCTGATGGAAGGAGGTTTTCACTCAAAATCTCACGATACATGGCCCCATTCATTCTTTCCTTTACACGGATCAGTCGTCCTGGTCCCTTTGCAGAAAAACAGCCCCAAAGCATGATGTTTCCACCCCCATGCTTCACAGTAGGTATGGTGTTCTTTGGATGCAACTCAGCATTCTTTGTCCTCCAAACACGACGAGTTGAGTTTTTACCAAAAAGTTCTATTTTGGTTTCATCTGACCATATGACATTCTCCCAATCCTCTTCTGGATCATCCAAATGCACTCTAGCAAACTTCAGACGGGCCTGGACATGTACTGGCTTAAGCAGGGGGACATGTCTGGCACTGCAGGATTTGAGTCCCTGGCGGCGTAGTGTGTTCCTGATGGTAGGCTTTGTTACTTTGGTCCCAGCTCTCTGCAGGTCATTCACTAGGTCCCCCCGTGTGGTTCTGGGATTTTTGCTCACCGTTCTTGTGATCATTTTGACCCCACAGGGTGAGATCTTGCGTGGAGCCCCAGATCTAGGGAGATTATCAGTGGTCTTGTATGTCTTCCATTTCCTAATAATTGCTCCCACAGTTGATTTCTTCAAACCAAGCTGCTTACCTATTGCAGATTCAGTCTTCCCAACCTGGTGCAGGTCTACAATTTTGTTTCTGGTGTCCTTTGACAGCTCTTTGGTCTTGGCCATAGTGGAGTTTGGAGTGTGACTGTTTGAGGTTGTGGACAGGTGTCTTTTATACTGATAACAAGTTCAAACAGGTGCCATTAATACAGGTAACGAGTGGAGGACAGAGGAGCCTCTTAAAGAAGAAGTTACAGGTCTGTGAGAGCCAGAAATCTTGCTTGTTTGTAGGTGACCAAATACTTATTTTCCACCATAATTTGCAAATAAATTCATTAAAAATCATACAATGTGATTTTCTGGAAAAAAAATTCTCAATTTGTCTGTCATAGTTGACGTGTACCTATGATGAAAATTACAGGCCTCTGTCATCTTTTTAAGTGGGAGAACTTGCACAATTGGTGGCTGACTAAATACTTTTTTCCCCACTGTATGAAGTGGAAACGTCTAGGAGCAACAACGGCTCAGCCGCGAATTGGTAGGCCACGTAAGCTCACAGAACGGGACCGGCGAGTGCTGAAGCGCGTAGCGCGTAAAAATCATCTGTCCTCTGTTGCAACACTCACTACCGAGTTCCAAACTGCCTCTGGAAGCAACGTCAGCACAAGAACTGTTCATCAGGAGCTTCATGAAATGGGTTTCCACGGCCGAGCAGCCGCCCACAAGCCTAAGATCACAATGCGCAATGCCAAGCGTCGGCTGGGGTGGTGTAAAGCTCGCCGCCATTGGACTCTGGAGCAGTGGAAACGCGTCCTCCTCGAGTGATGAATCATGCTTCACCATCTGGCAGTCCGACGGACGAATCTGGGTTTGGCGGATGCCAGGAGAACGCTACCTGCCCGAATGCATAGTTCCAACTGTAAAGTTTGGTGGAGGAGGAATAATGGTCTGGGCTGTTTTTCATGGTTTGGGCTAGGCCCTTAGTTCCAGTGAAGGGAAATCATAATCTACAGCATACAATGACATTCTAGACGATTCTGTGTGTCCAACTTTGTGGCAACAGTTTGGGGAAGGCCCTTTCCTGTTTCAGCATGACAATGCCCCTGTGCACAAAGCGAGGTCCACACAGAAATGGTTTGTTGAGATCGGTGTGGAAGAACTTGACTGGCCTGCACAGAGCCCTGACCTCAACCCCATGAACACCATTGGGATGAATTGGAACACCGACTACGAGCCAGGCCTAATTGCCCAACTTAGGGCACGACCGAACTAATGAAATTGAAAGTCCCCGCAGCAATTTTCCAGCATCTAGTGGAAAGCCTTCCCAGAAGAGTGGCTGTTATAGCAGCAAAGGGGAGACCAATTCCATATTAATGCCCATGATTTTGGAATAAGTTGTTCAACGAGCAGGTGTCCACATACTTTTGGTCATGTAGTGTATGTCAGCTAAAGAATGGTTCCCAGATATCCCCTGCGTAAAACTCAAGCCACACTGCTACGATTTCTCCCCTTTGTGGACACTCCTATGTCTGGTAAGGTTAGTCAGGAAGGAGAAGCTCTTGTAACATAGTTTGCACTTGAAGGGCCTCTCCTTGGTGTGAACGGTCTGGTGCTTCTTCACATAGGTAGCCTCAGTAAAGCGCTTCCCACACGTGGGGCAGGCATACGGCTTGTCTGCTTCCGTCCAAATGCTCAGCCTCCCACGTTGTGACCCAATGACACCAGAGGAGGTAGAAGCAGGAACCACCGCCCTCAGGTTGTTAGTCTTTGAGCTCCCTCCTTGATCTCTAGTCATTGTTTGGGTGTTGTTGGGATTGTGTGCTGTGTTATAGGTAAGGTACATCTTGTGGTGAACGCCCATTCTGACCCTGTCTGTATTGGTGGGGTAACCATGAGGTAACTGAGGAAGGCAAGACCCAGGTCCAGGCTTTTTATGAACCCAGTCACCAGGAATTAGATGAGACCCTGAAGCAGAAGACAGACTTCCTGAAAGACTACCACCAAGGGGGTCTCCCACCACCCTCTGTGAAGTCTGAAGCCTAGGCTGATCTGCTCTGTTCATCATGGATACTGTGGTGTTTGTATCATAGGAACAGGAGGGTCTATCTCTATCAGCCCCAGGTCCTGCTCTATCCCTGCACTGAGACTGTGAAGAGAAGGGTCTGGGCTGCAGACTGGATCCCTGACTGGAGCCTCTGTCTCTCTGATGACCACCAGGACTGAGGTTGTTCAGTCCCCCTGTCCACTGGTTGTGTTCTGTGTAGTGGTAGTGGTGGAGTCTCTGTCCCTCACGATTGGGTCCTGGTTCTGACACGGGAAGGAAGATTGACGGCTCCTGATCCACTGTCCTGATCCGGGGCCAGGGTTTGTGACCAGCCGCCTCAGAGGTCCAGTCTCTCCCACCAGCAACACCGGATATCAGCAGGTCCTCATGGACTGCAGACTGTAAACACAAATTGTACAGAAGAGCATATAAAGGTTTATATAAGAAACAATTTGCTGTACACACAGAAACATGACATGATATTATAAAATGTAATGTTTAGCAACAGAGGCTAGAACAAACGGACGCGTTTCGGCGGCAGCCTTCATCAGTGGCACCCGCAGAACTTTTGTCACTACGAACATTTGAGTTGAGCACACCAATTTCTCTTTCTATGACTATAAAAAATGAACCACAGTCAATAGAACAAGCTCCCCGCTGACATATGGAATTGTTTTAAGATGGTCTTACCATGGATTATTTAGCTATTTGATTTTGAAATTGTAGGTAAAAAAAAAAGTATATATATTTGATCAAATATTGACTTTGGCCTTTAGTACCAAATTCCATAGAAATGCATTGAATAACATCATAAATAGACAAATAAAATAAATCATAAGGAATAAGGTTTTGAAGTGTCTGTCCTATATCTAGGAGATGTAAGAAAGCTCAGGAAATATTTGTGCTTTTCTTTTACATATATTTAACCCCTTTTTTGGGGTAGGCACAAAACTACCTCCATACTTCCATTCATTTTCTTTACCGGTACCGGTTACATTCAGACGAGTCCCGTGACAGTTGTGGGGGTCGTAGAGCAAAACGGAGAACACCATCATGTTCGTGATAGTCTCATCTTTCCATATTAGTTTGTAGGCCAAACCATTCAGATGCTACAGCCGTTTTCGTGAGAAGGCCGATTTTCGGGAATGACAGATAACTCATATTTCTATGTGAATTTGGTCGGGTTACCCAAAAAGTTACATATTGCAGCTTAACAAAAATACAAAAAGCATCCTGTGAGGGGTTGATCGCTGACGATGAACTACTAATGGCAATTAAATAATTCCAAACTGGTAAATCTCCTAGCTTTGACGGTATACCAATTGAGGTGTACAGGGTCTTTTTGTACAGAAATCAAATAAGCTTTGCTCACCTGCTTAAATGTTTCATTTGAACAAGGGGAACTATCAACAACCCAAAGAGAGGGACTGATTACATTACTATTGAAGCAGGAGGGAAATAGCCATTATATTAGCCCTGTACACCTCAAACTGGAGACCCCTCACTTTGGGCTGTGACACCCATATTCTATCAATGTTTAGCACTTAAAATGAAGAAAGTAATAAGCAAAATTACTCAAAGTGAGCAAACTGGCTTAATTTAGGTTCGCTACATTGGTGACAATAATCGTTATTTTCTTTCAACTATTGAACATTATGAAATAGAAGAAAAGGCAGGTTAAGTGCAGATTTTGAGAAGGCTTTTGATAAGATGGAATCTCATTTATATAGATGCCTTCAGTATTTTCACTTTGGTAAGTCGTTTATTCAATGGTTTAAAGTCTTATATCAGAAACCGGTGAGTAAAGTAGTGAACAATGGGTATGTATTTATTTAGAGGCATCCGACAGGGGGATCCAGTTTCACTTTACTTATTTTAATTGGCTATCGAGATGCTGGCCATCCGAATCAGGAACAATTCCAACATACACTACCAGTCAAAACACCTACTCATTCAAGGGTTTTTCTTTATTTTTACAATTTTCTACATTGTAGAATAATAGTGAAGACATCAAAACTATGAAATAACACATATGGAATCATGTAGTAAACAAAAAAGTGTTAAACAAAACAAATAATATTTTATATTTGAGAATCTTCAAATAGCCACCCTTTGCCTTGATGACAGCTTTGCACACTCTTGGCATTCTCTCAACCAGCTTCACCTGGAATGCTTTTCCAACAGTCTTGAAGGAGTTCCCACATATGCTGAGCACTTGTTGGCTGCTTTTCCTTAACTCTGCCGTCCGACTCATCCCAAACCATCTCAATTGGGTTAAGGTCGGGGGGTTGTGGAGGCCAGGTCATCTGATGCAGCACTCCATCACTCCATCCTTCTTGGTCAAATAGCCCTTACACAGCCTGGAGGTGTGTTTTGGGTCATTGTCCTGTTGAAAAACAAATAATAGTCCCACTAAGCCCAAACGAGATGGGATGGTGTATCGCTGTAGAATGCTGTGGTAGTCATGCTGGTTAAGTGTGCCTTGAATTCCAAATAAATCACAGACAGTGTCACCAGCAAAGCACCCCCACACCATAACACCTCATCCTCCATGCTTTACGGTGGGGAATACACATGCAGAGATCATCCGTTCACCCACACCGTGTCTCACAAAGACACGGCGGTTGGAACCCAAAATCTCCAATTTGGACTCCAGACCAAAGGACACATTTCCACCGATCTAATGTAAATTGCTTTTGTTTCTTGGCCCAAGCAGGTCTCTTCTTCTTATTGGTGTCCTTTAGTAGTGGTTTCTTTCCAGCAATTCGACCACGAAGGCCTGATTCACACAGTCCCCTCTGAACAGTTGATGTTGAGATGTGTCTGTTACTTGAACTCTGTGAAGCATTTATTTGGGCTGTAATTTCGGAGGCTGGTAACTCTAATGAACATATCCTCTGCAGCAGAGTTAACTCTGGGTCTTCCATTGCCGTCGCAGTCCTCATGAGAGCCAGTTTCATCATAGCGCTTGATAGTTTTTGCGACTGCACTTGAAGAAACATTCAACGTTCTTGAAATGTTCTGTATTGACTGACCTTCACGTCTTAAAGTAATGATGGACTGTCGTTTCTCTTTGCTTATTTGAGCTGTTCTTGCCATATATATGGACTTGGTATTTTACCAAATAGGGCTATCATCTGTATACCCCCCTACCTTGTCACAACACAACTGATTGGCTCAAACGCATTAAGAAGGAAAGAAATTCCACAAATTAACTTTCAAGGCACACCTGTTAATTGAAATGCATTCCAGGTGACTACCTCATGAAGCTGGTTGAGAGAATGCCAAGAGTGGGAATCTCAAAAATAAAATATATTTTGATTTGTTAAACACTTTTTTGATTACTACATGATTATATGTGTTATTTCATAGTTTTGATGTCTTCACTATTATTCTACAATGTAGAAAATATTAAAAAATAAAGAAAAACCCTGGAATGAGTAGGTGTGTCCAAACTTTTGACTGGTATTGTATACTGAACAAAAATATAAAGTGTTGGTCCCATGTTTCATGAGCTGAAATAAAAGATCCCAGGAATGTTCCATACACAGAAAATGCTTATTTCTCTAAAATGTTGTGCACAAATTTGTTCACATCCCTGTTAGTGAGTATTTCTCCTTGCCACCATAATCCATCCACCTAACAGGTGTGGCTTATCAAAAAGCTGATTAAACAGCATGATCATTACACAGGTGCACCTTGTGCTGGGGACAATAAAATGCCACTCTAAAATGTGCAGTTTTGTCACGCAACACAATGCCACAGATGTCTCCAGTTTTGAGGGAGTGTGCAATTGGCATACTGACTGCAGGAATGTCCACCAGAACTGTTGCCAGATAATTGAATGTTCATTTCTCTACTATAAGCCGCCTCCAACGTCGTTTTAGGGAATTTGGCAGTACGTTCAACCGGCCTCACAACCGCAGACCACGTGTAATCACGCCAGCCCAGGATCTCCACATCTGGCTTCTTTACCTGGGAGATCGTCTGAGACCAGCCACCCGGACAGCTGATGAAACTGAGGATTATTTCTGTCTACAATAAAGCCCTTTTGTGGGGAAAAACTAATTCTGATTAGCTGGGCCTGGCTCCCCAGTGGGTGGGCCTATGCCCTCCCAGACCCACCCATGGCTGGCTCCTGCCCAGTCATGTGAAATCCATAGATTAGGGCCTAATTCATTTATTTCAATTGACTGATGTCCTTATATGAACTGTACCTCAGTATAATCATGAAGTTATTGCATGTTACATTTATATTTTTGTTCAGTATAGTAAGTCTGAGTATCAATGGTCCTGCATCCAAAATATGCTTATATGCAGTTGATACAACAATTTGCCTTTCAGCCTCAATCATCACTAGATGCTCTTATTGAAGATTTGAATGACTTTTCTAATTTATCAGGTCTGAAACCAAATTATGAGAAATAGACCATTTTGAGAGTGGGTTCCTTAAGAAAGTCAAACTATCTTTTGCCCTGTTGCGTACCAATTAAGTGGAGCAATGGCCCAGTGGACATGCTTGGCATCCACATTCCAAAAGAATGAAGGATCTTGTAAAGGAGAACTTAGATTTGAAACTAGCCAAGATTGACAAAACACTATTGCTGTGCAAAGGTAAAGCTTTGTCTTTATATGGCAGAGTGACCTTGAAAAACACCTTCATTGCCTCTCAGTTCATCTAGAGTGCATTCAGAAAGTATTCACACCCCTTGACTTTTTCCACATTTTGTTGTGTTTCAGCCTGGATTTTGTGTCACTGGACTACACACAATACCCTATCATGTCAAAGTGGATTTTATTTTTTTGAAATGTTTACAAATTAATAAAAATGAAAAGCTGGAATGTCTTGAGTCAATAAGTATTCAACCCCTTTGTTATGGCAAGCCTAAACAAGTTCAGGAATACAAATGTGCTTAACAAGTCACATAATAAGTTGCATGGACTCTCTCTGTGTGCAATAATAGTGTTTAACATGATTTTAGAATGACTACCTCATCCCTGTACCCCACACATACAACTATTTGTAAGGTCCCTCAGTCAAGCAGTGGATTTCAAACACAGATTCAACTACAAAGACCAGGGAGGTTTTCCAATGCCTCGAAAAGAAGGGCACCTATTGGTAATTTTTTTAAACTGACATTGAATATCCCTTTGAGCATGGTGAAGTTATTAATTAAACTTTGGATGGTGTATCAATACACCCAGTCACTACAAAGATACAGGCATCCTTCCTAACTCAGTTGCCAGAGAGGAAGGAAACCGCTCAGGGATTTCACCATGAGGCCAATGGTGACTTTAATGGCTGTGATAGGAGAAAACTGAGAATGGATCAACAACATTGTAGTTACTCCACAATACTAACCTAAATGACAGAGTGAAAAGAATGAAGCCTGTACAGAATAACATTTTTCCTAAACATGCAGCCTGTTTGCAACAAGGCACTAAAGTAAAACTGCAGAAAATGTGGCAAAGAAAGAACTTTATATCCTGAATACAAAGTGTTATGTTTGGGGCATATCCAACACATCACAAAGAAACGGAATAGAGCTAAGCACAGGCAAAATCCTAGAGGAAAACCTGGTTCAGTCTGCATTCCAACAGACACTGGGAGACAAATTCAGCTTTCAGCAGGACAATAACGTAAAACACAAGGCCAAATCTAGATTGGAGTTGCTTACCAAGATGACATTGAATGTTCCTGAGTGGCCTAGTTACAGTTTTGACTTAAATCGGCTTGAAAATCTATGGCAAGACTTGAAAATGGCTGTCTAGCAATGATCAACAACCAACTTGACAGAGCTTGAATAATTTTTTTAATAATAATGTGCAAATATTGTACAATACAGGTGTGCAAAACTCTTAGAGACTTACCCAGAAAGACTCACAGCTGTAATTGCTGCCAAAGGTGATTCTAACATGTATTGACTTAGGGGTGTGAATACTTATGGAAATTAGATATTTCTGTATTTCATTTTCAAAAAATTAGCAAAAAATTATAAAAACACTTTGCATTAAATCAAGGGGTATGAATACTTTCTGAAGGATGTATACCCATTCTTCAAAGAATCAATAAAGGCTTTGTAGCATTTTCAATATTATCCCAAGGAGAATTCAGAGCCATTATCCTCAGGAAAATTCAGAGCCAAATCATATGGTTGAATTCAAATATACAGGAAAATGGGTTCTTATTTTTTAAATTATATAATTGATAGTAATGGGAATTATATTTGAAACACTGTGCACAATGTATGGGAAAATATTTACAAATCGTAATTACAATTAGGTACTGGCAGCAATCCCAACAGAATGGAAGAAAAAGTTAAGGGAAAGAAAAGAGAAACTATTTGTTTTTAGACCTCATATTAAATTTCACAGATGGTTAACTAGAGATAAAATCAATAAAGACAAGTACCATTTTCATTTGGAAAAACAACAAATGAGTTGCCTTTCTGCCTACTAACAAGATGTTACAAATATGGGGCATCGAAGAATCCCCTTTCTGTCGTGTGGAAGTAGAGGATTTGTTACATATTTTCTGATATTGCCCCATAGTTGTTACATTTTGGGCAAAAGTACAAGAGCGGTTACTCCCTGTTTTACACGATTTTGTTATTTTTCCACCAACAGTTATATTGGGTGCAGGGACAGATGCAACATGATATACCATTTCTTGATTCTGCTGGGGAAGGTTTTCATTTTTAAAACTCAGAAAACAAATATGTTAGTATTGGACTCTTTCAACCTAATGGTCAAACACTATTATACACTAGATTGCAAAAGAAAGTGTGAGGTCTCAAGCTTTTACTGATAAAAGGGCCCAAATAACACTTCAAGAAGGATGTGCCTGATTTCATATACAAAAGAAAGGCGCTCCTGATTGCCAGTCACATGACAATTCTATTTTGTTTTTTTTGTTTTTGTTTGTTGAGTTGTATTTATTGTGGTTGTTTTGTATTTTTGTATGTGATTCCTGTTTATGTCCTTTTCTAGTTTGTTAGGTTAATTGCTTGTTTGCTTTTGTGTGTCCACCACACCGAGGTAGTGGACTGAAGAGAGTGGGGTGGTCTGGGGAAGGTGTGGCGGGTAGTCTGGGGGACCATGAACCTTTAGCTCCCACATCCCTATTGTTGGATGGTTATTTGTAACGTCATGTATTTACATATTACACGATTGAAAGAACAAAGAAAAAAAGGACGTCTCCTTGCAAAACATTTTTTCCCGTTCTTAAGTTTAGTTTTTGTGTCTTTTACTTTCAGTTTTGTACACATTGTTTTGGGGAATAATCAATATTTTCATAATAAAAATAGTTTAGTCCCCCAAATGTTGGGAGGTGGAGCTGGGTAAAAATAAATACAAATAAAGTCAAGCCCATCTCCAACACTGTGATTCAAGTACCTAACAATATGGAGCCATTCGTTTTTTTAAAATATATGTCCATATGTGTTGATTCAAGAATTAAGTATAATGTTTTGAGATAAAGGAAACTCAGTTTCTAAAATGATACAAAAATAACCAAGTCAGTCAGCACAGATTCAACAAAATGGTCATACACTCGCATAACTGAAGTACAGTACTTTTATTACACAAAATGATACGTGTTAAGTATAATAACTTTTTTTGTAAATCTGGTGCCCTCGCTTTGATCAAATCCATTTGAGAATACTTTGGAAAGGGTTCAACATTACATTACACACATCATCACTACTTTATATCAGTAAAGCATTTTTACAGACACCATCCCACCAATTATCACCACATCATCTACTCTTCCTCATCATACTCATTCTTTCCTCCGTTCACCTTATCCAGTTCCCTACTACATCCAAAACCAACAGAATAGACTACAAACTAACTAGTACTACATAAAAATGTCACTACACACTATACATGGGCCGTGTGCATTTTCTGCTGGTGTATCCTGAGATAGCTCCTCTCTGAGAACCTCTTCCCACAGTGCGTACAGGCGAATGGCCTCTCTCCCGTGTGGACCTTCAGGTGCATCTTCAGCTGGTGCTGGTGGGAGAACCTCTTCTCACACTGGGGGCAGCTGTAGGGTTTCTCCCCTGTGTGGACCCTCTGGTGTCTCTTTAGGTGACCAGCCTGGGCAAAGCGCATTTGACACTGGGTACAGCTGTAGGGTTTCTCCCCTGTGTGCATCCTCTGGTGGATCTCCACCTGTTTGGGGAAACTGAAGGCTTTCCCACAGAACGAACACGGGAAGCGCTTCTCTTTGCCACCGGATCTACAGATAGCGTTACTACTACTGTCATTTGTCAATGGGCTTGTGTAGCCATTTAGTGTTGAGGCACTGGCATTGTCTGAAGTCTGGTTTAACATTAGGAGAGTGTGAGGAGGACGAAGGCCAGGGAGTGTCTGTGTTGTTGCAGGGTCCATGTTCCAGTTGATAGATCCTATAGAAGGCAGGCTGAAGGCAGCACCTGTTAGGGGGTTAACCTGAGGCGCCATCAGTCTCTCTGAATCACAACTATAGGAGCAGGACGGAGCATCGCTAGCCGAGTCTGTGTCTGTTGTTCTCTCCCCCCGCATACGGACACTTCCCTGTCCCCGCAGACCAAATCTACACCTTGCCCTGTTCTCAGCCAGTCTGTTGTCATGGAAACTATGTTTGGTTTTTGTTTTGTGTTCGACTGTCTGTTTCTGGTTGTGGTTAACAGTGTTGTTCCCCTGCCCTGAGTTGAGGACGCTGTCCCATCCACTGACCTCCACTATGTCGCCTCTGGTCCTGGCCTTCTCAGTGATGTTGTCCCCTGGGCCCTTGGTTGCACCAGTCTGGTTCTGGGAATCCAAGATGGCTGCCCAGTCTCCTCTGTTAGCCTCCAGCCAACCACCTGCAAGAAGAGGTTAGAATATAGACTTATTTTGAGTGTTTTTTTTGTCAGTTACCAGGTCAAGTTCATACATTATAATGAGTGTTTTTTTTATGTAAACATAAGTTGTATTGATTTAATTTTATGAATGAAGAACAAATTATAGCCAGGTGCATCACTATTCCCATTGAAGATCTATTACTGTATGTAGGCTATATGTACACTGAGTATACAAAACATGCTCTTTCCATGAAATAGACTGACCAGGTGAATCCAGATGAAAGCTATGATCCCTTATTGATATCACTTGTTAAAGCCACTTCAATCAATGTAGATGAAAGGGAGGAGACAGGTTAAAGAAGGATCTTTAAGCCTTGATACAATTGAGACATGGATTGTGTATGTGTGCCATTTAGACAGTGAATGGGCAAGACACAATATTTAAGTGCCTTTGAACAGGGTATGGTAGTAGGTACCAGGCACACTGGTTTGTTTCAAGAACTGCAACGCTGCTAGGTTTTTCACGTTCAACAGTTTCCCGTGTGTATCAAGAATCGTCCACCACCCAAAGGACATCCAGCCAACTTGACACAACTGTGGGAAGCATTGGAGTCAACATGGGCCAGCATCCCTGTGGAACGCTTTTGATAACTTGTAGAGGTATGCCCCGATGAATTGAGGCTGTTCTGAGTGGGGAGGGGAGAGTGCAACTCAATATTAGGAAGGTGTTCTTAATGTTTGGTATACTCAGTGTATTTCTCCCTTACTTTGCTCCCCCATCTTTAGTCCACTCAGCAGATCAATGCTCTCTGGTCCGTCTTCTATTGTCTCCTCTTTGACTAGCAGCAGATCAGGCTTTCCATCCTCCATGTCTTCTGACTGTAAGAGATACAGATTGAGAGGATGTGGAGCATCTTCCGATTGGTCAATGAGGGACTGCTATGAATACTATGCAAACATGTTAGTTGATGTGATACTATGCAAACGTGTTAGTTGATTTGATTATTTTACACTCTTTGATAATTCAAAGGCATGGTCCCACACTTAAGACACAATTAATTAATCAAGACCTGGGCCCGTATCCACAAAGAGTCTCAGAATAGAAGTGCTGGTCGAGAATCAGGTCCCCACCCGTCTACATAGCCTTGTGATCTAAAAGGCTAAACTGATCCTAGATCAGCACTCCTACTCCGAAAGACTTTGTGGATATGATGAAGATGTTTTAGTAAACTATTGGATAACCAAAGTTAAAATCACAGACGTGACGAACATATAGTGAGGATTCTCTGTTGCTAGGCAAGAACTTCGTGTGAAGTGGGAATCTGACCTAGGGTCGAATTGCTCGCTCTTACCTACATCCATGGCTGTCCTACCTTATCAGAGACTGAAACCAGACTGTGGCTCTCCTTAGGCATATCCCTGGAACGAGCCAGGGTTGAACAGAGTTCAGGCTAAACACATTGTCTCTCCTTGGCTATCTTCTTGATTGATTACAGCATAATGGGGTGGGGTTTGTGTATGTTTGAAAGATTAAGTATGGGCCTGTCATGTCCAACAATCAAGAGAGCCGGTGTTGAACAGAGTTTAAACTGAACATGAGTGTTTTTGCATGACAAGGGCGTGATTGATTGTAATAATATTGTTTCTAAACTGAATGACAGTCAAATGGAGCCGCTATCATAGACAAAGGGAGTGGGCGGAGCGGTAGAGAGCGGGAAACTGAAGATAATGATAGTAGAGCCTATGAGGGAGGGGCTTTGAGCTGGGATGTGTGTGAATGGGACTATACAGACGGAGAGCAAGAGGGGTGGTGTTCTGCAGACCATCACGGCTTTGTCCATTGAAATAAAGTCTATCTTGATTCTACAAAAACTCTGGAAGAACTTTGATT
The DNA here is from genome assembly GCF_964263955.1 of Coregonus lavaretus. NCBI lineage: Eukaryota > Metazoa > Chordata > Actinopteri > Salmoniformes > Salmonidae > Coregonus > Coregonus lavaretus. The sequence continues at coordinate 509,826 of NW_028167177.1, read as the reverse complement.
TTTTAATAAAGTATAGTGATAATTTTCCACATCAGATACAGGCCCTGACCAAATACCATTCAGACAGTAGTTCACAGTGGGCTCACCTCAGTGAGACTGTGTGTGGTCCTGTGCTGCTCAGCTGGTTCCTCAGTGGGTTCAGGAGGTTGTGTAGTCTGGTTGTCCTCCACGACCATGGACCCCTCAGGGTTCCCCAGACCCTCCTCACACCCCTCCTCCTTTACCAGCAGTACCTCTGGACCCTCCTCCTCCTGGAATAGAGAGGTGATACAGATTACACAGACATACACTCCCTCAGGTACGTTAGCACACAAGATAATAAACACACTCAACATGGAGGGGCCATACTTGCAAACATAAGCAAGCATTTCAAGTTAAACAGGTTCTCACGCAAAAAATGCACATCAGCCAATTAAAATGTTTGTTTTACCTGCATGTGACAGAAAGCTAAATTGTAGCTGGTCCCATCAGATAACATGGCACACATTAGCCCTTTGCTAACCTCACCAGGTGGCAGAAATTACATCCTGGCACAACTTCTGCAGCCAATTAAAGTCGTAGACGTAGTTGGACGTGTTCATGGAAGCGTCCTTAACATACCTCAGTACAACAGCACGTTCTGATCACCAAAGCAACAAGGCTATCACGTGTATTTCATTGACTGGTCAAATTGCTCTACATTAGCTTGCTAAAGTATTCACCCCCCTTGGCATTTTTCCTATTTTGTTGCCTTACAACCTGGAATTAAAATAGATTTTTTGGGGTGTTTGTTTCATTTGATTTACACAACATGCCTACCACTTTGAAGATGCAAAATATTTGTTCTTGTGAAACAAACAAGAAATAAGACAAAAAAATTGAAAACTTGAGCGTGCATAACTATTCAACCCCCCAAAGTCAATACTTTGTAGAGCCACCTTTGGCAGCAATTACAGCTGCAAGTCTCTTGGGGTATGTCTCTATATGCTTGACACATCTAGCCACTGGGAGTTTTGCCCATTCTTCAAGGCAAAACTGTTCCAGCTCCTTCAAGTTGGATGAGTTCCGCTGGTGTACAGCAATCTTTAAGTCATACCATTCTCAATTGGATTGAGGTCTGGGTTTTGACTAGGCCATTCCAAGACATTTAAATGTTTCCCCTTAAACCACTCAAGTGTTGCTTTAGCAGTATGCTTAGGGTCATTGTCCTGCTGGAAGGTGAACCTCCATCCCAGTCTCAAAACTCTGGAAGACTGAAACAGGTTTTCCTCAAGTATTTCCCTGTATTTAGCGCCATCCATCATTCCTTCAATTCTGACCAGTTTCCCAGTCCTGCCGATGAAAAACATCCCCACAGCATGATGCTGCCACCACCATGCTTCACTGTGGGGATGGTGTTCTCTGGGTGATGAGAGGTGTTGGGTTTGCGCCAGGCCAAAAAGCTCAATTTTAGTCTCATCTGACCAGAGTACCTTCTTCCATATGTTTGGGGAGTCTCCAACATGGCTTTTGGCGAACACCAAACGTGTTTGCTTATTTTGTTCTTTAAGCAATGGCTTTTTTCTGGCCACTCTTCCATAAAGCCCATCTCTGTGGAGTGTACTGCTTAAAGTGGTCCAATGGACAGATAATCCAATCTCCGCTGTGGAGCGTTGCAGCTCCTTCAGGGTTATCTTTGGTCTCTTTGTTGCCTCTCTGATTAATGGCCTCCTTGCCTGGTCCGTGAGTTTTGGTGGGCGGCCCTCTCTTGGTAGGTTTGTTGTGGTGCCATATTCTTTCCATTTTTTAATAATGGATTTAATGGTGCTCCGTGGGATGTTCAAAGTTTCTGATATTTTTTTAGAACCCAACCCTGATCTGTACTTCTCCAAAAATGTGTCCCTGAACTGTTTGGAGAGCTCCTTGGTCTTAATAATAATATAATTAATAATAATATAATATGCCATTTAGCAGACGCTTTTATCCAAAGCGACTTACAGTCATGCGTGCATACATTTTTTTGTGTATGGGTGGTCCCGGGGATCGAACCCACTACCTTGGCGTTACAAGCGCCGTGCTCTACCAGCTGAGCTGCTTGGTGGTGTTGCAGACTTTGGGGCCTTTCAGAACAGATAACACTTAGATTGCACACAGGTGGACTTTAACTAATTATGTGACTTCTGAAGGTAATTGGTTGCACCAGATCTTATTTAGGGGCTTCATAGCAAAGGGGGTGAATACATATGCGCGCACCACTTTTCCGTTATTTTTTTGTACGAATTTTTTGAAACTAGTTATAATTTTCATTTCACATCACCAATTTGGACTATTTTGTGTATGTCCATTACATGAAATCCAAATAAATATCGATTTAAATTACAGGTTGTATTGCAACAAAATAGGAAAAACGCCAAGGGGGATGAATACTTTGCAAGGCACTGTATGTGTAAAGTTCCTAGTCCATGAAATTGTTGCAGATTGTGGCAAGGGTTCAAATCTCACGAGTCCCCCCCCCCCCCCCGAAATGTAGATGTGTATGTACAGTGGGGAAAAAAAAGTATTTAGTCAGCCACCAATTGTGCAAGTTCTCCCACTTAAAAAGATGAGGCCTGTAATTTTCATCATAGGTACACGTCAACTATGACAGACAAAATGAGGGAAAAAAATCCAGAAAATCACATTGTAGGATTTTTAATGAATGTATTTGCAAATTATGGTGGAAAATAAGTATTTGGTCAATAACAAAAGTTTCTCAATACTTTGTTGTATACCCTTTGTTGGCAACGACACAGGTCAAACGTTTTCTGTAAGTCTTGACAAGGTTTTCACACACTGTTGCTGGTATTTTGGCCCATTCCTCCGTGCAGATCTCCTCTAGAGCAGTGATGTTTTGGGGCTGTCGCTGGGCAACACGGATTTTCAACTCCCTCCAAAGATTTTCTACGGGGTTGAGATCTGGAGACTGGCTAGGCCACTCCAGGACCTTGAAATGCTTCTTACGAAGCCACTCCTTCGTTGCCCGGGCGGTGTGTTTGGGATCATTGTCATGCTGAAAGACCCAGCCACGTTTCATCTTCAATGCCCTTGCTGATGGAAGGAGGTTTTCACTCAAAATCTCACGATACATGGCCCCATTCATTCTTTCCTTTACACGGATCAGTCGTCCTGGTCCCTTTGCAGAAAAACAGCCCCAAAGCGTGATGTTTCCACCCCCATGCTTCACAGTAGGTATGGTGTTCTTTGGACGCAACTCAGCATTCTTTGTCCTCCAAACACGACGAGTTTAGTTTTTACCAAAAAGTTCTATTTTGGTTTCATCTGACCATATGACATTCTCCCAATCCTCTTCTGGATCATCCAAATGCACTCTAGCAAACTTCAGACGGGCCTGGACATGTACTGGCTTAAGCAGGGGGACACGTCTGGCACTGCAGGATTTGAGTCCCTGGCGGCGTAGTGTGTTACTGATGGTAGGCTTTGTTACTTTGGTCCCAGCTCTCTGCAGGTCATTCACTAGGTCCCCCCGTGTGGTTCTGGGATCTTTGCTCACCGTTCTTGTGATCATTTTGACCCCACGGGGTGAGATCTTGCGTGGAGCCCCAGATCGAGGGAGATTATCAGTGGTCTTGTATGTCTTCCATTTCCTAATAATTGCTCCCACAGTTGATTTCTTCAAACCAAGCTGCTTACCTATTGCAGATTCAGTCTTCCCAGCCTGGTGCAGGTCTACAATTTTGTTTCTGGTGTCCTTTGACAGCTCTTTGGTCTTGGCCATAGTGGAGTTTGGAGTGTGACTGTTTGAGGTTGTGGACAGGTGTCTTTTATACTGATAACAAGTTCAAACAGGTGCCATTAATACAGGTAACGAGTGGAGGACAGAGGAGCCTCTTAAAGAAGAAGTTACAGGTCTGTGAGAGCCAGAAATCTTGCTTGTTTGTAGGTGACCAAATACTTATTTTCCACCATAATTTGCAAATAAATTCATTAAAAATCCTACAATGTGATTTTCTGGATTTTTTTTCTCTCAATTTGTCTGTCATAGTTGACGTGTACCTATGATGAAAATTACAGGCCTCTCTCATCTTTTTAAGTGGGAGAACATGTACAATTGGTGGCTGACTAAATACTTTTTTACCCCACTGTAGCCTATTGGATTAGTGTGTTGATAAGGGACGTAGCCTACTGCCAACAGCTTGAAAATGAAAAAGGAATTTAATTTCAGCCTTGCACACATAGACACTGCTATTGCCAAATAATCATATTGCATATCCTATATTACATGGACATGTACACCTAAATGTAGGCCGATGTTTTATATGCATTTTTCTAATCTCCTTGTGACGTGTTATTTCACTGGAGGAGGATGATCCAAAGTGTACAATATAAATAGTTTGCACTCTCGTTCTCATCCTACAGGTGGCAGTGTTGCAGCGTGAATCAACTGAGCAAGAGGACAAATACATTAGTGTCTAGTTTGAGAAACAGATCACAGGTCCTCAACTGGCAGCTTCATTAAATAGTACCCGCAAAATACCAGTCTCAACGTCAACAGTAAAGAGGCGATTCTGGGATGCTGACCTTCTAGGCAGAGTTGCAAAGAAAAAGCGATATATCAGACTGCCCATCTTAATCTTTTATTTTTATTGGCCAGTCTGAGATATGGCTTTTTCTTTGCAACTCTGCCTCTTCTCTGTTGACGTTGAGACTGGTGTTTTGCGGGTTCTGTGAAGGGAGTAGTACACAGCGTTGTACGAGATCTTCAGTTTCTTGGCAATTTCTCGCATGGAATAGCCTTCATTTCTCAGAACAAGAATAGACTGACGAGTTTCAGAAGAAAGTTCTTTGTTTCTGGCCATTTTGAGCCTGTAATCGAACCCACAATTGCTGATGCTCCAGATACTCAACTAGTCTCAAGAAGGCCAGTTTTATTGCTCCTTTAATCAGCACAACAGTTTTCAGCTGTGCTAACATAATTGCAAAAGGGTTTTCTAATGATCAATTAGCCTTTTAAAATGATAAACTTGGATTAGCAAACACAACGTGCCATTGGAACACGGGAATGAAGGTTGCTTGGAAACTGTTGAGCATGAAAAACCCAGCACCGCTGCAGTTCTTGACACAAACCGGTGCGCCTGGCACCAACTACCGTACCCTGTTCAAAGGCACCCTCTGAATGGCACACATACACAATCCATGTCTGAATTGTCTCAAAGCTTAAAAATCTTTCTTTAACCCATCTCCTTCCCCTCATCTACACCGATTTAAGTGGATTTAACAAGTGACATCAATAAGGGATCATAGCTTTCACCTGGTCAGTCTATGTCATGGAAAGAGCAGGTGTTTTGTATACTCACTGTATATTAAAGGGAGTCTCAATGAATGTCAGAATAAAAAGTCCCATTTTGTGTTTATTAAACATAAACACATTTTAAATACACCATATGAAAACCACACATACACGTCTAAACTAAAACTCTGCATGAACTTGATGAACTACATTCACTTTCATTAAAAAAGTGTCTTGGGATTTTTTAAAATAGTTGAATGGAAGTAATGACATAGGCATTTGTAAACATTACAGTACAAACACAATATGTAAAATACTTTTCAGGCTTATATATGCCTTACATATCACACAATGTCTGGATGCAATATTCTACCCAGGAATATTCAACATTGAAGTCTGTAACTTTTGTTATTCCAAATGCATCTGTGGATCTTTGCTGCTGACAACAATTTATTTTTTATGCAGGGTTTGATATAAACGTCAGAAGCTATCGAGTGGAACAGGTACTTTCTATGTTATAGAGTGGAATGTTTTTTCTGCTGGTGTATCCTGAGGTAGCTCCTCTCTGAGAACCTCTTCCCGCAGTGTGTACAGGCAAACGGCCTTTCTCCCGTGTGGACCTTCCAGTGCATCTTCAGTTGACCAGTCTGTGCGAAGCGCATGTGACACAGTGAACAGCTGTAAGGTTTCTCCCCCGTGTGGATCCTCTGGTGCCTCTTCAGGGTGTCCTGGCGAGAGAACCTCTTCTCACACTGGTTACAGCTGTAGGGTTTCTCTCCTGTGTGGACCCTCTGGTGCCTCTCCACCTTCTGGGAGCTGCTGAAGCCTTTGTTACAGAACATGCAGAGGAACCGTTTCTCCTTACTATTGCCTGATGTGGCTCCCCCTCCCTGAGCCTGGGCTCTAGCATTGTCGTTTGGGTTCAATACCTGATCGAAAAGGACACGGCCGTGTGAATCGGAAGGTGCCATCAACGTGGACACTGGGTCGCAATCCTTGAACGCGTGTAAAGGGGAGTGGGTGGCGACATTTGGATTTGTCTCCAAGCTTTCCCTGTAACCTAAGAAATCTCTGCCCTGTGAGTGTGCGTCTCCAAGGTGACTATCTGCATTCCATGAGGGAGGAGCGTCACCTTCCATTTTTACAGTCACCTCATCTGCCAATATAACCTCTTTCTTTTTTGGGCACCCTTCAGAGTATACACTACTACTGTGCCGGTTCCAGTCCCCTCTAGACAGATCAGTCTGTGTCTCTAAACCCAAGGACATGTTGCCAGGGTCCATCTCTGTAGCGTAAGAACAAGACGGATCATCACCGGCAGTGTTTAACGCGTCACCATCACCATCCCCACGGGAATGAACCGTCCTCTGGCTCTGGTGAAATACCGGTAAATACTCTGAGCCGGGAGCACGAGGACAGCCCAGACTCCCCAGCCCCAGTCTCTCTGGGTCTGATCTGTGGTCAGATCCTGTGTGTAAGAGCCTGTGTGTTACAGTTAAAGTCTTGGTGTCTGTCTCTGACTTGAGGACGGCATTCGGTGTTCCACTGACCTCCGTGATGCTGCGTCGGGTACTGGGTTGCGCTGAGGCGGGGGTGGGGTCCTCCGTGGCTTCAAGGTGCGCTCCATCCGCTCCAGAATGAATGTCTCTGCTGTTCCGTGGGTCCTCCTCTCCTTCAGACCTCTCCTGCTTGACCCCAGGACCCTCTGCATCTGCAGACTGACACAAGAAGATAACAATGTTGTAGGGAAGTCTCACAAGCTCCCCTATGGCAGATAAATGAGGATGTACATGTAAGCAAGTGAATAGCTGAGGGGAGACTTTCTGAAATAAACATGCTACATTTGATAACTGTAATTTTTTATATAACAATATTACACTAACCTCTATCACGATAACATGCTGGGTTGAGGTTCCACTCCCCTCATCAACAGTGATTGGTTGGTCATCTCTCCATGTATTGTGTCCCGTTGGCTTCACAAAGCTCCTGTGGCCTCCAGTGAGATGTCCTTCACCTGAGAGAGTGATTGGGGGAAAAGAGGTGGTTAGGTTATGTACTGTCAATGCTATATTGTACACTTCTGACACTGTCTACAATTGGCAAGGATGTAAGGTAACACTTCTCATAACTTGTTGATATACTATTTATGGATTATGTATTATGTTCCATGTATCTTATTGTTTTCATTTAGTAAATAACAGAAAATTCAGTAAATCAAATATCTGATTAGAATATGATAGTGTCTTTGCACAAGATAGCTAAGTAATCAGGGGATTTATTGCATATGATCCAAAAACTGACCAAGACCCAATTCTAGGTAACATCTTAACACATGTGCAGAGGGGAACGTGGCGACAGGCACTGAGCTATATATGAACGGCGACAGGCAGCACAGCCTCTGCAAAATGTACCTCTTGCCATCCCTCTGTATCGGTCGAGGATCTTGACACTACTTGGGCGACTGGCGAGGACGCGCTCTCGCATTGTCCTCTCTGCGCGCTCCCGTGCAACTTTCAGTTCTAGTAGTTTCCTCCGCAGTGCCCTGTTTTCTTTCTGGCTTTGAGTTATTTCCAAACGAAACACTGCATAGTCGTCGTCTACGAGTTTACATATCTCTGCCACGGCAGCATTCGCTAGTACCTCCATGATGGAGGCTATTTGAGTGTGAAAAACCATACAGTCAGCCATCTTTAGCTAACGTTAGCACCTAGCTAGCGTTACCTAGATAACATCTATCAACCAAGTCCTGTCTCCAACGTGAATTAAACACGACAGGGGGTGTGATGCTATACAGTTAAATGAGTCATATTTTGAGTTCCAGTATGTGAATACACGTCTAAATAACAACAATAAAACGATAACGTGGAAATTGTTCACTTCCGTTTGCTTCTTCGTGTGAGTTTCCGGCAGACAATACGCTATTTTGCGTATTTCCGCCTTTCAGAGGGGGTTTCCACTAGTTACCACATCCACAAAGTCAGAATTGTCTATATCGTAAAAATTCCTGAAAATAAAACATTTATTTTTGGTCTTAATTTTAGGTTAGGTTAGGGTTAGGCATAAGGTTAGGGTTAAGGTTAGGTTTAAAATCAGATTCTAAGATGATTATTTGTGGAAATGGGCGGGGTTTATTACTTTGTGGCTGTGGTAACTAGTCAATCAATCAAATGTATTTATAAAGCCCTTTTTACATCAGCTGATGTCACAAAGTGCTATACAAAAACCGAGCCTAAAACCCCAAACAGCAAGCAATGCAGATGTAGAAGCACGGTGGCTAGGAAAAACTCCCTAGAAGGGCTGAAACCTAGGAAGAAACATAGAGAGGAGACGACCCTTTCACATATCTGAGGAGTCATGGGTAAATGCATGGAGGGTGTCTATAAGTGTGCGTGTCAACATAAAGTATGTATAGGGGTAAGGTGACTAGGCATCTGGATATATGATAAACAGAGTAGCAGGAGGGTTATTTAATTTACAGCACCAGTCAAAAGTTTGGACACACCTACTCATTCAAGGGTTTTTCTTGATTTTGACTATTTTCTACATTGTAGAATAATAATGAAGACATCAAAACTATGAAATAACACATATGGAATCATGTAGTAACCAAAAAAAGTGTTAAATAAATCAAAATATATTTTAGATATTAGATTCTTCCAAATAGCCACCCTTTGCCTTGATGACAGCTTTGCATACTCTTGGCATTCTCTCAACCAGCTTCACCTGGAATGCTTTTCCAACAGTCTTGAAGGAGTTCCCACATATACTGAGCACTTGTTGGCTGCTTTTCCTTCACTCTGCAGTCCAACTCATCCCAAACCATCTAAATTGGTTTGAGATCGGGTGATTGTGGAAGCCAGGTCATCTGATGGAGCACTCCATCACTCTCCTTGATCAAATAGCCCTTACACAGTCTGGAGGTGTGTTTTGGGTCATTGTCCTGTTGAAAAACAAATGATAGTCCCACTAAGTGCAAACCAGATGGGATGGTGTATCGCTGCAGAATGCTGTGGTAGCAATGCTGGTTAAGTGTGCCTTGAATTCTAAATAAATCACAGACAGAGTCACCAGCAAAGCACCCCCACACCATCACACCTCCTCCTCCATGCTTCACGGTGGAAACCACACATGCGGAGATCATCCGTTCACCTACTCTGCGTCTCACAAAGACACGGTGGTTGGAACCAAAAATCTCAAATTTGGACTCATCAGACCAAAGGACAGATTTTCACCAGTCTAATGTCCATTGCTTGTGTTTCTTTGCCCAAGAAAGTCTATTCTTCTTATTGGTGTCCTTTAGTAGTTGTTTCTTTGCAGCAATTCAACCATGAAGGCTTGATTCACGCGCTCCTCTGAACAGTTGATGTTGAGATGTGTTTGTTACTTGAACTCTGTTAAGCATTTATTTGGGCTGCAATCTGAGGTGCAGTTAACTCTAATGAACTTATCCTCTGCAGCAGAGTTAACTCTGGGTCTTCCTTTCCTGTGGCGGTCCTCATGACAGCCAGTTTCAGCATAGCGCTTGATGGTTTTTGCGACTGCACTTGAAGAAACTTTCAAAGTTCTTGACATTTTCAGTATTGACTGACATTCATGTCTTAAAGTAATGATGGACTGTTGTTTCTCTTTGCTTATTTGAGCTGTTCTTGCCATAATATGGACTTGGTATTTTACCAAATAGGGCTATCTTCTGTATACCACCCCTACACAACACAACTGATTGGCTCAAATGCAATAAGAAGGAAATACATTCCACAAATTAACTTTTAACAAGGCACACCTGTTAATTAAACTCCTTTAAGACTGTTGGAAAAGCATTCCAGGTGACTACCTCATGAAGCTGGTTGAGAGAATTCCAAGAGTGCAAAACTGTCATCACGGCAAAGGGTGGCTATTTGAAGAATCTCAAATATAAAATATATTTTTATTTGTTTAACACCTTTTTGGTTACTACATTATTCAATATGTGTTATTTCATAGTTTTGATGTCTTCACTATTATTCTACAATGTAGAAAATAGTAAAAATAAAGAAAAACCCTTGAATGAGTAGGTGTGTGCAAACTGTTGACTGGTAGTGTATGTCTATACACACAGTAAAATACAAAAACACAGTCATGGGAAGAACAAATAAAACATCACAAATCACCCAGAAAAACAGTTACATTCCTCCACAAATAAGTCCACAATCAATACTTTAAATTGCTCGAATGGCACCAGAACATCAGATGAAATATTTTTTGAATTTTGTTCCAGCAATACGGTGCATTAAAACTAAAAGCAGATTTACCTAGCTCTGAGGAGACCCTAGGAACCTCAAGAGTTAACCAATCCTGTGAACGGGTTAGGCAACTCAGGTGTCTATACTTCAACAGCAAAGTTAGATTTACATTTACATTTTAGTCATTTAGCAGACGCTCTTATCCAGAGCGACTTACAGGAGCAATTAGGGTTAAGTGCCTTGCTCAAGGGCACATTAACGTCATTTAGCAGACGCTCTTAGCCAGAGCGACTCACAAATTGGTGCGCTCACCCTATAGCCAGTGGGATAACCACTTTACAATTTGGGGGGGGGGGGGGGTTAGAAGGATTACTTTATCCTATCCCAGGTATTCCTTAAAGAGGTGGGGTTTCAAATGTCTCCGGAAGGTGGTGAGTGACTCCGCTGTCCTGGCGTCGTGAGGGAGCTTGTTCCACCATTGGGGTGCCAGAGCAGCGAACAGTTTTGACTGGGCTGAGCGGGAACTATGCTTCCGCAGAGGAAGGGGAGCCAGCAGGCCAGAGGTGGATGAACGCAATGCCCTCGTTTGGGTGTAGGGACTGATCAGAGCCTGAAGGTACAGAGGTGCCGTTCCCCTCACTGCTCCATAGGCAAGCACCATGGTCTTGTAGCGGATGCGAGCTTCAACTGGAAGCCAGTGGAGTGTGCGGAGGAGGGGGGTGACGTGAGAGAACTTGGGAAGGTTGAACACCAGACGGGCTGCGGCATTCTGGATGAGTTGTAGGGGTTTAATGGCACAGGCAGGGAGGCCAGCCAACAGCGAGTTGCAGTAGTCCAGACGGGAGATGACAAGTGCCTGGATTAGGACCTGTGCCGCTTCCTGTGTAAGGCAGGGTCGTACTCTCCGAATGTTGTAGAGCATGAACCTGCAGGAGCGGGTCACCGCCTTGATGTTGGCGGAGAACGACAGGGTGTTGTCCAGGGTCACGCCTAGGCTCTTCGCACTCTGGGAGGAGGACACAGCGGAGTTGTCAACCGTGATGGCGAGATCATGGAACGGGCAGTCCTTCCCCGGGAGGAAGAGCAGCTCCGTCTTGCCAGGGTTCAGCTTGAGGTGGTGATCCGTCATCCATACTGATATGTCTGCCAGACATGCAGAGATGCGATTCGCCACCTGGTTATCAGAAGGGGGAAAGGAGAAGATTAGTTGTGTATCGTCAGATAAAAACTGACGTTTATGAAGTAGAGCCTTGTAAACAAAAAGGGAGTAATGTAGAAATCTACGGGTCTTTAACAAAGTCCAGCCAACCTTTTGATACAGGATGCAGTGATTAGCATCAAAACTGTCACCTGTAAAAAAAACAACTAAAGGCACTATGGTAGATGGCATCCAAAGGTTTAAGAGTAGTAGCAGTTGCACTTTGATAAATAATATCACCATAATCAAGAACAGATAAAAATGTTAACTGAATAACTTGCTTCCTACTGTTTAGAGAAAGTCACGATCTGTTTCTGTAGAAAAAGCCTAATCTAAATCTTAGCTTCTTAACCAGCTCATCTACAGTGGCTTGCGAAAGTATTCATCCCCCTTGGCATTTTTCCTATTTTGTTGCCTTACAACCTGGAATTAAAATTGATTTTTTGGGGGTTTGTATCATTTGACTTACACAACATGCCTACCACCTTGAAGATGCAACATATTTTTTCTTGTGAAACAAACAAGAAATAAGACAAAAAAACAGAAAACTTGAGCGTGCCTAACTATTCACCCCCCCCTCCCCAAATTCAATACTTTGTAGAGCCACCTTTTGCAGCAATTAGAGCTGCAAGTCTCTTGGGGTATGTCTTTATAAGCTTGGCACATCTAGCCACTGAGATTTTTGCCCATTCTTCAAGGCAAAACTGCTCCAGCTCCTTCAAGTTGGATGGGTTCCGCTGGTGTACAGCAATCTTTAAGTCATACCACAGATTCTCAATTGGATTGAGGTCTGGGCTTTGACTAGGCCATTCCAAGACATTTAAATGTTTCCCCTTAAACCACTCAAGTGTTGCTTTAGCAGTATGCTTAGGGTCATTGTCCTGCTGGAAGGTGAACCTCCGTCCCAGTCTCAAATCTGTGGAAGACTGAAACAGGTTTCCCTCAAGAATTTCCCTGTATTTAGCGCCATCCATCATTCCTTCAATTCTGACTGGTTTCCCTGTCCCTGCCGATTAAAAACATCCCCACAGAATGATGCTGCCACCATCATACTTCACTGTGGGGATGGTGCCAGGTTTCCTCCAGACGTGACGCTTGGCATTCAAGCCAAAGAGTTCAATCTTGGTTTAATCAGACCAGAGAATCTTGTTTCTCATGGTCTGAGAGTCCTTTAGGTGCCTTTTGGCGAACTCCCAAGCGGTCTGTCATGTTCCTTTTACTGAGGAGTGACTTCCGTCTGGCCACTCTACCATAAAGGCCTGATTGGTGGAGGGCTGCAGAGATGATTGTCCTTCTGGAAGGTTTTCCCATCTCCACAGAGGAACTCTGAAGCTCTGTCATAGTGACCATCGGGTTCTTGGTCACCTCACTGACCAAGGCCCTTCTCCACCGATTGCTCAGTTTGGCCGGGTGGCCAGCTCTAGGAAGAGTCTTGGTGGTTCCAAACTTCTTCCATTTAAGAATGATGAAGGCCACTGTGTTCTTAGGGACCTTCAATGCTGCAGACATTTTTTGGTACCATTCCCCCGATCTGTGCCTTGACACAATCCTGTCTCGGAGCTCTACGGACAATTCCTTCGACCTCATGGCTTGGTTTTTGCTCTGACATGCACTGTCAACTGTGGGACCAAGTTGTAGAAACATCTCAGGGATGATCAATGGAAACAGGATGCATCTGAGCTCAATTTCGAGTCTCATAGCAAATTAGATTTTTAATAAATTTGCTAAAATGTCTATAAACCTGTTTTAACTTTGTCATTATGGGGTATTGTGTATAGATTGATGAGGTATAACATTTATTTAATCAATTTATGAATAAGGCTGTAACGTAACAACATTTGGAAAAAGTCAAGGGGTCTGAATACGTGGAGAATGCACTGTAGATGAAGTTTCCAATTTTTATCAGATTGACCCATGTGGTACACCTTTATGTACTTCAAGAAATTCAGACTTAACCCCAACAATCACAATGGCCTGAGTTCTGAAACCATGAACAGGCGTCAGAGCTCAGGCCTATCGATGACAACTTATTCAATAAAATAGCATGATCAACAGTATCAAAAGCTTTTGACAGGTTCACAAACAAAGCAGCACATTTCTTTTAAAGTGGTTGCGGTAATAGTGCTATGCCCAGGCCTAAACCCTGATTGGTTTACATTCAAAATACATTTCCCAGATAAAAAAGAACAAAGTTGTACATTTACCAAGGATTCAAGAATCTTAGCTAGAGAAGGAAGCCTTGAAATGGGGCGATAATTATTAAAATCCCTACTATCCCCGCCTTTATGGATGGCAGCACAAGAGCTGATTTCCATACTTTCAAAATATTTCTTGATAAGTGTTAAACAAAAATGTTGGGTTATTGTGCCAACAATGATGGGCTCTGCACACTTAAGCAGAACAGGATTCAATTGGTCGGCCCCTGTGGATTTATTGTAGTCTATTGCTACCAAAGCATCCAGGAATTCTTTTTCTGTAAATAGCCTAAAAGAAAAGCTTTGACTATCATTTCTCTGATCATTCAGCAAATGTCCCCTATCAGCATCCAGCCCAATATCATTGTGAATAGACCTAGAAGTTATTTTCAAGAGATAGCCCACTGAAATAAAATGGTGATTAAATGCATCAATGATGGCATTTTTTCCGTAATGAGGCCAGTGTCTGAATTAATTTGTTGTGGCAGAGAGGAGGAAGTAGAACCTTTCAGGGATTTGACAGTTTTCCAGAATTTAGTCGGGTTCCCATTACAATCCGAAAGAGCGATTACATAATAATCAGATTTAGCCTTTCTGATTTGTCTTACACAATGATTCCTCATTCCTCAAATGATGATTGTATGTGATTGTGTGTGTGTGTGTGTGTGTGTGTGTAGAGTCAGCCCATACAGAAAAATAATATATTTAAATAAAATAGAAATATATTTGGAAAATGTATTTATCAAATATGAAATAAATAAAATATATGTACATATACAGTGCCTTCAGAAAGTATTCACACCCCTTGACTTTTCCCACATTTTGTTGTTACAAAGTGGGATTAAAATGGATTTAATAGTAATTTTTTTGTCAACGATCTACACAAAATACTCTAATGTCAAATTGGAAGAAAAATGGGTAGCACTTCAGTTTAAGGGATCCTTATTGCAGTGTAATTATATATGTAACTCCACTGTAACAAGTATTGTAATTATTGTAATATTTCATAGTTACACTGTAATAACATGTAGTCTGTAATTACAGGGGTGTAACAATGAATGCTTGTTACCATGGTGTTACAAATGTTTCTGATAGCATTCCAACGCACCATATTGCAGGCTGTACAAACCATGTGATAAGTGTTATCCAATTGAAAACCGACCACCTCATTGACACAACTCTGCAATAAAGGGCTCTGGAGTCTGATGCCCAGGCCCAATGACAAAATTGGCAAAAACGAATTCACAAATGGTTCACATAAATGTTAAATCATTTAATGGTGCATTTGACAATGGGTCAATTATTTTAACGATCAATTAAATCTTTTTAGAAACATTAATAAAAAGTTATGGTTACAATTGTGAGAGTCATTTGTGCTTGTCAAATTGTAAACCTATTTAGCTTGGTTGAATAATGGTTTATAAATGCACTTAAAATGGTCATAAGGCAAACTCTTATTTCATCATGCAACCTTGCAAGGTTTTCACTGTTGAGGAACATTGTCACTTTTGGATGGGATGCATTGGTGCAATTATTTATCCCGGGAATTAAGGCATCATGTCAAGATCTGCCCATTTGCGAAACACGCTTGGAAGAACGACGGCCTTGAACTTGCCCACATGTGTTGACACTGACATCATGTAAGTGTGCAAAATCCAGACATGAAAGATTGCCGCGAAAGAAACAAAAGTGTTGTAGATCAAAAACGTCAACACAGGAGATAGGAAGTAAGTTTTCTATGCAATTTGTTTAGCTTTTTTGGATACATGAATTCTGCAGGTTTTAGCATAGGTAGTTAGCTAGCGTTTACTAGTTAGCTAGCCTAGCGTTGGCTAGCTAGCTAACTGTAGCTAGCTAGATAGCAAATGTTAGCTGGAGTTTTTGTTGGGCCTACCAACTAGGCTAGTTAGTTACCATCTACATCTATACTTTCCATTCAACCTGTTGAGTTTTTTGGGGATTAGCTAACATGCTAGCTAGCTAGCTAGTTTTCTAACCTTGAAAGCTGGCAAATATGCTATGATCGCAACTCGCTAGATAACTAGCTAGCTTGCTAACGTTAGCTGGGCTCGATAGTCTTCTCTTCCCTGAACCTTTATCTCACAGTATCTGTTACCAAAGGGTATTACGTGAGTAGGCCTATATCTTTGTTTCATGTAATTCATTTAATGATTATTCTAACAACATAAATCCTTATTATTTTGTAAGAAATGTAAGGTATGTTGTAATAAAGTTTACTAAAGTAGAAGCTCATCTTTTGTTTGTAGGTATTTTTACTTGGTAATGAGTAATAAGTCATTAATTAATAAGGCACTAAAGTAATACTACAAGAAATGTGGCAAAGAAAATAACTTTTTGCCCTGAATACAAAGCTTTATGTTTGGGGCAAATTCAACACAACATATCATGGAGTAGCACTCTTTATATATTTTCAAGCATGGTGGTGGCTGCATCATGTTATGGGTATGCTTGTCATCGGCAAAGACTAGCGAGTTTTTTAGGATAAAAATAAACGTAATAGAGCTCCACACAGGCAAAATTGGTCTGCTTTCCTTACAGACACTGGGAGACAAATTCACCTTTCAGCAGGACAACTACCTAAATCACAAGGCCACATATACACTGGAGTTGCTTACCAAGACGACATTGAATGTTCCTGAGTGGCCTAGTTACAGTTTTCACTTAAATCGGCTTGAAAATGTATGGCAAGACTTAAAAATGTCTGTCCATCAATGATCAATACAACTAACTTGAGCTTGAATATTTTTTTTAAGAATAATGTACAAATATTGTACAATCCAGGTGTGCAAAGCTCTTAAAGACTCCGGTTACAAAGTTCTTGTTGAGAAGCTAAATGTAATTGTGTGTGTGCAATAAGTGTGACATACTAACTCTTCCACCTTTCCTGTAACAGGATGAGATTATAAACTCAGCAAAAAAAGAAACGTCCCTTTTACAGTACCCTGTCTTTCAAAGATAATTAGTAAAATTCCAAATAACTTCATTGTAAAGGGTTTAAACACTGTTTCCCATGCTTGTTCAATGAACCATAAACAATTAATGAACATGCACCTGTGGAACGGTTGTTAAGACACTAACAGCTTACAGACGGTACGAAATTAAGGTCACAGTTATGAAAACTTAGGACACTAAAGAGGCCTTTCTACGGACTCTGAAAAACACCAAAAGAAAGATGCCCAGGGTCCCTGCTCATCTGCGTGAACGTGCCTTAGGCATGCTGCAAGGAGGCATGAGGGCTGCAGATGTGGTCAGGGCAATAAATTGCAATGTCCGTACTGTGAGACGCCTAAGACAGCGCTAAAGGGAGACAGGACGGACAGCTGATCGTCCTCGCAGTGGCAGACCACGTGTAACAACACCTGCACAGGATTGGTACATCCTAACATCACACCTGCGGGACAGGTACAGGATGGCAACAACAACTGCCCGAGTTACACCAGGAACACACAATCCCTCCATCAGTGCTCAGACTGTCCGCAATAGGCTGAGAGAGGCTGGACTGAGGGTTTATAGGTCTGTTGTAAGGCAGGTCCTCACCAGACATCACCGACAACAACGTCGCCTATGGGCACAAACCCACCGTCGCTGGACCAGACAGGACTGGAAAAAAGTGCTCTTCACTGACGAGTCACGGTTTTGTCTCACCAGGGGTGATGGTCGGATTCGCGTTTATTGTCGAAAAAATGAGCGTTACACCGAGGCCTGTACTCTGGAGCGGGATCGATTTGGAGGTGGAGGGTCCGTCATGGTCTGGGGCAGTGTGTCACAGCATCATTGGACTGAGCTTGTTGTCATTGCAGGCAATCTCAAAGCTGTGCGTTACAGGGAAGACATCCTCCTCCCTCATGTGGTACCCTTCCTGCAGGCTCATCCTGACATGACCCTCCAGCATGACAATGCCACCAGCCATACTGCTCATTCTGTTTGTGATTTCCTACAAGACAGGAATGTCAGTGTTCTGCCATGGCCAGCGAAGAGCCCGGACCTCAATCCCATTGAGCACGTCTGGGACCTGTTGGATCGGAGGGTTAGGGCTAGGGCCATTCCCCCCAGAAATGTCTGGAAACTTGCAGGTGCCTTGGTGGAAGAGTGGGGTAACATCTCACAGCAAGAACTGGCAAATCTGGTGCAGTCCATGAGGAGGAGATGCACTGCAGTACTTAATGCAGCTGGTGGCCGCACCAGATACTGACTGTTACTTTTGATTTTGACCGCCCCTTTATTCAGGGACACATTATTCCATTTCTGTTAGTCACATGTCTGTGGAACTTGTTCAGTTTATGTCTCAGTTGTTGAATCTTGTTATGTTCATACAAATATTTACACATGTTAAGTTTGCTGAAAATAAACACAGTTGCAGTGAGAGGACGTAATTTTTTTTGCTGAGTTTAGTTGTTTATAGTAATGTCAGTGTTTGAGAAAGCTGGTGATGACAATGTAAATAAAACCACTACTTTTTTGTACTTTATACCATTGATAACTACTCTGTTGCTGCTCTATACCGCCTATCTGATTATGTTTAGCTAACACCCTCTTACTTTCACCATAATCTGTTTTCCTCTCACAGGAACACCTTATGGAGCTTGAGCACATAACTTGAAAAGACACTTACATGCCATGATTTAGACTTTCATTATAACCTTGTTTACGATCTGTTTATTATGCTATGTAAATTACATTTTACATTTTAGTTATTTAGCAGACGCTCTTATCCAGAGCGACTTACAGTTAGTGAGTGCATAACTGAAAATATAATTTATGAAGAATAACAAAAACCTATCATTGCAGTCTGGTTTCTTTATTTACTTTCAACAGCAGAAAACATTCAAAAATGTGTAATTCAAGAGTGTTTATTCATTAGAAACATTTTAATAAGTTAAAATCTCCAGTATCATCAAAAAGTGTCACTCGTAAAATTTTGCCAACATTCGCAATAGCGGTTGTTTTGGCAGTGTCGGAGGTGGAACTGTGTTAGAGCTGTCAAATCCACAAGCGGCTCCTGGCGTTATAATTAAAGCGGACATTGTCATTGGCTGCACGGAGTCGCATTAACAGAAATCCCATGCAGCCTTGTTTACAAGTTCGAACATTGGAATGTTACACGTAATCTACACCTCGATTAGGATGATAGAGATCCCCATTATTTAGTTTAATGATTTTTCAATTTTTATGTAATTATTTCTATATAGCCTACACTTTCTTGTTCTGAACTAACGCGAGGGGGGCGGGTGTGGCTTCGTGACAATAATCACAAGAGCAGCTGCTCACCGATTTGACGGCTCCAACGCAGTTCCACCTCCGACACCACAAAAACATCAGCTATCGCCAGTTAACGCTTGATCTGATTGAATCTATGCCTTAGTGATGATACTGAAGATTATACCATATAGTCTGCCCTGTAGATAATCATTGCATTCTGCAATGAATACACGGCAGACAGGGTATAGGCCAGGATGGTCCACCAAAAAGTCTGTTCTGGTCCTGCATCTTCTGGTGACCTATTGGAAACTGTACCACAATGATATTAAGATGACATCTGTTTTGATGACAAGACAAAGTAGCCTACATACCTGTGGAAGTTATCTAGACCATCCTATCAGCCAATCAGGGCTGTGTATGTAAATATATACATTCATATTCAAATTTGTTTCCTAACGCCCACACGATCAGACGGAGCATTTCAGTGGCCCAAGGAGGCTCAGGGAAATACATTATGAAAACATATAGTTTGGTGTTAAATAAAAAAAATAAACACACTGAATTATTAGACATAAAGTGATGATTAAAAAAATTAAATTAAAAAGACTGCTTTCAAATTTGTCATTGTGCATAGAGTTGTATGATTTGTTGACCTTTGAAATCAAGGGTTTTTGTTTGGTAACATTTTGAAGTAAAAAATCTGAGTCTCAGAAAAGCACAAAACGTTTATATAAGAAACTCTTTGCTGTACACAGAGAAACATGACACAATATTATAAAATGTTAACCACAGTCAAGCCCATCTCTAACACTGCGATTCAATTACCTAAAAATATGGAGCCATTGGAGTTTTTTATAAAAAATGTCTGTGTTGATTCAAGAATTAAGTATAATGTTTTGGTTCGACTGAGATAAGGGAAACTCAGTCCCTGAATGATACAAAAATAACCAAGTCAGTCAGCACAGAGTGAGTTTTGTATTTTTGAACAAAATGGTCATACACTCACCTAACGTGAAGTACAGTACTTTTACTGCACAAAACGATACATGTGAGAAGTAGAATAACTTTTCTCACTATTGTTACACTATATTTTCTGTAAATCTGGTACCCTCGCTTTAATAAAATTAATTTTAGAATACTTGGGAAAAGGTTCAACATTACATTACACACAGCTTCCCCACTTCATGTCAAGTAAACATGAATTAAGGCACTATCATTTCCTCATTATAAAACACCAGCATCAAACAACAGGACAAGGTTGTCCCTTTTCATCAGTGAAGCATTTTTACAGACACCATCATACCAACCATCATCACCATATCATCTACTAATTATTTCCTCAGTTCACCTCATCCAGTTCCTTCTACATCCAACACCAACAGAATTAACTACAAACTAACTAACTAGTACTACATTACATGTCACTATACTCTATACATAGGCCGTGTGCATTTTCTTCTGGTGTATCCTGAGGTAGCTCCTCTCTAAGAACCTCTTCCCGCAGTGCGTACAGGCGAATGGCCTCTCTCCCGTGTGGACCTTCAGGTGCATCTTCAGCTGGTCCTGGCGGGAGAACCTCTTCTCACACTGGGGGCAGCTGTGGGGTTTCTCCCCTGTGTGGACCCTCTGGTGCCTCTTCAGGTTGGACGAGTCGGAGAAACTGGCCCGGCACAGGTGGCAGCTGAACGGTTTCTCCCCAGTGTGCATCCTCTGGTGGATCTCCACCTGATTGGGGAAACTGAAGGCTTTCCCACAGAACGAACACGGGAAGCGCTTCTCTTTGGCGCTGCCAGCTTTACTGATTCCGTCTCTACTACTGTTATTTAGTGTTGAGGCACTGGCATTGTCTGAGGTCTGGTTTAACATTAGGAGAGTGTGAGGAGGACGAAGGCCAGGGAATGTCTGTGTTGTCGCAGAGTCCATGTTCCAGTTGATAGATCCTATAGAAGGCAGGCTGAAGGCAGCACCTGTTAGGGGGTTAACCTGAGGCGCCATCAGTCTCTCTGAATCACAACTATAGGAGCAGGACGGAGCATCGCTAGCCGAGTCTGTGTCCGTTCTCACCAGCAGCATAGGGACACCTCCAAATCTACGCCTCGCCCTGGTCTCAGCCAGTCTGTTGTCATGGAGACTAAGTTTGAATGTTGTTTTGTGTTCGACTGTCTGTTTCTGGTTGTGGTTAATAGTGTTGTTCCCCAGCCCAGAGTTGAGGGCGCTGTCCCATCCACTGACCTCCACTATGTCGCCTCTAGTCCTGGCCTGCTCAGTGATGTTGTCCCCTGGGCCCTTGGCTACACCCGCCTGGGTGTGGGAATCCAAGATGTCCACCCAGTCTCCTCTGTTAGCCTCCAGCCAATTACCTGCAGGAAGAGGTTAGAAAATAGACTTTACAAACATGGCAGAAAAAACTCTACATATGGAGGTTTTTTTTCTCAATCATTTTTTTGGGGTCAGGTTTATACATTGTGTTTTTAACATAAATTGTATTGATTTCATTTTATGAATGAAGAAAAAACTATAGACAGGCGCATCACTACTCCTATTGAAGATCTATTTCTGTATGTGGGCTATATGTATGTCTCCCTTACCTTGCTCCCCCATCTTTAGTCCACTCAGCAGATCAATGCTCTCTGGTCCGTTCTCTATTGTCTCCTTTTTGACCAGCAGCAGATCAGGCTTCCCATCTTCCATGTCTACTGACTTTAAGAGATACAGTGAGAGGATGTTATATCAAGAAATCTTGAGCACCCTGCTATGAAGCATCTTCTGATTGGGCAATGAGGGATTGCTATGAGTACTATGCAAACATGTTAGTTGAATTGATTACTTGACACTCTAATGGTTTGATCATTCAAAGGCATGGTCCCACACTTCAGACAAAATGAATCAAGACCTGGGCCCGTATCCACAAAGAGTCTCAGAGTAGTCTTATTCATTATGATCTAAAAGGCAAAATTGATCCTAGATCAGCACTCCTGCTCTGAGATGCTTTGTGGATACAGGCCCTGACCTAATACCATTCAGACAGTAATGCACAGCGGGCTCACCTCAGTGAGACTGTATGTGGTCCTGTGCTGCTCAGCTGGTTCCTCTGTGGGTTCAGGGGGAGGTGTAGTCTGGTTGTCCTCCATGACCATGGTCCCATCAGGGTTCCCCAGACCCTCCTCACACCCCTCCTCCTTCACCAGCAGAACCTCTGGACCCTCCTCCTCCTGGAAGAGAGAGGTGATACAGATTACACAGACATTCACTCCCTCAGGTACGTACACACACAGATAATAAACACACTTTCAACATGGAGTGTTTACCCATCCCCACTACATTTGAGTCCTATACTGTAGTTACAGAATGACCTCATTGTCTCCCACGATGAAATCGGAGAGGGGATTATGGATCTATCTCCATCAGTTAGTGCGCATGTTAGTCACATGCGATATCTCAGACACCACTGACCCGATTTTGACTAAACTTGGGTTAATGAAGCGTCTTGCCATAGAGATTTGGGCCCAGTTTCCCAAAAGCAACTTAAGGCTAAGTTCATCGCTAGAACCATTTTGAGAAACCGGGCCCTGCCATTTACAAAATTACACTGATTGGCCCAAGAGGGCGCTATAGCAATCAACTGAAATTCCAAACTTTGAACAAGCACATCCCCTGTCTAGACATGTTTACTGTTGCCTTGTTGTTGTTAAAACCATCATGGTGGACATACACTGAGTGTACAAAACATTAGGAACACATGCTCTTTCCATGACAGACTGACCAGGTGAAAGCTATGATCCCTTATTGATTTCACTTGTTAAATCCACTTCAATCAGTGTAAATAAAGGGGAGGAGACAGGTTAAAAAAATATTTGTAAGCCTTGAGACAATTGAGACATGGATTGTGTATATGTGCCATTCAGAGTGTGAATGGGCAAGACAAAAGATTGAAGTGCCTTTGAACGGGGTATGGTAGTAGGTGCCAGGCGCACCGGTTTGAGTGTGTTAAGAACTGCAACACTGCTGTGTTTTCACGCTCAACAGTTTCCCATGTGTATCATGAGTGGTCCACCACCCAAAGGACATCCAGACAACTTGACACAACTGTGGGAAGCATTGGAGTCAACATGGGCCAGCATCCCTGTGGAACGCTTTCGACACCTTGTAGAGTCCATGCCCCTACGAATTGAGGCTGTTCTGATGCCAAAAGGGGGTGCAACTCAACATTTGGAAGGTGTTCCTAATGTTTTGTACACTCAGTGTAAATATTATGTTGTGGGTAAATATAAGTCAGCTATGATAAGTCAAAAGTCATCATCAGACAAACCTGACTAAACTACTTTGAGGTGTACAGTAGGTGTTTGTTAGTGAGTGGGTATGTGTATATTCAGTAAGTGTATATTGGTTATTAAGCGCTGTCAGTTCTATGCAGAATAGGGTGGGAAAATATTTGATGTATCCTAAAGAGAGTCTCAATGAAAGTCTGCATGAAAAGTCCCATTTTGTGTTTATTAAAAAAATTTGTGTTTATTAAAAAAACATAAACAAGTTTTAAATACAGCATCTGAAAACCACACATACATATGTCTCAACTACAATTCTGCATGAACTTGATAAACTACATTAATTTTCTCATTTAAAGTCTCTTGGGAAAAACATGAAGTAGTTGAATGGAAGTAATGAAATAGGCATTTGTGAACATCATATAGCCTACACAGTACAAATACAATATGTTAGACTTTTTAGGCTTATACAAAGTTTGGACACACCTACTCATTCAAGGGTTTTTCTTGATTTTGACTATTTTCTACATTGTAGAATAATAGTGAAAACATCAAAACTATGAAATAACACATATGGAATCATGTAGTAACCAAAAAATATATTTTAGATTTTAGATTCTTCAAAGTAGCCACCCTTTGCCTTGATGACAGCGTTGCACACTCTTGGCATTCTCTCAACCAGCTTAATGAGAAATGCTTTTCCAACAGTCTTGAAGGAGTTCCCACATATGCTGAGCACTTGATGGCTGCTTTTCCTTCACTCTACGGTCCAACTCATCCCAAACCATCTCAATTGGGTTGAAGTCGGGTGATTGTTGAGGCCAGGTCATCTGATGCAGCACTCCATCACTCTCCTTGGTCAAATAGCCCTTACAAAGCCTGGAGGTGTGTTTTGGGTCATTGTCCTGTTGAAAAACGAATGATAGTTCCACTAAGCACAAACTAGATGGGATGGCATATCCCTGCAGAATGCTGTGGTAGCCATGCTGGTTAAGTGTGCCTTAAATTCTAAATAAATCACTGACAGTGTCACCAGCAAAGCACCCCCACACCATCACACCTCCTCCTCCATGCTTCACGGTGGGAACCACACATGCGGAGATCATCCGTTCACCTACTCTGCGTCTCACAAAGACACGGCAGTTGGAACCAAAAATCTCAAATTTGGACTCATCAGACCAAAGGACAGATTTCCACCGGTCTAATGTCAATTAGTTGTGTTTCTTTGCCCAAGCAAGTCTCTTCTTCTTATTGGTGTCATTTAGTAGTGGTTTATTTGCAGCAATTCGACCATAAAGGCCTGATTCACACAGTCACCTCTGAACAGTTGATGTTGAGATGTGTCTGTTACTTGAACTCTGTGAAGCATTTATTTGGGCTGCAATCTGAGATGCAGCTAACTCTAACGAATTTATCCTCTGCAGCAAAGGTAACTCTGGGTCTTCCTTTCCTGTGGCGGTCCTCATGAGAGCCAGTTTCATCATAGCACTTGATGGTTTTTGCGACTGCACTTCAAGAAACCTTAAAAGTTCTTGAAATGTTCTGTATTGACTGACCTTCACGTCTTAAAGTAATGGACTGTTGTTTCTCTTTGCTTATTTGAGCTGTTCTTGCCATAATATGGACTTGGTCTTTTACCAAATAGGGCTATCTTCTGTATACCACCCCTACCTTGTCACAACACAACTGATTGGCTCAAACGCATTAAAAAGGAAATAAATTCCACAAATTAACTTTTAACAAGGCACACCTGTTAATTGAAATGCATTCCATGTGACTACCTCATGAAGCTGGTTGAGAGAATGACAAGAGTGTGCAAAGCTGTCATCAAGGCAAAGGGTGGCTACTTTGAAGAATCTCAATTATAAAATATATTTTGATTTGTTAAACACTTATTTGGTTACTACATGATTCCATATGTGTTATTTCATCGTTTTGATGTCTTCACTATGATTCTACAATGTAGAAAATAGTAAAAATAAAAAACCCTGGAATGAGTAGGTGTGTCCAAACTTTTGACTGGTATTGTATATGCCTTATATATATCACACGTCTGAGCTTCAACGCTCTTAGTTGTTGCAGAAATGGACCCACTACTGCTGTGTACTTTAGTATTTAGTATTTTATTAGGATCCCCAATTAGCTGCTGCCAAGGCAGCGGCTACTCTTCCTGGGGTCCAAACAGGAAACAACAAATAAAATACATAATATACGTAAATATATACTGAACAAACATATAAACGCAACATGCAACAATTTAATTGATTTTACTAAGTTACAGTTCATATGAGGAAATCAGTCAATTTAAATAAATTCTTAGGCCCTAATCTATGGATTTCACAACTGGAAATGCAGATAGATATGCATCTGTTGGTCACAGATACCTTTTTAAAAAATGGGCCTCACAATGGGCCTCAGGATCTCGTTACGGTATTTTTGCGCATTCAAATTGCCATAGATAAAATGCAATTGTGTTTGTTGTCCGTAGTTTATGCCTGCCCATACCATAACCCCACCGCCACCATGGGGCACTCTGTTCACAACAGCTAACCGCTTGTATGATGGAAAAAATTACAAACTTTGTTATGCACATGCGCTGTATGAGCCTTAAACCTGTACATTTCCACTGTCTGTTTCACTCATGTAAGAAGCCAGTGTTTTTCCTCTCTTGTTTTTGAGTAACTTGGTCATGCGGCCAAAGACAAAGAGCCTCTGAGAGTGACCACAGTTTTTGGTCCATCCTGTTCTTTTCGTATCTTGCAAGGGCACAGCTGTGTGGAGATATGAAGAGAACAGAGGCTAGCTTGAGCAGCAGCAACAATTCTATCGGCAGAAAGGAGTAACAAAACTGGTGTTATCACTTGTTTATGCTATGTTCCCACCAGGCTCTCACACATCTGCTAAACTGCCACGTAGACAACGGTTATAAAAGCTGAGACCCAACTCTGGTTCGTGGGGCTCTAAACGCTGCACTGTTGAGAGGATTGTTGACCAGATCCAGATTTGTAAATCTTACAATAAAAAGTTGTTGTTTTGAAGAATTTCCACCACACTTGCCCACACGATGCCATACACATGGTCTGCGATTGTGGTAGAGAAATTAACATAACATTCTATGGCAACAGCTCTGGTGGACACTCCTGCAGTCAACATGCCAATTGCACACTCCCTTGAGACATCTGTGGCATTGTGTTGTGTGGCAAAACTGCACATTGTGTTGTTGAGTGGCCTTTTATTGTCCCCAGCACAAGGTGCACCTGTGTAATGATCATGCGG
This sequence comes from Coregonus lavaretus, assembly GCF_964263955.1. Lineage (NCBI taxonomy): Eukaryota > Metazoa > Chordata > Actinopteri > Salmoniformes > Salmonidae > Coregonus > Coregonus lavaretus. The sequence continues at coordinate 483,208 of NW_028167177.1, read as the reverse complement.
TTTAATCAGATTCTTGATATGCCACACCTGTCAGGTGGATAGATTATCTTGGCAAAGTAGAAATGTCCACTAACAGGGATGTAAACAAATTTGCGCACAAACCTTGAGAGAAATAAGCTTTTTGTGCATATGGAACATTTTGGGGATCTTTTATTTCAGCTCATGAAACATGGGACCAACACTTTACATGTTGCGTTTATATTTTTGTTCAGTGTACATACATAGCACTACATTTACATTACAATTTAGCCAGTCAGCAGATGCTCCCATCCAGAGCGACCCACAGCTAGCGCATTCATCTTAAGATAGTCAGGCGAGACAACCACATATCAGTCGTATCTCAACCACATTTCACATACGTAATACAATACAAAATGCATAGAATTGTCTGTGTCTCTCTTCACAGTCACTGTTGTACTTTTATCTGGTTTTTGAATCTGGTTTAATTACTAGCTTGAGTTACCTGGGGTGGCAGAGAGTTCCATTTAGTCATGGCTCTATTTAATACTGTGTGTTTCCCAGCCTCTGTTCTAGACCTGGGGACTGTGAAGAGACCTCTGGTTGTATGTCTTGTGTGATACCGATGAGTGTCGGAACTGTGTGCCAACTGCTTGAACAGACACATCAGTACCTTCAACACATCAACACCTCGCACAAAAGACTAACAGTGATGCATGTCAATCTCTCCTCAACTTTGAGCCAGGAGAGATTGACATACATGTCATTGACATTTGCCCTCCGTGTACATCTAAGTGCAATACCTGCTGCTCTGTTTTGGACCAACTGCAATTGTCCTATATTCCTCATTGCCGCACAACAGGACAGTAGTCCTGGTGCAACAAAACCAGGTCCTGTAGGACCTGTCTGGTTGACTGAGATGTAAGAAAGCAGAGTAACGCCTTGTAATGGACAGACCGCTTCCCATTTTAGTAACCATTGAGTCTATATGTTTTCACCATGATAGCTTGCTATCTACAGTGACACCCAGCAGTTTAGTCTCTTCAACTTGCTCAATAGCCACATTATTTAATAATAGATCCAGATTAGGTTTAGGGTTGAGAGAGTGATTTGTCCCAGAAATTATACTTTTAGTTTTTGAGATATTTAGCACCAGCCTATTGTTAGTTACCCATTATAAAACTGTCTGGAGCTCTATGTTAAGGATGTCAGTTATTTATTTTACTGTTGCAGCCAAAGTATATACTGTTGAGTCGTCAGGGTACATGGACACAGAGGTTTTATTCAAGGTCAGTGGAAGGTCAATAGTAAACACAGAAAACAATAATGGTCCAAGCTGGCTGCCCTGTGGTACACCACACTCAACCGAATTTGCATTAGAGAGGCATCCATAAAAAAAAAACTACTCTGTGTTCTATTGGATAGGTAACTGTCCATCCATGATTAGGCAGAGGATGTTAATCCATAACGCTCAGCAAAGTTTTATGATTAATGATATCAAAGGATGCACTGAAGTCTAACAAAACAGCTCCCACAATCTTCTTATTATCAATTTATTTCAGCCAATCATCAATCATTTGTGTCAGTACCGAGTATGTTGAGTGTCCTTCCCTATAAGCATGCTGAAAGTCTGTTGTTAATTTGTTTTCTGTAAAATGACATTGTATTTGGTCAAAGAAGATTTGCTAAGCACCGGTAACAGGCTGATTGGTCTGTTGTTTGAACCATTAACGGGTGCTTTGCTATTTTTGGGCTGCGGAATGACCTTTGCCTCCCTCCAGGCCCGGGGGTACACTCCGTCTTCTTGGCTTAGATTGAAGATGTGGCAAATAGGAGTCACAATGTATTCTGCTACAAAACCTCAGTCATTTACCATCCAGGTTGTCAGTTCCAGGTGGTTTGTCCTTATGTATAGATCACAAAAAATATATATATTTCTCAATTTATTGTATGTTTGCCAATCTGCTGTGTTGACAGACTTATTTGCCATTCCCTTAGCGTACAGGCGAACGAACTCTCTCCCGTGTGGACCTTCAGGTGACTCTTCAGATGGTGCTGGTGGGAGAACCACTTCTCACAGTGGGGGCAGCTGTAGGGTTTCTCCCCTGTGTGGACCCTCTGGTACCTCTTCAGTGTGCCAGCTTCGGCGAAGCGCATGTGACACTGGGTACAGCTATAGTGTTTCTCCCGTGTGGACCCTCTTGTGGATCTCCACCTTCTGGGGGCAGCTGAAGCCTTTGTTACAGAACATGCAGAGGAACCGTTTCTCTTTACTATTGCCTGATTTGGCTCCCCCTCCCTGAGCCTGGGCTCTAGCCCTGTCATTTGAGTTCAATTCCTGATCGAAAAGGACGTACCCGTGTGAATCGGAAGGCTCCATCAACGTGGACACTGGGTCGCGATCCCTCAACGTGTGTGAAGGGGAGTGGGTCGTAACATTTGGATTTCTCTAAGCTTTCCCTGTAATCTAAGAAATATCTGCCCTGTGAGTGTCCGTATCCTAGGTGATTATCTGCATTCCATGTTGTAGGAAAGTCACCCTCCAATTTCACAGTCACTTCATCTACAACCAGACCCTCCCCTTTCTTATCTAGGCACCCTTCAGAGTATACACTACTACTGTACCGGTTCCAGTCTCCTCTAGACAGATCAGTCTGTGTCTCTAAACCCAAGGATATGTTGCCAGGGTCCATCTCTGTAGTGTAAGAACAAGCAGGATCATCACCACCAGTTTCTAACGTGTCACCATCACCGTCCTCTGGCTCTGGTGACATACTGATAAATACTCTGAGCCAGGAGCAGGAGGACAGCCCAGTCTCCCCAACCCCAGTCTCTCTGGGTCTGATCTGTGGTCAGATCCTGTGTGTAAGAGCCTGTGTCCGTCTCTGACTTGAGGACTGCGATCGGCGTTCCACTGACCTCCGTCATGCTGCGTAGGGTCCTGGGCTGCACTGGGGAGGTGGTGGGGTCCTCCGTGGCTACAGGGGGCGCTCCAGCCACTCCAGTTTGGATGTCTCTGCTATGCCGTGGATCCACCTCTCCTTCAGACCTCTCCAGCTTGACCCCAGGACCTGCAGCCTCTGCATCTGCAGACTGACACAAGAAGAGAGGAGGTTATTACCAGTACATGAGTATAATTGGATAACAATGTCGTAGGGAAGTCTCACAAGCTACCCTATGGCAGATGTACATGTAAGCAAGTGAATGGCTGAGTGGAGCGTTTCTGAAATAAATGGGCCACATTTGATTTACAAAGTACAGTTGAAGTCGGAAGTTTACATACACCTGAACCAAATACATTTAAACTCTGTTTTTCCCAATTCCTGACATTTAATCCTAGTAAAAATTCCCTGTCTTAGGTCAGTTAGGATCACCACTTTATTTTAAGAATGTGAAATGTCAGAATAATATTAGAGAGAATGATTTATTTCAGCTTTTATTTATTTAATCACATTCCCAGTGGGTCAGAAGTTTACATACACTGAATTAGTATTTGGTAGCATTGCCTTTAAATTGTTTAACTTGGGTCAAACGTTTTGGGTAGCCTTCCACAAGCTTCCCACAATAAGTTGGGTGAATTTTGGCCTGTTCCTCCTGACAGAGCTGGAGTAACTAAGTCAGGTTTGTAGTCCTCCTTGCTCGCACACGCTTTTTCAGTTCTGCCCACAAATTTTCTATAGGATTGAGGTCAGGGCTTTGTGATGGCCACTCCAATACCTTGACTTCGTTGTCCTTAAGCCATTTTGCCACAACTTTAGAAGTATGCTTGGGGTCATTGTCCATCTGGAAGACCCATTTGCGACCAAAGCTTTAACTTCCTGACTGATGTCTTGAGATGTTGCTTCAATATATCCACATCATTTTCCTTCCTCATGATGCCATCTATTTTGTGAAGTGCACCAGTCCCTCCTGCAGCAAAGCACCCCCACAGCATGATGCTGCCACCCCCGTGCTTCACGGTTGGGATGGTGTTCTTCAGCTTGCAAGCAAACCCCTTTTTCCTCCAAACATAACGATGGTCATTATGGCCAAACCGTTCTATTTTTGTTTCATCAGACCAGAGGACATTTCTCCAAAAAGTATGATCTTGTCCCCATGTGCAGTTGCTAACCGTAGTCTGGCTTTTTTATGGCGGTTTTGGAGCAGTGGCTTCTTCCTTGCTGAGCGGCCTTTCAGGTTATGTCGATATAGGACTCGTTTTACTGTGGATATAGATACTTTTGTACATGTTTCCTCCAGCATCTTCACATGGTCCTTTGCTGTTGTTCTGGGATTGATTTGCACTTTTCGCACCAAAGTACGTTCATCTCTAGGAGACAGAACGCGTCTCCTTCCTGAGCGGTATGACGGCTGCGTGATCCCATGGTGTTTATACTTGCATACTATTGTTTGTACAGATGAATGTGGTACCTTCAGGCGTTTGGAAATTGCTCCCAATGATGAACCAGACTTGTGGAGGTCTAAAAAAAAATGTCTGAGGTTTTGGCTGATTTCTTTTGATTTTCCCATGATGTCAAGCAAAGAGGCACTGAGTTTGAAGGTAGGCCTTGAAATACATCCACAGGTACACCTCCAATTGACTGAAATGATGTCAATTAGCCTATCAGAAGCTTCTAAAGCCATGATATCATTTTCTGGAATTTTCCAAGCTGTTTAAAGGCACAATCAACTGAAACTTCTGACCCACTGGAATTGTGATAGTGAATTATAAGTGAAATAATCTGTCTGTAAACAAATGTTGGAAAAATTACTTGTGTCATGCACGAAGTAGATGTCCTAACTGACTTGCCAGAACGATAGTTTGTTAACAAGAAATTTGTGGAGTGGTTGAAAAACGAGTTTTAATGACTCCAACCTAAGTGTATGTAAACTTCCGACTTCAACTGTAACTGTCATTTTTTTATGCAACACTATTAAACTAACCTCTATCACGTGCTGGGTTGAGGTTCCACTCCCCTCATCCACAGTGATTGGTTGGTCATCTCTCCATGTATTGTGTCCTGCTGGCTTCACAAAGCTCCTGTGGCCTCCAAAGAGATGTCCTTCACCTGAGAGTTAGAGGAAAATAGGTTGTTAGGTTAGCTATTGTCAGCTCAAAGGTATAGACCCCTTTCTATGTTCGCAAACATTGCTGCACAAGGGCGATACGCACAATTTGGTTTCAGAACATGGGGGAGTTCTCATAGAACGCCAATATTTTGTTTCTTATGAATGCATTGCAAACTACTTTTGGATTATAATTGGATTTTAAGGCTCATATGAATGTCCTGCTTAATATAATGTTTGTGTCATCATCGCAAATCAACTGCATTATACTTAAAAAACACTTCAACTTGGACCAGTAAAATGGCTCTTTGGCTAACTTTGCTACAGCCTATGTCAATGAGCGTTAGCATTCTAGCTAACAACTGCATACTTTCTTTCTGCAGATTTGAGAATATTTGCATGAAAATCTGTCAAAATAATTTTTACACAAAACATCCTTTCTGAATTTCAAAGTAATCCTAGAAGTAATCATCTAGTTTTTCAAAAGGAATCTGTAATCTGATTACAATATTTTAGCTGGTAATGTAATGGGTTAGGCGACAATTAGTATTTTTGTAATCCACTACTCTCCAATCTAGAATAGTATATTGTCTTTGTGCAAGATACACAACATGACCAAAAGTATGTGGACACCTGCTCATCAAAAATCTCATTCCAATATCATGGGCATACTATATATACAAAAGTATGTGGACACCCCCTCGAATTAGTGGACACGTCTATTTCAGCCACACCCATTGCTGACAGGTGTATAAAATCGAGCACACAGCCATGCAATCTCCATAGACAAACATTGGCAGTAGAATGGCCTTACTGAAGAGCTCAATGACTTTCAAAGTGGCACCGTCATAGGATGCCACCTTTCCAACAAGTCAGTTCGTCAAATTTCTGCTCTGTTAAAGCTGCCCCGGTCAACTGTAAGTGCTGTTATTGTGAACTGGAAACGTCTAGGAGCAACAACGGCTCAGCCGCGAAGTGGAAGGCTATACAAGCTCAAAGAACGGGACCGCTGAAACACGTAGCGAGTAAAAATCGTCTGTCCTTGGTTGCAACACTCACTACCGAGTTCCAAACTGCCTCTGGAAGCAATGTCAGCATAAGAACTGTTTGTCGGGAGCTTCATGAAATGGGTTTCCATGGCAGAGCAGGTGCACACAAGTCTTATTTTTTATATTTTTTGGTATTTTACCCCCTTTTTCTCCCCAATTTCGTGGTATCCAATTGGTAGTTACAGTCTTCTCCCACCGCTGCAACTCCCGTACGGACACGGGAGAGGCGAAGGTCGAGAGTCGTGCGTCCTCCGAAACACAACCCAACCGAGCCGCACTGCTTCTTGACACAGTGCCCGCTTAACCCAGAAGCCAGCCGCACCAATGTGTCGGAGGAAACACCATACACCTGGCGACCGAGTCAGCGTGCACTGCGCCCGGCCCGCCACAGGAGTCGCTAGTGCGCGATGGGACAAGAACATCCCTGCCGGCCAAACCCTACCCTGAACGACGATGGGCCAATTGTGCGCCGCCCCATGGGTCTCCCGGTCGCGGCCGGCTGCGACAGAGCCTGGACTCGAACCAGGATCTCCAGTAGCACAGCTACCACTGCGATGCAGTGCCTTAGACCACTGCGCCACTCGGGAGGCCCCAGCTGCACACAACTCTAAGATCATCCTGCACAATGCCAAGTGTCTGCTGGAGTGTTGTAAAGCTCGCAGCCATTGGACTCTGGAGCAGTGGAAACGCGTTCTCTGGAGTGATGAATCACGCTTCACCATCTGGCAGTCCGACGGACGAATCTGTGTTTGTCGGATGCCAGGAAAATGCTACCTGCCCAAATGCATAGTGCCAACTGTCAAGTTTGGTGGAGGAGGAATAATGGTCTGGGGCTGTTTTTCATGGTTCGGGCTAGGCCCCTTAGTCCCAGTGAAGGGAAATCTTAACGCTACAACATACAATTACATTCTACACGATTCTGTGCGTCCAACTTTGGCAACAGTTTGGGGAAGGCCCTTTCCTGTGCATGACAACGCCCCTGTGCACAAAGCGAGGTCCATACTGAAATGGTTTGTCGAGATCGGTGTGGTAGAACATGACTGAGCCCTGACCTCAACCCCATCAAACATCTTTGGGATGAATTGGAACGCCGACTGCAAGCCAGGCCTACTCGCCCAACATCCATACCCGACCTCACTAATGCTCTCGTGGCTGAATGGAAGCAAGCGGAAATCCTTCACAGAAGAGTGGAGGCTGTTATAATAGCAAAGGGCGGACCAACTCCATATTAATGCCCATGATTTTGGAATGAGATGTTCGACGAGCAGGTGTCCACATACTTTTGGTCATGTAGTGTAGTATCTGGGAATTAATCAATGACGAATCTAATTGAGTAATTCACAATCTGAACAGGGGCGTGGTTGGGTTGCTTTGGGATATTATGGGGACGATCTGGGCGGATGTGTCATTGAGATGAACGGAAAGGAAGGGATATTTTTTACTAATCAATTATATCACAGGCAACAGTAGTTATCAGTGTTCTAATCTAGACGTCTGATCTGCCACTAAATGTCCAATCAGGCTAAAGTCGTGCTTCAAATGGCCCTGCCCCTTTTGGGGCGATTTCAGTCAGGTTGAAAATCGCCCAGGAGTCTCTCATAGACTCTCATGTAAAATCTTTTTTTTTTTCAAATATCAGAGCTTTCAATACAATCTCTATGGGTTCCGGGAGGGCTTGCACTTACGCGCTTTCGTCATACGTAACATAAGTAACCATGAACATAACTAAGAAAAGAGCGGGTAGCAGCGTCAATCAATTCACGTACTACTGTCAAGATGGCTAGCTTTGCGAGGCAAAGATGAAACTGAGGGCTCCACCAACCCTGCTATTTTTCTTGGACTTGTCAACTTTGTGGCACAATTAGATTAGGTGTTTGATGACCATCTTAAAAATGCTAAAGTTTTCAAGGGCACATCAAAGACCATTCAAAACGAGCTACTGGAGTGTATGCTAGCGGTCATGAGGGAACATATTGTGGAGGTGGTGAAGTCGGCGAGCTTCGTAGCTATCCAAGCTGACGAGACCACGGACGTTTCTACACAGACACAGCTGGTGCTTGTGCTGAGGTACATAGATAGCAACCACAAAGTGCAGGAGCGCTTTTTTGAGTTCCTTCCCATCTCGGAATCAACCTCAGTCTCAATCGCCAGTGTGCTTTTGGAGAGACTGAACGGTCTTTTTGCCGACGACGAGAAAGTCAAACTTATTGATCAAGCTTACGATGGAGCCAGTGTGATGAGGGGAGAGAAGGCTGGTGTGCAGCAAAAGGTGCATGAGCATTTCAAGAATGCCCATTACGTGCATTGCTATGCGCATCAGCTGAATTTGATCATGCAGCAAGCTAGAACAGTTTCAGTACAAGTAATGTAGCCTCTCTCTCTCTTTGTCCCTCCCTGTCTGTCTCTTTAACACACACACGCCCAAATCAGTTCACAGTTGATGTTGTTTAAAATAGTTATTTTTCATTAAAAAAAAAAAAAAAAATCTGTTCATGTTCATTTTTACAAATCTATACAATTGGCCAGAATATGGTTGTTCATATTTACAAATCTATACAATTGGCCAGAATATGGTTGTTCATTTTTACAAAGCCATACAGATGGGTGGTATGGGTGGTCCTCTGTAGCTCAGCTGGTAGAGCACGGCGCTTGTAACGCCAAGGTAGTGGGTTCGAACCCCGGGACCACCCATACACAAAAAAAATTATGCACGCATGACTGTAAGTCGATTTGGATAAAAGCGTCTGCTAAATGGCATATTATTATTATTATTATTATAGATAGCTGTGTTTACCTTTTCTAGAAATTATTTTCAAATTCTGTTTTCAGGCAAAATGTCTATCACTGTTCATTTTCACAAATCTATACAAGAGGGCAGAATATGGAAGTCTATAAAAATGTCTTATTACCAATAACTTGCATCAATGTTTTCAGTAGCCTCTATCAAAAGCTCCTGCTTGCTTGTTGTGAATTATGCTCAGGTGCACATATTTCCAATTCAACCATGAGGCCTTTTTGAAGCAAGTAATGTGTATATCAGTATTGACTTATATGCTGCCCCTGTCTTCATGTTGTTGCTGGACATATCTTTTTTTTTTTTTTAATGTGTGTAGGTCACCTAAATCATCAGAAAAATTGCCCCCCCTGAGAATTTTTTCAGGAGCCGCTACTGCATCTGAACACATGTGCAGAGGGGAACCGGGCAACAGGCACTGAGCTATATATGGAAGAGGGGAACGGGGCGATAGCCCACGCTGCCTCGGCCTTCTGCAAAATGTACCTCTTGCCATTCCTCTGTATCGGTCGAGGATCTTGACACTACTGGTACGACTTCGCATTGTCCTCTCTGCGCGCTCCCGTGCCACCTTCAGGTCCAGTAGCTGTAGTTTCCTCCGCAATGTCCTGTTTTCTTTCTGGCGTTGAGAAATTTCCAAACCAAACACTGCATAGTCGTTGTCTACGAGTTTACAGATCTCTGCAACGGCTGCATTCGCTAGCACCTCCATAATGGAGGCTATTTGAGTGTGAAAGCCCATTCCGTTAAAGTTAGCCATTGGCATTGTTAGCAGCTAACGTTAGCTAGCGTTACTTAGATAACATCTATCAAGCAAGTCCTGTCTCCAACGCGAAATAAACTGCTTGGGGTAAGTATGTAGTGCTATGCAGTTAAGATATTCATATTTTTTGTTACAGGATGTTAATAAACCTCTAAAAAATAAAACACTAATGTTGGTCAAAGTTCACTTCCGTTTACACTTGAAGAGAAAGGATCTTATTGGTTGGCGTCATAGCTCAAAGGGCGTGGTGAAATGAAAAAGATATGCGCGCTCTTTGAAATCCTCTTCTTCGATGAGGTTTAACGGCAGTTGGCATCCAATAAATGTTGCATTACCGCCACCTACTAGACTGGAGTACAACTCCCTTATACTTTGCTTGAAAAAATAAACAAATACCCTACCATCTAACACTACACTCACAAAAAATATAAAATAATAATAACATAACACCACCCTACTCCACTATTTAAATATTTTTAGTCCTACCTGAAAGGATGGGACACCACCACTTAACACACCTTGTAACTCTTCTGATGTCAAGTCTCGCACACCCAAATAGCTCTCTGCAGCTGCCACCACAACCTCCATTTTCTGCGACTTACATTCTATCCCTGCAGTACAGTTGATAACCATTGCTATAAATGCAAAAAATCCAATCTTACTGAAACATATACCACTTGTTGGCCTATCCCTCTGTACTGGTAAAGATCTACTACTCACACCACTCCTCTCAGGATCCCTCCCCCTTGACCCATCTTCCTCTAATTTCTTCACTGCCTCAGCATATGACAACTTCTGCACTACTCTAACCCTGGAAACCTCCACCTGCCTCTCTCGCACGGGACATTTCTGATCCCCAGCCCCATGGGCACCCATACAATTAACACATACCACTACTTTCCCCAATGCTACACATTCCTTTGTCTCATGCCCTTCTGCACACTTCTCACACCTAGGAACCTCCCTCCTACACACTGCTGCCACCTGTAAAAACGTAATGTATTCGGCTCAAAAGCTCTTACAGGATAACTTACATATCCTAACATAACTTTGTCAGGCAAAGACTCAACATCAAAACTCAAAAGAACAGACAATGACTTCTGTTTCACCACTAACGCCACCCTGTCTGCGTCACACCAAACGACGAGCATCACAAACACCGGGAATCTTCCCCTTCAGTTGGTCAACTTTTACATTTACTGCTACCCCAGTAATCATCCCTTTCAATGGTGCCCTTTTCTTGTGCACAAAACAATTCCCATCTCTTGCCCCCATTTGTTTAATGCAGAGCGCCTGCTCCGTCTGACGAGCAGAAACACAAACAATTATCACAAGACCACTTCTGGTTACCCTCACCGATTCCACAGGGAAAATCTGCAATTACTTCATACATTTTTGGACTTATAAATCAGTCCGTTATAACCTAGTTTGTTAAATAGCTTACAGAAAACAAATAACAAAATCTAGGCCTATCCCATCTTTGCTAAATACGTTGTTTTATTATTTTCTTTACAGACGTTGAACAAGTAATTTGCATGGCTTCAATATGGAAATATATTGTTAAAAATATTAGAAAATAGGGTTAGGTTTTAGAAAAGGAGATTAAGCTGCCTGACTAAACTAACCAGAAAGGAGTGCTAGAAAGCTGGCCTTTTTTAACAGCCGCCCCCAAATGTGTTGTACAGATTTGAAATCAACAACAAAGGGCAGCATGGGTAGACAGTCACTGAGAGGGATGACGTGAAGACTTGTGGTCATCCAGCGAGGCAGAGACGTAGACCAGACGGGCGGCTGGTTCAACAGATGTCCTGTCTCTTGGTGTACCTGGCCGCCCCGTCCCAAAGGTGCCTGAGGTCCCAAGACCAGGGTGTGTGACGTGACAGGGGTCAGTGCAGGCTGTGAGACGGTTCTGGAAGAAAGGAGCCATCAGGATTCGGCGGTAGATCCGGCGGCCACCCCCTCTGCCCAGAAACAGGCAACAGGAGGATCTCGGCAGTGAGGGCTTGTAAGGCCCCCAGGGGAGGAGCAGGAGTCATCTTGACCCCTGGCATGGTGTCAGCTGAGGACACCAGGACTGGAGGCCGCAGCGGCAGAGCTGGACAAGGGTCTTAGGACTGGAGACCGCAGGGCTGCAGCAGCAGAGCTCGACAAGGACTCTGGGGCTGGATACTTAGGTGGCTGGAGCCACGAAGCAGCAACGGGCGGTGGCCGCCGGACCCGGGCAGAGGGACAGGTGAGGGCCTCGGATCAGGAGGCCAGGCCGCAGCATGAGGTCGGGCCGGACTGAAGACTGCGACGACGCCCCATCAGCGACAGGAGAGGCCCCCAGGACAGGGGTAGGCTGGATCTTCACAGCTGGGGTCTGATCCGAGACCCGGGCTGATGGCGACTCTGATGCTGATGGGGAAGGAGTCGTCGACGGCTCATGCTGATGGAGGCGCTAATGAGCAGTTTTAGACTGTTGAGAGTGTAGTGGGGCTGCAGGGCGTAAATCTGCAGCATCCCTTTGATGGTGAGCCACAGAAGCTGGCAGTGAATGAGCTGTACTGCAGCGGAGGACCTCAGACCTCTCCCTGATAGCATGCAACCGATCTTCTGCCTACTGTACCGTTCACAAGTTTGGGGTCACTTAGAAATTGTCCATTAAAAAACATCAAATTGATCAGAAATATAGTGTAGACATTGTTAATGTTGTAAATGGCTATTGTAGCTGGAAACGGCTGATTTTTTTATGGAATATCTACATAGTCCCATTATCAGCAATCATCAGTCCTGTGTTCCAATGGCATGTTGTGTTTGCTAATCCAAGTTTATCATTTTAAAAGGCTAATTGATCATTAGAAAACTTTTGCAATTATGTTAGCACAGCTGAAAACTGTTGTGCTGATTAAAGAAGCAATAAAACTGGCCTTCTTGAGACTAGTTGAGTATCTGGAGCATCAGCAATTGTGGGTTCGATTACAGGCTCAAAATGGCAAGAAACAAATAACTTTCTTCTGAAACTCGTCAGTCTATTCTTGTTCTGAGAAATGAAGGCTATTCCATGCGAGAAATTGCCAAGAAACTGAAGATCTCGTACAACGCTGTGGACTACTCCCTTCACAGAATAACGCAAACTGGCTCTAACCAGAATATAAAGAGGCCCCGGTGCATGACTGAGCAAGAGGACAAATACATTAGAGTGTCTAGTTTGAGAAACAGACGCCTCACAGGTCCTCAACTGGCAGCTTCATTAAATAGTACCTGCAAAACACCAGTCTCATCGTCAACAGTGAAGAGGCGACTCCTGGATGCTGATCTTCTAGGCAGAGTTGCAAAGAAAAAGCCATATCTCAGACTGGCCAATAAAAAGAAAATATTAAGATGGGCAAAAGAACACAGACACTGAACAGAGGAAGATTGGAAAAAAGTGTTATCGACAGACAAATCGAAGTTTGAGGTGTTCAGATCACAAAGAACATTTGTGAGATGCAGACCAAATGAAAAGATGCTGGAGGAGTGCTTGATGCCATTTGTCAAGCATGATGGAGGCAATGTGATGATCTGTGGGTGTTTGGTGGTGGTAAAGTGGGAGATTTGTACAGGGTAAAAGGGATCTTGAAGAAGGAAGGCTATCACTCCATTTTGCAACGCCATGCCATACCCTGTGGACGGCACTTGATTGGAGCCAATTTCCTCCTACAACAGGACAATGACCCAAAGCACAGCTCCAAGCTATGCAATAACTATTTAGGGAAGAAGCAGTCAGCTGGTATTCTGTCTATAATGGAGTGGCCAGCACAGTCACCGGATTTCAATCCTATTGAGCTGTTGTGGGAGCAGCTTGACCGTATGTACGTAAGAAGTGCCCATCAAGCCAATCCAACTTGTGGGAGGTGCTTCAGGAAGCATGGGGTGAAATCTATTCAGATTACCTCAACAAATTGACAACTAGAATGCCAAAGGTCTGCAAGGCTGTAATTGCTGCAAATGGAGGATTCTTTGACGAAAGCAACGTTTGAAGGACACAATTATTATTTCAATTAAAAATAATTATTTCTAACCTTGTCAATGACTACATTTCCTATGCATTCTGCTATTTTTCCTATTCAAACTCATTTCATGTATGTTTTCATGGAAAACAAGGACATTTCTAAGTGACCCCAAATTTTTGAACGCTAGTGTATATCATATTTCTAAATAGCTTGGGGTCAGAAGCATGATATAATAAAATCAACAGGATAAAAAACTATAGATTGCTGTTGAACCAGCCTTCGTTATAGCCTATAGGCCTAGGTTAAGGGGTAGCCTACGGAGGGCATGGTTTTAATCATATTAAACGTAAAACAAGCAACTGTTACAGGAAAGTGTCACAAGCGTCATCTCATCTCTCGTTTCACGATGGGCATATGGACACGTAGCCTACATGTAGGGGTTTTTCCGCACATCCAAAACGGGAGCTGGCTAAAATAATGTAGGCCTAAACAATACATAGATAAAAAGGGGATCACGGATAGTCCTGAATGAATCCTGAATAATGATGAGTGAGAAAGTTACAGACGCACAAGTATCATACCCCCAAGACATTCTAACCTCTCACCATTACAAATTACAGGGGAGGTTAGCATATTTCTGTGTCTGTAAATTTCTCATCATTCATTACTCACAATTCATTCAGGACTATCCGTAATCATGGTAGCATACACATTAATGTAGAAGTGTTTAGAAACATTCTTATTTATTCTTATTTACAATAAAAGTGACTCCAAAATGACACAATACATTATTTACCATTAATTTCTATTGGGCCCAAAATAATCTGAAACACAACCAAAACAAACAGCAAATGCATCCAACAAGTTTGTAGAGTAACCAGCTTGATGTAATCATTGCATGTTAGGAATATGGGACCAAATACAAAACTTTTGACTACTTTAGTACACATAAGTGAATTTGTCCCAATACTTTTGTTCCCCTAAAATGGGGGGACTATGTGCAAAAAGTGCTGTAATTTCTAAACGGTTCACTCGATATGGATGAAAATAGCCTCAAATTAAAGCTGACAGTCTGCACTTTAACCTCATAGTCATTGTATAATTTACAATCCCAAAGTGCTGGAGTACAGAGCCAAACGACAACAAAAATGTGTCACTGTCTCAATAATTACGGAGGGCACTGTATTTCGAAGCAGTCTCACGAGCCAAACCCTTTATTGATAGGCTTGGATACTTGGCGAACGCACTTCGCAGGACCAAAAAAAAATTCCTTCATTTAAGGGAAGGGAGGCTATAGGCTTGGTTTTTAATCGAATTAAACCAAATGGAAAAAAAAAAAGTGTTTTAAAAGTTTATTAATACAAGGGTTACCGGCACAAAAAGCACATCTCTTCTCTTGTTCCATGAGCATTAGGGCACTCTGCGTCACGGCTGGATAGGTTGCACTTCCGTTCACAAAATCCATGCCATTACCAAGCGAGTTACAACAAAGACCTGCTTTTCACTGGTCTTAAATGTCTCGATATGCGCTGCATGAAATTGACACGTTTGCGCACGTTTTCAAGGACACCTTTAATATTGCCACCCCCCACCTCAGAGCTAGTGAGCTGATATTAGACAGGTAAATTGCAGAACATGGCGCATGGGGTCGAAAACGCCCGTTTTTACATGCTGAAACTGCAAACTAACGTGTGCTTGCCCTGCCATAACGCCAGCCGAAAATAGAGCCCCAAATCTCCTGTGATCAGTATCAATCAAGCTGAGAGCAGACTTGTTTAGAAATAACAGTGTGTTAGCAAGAATAGAATCCAAACTAATGACTTCATTCCATCTACATCACCTCAGAAATGAAAATATTCAACTGTCCTTGTTCTAGCCTAGGTTTACACTCTCTCTCAAAACAGGTATTTACACAAGCCTGTTTCAAATGACAAATTAACAAAATGAGGGGTACATGGTTAATTGTCCTCTTACCCAGTGGTGAAGTGGTGCATCAAAATATGAAGAAATAATAGATTATCAACATTTTAAGTTAAACATTCTGATCTGTTCCATCAGCCTTACTAATTGATATGGCATATACCTCCACTACACTACTTTGATACGCATCGTGGGGTTTAAGAAGTGAGTATACGCAATGTTCACTGAAAAATAAGTGGGTATATGGCGTATACCCTCCACTACACCACTGCTCTTACTCCAGGACACTTCACAACTACAATGTCAGCTAAAGAATGGTTCCCAGATATCCAGTGTACATCTCAAGCCACACTGCTACGATTTCTCTCCATTGTGGACACTCCTATGTCTGATGAGGCTACTCCGGAAGGAGAAGCTCTTGTAACATAGTTTGCACTTGAAGGGCCTCTCCTTGGTGTGAACGGTCTGGTGCTCCTTCACATAGTTCGCCTCAGCGAAGCGCTTCCCACACGTGGAGCAGGAGTACAACTTGTCGGCGTCCGTCCTAACGCTCGGCCTCCCACATTGTGACCCACTGACACCTGAGGAGGTAGAAGCAGGAGCCACCACCCTCAGGTGGTTAGTGTTTGAGCTCCCTCCTTGACCTCTAGCCATTGTTTGGGTGTTGTTGGGATTGTATGCTGTGTTATAGGCTTGGTACCTCTCATGGTGAACGCCCATCCTGACCCTGTCTGCATTTGTGGGGTTACCATGAGATAGCTGAGGAACGCTAGACCCAGGTACGGGCCCAGGCCTTCTCTGAACCCATTCACCAGGCATTAGACGAGATCCCGAAGGAGAAGACAGACGTCCTGTTAGACTACCACCAGGGGAGTCTCCCACCTCTCTCTGTGAAGGCTGAAGCCCAGGGTGACTTCCTCTGTTCAACATAGATACTGTGGTGTTTGTATCATAGGAACAGGAGGGTCTATCTCTTTCAGCCCCAGGCCCTGCTCCATCCCTGCACTGAGCCTGTGAAGAGAAGGTTCTGGACTTCAGACTGGATCCCTGACTGGAGCCTCTGTCTCGCTGATGACCACCAGGACTGAGGTTGTTCAGTCCACCTGTCCACTGGTTGTGTTCTGTGTGGTGGAGTCTCTGTCCCTCGAGGTTCGGTCCTTCTTCCGACTCTGGAAGGAAGAGCGATGGCTCCTGATCCATGGTTCTGATCCGGGGCCAGGGTTTGTGACCAGCCGCCTCAGAGGTCCAGTATTTCCAGCCAGCTACACCGGATATCAGCAGGTCCTCATGGACTGCAGACTGTAAACACAAATTGTACAGAAGAGCATATAAAGGTTTATATAAGAAACTCTTTGCTGTACACATAGAAACATGACATGATAAGTCAAGCCCATCTCTAACACTGTGATTCAAGTACCTAACAATATGGAGCCATTGGAGGTTATTATAAAAATGTCCATTATGTGTTGATTCAAGAATGAAGTATAATGTTTTGGTTCCACTGAGATAAGGGAAACTCAGTCCCTGCAAGGATACAAAAATAACCAAGTCAGTCAGCACAGAGTCAATTTTGTATTTCATTTCAACAAAATGGTCAAACACTCATATAACGTGAAGTTAAATCTGGTACCTTCACTTTGATAGAATGAATTTTTAAATACTTTAAAGTAAAAATGTAATAAGACACTATCATTATTTCACTACAAACCACAGTATGAAAAAACAGGACAAGGTTCTCACTTTTCATCAGTGAAGCATTTTTACAGACACCATCACACCAACCATCACCATATCATCTACTCTGCCTCATCATACTCATTCTTTCCTCAGTTCATCTCATCCAGTTCCCTACTACATCCAAAACTAACAGAATTAACTATAAACAAACTAACTAGTACTACATTACATTATAAGGGGGCTTTGTGCATTTTCTGCTGGTGTATCCTGAGGTAGCTCCTCTCTAAGAACCTCTTCCCGCAGTGCGCACAGGCGAATGGCGTCTCTCCCTTGTGGACCTACAGATGCATCTTCAGCTGGTCCTGGTGGGAGAACCTCTTCTCACACTTGGGGCAGCTGAAGGGATTCTCCCCTGTGTGGACTCTCTGGTGCCTTTTCAGGTTGGATGTGTCTGAGAAACTGGCCCGGGATAGGTGGCACCCAAATAATTTCTCCCCTGTGTGCATCCTCTGGTGGGGCCTCTGGTGGCCCCCCACCTGTTTGGGGAAACTGAAGGCTTTCCCACAGAACGAACACGGGAAGTGCTTCTTTTTGCCACCGGATCTACTGATAGCGTTACTACTACTGTCATTTGTCAATGGGCTTGTGTAGCCATTTAGTGTTGAGGCATTGGCATTGTCTGATGTCTGGTTTAACCTTAGGAGAGTGTGAGGAGGACGAATGCCAGGGAGAGTCTGTGTTGTCACAGGGTCCATGTTCCAGTTGATAGATCCTATAGAAGGCAGGCTGAAGGCAGCACCTGTTAGGGGGTTAACCTGAGGCGCCATCAGTCTCTCTGAATCACAACTATAGGAGCAGGACGGAGCATCGCTAGCCGAGTCTGTGTCTGTTCTCTCCCGCCGCATACGTACACCTCCCCGTCCCCGCGGACCAAATCTATGCATCGCCCTGGTCTCAGCCAGTCTGTTGTCATGGAGTTCAGTTGTTGTTTTGTGTTCGACTGTCTGTTTCTGGTTGTGGTTAACAGTGTTGTTCCCCAGCCCAGAGTTGAAGACGCTGTCCCATCCACTGACCTCCACTATGTCACCTCTGGTTGTGGCCTGCTCAGTGATGTCGTCCCCTGGGCCCTTGGCTGCACCCGTCTGGTAATCCAAGATGGCCGCCCAGTCTCCTCTGTTAGCCTCCAGCCAACCACCTGCAAGAAGAGGAAACTATACTTTACAAACATGGTAGAGAAAACTCTACATTATAAGGTTTTTTTGGTCAAATACCTGGTCAAGTTCATACATTATAACATTTGTTTTTAGTATGTAAACATAAGTTGTATTGATTTCATGAATGAAGAAGAAAACTGTAGCCAGGCGCATCACTATTCCCATTGAAGATCTATTACTGTATGTAGGCTATATGTATTTCTCCCTTACCTTGCTCCCCCATCTTTAGTCCACTCAGCAGGTCAATGCTCTCTGGTCCATCTTCTATTGTCTCCTCTTTGACCAGTAGCAGATCAGGCTTCCCATCCTCCATGTCTACTGACTGTAAGAGATACAGAGTGAGAGGATGTTGGATCAAGAAATCTGATATGAGCACCCTGCTATGGAGCATCTTCTGATTGGACAATGAGGGATTAATCAAGACCTGGCCCCTATCCGTACCTCAGTAAGACTGTGTGTGGTCCTGTGCTGCTCAGCTGGTTCCTCTGTGGGTTCAGGAGGAGGTGTAGTCTGGTTGTCCTCCATGACCATAGTCCCCTCAGGGTTCTCCAGACCCTCCTCACACCCCTCCTCCTTTACCAGCAGCACCTCTGGATCCTCCTCCTCCTGGAAGAGACAGGTGATACAGATTACACAGACATACACTCCCTCAGGTACGTACACACGCAGAGAGATAATAAACACTATAAACATGGAGTGTTTACCCATCCCCACTACGTTTGAGTCCTATACTGTAGTTACAGAATGTATTCATTGTTGTTAAACCCATCATGGTGGACATAAATATGTTGTTGTGGGTAAATATGAGTCAGCTATGGTAAGTCAAGTCATCATCAGACAAACCTGACAAAACTATTTTGACGTGTACAGTAGGTGTTTGTTAGTGTGTGGTTATGTGTAGGTATATTTACTAAGTGTATATTGATTATAAAGCGCTGTCGTGTTTATGCAGAATAGGGTGAGATCAGATGTGATGTATATTAAAGAGAGTCTCAATGAAAAGTCCCATTTTGTGTTTATTAAACATAAACAAGTTTTAAATACACCATTAAAAAACACATACGTCTCAACTAAAGAGACCTTGATAAACTGCATTCATTTTCTCATTAAAGTAGTATAAAATAGGCATTTGTGAACATCATTATATCCTACACAGTACAAACACAATATGTTACAGACTTTTTAGGCTTATATATGCCTTTTATATCACACAATGTCTGGATGCAATATTCTACCCAGGAATATTCAACACTGAAATCTGTTACTCTCGTTATTCCAAATGCATCTTTGGATGAAAATTAACCTTTGTCTTTAAAGGAAGACTCAGCGTTATGACGTTTCCACAAGCAGCACCGCAGATATTGCGATGAGCGAGATGCAAGTCTTTGCTCTCACCTAGTCACAAAGAGTATTTGCGCATGTGCACAGCTGTGGGACCAAAACCGCAGAGAAGTTTAGCCTCTCGCTTCAATGCTCTAAGTTGTTGTGGAAATTGCCCCACTACTGCCGTTTACTTTGTGCGTCTACTGAGTCTCCCTTTAATGCAGGGTTTGATCTAAACATCAGAAGCTATCGAGTGGAATAGTTACTTTCTATGTTATAGAGTGGAATGGTTTTTCTGCTGGTGTATCCTGAGGTAGCTCCTCTCTGAGAACCTCTTCCCGCAGTGCGTACAGGCGAACGGCCTCTCTCCCGTGTGGACCTTCAGGTGCGTCTTCAGCTGGTGCTGGCGGGAGAACTTCTTCTCACATTGGGGGCAACTGTAGGGTTTCTCCCCTGTGTGGACCTTCTGGTGCCTCTTCAGGCTGCAGGCCTGAGCGAAGCGCATGTGACACTGGGGGCAGCTGAATGGTTTCTCCCCTGTGTGGACCCTCTGGTGGATCTCCACCTTCTGGGGGCAGCTGAAGCCTTTGTTACAGAACATGCAGAGGAACCGTTTCTCTTTACTATTGCCTGATGTGGCTCCTCCTCCCTGAGCCTGGGCTCTAGCCTTGTCGTTTGAGTTCAATACCTGATCGAAAAGGACGCTGCTGTGTGAATCGGAAGGCCCCATCGACGTGGACTCTGGGTCGTGATCCCTGAACGTGTGTAAAAGGGAGTGGGTGGCGACATTTGGATTTGTCTCTAAGCTTTCCCTGTAATCTAAGAAATCTCTGCCCTGTGAGTGTCTGTCTCCTAGGTGACTATCTGCATTCCATGTGGGACAAACATCACCCTCCACTTTCACAGTCACCTCATCTACAATCAGACCCTCCCCTTTCTTATCTAAGCACCCTTCAGAGTATACACTACTACTGTACTGGTTCCAGTCCCCTCTAGACAGATCAGTTTGTGTCTCTAAACCCAAGGATATGTTGCCAGGGTCCATCTCTGTAGCGTAAGAACAAGATGGATCATCACCATCACCATCCTCACAGGAATGAACCGTCCTCTGGTGAAATACTGGTAAATACTTTGAGCTGGGAGCAGGACGACAGCCCAGTCTCCCCAGGCCCAGTCTCTCTGGGTCTGATCTGTGGTCAGATCCTGTGTGTACAGTTAAAGTCTTGGTGTCTGTCTCTGACTTGAGGACGGTGTTCGGCGTTCCACTGACCTCCGTGAAGCTGCATTGGGTCCTGGGCTGCACTGGGGTGGTGGTGGGCTCCTCCGTGGCTACAGGGGGCGCTCCAGTCTGGATGTTTCTGCTGTGCCGTGGGTCCTCCTCTCCTTCAGACCTCTCCTGCTTGACCCCTGGAACTGCAGCCTCTGCATCTGCAGACTGACACAAGGAGAGAGGAGATTATTACCAGTACTTCGTAGGGAAGTCTCACAAGCTCCCCTATGGCAGATACATGAGGATATACTGTACATGTAAGCAAGGGCATAGCTGAGGGGAGCCTTACTGAAATAAAAGGGACACATTTGATTTACAAAGTAACTGTCATTCTTTATGCAACACTAACCTCTATCACAATAACGTGCTGGGTTGAGGTTCCACTCCCCTCATCAACAGTGATTGGCTGGTCATCTCTCCATGCATTGTGTACCGCTGGCTTCACAAAGCTCCTTTGGCCTCCAGTGAGATGTCCTTCACCTGAGATTGGGGGAAAAGTGGTGGTTAGGTTAGATTCTGTAAATGCTCAAGGCTATATTGTAAACTATTGTCACTGTCGACAATTGACAAGGATGTAATGTAACACCTCTCATAACTTCTTGATATACTATTTGTTGATTATGTTCCATGCATCACATTGTTTTAATTTAGTAAATAATAAGAAATGCAGTAAATCAAGAATCTGGTTAGAATATGATTGTGTCTTTGCACATTATAGCTAAATAATTAGGGGAATTATTGCATACTATCCCAAAAAATTCCAAGTCCCAATTCTGTGTGCAGAGGGGAACGGGGCGACAGGCCGCTAAGTGTCCGCCTTCTGCTAAATGTACTGTACCTCTTGCCATTCCTCTGTATCGGACACTACTGGGACGACTGGCGAGGACGCGCTCTCGCGTAGTCCTCTCTGCGCGCTCCCGTGCAACCTTCAGTTCCAGTAGTTTCTTCCGCAATACCCTGTTTTCTTTCTGGCTTTGAGTTATTTCCAAACGAAAAACTGCATAGTCGTCGTCTACGAGTTTACAGATTTCTGCCACGGCTGAATTCGCTAGCACCTCCATGATGGAGGCTATTTGAGTGTGAAAAACCATACAGTTAGCCATTGTTAGCAGCTAGCAAGCGTTACCTAGATAACATCTATCAACCAAGTCCAGTCTCTAACGCGAATTAAACACTACATGGGGTAAGTATGTGACGCTGTGCAGTTAAATTAGTCATATTTTGTAGTTCCAGGGTGTTAATAAAGGTTTCAATAACAACAATAAAAACGCTAACTTGGAAATTATTCGTGGTCACGTCTTTGTGTGATTTTCCGGTAGACTAGACGCTGTGTTGCGTATTGCTGCCTGTCACAGGTCGGAGTGTGAATTGCACATTTTGTCAGAAAAAAATGAGTTAAAAGCACCACCATCTAACCCTACACATATACACCACTATACCCAAAAAAACAACCACCCCTATCCTACTACTTTAGCCCTACCAGATCATACTCCAGGAGAACAGCCTGGGAGGATGGAACCTATTCCCTTTAAACCCCCTGTAGATCTTATGCGCTACAATCTTACACCCAAAATTGTATCTGCTGCTGCCACTACCACATCTATTTTCTGGGATTTATGCTCCATCAGTGTAGTACAATTAACCATAGCAATAAACGCAAGAAATCCTACCTTACTAAAGCTCATCCTCTCTGGATCTCTCTCTTCAGGCCTACTCACTGGGGGGCTCCAGTCGAATCACTCACCTTTGGGCTATGCTCTACTCTCCACTGCCTCAGCATAGGAAACGTTCTGCCCCACTCAAACTCTGGCAATCTCAACCTGTCTCTCTCTCACAGGGCTCTTCGGATCCCCAGCTGCATGTTGCCCCCACAGTTGACACACAGTGCTTTCTCTATCCCAACTTTACACTCTCTCTGACTATGCCCTCCTGCACATTTCTCACATCGTGGAATCTCCCTTCTACACACTGCTGCAACATGTCCGAATCCTTGGCACCTAAAGCTCCGTAGCGGTTTCGGAACATAGGCCCTAACAGAATATCAAATATAACGTAACTTTATGACTATAACTACTGTACCCTGAAGGAGTGAAACGAGGTATAACATACTATGGTAAAATCCAATGATGGCCAAAGATATCCACCCGTCATGGAAGCCCCACCTTCCACAGGTGATAAGCGTGAGGCTTGGATCCATTACTTCAATTTGATACCGCTCTTCACCGAGCCCAGTAACGGGCGGTGCTGGGACAAACGGATGTCATACCTCGGTTCCCTCCTTCAGGGAACAGCAGTTATAGTCATAACATTACGTTTCCTTTCAGTCAGTCAACTTTCAGTCCCCTGTCCCACAGTAAGCAAGCTGTGGGCTGAACTGGGAGCAATGACATCCAAGCCATAAAACCTCACAAAAGTGTGTGGTGATGCCCAACTCGCCACAGCACAAATATCGTCCTACAGTCAAACCTTTAAACAACACCCAAGATGGCGCCAGACTCCTGGTGGAGTTGACGTGTACACCGCTACAGTAGGTAATCCTTGCCCCTTGCTGCTATATGCCAGGGAGACAGCCTCCAAAATCCAGTGGGAGAGACGCTGCTTAGAGAGCTGGTTAGGTACCTCCTGTGGTGAATGCCCATCCTGACCCTGTCTGTATTGGTGTGGTAACCATGAGGTAGCTGAGGAAGGCTAGACCCAGGTCCAGGCCCAAGCTTTCTATGAACCCTTTCACTAGGCATTAAACAAGATCCTGAAGGAGAAGACAGACTTGCTGATAGACTACCACCGGGGGGGTCTCCCACCAATCTCTGTGAAGGCTGAAGCCCAGGGGACCTGCTCTGTTCATCATGGATACTGTGGTGTTTGTATCATAGGAACAGGAGGGTCTATCTCTATCAGCCCCAGGCCCTGCTTCATCCCTGCACTGAGACTGTGAAGAGAAGGGTCTGGGCTGCAGACTGGATCCCTGACTGGAGCCTCTGTCTCTCTGATGACCACCAGGACTGAGGTTGTTCAGTCCCCCTGTCCACTGGTTGTGTTCTGTGTGGTGGGGGAGTCTCTGTCCCTCATTGGTTGGTCCTGGTTCCGACTCTGGAAGGAACAGCGACGGCTCCTGATCCAGGGTTCTGATCTAGGGTCAGGGTTTGTGACCAGCCACTTCA
Source organism: Coregonus lavaretus (assembly GCF_964263955.1). Taxonomy (NCBI): domain Eukaryota; kingdom Metazoa; phylum Chordata; class Actinopteri; order Salmoniformes; family Salmonidae; genus Coregonus; species Coregonus lavaretus. Next base: position 459,059 of record NW_028167177.1, on the reverse strand, counting down.
GAGGTCCAGTCTCTCCAGCAACACCGGACATCAGCAGGACTGCAGACTGTAAACACAAATTGAACAGAAACGCATAACGTTTTATATAAGAAACTCTTTGCAGTACACACATAAACATGACATGATATTATAAAATATTAACCACAGTTAAGTCCCATCTCTAACACTGAACAATATGGAGCCATTGGAGGTTATAAAGACTTTCCATATGTGTTGATTCAAGAATTAAGTATGTTTTGGTTCGACTGAGATAAGGGGAACTCAGTTCCTGCAATGATACAAAAATAACCAAGTCAAACAGCACAGAGTCAATTTTGTATTTAATTTCTACAAATTGGTCATACAGTACTTTTATCACAAAACATGTGACAAGTAGAACTTCTCTCACTATGGTAACACTTTACCTTTTCTGTAAATCTGGTATCCTCACTTTGATAAAATGAATTTTAGAATACTTTGGAAAAAGGTTCAACATTACATTACAAACAGCTTCACTACTTTATGTCAAGAAAACATAAATTAAGGTACTATCATTATATGACTATTAAACACCAGTATCAACCTAAAGGGACAAAGTTTGTCACTCTTCATTAGTGAAGCAGTTTTACAGTGTGTTTGTCTACAAGGCTGAAGAAAAAGGTAACTCCTTATTAAATTCAGTTTTAGTCTTAATTTTCAAGCTGTTGGCTGTAGGCTACGTCCTTTCTCAACACACAATAAATGTAATTCTACATTTCAAAGGAGGAAAAAACATGTGAGATTCGAACTCTTGCCACAATCTGCGACAATTACATGGAGCTAGGCACTCCACATAGAGAGCAATTTGACCAGTCCGTTAAATACACTTGTAGTTGTTTTGATTATCAGTATGTGCTGTTGTACTTCTCTTAAGGACGCTTCCGTGAACAAGTTTTGGAACACGTCCATCTACGTCGATGATTTTAATTGGCTGATAGGGAATTTGTTACAGGAAATAATCACGACCACCTGGTGAGGTTGTCATAGGGCTAAATGTGCAAGGTTATGCAATGGGAACAGCTAGCATGTAGCTTTTGATCACGTGCCACTACATTAACGATTTGAATGGGCTGATGCTTAAACTTAACCTTGAACTTAAACTTTTTCTAATGTTCGCAAGTATGGTCCCGGAGTGTTTACCCATTCCCACTACGTTTGCGTCCTATACTGTCGTTACATAATTGTTGTTAAACCCATCATGGTGGACATAAATATGATGTTGTGGGTAAATGAGTAATCTATAATAAGTCCAAAATCCTCAGACAAACCTGACTAAAATATTTTGACGTGTACAGTAGGTGTTTGTTAGTGTGTTACATCGGTAGGTATATTAAGGCTTAGATTCAATACGATCCATCGTTAACCGGCTATAGCCGACACCTGCATAGCTGTTTTGGCGGTGGAATTGCGTTGGTGCTGTCAAATCGGTGACCAGCTGCTCTTGTGATCATTGTCACGAAGCCACACCCGTCCCACTCGCGTTAGAAGTTCAGAATGATAAAGTGTATAGAAATAGTGAGGCTCAAATTGAAAATCATTAAACAAAATAATGAGTATTTCTATCAGTCTAATCGAGGTGTAGATTACATCTCAAATTCCAGTGTTCGAACTTGTAAAGGAGGCTGCATGGGATTTCTCTTAATGCGACTCCGTGCAGCCAAAGGCAATGTCCGCTTTAGGTATAATGCCTGGAGCAGCTTGAGGATTTGATAGTGCTTCCTCCAGTTCCACCTCCGGCACAGTCAAAACATCAGCTATGCCGATGTTGGCTAAAGTGGATCTCATTGAATCGGGCCCTTAGTAGGTTGTATTGGTTATAAAGCTCTGTCGGTGTATGCAGAATAGGGTGAGATCAGATGTAATGAATACTAAAGAGTCACAATGAAAGTCTTAGAATGAAAAGTCCCATTTTGTGTTTATTAAACATAAACCAGGTTTAAATACACCATCTGAAAACCACACATACACATGTCAACAACAAATCGGCATGAACTTGATAACCTGCATTCATTTTCTCATTAAAAGGTTGTGGGAAAAAAAGAGTTGTTCAGTTGAAGTCATGAAATAGGCATTTGTGATCATCATAATGGCATTTGTGAATATAATATATCCTACACAGTACCAACACAATATGTAACAGACTTTTGGGCTTATATACAGTTGGGAAAAATAGTATTTAGTCAGCCACCAATTGTGCAAGTTCTCCCACTTAAAAAGATGAGAGGCCTGTAATTTTCATCATAGGTACACGTCAACTATGACAGACAAAATGAGAATTTTTTTCTCCAGAAAATCACATTGTAGGATTTTAAATGAATTTATTTGCAAATTATGGTGGAAAATAAGTATTTGGTCAATAACAAAAGTTTCTCAATACTTTGTTAAATACACTTTGTTGGCAATGACACAGGTCAAACGTTTTCTGTAAGTCTTCACAAGGTTTTCACACACTGTTGCTGGTATTTTGGCCCATTCCCCCATGCAGATCTCCTCTAGAGCAGTGATGTTTTGGGGCTGTTGCTGGGCAACACAGACTTTCAACTCCCTCCAAAGATTTTCTATGGGGTTGAGATCTGGAGACTGGCTAGGCCACTCCAGGACCTTGAAATGCTTCTTACGAAGCCACTCCTTCGTTGCCCGGGCGGTGTGTTTGAGATCATTGTCATGCTGAAAGACCCAGCCACGTTTCATCTTCAATGCCCTTGCTGATGGAAGGAGGTTTTCACTCAAAATCTCACGATACATGGCCCCATTCATTCTTTCCTTTACACGGATCAGTCGTCCTGGTCCCTTTGCAGAAAAACAGCCCCAAAGCATGATGTTTCCACCCCCATGCTTCACAGTAGGTATGGTGTTCTTTGGATGCAACTCAGCATTCTTTGTCCTCCAAACACGACGAGTTGAGTTTTTACCAAAAAGTTCTATTTTGGTTTCATCTGACCATATGACATTCTCCCAATCCTCTTCTGGATCATCCAAATGCACTCTAGCAAACTTCAGACGGGCCTGGACATGTACTGGCTTAAGCAGGGGGACACGTCTGGCACTGCAGGATTTGAGTCCCTGGTGGCGTAGTGTGTTACTGATGGTAGGCTTTGTTACTTTGGTCCCAGCTCTCTGCAGGTCATTCACTAGGTCCCCCCGTGTGGTTCTGGGATTTTTGCTCACCGTTCTTGTGATCATTTTGACCCCACGGGGTGAGATCTTGCGTGGAGCCCCAGATCGAGGGAGATTATCAGTGGTCTTGTATGTCTTCCATTTCCTAATAATTGCTCCCACAGTTGATTTCTTCAAACCAAGCTGCTTACCTATTGCAGATTCAGTCTTCCCAGCCTGGTGCAGGTCTACAATTTTGTTTCTGGTGTCCTTTGACAGCTCTTTGGTCTTGGCCATAGTGGAGTTTGGAGTGTGACTGTTTGAGGTTGTTGACAGGTGTCTTTTATACTGATAAAAAGTTCAAACAGGTGCCATTAATACAGGTAACGAGTGGAGGACAGATGAGCCTCTTAAAGAAGAAGTTACAGGTCTGTGAGAGCCAGAAATGTTGCTTGTTTGTAGGTGACCAAATACTTATTTTCCACCATAATTTGCAAATAAATTCATAAAAAATCCTACAATGTGATTTTCTGGATTTTTTTTTCTCAATTTGTCTGTCATAGTTGACGTGTACCTATGATGAAAATTACAGGCCTCTCTCATCTTTTTAAGTGGGAGAACTTGCACAATTGGTGGCTGACTAAATACTTTTTCCCCCCACTGTACACCTTATATATCACACGATGTCTGGATGCAATATTCGACCCAGGAATATTCAACACTGAAATCTGTTAACCTTGTTATTCCAAATGCAACTGTGGATCTTTTCTGCTGACAACAATGAAATGTAATCTTTGTCTTAAATGCAGTGTTTGATCTAAACGTAAAAAGCTATAAAGTGGATTGTTGCTATTTTATAGAGTGGAATGTTTTTTCTGCTGGTGTATCCTGAGGTAGCTCCTCTCTGAGAACCTCTTCCTGCAGTGCGTACAGGCGAACAGCCTTTCTCCCGTGTGGACCTTCAGGTGCCTCTTCAGGCTGCCAGCTTGGGTGAAGCGAATGTGACACTGGGGGCAGCTGTAGGGTTTCTCCCCTGTGTGGACCCTCTGGTGCCTCTTCAGGTTGGACAACTGGGAAAAACTCAACCGGCAAAGATGGCAGCCTGAATGGTTTCTCCCCTGTGTGCATCCTCTGGTGGATCTCCAACTGTTTGGGGAAACTGAAGACTTTCCCACAAAACGAACATGGGAAGTACTTCTCTTTGCCACCGGACCTGCTGATAGGGTTACTACTACTGTCATTTGTCAATGGGCTTGTGTAACCATTTAGTGTTAGGGCACTGGCATTGTCTGAGGTCTGGTTTAACATTAGGATATTGTGAGGAGGATGAAGGCCAGGGAGTGTCTGTGTTGTCGCAGGGTCCATGTTCCAGTTGATAGATCCTATAGAAGGCAGGCTGAAGGCAGCACCTGTTAGGGGGTTAACCGGAGGTGCCATCAGTCTCTCTGAATCACAACTATAGGAGCAGGACGGAGCATCACTAGCTGAGTCTGTGTCCGTTCTCACCAGCCGCATTGGGACACCTGCAAATCTACGCCTCGCCCTGGTCTCAGCCAGTCTGTTGTCATGGAGACTAAGTTCGGATGTTGTTTTGTGTTCGACTGTCTGTTTCTGGTTGTGGTTAATAGTGTTGTTCCCCAGCCCAGAGTTGAGGGCGCTGTCCCATCCACGGACCTCCACTATGTCGCCTCTGGTCCTGGCCTGATCAGTGATGTTGTCCCCTGGGCCCTTGGCTACACCCGCCTGGGTCTGGGAATCCAAGATGTCCACCCAGTCTCCACTGTTAGCCTCCAGCCAATTACCTGCAGGAAGAGGTTAGAAAATAGACTTTACAAACATGGCAGAAAAAACTCTACATATGGAGGGGTTTTTTCTCAATCATTTTTTTGGGGTCAGGTTTATACATTGTGTTTTTAACATACATTTTATTGATTTCATTTTATGAATGAAGAAAAAACTATAGACAGGCGCATCACTATTCCTATTGAAGATCTATTTCTGTATGTGGGCTATATGTATGTCTCCCTTACCTTGCTCCCCCATCTTTAGTCCACTCAGCAGATCAATGCTCTCTGGTTCGTCCTCTATTGTCTCCTCTTTGACCAGCAGCAGATCAGGCTTCCCATCCTCCATGTCTACTGGCTGTAAGAGATACAGAGTGAGAGGATGTTGAATCAAGAAATTTGATATGAGCACCCTGCTATGGAGCATCTTCTGATTGGGCAATGAGGGATTGCTATGAGTACTATGCAAACATGTTAGTTGATTTGATTACTTTACACTCTTTAATGGCTTGATAATTCAAAGGCATGGTTAAACACTTAAGACAAAATTAATGAAGACCTGGGCCCATATCTACAAAGCGTCTCAGAGTAGGAGTGTTGATCTAGGATCTTTCCATATAATCTTATTCATTATGATCTAAAAGGCTAAACTGATCCTAGATCAGCACTCCTACTCTGAGATGCTTTGTGGATACGGGCCCTGACCTAATACCATACAGACAGTAGTTCACAGTGGGCTCACCTCAGTGAGATTGTGTGTGGTCCTGTGCTGCTCAGCTGGTTCCTCTGTGGGTTCAGGAGGAGGTGTAGTCTGGTTGTCCTCCACGACTATGGTCCCCTTAGGGTTCCCCAGACCCTCCTCACACCCCTCATCCTTCACCAGCAGCACCTCTGGACCCTCCTCCTCCTGGAAGAGACAGGTGATACAGATTACACAGACATACACTCCCTCAGTTATGTACACACACAGATAATAAACACACTTTCAACATGGAGTGTTTACCCATCCCCACTATGTTTGAGTCCTATACTGTAGTTACATATTGACTTCATTGTTAAACCCATCATGGTGGACATAAATATGATGTTGTCGGTAAATATGAGTCAGCTATGATAAGTCAAAAATCATCATCAGACAAACGTGACTAAACTATTTTAAGGTGTACAATAGGTGTTTGTTAGTGTGTGGGTATGTGTAGCTATATTTAGTGTATATTGGTTATAAAGCGCTGTCTGGTGTATGCAGAATGTGATGTATACTAAAGAGAGTCTCAATCATGTCTTAAACACAAAATGGGACATTTCATTCTATTAAACATAAACACGTTTTAAATACGCCATAAAAATCTGCATGAACATGATAAACTGCATTCATTTTCTCATTAAAAGTATCTTGGGAAAAAAATTAAGCAGTTCAATGGAAGTAATGAAACAGGCATTTGTGAACATCATATATCCTACTCAGTACAAACACAATATGTAACAGACTTTTTAGGCTTATACAGTGCCTTCAGAAAGTATTCATACCCCTCGACTTATTTCACATTTTGTTGTGTTACAGCCTGAATTCAAAATGGATTCAATAGATTTTTGTTTCTCATCCATCTAAGCACACTACCCATAATGACAAAGTGAAAACATGTTCTTCGACATTTTTGCAAATTTATTGAAAATGAAATATTCAATTTACATAAGTATTCACACCCCTGAGTCAATACTTTGTAGAAGCACCTTTGGCAGCGATTACAGCTGTGAGTCTTTCTGGGTCAGTCGCTAAGAGCTTTCCACACCTGGACTGTGCAATATTTGCCCAATATTCTTTTCAAAATTCTTCAAGCTCTGTCAAATTGGTTGTTGATCATTGCTAGACAAACATTTTCAGTTCTTGCCATAGATTTTCACTCAGGAACATTCACTGTCTTCTTGGTAAGCAACTCGTGTGTCAAATCAAATCAAATCAAGCTTTATTTATACAGCACATTTCAGACATGCAATACAATGTGCTTCACAGGAAAATACTAATAAAAACAATGAAAATAAAAACGTAAATATTTACTACTCAACAAACATAAGAGGATAAAAAACAAAAGAATAACAATAAAACTGAATGACTAAAAAGCACCCCAAGGAAAAGCAAAGGTGTGTTTTAAGATCTATTTAAAAAAGGTCCCCAGTTTCGGCCCCCCTCAGGTTCTATGGCAGGCGTTTCCAGAGGCTGGGGCCATAGTAACTAAAGGCTGCCTCTCCATGCCACTTGGTCCTAGGCTTTGGGATAGTTAAAAGGCCTGAGGGACCTACTGGGTACATAACTTCAAAGCATGTCTGACATGTATTGGGGTGCACAATCATGGATTGATTTAAAAACCAAGAGAAGAATCTTAAAATTAATTGTAAACCTCACAGGCAGCCAGTGCAGAAACCTTAAAACTGGTGTAATGTGTGCTCTCCATCTGGTCTTGGTCAGTACCCGTGCTGCAGCATTCTGTATGTTTTGCAGTTGACCAATGCCTTTCTTGGGTAGACCAGACAGGAGAGCAATACAGTAGTCAAGCCTGCTTGTAATAAAAGCATGGATGAGTCTCTCTGTATCAGCCTGAGAGAGAAATTACCACAACGTGGCAATGTTCCTCAGGTGGTAAAAAGCTAATGTCTGATTCAAAATTGAGTTCAGAATCTAATATTATGCCTAGGTTTTTTACCTGGTGTTTTATCTTTATTGAGTTAAAATGTGCGGCCAGATTCTCTCTTTGTGCTTTGGCTCCAACAATAAGTACCTCTGTCTTGTCTTGATTTAGCTGGAGGAAGTTGTGAGCCATCCAAGTATTTAAATCACTAATAATACAGTCTAATAATTTATCTGTGGAGCTAAAATCCTCTGGAGAGACAGAAATGTAAAGTTGTGTATCGTCTGCGTAGCAGTGAAAATCAATGCTGTTATCAAATCACACACGGTGTTGTTCTGTCCCTGCAGCTTAACAATGATGAGCTCATTAAGATGTGATGTAATGTCTGCCAAAATTGCAGCTGTTTGCATTTTTTTTCCATATCTTCCATAAATTCTGTAAACTGACTTGCCTTTTCACTCTTTTGCTCTGATCGGAAAGATTTGATCTCCTTCCGAATGACCCAAAAGCGCATCCAAAACCCTGCCTTTGCTGAGCCATCTGACATTGTTGTGCAGTAGTAAGTCATCATAGCTGGCATTAACTTCTGTCAGAAAGCCTCTTAGTAGACGATGCTGTAGGGATGATGATGCTCTCAAAAAGTTGATCAGTTTCATCACTGTTGTCATGACCTCAGCATACACTTCTCCCAGACTGGCACACAGGACAGATTGGTGGATGATGCAGTGGTAAGATGTCAGGTCAGGGTGGTCCTCTTTCAAACGTGCAACCAGTCCCCTCCCTCTTCCTATCATGGCTGGAGCTCCATCTGTGGTGATGGAGACCACCGACTTCAGATCTATCCCCCTTTTTGTCAGCATCCCTTTGATGGCCTCATGAATGTCCTCTCCTCATGTGTGTGCTTCAAGAGTTGTTTAACCCAACAGGTCTTCACAGAATTCATTTTTTGTTTTGTCATAAAATCTCACAAATACCAGAAGCTGGGCATTATCGGTGGCATCTGTTGATTCATCCACAGCTAAAGAAATGCATGGTGCATTCTGAATGGCTTCATCAAGATGTGAAATCACATCTTCAGCTAATATTTCAGTTCTTCTCATTGCTGTGGACTATGACAGTGGGATCTGTTTGATCTTTTCCTTCAGCTCATCTTGTTGTTTACCATCAAGCAAGGTCTCAGAAACTTCACTCATGCATTCTTTAACCATCTCTGCGTCAGTAAATGGCTTTTTGCGTTTTCCCAAAACCCAAGCTATTCTCAGTGAGCACTCCATTGCACGTTCTTGGGCTGTCAAGGGAATGCACAAGAACTTTGGTGGACCTCACATATTGATTTTTCTCGTTCTCACCTCTGTGTTTTGGGGATACGTTTGCTCGAAATGACTGTGTTTTGTGTCATTGTGGCGCTTCACATTGGCACTTTTCACGAGCGCTACAGACTCTGAGCATATCAGACACATTGGTTTTGAACTTAATGTGAGGCGAATGAATGTGTACTTGTCTGTCCACTCGTCTTTGAAAATGCAATTTTTGCTATCAACTTTTTTTTTCTTTGAACAAGCCATCCTCACATTCACAATGTCTATTGATGGACGTATTTCCGTGTGTGTCTGTCTGCTGCTTGCTCCCAGTCCCAACACAGTCTTTCACTGTCGAAGATATTTGCATATATTTATGCGATTGGATGAGACTAATTTGCATAAATGCACGCGATTGGATAGGACACGGCCCCAGGCTGGTGTTTCTTCACCACTGCTAGAGGCAGAGAGGCTGCGCTGGACTTGGGAAACGGCGACCGGTCGATCATGTTTGAAAGCTGTCTGAAATTAATGATTTACTGACTTCGATATCGTTTGGTGCTGTTCGGTCCGTATTGACCCTTTGCTGGGTCCGGATATGGACCGTGATCCACCATTTGAGTATGACTGCTTTAGTGCCTTGTTGCAAACAGGATGCATGTTTTGGAATATTTTTATTCTGTACAGGCTTACTTCTTTTGTCAATTAGGTTAGTATTGTGGATTAACTACAATGTTGTTGATCCATCCTCAGTTTTCTCCCATCACAGCCATTAAACTCTGTAACTGTTTTAAAGTCACCATTGGCCTCATGGTGAAATCCCTGAGCAGTTTCCTTGCTCTCCGGAAACTGAGTTAGGAAGGACGCATGTCTCTTTGTAGTGACTGGGTGTGTTGATACACCATTAAAAGTGTAATTAATAACTTCACAATGCTCAAAGGGATATTCAATGTCCGTTTTTGTTTCATCTACCAATAGGTGCCCTTCTTTACGAGGCATTGGATAACCTCCCTGGTCTTTGAGGTTGAATCTGTGTTTGAAATTCACTGATTGACTGACTGAGGGACCTTACAGATAATTATATGTGCGTGGTACAGAGATGAGGTAGTCATTCAAAAATCATGTTAAACACTATTATTGCACACAGAGTGAGTCCATGCAACTTATTATATGAGTTGTTCAGCACATTTTTACTCATGAACTTATTTACGCTTGCCATAACAAAGGGGTTGAATACTCATTGACTCAAGACATTTCAGCTTTTCATTTTTTATCATTTGTACAAATTTCAAAAAACATAATTCCACTTTGACATTATGTTTTCTGCAATGTGTACAGGCGAACGGCCTCTCTCCCCTGTGGACCTTCAGGTGCATGTTCAGCTGGTGCTGGCGGGCGAATCTCTTCTCACAATGGGTGCAGCTATATGATTTCTTCCCTGTGTGGACCCTCTGGTGGATCTCCACCTTATGGGGGCAGCTGAAGCCTTTGTTACAGAACATGCAGAGGAACCGTTTCGCTTTCCTATTGACTGATGTTGCTGCCCCTCCCTGCGACTTGGCCCGTTGGTCCTTTGAGTTCAATACCTGATCGAAAAGGACGTTTCAATCAGAAGAACCCATCGATGTGGACACTGGGTCGTGATCCCTGAACAAGTGTAAAGGAGAGTGGGTCGCAACATTTGCATTTGTCTCTAAGCTTTCCCTGTAATCTAAGAAATCTCTCCCCTGTGAGTGTCTGTCTCCTAGGTTACTATCTGCATTCCATGTGGGAGGAACGTCGCCCTCCACTTTCACAGTCACTTCATCTACGACCAGACCCTCCCCTTTCTTAGCTAGGCACCCTTCAGAGTATACACTACTACTGTACTGGTTCCAGTCCCCTTTAGACAGATCAGTCTGTGTCTCTAAACCCAAGGGCATGTTGCTAGGGTCCATCTCTGTAGCATAAGAACAAGACGGATCATCACCGCCAGTGTCTAACGCATCACTATCCCCACGGGAATTAACCGTCCTCTGGCGAAATACCGGTAAATATTCGGAGCAGTGTTTCGTTTAGAAATTTCTCAAAGCCAGAAAGAAAACAGGGCATTGCGGAGGAAACTACAGCTACTGGAACTGAAGGTGTCACGGGAGCGCACAGAGAGGACAACGAGAGATCGCGTCCTCGCCAGTCGTCCCAGTAGTGTCAAGATCCTCGACCGATACAGAGGAATGGCAAGAGGTACATTTTGCAGAAGGCCGAGTCTGTGGGTCAGGTCTAGAAGGAATGTCATACCGCTAATAGCAAAGTTGATTGATTTAATTAATTTACTGTTATCATACACAATTAAAAGAATAGGAGGTCAGCCCAGTAGCCCCAGCCTCTCTGGATCTGATCTGTGGTCAGACCCTGTGTGTAAGAGCCTTTGTGTTACAGTTAAAGTCTCGGTGTATGTCTCTGACTTGAGGACGGCGTTCGCCATTCCACTGACCTCCCTGATGCTGCGTCGGGTCCTGGCCTGGAGCATGGTGACGGTGGGGAGGTCCTCCATGGCTACAGGGGGCGCCACTCCAACCACTGCTCCAGTCTGGATGTCTCTGTTGTGTCTTGGGTCCTCTCCTTCAGTCCTCTCCTGCTTGACCCCAGGATCTGCAGCCTCTGCATCTGCAGACTGACACAAGAAGAGAGGAGGTTATTATTGGTACATGATTTGAATTGGATAACAATGTCGTAGGGAAGTCTCACAAGCTCCCCTATGGCAGATAAATAAGGATGTACATGTATGCAAATTAATAGCTGAGGGGAGCCTTTCTAAAAAATTAACTGGCAACATTTGATGTACTGTCATTTTTTATGTTACACTATGACACTAACCTCTATCACGATAACATGCTGGGTTGATGTTGCACTCCCCTCAACAGCAGCTATGGGTTGGTCATCTCTCCACGTGCTGTGTCCCGCTGGGTTCAAAAAGCTCCTGTGGCCTCCAGTGAGATGTCCTTCACCTAATAGAGTGATTGAGGGAAAAGGAGTGGTTAAGTAAGTACTGTCAATGATCAACGCTACATTGTACACTTTTGACACTGACTACAATTGGCAAGGATGTAATTTATTGATTGATTATGTTCCATGCATCATTCTTTTAATTGAGTATGATAACAGTAAATTAATTAAATCAATCAACTGTGCTATTAGCGGCATGACATCCCTTCTAGACCTGACCCACAGCCTCGGCCTTCTGCAAGATGTACCTCTTGCCATTCCTCTGTATCGGTCGAGGATCTTGACACTACTGGGACGACTGGCGAGGACGCGATCTCTCGTTGTCCTCTCTGCGCGCTCCCGTGACACCTTCAGTTCCAGTAGCTGTAGTTTCCTCCGCAATGCCCTGTTTTCTTTCTGGCTTTGAGAAATTTCTAAACGAAACACTGCATAGTCGTCGTCTACGAGTTTACAGATTTCTGCCACGGCTGAATTCGCTAGCACCTCCATGATGGAGGCTATTTGAGTGTGAAAAACCATATAGTTAGCCATTGTTAGGTAACATTAGCAGCTAGTTAGCGTTACCTAGATAACATCTATCAACCAAGTCCTGTCTCCAACGCGATTTAAAGACTGCATGGGATATGTATGCGATGTCGTGCAGTTTTGAGTTCGAGTGTTAATAAACGTCTAAATAACAACAAAAATACTAACGTGGAATTTGTTCTTGGACATTGTTTACTTACGTTTACAGAGAATGGATGTTATTGGTTGGCTCAAAGTGTGCGGCTAAATAAAAAGCTTATGCGCGCAGTACTTTGAAATACGGTATTACTTAATATGTTACACATCAAACCTATTCATGCACCTTTCCTTATTTGGATAAAGTCTGTCCTCCGTGAACCGGAAACCGATAAGTGGTTGAGGAGAAGTAAATTCGTTAGTGGACAAACGGAAGTGTCCTCCCCTCATTGATAGTCATCTGCTTTTGTTTTGTTGGTGGGGAAAAGCAATTTAAAAACAATATGCTACTTATGTTTATCTATAAAATGTCTTGCACTACTAACTTAATTATCACTTTACACATGTATTCTGTGATCCACCCGTAAACATTATTTGCCTCATGACCCGCGAATATGGAGAAGTAGTCTCATTTCATACAAGAGCATTTTCGTCCACATTGCCTCTCCTTGATTACCTTTGACCTTTTTCAAAAGGAGGCGAGAGAGGACGCAAAAGTTGCTCAAAACCAATTGAGAAAAGGCCATGATCAGTATATTTCAAGCTCAGAGCAGGCTTGTTTAGAAAATGTACCGTAAATGACCTAAAAAGAATGGTTGGCTAGATCAGTAAGGACAGAAACCTATAGGTTCGAAGGAAGCCAAGAAAACTGAGGCCAATTTTTATTCTAAATGATAAACAAGCAAATACAAAATCAACATATCAAAAGGACAACATGATTTCTCATTTATTAACAGATTGTATCACCCAATTTTTTTGTAGAAAACTAACTACTGTTCAGTCCTGGAGGGCCGAAACACTTCTGGTATTTGTTTCTACCTGTTAGTTAATTGCGCTCACCTGGTGTCCCAGGTCTGAATTAGTCCCTTATTAGAAGGAGAGGATGAAATCCAGAAGTGTTTTGGCCCTCCAGGACCGACATTGAACAGCACTGAGGGACTTAGTAATCCCAAAACACTTCACATGATAACTATAATATATCAGTTAAAGAATGGTTCCCAGATATCCCCTGTGTACATCTCAAGCCACACTGCTATGATTTCTCCCCATTGTGGACACTCCTATGTTTAATAAGGTTACTCTGGAAGGAGAAGCTCTTGTAACACAGAGTGCACATGAATGGCCTCTCCTTGGTGTGAACGGTCTGGTGCTGCTTCACATAGTTTGCATGAGCAAAGCGCTTCCCACAAGTGGGGCAGGCGTACGGCTTGTCGGCGTCCGTCTTAATGCTCGGCCTTCCACGTTGTGACCCAATGACACCAGAGGAGGTAGAAGCAGGAACCACCGCCCTCAGGTTGTTAGTCTTTGAGCTCCCTCCTTGACCTCTAGTCATTGTTTGGGTGTTGTTGGGATTGTGTGCTGTGTTATAGGCTAGGTACCTCTCATGGTGAACGCTCATCCTGACCCTGTCTGCATTTGTGGGGTTACCATGAGGAAGCTGAGGAACACTAGGTCCAGGCCCAGGCCTTCTATGAACCCAGTCACCAGGCATTAGACTAGACCCTGAAGGAGAAGACCGACTTCCTGAAAGACTACCGCCAGGGGGGTCTCCCACCTCTCTCTGTGAAGGCTGAAACCCAGGGTGACCTGCTCTGTTCATCATGGATACTGTGGTGTTTGAATCATAGGAAAAGGAGGGTCTATCTCTATCAGCCCCAGGCCCTGCTTCATCCCTGCACTGAGACTGTGAAGAGAAGGGTCTGGGCTGCAGACTGGATCCCTGACTGGAGCCTCTATCTCTCTGATGACCACCAGGACTGAGGTTGTTCAGTCCACCTGTCCACTGGTTGTGTTCTGTGTGGTGGTGGAGTCTCTCAACCTCGCGTTTGGGTCCTGGTTCCGACTCGGAAAGGAAGAGCGAAGACTCCTGATCCAGGATCCTGATCCGGGGCCAGGGTTTGTGACCAGCCATCTCAGAGGTCCACTCTCTCCCACCAGTAACACTGGATATCAGCAGGTCTTCTTCGACTGCAGACTGCAAAAAAATATTGTAGAGAAAAGTGTCAAAGTTCATATAAGAAACTCTTTGCTGTACACACAGAAACATGACATGATATTATAAACTGTTAACCACAGTCAAGACCATCTCTAATACTGTGATAAAATTACCTAACAATATGGAGCCATTGGAGTCTATTATTAAAACAATTCCATATGTGTTAATTTAAGAATGAAGTATAATGTTTGGGTTTGACTGAGGTAAGGGAAACTGTCCCTAAAAATACAAATAAAAAATCAAGTCAGCAGAGTCAAGTTTGTATTTCATTTCAACAAAATGGCCATAAGCTCACATAACTTCGAAGTACAGTACTTTTATCGCACAAAACGATACATGTGACAAGTAAAATATAATTTCACACTATGTTAATGTAACCAGGTAGAAGTTTGGTGTCAGACCCCCCCCCCCCCCCCCCTTTACTGAGTAAAAGTAAAGATACCTTAATAGAAAATGACTCAAGTATTAGTGAGTCACCCAGTAAAATCCTACTTGAGAAAAAGTCTAAAAGTATTTGGTTTTAAATATACTTAAGTATCAAAAGTAAATGTAATTGCTCAAATATACTTTATCAAAAGTAAATCATTTCAATTTCCTTATATTAAGCAAAACAAACGGCACCATCTTCTTGGTTTTTTTTTAAAATGTAAGGATAGCCAGGGGCACGCTCCAACACTCAGACATAATTTACAAACTAAGCATGTGTTTAGTGAGTCCGGCAGATCAGAGGCAGTAGGGATGACCAGGGATGTTCTCTTGATAAGTGTGTGAATTAGAATATTTTCCTGTCCTGCTAAGCATTCAAAATGTAACGAGTACTTTTGGGTGTCAGGGGAAATGTATGCAGTAAAAATTACATCATTTTCTTTAAGAATGTAGTGAAGTAAAAGTTGTAAAAAATATAAATAGTAAAGTACAGATACCCCAAAAAAACTACTTAAGTAGTACTTTCAAGTATTTTTACTTAAGTACTTTACAACACTGGTTACAGATAAGATACGCTATGTTACTTTTGCTGATTCTATTGTTGTATTGATGAATGAACTGTATTGCTTTTTGTAAAAGCTCAGACACACTGGTAGGATTGTCAAACGTTTGCCTGCCGACAGTACTTAGCACCTCTGAACAGTGTCGACAGTCAATCTCTTTTGAGTTCACACAGCAAAGACCTTGAAGTCGTCAGCCACTCAGCCTTGTTAAACTACTCCAAACCAGAAGGTGGCAGTAGCATTGCTTGGCAATGGATGTCCGTGTGTTACTTACTTATGGTCTAGATTCCAATGTTAGCCAAATAGCTGTGCTAATGTTGCTATTTTGTAGAAAGCCCTTGTTGATACTAGCCAGACGGCCACAGCTAGATAGCTACCTAGCAAGATAACGAAGAAGATGTAATTCACTCTCCATAATCCCATACTACCAGTACCAGCCCATGGCCAAATGTTTAGCTATCTAGCTAACGTTAGCATATTCGCTAGCTAGCACACCATAGCTAGCTAAGGACACTGCACTAACACAGGCAGCTGTTTCATGGAAACTAATCCATTGTGATTTAATTATGTCAATACTAGCTACAGTGGTTAGGTTGCTGGGAGGAAGTATTTACTGTTGTGTGCATTGCGTCTGTGCACTTCGCTAGCTACATTACATTTTTAGTCATTTAGCAGACGCTCTTATCCAGAGCGACTTACAGTTAGTGAGTGCATACATTTTTCATACTGGCCCCCCGTGGGAATCGAACCCACAACCCTGCCGTTGCAAACGCCATGCTCTACCAACTGAGCTACAGGAGCTACCATCCCATAGCTTCCATTGCATATGAAGTGTCACTGGCTCATGACATTTAACCGCGGATGTACAGAGAAAATGCCCTATTTTTTTCCATTTTGTTGTCACTCCTTTTAGCTGCCCCAGTTCGTGCTCTCGGATTGACTTAAGGTCAAGTTGTTGGCCACTGACGAGCATTACGATTCTACAAGTAGACTCAACAGGTTTGTCGCTTCCGGGTCGGCACGCAGCAGGTACCGCTTTTGTTCTAGCAAGAGAAGGAACGGCCTCCCACTGTGATAAGTACCTATTGGCAGTCTATCTGCAGTGAGATTCTCAGTGCGTTTCATGCTTAACCAATTGCATTTTCATCTTTAAACCATGCATTGTAGCCATGCTGTATTTCTTACATTGTGTTCTGTTTTTGGATTCAGATTTGGCTTTTGTCACCGTTTCTTAGACCCGAATAGCTATATGAGCTTCTGATAGCCTACTAGATCTCTATATGCATTAAGCATTTAACCTAAATAATGTGAACCTGATCTGCTCCTACAAACCCATTGATACAGTATCTTCCACTTTGCTCTTTTGTCCTAATAAACGATTTTTATAAAAAGAAGGGACACTGGTCTGTGCCTCTATAAACGAGGGACAACCTGAGTACATTCTCAATATTACATTAACTTTTCCGTACCTTCGCTTTAATAAAATACCTTTTAGAATACTTTGGAAAAGGTTCAACATTACATTACACACATCTTCACTACTTTATGTCAAGTAAACATGACACTTAATCAGTGAAGCATTTTTACAGACACCATCACACCAACCATCACCATATCATCTACTCTGCCTCATCATACACATTATTTCCTCAGTTCACCTCATCCAGTTCCCTTTTACATCCACAACCAACAGAATTAACTACAAACTAACTAGTACTACATTACATGTCACTATACTCGATACATGGGCCGTGTGCATTTTCTGCTGGTGTATCCTGAGGTAGCTGCTCTCGGAGAACCTCTTCCCGCAGTGCGTACAGTCTCTCTCCCGTGTGGACCTTCGGGTGCTTCTTCAGCTGATGCTGGCAGGAGAACCTCTTCTCACACTGGGGAGCAGCTGTAGGATTTCTCCCCTGCCACATCAGGTTGGACGAGTGTGAAACACTGGCCTGGCACAGGTGTCAGCCGAACGGTTTCACCCCCATGTGCATCCTCTGGTGGATCTCCACCTGTTTGGGGAAACTGAAGGCTTTCCCACAGAACGAACACGGGAAGCGCTTCTCTTTGCCACCGGATCTACTGCTATTGTCATTTGTCAATGGGCTTGTGTTGCCATTTAGTGTTGAGGAACTGGCATTGTCTGAAGTCTGGTTTAACATTAGAAGAGTGTGAGGAGGACGAAGGCCAGGGAGTGTCTGTGTTGTCGCAGGGTCCATGTTCCAGTTGATATATCCTATAGAAGGCAGGCTGAAGGCAACACCTGTTAGGTGGTTAACCTGAGGCGCCATCAGTCTCTCTGAATCACAACTATAGGAGCAGGACGGAGCATCGCTAGCCGAGTCTGTGTCTGTTCTCTCCTGCCGCATATGGACCCCCCCGCAGACCAAATCTATGCCTCCCAGTCCCTGCAGTCTGTTTTGTTTTTCGACTGTCTGTTTCTGGTTGTGGTTAACATGTTGTTCCCCAGCCCAGAGTTGAGGATCATGTCCCATCCACTGACCTCTACTATGTCACCTCTGGTCCTGGCCTGCTCAGTGATGTTGTCCCCTGGGCCCTTGGCTGCACCGGTCTGGGAATCCAAGATGGCCGCCCAGTCTCCTCTGTTAGCCTCCAGCCAACCACCTGCAGGAAGAGGTTACAAACTAGACTTTACAAACATGACAGAGAACACTCACTTCATTTTGGTCAATTAACTGGTCAAGTTCAGACATTATAATGTGTGTTTTTTATGTAAACATATGTTCTATTGATTTCATTTTATGAATGAGGAGAAAATAGCCAGGCGCATCACTATTCCTATTGAAGATCTATTACTGTATGTACTATATGCATTGTCTTACGTCAGATAGTGAGATGATTCCTCCAGCACTGATGAGGGACGAGTGTCGCGTAGTAGGAGTGACGCCACCTGTCGGAAGACAATGGGCTATATGTATTTCTCCCTTACCTTGC
The DNA here is from genome assembly GCF_964263955.1 of Coregonus lavaretus. Lineage (NCBI taxonomy): Eukaryota > Metazoa > Chordata > Actinopteri > Salmoniformes > Salmonidae > Coregonus > Coregonus lavaretus. Next base: position 440,597 of record NW_028167177.1, on the reverse strand, counting down.
TCCCCCATCTTTAGTCCACTCAGCAGGTCAATGCTCTCTGGTCCGTCTTCTATTGTCTCCTCTTTGACCAGCAGCAGATCAGGCTTCCCATCCTCCATGTCTACTGACTGTAAGAGATACAGTGTGAGAGGATGTTGGATCAAGAAATCTGATATGAGCACCCTGCTATGGAGCATCTTCTGATTGGGCAATGAGGGATTGCTATGAGCACTATGCAATATTTAGTTGATTTGATTACTTGACACTGTTTAATGGTTTGATAATTAAAAGGAATGGTCCCACACTTAACACAGAATTCATAAAGACCTGGCCCCGTATCCACAAAGAGTGCTGATCTTTCCATATAATCCTATTCATTATGATTTAAAAGGCTAAACTGATCCTAGATCAGCACTCCTACTCTGTGAGGCTTTGTGGATACGGGCCCTGACCTAATACCATACAGACAGTAGTTCACAGTGGGCTCACCTCAGTGAGACTGTGTGTGGTCCTGTGCTGCTCAGCTGGTTCCTCTGTAGGTTCAGGAGGAGGTGTAGTCTGGTTGTCCTCCATGACCATGGTCCCCTCAGGGTTCCCCAGACCCTCCTCACACCCCTCCTCCTTCACGAGCAGCACCTCTGGACCCTCCTCCTCCTGGAAGAGACAGGTGATACAGATTACACAGACATACACTCCCTCAGGTACGTACACACACACAGAAAATAAACACAGTTTCAACATGGAGTGTTTACCCATCCCCACTACGTTTGAGTCCTATACTGTAGTTAGACTGACTTCATTGTTGTTAAACCCATCATGGTGGACATACATATGATGTTGTGGGTAAATAGGAGTCAGCTAAGGTAAGTCAAAAGTCATCATCAGACAAACCTGACTAAACTATTGTGACATGTACAGTAGGTGTGTGTGTGTGGGTTTGTGTAGGTATATTTAGTAAGTGTATATTGGTTATAAAGCGCTGTCAGGTGTATGCAGAATAGGGTGAGATCAGATGTGATGTATACTGAAGAGAATCTCAATGAAAGTCTTAGAATGAAAAGTCCCATTTTGTGTTTATTAAACATAAACCAGTTTTAAATACACCTTATGAAAACCACATATACACGTCTCAACTAAAAATCTGCATGAACTTGATAAACTGCATTCTTCTCATTAAAAGTGTCTTGGGGAAAGAAGTAGTTGAATGGAAGTAATGAAATAGGCATTTGTGAACATCATATAGCTACACAGTACAAACACAATGTGTAAAATGCTTTTTAGGCTTATACTGTATGTCATTTTACATTTACATGTTTAAGTCATTTGGCAGACACTCTTATCCAGAGCGACTTACAGGAGAAATTAGGGTTAAGTGCCGTGATCAAGGGCACAGACAGATTTTTCACCTAGTCGGCTCAGGGATTCGAACCAGCCACCTTTTGGTTACTAGCCCAAAGCTCTTAACCGCTAGGCTACCTGATGCCCTCTAAATATGCCTTATACAGGTGCAGTTCAATAAATTAGAATATTGTGGAAAAGTTAAGTAATTTCAATAATTCAATTGACAAAGTGAAACTCATATATATCGTGGATTAATTACACAAAAAGTGAAATAGTTCAAGCCTGTATTTGTTTTAATCTTGATGATTACGGCTTACAGCTCATGAAAACCCCAAATTCAGTATCTCAGAAAATTAGAATATGACATAAGACCAGTGAAAAAAGGAAATTTAATACAGACATGTCGGCCTTCTGAAAAGTATGTTCCTGTACATGCAGTCAGTACTTGGTTGGGGCTCTTTTTGCATGAATCACTGCATCTATGCAGCGTGGCATGGAGTCGATCAGCCTGTGGCACTGCTGAGGTGTTATGGAAGCCCAGGTTGCTTTGATAGCGGCCTTCAGCTCGTCTGTATTGTTGGGTCTCGTGTCTCTTATCTTCCTCTTGACAATACCCCATAAATTCTCTATGGGGTTCAGATCAGGCGAGTTTGCTGGCCGATCAAGCACAGTAATTCCATGGTCATTGAACCAGGTATTGGTAACTTTGGCAGTGTGGGCAGGTGCCAAGTCCTGCTGGAAAATGAAATCAGCATCTCCATAAAGCTTGTCAGCAGAAGGAAGCATGAAGTGCTCTAACATTTCCTGGTAGACGGCTGAGTTGACTTTGGACTTGATGAAACACAGTGGACCAACACCAGAAGATGACATGGCTCCCCAAATCATCACTGACTGTGGAAACTTCACACTGGACTTCAAGCAACTTGGATTCTGTGCCTCTCCACTCTTCCTCCAGACTCTGGGACCTTGATTGCCAAATGAAATGCAAAATGTACTTTAATCTGAAAAGAGGACTTTGGACCACTGAGCGACAGACCAGTTATTTTTCTCCTTAGCCCAGGTAAGACGCTTCTGACGTTGCCTCTGGTTCAGGAGTTGCTTGACACGAGGAATGCGAAAGTTGTAGCCCATTTCCTGGATACGTCTGTGCGTGGTGGCTCTTGATGCACTGACTCCTGCCTCAGTCCACTCCTTGTGAAGCTCCCCCACATTTTTGAATGGCCTTTGCTTGACAATCCTCTCAAGGCTCTGGTTATCCCTGTTGCTTGTGCACCTTTTCCTACCATACTTCTTCCTTCCACTCGACCCCATGAATATGCTTGGATACAGCACTCTGTGAACAGCCAGCTTCTTTAGCAATGATCTTTTGAGGCTTTCCCTCCTTGTGGAGGGTGTTGATGACTGTCTTCTGCACAACTGTCAAGTCAGCAGTCTTCCCCATGATTGTGAAGCCTACTGAACTGGACTGAGATACCATTTAAAGCAGGGTTCTTCAATTCCGGTCCTGGAGGGCCGAAACACTTCTGTTTTTTATTTCTACCTGGTAGTTAATTGCACTCACCTGGTGTCCCAGGTCTGAATTAGCCCCTGATTAGAAGGAGAGGATGAAAAACAGAGGTGTTTCGGCCCTCCAGGACCGGAATTGAAGAACCCTGATTTAAAGGCTCAGGAAACCTTTGCAGGTGTTTTGAGTTAGTTAGCTGATTAGAGTGTGACACCTTGAGTCTACAATATTGAACCTTTTCACAATATTCAAATTTTCTGAGATACTGAATTTGGGGTTTTCATGAGCTGTAAGCCGTAATCATCAAGATTAAAACAAATACAGGCTTGAACTATTTCACTTTTTGTGTAATTAATCCACGATATATATGAGTTTCACTTTGTCAATTGAATTATTGAAATCACTTAACTTTCCACAACATTCAAATTTATTGAGCTGGACCTGTATATCCCACAATGTCTGGGCCTTGCATTTCAACGCACTTAGTTGTTGTGGAAATTGACCCACTACTGCGGTTTACTTTGTGCATCTACATCATCTCGCTGAGTCTACCTTTAATACAGGGATTGATCTAAACGTCAAAAGCTATCGATTGGAATGGTTACTTTCTATGTTATAGAGTGGAATGGTTTTTCTGCAGGTGTATCCTGAGGTAGCTCCTCTCTGAAAACCTCTTCCCGCAGTGTATACAGGCAAACGGCCTCTCTCCCGTGTGTATCTTCAGGTGCATCTTCAGATGGTCCTGGCGGGAGAACCTCTTCACACACTGGGGGCAGCTGTAGGGTTTCTCCCCTGTGTGGACCCTCTGGTGCCTCTTCAGGGTGCCTGCCTCGGTGAAGCGCATGTGACACTGGGTACAGCTGAACCTTTTCTCTTTACTATTGCCTGATGTGGCTCCCCCACCCTGAGCCTGGGCTCTAGCCCTATCATTTGAGTTCAAAACTTGATCGAAAAGCATGTGGCTGTGTGAATCGGAAGGTCCCATCGATGTGGACACTGGGTCGTGATCCCTGAACAAGTGTAAAGGAGAGTGGGTCGCAACATTTGGATTTGTCTCTAAGCTTTCCCTGTAATCTAAGAAATCTCTGCCCTGTGAGTGTCCGTCTCCTAGGTTACTATCTGCATTCCATGTGGGAGGAACGTCACCCTCCACTTTCACAGTCACGTCATCTACGACCAGACCCTCCCCTTTCTTATCTAGGCACCCTTCAGAGTATACACTACTACTGTACTGGTTCCAGTCCCCTCTAGACAGATCAGTCTGTCTCTCTAAACCCAAGGGCATGTTGCCAGGGTCCAGCTCTGTAGAATAAGAACAAGACGGAACATCACCGCCAGTGTCTAACGCATCACCATCTCCACTGGAATGAACCGTCCTCTGGCTCTGGTGAAATACCGGTAAATACTCTGAGCCGGGGGCAGGAGGACAGCCCAGTCTCCCCAGCCCCAGTCTCTCTTGGTCTGATATGTGGTCAGATCCTGTGTGTAAGAGCCTGTGTGTTACAGTTATAGTCTTGGTGTCTGTCGCTGACTTGAGAACGGCGTTCTGCGTTCCACTGACCTCCGTGATGCTGCTTCGGGTCCAGGGCTGCGCTGGGGCGGGGTCCTCCGTGGCTACAGGGGGCGCTCCAGACCCTCCAGTCTGGATGTCTCTGCTGTGCCGTGGGTCCTCCTTTCCTTCAGACCTCTCTTGCTTGACACCAGGAACTGCAGCCTCTGCATCTGCAGACTGACAAGAAAAGAGGAGGTTTTTATCGGTACATGAATATAATTGGATAACAATGTTGTAGGGAAGTCTCACAAGCTCCCCTATGGCAGATACATTAGGATGTACATGTAAGCAAGTGAATAGCTGAGATAAACAGGCCACATTTGATTTACAAAGTAATTTTTTATGCAACACTGCACTACACTAACCTCTATCACGATAACGTGCTGGGTTGAGGTTCCACTCCCCTCATCAACAGTGATTGGTTGGTCATCTCTCCATGTATTGTGTCCCGCTGGCTTCACAAAGCTCCTGTGTCCTCCAGTGAGATGTCCTTCACCTGAGAGAGTGATTGGGGGAAAACAGGTTGTTAGGTTAGCTACTGTGCGGTATAGACCCCTTTCTGTGTTTGCAAACATTGCCGCACGAGGGCGATGCGTACAATTTGGTTGCAGAACTCGGGGGAGTTAGAGGAAAAATCCATACCTTTTAATTTTATATATACAGCTCTGGATTATATTTTTTTCTTAAATCAGCATCTCTACATGTATGACAGCCATTCCATTCCAGTGTATGTTGAATTCCAACACAGGCACACCTCATTCTACTGAATTAGGTACTGATTAGGTGATCACCTGAACCAAATCTTATTTAACGAGAAAAAGTATAAAAACCACTGCTGTGGTCATCGCTATCCTCTTGCAATAGGACCAGCTGGATGGCAAAAACAGTGCTAATAGTACCTCAAAAGTAATATTAATCCAAAAATAACTATTGACCATGCCAAAAGAGTTGAAAAGGAAAGTTTTGAGAGAGGAAAAGAAGGGTTCAATTCTGGCTTTACTGGCAGAGGGACGGCGGTTTATAAGAACAAGGTCAAGCAGCAGACATTGGGGACAACAAAGCTACAGACCGGCAGAGAGCGAAAACGACTCTCTACTGACCGGGATGAGGGCCAACTCATTCGAATGTCACTCAACAACCGTAGGATGACATCAAGTGACCTATAAAAATAATGGCAAGCGGCAGCTGGGGTGAAGTGCACGGCGAGGACGGTTCGAAACAGGCTCCTAGGGGCAGGGCTGAAGTCGTGCAAAGCTAGAAAAAAGTCCTTCATCAATGAGAAGCAAAGAAAAGCCAGGCTGAGGTTTGCAAAAGACCATAAGGATTGGACCGTAGAGGACTGGATTAAGGTCATTTTCTCTGATGAGTCCAATTTTCAGCTTTGCCCAACACCTGGTCGTCTAAATGGTTAGACGGAGACCTGGAGAGGCCTACAAGCCAAGGCAGATTTGTCTTTGTGAAGGACGCATGAATCAAGCCACGTACAAGGTTGTCCTGGAAGAAAACTTCGTTCCTTTTGCTCTGACATTGTTCCCCAACTCTGAGGATTGGTTTTTCCAGCAGGACAACGCGCCATGCCACACAGCCAGGTCAATCAAGGTGTGGATGGAGGACCACCAGATCAAGACCCTGTCATGGCCAGCCCAATCTCCAGACCTGAACCCCATTGAAAACTTCTGGAATGTGATCAAGAGGAAGATGGATGGTCACAAGCCATCAAACAAAGCCGAGCTGCTTGAATTTTTGCGCCAGGAGTGGCATAAAGTCACCCAACATCAATGTGAAAGACTGGTGGAGAGCATGCCAAGACACATGAAAGCTGTGATTGAAAATCAGGGTTATTCCACCAAATATTGATTTCTGAACTCTTCCTAAGTTAAAACATTAGTATTGTGTTGTTTAAAAATTAACATGAACTTATTTTCTTTGCATTAGTCGAGGTCTGACAACACTGCATCTTTTTTGTTATTTTGACCAGTTGTCATTTTCTGCAAATAAATGCTCTAAATGACAATATTTTTATTTGGAATTTGGGAGAAATGTTGTCAGTAGTTTATAGAATAAAACAAAAATGTTAATTTCACCCAAACACATACCTATAAATAGTTAAACCAGAGAAACTGATAATTTTGCAGTGGTCTCTTACTTTTTTCCAGAGCTGTATACAGTGGGGAGAACAAGTATTTGATACACTGCCGATTTTGCAGGTTTTCCTACTTACAAAGCATGTAGAGGTCTGTAATTTTTATCATAGGTACACTTCAACTGTGAGAGACGGAATCTAAAACAAAAATCCAGAAAATCACATTGTATGATTTTTAAGTAATTAATTTGCATTTTATTGCATGACATAAGTATTTGATCACCTACCAACCAGTAAGAATTCCGGCTCTCACAGACCTGTTCGTTTTTCTTTAAGAAGCCCTCCTGTTCTCCACTCATTACCTGCATTAACTGCACCTGTTTGAACTCGTTACCTGTATAAAAGACACCTGTCCACACACTCAATCAAACAGACTCCAACCTCTCCACAATGGCCAAGACCAGAGAGCTGTGTAAGGACATCAGGGATATAATTGTAGACCTGCACAAGGCTGGGATGGGCTACAGGACAATAGGCAAGCAGCTTGGTGAGAAGGCAATAACTGTTGGCACAAAAATTAGAAAATGGAAGAAGTTCAAGATTACGGTCAATCACCCTCGGTGTGGGGCTCCATGCAAGATCTCACCTCGTGGGGCATCAATGATCATGAGGAAGGTGAGGGATCAACCCAGAACTACACGGCAGGACCTGGTCAATGACCTGAAGAGAGCTGGGACCACAGTCTCAAAGAAAACCATTAGTAACACACTACGCCGCCATGGATTAAAATCCTGCAGGGCACGCAAGGTCCCCCTGCTCAAGCCAGCGCATGTCCAGGCCCGTCTGAAGTTTGCCAATGACCATCTGGATGATCCAGAGGAGGAATGGGAGAAGGTCATGTGGTCTGATGAGACAAAAATAGAGCTTTTTGGTCTAAACTCCACTCGCCGTGTTTGGAGGAAGAAGAAGGATGAGTACAACCCCAAGAACACCATCCCAACCGTGAAGCATGGAGGTGGAAACATCATTCTTTGGGGATGCTTTTCTGCAAAGGGGACAGGACGACTGCACTGTATTGAGGGGAGGTTGGATGGGGCCATGTATCGTGAGATCTTGGCCAACAACCTCCTTCCCTCAGTAAGAGCATTGAAGATGGGTCGTGGCTGGGTCTTCCAGCATGACAACGACCCGAAACACACAGCCAGGGCAACTAAGGAATGGCTCTGTAAGAAGCATCTCAAGGTCCTGGAGTGGCCTAGCCAGTCTCCAGACCTGAGTTGTCCTGGAGGGAGCTGAAAGTCCGTATTGCCCAGCGACAGCCCCGAAACCTGAAGGATCTGGAGAAGGTCTGTATGGAGGAGTGGGCCAAAATCCCTGCTGCAGTGAGTGCAAACCTGGTCAAGACCTACAGGAAACGTATGATCTCTGTAATTGCAAACAAAGGTTTCTGTACCAAATATTAAGTTCTGATTTTCTGATGTATCAAATACGTATGTCATGCAATAAAATGCAAATTAATTACTTAAAAATCATACAATGTGATTTTCTGGATTTTTGTTTTAGATTCCGTCTCTCACAGTTGAAGTGTACCTATGATAAAAATTACAGACCTCTACATGCTTTGTAAGTAGGAAAACCTGCAAAATCGGCAGTGTATCAAATACTTGTTCTCCCCACTGTATATATTATCTGATTTCAATCTTCAATAGCTCTTAAACAAAGTGTGCCAAGCCTGCCCCCGCCCCCACCCCCCAAAGTGGATTTTTCTCCATCCTCCCCTGATTCAGAATATATCATTTTCATAGTCATGACACACTTTGTTTAAAAGTTATTGAAGATTAAAATCTGGAAAGAAATAATCAAAATTTCAACCCTCAAAAAGGTGTGGATTTGTCTCCATCCTTCCCTGATTCAGAATATATCATTTTCATAGTCATGGCACGCTTTGTTTAAGAGCTAGTCTGGGTACCAGTCTTCTTAGCTAACATTCCACTCCTGTCATTTTCCAAAGAGACTGGTCTTTCGGTAATCTCAACATTCAATATGCAGCCGGATTTACGGCGCACTTGCTGATTGGTAGTTGGAAACAACAATCTTTTCCATGACAATGTTATGGAACATGGGGTGTGCGCAAATTTGGCGCAATATAGAATTTTAAGAACAATAAACAATAACAAAAAACCTGCCACGCATTGTCTCACGTCAGATGGTGTCACTCCGCCTCGACACTCGTCCCTCAACCGATGTGTAGGCGTAATCCAACGCGCTGACATAAGACAATGCCTGCTGCGGTAATTCCCTTGTGAGAAGGCAGGGTCAATGCAAGATCATGTTGTTCAAAGATGACTCCGTAATGAGAGCGAGAGAAATAATGATAGGGAAAATATTAGCCTACAAGATTCAATCGAGCTGGCCTTACATTTTTACAATGTTATGCTAATTTCAGTTACATTATTTGTCCCTCCTCTCTTATACTTTCTGAATGGACATTTGTTTTTCCAAACTGCCTATAATTCTTTATTTTTTCATTAAAATTGAGTATATGATGGAAGCCTGGTGTTTTTTTGTCTAGGTGTAAAGATATTTCAACATGAAGTCTAGACGATTAAAGGCGACACTGATCACTCGTGCTTGGCTGCCAAATGTATAGGTGTCCCGAAAGGCCTAATATTTAAATTGAGGAAATGCGATCATAATCATTATTTTAGCGATCCAAGTTAGACGTCCCTCGTAATGAAAATGCCCCCATTTTGCTGACTTGCACGTGATATGCGTTTATGGATGAGAAAGTGAACTTGCCATTTCCAAAAATGAGCTCAGTGAGGAATCGGGGATTCCCTGCTTTGCGATCTGTTGCCTACATCAACAGCCAGGGTTTCATTAAATAGGCTAGGCACTATACTTTTTATTAGCACATTTTATTAAATGTTCAATTCATTGGCACAAAACGTGCGTCAGACCAAAATATGCCTAAATTCACTGTAGTAGGCCAAATATATAAAAACTATCATACGAATGGTTGATTAATAGACCATCCTATGAATAAACGTCTAACTAACACATTTCTGTCTTCACTGTTCCATTCTTGCATAATTCATGCATCTCCACTGGCCTCTGACTCTTCCATCCTCTCTCTATTCCTGTTATAGCTCTTGAACTAGTTGCCTAGCCCAATGCGTGTCCCAGAAGTAGCAATATAGTTGTCACTTATTGAGCAATTAAAAAATATATCTATATAAATCTATATCTATATATACAGTGCATTCGGAAAGTATTCAGACCCCTTCACTTTTCCCACAATTTGTTACGTTATAGCCTTATTCTAAAATGTATTAAATTGTTTTTTCCCCTCATCAATCTACACACAATAACCCATAATGACAAAGCAAAAACAGGTTTTAGAAATGTTAGCAAATTAATTTAAAAAAAACACAGAAATATCACATTTACATAAGTATTCAGACCCTTACAAAGTACTTTGTTGAAACACCTTTAGCAGCGATTACAGCCTCGAGTCTTCTTGGGTATGACTACAAGCTTGGCAGACCTGTATTTGGAGAGTTTCTTCCATTCCTCGCTGCAGATTCTCTCAAGGTCTGTCAGGTTGAATGGGGAGCATCTCTGCACAGTTATTTTCAGGTCTCTCCAGAGATGTTCGATCAGGTTCAAGTCCGGGTTCTGGCTGGGCCACTCAAGGACATTCAGAGACATGTCACGAAGCCACTCCTGCGTTGTCTTGGCTGTGTACGTAGGGTCGTTGTACTGTTGGAAGGTGAACCTTCGCCCCAGTCTAAGGTCCTGAGCGCTCTGGAGCAGGTTTTCATCAAGGATCTCTCTGTACTTTGCTCCATTCATCTTTCCCTTGATCCTGACTAGTTTACCAGTCCTTGCCGCTGAAAAACATCCCCACAGCATGATGTTGCCACCAGCATGCTTCACTGTCGGGATGGTGCCAGGTTTCCTCCAGACGTGACGCTTGGCATTCAGGCCAAAGAGTTCAATCTTGGTTCCATCAGACCAGAGAATCCCATTTCTCATGGTCTGAGAGTCCTTTAGGTGCCTTTTGGCAAACTCCAAGCGGGCTGTCGTGTGCTTTTTACTGAGGAGTGGCTTCCGTCTGGCCACTCTACCATAAAGGCCTGATTGGTGGAGTGCTGCAGAGATGGTTGTCCTTCTGGAAGGTTCTCTCATCTCCACAGAGGAACACTGGAGCTCTGTCAGAGTGACCATCGGGTTCTTGGTCACCTCCCTGACCAAGGCCCTTCTCCCCCAATTGCTCAGTTTGGCCGGTCGGCCAGCTCTAGGAAGAATCTTGGTGGTTCCGAACTTCTTCCATTTAAGAATGATGGACGCCACTATGTTCTTGGGGACCTTCAATGCTGCAGACATTTTTTGGTACCCTTTCACAGATCTGTGCCTCGACACAATCCTGTCTCGGAATTCTACGGAAAATTCCTTCAACCTCATGGCTTGGTTTTTGCTCTGACATGCACTGTCAACTGTGGGACCTAATATAGACAGGTGTGTGCCTTTCCAAATCATGTCCAATCAATCACAGGTGGACTCCAATTAAGTTATAGAAACATCTCAAGGATGATCAATGGAAACAGGATGCACCTGAACTAAATTTCGAGTCTCATAGCAAAGTGTCTGAATACTTATGTAAATAAGGTATTTCTGTTCATTATTTTAAATACATTTGCCAAAATCTCTAAAAACCTCGTCACTTTTTCATTAAGGGGTATTGTGTGTAGATTGATGAGGAAAACGTGAATTTAATCAATTTTAGAATAAGGCTGTAACGTAACAAAATGTGGGAAAAAATCAAGGGGTACTTTCCGAATGCACTGTATCTATAGATATATATATCTATCATTATTATTTTAGAGGAAAGAAGCACCTTGCTCTTGCTTGCTGGATAAAAAATAAGCTACAGCGTTCTCAGAGTGAACTGGCGGGGTGGTTTGAATGGTGAGAGCTTCTCTGGTGTGATGTGATCCCATTGGCTGGTGGTAAAAATGCAATAATGGGGAATCCTCTGTTCTCCAGGCACCCAATGTTTACAATAAAATCTATTACGTCAGAATGCCCAATGTTAGAATGTTTTGAATGAAATTTATTGAAATTGAAATACAGAAATATCTCATTTATATTCAGTACCAGTCAAAAGTTTGGACACACCCACTCATTCAAGGGTTTTTCTTTATTTTGACTATTTTCTACATTGGAGAATAATAGTGAAGACATCAAAACTATGAAATAACACATATGGAATCATGTAGTAACCAACAAAGTGTTAAACAAATAAAAATACATTTTAGATTTTAGATTATTTGAAGTAGCCACCCTTTGCCTTGATGACAGCTTTGCACACTCTTGCCATTCTCTCACCCATCTTCATGAGGAATGCTTTTCCAACAGTCTTGAAGGAGTTCCCACATATGCTGAGCACTTGTTGGCCGCTTTTCCTTCACTCTGCCGTTCAACTCATCTCAATTGGGTTGAGGTCGGGTGATTGTGGAGGCCAGGTCATCTGATGCAGCACTCCATCACTCTCCTTGGTTAAATAGCCCTTACACAGCCTGGAGGTGTGTTTTGGGTCATTGTCCTGTTGAAAAACAAATGATAGTCCCACTAAGCGCAAACCGGATGGGATGGCATATCGCTGCAGAATGCTGTGGTAGCCATGCTGGTTAAGTGTGCCTTGAATTCTAAATAAATCACTTGACAGTGTCACCAGCAAAGCACCCCCACACCCTCACACCTCCTCCATGTTTCACGTTGGGAACCAAACAAATCGGAGATCATCTGTTCACCTACTCTGCGTCTCACAAAGAGACGGCGGTTGAAACCAAAAATCTCAGATTTTGACTCATCAGACCAAAGGACAGATTTCCACCGGTCTAATGTCCATTGCTTGTGTTTCTTTGCCCAAGCAAATCTCTTCATCTTATTGGTGTCCTTTAGTAGTGGTTTCTTTGCCTTCGACCATGAAGGCCTGATTCACGCAGTCTCCTCTGAACAGTTGATGTTGAGATGTGTCTGTTACTTGAACTCTGTGAAGCATTTATTTGGGCTGCAATCTGAGGTTGAGTTAACTCTAAGGAACTTATCCTCTGCAGCAGAGGTAACTCTGGGTCTTCTTTTCCTGTGGTGGTCCTCATGAGAGCCAGTTTCATCAAAGCGCTTTATTAGGTTTTTGCAACTGCACTTGAAGAAACTTTCAAAGTTCTTGAAATTTTCCGGATTGACTGACTTTCGTTTCTTAAAGTAATGATGGACTGTCGTTTCTCTTTGCTTATTTGAGGTGTTCTTGGCATAATATGGACTTGGTCTTTTACCAAATAGGGCTATCTTCTGTATACCACCCCTACATTTTTACATTTTTACATTTTAGTCATTTAGCAGACGCGCTTATCCAGAGAATGCATACATTTTTTTCATACTGGCCCCCCGTGGGAAACGAACCCACAACCCTGGCGTTGCAAGCGCCATGCTCTACCAACTGAGCTACAGGGGACTACCTTGTCACAACACAACTGAATGGCTCAAACGCATTAAGAAGGAAATAAATTCCACAAAGAAGGAAAGAAATTCCACAAATCAACTTTTAACAAGGCACACCTGTTAATTGAAATTCATTCCAGGTGACTACCTCATGAAGCTGGTTGAGAGAATGCCAAGAGTGTGCAAAGCTGTCACCAAGGCAAAAGGTGGCTACTTTGAAGAATCTCAGATATAAAATATATTTTTATTTGTTTAACACTTTGTTGGTTACTACATGATTCCATATGTGTTATTTCATAGTTTTGATATCTTCACTATTATTCTACAATGTAGAAAATAGTCAAAATAAAGAAAAACCCTGGAATGAGTAGATGTGTCCAAACTTTTGACTGGTACTGTAAGTATTCACACCCCTGAGTCAATACATATGATCACCTTTGGCAGCGATTACAGCTGTGACTCTTTTTTATTCTTCAAGCTCTGTCAAGGTGCCCTTCTTTGCGAGGCAGTGAAATCCCTGAGCAGTTTCCTTGCTCTCCGGCAACTGAGTTAGGAAGGACGCATGTCTCTTTGTAGTGACTGGGTGTGTTGATACACCATTCAAAGTGTAATTAATAACGTCACAATGCTCAAAGGGGTATTCAATGTCCGTTTTTTTTAGTTTTCCCCCCCATCTACCAATAGGTGCCCTTCTTTGCGAGGCATTGGAAAACCTCCCTGGTCTTTGTGGTTGAATCTGTGTTTGAAATTCACTGCTCAACTGAGGGACCTTACAGATAATTATATGTAGGGTACAGAGATGAGGTAGTCGTTCAAAAATCATGTTAACACTATTATTGCACACAGAGTGAGTCCATGCAACGTATTATGTGACTTGTTAAGCAATTTTTACTCCAAACATATTTAGGCTTGCCATAAAGGGGTTGAATACTTATTGACAAGACATTTCAGCTTACATTTTTTATTAATTTGTAAACATTTCTAAAAACATAATTCCACTTTGACATTACGGGGTATTGTGTGTAGGCCAGTGACACAAAATCTCAATTTAATACATTTTAAATTCAGGCTGTAACAAAAAATAAATAACAAAATTCAAGGGGTGTGAATACTTTCTGAAGGCACTGTACTAGCTGAACGGAGACACCAACTACTAAACAGAGACCGCTATTTAAGACCTATTGAAGATTGAAATCAGAAAATAATAAATAATAATTCAACAACGAAAAAAAGTGTGGATTTTTCTCCATCTTCTGATTCAGAATATAGTATTTTCATAGTCATGGCACGTATTGTTTAATCCCAAATCGTATTATCTCATGCTTGGTAGCTATTGACGAGAGCGTAGCAAATATACACCGAACATCCAATATGAAACTTTTGACCTCGGTCAGTTTTGACACTGTCTATAATTGGCAAGGATGTTAGTTAACACTTCTCAAAACTTCTTGCAAGACAGCCAAGTAATCACATCAGAGGAAATATTGCATACTATCCAAACACATGTGCAGAGGGGAACGGGGCTAAATGTACCTCTTGCCATTCCTCTGTATCGGTCGAGGATCTTGACACTTCTGGGACGACTGCCGAGGATGCGCTCCCGTGACACCTTCAGTTCCAGTAGCTGTAGTTTCCTCCGCAATGCCCTGTTTTCTTTCTGGCTTTGAGTTATTTCCAAACGACACACTGCATAGTCGTCGTCTACAAGTTTACAGATCTCTGCCACGGCTGCATTCGCTAGCACCTCCATGATGGAGGCTATTTGAGTGTGAAAAACCATAACGTTACCATTACAGTTAGCCATTGTTAGTTAACGTTAGCAGCTAGTTAGCTAGCGTTACCTAGATAACACATCTATTAACCAAGTCCTGTCTCCAACGCAAATTAAAGACTGCCGGTGGTAAGTATGTGTTGCTGTGCAGTTAAAATTGTCTTATTTTGAGTTCCAGGGTGTTAATAAATGACTAAATAACAACAATGAAAACGCTAACGTGTTCTTGGTCACTGTTCACGTCCGTTTACTTCTTCCTCTTCGTGTGGTTTTTCGGCAGACTAGTGTTGTTGCGTATTGCTGCCTGTCACAGGTCGGAGAGTGAATTGCACATCTTGTTCACGGAAAAGTGAACAAAATAAGAAATTGTGCCTTCAGAAAGTATTCCCACACCTTGACTTTTTCCACATTTTGTTGTTTTATAGCCTACATTTGAAATGGATGAAATGTCGATTTTTTTTGGGACTGGCCTACACACACAATACCCCATAATGTCAAAGTGGAATTATATTTTTCGAATTTTCTACAAATTAATTAAAACTGAAAAGCTAAAATATCTTCAGTCAATAAGTATTCAACCCCTTTGTTATGGCAATCCTAAATAAGTTCATGAGTTAAAATGTGGACAACAAGTCACATAATGGTTAGTCCCCTGTAGCTCAGTTGGTAGAGCATGGCGCTTGCAATGCCAGGGTTGTGGGTTCGTTTCCCATGGAGGGCCAGTATGAAAATGTATGCACTCACTAACTGTAAGGGATTTCACCATGAGGCCAATGGCGACTTTAAAACAGTTAGAGTTTAATGGCTGTGAAACTGAGGATGGATCAACAACATTGTAGTTACTCCACAATACTAACCTAATTGACAGAGTGAAAAGAAGGAAGCCTGTACAGAATAAAAATATTTCAAAACATGCATCCTGTTTGCATATTTTTTTAAATCAGCTCTATTGTTGTCATTTACAGACATTAATCATAAAATAAGTAAACTGATACATGAATCCTAAATACCGGTACCATTTTCTTTTGTTGATCTCTGCAGGTTTGTCATCTGATTTATTGGATCCTGGTGGAGATAAATTACATGACCAAAAGTATGTGGACACGTGCTCGTTGAACATCTCATTCCAATGAAATGGCCATTAATATGGAGTTGGTCCCCCCTTTGCTGCTATAACAGCCTCCACTCTTCTGGGAAGGCTTACCACTAGATGGTGGAACATTGCTGCGGGGACTTGCTTCCATTCAGCCACGAGCATTAGTGAGGTCGGGCGCTGATGTTGGGCAATTACGCCTGCTTGGCCATGGAAACCCATTTCACGAAGCTCCCGACGAACAGTTCTTGTGCTGACGTTCCTTCCAGAGGCAGTTTGGAACTCAGTAGTGAGTGTTGCAAACGAGGACAGACGATTTTTACACGCTATGCGCTTCAGCACTTGCCGGTCCCATTCTGTGAGCTTGTGTGGCCTACCAATATGCGTCTGAGCCGTTGTTGCTCCTAGACATTTCCACTTCACAAACTTACAGTTGACCAGGGCAGCTCTAGCAGGGCAGAAATTTGACGAACTGACTTGTTGGAAAGGTGGCATCCTATGACGGTGCCATGTTGAAAGTCACTGAGCTCTTCAGTAAGGCCATTCTACTGCCACTGTTTGTCTATGGAGATTGCATGGCTGTGTGCTCGCTTTTATACACCTGTCAGCAACGGTTGTGGCTGAAATAGCCGAATCCACTATTTTGAAGAGGTGTCCACATACTTTTGTACATACAGTGTACTCCAGGAATTTTCATCTTCTCAGCTCCAACTTCCACAGAGACTCCAGAAATCATGCCCTTGATTGGTCCCCTCTTCCAAAAATCGAAGGCAGTCACCTCTTTCTCCTAGATGCTGGTGAGGCGCAACGCGCGCTCATTTTCTTCTGCCGACACACAAAAAAAATCTACAAAATTCCACAGATTATTCCACATCACAGATTATACAGTACCCAACACTTTTTTTCACCATCTTGGCAACATCAAACGGATCTCCCAGGTACATCCTCAAACCGCACTCATACTACAAACTGTGAAGTAGTTGCTCCATGAGCAGTAGGCTTACTAGATGGTGTTTTAACTGTGATTTTAGCTCTCTTTACCCGTCCTTTAGTGACTGTAGTCCATCCAGTATTCTCATCACCTTCACTCTCATCTTTGCCAACTCCATCAGATTCAAGGTCGGTATCCATTTCCGCCGTTCTCTCTTCTTCTTCTATGGTATATTGGCGATTGCACAATTCAATATGTATCCCGCCACCTACTGTGCGGGATGGAAACAGGATTCCCAAAAAACGGAACAAACTACCAAAAAACTACCAAACTACCGAAAAATAAATAAATAAACTAAATCAAACAACTTTTCTGTTAAAAAATAAAACAGATTTGATCCCTACTCAGGCTCAAGGGGAACCTGGAAGCCAGGTACCCCTTGCAAGTCTTCAGATGTAAAGTCCCAAAGACTTTTCTGCCGCAGCCACAATAACGTGCAGTTTCTTAGACTTCTTTGAGACTTATGCCGTACAGTTTATAACTGTGGCAATGAACGCCACAAAATCCACATTTTTAACACACAGGGTATATTTTGACTGGCAGCAAACATTTACTACAGGCAGTGGTACATCCACTACCATATCTTCATTAGCATCACTTGTTTTCTCAATTCTTTTAAAATCGCCTCTGCATAGGAGATTCGATTGACTGCACTAACTTTTGCCACCTCAATCTCCTTCACCCTTACAGGGCACTCCATGAACTCTGAATCATGATCCCCACCACAATTGCAACACCGTCATCCTTCTACACACCGTTCTTCAGTATACTCCATCTGGCTGCACACACTTTAAACATGGCCAAATCCTTTACAATTCTTACATTGCAATGGTTTGGGGACGAAAGCTCTTACAGCGTATCTTACATAACCAAGCTTCACATGATAAGTATTTGCTCTTTATCAAAAAACAACAGGACCGGCAGACTTTATTTTTCTCCATTCACCCAGCGGGTCAGACGCCGGGCACCATGTGCTGCCACGTTATGTTGTCATGTTGTGTTGCTACCATGCTGTGTTGTCATGTTGTGTTGCTACCATGCTGTGTCGTCATGTGTTGCTGCCATGCTGTGTTGCTGTCTTAGGTCTCTCTTTATGTAGTGTTGTGGTGGCTCTCTTGTCATGATTTGTGTTTTGTCCTACGTTTTTATTTTTAATCCCAGCCCCCTTCCCCGCAGGAGGCCTTTTGCCAGGCCGTCATTGTAAATAAGAATTTGTTCTGAACTGACTTGCCTATTTAAATAAAAAATAAATAAAAATGACTACTTTGACGGGTGCTCTACTCCGAAGTTCAAAACTAAAAAAACATGTTGTCCGGATTCTTTTGAGACTCACTGCAATCTTCATAAATAAAATTAATAAAAGTAAGACCACTCCTGGTCACTCTGACAGACTCCACTTCCCCAGCGCATACTTCACAATTTTCGACTCCTCAAACGTGTCTCCCACAAATGCATCCTTACTCAACAAACGCATCCCAACAAGAAGCGATTCATTTTCATTCATACACATATCCTCCACTCCAATTTTAGACAATTTCCTTTTTGTTCCAGTTTTCGATACTACTGTTGTCTATTCAGAACATTCGTCTTCACAAACTTTTGCTCGACGCTCTGCTTGATTCGAACTCAGCATCCACTTCCGTCATCTTTCTTGCACAACAAAAAACATCCCGCCATTCTCTCTTCTTCTTCTTCTGTGGGTTTTATGCCAAAAGTTGTATTGCCGCCACCAACTGGACGGTTTTAAACCAAAAATAAAATAAATAAATCCGTACTTAGTGACACGAACAATCCACCCTAATAAAAATAGTACATTGCCAAAACAAACAAAACTCCCTCTTCTTCCTTCTTTTAGTTATCCATATCTGCCTTCTCAGGCTCTAGGAACTGAGAATTGGAATGGCTTTTGCTAATATTCCATGTAACTCCTTTGCTGTGAAATCTTTCAGCCCCAGGAACCGCTCTGCCGCAATCACAATGATTTCTATCTTCCAATATATTTTCTCCTCCTTGGCAGTGCCATTTATCACCATTGCGATAAAGGCCACGAAGTCCAGCTTTTTAACCTTTAAAATGTCAGGATCCTCTTGGTTTAAGAAAACCCCTGCAGCCTGCAGTGAAGGCCTATCCACTACCATGGACTCTTCTCGTGCAACATTCAAACCCTCAACCCTTTTCACAGCTTCTGCATATTAAATGCTCTGTACAACCCTGACTTTGGCCACCTCGTTCTCTTTGACCCTTGTGGGGCATTCAGAAGACGTGGCTTCATGATTCCCACCGCAATTACAACATGTCACATTTTCTTCACTTTTATAACACTTAATATGATATTTTCCACATCTTGTACATCTCGGCTTCTCCCTTCTGCAAACACTTTCTACAACCAAAAGCTTTACAATGTTCACACTGCATTGGTCTTGGGATAAATGCTCTCTCTGTAGTTAATATACCCTAACCGCACTTCATTAGGGAGAGACTCCATTTCAAAAACAAAAGAACAGATAGACTCTTTACTTTTCCCCCATTCACCACACGATTCATCTGACGTGCTTCAATCACTCCAGGAATATTTTTCATCTCTTCCAAATCAACTTCCCACGAAACGGCAGATATAACCCCCTTGAGGGGTGCCCTGTTCCGAAGAGACACACACAACACTTCAAACTTATCAAATCGATTAAGACAGAACGCACCTTCCTTCTGAGCCGCAGATTCACAAAAAATCTAAACAAGCCCGCCTCTCGTGATCCTCACATCCTTCACTTTACCCAGCACTCTCTCCACCAGTTTGGATAACTCAAAAGGTTTCTTCCAGATTGGTACTCTGCTCGGCTGCTCCTTATTAACAAACCGTACTCCTACTAGATACGAAGGATCATTCTCATCACTGTACCCTACTTTGCTCAGTTTTCCATTCTTTTGAACAATACTCCAATTCTCCTTGATTCTACCGCCATTGTATTCAGTATCCACTTCATCATACGCTTCTGTCATCTTCCTTCCTCAGCTTCCAGTTCCACCTCCTTCAGTTCGTCCTGAGTCAGACACAAATTCTAGACTGACTTGTTTTCTGACCCGCCATTCTCTCCCACTGTTTACTTCCGTTTACACTGAAGAGAAGGATGTTATTGGTTGGCATCATAGCTCAAAGGGTGTGGTTAAATGAAAAATGTACGTGTGCTGTTCTTTGAAACACGGTACTGCTTACTACATTACACATCAAATTTAAGATGATCACTATCTTTCTAGCTGAGAGCAGACTTGTTTAGAAAGAACAGTGTGTTAGCAAGAATAGAGTAGAAAAGAATATAATTACTTTATTCCATCTACATCACCTCAGTAAGGTAAATATTCAACTGTCCTTGTTCTAGCCTAGGTTGACTGTCTCTCTAAAAACAGGTATTTACACAAGCATGTTTCAAATCACAAGTTAACAAAGGGTAATGAGGGGTATGTGGTTAATTACCCTCTTACCCCAAGACACTTCACATGATAACTCTAATATGTCAGATAAAGAATGGTTCCCAGATATCCCCTGCATACATCTCAAGCCACACTGCTACCATTTCTCCCCGTTGTGGACACTCCTATGTCAGGTAAGGTTACTCTGAAAGGAGAAACTCTTGTAACATAGTTTGCACTTGAAGTGCCTCTCCTTGGTGTGAATGGTCGGGTGCTCCTTCAAATAGTTTTCCAGAGCAAAGCACTTCCTAGACGTGGGGCAGGCGTACGGCTTATCGGCGTCCGTCCTAACGCTCAGCCTCCCACGTTGATAAACTGCATTCATTTTCGCATTAAAAGTGTCTTGGGGAAAAAAGGCAGTATTTGATTGGAAGTAATGAAACAGGCATTTGTAAACATCATATAGCCTACACAGTACAAACACAATGTATACTTTTTAGGCTTATACAGTGCCTTCAGAAAGTATTCACACCCCTTGAATTTTTTCACATTTTGTTGTGTTACAGCCTGAATTTATTCAGATTTTGTGTCACCGGCCTACACACAATAACCCATAATGTCAAATGTTTACAAATTAATTAAAAATGAAAAGCTGAAATGTCTTGACTCTAAGTATTCAACGCCTTTGCTATGGCAACCCTAAATAAGTTCAGGAGTGAAAATGTGCTTAATAAGTCACATAAGTGGCATAGACTCACTCTGTGTGCAATAATCGTGTTTAACATGATTTTTGAATGACTACCTCATCTCTGTACCCCTAAAATATATAATTATCTGTAAGCTCCCTCACGCGAGCAGTGAATTTCAAACACAGATCCAATGCCTCGCAAAGAAGGGCACCTATTGGTAGCTGGGTAAAAAAAAAAAGCAGACATTACATATCCCTTTGAACATTAAGTTATTAATTACACTTTGGATGGTGTATCAATACACCCAGTCACTACAAAGATACAGGCGTTCTTCCTAACTAATTTGCCGGAGAGGAAGGAAACCGCTCAGAGATTTCACCATGAGGCCAATGGTGACTTTAAAACAGTTGCAGAGTTTAATGACTCTGATAGGAGAAAATGTAGGATGGATCAACAACATTGTAGTTACCCCACAATACTAACCTAAATGACAGAGTGAAAAGAAGGAAGCCTGGACAGAAGAAAAACAATTTCCAAAACATGCATCCTGTTTGCAATAAGGCACTAAAGTAAAACCGCAAAAAAATTGTAAAATAAATTAACTTTATGTCCTGAATACAAAGCGTTATATTTGGGGCAAATCCAACACAACACATCACTGAGTACCACTCTTAATATTTTCAAGCAAGGTGGTGGCTGCATCATGTTATAGGTATGCTTGTCATCAGCAAGGACTCGGGAGTTTTTTTGGATAAAAATAAAAGGAATAGAGCTACGCCAAATATACAATTGAGTTGCTTACCAAGACGAAATTGAATGTTCCTGAGTGGCCTAGATACATTTTTTTGACTTAAACATGGCTGTCTAGCAATGATCAACAACCAACTTGACAGAGCTTGAACAATTATTAAAATAATGTCCAAATATCGTATAATCCAGGTGTGCAAAAGCACTTAGAGATTTACCCAGAAAGACTCACAGCTGTAATCGCTGCCAAAAGTGATTCTAACATGTATTGTCTCAGGGGTGTGAATACTTATGTAAATTAGATATTTCTATATTTCATTTTCAATACATTTGCTAATATTTCTAAAAACATGTTCACTTTGACATTATGGGGTATTGTGTGTAGACGGGGTGAGATGTAAAAAAATATTTTATACATTTTGAATTCAGGCTGTAACAACAAAATGTGGAATAAGTCAAGGTGTATGAATACTTTCTGAAGGCACTGTATGTGCCTTATACCGTGTATATCAAAACATTTCTGGATGCAATATTCTACTTAAGAATATTCAACACTGAAATCTGTTACGATCATTATTCCAAATGCATCTGTGGATTTTTTCTGTTGACATCAATGAAAATGTATAATTGTCTTTAATACAGAGTTTGATCTAAACATCAGAAGCTATCAAGTAGAATGGTTACTTTCTATGTTATAGAGTGGAATGGTTTTTCTGCTGGTGTATCCTGAGGTAGCTCCTTTCTGAGAACCTCTTCCCGCAGTGCGTACAGGCGAACTAATATATTTTCTCCCCTGTGTGGATCCTCTGGTGCACATTCAGTTGGTACTGGCGGGAAAACCTCTTCTCACACTGGGGGCAGCTGTATGGTTTCTCCCCTGTGTGGACCCTCTGGTGCCTCCTCAGGTCACCAGCCTGGGCGAAGCGCATGTGACACTGGGTACAGCTGAAGGGTTTCACCCCTGTGTGGACCCTCTGGTGCTTCTTCACATAGTTCGCCTCAGCAAAGCGCTTCCCACACGTGGGGCAGGCGTACGGCTTGTCTGCGTCCGTCCTAATGCTCGGCCTCCCACGTTGTGACCCAATGACACCAGAGGAGGTAGAAGCAGGAGCCACCACCCTCGTGTGGTCATTCTTTGAGCTCCCTTCTTGACCTCTAGCCATTGATTGGGTGTTGTTGGGATTGTGTGCTGTGTTATAGGCTAAGTACCTCTTGTGGAGAACACCCATCCTGACCCTGTCTGTATTGGTGGGGTAACCCCGTGATAACTGAGGAAGGCTAGACCCAGGTCCAGGCCTTCTATGAACCCAGTCACCAGGCAGTATACAAGACCCTGAAGGAGAAGACAGACTTGCTGATAGACCACCAGGGGGGGCTCCCACCATTCTCTGTGAAGGCTGAAGTCCAGGGTGACATTCTCTATTCATCATGGATACTGTGCTGTTTGTATCATAGGAACAGGAGGGTCGATCTCTATCAGCCCCAGGCCCTGCTCCATCCCTGCACTGAGACTGTGAAGAGAAGGGTCTGGGCTTCAGACTGGATCCCTGACTGGAGCCTCTGTCTCTCTGATGACCACCAGGACTGAGGTTGTTCAGTCCACCTGTCCACTGGTTGTGTTCTGCGTGATGGTGGAGTCTTTGTCCCTCGAGGTTCCATCCTGATTCTGAGACAGGAAGGAAGAGTGACGGCTCCTGATCCATGGTTCTGATCCGGGGCCAGGGTTTGTGACCAGCCGCTTTAGAGGTCCAGTCTCTCCCGCCAGCAACACCGGATATCAGCAGGTCCTCATGGACTGCAGGCTGTAAACACAAATTGAACAGAAGAGCATATAAAGGTTTATATAAGAAACTCTTTGCTGTACACACAGAAACATGACATGATATTATAAAATGTTAACCACAGTCAAGCCCATCTCTAACACTGTTATTCAAATACCTAACAATATGGAGCCATTGGAGTTTATTATAAAAAATGTCCATATCTGTTGATTCAAGAATGAAGTATAATGATTTGGTTCCACTGAGATAAGGGAAACTCAGTCCCTGCAATGACACAAAAATAACCAAGTCAGTCAGCACAGTTTTTATTTAATTTAAACAAAATGGTCAAACAGTCACATAACGTGAAGAACAGTACTTTTATTGCACAAAATGATACGTGACATGTAGAATAACTTTTCTCACTATGGTAAGACTTTACATTTTCTGTAAATCTGGTACCTTCACTTTGATTAAATGAATTTTAGAATACTTTGAAAAAGGTTTTACATTACATTACACAGATGTTATGTACCTTTGTTAAGTGAATTAAGGCACTATCATTATCTCACTATAAAACACCAGTATCAACCTAAAGGGACATATTTGTCACCTTCATCAGTGAAGCATTTTTACAGACACCATCACACCAACCATCACCATATAATCTACTCTGCCTCATCATATTCATTCTTTCCTCAGTTCACCTCATCCAGTTCCCTACTACATCTAAAACCAACAGAATTAACTACAAACTAACTAGTACTACATTACATGTCACTATAATCTATACATGGGCTGTGTGCATTTTCTGCTGGTGTATCCTGAGGTTGCTCCTCTCTGAGAACCTCTTCCCGCAATGCGTACAGGCAAACGGCCTCTCTCCCGTGTGGACCTTCAGGTGCCTCTTCAGCTGGTGCTGGTGAGAGAACCTCCTCTCACACTGGGGGCAGCTGTATGGTTTCTCCCCTGTGTGGACCCTATGATGCCTCTTTAGGTTGAACGAGTGTGAGAAACTGGCCCGGCACAGGTGGCAGCTGAACGGTTTCTCCCCTGTGTGCATCCTCTGGTGGATCTCCACCTCTATGGGGAAACTGAAGGATTTCCAACAGAACGAACACGGGAAGCGCTTCTCTTTGGCGCTGCCACCTTTACTGATTCCGTCTCTACTACTGTCATTTGTCAATGGGCTTGTGTAGCAATTAAGTGTTGAGGCACTGGCATTGTCTGAGGTCTGGTTTAACTTTAGGAGAGTGTGAGGAGGACGAAGGCCAGGGAGTGTCTGTGTTGTCGCAGGGTCCATGTTCCAGTTGATAGATCCTATTGAAGGCAGGCTGAAGGCAGCACCTGTCAGGGGGTTAACCTTAGGCACCATCAGTCTCTCTGAATCACAACTATAGGAGCAGGACGGAGCATCGCTAGCCGAGTCTGTGTCTGTTCTCTCCCGCCGCATATGGACACCTCCCCGTCCCTGCAGACCAAATCTACGCCTTGGCCTGGTCTCAGCCAGTCTGTTGTCATGGAGACTAAGATCGGATGTTGTTTTGTGTTTGACTGTCTGTTTCTGTTTGTGGTTAACAGTATTGTACTGCAGCGCAGAGTTGAGGACGCTGTCCCATCCACTGACCTCCACTACGTCGCCTATGGTCCTGGCCTGCTCTATGATGTCGTCCCCAGGGCCCTTGGCTGCACCTGTCTGGGTCTGGGAATCCAAGTTGGCCACCCAGTCTCCTCTGTTAGCCTCCAGCCAATTACCTGCAGGAAGAGGTTAGAAAATAGACTTTACAAACATGCCAGAGAAAACTCTACATATTGAGTTTTTTTGTCAATTACCTGGTCAAGTTCATACATTATAATGTGTGTTTTTGGATGTAAACATAGGTTGTATTTATTTTATTTTATGAATGAAGAAAATTCTTACAAAAAAATTGCCAGGCGCATCACTATTCCCATTGAAGATCTATTACTGTAGGTAGGCTATATGTATTTCTCCCTTACCTTGCTCCCCCATCTTTAGTCCACTCAGAAGATCAATGCTCTCTGGTCCATCTTCTATTGTCTCCTCTTTGACCAGCAGCAGATCAGGCTTCCCATCCTCCATGTCTACTGACTTGTAAGAGATACAGAGAGAGAGGATGTTGGATCAAGAAATCTGATATGAGCACCCAGCTATGGAGCATCTTCTGATTGGGCAATGAGGGATTGCTATGAATGTTAGTTAATTTGATTAATTGACACTCTTTAATGGTTTGATAATTCAAAGGCATGGTCCCACACTTAAGACAAAATTAATCAATACCTGGACCTGTATCTATACCTGGAATAGTATAAAGTAATCCTTCTTCCCCCTCCCCCCATAAAAAAAAAAAGAAAAAAGTGGTTGTCCCACTGGCTATCATAAGTTGAATGCACCAATTTGTAAGTCGCTCTGGATAAGAGCGTCTGCTAAATGATGTAAATGTAAATGTAAATGTAATGTAAATGTATCTACAAAGAATCTGAGTAGGATTGCTGGATATTTCTAGGATATTTCCATATAATTATATTCATTATGATCTAAAAGGTAAAACTGATCCTAGATCAGCACTCCTGCTCTGAGATGCTTTGTGGATCCGGACCCTGACCTAATACCATACAGACAGTAGTTCACAGTGGGCTCACCTCAGTGAGACTGTGTGTGGTCCTGTGCTGCTCAGCTGGTTCCTCTGTGGGTTCAGGAGGAGGTGTAGTCTGGTTGTCCTCCATGACCATGGTTCCCTCAGGGTTCCCCAGACCCTCCTCACACCCCTCCTCCTTCACCAGCAGCACCTCTGGACCCTCTTCCTGGAAGAGAGAGGTGATACAGATTACACAGACATACACTCCCTCGGGTATGTACACAGGCACACACAGGTAATAAGCACACTTTCAACATGTAAGGGGCCATACTTGGGAACATTGATTATTTCCTGTAACAATTTCCATATCAGCCTATCAAAGATCTTAAAGATGCGACTGCCCATAAAAAGCAACTAATCCCATTGAAAACGGCCTATGTGCCATTGATATGAGTCACAAACATTTATGTTAGTGTCAAAATTGACTACAAAGTGTAAATAGACCAATTTTGGTCATAATGTCAGTGTTGCCAAAAACGGAGTTTGGAACCCAGTCCATCACAATGAGTAAATGAAAGTTGGTTTTGGATTACAATTATGTCAACAACCCATCCCCACTTTTGCCAAGCTCCACGTGCAAATTGCCCCTCCGCGTCCCGTTTTTAGAATGGGGCTCTGTTGTTTCATCGCCTCTAATGCGTTCAAAGGATCACCGCCGTTTAAAACTGAAAAGCGCTATATGGATTGACCATGGCTCCACAGCGAAAGTTATATGGTTTGCATGCCCTGCGGAAGGACCCTAGTATGCGGAAAGGTGGTTGGAGTTCGTCAGTCTCCAAGTCTGCAATGTTCGGTGGTGGTGAGTATAGCCAGAGATACTGTAATATAATGACCTCTGGCATAACGACGTTAACGTTATTGCAGGTTATGTAGCTATCTTTTGATAAAGCGAGGCAAGCTAGCTATAATGTTAGCTATCGAGGCAGGCTAGCTAACGTTTTAGTTATTGTTAGCATAGCTAGCTAGATAACTAAGTTAGCTAACTAGCTCATTACAACTTAGTTCGTTGGTAGCTCACTACTGGTTATTTAACGTTATTTGATCAATCGGATTTGCAAGTTAGGTTGTAACTCATACAAGTGTATTCTGTACGTTATTGTCAAGGGTAAAACTAAATAATGAATGCAGCTATGGTGGTAGTTAACTCATGTCTGAGTCTGACAAATACGATGAACTAGGCGCAACAAACCGCAATGGTGTCACAGGCCTGAATTGAATCTAGCTAGTCAATCTACATCTGTAAAGCATAGAATTAGGTTTTCCACAGCCACATCAAAATTGGC
This sequence comes from Coregonus lavaretus, assembly GCF_964263955.1. Taxonomy (NCBI): domain Eukaryota; kingdom Metazoa; phylum Chordata; class Actinopteri; order Salmoniformes; family Salmonidae; genus Coregonus; species Coregonus lavaretus. Next base: position 413,235 of record NW_028167177.1, on the reverse strand, counting down.
TATATCGTAAAAATTGTTGGTCTTACTTTAGGGTTAGCAGTGTGATTAAGGTTAGGGTTAAGGTTACGTTCAAAATCAAATGTTTTGAAGATAAATTGTAGAAATAGCCGTAGTTTATGACTTTGTGGCTGTGGTAAATAGTGACGACCTAGTTACTGCCCTGATGACACAGACGGCTTCATCAACAACGGTAATGTATATGAAAAGTTGTATTAAAAAATACACGGTTTGATAAACTAGTAGGTGAATTACCCAGCCAATCAGATACAAGTAGTACAGTAATTTTGGTTTGAAGCACATTATCAAAAAGCGTTGTCCTTTATAACAAAATGCAATTCTGTCTATTGTATCACCCTGTCACAGACCCTCCCATTCAACACCACCTCATAAGATGAGGAAGTCCATTGTTTATGAGGATTGCTTGCAGCAGCAGTTCGAGAAATGTCAAGTTTGCAGCTGAACATGCAACATAGAGAAGACCAGCAAGGGGACCCTCAGCATCACACAGACATGCCCTCGCTGTGAGAATTCCTATACATGGAACAGGGAGAACGCTCGAATCAGGTTGGTGACATTTGACCTGGTCAAAGGTCTAAACAGTTTTGAGTTTTGTACCAATTCACCTTCATAACCTAGCCTGGTGGAACCAGCCTGATCGCTGCATTTACCATTCTATTTAACTTGAAATAGAAAGTTGAATGCAGCGATCAGTTTGGTTCCACCATGTGAATCTTAACCACCATTGATAATGTAATCAGTGCTCTGTGTTTGACCGACAAGTATCTTTGATGAGGGGCCATGCTGCCATGCCCATCAATTGGGCGCTGGCAAAGACCTCAACTCCAGCCTCACCTCTTGCCTGCTCACCAACGGTCGTTGATGGGGAAACCAGAATTAGGTAGGTTTAGTCTGTTTAAACTTCAACATAGTATATGTGTGTCAGATATCACCTATCCTAACTGCCATTGGTAATAGAACAGTGACTGTGTATGTGTTCACAGATGCAGCTATGGAGCCAGCACTTGGAGACTTGCAAGATGATGTGATGGAGTCCGGACACGACAGACAGACTTGATACTGACGTCTCTGAATGGAGAGAGACCTGGCACTCAACACATCCACAATGTGGGACTGAAGGGGATTACTACTAATACAGTACACCAGAAATGTACATTTGCAACACCCTTTTCATTCCATTTGTTGCTGATAAACTCTGACTCAACTCTGCCTATTTCTACAGATGGACTGTAGATGCTTTTGCCAGTCGGCAGCCTCAGTCATTTGATGGGGAGACCATAATTGGGTAGGTTTTATCTGACCTGTTCAAACTTCAACATAGTACCTGTTTGTGTGTCAGATATCACCTATCCTAACTGCCATTGGTAAAAGAACAGTGACTATGTATGTATGTGTTTACAGAAACATGTATGGAGCCAACACATGGAGACCTGCAAGATGATGTGATGGAGCCCGGACCGACAGACAGGCTTGATACTGATGTGTCTGAATGGAGAGAGACCTGGCATTCAGCATAAACATTTTACTAGACAACTTTTACTTGTATTGTATTTTTAAATTATTGAATTGAATGGTATCAGTCAACATGGGGACGGAGGAACCCTGTGTATTCTGCACCAGGATCAGGGAACTCCTGTTGTATACAGGACACCACACATGAAGGTATGACCACTGACATGTTTGCCAAGGTAGCCCCAATACCACCAGACAGAGTATCTGTATTGGCTGGGAATGACAATCAAATATGAAAGGTTCACATTGTTATATTAACAGAACACTGCTTCTATGGTATTATGTAAAGGGTTGTTTATTCTACATGGACCTGTTACTACATTTGAAAGTTATCAAAACACTTAGTAAAATCTTTGAAATTGTTGCGTTGGAAGCTGAAAATGTGTCTGTGACCAACAGATGCATATCTGTATTCCCAGTCATGTGAAATCCATATAGATTAGGGCCTGAATTTATTTCAATTGAATGATTTCCTTATATAAACTAACTCAGTAAAATCTTTGAAATTGTTACATGTTGCATTTATATTTCAGTCAATTGAAATAAATTCATTAGGCCCTAATCTACGGATATCACATGACTAGGAATACAGATATGCATCTGTTGGTCACAAGATACATTTTCAGCTTCCAGGAATTGTGTAGAGATCCTTGCGACATGGGGCCGTGCATTATCATCCTGAAACATGAGGTGATGGCGGATGAATGGCACAACAATGGGCCTCAGGATCTTATGTTATCTCTTTGCATTCAAATTGCCATTGATAAAATGCAGTTTTGTTCGTTGTCCGTAGCTTATGCCTGCCCACACCATAAACCCACCACCATGGGGCACTCTGTTCACAACGTTTACACCAGCAAACCGCTTGCCCATACGACGCCATACATGCTGTCTGCCATCTGCCCGGTACAGTTGAAACCAGGATTCATCGGTGGAGAGCACACTTCTCCAGTGTGCTAGTGGCCATCAAAGGTGAGCATTTTCCCACTGAAGTCGGTTACGACGTCGACCTGCTGTCAGGTCAAGACCCTGGTGAGGACGACGAGCACGCAGATGAGCTTCCCTGAGACGGTTTCTGACAGTTTGTGCAGAAATCCTTTGGTTGTGCAAACCCACAGTTTCATCAGCTGTTTGGGTGGCTGGTCTCAGACGATACCGCAGGTGAAGAAGCCGGATGTGGAGGTCCTGGGCTGGTGTGGTTACACGTGGTCTCTGGTTGTGAGGCCCGTTAGATGTATTGCCAAATTCTCTAAAACGGAGGTGGCTTATGGTAGAGAAATTAACATTCAATTCTCTGGCAACAGCGCTGGTGGACATTCCTGCAGTCAGCATGCCAATTGCACGCTCACTCAAAACATCTGTGGCATTGTGTTGTGTGACAAAACTGCACATTTTAAAGTGGCTTTTTATTGTCCCCAGCACAAGGTGCACCTGTGTAATGATCATGCTGTTTAATCATCTTCTTGATATGCCACACCTGTCAGGTAGATGGATTATCTTGGCAAATGAGAAAGGCTCACTAATAGGAATGTAAACTAATTTGTGCACAAAATTTGAGAGAAATAAGCTTTTTATGCGTATGGAAAATTTCTGTGATCTTTTATTTCAGCTCATGAAACATGGGACCAACTGTTTACATGTTGACCAACACTTTACAAAGGCTACATGTTAGCGGTTCCCATTGCATAAGCTTGCACATTTAGCCCTATTCCAGTAACAAATTCCTTATCAGCCTATCAAAGATCTTAAACTTTTTCTCCACAAACCAATGGCATTTCTTTAAATAGGACAACTTGGCCACCAGAGGGATACATTTAAACCTCCAAATTCAAGGTTTACTTTTGTTCCTCTTCACTTGGTCTGTCTCAATATTGCATGATCATCGCATCCTTGACTAGGATACTTACTAAAGTTACATGTTCGTATTTTGAAGTCCCACATTTTTATCTGTTTCACATACATCCATGTGCTTTTACGGAAAAAAGATAAAGGTCTATACAACATTTAAGTTTATCGTACAAAAAAAAGTAGAAGAGCCTTATGGACTTGTCAAATAGCTGTCATGTACTGAAACAGTCATTGCTTTCCAGGTGGCAAACAGAGCTAAAGCGTGTTCATTAACCGCGGGTTCTCGAACCCCTCGCTTCAAGCATTTTTGTCACTGCTGGTCCACACATATGTGATGAAGTGGATGATTATAATAATGCATTTATAACATTGTACATGTAAGTGTCAACCTACACGTCTATGTAATATAGCCTATACTAGAGTAGCGTTGATTATTTATGTAGCGGTGCCAGTAGCCTATGTATCGGTCTGCATTTTTACATTGAAATCATGGATTTCACATGAGAGGGTTCCAGCAGTGATTAATTTTTATTTATGTAGGTCTATAGCCCAACTCACATTGTCGAAGTGAATTGAACCATACAAAATCCCATATGCATTAATAAGTTATAGCATAAGGAGGACACTATATGATGTGAATGAATGTAGGCTTTAGCTCTACTGTTGATCGGAGTTCCTATAGTACAGAATATGAGAAAAAGAGAGTTAGATGACTTTGTCAAATATAAGTAATTCACCATCTGATATAGACAAGTGTCTTCCTCCATTAAGACCGTCGATTTGGAATCTTTTACATACAGTAGGCTAAGCCTGGGTTCGAGTCCGGACTCACAAACCTATTTAAAATAACTACAATACTGCCATCTGTAGGATGATAGTGAGAGTGCAACCTGTAATCCTAATCTATAACACTTTGTAATGCTCGTCCTCGAGTCAAATAACGCATATGTGACGATGTAGATGATTATAAAAATGCATACAAAACATTGTAGGCATACATTTAGGTGTACACATCCATATAATATAGCCTATGTAATATGATTATTAGGCCATAGCAGTGTGTTTGTCTGCAAGGCTAAAGAAAAAAGTAGCTCCTTATTAAATTCATTCTTAATCTTAATTTTCAAGCTGTTGGCTACGTCCCTTATTAACACAAAATAAATCGAATTTCAAAGGGGGTAAAAACGAATGTGAGATTCGAACCCTTACCACAATCTGCGACAATTACATGGAGCCAGGCACTCTACACAGAAAGCAATTTGACCAGTCAGTCAAATACACGTGATGCAGTTATTTTCATTATCAGTACGTGCTGTTATACTTCTGTTAAGGACGCTTCCATGAACAAGTGTTGGAACACGTCCAACTACGTTGACGATTTTAATTTGTAGATACAGAATTTGTTACAGGAAATAATCACGGCCACCTGGGGAGATTAGCATTGGACTAAATGTGCAAGTTTATGTAATGGAAACAGCTAACCTGAACCCTTTGATCACGTGCCACTACGTCAACGATTTTAATGGGTTGATTCTTAAATTTAAACTTTTTCTAATTTTTGCAAGTATGGCCCCGGAGTGTTTACCCATCCCCACTGCGTTTGAGTCCTATACTGTAGTTACACAGTGGTAAATATAAGTCCACTATGATAAATCCAAGTCATCAGACAAACCTGACTAAACTATTGTGACATGTACAGTAGGTGTTTGTTAGTGTGTGGGTATGTGTAGGTATATTTAGTAAGTGTATATTGGTTATAAAGCACTGTCTGGTGTATGCAGAATGGGGTGAGATCAGATGTGATGTATACTAAAGAGAGTCTCAATCAAGTCTTAAACACAAAATGGGACTTTTCATTCTATTGAACATAAACACGTTTTAAATACACCATAAAAATAATCATGAACTTGATACTGCTTAAATTTTCACTTTAAAAGTGTCTTGGGAAAAAAATGAAGTAGTTCAATGGAAGTAATGAAACAGGCATTTGTGAATATTATATAGCCTACACAGTACAAACAATATGTAACAGACTTTTTAGGCTTATATGTGACTTATATACTGTATCACACAATGTCTGGATGCAATACTCTAACCAGGAATATTCAACACTGAAATCTGTTAATCTCATTATTCCAAATGCATCTGTGGATCTTTTCTGCTGACGACAATGAAAATTCACCTTTGTCTTTAATGCAGGGTTTGATGTAATAAGCTATAAAGTATAATGGTTTCCATTTTATAGAGTGGAATGTTTTTTCTGCTGGTGTATCCTGAGGTAGGTCCTCTCTGAGAACTTCTTCCCGCAATGTGTACAGGCGAACGGCCTTTCTCCCGTGTGGACCTTCAGGTGCCTCTTCAGGCTGCCAGCCTGGGTGAAGCGCATGTGACACTGGGTACAGCTGTATGGTTTCTCCCCTGTGTGGACCCTCTGGTGCCTCTTCAGGTCACCAGCCTGGGTGAAGCGCATGTGACACTGGGGGCAGCTGTAGGGTTTCACCCCTGTGTGGACCCTCTGGTGGATCTCCACCTTCTGGGAGCAGCTGAAGCCTTTGTTACAGAACATGCAGAGGAACCGTTTCTCTCTACTATTGCCTGATGTTGCTCCCCCTCCCGGAGCCTGGGCTCTAGCCCTGTCGTTTGATTTCAATACCTGATCGAAAAGATTGCGGCCGTTTGAATCGGAATGCCCCATCGAGGTGGACACTGGGTCGCGATCCCTGAACGAGTGTAAAGGGGAGTGGGTTTCTAGAATTGGATTTGTCTCTAAGCTTCCCCTGTAATCTAAGAAATATCTGCCCTGTGAGTGTCCGTCTCCTAGGTGACTATCTGCATTCCATGTGGGAGGACCGTCACCCTCCACTTTCACTTCCTCTATGACCCGATCTTCCCCTTTCTTATCTAGATGCCCATCAGAGTATAGACTACTACTGTACTGGTTCCAGTCCCCTCTAGACAGATCAGTCTGTGTCTCTAAACCCAAGGATATGTTGCCAGGGTCCATCTCTGTAGTGTAAGAACAAGACGGATCATCACCGCCAGTGTCTAACACATCACTATCACCATGGGAATGAACCGTCCTCTGGCTCTGGTGAAATACCGGTAAATACTCTGAGCTGGGAGCAGGAGGACAGCCCAGTCTCCCCAGCCCCAGTCTCTCTTGGTCTGATCTGTGGTCAGATTCTGTGTGTAAGAGCCTGTGTGTTACAGTTAAAGTCTTGGTGTCTGTCTCTGACTTCAGGATGGCATTCGGCGTTCCACTGACCTCCGTGATGCTGCGTCGGGTCCTGGGTTGCACTGAGGCGGGGGTGGGGTCCTCCGTGGCTTCAAGGTGCGCTCCATCCGCTCCAGAATGAATGTCTCTGCTGTTCCGTGGGTCCTCCTCTCCTTCAGACCTCTCCTGCTTGACCCCAGGACCTGCAGCCTCTGCATCTGTAGACTGACAAGACGAGAGGAGGTTATTACCGGTACGTGAGTTGAGTTGTCGTAGGGTCTCACAAGCTCCCCTATGGCAGATAAATAAGGATGTACATGTAAGCAAGTGAATAGCTGAGGGGAGCCTTTCTGAAATAAACGGGACACAGTTGATTTACAAAGGAACTGTAATTCAATTATAAATACAACACTATTACACTAACCTCTATCACCATAACATGCTGGGTTGAGGTTCCACTCCCCTCATCAACAGTGATTGGTTGGTCTTCTCTCCATGTATTGTGTCCCGTTGGCTTCACAAAGCTCCTGTGGCCTCCAGTGAGATGTCCTTCACCTGAGAGAGTGATTGGGGGAAAAGAGGTGGTTAGGTTAGGTACTGCCAATGCTCAACACTATATTGTACACTATTGACACTGTCCAGAATTGGCAAGGATGTAAGGCAGGGTTCTTCAATTCCGGTCCTGGAGGGCCGAAACACCTCTGTTTTTCATCCTCTCCTTCTAATCAGGGGCTAATTCAGACCTGGGACACCAGGTGAGCGCAATTAACTACCAGGTAGAAATAAAAAACAGAAGTGTTTCGGCCCTCCAGGACCGGAATTGAAGAACCCTGATGTAAGGTAACACTTCTCATAACTTCTTGATAAACTATTTGTTGATTATGTTACATGCATCACATTGTTTTAATTGAGTAAATAATAAGAAATGCAGTAAATCAAGAATCTGGTTAGAATATGATAGTGTCTTTGTGCAAGATAGCTAAGTAATTAGGGGAATTACTGCATACTATCCAAAAACTGACCAAGATCCAATTCTGAATAAAACATCTGAACACATGTGCAGAGGTAGCTACAGATTGTAACACCGGATAATGTGATTTAACCAAAACATTTTGGTATCCATTGTACTGGTAGTTACAGGTGTGGCTATACAAAACGTAGCCAGAGATTTTTCAACTGACCTGGTATTGACGATACAATCTTCATCCTCGATTCGTGGTAACAGGAGTCTCATAAAATGTCTATCCAGTTGCAGGGGGTCCGTTTGAATTTAGAAAATGCAACGTTATTAAAATTAATATTTTTTTCGGTCCATGAACTAATCCAACCGCCATCCTGTCTTTTTCAAATCTTCGCTCACTGGTCGAGTTCTTTCTGAATGCCCCGGGTAGGCGGAGTTTGGCCATTTTAGACCTTACATGTCCTTAAATTAATCTCCACTTACCAGGGCAAAATGAACTCCACCATTGATTGAGACAGGTGAGTCCACCCCAAACTGTCTAATGTCATAATGACAGACACCTGTCTAGGTTACTTCATGGACCAAAAACTAGATTTAATTTAGAAAATGTTCAGTTTTTTAAAATAAAACGGACCCCCTGCAACTGGACACATATATTTTATGAGACTCCTGTTTCCACAAATCGAGGACGAAGATAGTATTGCCAATACTAGGTGAGGTTAGTTAAAATCAGGCAGCGCACCCTCGTCCTCCTGCAAAATATACCTCTTGCCAATCCTCTGTATCGGTCGAGGATCTTCACACTACTGGGACGACTGGCGAAGACGCGCTCTCGACTTGTCCTCTCTGCGCGCTCCCGTGCCACCTTCAGTTCCAGTAGTTTCCTCCGCAATGTCCTGTTTTCTTTCTGGCTTTGAGTTATTTCCAAACGAAACACTGCATAGTCGTCGTCTACGAGTTTACAGATCTCTGCCACGGCTGCATTCGCTAACACCTCCATGATGGAGGCTATTTGAGTGTGAAAAATCATACAGTTAGCCATTGTTAGCAGCTAGTTAGCGTTGCCTAGATAACAACCAAACACTCTCTCCAACGCGAATTAAAGATGACCTGGGGTAAGTATGTGATGCGGTGCAGTTAATTTAGTCATATTTTGAGTTCCAGGGTGTTAACAAGCGTCTAAATCACAACAATAAAAACGTTAATGTGGACGTTGTTCTTATCACTGTGAAGCAGGCAAGAATAACTAGCTAAGTACTTCCAGGTCACGGATTTTTGGAATCCTTCAGAATAGGTGTCCCTTCCTGTTACTTTGTAAATTAATAATTAGGGCGAAAATGTTGGAAAAGGAAAATGTGCAGAATTATCGTATTTTATACTAGTTATCATACAAGCAATAATTACAACTATTTCTATAAGATATTTTTATTTTATTTTATTTTTTCAATCCTAAATGGTCAACAATGTTTTTTGTGTGTGACATACTCCTATAATTGATTGCACCTTACATTATTGTCTGTATGCAGTAAAAGGGGGATCCATTCTATTCAGGGGCACTTTAGTTTCAAATCCACAGTTTACACCCAGAGGAATTTGCTGCTAATTTTGCAGCCCTTTAAAGAGTGCCCAATAAGCTTAAATCCAAACTTTATTTTCATTTTGGACATACATATTGCACCCTACACAATTTTCGGTCCCGCTTTAAATGACGTTCAGCTTATAATGGCTTCATAAAGCCTTCATAATGCCTTCATAAGCACTACATGTGTTACAAAGCATCTATAACCGTATGTCATTCTTTATAAAGGGTTAATAAATGTGGCATAACCGTGTGACATAATCACCCATGTCAAATGTGACATAACCCACTATGTCAAATATGATATAAACATGTGCTTTATAAAGAGTGACATGTTGTCCTTAAGGATGGCATACGCTCTAATGTGATATCATGTTACACCTACTCTAGTTCCCAGACACTTCCGCCCAAATGTGCCGAAAGTATGGTGGACCAACGCATCAAACTTGGCCATCATTAGTTAGGGTTAGATTTAAAATCACATTTTAAGAAGATCAATTGTGGAAATGGGCAGGGTTAGCCATAATTATCAAATCAAATCACATTTTATTTGTCACATGCGCCGATTACAACAGGTGTAGACCTTACCGTGAAATGCTTACTTACACGCCCTTAACCAACAATGCAGTTCAATAAATAGAGTTAAGAATAAATAAAGTAAAAAATACAATAAAAAGTAACACAAGAAAATTACATAACAATAATGAGGATATATATACAGGGGGTACCAGTACCGAGACTGTGACTTGTGTTTAATGACGATGACAAATACTTTTTACTCAGTAAGGTCACTCCTATAGAATTCTATGATAACTCCCACTAAGGCCAACTTTGAATGGTTGATATCCCATGCTTATACAGTATTTACATTTTTTACATTTGAGTCATTTAGCAGACACTCTTATCCAGAGCGACTTACAGTTAGTGAGTGCATACATTTTTTAAATTTATTTTTTATTTTTTATACAGTATGTCCAATAGCCTGGGTACGACGTTACACCAAACAACACTTACCTTGATGAAAGCTCCCAACCTAAATAAACTGAAAGTGTCTTTCTTCTGGAACCAAGTTGCACATTCCTCAGTACACAAACATGCACAACAAAAACGAGCCATGCAGTGCTGGGCCCAGTCAGGTCTTTGACACATTCCCCCGCTGTTGGCAACATTGTAACCGGCTGTAATCAAGCCCTGGTCTCCAGCATGGGAACAGAATAGTAATACCTGGTGCAGTAGTCAGGTTGGACTACTCCAAATCGTCTTGGTTCTGATACACACAACATTTGCAGGTCAATCAATCCATTTTAAATACCTCTCACGCCCTACAGTAACCTGTGGATCATGAGAGAACCTTCATAAATCAGCAGAATGCAAATAACCTATTTATTGACAGTTTATGTAGTGTCCTGTAATACTTCATTTGAAGTGAGACACCTTCGGTCATTCATAACACATCCATAAAGACTCTCTATCGCATGATGCTGTACTTAATTTAAAAGGCAGACCCCTTTGGTCATTTATAACACATACATTAAAGGCTTAATGATGTAAACACAAATGTATTAACACTTAGGGAATTATCACTAACAGCTAAAACAAATAAACATGTTTAAACCATACATTTCCTTTTATTTGTACATTTTAAAAACAATATAAATACATTAAGTTTAAAAAGGTCTTGTAATGCGATTACATTGAACATTACACAGGGCTGTGAATAGTGTAGCTTGTCAGTGAGCTGGCAGACAAATGGTTTGTGCCTCTCTTCCTGCTGGAGGTATTGCATGTTGGTTCCAACCTTAAAAGTAACAACAAAGAAAGTTAGCAGATCCGTTAGGAAATGCTTTTGTCACACCATCTGGATAAGGGCATTTCTGTGCTCCGCCAGAAACTCTAAATGGGAAGATGGGAACGCCATTAAATGTGTATTATTATATTCCTCTTTCATTTACAAATCTCATGACATGGATACATTTAGGCTAGCTAGCAATTGCTGTGAAGTCACCGAAATTATTGGAAATAACGATTTAGGTAGTAGCTACAGTATTTAATCTAACTCAACACTTAACTACAAACTCATTTAAATGACAAAGTAAGGTTAACTTAGTTTTTCGCTGTCCAGTGGCAGCACAAGTGGGCATTTGATTTGCGAACTCATCACATGATCAGTGTCATTGTCAGCAACACTAAAAAGTACTTCTGGGTCATGGAATTTGAGATTTTCAGAATAAAAGTTCCCCACGTAAGAGTAGAAAAGTGTCAATAACCATTCATGATATGAAAAATAATTGTCTAAACATTAACAATGATTCATATTTAAGTGACATTTGCATTAAGGTCAAATAAATGCCCCCAATGTGAATCACTGTATATGGAATACATATTGGCTTAGAACAAGAACTATTCTGGGTGCCGCAGTAAAAGTATTGTAGAGAATACTCAGTAGGGTCTGTAGAATGTACAGTGCATTCGAAAAGTATTCAGACCCCTTGACTTTTTCCACATTTTGTTACGTTACAGCCTTATTCTAAAATTGACACAATCCTGTCTCGGAGCTCTAAAGACAATTCCTTCGACCTCATGGCTTGGTTTTTGCTCTGACATGCACTGTCAACTGTGGGACTTTATATAGACAGGTGTGTACCTTTCCAAATAATGTCCAATCAATTGAATTTACCACAGGTGGACTCCAATCAAGTTGAAGAAACATCAAGGATGATCAAGACTCATGGGCGGCGCACAATTGGCCCAGCGTCGTCCAGGGTAGGGGAGGGAATGGCCGGCAGGGATGTAGCTCAGTTGATAGAGCATGGCGTTTGCAACGCCAGGGTTGTGGGTTCGATTTCCACGGGGGGCCAGTATGAAAAATAAATAAATAAATGTATTCACTAACTGTAAGTCGCTCTGGATAAGAGCGTCTGCTAAATGACTAAAATGTAAATGTAAATGTAAATCAATGGAAACAGGATAAATCTGAGCTCAATTTCGAGTCTCATAGTAAAAGCTCTGGGTATTTCTATTTTTTATTTGTAATAAATATCAACAATTTATAAAAACCTGTTTTCGCTTTGTCATTATGGGGTATTGTGTGTGTAGATTGATGAGGAAAAACATGTATTTAATCAATTTTAGAATAAGGCTGTAACCTAACAAAATGTGGAAAAAGTCAAGGGGTTTGAATACTTTCCGAATGCACTGTATGGTGTCATTTCTGAATAATATGGAGTGTTGATGGCCTTTTACTCCACCCATTCCATTGGCAGCCGAATCGCATCACATGTGCACTTACTGCACTACAGAAAACCTGCTAACCAAACAATGGTGCAGGGCATGCTCACTGAATTAATGGGCAACTACACTCAAAAATAAAGTTACTTAAATTTTTCCCAGACATGAAAAGTCATCACCTGATGTGGTTTAAGCATAGCTGTGAACACAGATAATCCAGTTTTGTTGTTTTTCTACAAACAAAAGTGAAAACTGGGGTAAGCCAGAAAAGATGGGGGAAATCTGAAATCTGGAAAAACAAAACCAAGAAAACGGAATTTGGTAAAAAAAAAACGGAAGTAGGTAAAAAATTAAAACAACGTTTTTTTTGCTGTGTATGACTGCACTTTAGAGTGTGTGTCATCCTGAAGCACAGCATTTTGGGGGAAGTTGAGGTCAGGTCCAATATTGACTATGCACCCAAGAGGGAAAGAGGTTGGGCCATCCTAGAAATGTTTTAGTGAAATATAATATGTACAATTTAGCAGACACTTTTATCCAAAGCAACTTAGTCATGTATGAATACATTTTTACATATGGGTGGTCCCGGGAATTGAACCCAATATCCTGCTGTTGCAATGCACTAGCAAGATGCATGACGGGGTTATAAATGCTTTGTGAAGCCTCAATTTAATGATTTATAAGGCCTTTATTAAGCAGTGATTATGCCACCCTATATAAAGCACATGTTTGTCATATTTGACAGTGGGTTATGTCACAGTTATGCCACATTTATGAACCCTTTATAAAGCATGATTTACGGTTATAGATTTGTAGCACATTTATGTAGTGTTTATGAAGGCTTTATGAAGCCTTTATAAGCTGAAAGTCATTTAAAGCGGGACCCAATTTTCTGTAGGTTGTGTCCGAGTAATTCTTTCTATTTAACCTTTATTTTTTACAGGGAGGACATATTGAGACCTAGGTCTTTTTTTCAAATGCGCCCTTTATAATAAAACAAATACACACATATATACATATATATATATACATATATACATATACACACATATATATATATATATATATATATATATACATACACACACACACACACACACTACCGTTCAAAAGTTTGGGGTTACTTAGAAATGTCCTTGTTTTTGAAAGAATGACTTCAAATTGGTCAGAAATACAGTGTAGACATTGTTAATGTTGTAAATGGCTATTGTAGCTGGAAACGGCTGATTTTTAATGGAATATCTACATAGGCGTACAGAGGCCCATTATCAGCAACCATCAGTCCTGTGTTCCAATGGCACGTTGTGTTTGCTAATCCAAGTTTATCATTTTAAAAGGCTAATTGATCATTAGAAAACCCTTTTGCAATTATGTTAGCACAGCTGAAAACTGTTGTGCTGATTAAAGAGGCAATAAAACTGGCCTTCTTGAGACTAGTTGAGTATCTGGAGCATCATGTGGGTTCAATTACAGGCTCAAAATGGCCAGAAACAAATAACTTTCTTCTGAAACTTGTCAGTCTATTCTTGTTCTGAGAAATGAAGGCTATTCCATGCGAGAAATTGCCAATAAACTGAAGATCTCGTACAACGCTGTGGACTACTCCCTTCACAGAATAACGCAAACTGGCTCTAACCAGAATATAAATAGGAATGGGAGGCCCCGGTACACTAGCCATTTACAGCACTAATTAAAGAAATTCAAAAAAAAATGAAATTTCTAAGTGACCCCAAACTTTTGAACGGTAGTGTATGTGTGTGTACAGTGGGGAGAACAAGTATTTGATACACTGCCGATTTTGCAGGTTTTACTACTTACAAAGCATGTAGAGGTCTGTAATTTTTATCATAGGTACACAAAAACTGTGAGAGACGGAATCTAAAACAAAAATCCAGAAAATCACATTGTATAATTTTTAAGTAATTTATTTGCATTTTATTGCATGACATAAGTATTTGATACATCAGAAAAGCAGAACTTAATATTTGGTACAGAAACCTTTGTTTGCAATTACAGAGATCATACGTTTCCTGTAGGTCTTGACCAGGTTTGCACACACTGCAGCAGGGATTTTGGCCCACTCCTCCATACAGACTTTCTCCAGATCCTTCAGGTTTCGGGGCTGTCGCTGGGCAATGCGGACTTTCAGCTCCCTCCAAAGATTTTCTATTGGGTTCAGGTCTGGAGACTGGCTAGGCCACTCCAGGACCTTGAGATGCTTCTTACGGAGCCACTCCTTAGTTGCCCTGGCTGTGTGTTTCGGGTCGTTGTCATGCTGGAAGACCCAGCCACGACCCATCTTCAATGCTCTTACTGAGGGAAGGAGGTTGTTGGCCAAGATCTCGCGATACATGGTCCCATCCATCCTCCCCTCAATACGGTGCAGTCGTCCTGTCCCCTATGCAGAAAAGCATCCCCAAAGAATGATGTTTCCACCTCCATGCTTCACGGTTGGGATGGTGTTCTTGGGGTTGTACTCATCCTTCTTTCTCCAAACACGGCGAGTGGAGTTTAGACCAAAAAGCTCTATTTGTGTCTCATCAGACCACATGACCTTCTCCCATTCCTCCTCTGGATCATCCAGATGGTCATTGGCAAACTTCAGACGGGCCTGGACATGCGTTGGCTTGAGCAGGGGGAATTGCGTGCGCTGCAGGATTTTAATCCATGACGGCGTAGTGTGTTACTAATGGTTTTCTTTGAGACTGTGGTCCCAGCTCTCTTCAGGTGATTGACCAGGTCCTGCCGTGTAGTTCTGGGCTGATCCCTCACCTTCCTCATGATCATTGATGCCCCACGAGGTGAGATCTTGCATGGAGCCCTAGACCGAGGGTGATTGACCGTCATCTTGAACTTCTTCCATTTTCTAATAATTGCGTTCTCACCAAGCTGCTTGCCCAAGCTGCTTGCCTATTGTCCTGTAGCCCATCCCAGCCTTGTGCAGGTCTACAATTTTATCCCTGATGTCCTTACACAGCTCTCTGGTCTTGGCCATTGTGGAGAGGTTGGAGTCTGTTTGATTTAGTGTGTGGAAAGGTCTTTTATACAGGTAACGAGTTCAAACAGGTGCAGTTAATACAGGTAATGAGTGGAGAACAGGAGGGCTTCTTAAAGAAAAACTAACAGGTCTGTGAGAGCCGGAATTCTTACTGGTTGTTAGGTGATCAAATACTTATGTCATGCAATAAAATGCAAATTAATTACTTAAAAATCATACAATGTGATTTTCTGGATTTTGGTTTTAGATTCCGTCTCTCACAGTTGAAGTGTACCTACGATAAAAATTACAGACCTCTACATGCTTTATAAGTAGGAAAACCTGCAAAATCGGTAGTGTATCAAATACTTGTTCTCCCCACTGTATATGTATGCCTTATATATCACACAATGTCTAGATGCAATATTCTACCCAGGAATCTATATATGCCTTCAGGCGAACGACCTCTCTCCTGTGTGGACCTTCAGGTGCATCTTCAGCTGGTGCTGGCGGGAGAACCTCTTCTCACACTGGGGGCAGCTGAAGGGTTTCTCCCCTGTGTGGACCCTCTGGTGCCTCTTCAGGTCACCAGCCTGAGCGAAGCGCATTTGACACTGGGTACAGCTGAAGGGTTTCACCCCTGTGTGGACCCTCTGGTGCCTCTTCAGGTGGCCAGCCTGGGCAAAGTGCATGTGACACTGAGTACAGCTGAAGGGTTTCACCCCTGTGTGGACCCTCTGGTGGATCTCTACCTTCTGGGTGCAGCTGAAGCCTTTGTTACAGAACATACAGAGGAACCGTTTCTCTTTACTATTGCCTGATGTGGCTCCCCCTCCCTGGGCATGAGCTGTAGCCCTGTTGTTTGAGTTCAATACCTGATCGAAAAGGACGCGGTCTTGTAAATTGGAAGGCGCCATCAACGTGGAGACTGGGTTGCAATCCCTGAGCACGTGTAAAGGAGAGTGGGTCGCAACATTTAGATTTGTCTCTAAACTGTAATCTAAGAAATCTCTGCCCTGTGAGAGTCCATCTCCTAGGTGACTAGGAGGAATGTCGCCCTCCACTTTCACAGTTACCTCATCTACAACCAGACCTTCCCCTTTCTTATCTATGCACCCTTCAGAGTATACACTACTACTGTACCGGTTCCAGTCCCCTCTGGATGGATCAGCCTGTGTCTCTAAATCTAAGGATATGTTGCCAGGGTCGATCTCTGTAGCGTAAGAACAAGATAGATCATTGCCAGTTTCTAACGGGTCACCTGAGTTCCGATGGGAATGAACCGGGCTTCGGTTACCGTAAAGTAAATACTCTGAGCCGGGAGCAGGAGGACAGCCCAGTCTCCCCAGCCCCAGTGTCTCTGGGTCTGACCTGTCGTCAGATCCTGTGTGTAAAAGCCTTTGTGTCACAGTTAAAGTCTCTGTCTCTGACTTGAGGATGGCGTTCAGCGTTCCACTGACCTCCGTGATTCTGCGTCGGGAGCTGGGCTGCGCTGGGGTGGTGGTGGGTTCCTCCATGGCTACAGCCACACCAGTCTGGATGTCTCTGCTGTGCCGTGGGTCCTCCACTCCTTCAGTCCTCTCCTGCTTGACCCCAGGACCTGCAGCCTTGGCATCTGCAGACTGACACAAGAAGAGAGGAGGTTATTACCGGTACATGAGTTGAATTGGATAACAATGTCATAGGGATGTCTCACAAGCTCCCCTATCGCAGATGAATAAGTATGTACATGTAAGAAAGTGAATAGCTGAGGGGAGCCTTTCTGAAATAAACGGAACACATTTGATGTACTGTAATTCTGATGTAATATTATTACACTAACCTCTATCACGATAACATGCTGGGTTGAGGTTCCACTCTCCTCATCAACAGTGATTGGTTGGTCATCACTCCATGTATTGTCTCCCGCTGGCTTCACAAAGCTCCTGTGGCCTCCAGTGAGATGTCCTTCACCTGAGAAAGTGATTTGGGGGAAAGAGGTGGTTAGGTTAGGTACTGTCAATGCTCAACGCTATATTGTACACTATTGACAGTTTTGACAGTCTAGAATTGGCAAGGATGTAAGGTAACACTTTGCATAACTTATTGATATACTATGTATTGATCGATTATGTTCCATGCATCATAATGTTTTCAATTAGGAAATAATAGGAAATGCAGTAAATCAAGAATATGTTTAGAATATGATAGTGTCTTTGTGCAAAATGGCTAAGTAATTAGGGGAATTATTGTATACTACCGTAAAACAGAGACCAAGACCCAATTCTGGTTAACCATATGTGGTTAACGCATCTAAAGTCACACATGCGCAGGGGGGAGTAGTCTCTCCTAATGCAAAATGTACCTCTTTCCATTCCACCATATCGGTCGAGGATCTTGACACTTCTGGGACGACTAGCGAGAATGCGCTCTTGCGTTGTCCTCTCTGCGCGCTCCCTTGCCACCTTAAGTTCCAGTAACTGTAGTTTCCTCCGCAATGCCCTGTTTTCTTTCTGGCTTTGAGTTATTTCCAAACGAAACACTGCATAGTCGTCGTCTACAAGTTTACATATATCTGCCACGGCTGCACTCGCTAGCACCTCCATGATGGAGGCTATTTGAGTGTGAAAAACCATAACGTTACAGTTAGCAGCTAGTTAGCGTTACCTAGATAATATATCAACCAAGTTCTGTCTCCAACGCGAATTAAAGACTACCTGGGGTAAGTATGTGACTCTGTGCAGTAAATTAGTCATATTTTGAGATCCAGTGTGTTAATAAACGTCTAAATAACAAGTAATTTATAAAAACACTAACGTGGAAACGGTCCTTGGTCACTGTACACGTCCGGTCCGTTTACTTCTTATTCTTTGGTGTCATGGCGTTCAAACATTTTGTTTGTGCATGCCGCCACCTACTGTGCGGTAGTGTGTGGTCGATAACGTAATATTTTGTGATAAAAAAATTAAAAGGAAATGGGAAAAGGAAAACATTGCACCACCAACTAACCCTACACCTATATACCACTATTTCATAAAAATACAAATCACCACCCCATTCCACTACTTTGACCCTAACTGATCTTACAACAGGCCAACGGCCTGGGAGGACGGGACTCTCGTTCAACACACATTGTAATTCTTCTGTAGTAAAACCTCCTACTCCCAAGTACTTCTCTGCAGCTGCCACCACAACATATATTTTCTTTTCTTTTTTACGTTCCATTTCTGTGGTACAGTTGATAACCATGGCAATGAATGCTAAGAAGAAGCCAATCTTACTGAAGAACAAATTCGTATCACTCTGTATTGGCCTAGGCCTACTACTCACCCTTGACCCATCATCCTCACTCTCTTCACTGCCTCAACATATGACACCTTCTGTTCTACTCTGACCCTGGCAACCTCAACCTGTCTTTCTCGCACCAGGCACTTCTGGTCCCCAGCAACATGGGCACCCCCACACATTTATATACTACACTATCTTTTGGGCCATGCCCTCCTGCACACTTCTCACATCTTGGAATCTCCATCCTACACACTGCTGCAACATGACCATAAGCTTGGCATCTGAAACATCTTAGTGGGTTCCAGTGGCGGTCAGTGGTGCTACCCTACAGAGTGCTGTTGAGGCTACTGTAACATTAATTGCAAAACAGTGTTTTAATGAATTATTTGGTTATGTGAAGATATTTAGTATAGTTTAATCTAAAAAGGATAACTTTTTAAATGTTTCACTATTTTGGGAAACACTGTTCTACAACAAAAGTGGGACCGTAGCTACAAATTTATTTGACTGCCAAGTCAAATGTTTGTCAGAATATAAACGCAACATGCAACAATTTCAACGATTTCACTGAGTTACAGTTCATATAAGGAAATCAGTCAATTGAAATAAATAAATTTGGCCCTAATCTATGGATTTCACATGACTGGGCAGGGGCACAGCCATGGGTGGGCCTTGGAGGGCATAGGCCCACCCACTCGGGAGCCAGGCCCAGCCAATCAGAATTAGTTTTTCCCCACAAAAGGGCATTATTACAGACAGAAATACTCCTCAGTTTCATCAGCTGACCAGCAGGCTGGTCTCAGACGATCCCGCAGATGAAGAAGCCGGATGTGGAGGTCCAGGGTTGAAGTGATTACACGTGGTCTGCGGTGGTGAGGCCGGTTGGATGTACTGCCAAATTCTCTAAAACAAAGTTGGAGGCAGCTTATGGTAGAGAAAATAAACAAATTATTTGGCAACAGCTCTGGTGGACATTCCTGCAGCCAGCATACCAATTGCATGCTTCCTCAAAACATGAGATCTGTGGCATTGTGTTGTGTGACAAAACTGCACATTTTAGTGGCCTTTTATTGTCCCCAGCACAAGGTGCACCTGTGTAATGATCATGCTGTTTAATCAGCTTCTTGATATGCCACACCTGTCAGGTGGATGGATTATCTTGGCAAATGAGAAATGCTCACTAACAGGTATGTAAACAAATTTGTGCACAACATTTGAGAGAAATAAGCTTTTTATGTGTATTGAACAGTTCTGTGATCTTTTATTTCAGCTCATGAAACATGGGATCAACACTTTACATGTTGCGTTTATATTTCTGTTCAGTATGTGTGTGTGTATATATACAGTGAGGGAAAAAAGTATTTGATCCCCTGCTGATTTTGTACGTTTGCCCACTGACAAAGACATGATCAGTCTATAATTTTAATGGTAGGTTTATTTGAACAGTGAGAGACAGAATAACAACAAAAAAATCCAGAAAAACGCATGTCAAAAATGTTATCAATTGATTTGCATTTTAGTGAGGGAAATAAGTATCCATGCTATTTCCTTTTTTCAATCTTTACTAATGACCTGCCACTGGCTCTGAGTAAAGCCAGTGTGTCTACGTATGCCGTTGACTCAACACTATACATGTCAGCTACCACAGCAAGTGAAAACACTGCAACACTTAACAAAGAGCTGCAGTCAGTTTCAGAATGGGTGGCAAGAAATAAGTTAGTTCTAAATATTTAAACTAAAAGCATTGTATATGGGACAAATCATTCACTAAACCCTGAACCTCAATTAAATCGTGTCATGAATAACGTGGAAAAACACAGTTCAAAGGTTAAATGAAAAAGGTATGCACGCTGTTCTTTGAAATACGGTACTGCTTATTACATTACACATCAAATCTCCTATGATCAGTATATTTAAAGCTGAGAGCAGACTTGTTTAGAAAGAACAGTGTGTTAGCAAGAATAGAGTAGAAAATAATATAATGACTTTATTCCAGCTAAATCACCTCAGTACGGTGAATATTAAACTGTCCTTGTTCTAGCTTAGGTTTACTGTCTCTCTAAAAACAGTTGTTTACACAAGCCTGTTTTTAAATGACAAGTTAACAAAGGGTTAATGAAGGGTATGTGGTCAAGTACCTTCTTACCCCAAGACCAGGGCCTAAAGTTAACTTTTTGGTCCACCAGCCACTGTGGCAAGTAGATGGAAAAATCTACCAGCCACTCTGATATTTCATCAGGCAAAATGTTTTTTCGCCATAATTACATCAACAAACACTAAAGAACAGATGACCATGCTTAATGATTCTAAAACCAAATATGTATTAGTGAGTATATATTGCTCAATTTCATTTTTTTGTGACCCAAGTCTTTTATTAACCAAAATATCAGATGAGACAAAATGCTCAGCTAGCACTTTAAGTGCGTGAAGTTACCATGGTAACGGGTCCATCGAGTTGTGTCACGTGTGTCTATGGTTTTGGATCTGACTAGTAGTAGACAGCGTCTCTTCGGTATCAGTTAAAGCAGCAGACTCAAACTAACAACCGACCTTGTGAACAAAACAATGTAAATAACCAAGAAACACGAGGACAAAGTCTCACTTTGTAGACTTTTGAGTAAATTAGACCAACTTTTATGCCTGTGCGCAGCGCCTCCAAAAACGAATCTCTCAGCACTTCACTCAGTGCACAAAACTCCCCTGCCAGGCAGTCTTGTTGTGCGAGGTGGGATATAGATGCTTATTTCTTTATTCGATTTAGCAGCTATGAAACAAAACGGCAGAAGTACTTTCAAAACAGCTACTACAGAATTCTCCTGCTATAAATCACAACTCGCACATGTGCTCACACTTGACTTTTTACTCTATTTTTATAAGCAAATACGAATGTAATGCTCGCACTGTGGAGTCCTGTAAATTGACCATCCGCCTACGGGTGAAATAGACATTCTTACCCGCCAAAAAATAAATGTTAATTTTATGCCCTGCCCAAGACACTTCACATGATAACTATAATATGCCAGCTATAGAATGGTTCCCAGATATTCCCTGTGTACATCTCAAGCCACACTGCTATGATTTCTCCCCATTGTGGACACTCCTATGTCTGATAAGGATAATCAGGAAGGAGAAGCTCTTGTAACAAAGTTTGTACTGGAAGGGCCTCTCCTTGGTGTGAAAGGTCTGGTGCATCTTCACATAGTTTGCCTCAACAAAGCGCTTCCCATATGTGGGGTAGGCGTACAGCTTGTCGCCGTCCGTCTGAACACTCGGCCTCTCACATTGTGACCCAATGACACCAGAGGAGGTAGAAGCAGGAGCCACCACCCTCAGGTGGTTAGTCTTTGACCTCTAGCCATTGTTTTAGGTGTTGTTGGGATTGTGTGCTGGGTTACAGGCTAGGTACCTCGTGGTGAACGCCCATCCTGACCCTGTTTGTATTGGTGAGGTAACCATGAGGTAGCTGAGGAAGGCTAGACCCAGGCCTTATATGAACCCAGTCACCACACGAGACCCTGAAGTAGAAGACAGACTTAATTGTTTTTGTCCATTTTTTTAAAGTGACAGATTCTGTATGAAAAGCGCTAAATAAAATATTACTTATCACTCACTATCCACTATTAAATGAACCATGTGCATTTTCTGCTGGTGTATGCTGAGGTAGCTCCTCTCTGAGAACCTCTTCCCACAGTGTGTACAGGCGAACTGCCTCTCTCCCGTGTGGACCTTCAGGTGCATCTTCAGGCGGAGCTGGTGGGAGAACCTCTTCTCACACTGGGGGCAGCTGAAGGGTTTCTCCCCTGTGTGGACTCTTTGGTGCCTCTTCAGGTTGGACAACTGGGAGAAACTGGCCCGGCAAAGATGGCAGCCAAATAATTTCTCCCCTGTGTGCATCCTCCGAACACGGGAAGCACTTCTCTTAGCTACCTGATCTACTGATAGCGTCACTACTACTGTCATTTGTCAATGGGCTTGTGTAGCCATTTAGTGTTGAGGCATTGTCTGAGGTCTGGCTTAATAACATAAGGAGAGTGTGAGGAGGATGAAGGCCAGGGAGTGTCTGTTTTAGCAGGGTCCATGTTCCAGTTGATAAATCCTTTAGAAGGCAGGCTGAAGGCAGCACCTGTTAGGGGGTTAACCGGAGGTGCCATCAGTTTCTCTGAATCACAACTATAGGAGCAGGACGGAGCATCGCCAGCAGTCTGTGTTTGTTCTCTCCTGCCGCATACGGACACCTCCCCATCCCCTCAGACCAAATCTACGCCTCGCCCTGGTCTCGGCCAGTCTATTGTCATGGACATTAAGTTCGGTTTTTGTTTTGTGTTCGACTGTGTTTCTGGTTGTGTTTAAAAGTGTTGTTCCCCAGCCCAGAGTTGAGGACGCTGTCCCATCCACTGACCTCCACTATGTCGCCTCTGGTCCTGGCCTGCTCAGTGATGTTGTCCCGTGGGCCCTTGCCTCCACCGGTCTGGGTCTGGGAATCTAAGATGGCCGCCTAGTCTCCTCTGATAGCTTCCAGCCAACCACCTGCAGGAAGAGGTTACAAAATAGACTTTACAAACATGGCAGAGAACTATACATATGGAGCTTTTGAGTCAATGTTGGATCAAGAAATCTGATATGAGTACCCTGCTATGGAGCATCTTGTGATTGGGAAATGAGGGATTGCTATGAGTACTATGCAAACATGGTAGTTGATGTGATGCTATGCAAACGTGTTAGTTGATTTGATTACCTGACACTCTTTAATGGTTTGAAAATTCAAAGGCATGGTCCCACACTTACAACATTTATCAAGACCAGGGTCCGTATCCACAAAGCGTCTCAAAGTAGAAAATTGCCAGCAGCCCCGCATAGGGCTACCTGCCATAACATAATCTGGCGAGGCCATTTCCCAAACTATTTAATAAAATGTCATATTGCATTCTGTCTCTGTTGTTCATTCAGCCTGTACTAGATTGAAGTATGGTTGTCCTCCATGACCATGGTCCCCTCAGGGTTCCCCAGACCCTCCTCACACCCCTCCTCCTTCACCAGCAGCACCTCTGGAACCTCCTCCTGGAAGAGACAAGTGATACAGACATACACTCCCTCAGGTACATACACACTCACACACAGATAATAAACACTATAAACATGGAGTGTTTACCCATCCCCACTACGTTTGAGTCCTATACTGTAGTTACAGAATGACTTCATTGTTGTTAAACCCATCATGGTGGACATAAATATGTGTGGGTAAATATGAGTCAGCTATGGTAAGTCAAAAGTCATCATCAGACAAACCTGACTAAATTATTTTGATGTGTACAGTAGGTGTTAGTGTGTAAGTATATTTATTTATATTTAAGTATATATTGGTTATAAAGCGCTGTTGGGTGTATGCAGAATAGGATGAGATGTATACTAAAGAGAGTCTCAATGAAAGACTTTGAATAAAAAGTCCCATTTTGTGTTTATTAAACATGTTAAATACACCATATGAAAACCACACATACACGTCTCTCTGCGTACCTGGCAGACACCTTAGCTTGGATGTCGGCCCACAACCTCGACAAGACGGAGCTGCTCTTCCTCTCAGGGAAAGCCAAGAGCTCTCCATCATGGTTAAACACTCCACCGTGTCCCCCTCCCACAGTGCAAAGAACCTTGTTGTGACCCTGGACAACACCCTGTCATTCTCTGCAAACATCAAAGCAGTGACTCGCTCCTGCAGGTTCATGCTCTACAACATCCGTAGAGTACGACCCGTCCTTACACAGGAAGCTGCGCAGGTCCTAATCCAGGCTCTTGTCATCTCCAGTGGCTTCCAGTTGAAGCTCGCATCTACTACAAAACCATGGTGTTTGCCTACGGAGCAGCAAGGGGAACTGCCCCTCCCTACCTTCAGGCTATGCTCAAACCCTACACCCCAACCCGAGCACTCCGTTCTCTGGTCTCTTGGCCGTCCCACGCCTACAGGTAGGTCAGCTCAAGCTCAGCCCAGTCAAATCTCTTCTCTGTCCTGGCACCCCAATGGTGGAACCAGCTTCCCCCTAAAGCAAGGGCAGCAGAGTTCCTGCCCATCTAACGTAAACATTTCTGAAACCTCTTCCTCTTAAATGAATCCCACGTATTTTCTCTTTTCCTACTAGCACTGACTAACTACTTTGCTGATAACTACTTTATTGATGGAAAATGGACTTGCTACGAATGTAATATGTGGTTGTCTCACCCAGCTATCTTAACATGAATGCATTAATTGTAAGTCGCGCTGGATAAGAGTGTCAAACTAAAATGTAAAATGTAACGTCTCAACTAAAAACCTGCACAAACTTGATAAACTGCAAAGTGTCTTGGGGAAAAAATTTAATAGTTCATCAGAAGTAATGACATAGGCATTTGTGAACATCATATAGTCTACACAGTTTAAACACTAAACGTAACATACTTTTTAGGCTTATATATGCCTTATACACTGAGTATACCAAACATTTGGAACACCTTCCTAATATTGAGTTGCACCCCCCCTTTCGCCCTCAGAACAGCCTCAATTCGTCAGGGCATGGACTCTACAAGGTGTCAAAAGTGTTTCACAGGGATGCTGGCCCATGTGGACTCCAATGCTTCCCACAGTTGTGTAAAGTTGGTTGGATGTCCTTTGGGTGGTGGACCATTCTCGATACACACCGTAAATTGTTGATTGTGAAAAACCCAGCAGCGGTGCAGTTCTTGGCACAAACCGGTGCGCCTGCACCTACTACCATACCCCGTTCAAAGGCACTTAAGTCTTGCCCATTCACCCTCTGAATGGCCCACATACACAAACCATGTCTCAATTGTCTCAAGGTTTAAAAATCCTTCTTTAACCGGTTTCATCCCCTTTGTCTGCACTGATTGAAGTGGATTTAACAAGTGACATCAATAAGGGATTAAAGCTTTCACCTGGTCAGTCTATGTCATGGAAAGAGCAGGAGTTCTTAATGTTTTGTATAGTCAGTGTATATCACACTGGATGCAATATTCTACCCAGGAATATTCAACATTGAAATCTGTTACTCTCGTTATTCCAAATGCATCTGTGGTCTTTTCTGCTGACAACAATTACAATGAATCTTTGTTTTTAATGCAGGGTTTGATCTAAACGTCAGATCGTATCGAGTGGAATGGTTACTTTCTATTGTTTTTAAAAAAAATTAATTTCACCTTTATTTAACCAGGTAAGCCAGTTGAGAACAAGTTCTCATTTACAACTGCGACCTGGCCAAGATAAAGCAAAGCAGTGCGATAAAAACAACAACACAGAGTTACATATGGGGTAAAAAAACATAAAGTCAAAAATACAACAGAAAATATATATACAGTGTGTGCAAATGTAGCAAGTTATGGAGGTAAGGCAATAAATAGGCTATAGTGCAAAATAATTACAATAGTATTAACACTGGAATGCTAGATGTGCAAGAGATTATGTGCAAATAGAGATACTGGGGTGCAAAAGAGCAAAATAAATAACAATATAGGGATGAGGTAGTTGGGTGGGCTAATTTCAGATGGGCTGTGTACAGGTGCAGTGATCGGTAAGGTGCTCTGACAACTGATGCTTAAAGTTAGTGAGGGAGATAAGAGTCTCCAGCTTCAGAGATTTTTGCAATTCGTTCCAGTCATTGGCAGCAGAGAACTGGAAGGAATGGCGGCCAAAGGAGGTGTTGGCTTTGGGAATGACCAGTGAGATATACCTGCTGGAGCGCAGACTACGGGTGGGTGCTGCTATGGTGACCAATGAGCTAAGATAAGGCGGGGATTTGCCTAGCAGTGATTTATAGATGGCCTGGAGCCAGTGGGTTTGACGACGAACATGTAGTGAGGACCAGCCAACAAGAGCGTACAGGTCACAGTGGTGGGTAGTGTATGGGGCTTTGGAGACAAAACGGATGGCACTGTGATAGACTACATCCAATTTG
Organism: Coregonus lavaretus; assembly: GCF_964263955.1. Lineage (NCBI taxonomy): Eukaryota > Metazoa > Chordata > Actinopteri > Salmoniformes > Salmonidae > Coregonus > Coregonus lavaretus. The sequence goes on along the minus strand of NW_028167177.1, from coordinate 386,691 downwards.
CTGAGTAGAGTGTTGGAGGCTATTTTGTAAATGACATCGCCGAAGTCAAGGATCGGTAGGATAGTCAGTTTTACGAGGGCATGTTTGGCAGCATGAGTGAAGGAGGCTTTGTTGCGAAATAGGAAGCCGATTCTAGATTTAACTTTGGATTGGAGATTCTTTATGTGAGTCTGGAAGGAGAGTTTACAGTCTAACCAGACACCTAGGTATTTGTAGTTATCCACATACTCTAGGTCAGACCCGTCGAGAGTGGTGATTCTAGTCGGGTGGGCGGGTGCCAGCAGCGTTCGATTGAAAAGCATGCATTTAGTTTTACTAGTGTTTAAGAGCAGTTGGAGGCTACTGAAGGAGTGTTGTATGGCATTGAAGCTCGTTTGGAGGTTTGTTAACACAGTGTCCAATGAAGGGCCAGATGTATACAAAATGGTGTCGTCTGCGTAGAGGTGGATCTGAGAGTCACCAGCAGCAAGAGCGACATCATTGATATACACGGAGAAAAGTGTCGGCCCAAGAATTGAACCCTGTGGCACCCCCATAGAGACTGCCATAGGTCCAGACAACAGGCCCTCCGATTTGACACACTGAACTCTATCTGAGAAGTAGTTGGTGAACCAGGCGAGGCAGTCATTTGAGAAACCCAGGCTATTTAGTCTGCCAATAAGAATGCGGTGGTTGACAGAGTCGAAAGCCTTGGCCAGGTCGATGAAGACGGCTGCACAGTACTGTCTATTATCAATCGCGGTTATAATATCGTTTAGGACCTTGAGCGTGGCTGAAGTGCACCCATGACCAGCTCGGAAACCGGATTGCATAGCGGAGAAGGTACGGTGGTATTCGAAATGGTCGGTGATCTGTTTGTTAACTTGGCTTTCAAATACTTTCGAAAGGCAGGGCAGGATGGATATAGGTCTGTAGCAGTTTGGATCTAGTGTCACCCCCTTTGAAGAGGGGGATGACCGCGGCAGCTTTCCAATCTCTGGGGATCTCAGACGTTATGAAAGAGAGGTTGAACAGACTAGTAATAGGGGTTGCGACAATTTCGGCGGCTAGTTTTAGAAAGAAAGGGTCCAGATTATCTAGCCCAGCTGATTTGTAGGGGTCCAGATTTTGCAGCTCTTTCAAAACGTCAGCTGTCTGAATTTGTGTGAAGGAGAAGCGGGGGGGGCATGGGCAAGTTGCAGCGGAGGGTGCAGAGTTGGTGGCCGGGGTAGTGGTAGCCAGATGGAAAGCATGGCCAGCTGTAGCAAAATGCTTGTTGAAATTCTCGATTATTGTAGATTTATCGGTGGTGATAGTGTTTCCTAGCCTCAGTGCAGTGGGCAACTGGGAGGAAGTGCTCTTATTCTCCATGGACTTTACAGTGTCCCAAAACTTTTTGGAGTTAGTGCTACAGGATGCAAATTTCTGTTTGAAAAAGTTAGCCTTTGCTTTCCTGACTGCTTGTGTATATTGATTCCTAACTTCCCTGAAAAGTTGCATATCGCGGGGGCTATTTGATGCTAATGCAGTACGCCACAGGATGTTTTTGTGCTGGTCAAGGGCAGTCAAGTCTGAGGAGAACCAGGGGCTATATCGGTTCTTAGTTCTGTATTTTTTGAATGGGGCATGTTTATTTAAGATTGAGAGGAAATTACTTTTAAGGAACAACCAGGCATCCTCTACTGACGGAATGAGATCTATATCCATCCAGGATACCTGGGCCAGGTCAATTAGGAAGGCCTGCTCGCTAAAGTGTTTTAGGGAGCGTTTGACAGTGATGAGGGGTGGTCGTTTGACCGCGGACCCGTTACGGACGCAGGCAATAAGGCAGTGATCGCTGAGATCCTGGTTGAAGACAGCTGAGGTGTATTTAGAGGGTATGTTAGTCAGGATGATATCTATGAGGGTACCCATGTTTACGGATTTAGGGTTGTACCTGGTAGGTTCGTTGATAATTTGCGTGAGGTTGAGGGCATCTAGTTTGGATTGTAGGATGGCCGGGGTATTAAGCATATCCCAATTTAGGTCACCAAGCAGTACGAACTCTGAGGATAAATGGGGGGCAATCAATTCACATATGGTGTCCAGGGCACAGCTGGGGGCTGAGGGGGGTCTGTAGCAAGCGGCAACAGTGAGAGACTTATTTCTGGAAAGGTGGATTTTTAGAAGTAGAAGCTCAAACTGTTTGGGCACAGACCTGGATAGTATGATAGAGCTCTGCAGGCTATCTCTACAGTAGATTGCAACTCCACCCCCTTTGGCAGTTCTATCTAGACGGAAAATGTTATAGTTGGGGATGGACATTTCAGAATTTTTGGTGGCCTTCCTGAGCCAGGATTCAGACACTGCTAGAACATCAGGGTTGGCGGAGTGTGCTAACGCAGTGAATAACTCAAACTTAGGAAGTAGACTTCTGATATTTACGTGCAAGAAACCAAGACTTTTGCGATTACAGAAGTCAGCAAATGATAGCGCCTGGGGAGTAGGAGTGATACTGAGGGCTGCAGGGCCTGGGTTAGCCTCTACATCACCAGAGGAACAGAGGAGGACTAGAATAAGGATACGGCTAAAGGCTTTAAGAACTGGTCTTCTAGTGCGTTGGGTACATAGAATAAAGGGGGCAGATTTCCGGGTGTTGTAGAAAAGATTCAGGGCATTATGTACAGACAAGGATATGGAAGGATATGAGTAAAGTGGAGGTAAACCTAAGCGTTGGGTAACAATGAAAGAGATAGTATCACTAGAGGCACCAATTGAGTCGGTCTCCGCGTGTATGGGGGGTGGGACAAAGGAGCTATCTAAGGCAGGTTTAGCTGGGCTGGGGATCTACAGTGAAATAGTACAATTAGAAATAACAGAAAAACAATAAGCTAACCATGTTTGGGCTGAGGCTAAACATAAACAGGATGTAGTACCGTAAAAAGGAACAGTCCAGCAGACATCAGCTGTATAGCTGAGTTATCATAAGGTCCGGTGAACAGCAATAGGATAGTTCGGAGGCTGCTAAAGCACTAGCGAGTAAGAGGCCACGGCTAGCGTGTGCTAGCGGGCCGGGGCTAGCAGATGGAATCTTCGTGGTCGACGTCGTAACCACATCAGACGATTTCGTCGGCAGACCAGTCGTGTAGGATCGGCGGGGCTCCGTGTCAACACTAGGTGGTCCCGTCCGGTTGACAGAGAGGTAGATAGCCGGGAGATGGGCCTAGCTCAGGATGATTAGCCAGACCACAGAGTCCATATAGTTGCAGCTAGCTGGTAGCGATGAATCCGGAGTTAAAGGTCCAGTGATTCAGTGATTCCGGCAGAAAAACTGATATGTTCTGGGTCGATAACGCGCTGTGCAGACTGGCCGAATATCTGGTGATTAATATCCAGTGATTAAATTAATCCCGCAGAAAAAAAATCCAATGTTCTGGGTGAAATACCGCTAACTGTGGCTAATAGCAAGTAGCTAGTTAGCTGGCTAGCTAGTTTCAACTGGAGATTCTAGATAAAAGGTAAGTCAATAAGTCAATAATAGAATCCGTTCCACATTGAGTGAGGCGGGTTGCAGGAAAGTATATTTTGTAGAAGGATGAAACGTCTGATAGGGAAATATGTAAGAAAAATACAACAAAAACAGGGTATTTACAGGCTATTTACAGACACACGACAAAAACAGAACTGCACTACTTCGCCATCTTGGATGGAAAAGTTATGTTATGTTATAGAGTGGAATGGTTTTTCTGCTGGTGTATCCTAAGGTAGCTTCTCTCTGAGAACCTCTTCCCGCAGTGCGTGCAGGCGAATGGCCTCTCTCCCGTGTGGACCTTCAGGTGCCTCTTCAGCTGGTGCTGGCGGGAGAACCTCTTCTCACACTGGGGGCAGCTGTAGGGTTTCTCCCCTGTGTGCACCATCTGGTGCCTCTTCAGGTCACCAGCCTGGGCGAAGCACATGTGACACTGGGTACAGCTGAAGGGTTTCACCCCTGTGTGGACCCTCTGGTGGATCTCCACTTTCTGGGGGCAGCTGAAGCCTTTTTTACAGAACATGCAGAGGAACCGTTTCTCTTTACTATTGCCTGATGTTGCTCCCCTTCCCTGAGCCTCTACTCTAGCCCTGTCGTTTGAGTTCAATACCTGATCGAAAAGGACGTGGCCGTGTGAATCGGGAGGCCCCATCGACGTGGATACTGGGTCGTGATCCCTGAGCGTGTGTAAAGGGGAGTGGGTAACAACATTTTTATTTGTCTCTGAGCTTCCCCTGTACTCTAAGACATCTCTGCCCTGTGAGTGTCTGTCTCCTAGGTGACTATCTGCATTCCATGTGGGAGGAGCATCGCCCTCCACTTTCACAGTCACCTCATCTACCACTATAACCTCCCCTTTCTCATCTAGGCACCCTTCAGAGTATACACTACTACTGTACTGGTTCCAGTCCCCTCTAGACAGATCAGTCTGTGTCTCTAAACCCAAAGATATGTTGCCAAGGTCCATCTCTGTAGCGTAAGAACAAGACAGATCATCAACCCCAGTGTCTAATGCGTCGCCATCACCATGGTAATGAACCGTCCTCTGGCTCTGATGAAATACCGGTAAATACTCTGAGCCGGGAGCAGGAGGACAGCCCAGACTCCCCAGCCCCAGTCTCTCTGGGTCTGATCTGTGGTCAGACTCTGTGTGTAAGAGCCTGTGTGTTACAGTTAAAGTCTCTGTATCTGTCTCTGACTTCAGGGCGGCATTCGGCATTCCATTGACGTCTGTGATGCTGCATCGGTTCCTGGGCGGTGCTGGGGTGATGGTGGGGTCCTCTGTGGCTACAGGGGGTGCTCCAGCCAAACCAGTCTGGATGTCTCTGCTTTGCCGTGGTTCCACCTCTCCTTCAGTCTTCTCCTGCTTGACCCCAGGACCTGCACCCTCTGCATCTGCAGACTGACACAAGAATAGAGGAGGTTATTACTGGTATGGCAGATAAATTAGGATGCAAGCAAGTGAATAGCTGAGAGGAGCATTTCTGAAATAAACAGGCCACATTTGATTTACAAAGTAACTGTAATTTGTTATGCAACACTATTAAACTAACCTCTATCACAATAACGTGCTGGGTTGAGGTTCCACTCCCCTCATCAACAGTGATTGGTTGGTCATCTCTCCATGTATTGTGTCCCACTGGCTTCACAAAACTGCTGTGGCCTCCAGTGAGATGTCCTTCACCTGAGAGTGTGATTGGGGGAAAAGAGGTTAGCTACTGTCAATGCTCAACGGTATATTGTACACTGTCTAGAATTGGCAAGGATGTAAGGTAACACTTCTCATAACTAGTTGATATCCTATTTATTGATCAATGTATTATGTTCCATGCATCACATTGTTTTCATTGAGTAAATAATAGGAAATGCAGTAAATAAAAAATCTGGTTAGAATATGATAGTTTCTTTGCGCAAGATAGGTAAGTAAGCTAAGTAATCAGGGGAATTATTGCATACTATCCAAAAACTGACCAAGACCCAATTCTTGGTTACATCTGATCAAATGTGCAGAGGGGAACGGGGCGACAGGCACTAAGCTACAGTATATATGGACGGCGAAATGCCCCGCAGCCTCGGCCTCATGCAAAATGTACCTCTTGCCATTCGTCTGTATCGGTCGAGGATCTTGACACTATTGGGACGACTGACGAGAACACGCTCCCGTGCCACCTTTAGTTCCAGAAACTGCAGTTTCCTCCGCAATGCCCTGTTTTCTTTCTGGCATTGAGACATTTCCAAACGAAACACTGCATAGTCGTCTTCTACGAGTTTACAGATGTCTGCCACGGCTGCATTCGCTAGCACCTCTATGATTGAGGCTATTTGAGTGTGAAAAACCATACAGTTAGCCATTGTTAGTTAACGTTAGCAGCTAGCTAGCTAGGATTACCTAGATGACATCTCTCAACCAAGTCCTGTCTCCAACGCGAATTAAACACTACCCGGGGTAAGTATGTGATGCTGTGCAGTTAAAATAGTCATATTTTGAGTCCCATGGTGTTAATAACAGTAAAAACGCTAACGTGGAATTGTTGTTGGCCACTGTGCATTTCCGTTTACATTGAAGAGAAAGGGTGTTATTGGGTCGCGTCATAGCTCAAAGGGTGTGGCTAAATGAAAAGGCTATGCGCGCTGCTCTTCGATGTACGGTACTGCATATATTTGCTCAACCATATGAGGGCTCCAGAACAACAATACACATAACAGCAGTGACGAGCCGTCATTCTGAGCAGGTGGGGCTTTTGAGCGTGTTTAGCAAAAAATAAATATATTGATTTTTGTTGCCTGTTTTGCATATTATTTTGACATTAATACGTGTCACATGTCAGTTTGCAAACAATGTAGAAAAAAAAGTAAATAAAGCTGCATACAAACATGCTCACTTTTTTGCTTTCTTGAGTAAGGCAGCTCCAAAATGCAAGTGTTTCAGCCTAGCTCAGTGCTTTCTGTGGTGGTGGGGCAGCCAGCAGAAAATACAGAGTGTAGGGGTTGGTAATGTTCTTCAGTTGCGCCGTGATTGGCACAGTGTTCTGTCACTCATGGGGACACTACATCACCACAAAATCGACGGGTAGAGCTTGAAAATTCAAGCCCCTTGGGTGCCGCCATAGTTACATTAGAAGTGCCCATCCAAGAAGGCTCAAGGTCATTGGCCACAGATAAAATGATGTCAAATTACGTTATATATATATATATTTTAAAATATCTACCGAAAAAATACAAAATTAATGTATGCACTCACTAACTGTAAGTCGCTCTGGATAAGAGCATCTGCTAAAATGACGTAAATGTAAAATGTAAATGTACCGCAGCTTTGATTGGACTGTCAACATCATACTTTCAAAATCTTAGCTAGCAAGCTAGCAGTCATCATCATGAATCTAGTCGACAATCTACTGGCAAATCCTTGTTATAGGAAGGGAAATGATTAAGATAAATTATAGATAAAACGTATCGGTGCTCATTGGCCGTTGGACATAAACATTACACAACAAGTTGGAAATCGCAATTTCAACAATGAGTGGTTTGGAAGGTATCAGTGGCTAACTGCAAGCATTGCAAGGCAATCACTAGCCTGCTATTCAGTGGAGTGGGTGTGTGGTCCAAGTCTGGGTTTAAGTGTCTCTTTTCCAAGCTTAAAAGGATAAACATTGAACACCATGGGCCATAAAAGATTGAATACATTGGCCATGCTGTCAATCCAGCATGACTTCTGCCACGCGGCAGAACAACTGTAAACTTGGAACTGGGAAATTTCAGACTTCAGTGAGTTCAAGACAACTGGGAACTTGGAAAAAGAGGAGCTCCGACTGGGAAAATACGTTTTGAACAGTCATCCAACTTGGAATAACAAGTCGGGAACTTGGGCCTCTTTCTAGAGTTCCGACCTGAAGATCACTGACGTCATGATTCAACCTTGTTTTTTTCAGAGTTCCCAGTAGTCTTGAAAGCACCATAAATCCAGTGAATGCCAGACTTTGATGATAAAGTTTGATGACAAAATTTGCCCACAAAGGACCACCGCGCCACCTTCCTGTTCAAGTGAGCACAGCGCCATAAGGGGAGTTAAAAAATGTATTGTATGCTGCTGCATAAATTATGTAATATGCCAGGGAGATATGTATACTGTAGCTAAGAAAGTAATACTAAGTGTATGTTGTGTAGTAAGCTGTTAGTAGACCATATGCCTCACCCTAAGAATTTTGTCCCTTTCCCCCTCATAATTGAGCCTACTGTTCTGACTTGGTGGTGCACAGGTAGTCTATAGCCTGTTTTAGAGAAAGGTAATCATCGAATATTGTAAGAGCTTTCATTGTCTGCTTTTATGCCCCCTTTATTTATCCTACAGTGCTGACTTGGTGTACAGGGAGAATACTGTAAGAACGGCCCATGTTCTGAATTCTGTCGCTGTACATTTCAAAAGTGCTGAACAAATAGTTATATTGACTACGTCCGTCCTAGCTCGCTGATTAATGTCTTAATCGAAATTACGGATTGCCTCTTATCCGCTCGTCATCCCCTTATGCCAGAGTTTCTACATCTACATTTTCAGTAGAAACCACGTTTATTTAAGCAAGTCAGCCATATCAGTATGGAAATGTATGCACTCACTAACTGCAAGTCACTCTGGATAAGAGTGTCAGCTAAATGACTAAAATGTAAATGTAAATATCAGCTATGTTTTGTCAGATTGTATGTTTTTTAATTTAGAGCGTTAATTTACCGCAGTCAAGCACCCAAGCAGTGCCTTCGGAAAGTATTCAGACCCATTGACATTTTTCCACATTGTTTGGTTACAGCCTTATTCTAAAATTGATTAAATTGTTTTTTTCCCTCATCAATCTACACACAATACCCCATAATGACAAAGCAAAACCAGGTTTTTAGACATTTTTGCAAATGTATAATATAACATTTACATAAGTATGCAGACCCTTTACTCAGTACTTTGTTGAAGCACCTTTGGCAGCGATTACAGCCTCGAGTCTTCTTGGGTATGATGCTACAAGCTTGGCACACCTGTATTTGGGGAGTTTCTCCCATTCTTCTCTGCAGATCCTCTCAAGCTCTGTCAGGTTGGATGGGGAGCGTTGCTGCACAGCTATTTTCGGGTATCTCCAGAGATGTTCGATCAGGTTCAAGTCCGGGCTCTGGCTGGGCCACTCAAGGACATTCAGAGACTTGTCCTGAATCCACTCCTGCCTTGTCTTGGCTCTGTGCTTAGGGTCGTTGTCCTGTTGGAAGGTGAACCTTCGCCCCAGTCTGAGGTCCTGAGTGCTCTGGAGCAGGTTATCATCAAGGATCTCTCTGTACTTTGCTCCGTTCATCTTTCTCTTGATCCTGACTAGTCTCCCAGTCCCTGTAAAACACCCCCATGATGCTGCCACAACTATGCTTCACCGTAGGGATGGTGCCAGGTTTCCTCCAGACGTGACGCTTGGCATTCAGGCCAGAGTTCAATCTTGGTTTCATCAGACCAGAGAATCTTGTTTCTCATGGTCAGAGTCCTTTAGGTGCCTTTTGGCAAACTCCATGAGGGCTGTCATGTGCCTTTTACTGAGGAGTGGCTTCCGTCTGGCCACTCTACCATAAAGACCTGATTGGTGGAGTGCTGCAGATATGGATGTCCTTCTGGAAGGTTCTCCATTCTCCACAGAGGAACTCTGGAGCTCTGTCAGTGACCATCGGGTTCTCGGTCACCTCCCTGACCAAGACCCTTCTCCCCCGATTGCTCAGTTTGGCCAGGCGGCCAGCTCTAGGAAGAGTCTTGCTGGTTCCAAACTTCTTCCATTTAAGAATGCCACAGATGTCTCAAGTTGAGGGAGTATGCATTTGGCATGCTGAATGCAGGAATGTCCCACAGAGCTGTTGCAAGATAACTAAATGTTAATTTCTCTACCATAAGCCACCTCCAACGTCGTTTTAGAGAATTTGGCAGTACGTCCAACCGGCCTCACAACCACAGATCACGTGTTACCAGCCCAGGACCTCCACATCCGGCTTCTTCACCTGCAGGATCGTCTGAGGCGGGGGGAGGGGGGGTGGTGCTGAGGAGTATTTCTGTCTGTAATAAAGCCCTTTTGTATGGAAAAACACATTCTGATTGGCTGGGCCTGGCTCCCAAGTGCATGGGCCTATGCCCTCCCAGGCCCACCCATGGCTGCACCCCTGGCCTGTCATGTGAAATCCATAAATGAGGGCCTGAATGTGAAATCCATAGATTAGGTACTAAGGAAATTATTTCAATTGACTGATTTCCCTCTATGAACTGTAACATATATTTTTTCAGTATATCTATATATATTGAACAAAAATATAAAGGCATCATGCAACAATTTCAAAGTTTTACTGAGTTACAGTTCAAATGAGGAAATCAGTCAATTGAAATTAATTAATTAGGCCCTAATCTATGGATTTCACATGACTGGGAATACAGACATGCATCTGTTGGTTACAGATACCTTTTAAAAAATCAAAATAAGAAAATAAATGTCATGTATTCTCATGCTTTGAAAAAGCCTTAATAGCACCACAACACCTATCCAAGTCCGATGTGTGACAAGATGGGAAAACAAGATGGGATGAGACCAACATGGGGCGGCCGTGGCGCCATTTCGGCAACACCAAATTGGTAATTTTTCAAACCTAATGAGATTATGTAAACCTAGCCATTTCTGCACCGGAAACCAGGATCAGTATCAGGTCTTTGCGCTTGTTGTGACATATCGGTGAATGCCGGATCCTTGGCCCATCTAAACACTTGAAAAGGCCTTGTGTTAGGCCTGGAGAAGTGTTATACCTTGTGTTAGGCCTGGAGAAGTGTTATACCTTGTGTTAGGCCTGGAGAAGTGTTATACCTTGTGTTAGGCCTTATGAAAAGCCTACAGTATTTGATAATTTACCTAGGCATTTTGGCAATAGAATAAGCTTTCAAATGATATCCACCTGACCCAGATTGCGATCTATAATGGACCGTTTTTGGTTTGCGTAAACAGTAATGTGATGGTGTGGATTTAGGGCTGTGTTCCAAGCTTCAGTTACTCATTGGCAAGGCTAGGAGAGCAAAACAATAAAGCATCTAATAATTGAAAGCTCTTTCCTTCAGTAATAAGATTTCATTAGACAGATGCTGCAAAAAGTACAGTAAATGTAAAATGCACATACAATCCAGTATTTGTAAGTCGCTCTGGATAAGAGCGTCTGCTAAATGACGTAAATGTAAATGTAATGTAATGTTTGGATTCAGTCTTGTGTCAGGTAAACCATTGTGTCCTCACCTTGGGTCTGAATTTCCCCATAATCTCCAGTGTTCCCTTTCAATTACTACCATGGTTATGCATCTCATATTTCTTCTGCTCTAAATAGTTCCATTTATCGCTAACCATTTACATGCACACTAATATCTCGTTATTATTGAAGATACTCAAGTATTCTGTTTATGAGTTGACGCACATCACGTCCAGTTTACAATAACCCGGATAAGCTCGTATCTTGGTTTTGAGAAATCCGGATATGATGCCTGGGTTATGCTGATTTTAGACGGGGTACTGTGGCATGTAAAATCTTATGCCGTTTACTGTTGGGGTTTTTTCCCGGTCTGCCAGGCTCAGTTTCACATAGTAGGCTGTCATGGGTGTTGTGTGATGATGTTTTCATCTGCTTGTCTACAGTTAGATACATTAAGCTTATCTTGCCATAACTTGTTGCCATAGAAGACTAAATAAAACAGTACTCACCAGAATAATGGCATAAATCGAATGAACACATTACGGTTAGCCTAGGCTAATCTAAACTCTGCAAAAAAAGAAACGTCCCTTTTTCAGGACCCTGTCTTTCAAAGATAATTCGTAGAAATCCAAATAACTTCACAGATCTTCATTGTAAAGGGTTTAAACATTGTTTCCAATTTTTGTTCAATGAACCATAAACAATTAATGAACATGCACCTGTGGAACGGTCGATAAGACACTAACAGCTTACAGATGGTAGGCAATTAAGGTCACAGTTATGAAAACTTAGGACACTAAAGAGGCCTTTCTACGGACTCTGAAAAACACCAAAAGAAAGATGCCCAGGGTCCCTGCTCATATGTGTGAACGTGCCTTAGGCATGCTGCAAGGTGGCATGAGGACTGCAGATGTGGCCAGGGCAACACATTTCAATGTCCGTACTGTGAGACGCCTAAGACAGCACTACAGGGAGACAGGACGGACAGCTGATCGTCCTCGCAGTGGCAGACCACGTGTAACAACACCTGCACAGGATCGGTACATCCGAACATCACACCTGCGGGACAGGTACAGGATGGCAACAACAACTGCCAGAGTTACACCAGGAACGCACAGTCCCTCCATCAGTGCTCAGACTGTCCGCAATAGGCTGAGAGAGGCTGGACTGAGGGCTTATAGGCCTGTTGTAAGGCAGGTCCTCACCAGACATCACCAGCAACAACTGGTTGGGCACAAACCTACCGTCGCTGGACCAGAGAGGACTGGCAAAAAGTGCTCTTCACTGACGAGTCACGGTTTTGTCTCACCAGGGGTGATGGTCGGATTCACGTTTATTGTCGAAGGAATGAGCGTTACACCAAGGCCTGTACTCTGGAGCAGGATCGATTTGGAGGTGGAGGGTCCGTCATGGTCTGGGGCGGTGTGTCACAGCATCATCGGACTGAGCTTGTTGTCATTGCAGGCAATCTCAACGCTGTGCTTTACAGGGACGACATCCTCCTCCCTCATGTGGTACCCTTCCTGCAGGCTCATCCTGATATGACCCTCCAGCATGACAATGCCACCAGCCATACTGCTCGTTCTGTGCGTGATTTCCTGCAAGACAGGAATGTCAGTGTTCTGCCATGGCCAGCGAAGAGCCCGGATCTCAATCCAATTGAGCACGTCTGGGACCTGTAGGATCGGAGGGTGAGGGCAAGGTCCATTCCCCCCAGAAATGTCTGGGAACTTGCAGGTGCCTTGGTGGAAGAGTGGGGTAACATCTCACAGCAAGAACTGGCAAATCTGGTGCAGTCCATGGAGGAGATGCACTGCAGTACTTAATGCAGCTGGTGGCCACACCAGATACTGACTGTTATTTTTGATCCCCCCTTTGTTCAGGGACACATTATTCCATTTCTGTTAGTCACATGTCTGTGGAACTTGTGTTCATACAAATATTTACACAAGTTAAGTTTACTGAAAATAAACGCAGTTGACAGTGAGAGGACGTTTCTTTTTTTGCTCAGTTTAGTTAACACCAGTAAAGTTGTCTATTACACTTCAGCTTCGCTCGCTGAGCAAGGACGTTTAGGGACCGGGGAGAAAACTCAATCATTCCAAAATAGTGGAAAGATTGTACCTGTGTAAAATGTCATCAGTATGACCAGTTTTAAGGAAATGAAAAGCTGAGAAAACTATTAAACGAATGATAAGACTTAATATTTATTGGGTGTTGTGTGTTAATAAATTAATTAGTATTCTGCGCTGTAGCACACTGTCAGACGAGAGTGTTCTGAAATCGGTTTAGATCGCCAGAGTGAATTTACGAACGCACCCTAGATTACAGTAGGGGGCGCTGTGTTGAAGCCACCGTGCCTCCATCTTGGAACTCCCCCACCGTTGTAAAAAATATTTTGGAAGCTATAGAAATGCATTTATTAATGTCTACATTTGTTTTTTCTATTAGACACCTTAATTCATATTTTAAATTATATTATGTGAGCTAAACATAAAAAAATATAACATTTTCCTTAAAGTGTAATTTTTTTATATTACTAATGTTACTGTCCCCACAAAACAAAACAAAAAAAACAAAAAATGTAATTTTGTCCTTGAAACATTTAATTGAAACACTGTAGAATTGCATTCATTCCTATGGAGGACTGTTCCAGATTCATCCATTGGACTGCCAGATGGTGAAGCGTGATTAATCACTCCAGAGTCCAATGAGAGTCCAATGGTGGCGAGCTTTACACCACTCCAGCCGACGCTTGACATTGCGCATTGTGATCTTAGGCTTGTGTGCGGCTGCTCAGCCATGGAAACCCATTTCATGAAGCTCCCGACAAACAGTTTTTGTGCTGACGTTCTTTCCAGAGGCAGTTTGGAACTTGGTAGTGAGTGTTGCAACTGTGGACAGACAATTTTTATGCGCTACGCGCTTCAGCACTCGCCGGTCCCGTTCTGTGAGCTTGTGTGGCCTACCACTTCGTGGCTGAGCCGTTGTTGCTCCTAGGCGTTTCCACTTCACAATAACAGCACTTACAGTTTACCGAGGCAGCTTTAGCAAGGAAGAAATTTGATGAACTGACTTGTTGGGAAGGTGGCATCCTATGATGTTGCCATGTTGAAAGTCACTGAGCTCTTCAGTACGGGCCAATCGACTAATTTGAAGGGATGTCCACATACTTTTGGTCATGTAGGGTATGTCAGCTAAAGAATGGTTCCCAGCTATCTCCTGCATACATCTCACACACTTTTATGATTTCTTCCCATTGTGGACACTCCTGTGTCTGATAAGGTTATTCTGGAAGGAGAAGCTCTTGTAACACAGTTTACACTTGAAGGGTCTCTCTTTGGTGTGAACAGTCTGGTGCTTCTTCACATAGTTCGCCTCAGCAAAGCGCTTCCCACACGTGAGGCAGGCGTATGGCTTGTCTGCGTCCGTCTTAATGCTTGGCCTCCCACATTGTGATCCAATGACACCAGAGGAGGTAGAAGCAGGAGCCACCACCCTCAGGTGGTTAGTCTTTGAGCTCCCTCCTTGACCTCTAGCCATTGTTTGGGTGTTAGGATTGTGTGCTGTGTTATAGGCTAGATACTTCTCGTGTTGAACATCCATCCTGACCCTGTCTGTATTTGTGGGGTAACCATGAGGTAACTGAGGAAGGCTAGACCCAGGTCCAGGCCCAGGCCTTCTATGAACCCAGTCACCAGGCATTAGACGAGACCCTGAAGAAGACAGACTTCCTGTTAGACTACCACCAGGGGGCTCTCCCACCACTCTCTGTGAAGGCTGAAGCCCAGTGTGACCTGCTCTGTTCATCATGGATACTGTGGTGTTTGTATCATAGGAACAGGAGGGTCTATCTCTATCAGCCCCAGGCCCTGCTTCATCCCTGCACTGAGACTGTGAAGAGAAGGGTCTGGGCTGCAGACTGGATCCCTGACTGGAGCCTCTATCTCTCTGATGACCACCAGGACTGAGGTTGTTCAGTCCCCCTGTCCACTGGTTGTGTTCTGTGTGGTGGTGGTGGTTGAGTCTCTGTCCCTCTTGGTTCGGTCCTGTTTCCGACTCGGGAAGGAAGAGAAACGGCTCCTGATCCAGGGTTCTTATCCGGGGCCAGGGTTTGTGACCAGCCGCTGCAGAGGTCCAGTCTCTCCCATCAGCAACACTGGACATCAGCAGGTCCTCATGAACTGCAGACTGTAAACACAAATTGTACAGAAGAGCATTTAAAGGTTTATATAAGAAACTCTTTGCTGTACACAGAGAAACATTACATGATATCCTAAATGTTAACCACAGTCAAGCTCATCTTTAACACTGTGATTCAAGTATATTGGCCCATTGGAGTTGACTATAAAAAAAATGTCCATATGTGTTGATTCAAGAATTAAGTATAATGTTTTGGTTCGACTGAGATAAGGGAAACTCAGTCCCTGCAACAATACAAAAATAACCAAATCAGTCAGCACGGAGTCAATTATTTATTTCATTTCAACAAAATGGTCATACACTCAAATAATGTGAAGTACAGTACTTTTATTTCACAACACGATATGTAACAAGTAGAATAACTTTTCTCACTATGGTAACACTACTTTTTCTGTATATCTGGTACCTTCGCTTTGATCAAATTAATTTTTGAATACTTTGGAAAAGGTTCGACATTACATTACACACAGATTCACTACTTTATGTCAAGTAAACACGAATTAAAGGTCCCATGCAGCCGTTTTTATCTCAGTATCTAATCATTTCTGGGTAACAATTAAGTACCTTACTGTGATTGTTTTCAATTCAAATTGTCAAAAAGAAACAAAAATAGCTTCTTAGCAGAGCAATTTCTCAGGCAAGTATGGAGCTAGGACGGTCTGGGAGTGGTCTGAGTGGGGAGGGGAAAACTAGCTGTTATTGGCAGAGAGGTTTGGAACTCTCTTATTGGTCTATTAACTAATTTACCACCTGGTGATGTCACCAGGCAGGGCCAAAACTCTATCCCACCAAAACAGGCAGAAATTTCAGGCGTATTATAATTTTCACAGTATTATTCTAACCTCAGTGAGAAAATATATCTCAAACACAGGAAAATCACATTTTTGACTGCACTGAGCCTTTAAGGCACTATCATTTCCCCACAGTCTGTGGTGCAACATGGCGTTGGTGGATGGAGCGAGACATGATGTCCCAGATGTGCTCAATTGGATTCAGGTCTGGGGAACGGGCGGGCCAGTCCATAGCATCAATGCCTTCCTCTTGCAGGAACTGCTGACACACTCCAGCCACATGAGGTCTAGCATTGTCTTGCATTAGGAGGAACCCAGGGCCAACCGCACCAGCATATGGTCTCACAAGGGGTCTGAGGATCTCATCTCGGTACCTAATGGCAGTCAGGCTACCTCTGGCGAGCACAAGGAGGGCTGTGCGGCCCCCCAAAGAAATGCCACCCCACACCATGACTGACCCACCGCCAAACCGGTCATGCTGGAGGATGTTGCAGGCAGCAGAACGTTCTCCACGGCGTCTCCAGACTCTGTCACGTCTGTCACATGTGCTCAGTGTGAACCTGCTTTCATCTGTGAAGAGCACAGGGCGCCAGTGGCGAATTTGCCAATCTTGGTGTTCTCTGGCAAATGCCAAACGTCCTGCACGGTGTTGGGCTGTAAGCACAACCCCCATCTGTGGACGTCGGGCCCTCATACCACCCTCATGGAGTCTGTTTCTGACCGTTTGAGCAGACACATGCACATTTGTGGCCTGCTGGAGGTCATTTTGCAGGGCTCTGGCAGTGCTCCTCCTGCTCCTCCTTGCACAAAGGCGGAGGTAGCGGTCCTGCTGCTGGGTTGTTGCCCTCCTACGGCCTCCTCCACGTCTCCTGATGTACAGGCCTGTCTCCTGGTAGTGCCTCCATGCTCTGGACACTACGCTGACAGACACAGCAAACCTTCTTGCCACAGCTTGCATTGATGTGCCATCCTGGATGAGCTGCACTACCTGAGCCACTTGTGTGGGTTGTAGACTCCGTCTCATGCTACCACTAGAGTGAAAGCACCGCCAGCATTCAAAAGTGACCAAAACATCAGCCAGGAAGCATAGGAACTGAGAAGTGGTCTGTGGTCACCACCTGCAAAACCAGTCCTTTATTGGGGGTGTCTTGCTAATTGCCTATAATTTCTATCTGTTGTCTATTCCATTTGCACAACAGCATGTGAAATTTATTGTCAATCAGTGTTGCTTCCTAAGTGGACAGTTTGATTTCACAGAAGTGTGATTGACTTTGTGTTGTTTAAGTGTTCCCTTTATTTGTTTGAGCAGTGTATATATACATATACACATATATATATACATACACACATATATATATATATATATATATATATACACACACACACACACACACACACACACAGTACCAGTAAAGTCTGGACACACCTACTCATTCCAGGGTTTTTCTATATTTCTACATTGTAGAATAATAGTGAAGACATCAAAACTATGAAATAACACATATGGAATCATGTAGTAACCAAAAAAGTGTTTGACCAAAAAGGAGAGTGATGGAGTGCTGCATCAGATGACCTGGCCTCCACAATCACCCGACCTCAACCCAATTGAGATGGTTTGGGATGAGTCGAACCGCAGAATGAAGGAAAAGCAGCCAACAAGTGCTCAGCATATGTGGGAACTCCTTCAAGACTGTTGGAAAAGCATTCCAGGTGAAGCTGGTTGAGAGAATGCCAAGAGTGTGCAAAGCTGTGATCAAGGCAAAGGGTGGCTACTTTGAAGAATCTCAAATATAAAACTTTTGACTGGTAGTGTATATATACACTAATCAAAAGTTTGGACACACCTACTCATTCAAGGGTTTTTCTTTATTTTTACATTGTAGAATAATAGTGAAGACATCATAACTATGAAATAACACATATGGAATCATGAAGTAACCTAATATTTTATATTAAAATAGCCACCCTTTGCCTTGATGACAGCTTTGCACTCTCTTGGCATTCTCTTGAATGAGTAGGTGTGTCCAAACATTTGACTGGTACTGTGTGTGTATATATAAATAAATAAATAAATAAATAAATAGAGAAATAAAAGAAAAATATCTCAAATGAATATGCAACCATTTAAACAACAGCATTAGCATGAGAAGCAAAAACATATTTTAGTTACTGATCTAAAAGTGGATATTTTCCTTCCAAAAACATTTATTCCATGCTGGAATCAAAACTGTGCTCACTCACAGAGTCCTCATCCATTCGTAGAAGAGAACGAACCGCTGCGTAACGTAAACTACCCTGCGTCCTGTTTGATTTCAACTGGGAATGAACACTGTTGCGCACAGCTCTAGTATGATGGCTGGCTGTCGTACAAAGGGCGTTCACACACTGCTGGAAAGCCCAGCTCATTGGCTATCTAGCTAGCTATGTTACAAAACGATAGGTGGTCATAGGACCAAAGTACTGTCAATCAAGTGAACACCGCTTGTCTCATTGGTGCGTAACGATGGCTGACCTTCATGGGCTAATTGACGTGTTGTGTTGCCAATACGTAATGTAGAATGATGAAACAAGTTTGGTTGCCTTCTAGAGTGTCTGAGGATTGCACAGAAACCGAACTTGACCGGGTTAAACAACGTTTTGCCGATTAGAGTCGGAATTCATGCAAAACGCTGTATACAACATGGATTGTGTTAGGATATAAAAATGGATTTTATCAAACAAAACTATGCTACATTTTATCTCTGGGACCCTCAGGATGACAAATCAGAGCAAGATTACTGAATGCAAGTACATTATTTACCGTCAGAGGTGAATGTATCAAACCAGTTGCCTTGATTAAAGTGTTGTTGTTGTTGTGCACTATCCTCAAACAATAGCATGGTATTTATTCCGCTGTAATAGCTACTGTACATTGGACACTGCAGTTAGATTAACAATAATTTAAGCTTTCTGACGATAATACATGTCTATGTCCCGGAAAGTTGGCTGTTGTTTACAACGCCATTCTAGTCACATATCGCATATTGAGAAGCAACTGTCCCGATTTCGGGACACTGATCCTATGGAGGTTAAGTCAAAACTGTAACTAGGCCACTTAGGAACATTCAATGTCGTCTTGGTAAGCAACTCCAGTGTAGACTTGGCCTTGTGTTTTAGGTTATTGTCCTGCTGAAAGGTGAATGTGTCTTCCAGTGTCTGTTGGAAACCAGGTTTTTCCTCTAGGTTTTTGCCTGTGCTTAGCTCTATTCCGTTTCTTTTTATCCTAAAAAACTCCCCAGTCCTTGCGGATGACAAGCAAGCCCATAACATGATGCAGCCACCACCATACTTGAAAATATGAAGAGTGGTACTCAGTGATGTGTTGTGTTAGATTTGCCTCAAACATTACGCTTTGTATTCAGGACATAAAGTACATTTCTTTGCCACATTTTCTGCAGTTTTACTTTAGTGCCTTATTGCAAACAGGATCCATGTTTTGGAATATTTTTATTCTGTACAGGCTTCCTTCTTTTCACTCTGTCATTTAAGTTAGTGTTGTGGAGTAACTACAATGTTGTTGATCCATCCTCAGTTTTCTCCTATCACAGCCATTCAACTCTGTAACTGTTTTAAAGTCACCATTGGCCTTATGGTGAAATCCCTGAATGGTTTCCTTCCTCTCCGGCAACCGAGTTAGGAAGGACGCCTGTATCTTTGTAGTGACTGAGTGTATTAATACACCATCCAAAGTGTACTTAATAACATCACCATGCTCAAAGGGATATTCAATGTCTGCTTTTGTTATTTTTACCCATCTACCAATAGATGCCCTTCTTTGCGAGGCAATGGAAAACCTCCCTGGTCTTTGTGGATGAATCTGTGTTTGAAATTCACTGCTTGACTGAGGGACCTTACAGATAATTGTATGTGTGGAGTACAGTGATGAGGTAGGAATCCATGCAACTTATTATGTGATTTGTTAAGCAAATGTTTACTCCTGAACATATTTAGGCTTGCCATAACAAAGGGGTTTAATACTTATTGACTCAAAACATTTCAGCTTTGAATTTGTAATTCATTTGTAAACATTTCTAAAAACATAATTCCACTTTGACATTATGGGGTATTGTGTGTAGGTCAGTGACACAAAATCTAAATTTAATCGATTTTAAATTCAGGCTGTAACAAAATGTGGAAAAAGTCAAGGGGTGTGAATACTTTCTGAAGGCACTGTACTATAATTAAAAAACGGTAGCGTTTTTGTGGACTGTAGTGTTTTTGCGGGCATGACTGGTTTTTGTAATGCTGAAAATACTGTAGTATTTACTACAGTATTCTACAGTATACTACAACATTCTATAGTAAGCACTACACGATTGAGTGATACTACAGTGTGTAGTATAGTATTCTACAGTATACTACAGAATTCTATAGTAAGTACTTTAGTATTCTAAACTGTAGTCTTTTTTCATTTGGGGCTCAGCCAGTCTGTTGTCATGGAGACTAAACTCAGTTGTTGTTTTGTGTTCGACTGTCTGTTTCTGGTTGTGGTTAACAGTGTTGTTCCCCAGCCCAGAGTTGAGGACGCTGTCCCATCCACTGACCTCCACTATCTCGCCCTGCTCAGTGATGTGGTCCCCCGGGCCCTTGGCTGCGCCTGTCTGGGAATCCAAGATGGCCACCCAGTCTCCCTTGTTAGCCTCCAGCCAACCATCTGCAGGAAGAGGTTACAAAATAGACATTTAGGAGTTTAAGTCAATTACCTGGTCAAGTACATAAATTATGTGTGTTTTAGTATCTAAATATAAGTATTGATTTCATTTTATGAATGAAGGAAAAATAGCCATCACTATTCCCATTGAAGATCTATTACTGTATGTAGGCTATATGTATTTCTCCCTTACCTTGCTCCCCCATCTTTAGTCCACTCAGAAGGTCAATGCTCTCTGGTCCGTCTTCTATTGTCTCCACTTTGACTAGCAGCAGATCAGGCTTCCCATCCTCCATGTCTACAGACTGTAAGAGATACAGAGTGAGAGGATGTTGCATCAAGAAATCTGATATGAGCACCCTGCTATGGAGCATCTTCTGATTGGGCAATGAGGGATTGCCATGAGTACTATGCAAACATGTTAGTTGCTTTGATACTATGCAAACGTGTTAGTTGATTTGATTATGTGACACTCTTTAAAGAGATTAACTCGTGGATACCATTATTATGTTTCTGCGTCCAGTATACAGGCAGTTAAGAGGTAATTCAGCCAACCAATGCTGACTAGCTTGCTAGCTGTACCCGAAGATTTCCAGTGTTTGCAGCTAAGCTAGTTCGCACTGGTTCCCAAAATTACCTCTAACTTCCCTTTAATGGTTTGATAATTCATAGGCATGGTCCCACACTTGAGACAAAATGTATCAAGACCTGGGCCCGTATCCACAAAGAGTCTCAGTGCTGATCTAGGATCTTTCTGAATAATCTTATTCATTATGATCTAAAAGGAAAAACTGATCCTAGATCACTCCTACTCTGATGCCGCATTCAAAACAACTGGAAACTCGAAAAAAATACAAGGTCTAATCATGACGTCAGTGATCTTCTGGTCGGACAGTTACGAGTTCCCAGTTGTTTTGAACGCGACATGAGCGCCTACTCTAAGAGGCTTCTTCCTCCTATGGTACTACAGCCATT
The DNA here is from genome assembly GCF_964263955.1 of Coregonus lavaretus. Taxonomy (NCBI): domain Eukaryota; kingdom Metazoa; phylum Chordata; class Actinopteri; order Salmoniformes; family Salmonidae; genus Coregonus; species Coregonus lavaretus. Next base: position 365,318 of record NW_028167177.1, on the reverse strand, counting down.
AATCTTTTTTGTATTTTGTATTTTATATATTTTTTATTGCCAGTAGACAGAAGAAATGTTATGAATTGAACATCATTTCATGGAATGTGAAGTCTATGGCACATCGCATTAAAAGGAAACAAATATTTAATTACCTAAATGAATTAAAATGTGTCATAGCCAATGTTCCCTCTAAACTGCGTGCCCAGTAGCCCGGGACTGCCTCGCAGAAACATCAGCCCACAGAGAGAAGCATGAGATTGAACTTTCTAGAGCAATGGTCACCAACCGGTCGATCGCCAAACATTTCTGTAAAAAACCCAACGATAAAGTCTTGTGTTCCTATTTAGTTTTATTTGTCTCGAGCTGTTGGCGGTAAGTGCACCTGATTCACCTGCCCTGTGCGCCGGGTAGGCGAACTGTTGCCATTTTCAACCATTTCATGTGTCTGAAGGCACAAGGTCTGCATTCCCGGCGGACCCAGAGAGCAAATCAAGTGCACTATAGGCCTACCGCTGGCCAATCGGATGGCTCAGAATCCAATGTCTGCAGTAACGTAGCAGGCATAAAAGAAAGCTACAGCGAAGTTGATACTGTGAGGTTTCAAAACGTTTAAAACCATGACTAGAGACAGACTGTCAACGAATACAGCAAAGAGCTGCTGTTTTTATGAGCGAGTTCATGTTTAAGTTCTTAGTCTTTGTATTCAACACTTTTATAAGCCATAAAATGCTACAACAAGCAGTGCAGCAGTAATGAATGAGTAGAAAAGTGTATCTATAGGCTTGCATTGTTGTTATTATTAGTGGCTTGGGTATTTTTTAATATCGAGGAATGTTTCACTTTCTCTGTTCATAGGAGTAACAACATGAGGCAGAAATAATGCGGTGAGACTCGAGTCACCCCATCAGCTGCAAGACGGTATAACTTTTTTTAATTGCCTGAACAACAATGTATTGGCATTGTTGAGCGGTAGAGCTCGGCTTGCATTTTGACTCAGAAAGCGATCTGGACACAGAAAAGGTTGGTGGCCACTGTTCTAGATATTTCCCTGTTAACACCATCAACGTTTCCATTTACTGTTGCAATTGTGATCGAATCAACGCAATATTAGCCACTTTCAATTTAACATATTGAAACAAAACGAACTATACAAGAGATTTTGTTGTAGGCAGAATGCATCGGAGTAGGATTCCATTGCATTGACATGCACTACTCACCCGTACTCTACACAGACCGGTGCGGCATAAACAATCAGAGCTGCAGTAGGCCTATATGCAAATAGACCATTGCCATATATGGATCTGTGCGATTTACTTTGAACTGGACTGTGTTTACAGCATGAGTGGTCGTGAGTAGATGTGCTTGTTTTGAGATCAAAGCGAGAGCTGCATGTAGCCACGTGTGCACATTTTGTTCATATCCTTTGCAAGTTATTAGCCCAGTTATAGATCATTTGCAGTCAGCAATAGGGGAGTGATTGCTTCCTATAAGAGCACAAAACGTGTACATTTCTAGGCATCTTTGAAAAGCGAGTCAGGTAAAGAGCTTTTTTTTTTACTTAAAGGGGCAGTGTTGTATTTTGAGACAGGCTTGAATAAGCTAAGTAGCCAATAGGCAGAGGGTATCATAATTTGTCTGATTCTCTGTAATAATGGTATGGGTATAATAATGCATTTTATTTTGTAATGTGGTTTCTTGCATCAAACACAACAACATTTTCAGTCACCTCCTTGTGTGAAAGACAAGTGGATAAACAGGTTAATGTCAAGCCCTGCATGTTTTTTTTTTAAACTCTCATGGAATATAGGCCTACAGTACCAGTCAAAGGTTTGGACACACCTACTCATTCAAGGGTTTTTCTTTATTTTTACTATTTTCTACATTGTAGAATAATAGTGAAGACATCAAAACTATGAAATAACACATATGGAATCATGTAGTAACCAAAAAAGTGTTAAATCAAAATATATTTTATATTTGAGATAGTAGCCACCCTTTGCCTTGATGACAGCTTTGCACGCTCTTCATGAGGAATGCTTTTCCAACAGTCTTGAAGGAGTTCACACATATGCTGAGCACTTGTTGACTGCTTTTCCTTCACTCTGCGGGCCAACTCATCCCAAACCATCTCAATTGGGTTGAGGTCGGGTGATTGTGGAGGCCAGGTCATCTGATGCAGCACTCCATCATCCTTCTTGGTCAAATAGCCCTTACACAGCCTGGAGGTGTGTTTTGGGTCATTGTCCTGTTTAAAAACAAATGATAGTCCCACTAAGCACAAACCAGATGGGATGGCGTATCGCTGCAGAATGCTGTGGTAGCCATGCTGGTTAAGTGTGTCTTGAATTCTAAATAAATCACCCACACTCTCGCCAGCAAAGCACCCCCACACCATCACACCTCCTCCACCATGCTTCACGGTGGGAACCACACATGCGGAGATCATTCGTTCACCTACTCTGCGTCTCACAAAGACACAGCGGTTGGAACCAAAAATCTCAAATTTGGACTCATCAGACCAAAGGACAGATTTCCACCGGTCTAATGTCCATTGCTCGTGTTTCTTGGCCGAAGCAAGTCTCTTCTTCTTATTGGTGTCCTTTAGTAGTAGTGGTTTCTTTGCAGCAATTCGACTATGAAGGCCTGATTCACGCAGTCTCCTCTGAACAGTTGATGTTGAGATGTGTCCGTTACTTGAACTCTGAAGCATTTGGGCTGCAATCTGAGGTGCAGTTAACTCTAATGAACTTATCCTCTGCAGCAGAGGTAACTCTAGGTCTTCCTTTCCTGTGGCGGTCCTCATGAGAGCTAGTTTCATCATAGCGCTTGATGGTTTTTGCGACTGCACTTGAAGAAACTTTCAAAGTTCTGGAAATGTTCCAGATTGACTGACCTTCATGTCTAAAAGTAATGATGGACTGTCGTTTCGCTTTGCTTATTTGAGCTGTTCTTGCCAGAATATGGACATGGTCTTTTACCAAATAGGGCTATCTTCTGTATACCCCCCCTACCTTGTCACAACACAATTGATTGTCTCAAACGCATTAAGGAGGAAAGAAATTCCACAAATTAACCTTTAACAAGGCACATACCTGTTAATTGAAATGCATTGCAGGTGACTACCTCATGAAGCTGGTTGAGAGAATGCCAAGTGTGCAAAGCTGTCATCAAGGCAAAGGGTGGCTATTTGAAGAATCTCAAATATAAAATATATTTTGATTTGTTTAACACTTTTTTGGTTACTACATGATTCCATGTGTTATTTCATAGTTTCGATGTTGTCACTATTATTCTACAATGTAGAAAACTGTCAAAATAAAGAAAAACCCTGGAATGAGTAGGTTTGTCCAAACATTTGACTGGTACTGTACATTGAACACCACACGTTGGCTGCTACTGTAGGCTGAATGATAGAATAGCTATTTCCATGTTAAAATGTTATGGGATGCATTTTCTCCATTGTTTTTGATGGTGGGCCACTCTGGTCCACCTACATTCTTGTCAAATAGTCACAGTAGCCTACGTGGCCACTGTTAAAACTGTAACTTAAAGCAGGCACAGCCTCAGAGTTCACAGTACACGCACGCTGGAAATTGCACAGAATTTTCACAATGTTCAAGCTTACGCTCAGTAGACCTGAAATTTGCTCAGTGGCAAAACATTTTTAAGGGAACATTGTTCATAGCCCTGTTGCAAGAAACTCATTTAATGGGACAACACATGGAACAAATTAAAAAAGACTGGGATGGAGAAATACATTTAACATCTTCTTCACCCAAAGCAAGGGGAGTAGCAGTGCTGTTCAAGAATACTATTAAGCGCAAGATAAAGTCTCAGTATGTTGAGCTCAACGCTCAAATGCCTTTGCTTTTTTCTGATATTCAGTGACGACAATTCAATTTCCCAGAATTACAGAATTGTGTTACAAGAGGGGATTTTAATCCAATATTGAATGTGGAGAACAGATCAACTAAGAAAGCCTTTACAGCTACAAAATCTAGAATATTACTATTAGATATGATCAATAACAATGGGCTTGTAGACATCTGGCAAATACTACATCCAGAAATCAAATCAAATCGTATTGGTCACATATTTAGCAGATGTTATTGCAGGTGTAGTGAAATGCTTGTGTTCCTAGCTCCAACAGTGCAGTAGTATTTAACAATGGAAGTAAAATAATGGAATTAAGAAATATATAAATATTAGGACGAGCAATGTCGGAGTGGCATTGACTAAAGACAGAGTATACATTTTACTCTCCAGTCCACTTCAGACTATACTATTTTTTTCTGTCCAACTCGCTTATCCCCAAGGTACAATCAGTGACAATAGATAACATTATTACATCTGATCACAGTCCAGTAAAATTGGTTGTAGAAATAAGAGGGAAGCCCACCCTAAATGTACAAGTGGTGATTTAACCCTTCACTAATGTCAGAGCATGATTCTGTACCTTTTATTTGCAAAGAAATTGAAGATTTCATGGAAATTAATGACAAGTCAACTGATGACTATTTTTGTTTCGGAAGCCTTGAATGCTGTTTTAAATTCAAAGTTATTCTGGCTGGAAAAGGAGGAAAAGACTTGAAAAAGAAACAGAGTTGGAAAGGGAAATGGAAGTGCTAGTTAGGTAATTCTACTATGAATGCACCTAATGTTAATCTGCAAAAAAAAATTACAATTTAAATATCAATACAACACGGTGGAAACGAAAGCAATTTAAGTAGAATTAGCATATTCAAGGTTGACATACTATGAAGAGGGGGAACAAGGCTGAAAAACTGCTGGCAAGAACGATAAAAGGACAACACGATCATATATCCCCTCCATAAAGAATGCTACTGGTACAGTATTAACTGGGAGGGGAAAACGTAAAACTAACTCTCTTATTGGTCTATTAACTAATTTACCGCCTGGTGATGTCACAAGGCAGGCCAAAACTCCATCCCACCAAAACAGGCAGACATTTCAGGCGGTCTTTTCAAACAGCTCTTACTCTAAAGGGCGTTATCATCATTTTCACAATTTAACAGTATTAATCCAACCTCATAGTGTGACAATATATATAAAACACAGGAAACTCACACTTTTGACTGCACTGGGCCTTAAAGAAGATTAATATAACAATCACTAAAATGATATGGGATTCAAAGCAACCACGCAAACTAATGGTGCCAAAATATAAAGGAGGCATGTCACTTCCGGATATTAAAACATATTACTTGTCATATGTAATAAGACAAACTGGCTCTACCCACCATAATAACCTCCCACTTGGTTAGCAACTGAATAAGAAATGTCCCACCCAATACCACTAAGATTGATAGCATACGGAATACTACCGGAATATCTGAAATACCATCCTACAAGTTCTGCTTCTTGGAACGTTAAAATTGTTGGAAATAAATGTGCGGTCTCATTATTGAACTCTTTTCAAGCAACCATCTGGAGCAACCAACACATATTAACCAATCCCAGACCAGTATTGTGGAGAGCAGAGGCGGCTGGTGGGAGGAGCTATAGGTGGAAAGGCTTGTTGTAATGGTTGGAATGGAATCAATGGAACGGTATCAAACACATCAAACATATGGAAACCACGTTCGACTCCATTCCATTGATTCCATTCCAGCCATTACAATGAGCCCGTCCTCCTATAGCTCCTCCCACCAGCCGCCTCTGGTGGATAAATTGGCTAGAGATGAGAGTTTGGACCGCGTCTGATTTGTATAAAGATGGTATAATTATGGATCTGAATGAACTGAAGGATAAGACCGGCTCTACCAACCATTTTAGAATCATTCAGATTGTACAGGCATTCAAGTCAGCAGATAGAACAATTGCATTGAAACATGATTTGAACGAATTGGAAAGTTTCATAAAGGATGTCCATTCCAAAAACTACCTAGCATCCAGGATATATAAATTCTTAAACGAAAAAACAAGGGTACTACACCTTCCCTTAAGGGAAAAATTGAGTAAAGATTTAAAGATGAATATACAAGAAATTGAATGGAAAAAGGTGTGGAAAACAGTTTAAAAATGTGCAGAGATTCTAAATCACAAATGGTTCAGTATAATATAATTAATAGAACTTACTGGACTCCCTATTAAACGTACAAGGCAAAAATGACAACTGATAGCAAATGTTGGTGATGTAAATCAGATGATGCTGGGCTTGAACATATGTTGGTCAAGTGTCCTAAGTTGAAAGCATATTGGAAAATAATATTCTCTCTATTTCAAGTAGCACAAGAAAATAGACTACACACAAATGCAGCCTTTATCTTGCTGGGAATAAACCACCCAGAAAATACACCAAATGCTTCCATGCTCAGGACACTAACTCATTCACTCTCATTGCTAAAAGGGTCATTTTAAGGCATTAGAAAGAGGAACAGCCACCCTCATTTGCAGAATGGCTCCAACTGTCAATGAACACTGTCAAATTTGAGAAAACTATTGCAAGTCAAAAGAATACGACAAAATATGGGCCAAGTTTAAAGCTACTGTCTCAGACTGAACAAAAACAGGGGGAAATTTATTTGTAATAATATGTAATTTCCAAACAGTATAATTACGTGACCAACAGAAAATACTATCAGCGCTCTGTATAGAATGAAGTGATGCTTATGTTTCGCCCTAACAATGGGTGGGAAGGCAGTCGGGAAGCTTAGGCCCAAAATAAGCCCATAGAAACGCATTGGGTTTATTTTGGACAGATTTTGACTTTGTCTCTTCCTCTCTGATACTATGCATGCATACAACAACCAAACATTTTTCATTAAGAGCTTAATGGAAACATGCAACAATAGCAAGCCTATCGTCTTACAGTCAAAAGGATATAGCCTATTATTGAACATGCAACTCCTGTAATGAAGCAGCTAATAAGATGTAATTTAAAGAAAATTGCCAAAATGCAATTCGCGGAAAACGCCATTCTAAACAGCGCACCTAATGCGTGTCACATATCAGTTTGCAAACAATGTAAAAAATCTTGGAGTTAATAAAGCCGCATACAAACATGGTCTCTTTTTTGCTTTCTTGAGTAAGGCAGCTCCAAAATGCTGGTGTTTCAGCCTAGCTCAGTGCTTTCTGTGGTGGTGGGGCAGCCAGCGGATAGGTGTTGGTAATGTTCTCTAGTTGCGCCATGATTAGCTCAGTGTTCTGTCACTCACGGGGACAGTATGTCACGGCCAAGTCCTAAGGGTAGAGCTAGAAAATTCAAGCCCCTTGGGTGCTGCCATATAGTTAAATTAGAAGTGCCCATCCAAGAAGGCTCAAGGTCAATGGCCACAGATAAAATGACGTCAAATCACGTTATATCTACAGTAGCTTTGATTGGACTGATCATGTCAACATCACACTTTCAAAATCTTAGCTAGCAGTCATCATCATGAATCAAGTCGACAATCTACTGGCAAATCCTTTTTAATCCTTGTCATATGACGAGAAATAATGAAGAGAAATTATAGATAAAACATATCGGTGCTCATCGGCCATAAACATTACACAACAAGTGTAGGCCCCGTGTAGCTCAGTTGGTAGAGCATGGCGTTTGCAACGCCAGGGTTGTGGGTTCGATTCCCACGGGGGGCCAGTATGAAAAATGTATGCACTCACCAACTGTAAGTCGCTCTGGATAAGAGCGTCTGCTAAATGACTAAAAAGTTGGAAATCGCAAATTCAACAATGAGTTGTTTGGAAGGAATCAGTGACAGTGGCTAACTGCAAGCATTGCAAAGCAATCACTAGCCTGCTATTCAGTGGAGTGGCTGTGTGGTCCCAAATCTGGGATTACGGGTCTCTTTTCCAAGTTTAAAATGATAAACATTCAACATTGGCCATGCTGTCAATGAAGCATGATTTGTGGCGCGCTCAAAATAACTGTTAACTCGGAACTGCGAAAACTTGACTTCAGTGAGTTCAAGACAACTGGGAAGTCGGTAAAAACTAGCTCCGACTGGGAAAATACGTTTTGAACGGTCATCCAATTCGGAATTGTAAATCTGGAACTCGGGCCTCTTTCTAGAGCTACGACCTGAAGATCAATGACGTCATCATGATTCGATCTTGTTTTTTTCAGAGTTCCCAGTTGTCTTGAAAGCACCATAAATCCAGAGAATGCCAGACTGATGACAAAATTTGCCAATGCAGCAGTAGGCCTATAACCTTTATTGCTCTTTCACACCGAGGATTGGTGATAATTGAGGGGGAGATGGTTGTAAAGATTTTTCAACTTGCTTACTATGAGAAACTATAGTTTAATATATTATCATTCGTAATGAATGTTCAAAAAACACTTTCCTAATTTTCTGCGCAGCAGGCCAGGTATTTCTATGCGTGCTCTGGCGCACGTGCTCCCACAACAATAGCAAACCAGACATGCTCATTGCTCACATGGAGCACTCCAAACAAAAGACAATGAAGACATTTACAAATGTTGTAAATGATGGTTATGAAATAAACCAACATTTGTTTCTCACAAGTGTAGCAGGCTGTGAACTCCACAAACAACGTTTCCACACTGAGAATTAAAACGGTAAATGACTGTAATTAGTACATGCATTAACAGAAATATATGTAACCAAATTATGGGGATTAACTGTACATTAACTACTGGTGACATACACTACATGACTAAAAGTATGTGGACACCTGCTCGTCGAACATCTCACTCCAAAATCCTGGGCATTAATATGGAGCTGGTCCCCCCTTTGCTGCTATAACAGCCTCCACTCTTCTGGTAAGGCTTTCCACTAGATGTTAGAACATTGCTGTGGGGACTTGCTTCCATTCAGCTACAAGAGCATTATTTCCATCTAATGTTATTTATATCTAATGTTATTTCCATCTAATGTTATTTCCATCTAACGTCATTTCCATCTAACGTCATTTCCATCTAACGTCATTTCCATCTAATATTATGTCCATCTAATGTCATTTCCATCTAATGTTATTTATTTCTAACGTTATTTCCATCTAACGTTATTTCCATCTAATGTTATTTCCATCTAATGTTATTTCCATGGTATGTCCCACGGGGGGCCAGTATGAAAATGTATGCACTCTAACTATAAGTCGCTCTGGATAAGAGCGTCTGCTAAATGACTAAAATGTAAATGTAAAATGAGATTGCATGGCTATTTGCTCGATTTTATACAGCTGTCAGCAACGGGCTGAAATAGCCGAATCCACTAATTTGAAGGGGGGTCCACATACTTTTGTATATATAGTGTATGTAATGGGGAATTGATAAAAAATCTCTAATCAAAGGGCAAACAATTCACACAATGAAACAATGAATGTGCAATAATTGGCGGGAGACAGCTGCGCCATTCTGGAGAGAGACTTCCCTTTATCTTTGCCACACACCCCTCCCCTTCTTGTCTCAACATTTTAAATTATACTTAAGAGACATTATATTCACAAATATTTTAGATGCTTTTCACTCAATAATCAGCTAGGCCTATTGCCACCCACTCTGCCCAAATTGCGGGCTTCCCAAATAGGCATAGGCCTACGAGCTTGTGATTTGAAACAATCGACAGCTGTTTTTTCAAAGAAGGTAATGATCCTCGATTCCTCTGTGGCGAAGTCATGCTTTCTGTTGAAGTATTTTGAATTATTGTATTTATTTCTGTATATATTTCAAGTGAGCGCGTCACTTGTCTCCGTGCTGCTGTGCTGTTTGTTGCTGCTACCTGCCAAACTTGACGGCTTTTACTTTTTTTAAACCGTTTAATCAATTTTCATTTAACACATTTTACCAACGTCTTAGTTATTTTTATACTCGGAGGTGACGTGTCGCTCATGGCTTCGCTCACCCCTGGATGTACCACCTGCCAGTACCTGAGCCAGAGAGTCGCTGAGCTGGAGGGGAAGAGTATCTGTCTTGCGCCAGATCAAGGAGGACGAAGAACTCCTGAACTCCATGGTTGCACAAACCACCTCCAAAATCGACGACGTCACCTGCCCCTGGCTCGGCAACTCCACTTCTGCGGAGCCTGTAACGGAGAAACTCCATTCGGTTCCCTTAAATGAGCCATGGCACAGGCTAGGAGCTAAACCGAAGGGCCCGGTCTGTTCCACCCCTTCTGCTCCGCCTCAGGATGCCTGGATTGCTGTCCGGGGAGTAAAGCACTCCAGGAAACGGAATCCATCAAATGTTTCGGAAGTGCTACAATTGGGGAGGAGATTCAAGGTCCTGGAAGACCTGGAAGTGCATTTCAATCATACTGTACAGCAGGGTTCTTCAATTCCGGTCCTGGAGGGCCGAAACACTTCTGATTTTTATTTCTACCTGGTAGTTAATTGCACTCACCTGGTGTCCCAGGTCTGAATTAGCCCCTGATTAGAAGGAGAGGATGAAAAACAGAGGTGTTTCGGCCCTCCAGGACCGGAATTGAAGAACCCTGCTGTACAGGGTCCCTCCGCTACATCTCTACTGCTGCCGTCTCATTCTCAGGTGGAAGTGCCCAAGCACACTCATCTGCGCTCCTTGCCTCCCGCTAGGTCGTCAGTCTCAGCTGCTAGCCCCCCTCAACCTGCTAGGAGGCAGATCACCCGGGAGAGGCCCCGTCATTTACCCAATAAACCCATCTGTAGTCCTTCCGTTCTCGTGGTGGGTTCATCCATGGTCCGAAACGTTTCAATCCGGAAAGCTGAGACTTTCTGCTACCCTGGCACTAGGATCCCTGACCTAAATTCCATGCTACCACTACTTATTAGCAAGCACTCCGCCGCTTCAACTGTCATTGTTCATGTTGGGTCAAATTACATTAAACTCCAGCAGTCAGAGAAATTGAGAGACGATTTTAAAACATTGATAAATACGCTGCTGGAATCTGGGAAGCAGTGCGTTAGTTCCGGTCCTTTTCCATCCCCACACTACACGGATATGGTTTTTAGTCGTATACGCCAATTACACACCTGGCTTAAGGGATACTGCTGCACGATGGGAATTCCTTTTGTGGATAACTTTGTAGCTTTTACAGACCGACCAGGTCTATTTCTTTGGGACAATTTACATCTTAACAGGTATGGCTCCAGCATCCTCTCCACCAACATGTCTCTTACTCTTGCCTCATGTAGAGCCTTTGATACCTGACGTTGTGTATTTTCGGGGGTTGACTTTTGGGATTGTACACTCCCCTATCAGACTATGTTCAATGCTCCTCTCCCAGTTTCATTAATTAGTCCCTCAATTGCACATATGGAACTAACTACAGCTAACAACCTTTCTGCAATTCCTAGATTATTGTCCAATCACCGTATTGCGAATACTACTTACATGCAGAGAGGTATTGTTAGTAGTAATCTTGTCCCCATAAAATGGAGCTCTGTCAATAGCCCGAAAATGGTTTATTGCTCATTCAGTGCAGCTTCAGGTGCTACCTTGGATACTCCATCTGATATGAATTCCCGTAGCAATGGCATTGGAATAATTCATTTGAATGCTAGAAGCCTGATCCAAAAGTTGGACTTTATTGAAATGTTGGTCTCACAATCAAATGTTGACGTACTGATTGTATCTGAATCGTGGCTGTGTGATTCTGTGCCTGATTCAGATGTTCAGTTGATTGGATACAATATTTATAGAGCTGATAGAGTTGGTAGAGGTGGTGGTATCGTGATTTATGTAAAATGCTGCTTAAATGTTTCTGTGTCCATATCAACCTCTGTCCCAAAGCAATATGAATGTCTAGTTTTAAATGTGGTACTTGGTAATAATGCTCATTTAACTCTAGCAGGGGTATATCGCCCCCCCTCAGCTCCTCCTTGTACTCTATGCAAATTATCTGATATACTGTCTAATTATGCAAACTCTGAATTACTGATTTTGGGAGATTTTAACCTGGATTGGCTTTCACCAGTATCCGATAAATTAAAAGACATGACTGAGCTAAATCTAACTCAGCTGATAACTAAACCAAAACGTCCCAACTTTAAGAATCCAGTAAAATCTACTCTACTAGACATTATTCTAACAAATACCCCCCATAAATACACAGCCAGTGGGTTTTTTTCAAATGATATCAGTGACCATTGCTCTATTGCTTGTATTAGAGATACCAGGCTGAAACACTCTGATCCCTGTATAATCTCTCAGAGAAATTATAAACATTTCTCACAGCAAGCTTTTATCCTTGACTTATACCACTCTGAGCTTTTATCCACTTGCTGCTTTCTGGACCCGGTTTTAGCCCTTGCTTTTTTCTCTTTTATTGTTACCTCTGTCTGATAAACATGCCCCGTTTAAGAATCACAGAGTAAGAAACCGAACCAGTTCTTGGTTCTCTCCTGAATTGTCAGGTATTTTTCTGCAAAAGAATCGGGCCTGGGCCTTGGCGAGGAAAACAAGTACTCCAGCTGATTGGCTGTTTTTTAGGCAATTGAGAAATAAATGTACTGCAGCTGTCAAAAAGGCAAAATCAAATTACTTCCTTAATGCTATGACAGATTCTGCAGGAGATCCTGCAAAATTCTGGAAAACCGTTAATTCACTGAAACGGGGGAATTCTGCTGTTTCTCTTCCTAAGCAAATTATCTCAGACTCCTGTATTCTAAGTGAAAAAAAATGATATTTGTGATGCTTTTAATAAGCATTTCATCTCTGCTGGTTTTTTATTTGAAAGGAAAAGTGGCCATTGTGGTACTGGCCAGTTAGTTGATTTTTCGTCTTGCTTTTCAACCGTTACTCTGAAAAATGGTAACCCTGTTTTTAGTTTCCAGAAAATAACTGAAGCAGAGGTTCTAGCTGCCCTGTGTGCCATTGATCCTAAGAAATCCTTAGGCGCTGACAATTTAGACCCGTACTTAAGTGTGCTGCACCTATCATTGCTGGTTCAGTGACACACATTTTTAATCTAACATTAAGCACAGGAAATATCCCTAAGGTGTGGAAAGCAGCTTTTGTTCTGCCATTACATAAGGGAGGTGACGGGTCGATAGTTATCCAAATCACTACCATCTCTAGGCTCCCTTGTCTGGCAAAGATCCTAGAATCTATAGTCAACAAACAGTTACAATCTTTTCTTTCTGTTAACAGTATTTTTAGCACCAATCAATCTGGTTTTAGATCTAAACACAGTACCACATCGGCCACTATGCTTGTTGTAAATGATATTGCAAATGCCTTAGATTATAGAAAGCACTGTGCTGCGTTGTTTGTAGATTTGTCAAAAGCTTTTGACACTGTAGACCATGCTATCCTTTTGAGTAAGCTGTCATCTATAGGACTGGGCACTGATGCCTGTCGATGGTTTTATGACTATCTTAAAGATAGAACTCAGGCCGTCATGGTCGACGGGGTCAAGTCTGACCCCTTACAGTTACTTAAAGGGGTCCCTCAGGGTTCAATAATTGGCCCACTATTGTTCTCACTTTATATAAACAACATTGGTGATGATGTCAGATATTGTAAATTCCATTTATATACAGATGACACAGTGATGTACTCTATTGCTCCAACAGCGGACCAAGCTATAATGCAGTTGGAGTCTGATTTTAGGATACTACAGGGGTCTCTTTTACAGCTTAAACTTGTTTTAAACGCTAAGAAAACAAATGTCATGTTTTTTTCTAGGTCTAAACTCTCAATTAGAAACACTTTTGTAATCACTAGCTTGGATGGTACTCAAATGAAACAGGTCTCTGCATATACACTGCTCAAAAAAATAAAGGGAACACTTAAACAACACAATGTAACTCCAAGTCAATCACACTTCTGTGAAATCAAACTGTCCACTTAGGAAGCAACACTGATTGACAATACAGTGGGGAAAAAAAGTATTTAGTCAGCCACCAATTGCAAGTTTTCCCAATTAAAAAGATGAGAGAGGCCTGTAATTTTCATCAAATGTACACGTCAACTATGACAGACAAAATGAGAAAAAACATTCCAGAAAAACACATTGTAGGATTTTTAATGAATTTATTTGCAAATTATGGTGGAAAATAAGTATTTGGTCAATAACAAAAGTTTCTCAATACTTTGTTAAATACCCTTTGTTGACAATGACACAGGTCAAACTTTTTCTGTAAGTCTTCACAAGGTTTTCACACACTGTTGCTGGTATTTTGGCCCATTCCTCCAGGCAGATCTCCTCTAGAGCAGTGATGTTTTGGGGCTGTCGCTGGGTAACACGGACTTTCAACTCCCTCCAAAGATTTTCTATGGGGTTGAGATCTGGAGACTGGCTAGGCCACTCCAGGACCTTGAAATGCTTCTTACGAAGCCACTCCTTCGTTGCCCGGGCGGTGTGTTTGGGATCATTGTCATGCTGAAAGACCCAGCCACGTTTCATCTTCAATGCCCTTGCTGATGGAAGGAGGTTTTCACTCAAAATGTCACGATACATGGCCCCATTCATTCTTTCCTTTACACGGATCAGTCGTCCTGGTCCCTTTGCAGAAAAACAGCCCCAAAGCATGATGTTCCCACCCCCATGCTTCACAGTAGGTATGGTGTTCTTTGGATGCAACTCAGCATTCTCTGTCCTCCAAACACGACGAGTTGAGTTTTTACCAAAAAGTTCTATTTTGGTTTCATCTGACCATATGACATTCTCCCAATGCTCTTCTGGATCATCCAAATGCACTCTAGCAAACTTCAGACGGGCCTGGACATGTACTGGCTTAAGCAGGGGGACACGTCTGGCACTGCAGGATTTCAGTCCCTGGCAGCGTAGTGTGTTACTGATGGTAGGCTTTGTTACTTTGGTCCCAGCTCTCTGCAGGTCATTCACTAGGTCCCCCCGTGTGGTTCTGGGATTTTTGCTCACCGTTCTTGTGATCATTTTGACCCCACGGGGTGAGATCTTGCATGGAGCCCCAGATCGAGGGAGATTATCAGTGGTCTTGTATGTCTTCCATTTCCTAATAATTGCTCCCACAGTTGATTTCTTCAAACCAAGCTGCTTACCTATTGCAGATTCAGTCTTCCCAGCCTGGTGCAGGTCTACAATTTTGTTTCTGGTGTCCTTTGACAGCTCTTTGGTCTTGGCCATAGTGGAGTTTGGAGTGTGACTGTTTGAGGTTGTGGACAGGTGTCTTTTATACTGATAACAAGTTCAAACAGGTGCCATTAATACAGGTAACGAGTGGAGGATAGAGGAGCCTCTTAAAGAAGAAGTTACAGGTCTGTGAGAGCCAGAAATGTTGCTTGTTTGTAGGTGACCAAATACTTATTTTCCACCATAATTTGCAAATAAATTCATAAAAAATCCTACAATGCGATTTTCTGGATTTTTTTTCCTCAATTTGTCTGTCATAGTTGACGTGTACCTATGATGAAAATTACAGGCCTCTCTCATCTTTTTAAGTGGGAGAACTTGCACAATTGGTGGCTGACTAAATACTTTTTTTCCCCACTGTACATTTCACATGCTGTTGTGCAAATGGAATAGACAACAGGTGGAAATTATAGGCAATTAGCAAGACACCCCCAATAAAGGAGTGGTTCTGCAGGTGGTGACCACAGACCACTTCTCAGTTCCTATGCGTCCTGGCTGATGTTTTGGTCACTTGAATGCTGGCGGTGCTTTCACTCTAGTGGTAGCATGAGACGGAGTCTACAACCCACACAAGTGGCTCAGGTAGTGCAGCTCATCCAGGATGGCACATCAATGCGAGCTGTGGCAAGAAGGTTTGCTGTGTCTGTCAGCGTAGTGTCCAGAGCATGGAGGCGCTACCAGGAGACAGGCCAGTACATCAGGAGACGTGGAGGAGGCCGTAGGAGGGCAACAACCCAGCAGCAGGACCGCTACCTCCGCCTTTGTGCAAGGAGGAGCAGGAGGAGCACTGCCAGAGCCCTGCAAAATGACCTCCAGCAGGCCACAAATGTGCATGTGTCTGCTCAAACGGTCAGAAACAGACTCCATGAGGGTTGTATGAGGGCCCGACGTCCACAGGTGGGGGTTGTGCTTACAGCCCAACACCGTGCAGGACGTTTGGCATTTGCCAGAGAACACCAAGATTGGCAAATTCGCCACTGGCGCCCTGTGCTCTTCACAGATGAAAGCAGGTTCACACTGAGCACATGTGACAGACATGACAGAGTCTGGAGACGCCGTGGAGACCGTTCTGCTGCCTAAAACATCCTCCAGCATGACCGGTTTGGCGGTGGGTCAGTCATGGTGTGGGGTGGCATTTGTTTGGGGGGCCGCACAGCCCTCCATGTGCTCGCCAGAGGTAGCCTGACTGCCATTAGGTACCGAGATGAGATCCTCAGACCCCTTGTGAGACCATATGCTGGTGCGGTTGGCCCTGGGTTCCTCCTAATGCAAGACAATGCTAGACCTCATGTGGCTGGAGTGTGTCAGCAGTTCCTGCAAGAGGAAGGCATTGATGCTATGGACCGCCCGTTCCCCAGACTTGAATCCAATTGAGCACATCTGGGACATCATGTCTCGCTCCATCCACCAACGCCACGTTGCACCACAGACTGTCCAGGAGTTGGCGGATGCTTTAGTCCAGGTCTGGGAGGAGATCCCTCAGGAGACCATCCGCCACCTCATCAGGAGCATGCCCAGGCGTTGTAGGGAGGTCATACAGGCACGTGGAGGCCACACACACTACTGAGCCTCATTTTGACTTGTTTTAAGGACATTACATCAAAGTTGGATCAGCCTGTAGTGTGGTTTTCCACTTTAGTTTTGAGTGTGACTCCAAATCCAGACCTCCATGGGTTGATACATTTGATTTCCATTGATCATTTTTGTGTGATTTTGTTGTCAGCACATTCAACTATGTAAAGAAAAAAGTATTTAATAAGATTATTTCATTCATTCAGATCTAGGATGTGTTATTTTAGTGTTCCCTTTATTTTTTTGAACAGTGTAAATACTTAGGGGTATGGTTAGATGATAGGCTTTCTTTTAAAAAACATGTTACTGAATTGGGAAAAACTCAAATTCAAGATTGGGTTCCTTTACAAAAACAGGGCTCGTCTGTCCTCCGTAAATAGAAAACAAATTGTGCAGGCTACTTTTATGTCCGTTTTAGATTATGGTGATATTATCTATATGCATGCATCGGCAAACACATTAAAACCACTGGATGCTATTTACCATTGTGCACTCAGGTTTATCACGGGTGATAGTTACAAAACTCATCACTGTATTCTATATCAACATGTGGGTTGGGCCTCTCTATCTGTGAGGCGAGAGCAACATGCTCTCTTGTTTATTTATAAAGCACTTCTTTTAAAACTACCTCCATATATATCATCATTAATTTCCACTAGATATACTAATTTTAAAACCAGATCACAAATGTGGATTACATTAGAGACTCCTGTGGTCTCCACAGAGTTGGGTAGGACTGCCTTCAGTTCCTTTGCACCTTATCTATGGAACAAACTGCAGATCCAACTTAAGTTAGACACTCTGGTGTCCCTTGCCCATTTTAAAAATGTTATGGAGGATCAATATGATGTTGTCTGTGATTGTTTCTGTTGAATTGTGTTTTTGTTTTGTATGTTTGAAATGTTCTTGTCTGTATGTCTAAAACTGTACATGTCAACATGTTTACACAGGGCACAGCTGTAAAAGAGATCCAGGTCTGTCTGTTTTTCCCTGTTAAAATAAAGATTTTAAAAAATAAAAATTACACTGAACAAAAATATAAATGCAACAACTTCAAAGATTATACTGAGTTACAGTTCATATGAGGAAATCAGTCAATTTGAAATAAATTCATTAGGCCCTAATATATGGATTTCACATGACTGGGAATACAGATATGCATCTCTTTGTCACAGATACCTTAAAAAAAAGGTAGGGGTGTGGATCAGAAAACCAGTCAGTATCTGGTGTGACCACCATTTGCCTCATGCAGCGCGACATATCTCCTTCGCATAGAGTTGATCAGGGTGTCGATTGTGACCTGTGGAATGTTGTCCCACTTCTCTTCAATGGCTGGATATTGGCGGGAACTGGAACACGCTGTCGTACACGTCGATCCAGAGCATCCCAAACATGCTCAGTGGGTGACGTCTGGTGAGTATACAGGCCATGGAAGAACTGGGACATTTTCAGCTTCCAGTAATTGTGTACAGATCCTTGCGACATGGGGCCATGCATTATCGTGCTGAAACATGAGGTGATGACAGCGGATGAATGGCACGACAATGGGCCTCAGGATCTCGCCACAGTATATCTGTGCGTTCAAATTGCCATCGATAAAATTCAATTTTGTTCGTTGTCCGTAGCTCATGCCTGCCCATAACATGACCCCACCGCGTCCATGTTGATATCAGCAAACCGCTCGCCCACATGACGCCATACACGCTGTCTGCCTTCTGCCCGGTACAGATGAAACTGGGATTCATCCGTGAAGAGCACACCTCTCCAGCGTGCCAGTGGCCATTGAAGGTGTGCATTTTCCCACTGAAGTTGGTCACGCTGCCAGACTGCAGTCAGGTCAAGACCCTCGTGAGAACGACGAGCACGTAGATGTGCTTCCCTGAGACGGTTTCTGACAGTTTATGCAGAAATTATTTGATTGTATAAACCCACAGTTTCATCTGCTGTCCAGGTAGCTGGTCTCAGACGATCCCACAGGTAAATAAGCCGGATGTGGAGGTCCTGGGCGGGCGTGGTTACATGTGGTCTGCGGTTGTGAGGCCGGTTAGATGTACTGCCAAATTCTCTAAAACAACATTATGGCTTATGGTAGAGAAATTAACATTAAATTCTCTGGCAACAGCTCTGGTGGACATTCCTGCAGTCAGCATGCCAATTGCACGCTCCCTCAAAACATCTGTGGCATTGTGTTGAGTGACAAAACTGCACATTTTAGTGGCCTTTTATTGATCCCAGCACAAGGTGCACCTGTGTAATGATCATGCTGTTTAAATCAGCTTCTTGATATGCCACACCTGTCAGGTGGATGGATTATCTTTGCAAAGGTGGAATGCTCACTAACAGGGAAGTAAACATACTTTTTGTGCGTATGGAACATTTCTGGGATCTTTTATTTCAGCTCATGAAACATGGGACCAACACTTTACATGTTTCGTTTATATTTTTGTTAAGTATATATAATTTTGGCAAATGTATTTCCATTTTATTTTCTTATTGTATGCCATCTCTCTCCTGTTCTATTGGCTTTCATATAAACGTTATTTTATTGTCCAGATGCCAAAGGCACAATCCTAGCCATATTAGCAACCCATCCTAGTTGTTGCAGCTTTAGATTCCCCCTCTTTCTATGTTTCTAATAGAGATTTTCATCGCTGTCGTCACATATGGAACCGCTATCAGGTGCACTGTTTAGAATGGTGTTTTCCCAGGTGCGCTCTTTAGAATGGTGTTTTCCCACAAATTGCATTTTGGCAAATGTTTAAAAAAATTATTATATTGGCTGCTTCATTACATGAGTTGCATGTTCTGTTAAGACCCATTACCATAATCTAAATGTCATTTCTGTCATTATGAGCACCATGGGTGGATGGCCTAATTGGTTATGCACCCAATGCATATGAGTCCGGTAAATTTCTGAAATGGACGGTAAATTAAAATCTTCCCAGTCACATTGTCCGGCGGCACATTTACCTAACGGAAATCCTGATGTAATTTTTTTTTTGTGGATACGGGCCCTGGCCTAATACTATTCACACAGTAGTTCACAGTTGGCTCACCTCAGTGAGACTGTGTGTGGTCCTGTGCTGCTCAGCTGTTTCCTCTGTGGGTTCAGGAGGAGGTGTAGTCTGGTTGTCCTCCATGACCATGGTCCCCTCAGGGTTCCCCAGACCCTCCTCACACCCCTCCTCCTTCACCAGCAGCACATCTGGACCCTCCTCCTCCTGGAAGAGCGAGATGATACAGATCACACACATACACTGAGTGTACAAAACATTAAGAACACCTGCTCTTTCAATTACAGACTGACCAGGTGAAAGCTATGATCCCTTACTGATGTCACTTGTTAAATCCACTTTAATCTGTGTAGATGATTGGGGAGGAGAGGGGTTAAAGAAGGACTTTTAAGCCTTGAGACATGGATTGTGTATGTGTGCCATTCAGAGGATGAACGGGCAAGACAAAAGATTTAAGTGCCTTTGAACGGGGTATGGTAGTAGGTGCCAGGCGCACCAGTTTGTGTCAAGAACTGCAACGTTGCTGGGTTTGTCACGCTCCACAGTTTCCCGTGTGAATCAAGAATGGTACACCACCCAAAGGGTATTCCGCCAAATTGACAACCGTGGGAAGCATTGGAGTCAACATGGGCCAGCATCCCTGTAGAACGCTTTCGACACCTTATAGCGTCCATGCCCCGACGAATTGAGGCTGTTCTGAGGGCAAAGGGGGGGGCAACTCAATATTAGGAAGGTGTTCTTAATGTTTTGTATACTCAGGTACGCACACAAGCACACATAGAAAATAAAAACACTTTCAACATGGAGTGTTTACCCATCCCCACTATGTCTGAGTCCTATACTGTAGTTACAGAATGACTTCATTGTTGTTAAACCCATCATAGTGGACATAAATATGTTGTGGGTAAAAATAAGTCAGCTACGATAAGTTCTAAGTCACCATCAGACAAACCTGACTAAACTATTTTGACGTGTACAGTAGGTGTTTGTTAGTGTGTGGGTATGTGTGAGTCTATTTAGTAAGTGTATATTGGTCGTCACTCGTTAACACAGCCAAAAAGTCAAAATTGGCTATATCATAAAAGTGTATTAAAATAAAACATTTGCATTTCCTAATTTAAGGTTAGCATTATGATTAAGGTTAGGGTTAAGATTAGGTTTAAAATCAAATTTTAAGAAGATAAATTGTAGAAATAGGTGGGGTTTACTTACTTAACTGTAAGTCGCTCTGGATAAGAGCGTCTGCTAAATGAGTAAAGAAAATGGTTTAATTATGACTTTGTGACTGTGTTAACTAGTGACGACCATGTATTATTGGTTTTGAAGCGCTGTAGTGTGTATGCAGAATAGGGTGAGATCAGATCTGAGTCTCAATGGAAGTCTTAGAATGAAAAGTCCCATTTTGTGTTTATTAAACAAACACGTTTTAAATACACCATGTGAAAACCACACATACACAACATATCTGCATGAATTTGAACTGCATTACATTTTCTCATTAAAAGTGTCTTGGGAAAAACATTCAGCAGTTGCATGGAAGTAATGAAATAGGCATGTGAACATCATATAGCCTACACAGTACAAACACTAGACTTTAGGCTTACAGTGCATTCAGAAAGTATTCAGACCTTCACTTTTTCCACTTTGTTACGTTACAGCCTTATTCTAAAATGGATTGAATCGGGTTTTTTCACTCATCAATCCACACACAATATCCCATAACGACAAAGCAAAAACGGAAATATCACATTTACATAAGTATTCAGACCCTTTACTCAGTACATTGTTGAAGCACCTTTGGCAGCGATTACAGCCTTGAGTCTTCTTGGGTATGACGCTACAAGCTTGTCACACCTGTATTTGGGGAGTTTCTCCCATTCTGCTCTGAAGATCCTCTCAAGCTCTGTCAGGTTGGATGGGGAGCGACGCTGCACAGCTATTTTCAGGTCTTTCCAGAGATGTTCGATCGGGTTCAAGTCCGGGCTCTGGCTGGGCCACTCAAGGACATTCCCGAAGCCACTCCTGTGTTGTCTTGGCTGTGTGCTTATGGTCGTTGTCCTGTTGGAAGGTGAACCATCGCCCCAGTCTGAGGCCCTGAGCAGGTTTTCATCAAGGATCTCTCTGTACTTTGCTCCGTTCATCTTTCCCTCGATCCTGACTAGTCTCCCAGTCCCTGCCGCTGAAAAACATCCCCACAGCATGATGCTGCCACCACCATGCTTCACCGTAGGGATGGTGCCAGGTTTCCTCCAAACGTGAAGCTTGGCATTCAGGCCAAAGAGTTCAATCTTGGTTTCATCAGACCAGAGAATGTTTCTCATGGTCAGAGTCCTTTAGGTGCCTTTTGGCAAACTCCAAGTGGACTGTCATGTGCCTTTTACTGAAGAGTGGCTTCAGTCTGGCCACTCTACCATAAAGGCCTGATTGGTGGAGTGCTACAGAGATGGTTGTCCTTCTGGAAGGTTCTCCCATCTCCACAGAGGAACTCTAGAGCTCTGTCAGAGTGACCATCGGGTTCTTGGTCACCTCCCTGACCAAGGCCCTTCTCCCCCGATTGCTCAGTTTGGCCAGGCGGCCAGCTCTATGAAGAGTCTTGGTGGTTTTAAACGTCTTCTATTTAAGAATGATGGAGGCCACTGTGTCCTTGGGGACCTTCAATGCTGCAAAAACATGTATTACTCTTGTTATTCCAAATGCATCTATGGGTATTTTTGGCTGACAACAATGAACATTTGAATCTTTGTCTTGCATGGTTTGATATAAATGTCAGAAGTTATTGAATGGAATGGTTCCTTTCTATGTAAGTCGCTCTGGATAAGAGCGTCTGCTAAATGACCAAAAATAAATAAATAAAAATATGTTATTGAGTGGAATGGTTTTTCTGCTGGTGTATCCTGAGGTTGTTCCTCTCTGAGAACCTCTTCCTGCAGTGTGTACAAGCGAACGGCCGCTCTCCCGTGTGGACCTTCAGGTGCATCTTCAGCTGGTGCTGGCGTGAGAACGTCTTCTCACACTGGGGGCAACTGTAGGGTTTCTCCCCTGTGTGGACCCTCTGGTGCCTCTTCAGGTCACCAGCCTGGGCGAAGTGCATTTGACAATGAGTACAGCTGAAGGGTTTCACCCCTGTGTGGACCCTCTGGTGCCTCTTCAGGTTGCCAGCCACGGAAAAGCGCATATGACACTGGGTACAGCTGAAGGGTTTCAACCCTGTGTGGACCCTCTGGTGGATCTCCAGTTTCTGGCGGCAGCTGAATCCTTTGTTACAGAACATGCAGAGGAACCGTTTTTCTTTACTATTGCCTGATGTGGTTCCCCGTCCCTGAGCTTGGGCTCTAGCCCTGTCGTTTGAGTTCAATTCCTGATCGAAAAGGACATGGCTGGGTGATGCGGAAGGTGCCATCGACGTGGACACTGGATCGCGATCCCTGAACGTGTGTAAAGGAGAGTGGGTGGCAACATTTAGATTTGTCTCTAAGCTTCCCCTGTAATCTAAGATATTTCTGCCCTGTGAGTGTCCGTCTCCTAGGTGACTATCTGCATTCCATTTGGGAGAAGCGTAGCCCTCCACTTTTACAGTCACCTCATCTACCACTATAACCGCCCCTTTCTTATCTAGGCACCCTTCAGAGTATACACTGCTACTGTACCGGTTCCAGTCTCCTCTTGACAGATCAGTCTGTGTCTCTAAACCCAAGGGCATATTGCCAGGATTAATCTCTGTAGTGTAAGAACAAGATGGATCATCAACACCAGTGTCTAACACGTCACCATCACCACGGGAATGAACGGTCTTCTGGCTCTGGTGAAATACCGGTAAATACTCTGAGCCAGGAGCAGGAGGACAGCCCAGTATCCCCAGCCCCAGTCTCTCTGGGTCTGATCTGTGATCAGATCCTGTGTGTAAGAGCCTTTGTGTTACAGTTAATATCTCGGTGTCCATCTCTGACTTGAGGACGGCCTTCGGCATTCCACTGACCTCTGTGATGCTGCGTTGGGTCCAGGCCTGGGGCGCAGCAGTGGTGGCGAGGTCCTCGGTGGCTACAAGGTGCTCTCCAGCCGCTCCAGTCTGTATGTCTCTGCTGTGTCTTGGGTCCTCCTCTCCTACAGACCTCTCCTGCATGACCCCAGAACCTGCAGCATCTGCAGACTGACATAAGACGAGGGGAGGTTAATACCGGTACATGAGTAGAATTGGATAACAATGTCGTAGGGAAGTCTCACAAGCTCCCCCTATGACAGATAAATGAGGAGGTACATGTAATCAAGTGAATAGCTGAGGGGAGCCTTTCTGAAATAAATGGGACACATTTTATTTACAAAGTAACTAATTTTTAATGCAACACTATTACACTAACCTCTATCACAATAGCATGCTGAGTTGAGGTTCCACTCCCCTCATCAACAGTGATTGGTTGGTCATCTCTCCAAGTATTGTGCCCCGCTGGCTTCTCAAAGCTCCTGTAGCCTCCAGTGAGATGTCCTTCACCTGAGAGTGATTTGGGTAAAAGAGGTACTGGTTAGCTACTGTCAATGCTCAACTGTATATTGTACACTATTGACACTGTCTAGGATTGGCAAGGATGTAAGGTAACACTTCTCATAACTGCTTGATATACTATTTATAGATTGAAAACAATATAATGCATAGAACATAATCAATGAGTAAATAATAGGAAATGCAGTAAATCAAGAATCTTGTTAGAATATGATAGTGTATTTCTGCAAGTTAGCTAAGTAATCCGAGTTATTGCCTACTATCCAAATAATGATCAAGACCCAATTCTGGTTAACGGATCTAAAGTTACACATGCGCAGATGTGAACGGGGAGACATGCCCGCAGCCTCCGCAAAATGTACCTCTTGCCATTCCTCTGTATCGGTCGAGGATCTTGACACTACTGGGACGACTGGTGAGGACGCGGTCCCGTGCCACTTTAAGTTCCAGTAGCTGTAGTTTCCTCCGCAATGTCCTGTTTTCTTTCTGACTTTGAGTTATTTCCAAACGAAACACTGCGTAGTCGTCGTCTACGAGTTTACAGACTTCTGCCACGGCTGCATTCGCTAGCACCTCCATAATGGAGGCTATTTGAGTGTGAAAAGCAATACAGTTAGCCATTGTTAGCAGCTATCTAGTTAACGTCCGCGTTACCTAGATACCATCTATCAACCAAGTCCTGTCTCAAACGCGAATTAAACACTATATGGGGTAAGTAGGTGATGCTGTGCAGTTCAATTAGGCATATTGAATTTCAGGGTGTTAATAAACGTCTAAATAACAACAAACACGATAACGTGGAAATTGTCCCTATTCACTTCCGTTTACGCTTTTTCTTCAGTGGTTCTTAAATGGCGGTTGGCAACCAACTTTAGTGATGCATTTCCGCCACCAACTGGACTGGAGAGTGGACCAGAGACAGGGAAGGTCTAAAGTTTAACCCTACCCAATTAAAACCCTTCTCCCTAAGGAAACGGAATATACAATTAAATACAATATCACCTTAAGGTTTTCTTAACAGTTCAATTAAACCTGGCTCCTCAATACCATTATTCCTTAATCCTAATAAGAAACTGTCCCTTTCTATATCGCTGGCACTGAAATAGAATGTGTTCCACTGTCTCCATCTCCCCCTGGCAGTGATCTAACTTCCCAGTTGGATGTTTCCCCTACTTATTTCAAAGTGCTGTTGAGCCTTATGAGTCTCAGCCTTGTGATTACGTTTTCCTCCCTTCTCTCTTGACCTGAGGACCTCCCTGCCCCAACCTTTTCCTGGATCTTATACAGGTGTCTTCCCTTCCTGTACCACTGTTCTTATTAATCCCTTGGTCTCTGCTTTACTGAAGAGAAAGGATCTTATTGGTTGGTGTCATAGCTCAAAGGATGTGGTTAAATGAAAAAGTTATGCACACTGTTCTTTGAAATACGGTACTGCTTATTATATTACACATCAAATCTCCTATGATCAGTATATTTCAAGCTGAGGGCAGACTTGTTTAGAAAGAACAGTGTGTTAGCAAGAATATAGTAGAAGAGAATATAATGACTTTATTCCATCTACATCACCTCAGTAAGGTAAATATTCAACTGTCCTTGTTCTAGCCTAGGTTTACTGTCTCTCTAAAAACGGGTATTTACAAGCCTGTTTCAAATGTCAAGTTAATGAGGAGTGTGTGGTTCATTACCTTCCTAGAAATGATAGGAGGCCGTCTGAACTCTTTTTCTACATGCCTCTAGTGCGCATCCCACATTTCTGAAGAAGGGATTACCGTACACACAATTGCTTAGACTGAAGTGCAGTCGTACTAGTAAAACAGTTAGGTTATGAAAATGTCGACAGCTTGAGGCCTGTCCATACCCTAAAGAATGGTTTGATGATGCTCACAGTAGAGTACATAACCTTGATGAGATGATGCTCTCAGTAGTGTACATAACCATGATGAGACCTCAACCAGAAGAGATAAAAATGTTAAAAAATATATATATATATATATTTATATTTGTTTTAAGATTATACAAAATAAAATAAACATGAATGCGTCTTTACCACTACATATTATCCTTTGAGTGATGACATCACATCAAGGGAAACATTAAGTAACATTGGAATGTCCTCATGGCTGATCCTGTTTGCCAAAATATTTTCTCTCTTCTCACTACAGGGCCAGGAATATCAGGGACTTCATTGTTCGGGCTGACACTTATGTCCCCCCAAAAAAAATAACGGACGACTTGACGAGGTTACCAGTTTCTACCCCTGCCGTAGGTGTGCATGTAGGGACTCCTGTATAAAAGTGAGCGAATTCAGTAGCTCTGCCACTGGTAAACAATACACTATGAAACAGTTCCTCACATGCAGCCCTTCTAACGTCATTTACCTTATCTCTTGCCCATGCAATAAGCAATACATGGGCAAAAGCAGTAAACAGATTACACATATTATAGAATACAGGAGTGCTGGAAGGAGAAATGACCCTAAATCCCCAATTGCATGTCATTTCTCAAAGGCCGGTCACCCTGTCTCCTCCATGTCCTACTGTGCTGTGCAGCAGATAAAACGTTCACATAGGGGTGGTAATCTTGAACTTAGTGTTCTCCAGACAGAGTGCAGGTGGATGTTCTATCTGAAAACTCTCCACCTATCAGGCATGAATGAAGAATTGTTATTTAAGTGTTTTCTGTAAGTTTTACTGATGCTTGATACCCCCATCTAGTGTTTTCTTTTAATCTCCCTCCTCTATATTCTGTTTTTCTACAATCCTATGTTATTTATTCTGAGGAAATGTTGTCATGGTATATGTAAAAGCAATAATTGATTATATTTCTGTCTGCTTATGTATACAATGTAGTAGATCACGCATTCTATTGTATTAGGTACTGATTTATAGATTTGATGTATTTTCTTTCTTGATCATTTGACGTATGCAATTATCCTTGAAATAGAAGCCAGGTGTGTGTGCCGATCATTTACGTCACGTGTCAAACTCATTCAACGGAGGGCAGAGTGATTGCAGGTTTTTGCTCCTCCCTTGTACTTGAACGATGAATTAAGGTCACTAATTAGTAAGGAACTCCCCACACCTAATGTAAAGGAAAAAACAAAAACCAGCATTCACTAGGCCATGGGTAGCCTACGAGGTCCGGAGCCTGCTCAAAAAATGCAGTGGAACTAGCTTCGAGGTCCAGAGTTGAAATTGATGGCACTAGGCCCCCAATGGAATGAGTTTGACACCCCTGATTTACACTGATGATGGCTTGATGCCGAATCATCTAGTTTACACCTTTTAATTCTGCACCATGATGTTTTTTGCATTTAAGCCTCAGTTTTGGATTTATTCCTCTTTTTGGACAGTGTCCGGGTCTACATCTCTTGCAATAATTACCCTCCTAAACAGAAGTTAAAAGGACATACACTCCTCAGTTTGTAGAGACCAGTCAGTCTGGAATATGAAGTACAGGTTCACTTTGGTTCATGTTTAATATTTCACCCCAGTCATCACAAGACCTGAAGCCTTCAGGCCATTTACTACAAACAGCTTGAGGTCAAGGACTGTTTGTAAAGATCCCATACCACAGATGATAGATAAGCTTGTGAGCGCTGGGATTTTTCATAACTGAAACAGTTAAGAGGGACTTGGCTTGAGCATGTTTTGGTCGTTATTGCATTGATGAACACAGTGATATGGTGACGTACATCAGTTGGAATAGAGCCAATTTTGCGTGTGTAACCAGGTTTCCATCCAACCTTGCTATGCGAGCAAAGTACGTCGGATAATAAATGTCAAGACAGGCCTGATGGAAACAGCAAATTTGTCAGTAAACTTTCCAAATGTCGACATAACAAAATAGGCTAGACAAGGTGGGATATTTTTGTGTTGTCAAAATGAATTATGCGAGAAATGGTGGTGGAACCCCAAATATTGATATAATAACCATAATATCAAAGTAAACTTGGAGAACACGATAAACATGATATGTTGTGTGGTATTCTCACTACGACTCGAGAAAGCATGCAGTTCATTGGCTACAGATGAAATAAGTTATGATGAACTTCACAAGGTGGTGAAAGTGCACGGTGATGAGCTTGATGCTCCTTTCAATTAAATATTGAAGATCTTATTCTGGTGAAATGATGATCGACGCTTGGCTGCTGTTTGACAAATAAAAATAATCTTATCCATAATAATCTCATCATGTAGGTAGCCTCCCCGCACTGTATTTGCGAGCTGTTGGCTAGAGTTCATGAGCCAAGACCACAGTGGGGACATTCGCTATAACGCAACATTTGTTGTGACAAAATCATCAGTAGAGTTGAACATGCAATGGAAACCCATTTCATTTAAGACTAAATGAAATCAAGACCTGGGCCCGTATCCACAAAGCATCTCAGAGTAGAAGTGCTGATCTAGGATCAGGTCCCCACCTGTCTGTATAGTCTTATTCATTATGATCTAAAAGGCTAAACTGATCCTAGATCAGCACACCTACTCTGAGAGGCTTTGTGGATACGGGCCCTGATCGAATACCATTCAGACAGTAGTTCACAGTGGGCTCACCTCAGTGAGACTGCGTGTGGTTCTGTGCTGCTCAGCTGGTTCCTCTGTGGGTTCAGGAGGAGGTGTAGTCTGGTTGTCCTCCATGACCATAGTCCCCTCAGGGGTTCCCCAGACCCTCCTCACACCCCTCCTCCTTCACCAGCAGAACCTCTGGACCCTCCTCCTCCTGGAAGAGAGAGGTGATACAGATTACACAGACATACACTCCCTCAGGTACGTACACACACACACAGATAATAAACACACTTTCAACATGGAGTGTTTACCCATCCCCACTACATCCGAGTCAGCTATGATAAGTCAAAAGTCATCAGACAAACCTGACTAAACTATTGTGACATGTACAGTAGGTGTTTGTTAGTGTGTGGGTATGTAGGTATATTTAGTACATGTATAATGGTTATAACGTGTTGTTGGGTGTATGCAGAATAGAGTGAGATCAGATGTGATGTAGACTAAAGAGAGTCTCAATGAAAGTCTTAGAATGAAAAGTCCCATTTTGTGTTTATTAAACATAAACAAGTTTTAAATACACCATATGAAAACCACACATACACATGTCTCAACTACAAATCTGCATGAACTTAATTAACGTAATTTTATTTTCTCATTAAAAAAAGTGTCTTGGGAAAATGTGTGAACATCATATAGCCTACACAGTACAAACACAATATGTAACATACTTTTGTAGGCTTATTTATGCCTTATATATCCCACAATGTCTGGATGCAATATTCCAGACATGAATATTCAACACTGAAATCTGTTACTGTCCTTATTCCAAATGAATTTGTGGATATTTTCTGCTGACAACAATGAACATTAATCTTAGTCTTTAACGCAGGGTTTGATCTAACGTCAGAAGCTATCGAGTGGAATGGTTACTTTCAATGTGTTATGATGAGTTTCTTAGGTATCAAAGAATCAAAGATGCAAGAATTTACTTAGACATTCTGTGGAGATTTCATACCAAGTATTTATTGAATCACGAGCTCGTGGGTTCATCTAAGAAACGGACATGGCTTTGCCCTTCGTCAGTTGCACTAACTTGACAAAGAAGACCCTCTATCTGTGGTCCTCTGTAGCTCAGCTGGTAGAGCACGGCGCTTGTAACGCCAAGGTAGTGGGTTCGATCCCCGGGACCACCCATACACAAAAATGTATGCACGCACGACTGTAAGTCGCTTTGGATAAAAGCGTCTGCTAAATGGCATATTATTATTATTATCTTATATAGCCTTTTGGTTCTCATTCCTTTCACATACATCTGGAAACCATCATAGGCCTCCCTGTCTCTGTTCTTATTACCCTTTGCCCTCAGGTCACTACATCCTGTCCATCACTCACATTACCCTAACCATCACTAATCTACTTTGACATAATGGAATGTAGACTTCATGGCCCCAAACCACTCATCTCTTAACTCTTCCTCTGTCCTCACAACACTATGGCATGACAACATTATACCATAAAAACATCATATCACAATGTTATAAAGTGGAATGGTGTTTCTGCTGGTGTATCCTGAGGTAGCTCCTCTCTGAGAACCTCTTCCCGCAGTGCGTACAGGCGAACGGCCTCTCTCCCGTGTGGACCTTCAGGTGCAACTTCAGCTGGTCCTGGCGAGAGAATCTCTTCTCACACTGGGGACAGCTGTAGGGTTTCTCCCCTGTGTGGACCCTTTCGTGCCTCTTCAGGTCACCAGCCTGGGTGAAGCGCATGTGACACTGGGTACAGCTGAAGGGTTTCACCCCTGTGTGGAACCGCTGGTGCCTCTTCAGGTTGCCAGCATGGGCGAAGCGCATGTGACACTGGGTACAGATGAAGGGTTTCACCCCTGTGTGGACCCTCTGGTGGATCTCCACCTTCTGGGGGCAGCTGAAGCCTTTGTTACAGAACATGCAGAAGAACTGCTTCTCTTTACCGTCCGTTGTTGCTCCCTCTCCCCACGCCTTGGCCCTTTGGTCGTTTGAGTTCAATACCTGATCGAAAAGGATGCAGCCTTGTGAATCGGAAGGTGCCATCGACATGGACACTGGGTGTAAAGGGGAGTGGGTTGCGACATTTAGATTAGTCTCTAAGCTTAAGAAGTCACTGGAGTTGCCCTGCGAGTGTCCTTCTCCTAAGTGAGTCTCGTCTGCATTCCATGTCACAGGAGCGTCGCCCTCCACTTTCACAGTCATCTCATCTACCACTATAACCTCCCCTTTCTTATCTAGGCAACCTTCAGAGTATACACTACTACTGTACTGGTTCCAGTCCCCTCTCATTGGATTAATCTGTGTATCTAAGCCCACAGGCATGTCACCAGGTATCATCTCTGTCTCTGTAGCGTATGAACACGATGGATCATTGACAGTCTGTAACGCGTCACCTGAGTCCTGATGGGACAGAACCGTCCTCGGGTTACCGTAATGGAAATAGTCTGGGCGGGGAGCAGGACAGCCCAGCCCCATTAAAGTCTTGGTGTCTGTCTCTGACTTGAGGACGGCGTTCGGCGTTCCACTGACCTCCGTGATGCTGCGTCGGGTCCTGGGCTGCACTGGGGCGGTGGTGGGGTCCTCCATGGCTACAGGGGGCGCTCCAGCTGCTCCAGTCTGGATGTCTCCACTGTGCCATGGTTCCTCCTCTCCTTCAGTCTTCTCCTGCTTGACCCCAGGACATGCAGCCTCTGCATCTGCAGACTGACACAAGAAGAGTGGAGGTTATTAACGGTACATGAGTAGAATTGGATAACAATGTCGTAGGGAAGTCTCACATCCCCTATGGCAGATAAATTAGGATGTACATGTAAGCAAGTGAATAGCTGAGGGGAGCCTTTCTACAATATTAATTTCAAATTACACAGTTTATCCATAGGCTGCCAAAGAAATACATACAAAGAAATGATCATATTGATCACACAGAATTTCATAATAATAAAAATTGGAATGTAAAGAAAAGAGTAACATAAGGAGGTGGGCCTTCACCCCCAACTCCCCAGCCCATTCAGAGGTCTTCATGGGTCCATAAAGTTGGACCCCGTTCCGAAATGGACCTGGGGCTTTCCCACTCAGACCCGATATGCATAAATAAAAAATTTAAATATAGAGACCCATTCCGAACGGACCCGAGGACAACTAGACCAGTTCTGTATAGACCTGGTCGGAACCAGACCCGGTCCGATCCGAGTGAGGGAAGCAGCATTCATTTTTTAAGCTACAGTGACAAGGGGAGCAGATGGGGGAGTGACAAGGGGAGCAGATGGGGGAGTGACAAGGGGAGTAGGAAGAGGGAGTGATAAGGGGAGCAGAGAGGGAGAGTGACAAGGGGAGCAGTGAGGGAGAGCAACCAACAAAGCAGACTCACACTATACTATAGTAGACCAATATAATACTAATAATAATTAGGTGGGTGCTTCCATTTGTCCTATTTCACACATGTACACGTGTGTATTATACAAATGTGAATTGGACATTTGTTTTTTTGCAGGTCACGGCCAGGGATCAGCCATTATTGACGACGACCCTGGAGCAATTAGGGTTGAGTGCCTTGTTCAAGGACACAGACAGATTTTTCAGCAAGTCGGCTCGGGGATTCAAATCAGCAAACTTTCGGTTACCGGCCATATGCTCTTAACCGCTAGGTTACCTGCCGCTAGCTGCCATAGCTAGGTTATTTATTATCCAATATGATTACGTTGTACCTGTATTGACTGCATCAAACCAGGAGAAGCTAGTTAGCCCGCTAACGTTAGCTAGTTAGGCTAGTTGAGGCTGCAGTGCGTGTGCTTTCTAATCCTCTATTTTACCAAGAAGGAGAGTGATGGAGTGCTGCATCAGATGACCTGGCCTCCACAATTCCCCGACCTCAAACCAATTGAGATGGTTTGAGATGAGTCGGACGGCAGAGTGAAGGAAAAGCAGCCAACAAGTGCTCAGCATATGTGGGAACTCCTTCAGGACTGTTCGAAAATAATTCCAGAGAAAGCTGGTTGAGAGAATGCCTGCCAAGAGTGTGCAAAGCTGTCATCAAGGCAAAGGGTGGCTATTTGAAGAATCTCTATCTATATTTTGATTTGTTTAACACTTTTTTGGTTACTACATGATTCCATATGTGTTATTTCATAGTTTTGATATATTCACTATTATTATACAATGTAGAAAATAGTAAAAATAAAGAAAAAGCCTTGAATGAGTAGGTGTGTCCAAACTTTTGACTGGTACTGTATGTATATATATATATATATATATATATATATATATATTTTTTTTTTTTTTTTCTCTTTATTATTTTTTTGCGGCAGTGCTGCCTGCCAGTCTCTTATTGATTAAGAGATTCAAGGAGCTATCATCTTGAAGTAACAAAGTAGATGCAATGCATTGAATATTTACATTCATGCACTTCGAAATGAACTTTGTCCCAGAAGCATTTAACTGCAGGGCACTCCCACATCATATGAAGGATGAGGGGAGCCTTTCTGAAATAAAACGGGCCACATTTGATTTACAAAGTAACTGTAATTTTTTATGCAACATTATTAAAATAACCTCTATCACGATAACGTGTTCGGTTGAGGTTCCACTCCCCTCATCAACACTGATTGGTTGGTTTTCTCTCCATGTATTGTCTCCGGCTGGCTTCACAACGGTCCTGTGGCCTCCAGTGAGATGTCCTTCACCTGAGAGAGTGATTGGGGGAAAGACGTGGTTAGGTACTGTTAATGTTCAAGGCTATATTGTACACTATTGACAATGTCTAGAATTAGCAAGGGTGTAAGGTAACACTTCTCATAACTTCATACTATTTATTGATTGACGTATAATGTCCATGCATCAAATTGTTTTCATTGAGTAAATAATAGGAAATGCAGTAAATCAAGAATCTGGTTATAATATGATATTATGTCTTTGTGGAATTATTGCATACTATCAAAAAACGGACTAAGGCTAAATTCTGTGTAACACATCTGAACACATGTGCAGAACGGAACGGGGTGACAGGCACTGAGCTATATATGAACACAGACAGGCCACGCAGCCACCGCCTTCTGCAAAATGTACCTCTTGCCATTCCTCTGTATCGGTCGAGGATCTTGACACTACTGGGACTGGCGAAGACGCGCTCTCGCAATGTCCTCTCTGCGCGCTCCCGTGACACCTTCAGTTCCAGTAGCTGTAGTTTCCTCCGCAAAGCCCTGTTTTCTTTCTGGCTTTGAGTTATTTCCAAACGAAACACTGCATAGTCGTCGTCTACGACTTTACAGATCTCTGCCACGGCTGCATTCGCTAGTACTTCCATGATGGAGGCTATTTGAGTGTGAAAAACCATACAGTTCACGTTAGCCATTTTTAGCTAACCAGTTAGCAGCCAGCTAGCGTTACCTAGATAACATATATCAACCCAGTACTGTCTCTAACGCGAATTAAACACTACCTTGGGTAAGTATGTGATGCTGTGCAGGTAAAATAGTCATCTTTTGAGTTCTACAGTGTTCATAAACGTTTAAATAACAAAAACGCTAACGGGGAAATCGTTCTTGGTCACTGTTCACTTCCGTTTACACTGAAGAGAAAGGATCTTATTTGTTGGGGTCATACTGTTTCTCAAAGGGTTTGGTTAAATGGAAAAGTTATGCGCGCTGTTGTTTTTAAATACGGTACTGCTTATTACGTTACACATAAAATATCCTATGATCATTATCTTTCGAGCTGAAAGCAGACTTGTTTAGAAATAACAATACAGTAACCGTATGCGAAAAAATAAAGTTTCATCGTTTTAGAAATTAGATCGCTGAAATGAGTATGTAATACTAGTATGTGTATTCGTACAAGGACACTGTGTTAACATTAGTAGAGAAAAATGTAATGACATTATTCCATTCATACTGAACCAAAATATAAACACAACATGTAAAGTGTTGGTCCCATGTTTCATGAGCTGAAATAAAAGATCCCAGAAATGTTCCATATGCACAAAAGGCTTAATTGGAGAGAAATTTGTGCACAAATTTGTTTATATCCCTGTTAGTGAGCATGTCTCCTTTTCCAAGATAATCCATCCACCTAACAGGTGTGGCATATCAAGAAGCTGATTAAACAGCGTGATCATTACACAGTTGCACCTTGTGCTGGAGACAATAAAAGACCACTCTAAAATGTGCAGTTTTGTCACACAACACAGCGGCTTATGGTAGAGAAATTAACATTTAATTATTGTTTTAGAGAATTTGGCAGTACGTTCATACGGCCTCACAACCGCAGACCATGTGTAACCACGCCAGCCCAGGACCTCCACATCTGTCTTATTTTTTTATTGATTTATTTATTTCACCTTTATTTAACCAGGTAAGCCAGTTGAGAACAAGTTCTCATTTACAACTGTGACCTGGCCAAGATAAAGCAAAGCAGTAAGATAAAAACAACAACAACACAGAGTTACATATGGAATAAACAAAAACGTACAGTCAACACAATAGAAAATAGAAAATCTATATACAGTGTGTGCAAATGTAGTAAGTTATGGAGGTAAGGCAATAAATAGGCCATAGTGCAAAATAATTACAATTTAGTATTAACACTGGAGTGATAGATGTGCAGAAGATGATGTGCAAATAGAGATACTGGGGTGCAAATTAGCAAAATAAATAACAATGTAAATAACAATATGGTGATGAGGTAGTTGGGTGGGCTAATTACAGATGGGCTGTGTACAGGTGCAGTGATCGGTAAGCTGCTCTGACAACTGATGCTTAAAGTTAGTGAGGGAGATACGTGTCTCCAGCTTCAGAGATTTTTGTAGTTCGTTCCAGTCATTTGCAGCAGAGAACTGGAAGGAATGGCGGCCAAAGGAGGTGTTGGCTTTGGGGATGACCAGTGAGATATACCTGCTGGAGCACATTCTACGGGTGGGTTTTGCTATGGTGACCAATGAGCTAAGATAAGGCTGGGATTTGCCTAGCAGTGATTTATAGATGACCTGGAGCCAGTGGGTTTGGCGACGAATATGTAGTGAGGGCCAGCCAACGAGAGTGTACAGGTCACAATGGTGGGTAGTATATGGGGCTTTGGTGACAAAACGGATGGCACTGTGATAGACTACATCCAATTTTCTGAGTTGAGTGTTGGAAGCTATTTTGTAAATGACATCGCCGAAGTCAAGGATCGGTAGGATAGTCGGTTTTACGAGGGCATGTTTAGCAGCATGAGTGAAGGAGGCTTTGTTGCGAAACAGGAAGCTGATTCTAGATGTAACTTTGGATTGGAGATGCTTAATGTGAGTCTGGAAGGAGAGTTTACGGTCTAACCAGACACCTAGGTATTTGTAGTTGTCCACATATTCTAAGTCAGAGCCGCCGAGAGTAATGATTCAAGTCGGGCGGGCGGGTGCAAGCAGCGTTCGATTGAAGAGCATGCATTTAGTTTTACTAGCGTTTAAGAGGAATTGGAGGCCACAGAAGGAGTGTTGTATGACATTGAAGCTCGTTTGGAGGTTTGTTAACACAGTGTCCAATGAAGGGCCAGATGTATACAAAATGGTGTCGTCTGCGTAGAGGTGGATCTGAGAGTCACCAGCAGCAAGAGCGACATCATTGATATACACAGAGAATAGAGTCGGCCCGAGATTTGAACCCTGTGGCACCCCCATAGAGACTGCCAGAGGTCCAGACAACAGGCCATCAGATTTGACACATTGAACTCTATCTGAAAAGTAGTTGGTGAACCAGGCGAGGCAGTCAGTAGAGAAACCAATGCTATTTAGTCTGCCAATAAGAATGCGGTGATTGACAGAGTCAAAAGCCTTGGCCAAGTCGATGAAGACGGCTGCACAGTACTGTCTTTTATCAATCGCGGTTATTATATTGTTTAGGACCTTGAGCGGGGCTGAGGTGCACCCATGACCAGCTCGGAAACCAGATTGCATAGCGGAGAAGGTATGGTGGG
Organism: Coregonus lavaretus; assembly: GCF_964263955.1. Taxonomy (NCBI): domain Eukaryota; kingdom Metazoa; phylum Chordata; class Actinopteri; order Salmoniformes; family Salmonidae; genus Coregonus; species Coregonus lavaretus. Next base: position 328,760 of record NW_028167177.1, on the reverse strand, counting down.
ATTCGAAGTGGTCGGTGATCTGTTTGTTAACTTGGCCTTCAAATACTTTCGAAAGGCAGGGTAGGATGGATATAGGTCTGTAACAGTTTGGATCTAGAGTGTCACCCCCTTTGAAGAGGGGGATGACCATGGCAGCTTTCCAATCTCAGACGATACGAAAGAGAGGTTGAACAGGCTAGTAATAGGGGTTGCGACAATTTCGGCAGCTAATTTTAGAAAGAAAGGGTCAAGATTGTCTAGCCCAGCTGATTTGTAGGGGGGGGGGGCATGGGCAAGTTGCAGCGGAGGGTACAGAGCTGGTGGCCGGGGTAGGGGTAGCCAGGTGGAAAGCATGGCCAGCCGTAGCAAAATGCTTATTGAAATTCTCGATTATCGTAGATTTATCGGTGGTGACAGTGTTTCCTAGCCTCAGTGCAGTGGGTAGCTGGGAGGAGGTGCTTTTATTCTCCATGGACTTTACAGTGTCCCAAAACTTTTTGGAGTTAGTGCTACAGGAAGCAAATTTCTGTTTGAAAAAGCTAGCCTTTGCTTTCCTAACTGATTGTGTATATTGGTTCCTGACTTCCCTGAAAAGTTGCATATCGCGGGGGCTGTTTGATGCTAATGCAGTACGCCACAGGATGTTTTTGCGCTGGTCAAGGGCAGTCAAGTCTGGGGTGAACCAGGGGCTATATCTGTTCTTTAGTTCTGAATTTTTTGAATGGGGCATACTTATTTAAGATGGAGAGGAAAGCACTTTTGAAGAACATCCAGGCATCCTCTACTGACAGAATGAGGTCAATATCCATCCAGGATACCCAGGCCAGGTCAATTAGAAAGGCCTGCTCGCTGAAGTGTTTTAGGGAGCGTTTGACAGTGATGAGGGGTGGTCGTTTGACCACAGACCCATTACGGATGCAGGCAATGAGGCAGTGATCGCTGAGATCCTGGTTGAAGACAGCGGAGGTGTATTTAGAGGGTAAATGAGTCAGGATGATATCTATGAGGGTGCCCATGTTTACGGATTTAGGGTTGTACCTGGTAGGTTCCTTGATAATTTGTGTGAGATTGAGGGCATCTAGTTTAGATTGTAGGACGGCCGGGGTGTTAAGCATATCCCAGTTTAGGTCACCAAGCAGTACAAACTCTGAGGATAGATGGGGGGCAAGCAATTCACGTATGGGGGCACAACTGGGGGCTGAGGGGGGTCTGTAGCAAGCGGCAACAGTGAGATACTTATTTCTGGAAAGGTGGATTTTTAGAAGTAGAAGCTCAAACTGTTTGGGCACAGACCTGGATCGTATGAAAGAGCTCTGCAGGCTATCTCTACAGTAGATTGCAACTCCGCCCCCTTTGGCAGTTCTATCTAGATGGAAAATGTTGTAGTTGGGGATGGACATTTCAGAGTTTTTGGTGGCCTTCCTAAGCCAGGATTCAGACACTGCTAGAAATAATAATAATAAAAAATATAATATGCCATTTAGCAGACGCTTTTATCCAAAGCGACTTACAGTCATGCGTGCATACATTTTTGTGTATTGGTGGTCCCGGGGATCGAACCCACTACCTTGGCGTTACAAGCGCCGTGCTCTACGGCGCTTATTTCCCTCCTTAGAACATCAGGGTTGGCAGAGTGTGCTAACGCAGTGAATAACTCAAACTTGGGGAGGAGGCTTCTGATGTTAACATGCAAGAAACCAAGGCTTTATGGTTACAGAAGTCAACAAATGATAGCGCCTGGGGAGTAGGAGTGATACTGGGGGCTACAGGGCCTGGGTTAACCTCTACATCACCAGAGGAACAGAGGAGTAGAATAAGGATACGGCTAAAGGCTTTAAGAACTGGTCTTCTAGTGCGTTGGGTACAGAGAATAAACGGGGCAGATTTCCGGGCATTGTAGAATAGATTCAGGGTATTATGTACAGACAAGGATATGGAAGGATATGAGTACAGTGGAGGTACACCTGAACATTGGGTAACGATGAAAGAGATAGCATCACTGGAGGTACCGATTGAGCCGGTCTCCGCGTGTATGGGGGGTGGGACAAAGAAGCTATCTGAGGCAGGTTTGAGCGGGACTGGGGGCTTTACAGTGAAATAGTACATTAACAACTAACCCAAACAGCAATAGGCTAGGCATATTGACATGGGAGAGAGGCATAACGCAATCACAGGTGTTATTCGAGAGGGCTAAGACAACAACTGGTAATGGCGACGAAAGTTTGGGCTGAGGCTAAACAGATAAACAGGATGGGGTACCGTGTAAAGGAACAGTCCAGCGGGCATCAGATGTGTAGCTGAGCTGAGTGATCATAAGATCACCGGTGGGATCGTCTGAGACTAGCCACCTGCACAGCTGATGAAACTGAATAGTATTTTTATCTGTAATAAAGCCCTTTTCTGGGGAAAAAATCATTCTGATTGGCTGGGCCTAGCTCCCCAGTGGGTGGGTCTATGCTCTCCCAGGCCCACCCATGGCTGTGCCCCTGCCCAGTCATGTGAAATCCATAGATTAGGGCCTAATTCATTTATTTCAATTGACTGACTTCCTTTTATGAACTGTAAAATCTTTGAAATTGTTGTTTGTTGCATTTATATTTTTGTTCAGTATAGTTGCGGTAATATGTACATGTAGGTAGGGGTAAAAGTGACTAGGCAATCAGGATAGATAATAAACAGAGTAGCAGCAGTGTGTGTGGCGTCAATATGCATGTGGGTGGGAGCGTATGTAATGTGTGTGTGTGTTGCGAGTGTCAGTGTAAGTATGTGTGTGGGTAGAGTCCAGCGAGTGTGCATAGAGTCAGTGTAAGAGTTGATGCAATAAAGGGTCAATGCAATAGTCCGGGTAGCCATTTGATTAGCTACAGTGAGGGTAAAAAGTATTTGATCCCCTGCTGATTTTGTATGTTTGCCCAAATAAATGATCAGTCTATAATTTTAATGGTAGGTTTATTTAAACAGTGAGAGACAGAATAACAACAACAAAATCCAGAAAAACGCATGTCATAAATGTTATAAATTGATTTGCAGTTTAATGAGGGAAATAAGTATTTGACCCCTCTGCAAAACATGACTTAGTACTTGGTGGCAAAACCCTTGTTGGCAATCACAGAGGTCAGACGTTTCTTGTAGTTGGCCACCAGGTTTGCACACATCTCAGGAGGGATTTTGTCCCACTCCTCTTTGCAGATCTTCTCCAAGTCATTAAGGTTTCGAGGCTGACGTTTGGCAACTCGAACCTTCAGCTCCCTCCACAGATTTTCTATGGGATTAAGGTCTGGAGACTGGCTAGGCCACTCCAGGACCATAATGTGCTTCTTCTTGAGCCACTCATTTGTTTTCTTGGCTGTGTGTTTTGGGTCATTGCCATGCTGGAATACCCATCCACAACCCATTTTCAATGCCCTGGTTGAGGGAAGGAGGTTCTCACCCAAGATTTGACGGTACATGGCCCCGTCCATCGTCCCTTTGATGCGGTGAAGTTGTCCTGTCCCATTAGCAGAAAAACACCCCCAAAGCATAATGTTTCCACCTCCATGTTTGACGGTGGGGATGGTGTTCTTGGGGTCATAGGCAGCATTCCTCCTCCTCCAAACACGGCGAGTTGAGTTGATGCCAAAGAGCTCCATTTTGGTCTCATCTGACACAACACAACACTTTCACCCAGTTCTCCTCTGAATCATTCAGATGTTCATTGGCAAACTTCAGACGGGCATGTATATGTGCTTTCTTGAGCAGGGGGACCTTGCGGGTGCTGCAGGATTTCAGTCCTTCACGGCGTAGTGTGTTACCAATTGTTTTCTTGGTGACTATGGTCCCAGCTGCCTTGAGATCATTGACAAGATCCTCCCGTGTAGTTCTGGGCTGATTCCTCACCGTTCTCATGATCATTGCAACTCCACGAGGTGAGATCTTGCATGGAGCCCCAGGCCGAGGGAGATTGACAGTTATTTTGTGTTTCTTCCATTTGCCATGGTGGAGATTTTGGAATCTGATTGATTGATTGCTTCTGTGGACAGGTGTCTTTTTATACAGGTAACAAGCTGAGATTAGGAGCACTCCCTTTAAGAGTGTGCTCCTACTCTCATCTCATTACCTGTATAAAAGACACCTGGCAGCCAGAAATCTTTCTGATTGAGAGGGGGTCAAATACTTATTTCCCTCCTTAAAATGCAAATCAATTTATAACATATTTGACATGCGTTTTTCTGGATTTTTTTGTTATTCTGTCTCTCACTGTTCAAATAAACCTACCATTAAAATTATAGACTGATCATTTCTTTGTCAGTGGGAAAATGTACAAAATCAGCAGGGGATCAAATACTTTTTTCCCTCACTATATTTAGCAGTCTTATGACTTGGGGGTAGAAGCTGTTCAGGTGCGTTTTGGTCCCAGAATTGGCGCTCCGGTACCGCTTGCCGTGCGATAGCAGAGTGAACAGTCTGTGGCTGGGGTCTCCTCTGACACCGCCTGGTATAGAGGTCCTGGATGGCAGGGAGCTCGGCCCCAGTGATGTACTGGGGCGTCCACACCACCCTCTGTTGCGCCTTGCGATCGGTGCAGTTGCCTTACCAAGCGGTGACGCAGCCAGTCAAGATGCTGTCAACTTTTTGAGGATCTGAAGGGCCATGCCAAATCTTTTTAACCTCCTGAGGGGGAAGAGGCGCTGTCGCACCTTCTTCATAACTGTGCTGTTGTGAGAGGACCATGTTAAGTCCTTGGTGATGTGGACACCGAGGAACTTGAAGCTCTCGACATGCTCCACTAAAGCCCAGTGGATCGGGCGTGCTCGCCCCGCCATCGCCTGTAGTCCACGATCAGCTCCTTTGTCTTGCTGACGTTGAGGGAGCGGTTGTTGTCCTGGCACCACACTGCCAGGTCTCTGTCCTCCTCCCTGTAGGCTGTCTCATCATCGTCGGTGATCAGGCCTACCACCGTCATGTCGTCAGCAAACTTGATGATGGCATTGGAGTCGTGCTTGGCCACAGTCGTGGGTGAACAGGGAGTAGAGGAGGGGACTAAGCACACACCCCTGAGCGGCCCTGTGTTGAGGGTCAGCGTGGCAGATGTTACCTACCCTTACCATCTGGGGGCGGCCCGTCAGGAAGTCCAGGACCCAGTTGCAAAGGGATGAGTTCAAGACCCTGAGCTTAGTGACGAGCTTGGAGGGCACTATGGTGTTGAAAGCTGAGCTGTAGTCGGTATTCCTCTTGTTCAGGTGGGATAGGGCGGTTTTTCTAGTGCGATGGCGATTGCGTCATCCGTGGATCTGTTGGGGCGGTAAGGTGGAGGTGAAATGGCCCTTGACTAGCCTCTCTAAGCACTTCATGGTGACAGAAGTGAGTGCTATGGGGCGATAGTCATTTACTTCAGTTACCTTAGCTTGCTTTGGTACAGGAACAATGGTGGACATCTTGAAGCATGTGGGGACGGCAGACTAGCATAAAAAGATTGGATATGTCCGTAAAGACTCCAGCCAGATGGTCTGCGCATGCTCTGAAGATGCGGCTTGGGATGCCGTCCGGGCCGGCAGCCATTTAAGAGTTAACAGTCCCTGCCATGTGCGTCTTGTGTCTGAGCCGTTGAATTGGGACTCCACTTTGTCCCTGTACTGACTTTTTGCCTCTTTGCGGTCATACGGAGGTCGTAGCTGGTCTGTTTGTACTTCTCCATGTTCCTGGTCACCTTGCTGTGGTTGAATGCGGTTGTTCGCGGTTTCAGTTTTGCGCAAATACTGCCATCTATCCCTAGCTTTTGGTTGGGGTATGTTGGAAATTCTTTGCTGTACACACAGAAACATGATATCATAAAATTTTAACCACGGTCAAGCCCAACACTGATTGAAGTACCTAACATTATGGCGCCATTGGCCATATGTGTTGATTCAAGAATTAAGTATAATGTTTTGGTTCGACTGAGATAAGGGAAACTCAGTCCCTGCAATGATACAAAAATAACCAAGTCAGTCAGCACAGAGTCAATTTTGTATTTCATTTCAACAAAATGGTCATACACTCACATAACGTGAAGTACAGTACTTTTATTGCACAAAACGATACATGACATGTAGAATAACTTTTCTCACTATGGTAACACTTTACATTTTCTGTAAATCTGGTATCCTCACTTTGATAAAATATGTTTGAATACTTTAGAAAAGGTACAACATTACATTACACACATCTTCACTACTTCTTGTCAAGTAAACATTAATTAAGGCACTATCATTATCTCACTATAAAACACCAGTATCAACCTAAAGGGACATGCAGTCAGGTTAGGGTTGGACCCATCAATGAAGCATTTTTACAGACGCCATCACACCAACCATCACGATATCATCTACTCTGCCTCATCATACTCATTCTTTCCTCAGTTCACCTCATCCAGTTCCCTACTACATCCAAAACCAACAGAATTAACTACAAACAAACTAACTAACTAGTACTACATTACATATCGCTATACTCTATACATGGGCCGTGTGCATTTTCTGTTGGTGTATCCTAAGGTTGCTCCTCTCTGAGAACCTCATCCCGCGGTGTGTGCAGGTGAACGGCCTCTCTCCCGTGTGGACCTTCAGGTACATCTTCTGCTGGTGGGAGAACTTCTTCTGACACTGGGGAAGCTGTAGGATTTCTCCTCTGTGTGGACCCTCTGGTGCCTTTTCAGGTTGAACGAGTGGGAGAAACTAGCCTGGCACAGGTGGCAGCTGAACGGTTTCTCCCCCGTGTGCATCCTCTGGTGCCTCTTCAGGTTAGAAGAGTCAGAGAAAGTGGCCCGGCACAGGTGGCAGCCGAATGGTTTCTCCCCCGTGTGCATCCTCTGGTGGATCTCCACCTGTTTGGGGAAACTGAAGGCCTTCCCACAGAATGAACACGGGAAGCGCTTCTCTTTGGCACTGCCACCTTTACTGATTCTGTCTCTCCTACTGTCATTTGTCAATGGGCTTGTGTTGCCATTTAGTGTTGAGGCACTGGCATTGTCTGAGGTCTGGTTTAACATTAGGAGAGTGTGAGGAGGATGAAGACCAGGGAGTGTCTGTGTTGTCGCAGGGTCCATGTTCCAGTTGATAGATCCTATAGAAGGCAGGCTGAAGGCAGCACCTGTTAGGGGGTTAACCTGAGGCGCCATCAGTCTCTCTGAATCACAACTATAGGAGCAGGACGGAGCATCGCTAGCCGAGTCTGTGTCTGTTGTTCTCTCCCGCCGCATACGGACACCTTCCTGTCCCCGCGGACCAAATCTACACCTCTCCCTGGTCTCAGCAAGTCTGTTGTCATGGAGACTAAGTTTGTTTGTTGTTTTGTGTTCGACTGTCTGTTTCTGGTTGTGGTTAACAGTGTTGTTCCCCAGCCCAGAGTTGAGGGCGCTGTCCCATCCACTGACCTCCACTATGTCGCCTCTGGTCCTGACCTGCTCAGTGATGATTTCCCCTGGGCCCTTGGCTACACCGGTCTGGGTCTGGAAATCTAAGATGGCTGCCCAGTCTCCTCTGTTAGCCTCTAGCCAACCACCTGCAAAAAAGACAACAAACATGGCAGAGAAAAAACTCCATATCTAGAGTTGAGTCAATTACCTGGTCAAGTTCATACTAAAACACACACATTATAATGTAACTAAACATACGTTGTATTCATTTCATTTTATGAATGAAGAAACTAAATAAATAATAATAGCCAGGTGCATCACTATTCCCATTGAAGATCTATTCCTGTATGTAGGCTATATGTATTTCTCCCTTACCTTGCTCCCCCATCTTTAGTCCACTCAGCAGATCAATGCTCTCTGGTCCATCTTCTATTGTCTCCTCTTTGACCAGCAGCAGATCAGGCTTCCCATCCTCCATGTCTACTGACTGTAAGAGGTACAGAGTGAGAGGATGTTGGATCAAGACATCTGATATGAGCACCCTGCTATGGAGCATCTTCTGATTGGGCAAAGAGGGATTGCTATGAGTACTATGCAAACATGTTAGTCGATTTGATTAATTGACACTCTTTAATGGTTTGATCATTCGAAAGGCATGGTCCCACACTTAAGACAAAACGAATCAAGACCTGGGTCAGTATCCACAAAGAGTCTCAGAGCAGGAGTGCTGATCTAGGATCAGTTTTCCCTTTTAGATAGTAATGAATAAGATGATATCCTAGATCAGCACTCCTGCTCTGAGAGGCTTTGTGGATACGGGCCCTGACCTAATACCATTCAGACAGTAGTTCACAGTGGGCTCACCTCAGTGAGACTGTGTGTGTTCCTGTGCTGCTCAGCTGGTTCCTCTGTGGGTTCAGGAGGAGGTGTAGTCTGGTTGTCCTCCATGACCATGGTCCCCTCAGGGTTCCCCAGACCCTCCTCACACCCCTCCACCTTCATCAGCAGCACCTCTGGACCCTCCTCCTCCTGGAAGAGACAGGTGATGCAGATTACACAGACATACACTCCCTCAGGTACGTACACACAGATAATAAACACACTTTTAACATGGAGTGTTTACCCATCCCACTATGTCTGAGTCCTATACAATTTGTAAGTCGCTCTGGATAAGAGCGTCTGCTAAATGACTTAAATGTAAATATACGATTTCACAGAGTCAAATTCCTGTACATGCAAATGTAACTGCAAAATCATTGGCAACCTTGATAAAGATCAGGGAAAAATACTATACTGAACAAAAAATCATTATTGTTCATCTTTATCAAGTGTGTCTAATTTAGGACCGCATTGTATATGCATTATATACAGTATATATAATTAAGTAGTTGAATGGAAGTAATTAAACGCATCATACATCCTACATACAGTTCAAACACTATGTAATACTTTTAAGGCTTATATATGCCTTATAAACTCAGCAAAAAAAGAAACGTCCTCTCACTGTCAACTGCGTTTCTTTTCAGCAAACTTAACATGTGCAAATATTTGTATGAACATAACCAGATTCAACAACTGAGACATAAACTGAACAAGTTCCACAGACATGTGACTAACATAAATTTAATAATGTGTCCCTGAACAAAGGGGGGGTCAAAATCAAAAGTAACAGTCAGTATCTGGTGTGGCCACCAGCTGCATTAAGTACTGCAGTGCATCTCCTCCTCATGGACTGCACCAGATTTGCCAGTTCTTGCTGTGAGATGTTACCCCACTCTTCCACCAAGGCACCTGCAAGTTCCCTGACATTTCTGGGGGGGAATGGCCCTAGGCCTCACCCTCCGATCCTACAGGTCCCAGACGTGCTCAATGGGATTGAGATCCGGGCTCTTCGCTGGCCATGGCAGAACACTGACATTCCTGTCTTGCGGAAATCACGCACAGAACGAGCAGTATGGCTGGTGGCATTGTCATGCTGGAGGGTCATGTCAGGATGAGCCTGCAGGAAGGGTACCACATGAGGGAGGAGGATGTCTTCCCTGTAATGCACAGCATTGAGATTGCCTGCAATGACAACAAGCTCAGTCCGATGATGCTGTGACACACCGCCCCAGACCATGACGGACCCTCCACCTCCAAATCGATCCTGCTCCAGAGTACAGGCCTCAGTGTAACGCTCATTCCATCGACGATAAACGCGAATCCGACCATCACCCCTGGTGAGACAAAACCGCGACTCGTCAGTGAAGAGCACTTTTTGCCAGTCCTGTCTGGTCCATCAACGGTGGGTTTGTGCCCATAGGCGACGTTGTTGCCGGTGATGTCTGGTGAGGACCTGCCTTACAACAGGCATTCAAGCCCTCAGTCCAGCCTCTCTCAGCCTATTGCGGACAGTCTGAGCACTGATGGAGGGTTTGTGCGTTCCTGGTGTAACTCGGGCAGTTGTTGTTGCCATCCTGTACCTGTCCCGCAGGTGTGATGTTCGGATGTACCGATCCTGTGCAGGTGTTGTTACACGTGGTCTGCCACTGCGAGGACGATCAGCTGTCCGTCCTGTCTCCCTGTAGCGCAGTCTTAGGCATCTCACAGTACGGACATTGCAATGTATTGCCCTGGCCACATCTAATGCACGTTCATGCAGATGAGCAGGGACCCTGGGCATCTTTCTTTTGGTGTTTTTCAGAGTCAGTAGAAAGGCCTCTTTAGTGTCCTAAGTTTTCATAACTTAATTGCCTACCGTCTGTAAGATGTTAGTGTCTTAACGACCATTCCACAGGTGGATGTTCATTAATTGTTTATGGTTCATTGAACAAGCATGGGAAACAGTGTTTAAACACTTTACAATGAAGATCTGTGAAGTTATTTGGATTTTTATGAATTATCTTTGAAAGACAGGGTCCTGAAAAAGGGACGTTTCTTTTTTTGCTGAGTTTATATCACACAATGTCTGGATGCAATATTCTACCCAGGAATTTTCAACACTGAAATATGTTACTCTCGTTATTCCAAATGTATCGGTGGATCTTTTCTGCTGACAACAATGAAAATAAATCTTAGTCTTTAACGTAGGGTTTGATCTAAACATAAGAAGCTATCGAGTGGAATGGTTACTTTCTATAGCTAGGTTTCCATTTAATTGACGACAGATTTTCAATCGAATATTCAAAAATCTACATAAAGTAAATATGTGCATTTTCCCACCAGTGGTGTGTTTCCACCAAACTGACTTGTTGCAGATACAAATCTGTGTGTGATGAGGTAGTGCACACGAAATGTACTTTTTCGCTTACGTTTTCATGTACCGAATAAAAATCTAAAGTTCAATGTGTTTCCATCACATTTTCAAATGTGCCTACTCTGGTCTTGGCACCTGCGCTCTAGCCAACAGTTTGCAGATACAGTGCAGGGAGGCTAGTCTACTTAATGAGATTATTATGGATAAGAGCGAGAATATTTTTATTTGTCAAACAGCAGTCAAGCATCGATCATCATGTCACCAGAATAAGACCTTTAATATTTCTTTAAAAATGAGCATCAAGATCACTGTGCACTTTCACCACCCTGTGAAGTTTATAAGTTATTTAATCTGTACCCTAATAAACTGCATGGTTTCCCCGAGTCGTACTGGGAGGACCACACACCATGTCATCGCGTGACTCCAAGTTTACTTCGATATGATGGTTACTATATCAACATTTGCACATAAAGGAGTTTCCACCACCCTTTCTCGCATAATTAATTTTACAGATGCAAAAAGATCCCACCATGTCGTACTAACAAATTATCTGTCGGCATTTATCAAATTGTACCGAAACTTCCTGTTTCCATCACAGCTGCCGTGATTTTTTTATTTATTCAGTATGACTTTACTCACATTAAAACTGTGGATGGAAACGTGGTTTATGTTATAGAGTGGAATGGTTTTTCTGCTGGTGTATCCTGAGCTCGCTCCTCTCTGAGATCCTCTTCCCGTACAGGAGAATGGCCTTTCTCCCGTGTGGAGCTAGAGTTACATATTCAGATGGTGCTGGTGGAAGAACCTCTTCTCACACTGGGGGCAGCTGTAAGGTTTCTCCTCTGAGTGGACCCCTGATGCCTCTTCAGGTGGCCAGTTTGGGCAAAGCGCATAAGACACTGGGTACAGCTGAAGGATTTTACCCCTGTGTGGATCCTATACACTACTACTATACTGGTTCCAGTCCTCTCCAGACAGATCAGTCTGTGTCTCTAAAACCAAGGGCAAGTTGCCCGGGTCCCGATGGGATTGAATCGTCCTCAGGCTCGGGTTAACGTAAAGTAAACACTGAGCTGGGAGCAGGAGGACAGCCCAGTGGCCCCCAGCACCAGTCTCTCTGGGTCTGATCTGTGGTCAGATCCTGTGTGTAAAAGCCTTTGTGTTACAGTTAAAGTCTCTGTGTCTGTCTCTGACTTGAAGACGGTGTTCGGCGTTCCACTGACCTCCGTGATGCTGCATCGGGGCTGGGGCGAGGTGGCGAGGTCCCCCGTGACTGAAGAGGGCGCCATTCCAGCCGCTGCTCCAGTCTGGATGTCTCTGCTGTGTCGTAGGTCCTCTCCTTCAGACCTCTCTTGCTTGACCCCAGGACCTCTAGCCTCGGCATCTGCAGACTGACACAAGAGGAGACAAGGTTATTATCGGTACATGAGTTAAATTGTACAACAATGTCGTAGGGAAGTCTCACAAACTCCCCTATGGCAGATAAATAAGGATGTACATGAGTGAATAGCTGAGGGGAGCCTTTCTGAAATAAACGGGCCACATTTGATGTACTATAATTTACTTTGTTACACTATGACACTAACCTCTATCACGATAACATGCTGGGTTGAGGTTCCACTCCCCTCATCTATAGCTATAGGTTGGTCATCTCTCCACGCGTTGTGTCCCGCTGGCTTCACAAAACTCCTGTGGCCTCCAGTGAGATGTCCTTCACCTAAGAGAGTGATTTGGGGAAAAGGGGTGGTTAAGTTAGGTACTACTGTCAAAGCTCAACACAATATTGTACACTATTGACACCGTCTACAATTGGCAAGGATGTAAGCCGGACTACCACATCTGGGGACCTGGGGCACCTACAGTGGGATCCGTAATTATTCACACCCTTGATAAAGATGAGCTAAAATATAAAGGTATACATTATATTATACTAATACAATTGCTCAGAGTAAGAGATTTTGTTTAACAAGTTTTTAAAAAATCTAAAAAAGGTAAGGGTCTAAATTATTGACACCCCTGTTTTCAATACCCCACCTTGCAAGGATAACAGCACGGAGCCTTTAAAAAAAATGTTTAATGAGTTGGAGAAGACATTTGGAGGGATCTTAGACCATTCCTCCATACAGAATCCTTCCAGATTCTTGATATCCTTTGTCTGTGCTTATGGACTGCCCTCTTCAATTCAAACCACAGGTTTTCAATGTGTTTCAAGTCCAGAGACTTGATTTTGTAGCCAATTAACCATTTCTTTGTGTATTTTGATGTGGGCTTGGAGTTATTGTCTTCCTCGAAGATCCACTTGCGGCCAAGTTTCAGCCTCCTGGCAGAGGCAATCAGGTTTTTGGCTCAAATATCCTGGTACTGGGTAAAGTCCATGATGCCATTGACCTTAAAGGGCCCCAGAACCAAAGATCCACCACCATATTTTACAGTAGGGTATGTGGTTCTTTTCTGGTCATGCATTGTCATTTCGACGCCAAACCCACCACTGGTGTGCGTGGCCATAGAGCTCTATTTCATGTCATCCAACAAATTAGGCTGATTAATTAGGCTGTAATTCACAATTAATTGGTATATACAGCCTGAAACTAATGCCTGCACAATTGTGTAAATGTACATACTATACATTTAAACTTACTCTAGCAGCTGTTTGTGCAGTTTGTCCGTCAGCTGCTCGAAATTTGAGACAAAATATAGACAGAAAAGTATTGTTTACACTACTTTCTAGAGAGCTGGTAGGTATATGGTTCAGTTTGGCACCGAGGTAAAATTAGTTTTATATTGGATATTCATTTTTCATCGTCAATAGCATTTGAACCAAATATGCCAGGACAATGAAAATGGTATATTCTGAATCAGGGGAAGGTGGAGAACAATCCAGTTACTACCCGTTGATATTACGGTTTCCATAAATTAATCTTAAATGGCGCTTGCTTTTTAAATGACTGAATGTGAGCAATTAGGATTTGTTATCTGTAATGGTTATGATAAATTAGGCATTGTTGCGATCTGTTGGCATATAGATAAATGCACACATTTTTTCCAGTGCGGGCCTTATGTTCTAAACATATATTTTTTCCCCCCTCATTTGAGTACTCAGAAAAAAATCATGGGAACACTCCAACAGTCAAATGTCAATGCCCATCCCTGTTAGTTTCAGGCTGTATATACCAATTAATTGTGTATTACAGCCTGATTAATCTGACTACCAACAAATGTAAATGCCTGGAGTTTGCTTAATGGCATTGGCACTTGGATTGGAACCTGTGCTTTGGTCAGATAAAATGAAAATAGAGCTCTTGCGTGCCAGTTAGGTAATCCAGCCCTGGATGTAAGGTAACACTTCTCATAGCTTGTTGATATTTATTTATTGATTATGTTCCATGCATTACTTTTTTTTTATTGAGTATGACAATGGGACATTCGGTAAATAATATTTGTGCAAGATTAATTTGTTCTTAATTGACCTGGCTGGTTAAATGAAAAAATATGTGCAAGATAGCCAAGTAATCAGGAGAAGTATGGTATACTATCCAAAAACTGACAAAGACCCAATGTTGTAACAAATCTGAACACATGCGCAGAGGGGAATGGGGCGACAGGCCCCGCAGCCTTCTGCAAAATGTACCTCTTGTCATTCCTCTGTATCGGTCCAGGATGTTGACACTACTAGAACGACTGGCGAGAACGCGTTCTCTCGTTGTCCTCTCTGCGCGCTCCCGTGCCACCTTCAGTTCCAGTAGCTGTAGTTTCCTCCTCAATGCCCTGTTTTCTTTCTGGCTTTGAGTTATTTCCAAACGAAACACTGCATAGTCGTCGTCTACGAGTTTACAGAGCTCTGCCACGGCTGCATTCGCTAGCACCTCCATGACAGAGGCTATTTGAGTGTGAAAAACCATTTCGTTAGCCATTGTTAGCAGCTAACTAGCTAGCGTTATCTAGCAAGATAACATAAATTAACCAATTCCTGTCTCCAGCGCGAATTAAAGACTACCTGAGGTAAGTATTTGATGCTGTGCAGTTAAATGAGTCATATTTTGAGTTCCAGTGTGTTAATAAACGTCTAGATAATAAAACGCTAACGTCGAAATCGTTCTTGGTCCCCGTTCCCTTCCGTTTACCTAAGAGAAAGGATCTTATTGGTTGGCGTCATAGATGGAAGGGTGTAACGTTCGTTAAATGAAAAAGGTGTGCGTGCTGTTCTTTGAAATATGGTACTGCTTATTACATAACACATCAAATACCTATGATCAGTATCTTTTAAGCTGAGCAGACGTGTTTATAAAGAACAGTGTGTTAGCAAGAATAGAGTAGAAAATAACATCAGTAAGGTAAATATTCAACTGTCCTTGTTATAGTCTGACCGACTCAGTGGCCTTGTGGTTAGTGTCTGCCCTGAGATTAGGTTGTGAGTCAATCCCTGGCCGAGTCATGCCAAAGACTGTAAAAATGGGCCCTGATGCGTCTCCGCTTGGCACTCAGCATTAAGGAGATAGATTTGGGGTAAGGCCCTGCAATAGACTAGCGTCTTGTCCAGGTGGTGTACTTGTACATCAAGCTGCCTCAAGCTACAGAAACAGGAGATGAGGTTTGTGCAAGGCTACTTACTTGTTATAGCCTATGTTTACTGTCTCTATAAAAACAGTTATTTACAAATGACAAGTTAACAAAGGGTTACCCCAAAACACTTCACATGATAACTATATATATAACAGCTAAAGAATGGTTCCCAGATATCCCCTGCGTACATCTCAAGCCACACTGCTACGATTTATTCCCATTGTGGACACTCCATGTCTGATAAGGTTACTCAGGAAGGAGAGACTCTTTTAAACATAGTTTGCACTTGAAAAGCCTCTCCTTGAGGCAGCTGAGGAAGGTTAGACCCAGGTCCAGGCCCTTCTATGAACTCTCAGTAGGTGACTGGATCCTGAAGGAGAAGACAGACTTCCTGATAGACTACCACCAGAGGGGTCTCCCGCCACTCCCTGTGAAGGCTAAAGCCCAGGGTGACCTGCTGTGTGCATCATGGATACTGTGGTGTTTGTATCATAGGAACAGGAGGGTCTATCTCTATCAGCCCCAGGCCCTGCTTCATCCCTGCACTGAGACTGTGAAGAGAAGGGTCTGGGCTGCAGACTGGATCCCTGACTGGAGCCTCTGTCTCTCTGATGACCACCAGGACTGAGGTTGTTCTGTCCGCTGGTTGTGTTCTATGTAGTGGTTGTGGTGAAGTCGCTGTCCCTCGCGGTTGGGTCCTGGTTCCGACTCGGGAAGGAAGAGCGATGGCTCATGATCCACGGTTCTGATCCAGGACCAGGGTTTGCGACTAGCTGCTTCTGAGGTCCAGTCTCTCCCACCAGCAGGTCTTCATTGACTGCAGACTGCAAACAAAGATTGTACAGAAAAGCATAAAGGTTTATATAAGAAACTCTTTACGGTACGCAGAAACATGACATATTATAAAATGTTAACCATAGTCAAGCCCATCTCTAACACTGATTGAAGTACCTAACAATATGGAGCCATTGGATTTTTTTTAAATGTCAAAACTCTGTCCCTGCAATGATAAAAAAATAACCAAGTCAGTCAGCACAGAGTCAATCTCGTATTTAATTAAAACAAAATGGCATTACAATGACATTTATTGCACAAAATGATGTGACAAGTAGAATAACATTTCTCACTATGGTAACACTTTTTCTGTCAATCTGGTACCATCACTTTGATAAAATGAATTTAAGGTTTAACATTAAATTACACACAGCTTCACTACTTAATGTCAAGGAAACATTAATTAAGGCACTATCATTAATGCATTATAAAACACCAGCATCAACCTAAAGGGACATGCAGTTAGGTTAGGGTTGGACCCATCAATTAAGCATTTTCACAGACGCCATCACACCAACCATCACGATATCATCTACTCTGCCTCAACATACTCATTCTTTCCTCAGTTCACCTCATCCAGTTCCCTAGAACATCTAAAACTAACAGAATTAACTACAAACTAACTAGTACTACATTACATATCACTACACTCTATACATGGACTTTGTGCATTTTTCTGCTGGTGTATCCTGAGGTAGCTCCTCTCTGAGAACCTCTTGCCGTACAGGCGAACGGCCTCTCTCCCATTTGGACCTTCAGGTGCATCTTCAGCTGGTGCTGGTGGGAGAACCTCTTTGTGGACCCTGTGGTGCCTCTTCAGGTGCCCAGACTGGGCAAAGCGCATGTGACCCTGGGTACAGCTTTAGGATTTCACCCCTGTGTGCACTCTCTGGTGGATCTCCACCTTTTTGGGGAAACTGAAGGCTTTCCCCCAGAACAAGCACTGCCACTGATTCCATCTCTACTACTCTCATTTGACAATGGGCTTGTGTTGACATTTAGTGTTGACACTGTCACTGTCTGAGGTCTAGTTTAACATAAAGAGAATATGAGGAGGACGAAGGCCAGGGAGTTTGTTGTGGCAGGGTCCATGTTCCAGTTGATAGATCCTATAGAAGGCAGGCTGAAGGCAGCACCTGTTAGTGGGTTAACCTGAGGCGCCGTCAGTCTCTGAATCACAACTATAGGAGCAGGACAGAGCATTGCTAGCCGAGTCTGTGTCTGTTGTTCTCTCCCACCACATACCCCGTCCCCGCGGACCAAATCTACACCTACCCTTGGTCTCAGCCAGTCTGTTGTCATGGAGACTAAATTCGGATGTTGTTTTGTGTTCCACTGTCTGTTTCTGGTGCTGGCCTGCTCAGTGACGACGTCCCCTCATCTGTTAGCCTCCAGCCAACCACCTGCAGGAAGAGGTTACAAAATAGACTTTACAAACATGGCAGAGAAAACTCTACATATGGAGTTTTTTGGTCAATTACCTGGTCAAGTTCATACATTATAATGTGTGTTTTAGTATGTAAACATAAGTTGTATTGATTTGATGAATGAAGAGAAAATAATAGCCAGGTGCATCACTATTCCCATTGAAGTATATATATTATGTTCTGTATATGTATGTCTCCCTTACCTTGCTCCGCCATCTTTAGTCCACTCAGTAGGTCAATGCTTACTTGACACTTTAATGGTTTGATAATTCATACAGTTAAGACAAAATTCATCAAGATCTGGGCCCGTATCCACAAGGCCTTTCAGAGTAGGATTGCTGATCTAGGATCTTTCCAAATAATCTTATTCATTATGATCTAAAAGGCAAAACTGATCCTAGATCAGCACTCCTACTCTGAGATGCTTTGTGGATACGGGCCCTGACCTAATACCATTCAGACAGTAGTTTACAGTGGGCTCACCTCAGTGAGACTGTGTGTGGTCCTGTGCTGCTCAGCTGGTTCCTCTGTGGGTTCAGGAGGAGGTGTAGTCTGGTTGTCCTCCATGACCATGGTCCCCTCAGGATTCCCCAGACCCTCCTCACACCCCTCCTCCTTCACCAGCAGCACCTCTGGACCTTCCTCCTCCTGGAATAGAGAGGTGATACAGATTACACAGACATACACTCCCTCAGGTACGTACACACACACAGATACTAAACACACTTTCAACATGGAGTGTTTACCCATCCCCACTACAGTATACTAGAGTCCTATACTGTAGTTACATAATTACTTCATTGTTGTTAAACCCATCATGGTGGACATTTAATATGATATGGGTAAAAACAAGTCAGGTATGATAAGTCAAAAGTAATTATCGGGCAAACCTGACTAAACTATTTTGACGTGTACATTAGGTGTTTGTTAGTGTGTGGGTATGTGTAGGTATATTTAGTGTGTGTATTGTAAAAACTGCTAGCTGCCTCATCCGCTAGTAACTTAATGCTGACTCTACTTAGGTCTGTCCCCCTACAGGCGGTCCGGCAACAACCAGGCAGACATGTCCATATCCAGTGTTTTATTCTCTTGCTTACCACCACACAGTTAAACACACACACATTTTACATCAGATGTGATCTTGTGGTTTATTGCAGATGAACGCACAACACTTTTAGAATAAACACTGAAAACTTGGTCTTCTGTCAACGACTAAAACACTGAGCTAGAGTGGGTGGAGCCAGAGTCCAAATGTCCACTCAAGCACTCTAATTGGCTGGAAGGCATATTGGTTATAAAGCACTGCCTGGTGTTTTCAGAATAGGGTGAGATCAGATGTGATACACTAAACATAATCTCAATTAATGAAAAGTCCTATTTTGTGTTTAGTAAACAAACATTGAATCCAAGATGGCATAGCAGTGCGGTCGTGTTCTTTGTTGTGTGTCTGTGTAAATAGCCAGTTCTCTGTATTTTTTGTACATATTTCCCTATCACACTTTTCATCCTTCTACAAAATATACTTTCCTGCAACCCGCCTCACTCAATGTGGAACGGATTCTATTATTGACTTACCTTTTATCTAGAATCTCCAGTTGATACCAGCTAGCCAGCTAACTAGCTACTTGCTATTAGCCACCGTTAGCGGTTTTCACCCAGAATATCGGATTTTCTGCCGGAATAACTGAATCACTGGACATTAACACCGGATCGCAACTAGCTAGCCGCAACCGAATTGGATGTTGCTGTTTGGCTAATCACCACTGCCCCTGAAGCAAGCACCAGTTAGCCTTGAGCCAGGGCCATATCCCGGCTATCTACCTCTCTGTCTACCGGACGGGAGTAGCCAGCTAACTAGCTACTTGCCATTAGCCCCTGCTAGCGGTTTCTCACCATTGTCCTGCACTACCTACCAGCCAGCTCTAGCCTGGACTATTATCCGCCAATCTGCACTGTCTGCACAGCGCGTTATCGACCCAGAACATATAGGTTTTTCTGCCAGAATCACTGATTCACTGGACCTTTAACACTGGATTATCGTAGCTAGATAGCTGCAATCAAATGGACGTTGTTGTTGGCTAATCAGCCTCGAGCTAGCCGCGAGCCAGGCCATCTACCTCTGTCAACCGGACGGGACCTCCTAGTGTTGACACGGAGCCCCGCCGATCCAACACGACTGGTCTGCCGACAAAATCGTCTGATTTGATTACAACAGGTTTCCCGTTACGACGTCGACCTCGAAGATCCATCTGCTAGCCCCGGCCCGCTAGCACACGCTAGCCGTGGTCTCTTGCTCGCTAGTGCTATAGCAGCCCCCGAACTACCTCCGAACTCTCCTATTGCTGTTCACCGGACCTTATGATAACTCAGCTATACAGCTGATGCCTGCTGGACTGTTCCTTTATACGGTACCGCATCCTGTTTATGTTTAGCCTCAGCCCAAACTTTGTCGCCATTACCAGCTGTTGTCTTAGCTCTCGAATAACACCTGTGATTGCTTTATGCCTCTCTCCCATTTCAATATGCCTTGCTTATTGCTGTTTTGGTTATTTCTTATTGTACTATTTCACTGGCATAGATGGCTCCTTTGTCCCACCCCCCATACACACGGAGACCGACTCGATCGGTGCCTCCAGTGGTGCTATCTCTTTCATCGTTACCCAACGCTTAGGTTTACCTCCACTGTACTCATATCCTTCCATATCCTTTTCTGTATATAATGCCCTGAATGTATTCTACAACGCCCGGAAACCTGCCCCTATTTTTCTCTGTACCCAACGCACTAGAAGACCAGTACTTAAAGCCTTTAGCCGTATCCTTATTCTACTCCTCCTCTGTTCCTCTGGTGATGTAGAGGTTAACCCCTGTAGCCCCCAGTATCACTCCTACTCCCCAGGCGTTATCATTTGTTTACTTCTGTAACCGTAAAAGCATTGGTTTCTTGCACGTTAACATCCGAAGCCTCCTCCCTAAATTGGAGTTATTCACTGCGTTAGCACACTCCGCCAACCCTGATGTCCTAGCAGTGTCTGAATCCTGGCTTAGGAAGGCCGCCAAAAATTCAGAAATGTCCATCCCCAACTACAACATTTTCCGTCTCGATAGAACTGCCAAAGGGGGTGGGGTTGCAATCTACTGTAGAGAGAGCCTGCAGAGCTCTTTCATACTATCCAGGTCTGTGCCCAAACAGTTTGAGCTGATTGCCCCCCATTTATCCTCAGAGTTCGTACTGCTTGGTGACCTAAACTGGGATATGCTTAACACCCCGGCCAACCTACAATCTTAACTAGATGCCCTCAATCTCACACAAATTATCAACGAACCTACCAGGTACAACCCTAAATCTGTAAACATGGGCACCCTCATAGATATCATCCTGACAAATTTACCCTCTAAATACACCTCCGCTGTCTTCAACCAGGATCTCAGCGATCACTGCCTTATTGCCTGCGTCCGTAATGGGTCCGTGGTCAAACGACCACCCCTCATCACTGTCAAATGCTCCCTAAAACACTTTAGCGAGCAGGCCTTTCTAATTGACCTGGCCCGGGTATCCTGGATGGATATTGACTTCATTCCGTCAGTAGAGGATGCCTGGATGTTCTTCAAAAGTGCTTTCCTCTCAATCTTAAATAAGCATGCACCATTCAAAAAATTCAGAACTAAGAACAGATATAGCCCCTGGTTCTCCTCAGACTTGACTGCCCTTGACCAGCACAAAAACATCCTGTGGCGTACTGCATTAGCATCGAACAGCCCCCGCGATATGCAACTTTTCAGGGAAGTCAGGAACCAATATACACAATCAGTTAGGAAAGCAAAGGCTAGCTTTTTCAAATAGAAATTTGCATCCTGTAGCACTAACTCCAAAAAGTTTTGGGACACTAAAGTCCATTGAAAATAAGAGCACCTCCTCCCAACTGCACTGAGGCTAGGAAACACTGTCACCACTGATAAATCTACAATAATCGAGAATTTCAACAAGCAATTTGCTACTGCTGGCCATGCTTTCCACCTGGCTACCACTACCCCGGCCACCAGCTCTGCACCCTCCGCTGCAACTTGCCCATGCCCCTCCCCCCCGCTTCTCCTTCACACATTCAGACAACTGATGTTCTGAAAGAGCTGAAAAATCTGGACCCCTACAAATCAGCTGGGCTAGACAATGTGGACCCTTTCTTTCTAAAATTAGCTGCCAAAATTGTCGCAACCCCTATTTCTAGCCTGTTCAAGCTCTCTTTCGTAACGTCTGAGATCCCCAGAGATTGGAAAGCTGCCGCGGTCATCCCCCTCTTCAAAGGGGGTGACACTCTAGATCCAAACTGTTACAGACCTATATCCATCCTGTCCTGCCTTTCGAAAGTATTTGAAAGCCAAGTTAACAAACAGATCACCGACCATTTCGAATCCCACCGTACCTTCTCCGCTATGCAATCCGGTTTCCGAGCTGGTCATGGGTGCACCTCAGCCACGCTCAAGGTCCTAAACGATATTATAACCGCGATCGATAAAAAGACAATACTGCGCAGCCGTCTTCATCGACCTGGCCAAGGCTTTCGACTCTGTCAACCACCGCATTCTTATTGGCAGACTAAATAGCCTTGGTTTCACTAATGACTGCCTCACCTGGTTCACCAACTACTTCTCAGATAGAGTTCAATGTGTCAAATCGGAGGGCCTGTTGTCTGGACCTCTGGCCGTCTCTATGGGGGTGCCACAGGGTTCAATTCTCGGGCCGACTATTCTCTGTGTATATCAATGTTGTTGCTCTTGCTGCTGGTGAAGCTTGGATCCACCTCTATGCGGACGACACCATTTTGTATACATCTGGCCCTTCATTGGACACTGTGTTAACAAACCTCCAAACGAGCTTCAACGCCATACAACACTCCTTCCGTAGCCACCAACAGCTCTTAAAACACTAGTAAAACTAAATGCATGCTCTTCAACCGAACGCTGCTTGCACCCGCCCACCCGACTAGAATCACTACTCTCGGCGGGTCTGACCTAGAGTATGTGGACAACTACAAATACCTAGGTGTCTGGTTAGACTGTAAACTCTCCTTCCAGACTCACATTAAGCATCTCCAATCAAAAGTTACATCTAGAATCGGCTTCCTATTTCGCAAACAAAGCATCCTTCACTCATGCTGCCAAACATGCCCTCGTAAAACTGACTATCCTACCGATCCTTGACTTCGGCGATGTCATTTACAAAATAGCCTCCAACACTCTACTCAGCAAATTGGATGTACTCTATCACAGTGCCATCCGTTTTGTCACCAAAGCCCCATATACTACCCACCATTGTGACCTGTACGCTCTCGTTGGCTGGCCCTCACTACATATTCGTTGCCAAACCCACTGGCTCCAGGTCATCTATAAATCACTGCTAGGCAAATCCCAGTCTTACCTTAGCTCACTGGTCACCATAGCAACACCCACCCGTAGTCTGCGCTCCAGCAGGTATATCTCACTGGTCATCCCCAAAGCCAACACCACCTTTGGCCGCCATTCCTTCCAGTTCTCTGCTGCCAATGACTGAAACGAACTGCAAAAATCTCTGAAGCTGGAGACTTATCTCCCTCACTAACTTTAAGCGTCAGTTGTCAGAGCATCTTACCGATCACTGCACCTGTACACATCCATTCTGAAATTAGCCCACCCAACTACCTCATCCCCATATCGTTATTTATTTTTGCTAATTTGCACCCCAGTATCTCTATTTGCACATCATCTTTTGCACATCTATCATTCCAGTGTTAATACGAAATTGTAACTATTTTGCACTATGGCCTATTTATTGCCTTACATTTACGTCATTTAGCAGACGCTCTTATCCAGAGCGACTTACAAATATAACTTACTACCTCCATAACTTACTACATTCGCACACACTGTATATATATTTTCTATTTTTGACTTTGTTTGGTTTACCCTATATGTAACTGCGTTGTTGTTTTTATCACACTGCTTTGCTTTATCTTGGCCATGTCGCAGTTGTAAATGAGAACTTGTTCTCAACTGGCTTACCTGGTTAAATAAAGGTGAAAAAAATAAATTTAATTATTTTTTTTAAATACACCATATAAAACCCACACACACGTCTCAACAAAATATCTGCATGAAAAAATTAAAGAAATAGGTATTTGTGAACATCATATAGCCTACACAGTACAAACACAATATGTAACAGACTTTTTAGGCTTATATAGCACACGTCTGAATGCAATATTCTACACTAATCTGTTACTCTCGTTATTCCAAAAGCATCTGTGGATCTTTTCTGCTGACAACAATTAACATGTATCTTTGTCTTTAATGCAGGGTTTGATTTAAACGCCAGAAGCAATCGAGTGGAATGGTTAATTTCTAGGTCATTGCGTGGAATGTTTTTTCTGCTAGTGTATCCTCTGAGAACCTCTTCCCGTAGTGCGTACTGGCGAACAGCCTTTCTCCCATATGGACTTTCAGGTGCATGTTCAGTTGGTGCAAGTGGGAGAACTTCTTCTCACACTGGGGGGTTGCTGTAGGATTTCTCCCCTGTGTGGACCCTCTGGTGCCTCTTCAGGTTGCCAGCCTGGGCAAAGCTCATGTGACACTGGGTACAGCTGAAGGGTTTCACTCCTGTGTGGACCCTCTGGTGCCTCTTCAGGTCACCAGCCTGGGTGAAGCGCATATGACACTGGGTACAGCTGAAGGGTTTCACCCCTGTGTGGACCCTCTGGTGGATCTCCACCTTCTGGGAGCTGCTGAAGCCTTTGTTACAGAACATGCAGAGGAACCGTTTCTCTTTAGTATTTCCTGATGTGGCTCCCCCTCCCTGTGCCTTGGCCCTTTGATCCTTTGAGTTCAATACCTGATTGAAAAGGTATTGTGAATCCGAAGGTGCCATCGGCGTGGACAGTGGGTTGCGATCCCTGAGCGTGTGTAAAGGGGAGTGGGTTGCGACAGCTAGATTGGTCTTTAAGCTTTCCCTGTAGTCTAAGAAGTCACTGGTGTTGCCCTGAGAGTGTCCTTCTCCTAAGTGAGTCTCGTCTGTATTCCATGTCAGAGGAGCGTCACCCTCCAGTTTCACAGTCAACTCATCTACCACTATAACCTCCCCTTTCTTATCTATGCACCCTTCAGGGTATACACTACTGTACTGGTTCCAGTCCCCTCTAGACAGATCAGTCTGTGTTTCTAAGCCGACAGGCTTGTCACCAGGTATCATCTCTATAGTGTATGAACAGGACGGATCATTGCCAGTCTTTAACATGTCACCTGAGTCCTGATGGGACAAATCCGTCTTTGGGCTTGGGTTACCATAAAGTAAATATTCTGAGTGGGGAGCAGGTGGATAGCCCAGTCGCCCCAGACCCGTTAAATTATTGGTGTCTGTCTCTGACTTGAGGACGGCATTCAGCGTTCCACCGACCTCCGTGATGCTGCGTCGGGTCCTGGGCGGCGCTGGGGCGGTGGTGGGGTCCTCCTCTCCTTCAGACCTCTCCAGCTTGACCCCAGGACCTGCAACCTCTGCATCTACAGACTGACAAGAAGAGGGGAGGTTATTGACGGTATTGAGTATAATTGGGTAACGATGTCATAAAGAAGTCACACAAGCTCCCCTATGGCAGATAAATGAGGATGTACATGTAAGCAAGTGAATAGCTGAGGAGAGCCTTTCTGAAATAAACTGGCCACATTTTATGTACTGTAATTTTGATGTAATACTATTACACTAACCTCTATCACGATAATGTGCTGGGTTGAGGTTCCACTCTCCTCATCAACAGTGATTGGTTGGTCATCTCTCCATGTATTGTGTCCCGCCGGCTTCACAAAGCTCCCTTGACCTCCAGTGAGATGTAATTCATCCAAGAGAGTGATTGGGGGAAAATAAGGTGGTTAGGTTAACTACTGTCAAGATAGCTAAGTAATCAAGGGAATTAGGCTATTGCATACTATCCAAAAACTGACCAAGACCCAATTCTGGTTAACACATCTAAAGTCACATGTGCAGAGGATGACAGGCCCCGCAGCCTTCTGCAAATGTACCTCTTGCCATTCCTCTGTATCGGTCGAGGATCTTGACACTACTGGGACGACTGGCGATGGCGCGCTCTCGCATTGTCCTCTCTGCGCGCTCCCGTGCCACCTTCTTCAGTTCCAGTAGCTGTAGTTTCCTCCGCAATGCCCAGTTTTCTTTCTTGCTTTGAGAAATTTCCAAACGAAACACTGCATAGTCGTCGTCTACGAGTTTACAAATCTCTGCCACGGCTGCATTCGCTAATACCTCCATAATGGAGGCTATTTGAGTGTGAAAAACCATGTCCATTGTTAGGTAACTTTAGCAGCTAGCTAGCTAGCATTACCTTGATAACATTTATCAACCAAGTCTCCAACGCGAATTAAAGAATACCTGGGGTAAGTGTGTGATCCTGTGTCGTTAGATTAGTCATATTTTGAGTTCCAGGGTGTTAATAAACGTCTAAATGACAACAATAAAAACGCAAACGTGGAAATAGTTTTTGGTCACGGTTCACTTCTGTTTACGTCTTCTTCTTTGAGGTTTTATCGACGGACTACACCAAAAAGCCGCCACCTACTGGGTGGGGTCAAAACTGGGAGATTTTAAAGGGATAGTAAATGCCAAATCTATATTTGGGTCACATTACCCTTAAATACCTTGAGTTGTCTGAAGGCCCATGGTGACAGAGTCAACAATAATCCATTATTAACATATGGCTACAGCCTGGAGTTATAGTCCTTATGTTATAAAATACGTTTTACCAAGACAAATATGATTCTTCATATTCTAACTCGCTCAGTGGGGTCTCTAACATATCAGTAACATATATCCAAAAAGTCAGATTTCGTAACCTAATACATCCGATAATACGCAGCGCGCTCTGTTGACAGAGCAGTGCCCCTTCTTGCAGTGACTTTTGAGGATTTTACATCTTCTGCAAAGTTGTTTCTGCCGGTCGTAAAAAGCTAAATTAACATGACACGAGCAGAATTGAATGTAAAAAGCTTTTGAAAATAAAATGGTTGCCGTGTGCTCCGTTGACATTTCACAGAGATACGCTGGTTTTTCTGAGCAATCTACGGAAAAATAACGAATTTCGCATTCATATGAAAGGCTTATACTAAAATATGAAAATGTGATGTCTGAAAATCGATATCACCTCTATTGTTTTATGTCCTCCGGATTCGAAAAGAAAGATGAGTTCAACAGGAGAGCCTGTCATTTTGTCTTAATTCTTGCACTGCATCCAGCCTCGCTCACACAATGCTATTTCCAATATCTTTTTAGCACTTTTTTTTCTCTGGCATCTTGATTTAGTCACCCTAATCTTGGCCATCCTACAAGGGTAAAAACTCCAATAACTTTTAAACGGATTACGATAGAGACGTTAGGTTTTCTTAGAGGAGAATCTACACAATTGGTCAAAATATGCGTTTTTGATTGGACACCAGCATCGTCAGTTTTCATGTGTGGAAACAGCCGAACTAAAGTTAGCAAAGCTTCACAAAAACACTTCAAACTAAATTCGGTAGTTGGTGGAGTTAGCAGGGATTTTTTTTTACGTGCATACTGCTGGAATTGTTAGAACTGGAGCTATTTCCTTATCTGGCCACAGCATCTCTATTTTCCAGTGATGACGTCATCCACATTCGGCAGGCATTACGGCACGGATTGCTTTCCAGATGTCAAAAAACTGACCGGTAAACATAGGAAGTATCAGAGCATTCCACAATTATAATTTTATTGCAAAAAAATAACTACCTTCAAGTATTGACGCTACCAAACTTATTTTGAAGTGTTAGAAGAAGTTGTGGCTAGCAGTGCAGCTTTGCTAACATCGGTTTGGCTGTTTCCAAACTGAAATATATTGTGTGTGTGCATCAGGGTAGAAGGCCGCCTGCCTGCGGGTCGCGACAGAGATCATTGTGGCACGGTCGGCATTTTTCATGCTGCGGGTGGGAGCCGGTGGTCATAAATCAACTTTGGGATGGAAAAATGTTTTTGTCCCGCAGATTATTTGTGAACAGTCGTCTTTCTGCTTTGCAATGCGTTAGCCTAGTCCTACCTATTGTATTAAAAGCACATCTTTGTCGCATTATTCACACTCGGAATTCGCTGCTTCAAGTTCAATAGCCTACCTGTCCTAGTTGGGCGTGCGAGATAAGGTGTGCCTAGTATACTGAACAAAAATATAAATACAAAATGTAATGTGTTGTCCCAAATATTCCATATGCACAAAAAGCTTATTTTTCTCAAATATTGTGCACAAATTTGTTTACATCCCTGTTAGTAAGCATTTCTCCTTTGCCAATAGAATCCATCCACCTGACAGGTGTGGCATACCAAGAAACTGATTAAACAGCATGATCATTACACAGGTGCACCTTGTGCTGGGGACAATAAAAGGCCACTCTAAAATGTGCAGTTGTCATGCAACACAATGCCACATATGTCTCAAGTTTTGAGGGAGCGTGCAATTGGCATGCTGACTGCTGGAATGTCCAACAGAGCTGTTGCCAGAGAATCGAATGATCCTTTCTCTACCATAAGCCGCATCCAACATAATTTTAGAGAATTTGGCAGTATGTCCAATGTGCCTCAACCCCAGACCACGTGCAACTGTGCCAGCCGGGGGTTAGGAGTATTTCTGTCTGTAATAAAGCCCTTTCCTGCGGAAAAACAAATTCTGATTGGTTGGGCCTGGCTCCCCAGTGGGTGGGCCTATGCCCTCCCAGGCCCGCCCATGGCTGCGCCCCTGCCCAATAATGTGAAATCCATAGATTAAGGCCTAATTTATTTATTTCAATTGACTGATTTCCTTCTATGAACCGTAAAATCTTTGAAATTGTTGCATGTTGCGTTTTTGTTTTTGTTCAGTATAGATGTGTAGTCTCATTGAAATAGAGTAGGCTGCCTATGCATGGGCGGGGGAATTATGTGGCAGTCATCTTTCCAAGGAAATTAACTTAAATATGATTAGACTATAGTTTACTACGGTGTCTGTAAATAAATATTGATAATGGGAAATAAGTGGAGGGCGTTCAACCAACGTGAGTCGAGGTGCAATCAAAAAACGTCATCTTAATTGAAAAGGAAAAGACGCAACACGAGCACAGGCTACCATGGTGAGTGAGTGTTGCACATTTTAGTTTTCAATAAATATTTATTAGGCTGCCCATTTATTTGTCTCTGCCTGCAAATCGTCCTCCTAAAAGGTAGGCTATAACCTATATGCAAAACCTAGCTCAAGAGAAAGTGCAAGTGTCCGCTGTCATCATTCTTGCTGCTGCTTGAAGTTCAGTAGCCATACATGCGAGAACAGGTGTGCATGTAATTAAATAGAGAGGTCTATAGCCTATTGGCGGAGCAGCTATCTTTCCAAGGAAATGTACTTCCTAAATATGATTAGGCTATAGTTTACTACATTGCCTAGAAATTAATATTGATTACCCATATGTCTCCGTTTGAAATCCGTCCCACTCCTAAAAGTTATGCTATAAAACGTACCTCGAGAAATGTTAAGTCTCTCCAACTCTGCTCTCTTCCAACTACGTTTGGATGGAAGTTCAACATGTAGAGTTGAAGTCGGAAGTTTACGTATACCTTAGCCAAATACATTTAAACTCAGTTTTTCACAATTCCTGACATTTAATCCTAGTAAAAAATCCCTGTTTTAGGTCAGTTAGGATCACCACTTTATTTTAAGAATGTGAAATGTCAGAATAATAGTAGAGAGAATGATTATTTTTGCTTTTATTTCTTTCATCACATTCCCAGTGGGTCAGAAGTTTACATACACTGAATTAGTATTTGGTAGCATTGCCTTTAAATTGTTTAACTTGGGTCAAACGTTTCAGGTAGCCTTCAACAAGCTTCCCACAATAAGTTGGGTGAATTTTGGCCCGTTCCTCCTGACAGAGCTGGTGTAACTGAGTCAGGTTTGTAGGCCTCCTTGCTCGCACACGCTTTTTCAGTTCTGCCCACACATTTTCTATAGGATTGAGGTCAGGGCTTTGTGATGGCCACTCCAATACCTTGACTTTGTTGTACTTAAGCCATTTTGCCACAACTTTGGAATTATGCATTGTCCATTTGGAAGACCCATTTGCGACCAAGCTTTAACTTCCTGACTGATGTCTTGAGATGTTGCTTCAATATATCCACATAATTTTCCTTCCTCATGATGCCATCTATTTTGTGAAATGCACCAGTCCCTCCTGCAGCAAAGCAACCCCACAGCATGATGCTGCCACCCCCGTGCTTCACGGTTGGGATGGTGTTCTTCGGCTTGCAAGCCACCCCTTTTTCCTCCAAACATAACAATGGTCATTATGGCCAAACAGTTCTATTTTTGTTTCATCAGACCAGAGGACATTTCTCCAAAAAGTAAGATCTTTGTCCCCATGTGCAGTTGCAAACCATAGTCTGGCTTTTTTATGGCAGTTTTGGAGCAGTGGCTTCTTCCTTGCTGAGCGGCCTTTCAGGTTATGTCGATATGGGACTCGTTTTACTGTGGATATAGATACTTTTGTACCTGTTTCCTCCAGCATCTTCACAAGGTCCTTTGCTGTTGTTCTGGGATTGATTTGCAAAGTACGTTCATCTCTAGGAGACAGAACGCGTCTCCTTCCTGAGCGGTATGATGGCTGCGTGGTCCCATGGTGTTTATACTTGCGTACTATTGTTTGTACAGATGAACGTGGTACCTTCAGGCGTTTGGAAATTGCTCTCAAGGATGAACCAGACTTGTGGAGGTCTACAATTTTTTTTCTGAGGTCTTGGCTGATTTGTTTTGATTTTCCCATGATGTCAAGCAAAGAGGCACTGAGTTTGAAGGTAGGCCTTGAAATACATCCACAGGTACACCTCCAATTGACTCAAATTATGTCAATTAGCCTATCAGAAGCTTCTAAAGCCATGACATTTTCTGGAATTTTCCAAGCTGTTTAAAGGCACAGTCAACTTAGTGTATGTAAACTTCTGACCCACTGGAATTGTGATACAGTGAATTATAAGTGAAATAATCTGTCTGTAAACAATTGTTGGAAAAATTACTTGTGTCATGCACAAAGTAGATGTCCAAACCGACTTGCCAAAACTATAGTTTGTTAACAAGAAATTTGTGGAGTGGTTGAAAAACGAGTTTTAATGACTCCAACCTAAGTGTATGTAAACTTCCGACTTCAACTGTAGCTAGATGTAGTAGGCTAATGTTAACTAACTGGCCTAGTGAATCGTCTCCCATGAAAGGAAGTTAGGCTAGTTAGCAAGAATTTTAGCCAGGTAGCCTAGGACAACAAAAACTAAAACCTTGTACTGTATGACAGAGTCATAGACTGTTTAGGCAACATGAAAGTGGAGGATGGCATTGGTGTTTCTCTACAAGTAGGGTGAGTCAACATGTTTTTTCTACTTGCACGCACACATAGAAATCAGTACCATGGACAGCTACATCATATTTAGCTTACGTTGATTGGACTAAATAGTTTTTGGTATCTTTTAGTTGGCTCTGTATAAGACTAAGCATAGGTGATTAGATGATGTTGAAGCTTAAAATGTAAGTTTAAATGATGCTGGAATAGTGGAGGCAGCACCTGTTTTCTTTGCGACTTGAAGTAACTCTCCGTGGTTCTAAATCAAGAGTTGTTTTATAGTCCGATAATGTCAGAAACATTTACTTGCTTGACCATGCTGTAGGTCAACTCTGGACCTTGAAGCTAGTTCCACAGCATGTTTTCATTGATCCCCTCTAATCAGGAACTGATTTAGACCTGTGACACCAGGAATGTGCAATTAATGATCAGGTAGAACAGAACCAGCAGGCTCCGGACCTTGAAGGGTAAGAGTTGAGTACCCCTGCTGTAGGGGATGTATGTTTTGTTGACTTTACCAGACAGATGTTCCTCTCCGGTTTTGTGATGAAACAAAGGTGTGGTTGAATTTATTCTGCCACTGTGTCTTCTTGTCTCGGCCTTAGGCCTATATATCACGGTGTCAAGGCATATGAACTAACAAGTTATAGAGCAAACAATGCAATTATCACAACACATAGATTGTAATATGGCTTTTTATCCCTGGCTTGGCTTCCCCAGTGATTTTACCCACGCACCGCTAATGCAATTCAGGAAGTGATTCGAATTTAAAAGCAATTTCTCCTTTTCAGTTTATTGAGAAGTCTGTATATAAAGGCTCTCACAAGATAGTACACATATCCAGCTGCACTTGGGTAGGGAGACACTCCACATCAAATAACACAAGAACAGACAAACTCTTCTCCTTCATGCCATTTACCACGCGATTCATCCTTTGTGCATCGACCACTCCAGGAACATTCTTCAGTAGAGCAATGTTGACTTCTTCCAAGACTCCAGAAATGACTCCTTTGACAGGTGGCAGATCAAAGCAAGACACAATAAAATCATCAATTTGGGTGAGAACCAACACGCCTTTTCTGATCAGCAGAAACACACAAAATGAAAACAAGCCCAATTCTTGTGATCTTCACATATTTCACTTTACCCAAAGCTTTCTCCACCATTTTAGATGCTTCAAACGGATTCACAAAGTCTGGCATACATTGTTTTTCCAAAAACCGCAGTCCTACCAGATACGATGGGTTATGATCAGAACTAGACATATTTTCCACAGCAATTTTGCTCCCTTTCCCATACAGGAAGAGTAGGTGATGCCTTGGCAGCAGCTAATGGGGATCCATAATAAATACAAATACAAACGAGACATTCTTCTGGACAAAAGTCCACTCATTCTTTTATCCACCACCATCTGATTCAAGTTCCACATCCGCTTCCATCATGTCGCCAAGCCACACCCACTTCCGTTTAAACTGAAGAGAAAGTATCTTATTAGTTGGCGTCATAGCTCAAATGGTGTGGTTAAATGAAAAAGGTATGCATGCTGTTCTTTGAAATACGGTACTGCTTATTACATTACACATCAAATCTCCTGTTTATGATCACCATCGTTCAAGCTCAGAACAGATTTGTTTAGAAAGAACAGTGTGTTAGCAACAATAGAGTAGAAAAGTATAGAATTACTTTATTCCATCTACATCACCTCAGTAAGGTAAATATTCAACTGTCCTTATTCTAGCCTCTCTAAAAACAGGTCCACAAATCTATTTTAAATGACAAGTTAATAAAGGGTTAATGAATGGTATGTGGTTAATTACCCTCTTACCCCAAGTCACTTCACATGATAACTATAATATGTCAGCTGAAGAATGGTTCCCAGATATTCTCTGTGTACATCTCAAGCCACACTGCTACGATCTTTTCCCCATTGTGGACACTCCTATGTCTGATGAGGTAACTCCGGAAGGAGAAGCTCTTGTAACATACTTTGCACTTGAAGGGCCTCTCCTTGGTGTGAACGGTCTGGTGCTGCTTCATATATTTTGTCTTAGCAAAGCGCTTCCCACACGTGTGGCAGGCTTACGGCTAATTGGCGTCCGTCCTAATGCTCGGCCTCCCACGTTGTGACCCAATGACACCAGAGGAGGTAGAAGCAGGAGCCACCCTCAGGTGGTTAGTCTTTGAGCTCCCTCCTTGACCTCTAGCCATTGTTTGGGTGTTGTTGGGATTGTGTACTGTGTTATAGGCTAGGTACCTCTTGTAGTGAACGCCCATCCTGACCCTGTCTGTATTGGTGGGGTAACCCTGAGGTAACTGAGGAAGGCTAGACCCAGGCCTTCTATGAACCCAGTCACCAGACGAGATCCTGAAGGAGAAGACAGACTTTATTTGTTTGAGTCAGTTTTTAAAAAAGTGACAGATTCTGTATGAAAAGTAAAATGTAAAAAATATTATTATTATTACTTATCACTCACTATACACTATACATGGGCCGTGTGCACTTTCTGCTGGTGTATCCTGAGGTAGCTCCTCTCCGAGAACCGCTTCCCGCAGTGCGTACAGGCCTTTCCCCCGTGTGGACCTTCAGGTGTATCTTCAGATGATGCTGGTGGGAGAACCTCTTCTCACACTGGGGGCAGCTGTAAGGTTTCTCCCCTGTGTGGACCCTCTGGTGCCTCTTCAGGTTGGACAACTGGGAGAAACTGGCCCGGCAAAGATTGCAGCCGAACGGTTTCTCCCCCGTGTGCATCCTCTGGTGGATCTCCACCTGTTTGGGGAAACTGAAGGCTTTCCCACAGAACGAACACGGGAAGCGCTTCTCTTTGCTACCAGATCTGCTGATAGCGTTACTGCTATTGTCATTTGTCAATGGGCTTGTGTAGCCATTTAGTGTTGAGGCACTGGCATTGTCTGAGGTCTGGTTTAACATAAGGAGACTGTGAGGAGGACGAATGCCAGGGAGAGTCTGTGTTGTCGTAGGGTCCATGTTCCAGTTGATAGATCCTATAGAAGGCAGGCTGAAGGCAGCATCTGTTAGGGGGTTAACCTGAGGCGCCATCAGTCTCTCGGAATCACAACTATAGGAGCAGGACGGAGCATCGCTAGCCGAGTCTGTGTCTGTCCTCTCCTGCCGCATATGGACAACTCCCAGTCCCTGCAAACCAAATCTACACCTCGCCCTGGTCTCAGCCAGTCTGTTGTCATGGAGACTAAGTTCGGTTGTTGTTTTGTGTTCGACTGTCTGTTTCTGGTTGTGGTTAACGGTGTTGTTCCCCAGCCCAGAGTTGAGGACGCTGTCCCATCCACTGACCTCCACTATGTCACCTCTGGTCCTGACCTGCTCAGTGATGTTGTCCCCTGGGCCCTTGGCTGCACCGGTCTGGGTCTGGGAATCCAAGATTGCCGCCCAGTCTCCTCTGTTAGCCTCCAGCCAACCACCTGCAGGAAGAGGTTACAAAATAGACTTTACAAACATGGCAGAGAAGTCTATATATGGAGTTTTCTTTCTTCTTCTTTGTTTGGTGAAGTTCATACATTATAATGTGTGTGTTTGTATGTAAACATAAGTTGTATTGATTTCATTTTACATCAAATTATAGCCAGGTGCATCACCATTCCCATGGAAGATCTATTACTGAATGTAGGCTATATGTATTTCTCCTTTACCTTGCTCCCCCATCTTTAGTCCACTCAGCAGGTCAATGCTCTCTGGTCCATCTTCTCTTGTCTCCTCTTTGACCAGCAGCAGATCAGGCTTCCCATCCTCCATGTCTACTGACTGTAAGAGATACAGAGTGAGAGGATGTTAGATCAAGACATCTGATATGAGCACCCAGCTATGGAGCATCTTCTGATTGGGCAATGAGGGATTGCTATGAGTACTATGCAAGAATGTTAGTTGATGT
Source organism: Coregonus lavaretus (assembly GCF_964263955.1). NCBI lineage: Eukaryota > Metazoa > Chordata > Actinopteri > Salmoniformes > Salmonidae > Coregonus > Coregonus lavaretus. The sequence continues at coordinate 294,062 of NW_028167177.1, read as the reverse complement.
GATACTATGCAAACATGTTAATTGATTTGACTACCTGACACTCTTTAATGGTTTGATAATTCAAAGGCATGATCCCACTTAAGACAAAATGTATCAAGACCTGGGGCCATATCCACCAAGTCTCAGAGTAGAAAATTGGTCATTAGTGCTGAGAAGCTACATTTTACTCCTACTCTTATGGGTAAAAATAAAAGCTATGCATGAAACCTCTTTAGTCATAAGAGTCCCACCTAGTCGACATATATTTAGGAGACCTCATGAGCTGTCCTTACCAGTTAAGAGTTACCAGCAGGTGTCTTGATGATAGGAAAATGCAGCGAGTCAGTGGTTCCTGCACCATCGACAGGCAATTGCTTTGGAGTTGTTGAAAGAATCTTTCTATATTTCTATATGATCAACCCATAAATAATCTAGACCTACATGCAATAGTATCTCTTGTGCTTTTGACAATGATTTCACGAGGCCTAATTCACATGATATGCCTAAATACCTACAACCACTAGGCTAATAAATAATCATACACTGAGTGTACAAAACATTATGAACACTTGCTCTTTCCTTGACAGACTGACCAGGTGAATCCAGGTGAAAGCTATGATCCCTTATTGATGTCACTTGTTAAATCCACTTCAATCAGTGTAGATGAAGGGGAGGAGACAGGTTAAAGAAGGTTTTTTAAGCCTGGAGACAATTGAGACATGGTTTGTGTATGTGTGCCATTCAGAGGGTGAATGGCCAAGACAAAAGATGTAAGTGCCTTTGAAGGGGTATGGTAGTAGGTGCCAGGCGCACCAGTTTGTGTCAAGAACTGCAATGCTGCTGGGTTTTTCACGCTCAACAGTTTCCTGTGTGTATCAAGAATGGTCCACCACCCAAAGGACATCCAGCCAACTTGACACAACTGAGGGAAGCATTGGAGTCAACATGGGCCAGCATCCCTGTGGAATGCTTTCGACACTTTGTAGAGTCCATTGCCCTGACAAATTGAGGCTGTTCTGAAGGCAAAACTCAATATTAGGAAGTTGTTCTTAATGTTTTGTACACTCCGTGTATTTTTAATTCGATTATTTCATGAACCTACTAGTTCATGTTATTTCAAGCAGAATAACACGTTGTAAAAAAAAAAGATGCCTAAATTGGTTATAGCTATATATTGAGCAATTGAAAGCGTCACATGTTAACTTGAATTGTGTTCGGTAAAGATTAGACCTTTCAAACATTTTATGCAACATTATCGGCAAGTAACTTGATGCCTACTGTGCCAAAGCGATTTAGAGTTGTTAAACGCGAGTGACGAGTGTGTGGATATAATGGTAATATCACAATTCTGCTTTTAACAACCATTATACTGCATGATTCAGTGTAATATGTCTATCACATTACTACAAATATCAGATTTTTTATTTTAAAAAATTGTTATGCATGCCAACATATTAGCCAATAATTAAGATTAAGCAAAGTGATTGTGTCAGGCGAAAATTATATCAAACGTTTTTACCACTGCAACATTTGATGTACAGTCACATTCACCGTGGTTGTATGAAGCGTGCTATAGAGTTCAAAGCTGGCGATGCCTCATCACGGTTGGTTATTCCCCATCATTTGCAACATGTCAATCAATGAGCGTCATCAATATCTTTCCTTTGCAGTACCTCAAACTGTCATGATTACCAGCTGAGAAACTTTTCTGAGTTGATTTTACTCCTGGCTCAGTTTGTCTGTGCAGTGTTTTAACATCATCGTAAAACCTACTCTGAGATGGGAGGTTTTTAGTGTCTGAAAACAGGTTAACAGGATTCCTAGGACCTTTTCTGAGATGCTTTGTGGATACGGGCCCAGAGTGTCAGAGTAGAAGTGCTAATCGAGGATCAGGCCCGGTTATCAAGCGTCTCTGAATTACTCATAGAAATCGCGCTAGAAGTACGACCGTGACCTAATTTACTCACTGCTCAGAATAGCACCTAAAAGGTAGTTATTAAGCGTCTCTCCCCTAGTCTCAGCGATGAGGAGGAGTTAGTCTAATGAGTTGATCTCAGCACGTTTTTACCACATGAGAAGAGCCGTTAAGTGAAAGTGGATGACATTTTTTAAAATTATTATTAGAAAAAGGGCAGAGTGGATTCCACATTTCCAAAAACAAGACATACATTTAAGCAACAATATCAAACCAATAATAGGCCTAGCAACATAACGTTATGTTTCTTTTATAGGCTATTAGATATCTTGTTTTTGTTATATTCAAACGTAATCATCATAAAATATAATCATAATAGTGTCGGCCAATTGTAACATTGGATATTAGGCCAATTTAGGTTAAATAATACTCCCAGGTACACCGGCGCATGAAAGGCTAATCTAACTCACCCAATTAGTTTGAGAGAACATTATGAACAGCTGGCTCACATTACCCTATTTACATAGAACTACAAATCCCTTTTCGGTTTCTTGCCCTTTTAAACACCACATGTCATTAGTCGGCATGCGATCATGGAAATAAAAATAAAACCAAACTGGCGGGAGGAGGAAAGTATTTTACTTGAGGAGTAAGTTGAGAAATACAAAAGTATTATCAAGAGCTAATTTCGTCCTACATTGACCAGCCAACCTAGGACGCGTGGAGGGCCATCTCCGAAACAATAAACCGCACACGTCATTTGTCTATAAGAACTCCTGAAGAATGTGAACAACACGGGTACACCATCCTATCAAAATGTCGGTTGGAGATTGCCAACTTCTGCAGGGAAACGGAAAAAACAGGTAGGCTTAAGTTCAGTTGCTATGTTATGTAGACTGTTTTGTTGTCTAATGGGTATTCTATGCATTCAGGAGGTGGCCCTCCACGTAAACCCCTCAGTGCCATAGCTGAATGTGTTTAACTAACTGTGGCGCTCAAATTTGACCATCTCAGGCATTGGAGAGGACCAAAACGCTGCGCTGTTGAGGGTCACCGAGCAGCACAATAACCTGGATTTAAGCTTACTGTTTAACACTTTTATTCACATGATATTTTGAATAACAAATTATAATTTTTATTGGCCATAAGTAAGCTAAACTGAAAACAATAATTATCTTGTTGCAGCGCATCTCTTGCTCCAGCGTCTGAGGGGACCTCCACCTCTTCTATTGGAATATTGGGGCGGCAGTTAATCCACTGTTCCCAGGGCGCCGATGACGTAGATGTCGATTAAAGGCAGCGCCCCGCACCTCTCTGATTCAGAGGGGTTGGGTTAAATGCGTTAGACACATTTCAGTTGAATGCATTCAGTTGTACAACTGACAAGGTATCCCCCTTTCGCACAATTTAATGTGCATCCCGCCACCTACTGTGCAGGATGGAAACAGGATTCCCCAAAATGGAACAAAATACCCCCCCTCCAAAAAAAAAAAAAAACAACTAACAAAAAAAAAACGCTAAAAAATCAAACAACTTTTCTGTAAAGAAAATACAACTGTTCTGATCCCTACACAGGCTCAAGGGGAACCTGGGAAGGCGGGTCTTCCAGCGCCAGTACCCTTTGCAAGTCTTCAGATGTAAAATCCTTAAGTCCCCAAAACCTTTCTGCCGCAGCCACAATAATGTCTAGTTTCTTAGACTTCTTTGAGACCTGTGCCGTACTGTTTATATCTGTGGCAATGAACGCCACAAAATCCACCTTTTTAACACACAGGGTACATTTTGACTGACCGCAAAAATGTACTACAGGCTGTGGTGCGTCCACTACCATATCTTCACTAGCATCACTTGTTTTCTCAATTCTTTTAATCACATCCTCATAAGAGATTTGATTGAACACTAACTTTTGCCACGTCAATCTCCTTCACCCTTACAGGGCACTCCAGGAACTCAGGATCATGATCCCCACCACAACTGCAACACCGTCGTCCTTCTACACACCGTTCTTCAGTATACTCCATCTGGCTGCACACACTTGAAACATGGCCAAATCCTTTACAATTCTTACACTGCAATGGTTTGGGGACGAAAGCTCTTACAGCATATCTTACATAACCAAGCTTCACATGATAAGTATTTGCTCTTTATAAAAAAACAACAGGACTGACAGACTTTCTTATTTTTCTCCATTCACCCAGCGGGTCAGACGGTGGGCACCAACCACACCAGGAATTTTCTTCAGGTATTCAACCTGAACATCCGTCGTCACCCCTGAGATGACTCCTTTGACGGATGCTCTACTCCGAAGTTCAAAACACAAAACTTCTGTTGTTCGGATTCTTTTGAGGTTCACTGCAATCTTCCTCTGTTCTTCAGAAATACAATTAATCAAAGTTAAATCCTCCACTCCAATTTTAGACAATTTCCTTTTTGTTCCAGTTTTCGATACTACTGTTGTCTATTCAGAACATTCGTCTTCACCAACTTTGCTCAACCCGCTGCTTGGTTCGAACTCAGCATCCACTTCCGCCATCTTTTTCCTCACTTTCACCTCGCTGTTGCTGCAGGACTGCCATCCACCAGCAGCTCCCCGGAAGTAAAAAAATATAAGTTTTGCGTTTGCAGTAGGAATATTACTTATTTACAATAAAAAAGCTTAAGACATAATATGGTGTGTTTAATTGTTCACAGTAATCTAGCCTACAGTGCATTCGGAAAATATGAAAACCCCTTCCCTTATTCCACATTTTGTTAGGGTACAGCCTTATTCTAAAATGGATTAAGTAAATGTTTTTACTCATCAATCTACACCCAATACCCCATAATGACAAAGCGAAAACAGGTTTTTAGAAATGTATGCAAATGTGAACAAAAAACACATACCTTATTTACTTAAGTATTCAGACCCTTTTCTATGAGACTCGAAATTGAGCTCAGGTGCATCCTGTTTCCATTGATCATCCTTGAGGTTTCTGCAACTTGATTGGAGTCCACCTGTGGTAAATTCAATTGATTGGACATGATTTGGAAAGGCACACACCTGTCTATATATAAGGTCCCACAGTTGGCAGTGCATGTCAGAGCAAAAACCAAGCCATGAGGTCGAAGGAATTGTCCGTAGAGCTCCGAGACAGGATTGTGTCGAGGCACAGATCTGGGGAAGGGTACCAAAACATTTTTGCAGCATTGAAGGTCCCCAAGAACACAGTGGCCTCCATCATTCTTAAACGGAAGAAGTTTGGAACCACCAAGACTCTTCATAGAGCTGGCTGCCCGGCCAACCTGAGCAATCGGGGGAGAAGGGCCATGGTCAGGGAGATGACCAAGAACCCAATGGTCACTGAGCTCCAGAGTTCCTCTGTGGAGATGGGAGAACCTTCCAGAAGGACAACCATCTCTGCAGTACTCTACCAATCAGACCTTTATGGTAGAGTGGCCAGACGGAAGCCACTCCTCAGTAAAAGGCACATGACAGCCCGCTTGGAGTTTGCCAAAAGGCACCTGAATGACTCTCAGACCATGAGAAACAAGATTCTCTGGTCTGATGAAACCAAGATTGAACTCTTTCGCCTGAATGCCAAGCGTCACGTCTGGAGGAAACCTGGCACAATCCCTACGGTGAAGCATGGTGGTGGCAGCATCATGCTGTGGGGATGTTTTTTAGCGGCAGGGTCTGGGAGACTAGTCAAGATCGAGAGAAAGATGAACAGAGCAATGTACAGAGAGAACCTTGATGAAAATCTGCTCAGGACCTCAGACTGGGGCAAAGGTTCACCTTCCAACAGGACAACGCAGGAGTAGCTTAGGGACAAGTCTCAATGTCCTTGAGTGGCCCAGCCATTGAACATCTCTGGAGAGACCTGAAAATAGCTGTGCAGCAACGCTCCCCATCCAACCTGACAGAGCTTGAGAGGATCTGCAGAGAAGAATGGGAGAAACTCCCCAAATACAGGTGTGCCAAGCTTGTAGCGTCATACCCAAGAAGACTCAAGGCTGTAATCGCTGTCAAAGGTGCTTCAACAAAATACTGAGTAAAGAGCCTGAATACTTATGTAAATGTAATATTTCCGTTTTTTCATTTGTAATACATTTGCCAAAATGACTAAAAACCTGTTTTTGCTTTGTCATTATGGGGTATTGTGTGTAGATTGATGAGGGGGAAAAATGTATTTAATCAATTTTAGAATAAAGGCTGTAACGTAACAAAATGTGGAAAAAGTCAACGGGTCTGAATACTTTCCGAATGCACTGTATATCTAAATGTTAGCCCACCATGGCATATCTCGATAATGCTCTATAATGCTCTCCAACTCCTTAATGTTTGATGTTCTGTAGCTAGATATTGGGTTCTACGAGACACAGCGCCAAAACAAAGTGTGGAGATTGCTATGCGAGCCTACCTAAAGGGAAGGTTGGCAACGTGCTGGTGGAAAAGCGTTCCCTGTTCACCTATGGCACTGGCTCATCGTCATCGTTTCCATCACTGTCGTCATCGTCAGTTTCCCGCGTTTCCATCGTCGGGAGGTAGAGGGATCAGCCGTAGTTTGCAGATGTCGCGCAATATTCCACAAGCCATTATTATGCGTCAGACCATCCTTGCTTGGGCTGTGACGTACCTCTCCATGGAGCACATGAAATCTCCTCTTCCACTGGCCTATTCCCCCTTTCTACCACACTCTTTGTGATCTTGTGAGCCCTTCAGGTAAAACAATGTTTACATGTCATTTTATGTGGATAAATATTGTAATTATGCTCAAATAAAATCCCCTATATACTGTAGCCCAGTAAATCAAATGTTTGGCCTATTGCCTCACCTGTTATAATTGAGCTGAGCGCCGGGAAGAGGTTGTAGGAAAGGGGTCAGCAGCCACCTTATCTGGGGGTACCCCTTGTCACCAAGCAGGTGACATCCAGAGGGAACAACATTGTGCTCAAACAGCATGTTGAGGCCACTCTCACTGAGCACTCTGGAGTCATGTGTAGAGCCAGGCCAGTTGGCTACAACATCAAGAATCATATAGTCTGCATAAAAAAAAAAAACTTGGGTTTTAATGCTGTGGTACCGCTTTCGATTGATGAATGAGTCCTCATCCGTGTGGGGCAATGATTTTGATGTGGGCACAATCAATGCGATTTGGATGAAGGCAGCTTATTTTTGAATAATTTGAATAATCTGGCGTTGAGTGGTGGGAAAATCAATGAACCTTTGGATGATTCAAGGTGCTGTAAATGCCATCTGGGTTTGACGGATCTTTCTCTGCTGATGGTCTGTTATGGACCCAAATCATCGCTGTTACACTGTAGCATTTTTCCTGTTGCCAAGAAGTGTAAAGTGGCGATAACTTTGATCTCTGCTGAGAGAGCACATTATCATCCCGTAGATGGAGAAATAGCATCACGGACAAGGTCAGTCACAAAGTATACCATCCCTATCTAACCGGTATCTTTTGATTAAAATGTCATTACCAAATGTTTGTAAAAAATCCCTCCTCTCCCTAAATATGCGTGCTCGCCATTGTCTCAATGCAGCCATCTTCTGGCAACTCGTAACCGGTTAGGACACCTCTTGAGCGCTCATAAATACACCTTGAGATATGAGTACTTTTTTATGTCATAGGAATGTTGATAACATGCTGTTACTCCTATGCGTAAAAGTAGGACCAAATTTGCGACACAGAGAATTTTCGGGCTGTTAGATAACTACGGGCCCTGGTCCCCACCTGTCTACATGGTCTTATTCATTATGATCTAAAAGGCAAAACAGTTCGTAGATCAGCACTCCTACTCTGAGAGCCTTTGTGGATACGGGCCCTGACCTAATACCATACAGACAGTAGTTCACAGTGGGCTCACCTCATTGAGACTGTGTGTGGTCCTGTGTTGCTCAGATGGTTCCTCTGTGGGTTCAGGAGGAGGTGTAGTCTGGTTGTCCTCCATAACTATGGTCCCCTCAGGGTTCCCCAGACCCTCCTCACACCCCTCCTCCTTCACCAGCAGCACCTCTGGATCATCCTCCTCCTGGAAGTGACAGGTGATACAGATTACACAGACATACAGTACCAGTCAAAAGTTTGGACACACCTACTCATTCAAGGGTTTTTCTTTATTTTTTACTACAATTTACATTGTAGAATAATAGTGAAGACATCACAACTATGAAATATCACATATGGAATCATGTAGCAACCAAAAAAGTGTTAAACAAATCAAAATATATTTTATATTTGACATTCTTTAAATAGCCACCCTTTGCCTTTATGACAGCTTTGCACACTCTTGGCATTCTCTCAACCAGCTTCACCTGGAATAATTTTCCAACAGTCTTGAAGGAGTTCCCACATATGCTGAGCACTTGTTGGCTGCTTTTCCTTTACTCTGCCGTCCGAATCATCCCAAACCCTCTCAATTGGTTTGAGGTCGGGGGATTGTGGAGGCCAGGTTATCTGATGCAGCACTCCATCACTCTCCTTCTTGGTCAAATAGCCCTTACACAGCCTGGAGGTGTGTTGGATCATTGTCCTGTTGAAAAACAAATGATAGTCCCACTAAGCCCAAACCAGATGGGATGGCGTATCGCTGTAGAATGCTGTGGTAGCCATGCTGGTTAAGTGTGAATAAATCACAGACAGTGTCACCAACAAAGCACCCCCACATCATAACACCTCCTCCTCCATGCTTTATGGTGGAAACTACACATGCGGAGATAATCGCCAATTTGGACTCTAATGTCCATTGCTCTTGTTTCTTGGCCCAAGCAGGTCTCTTCTTCTTATTGGTGTCCTTTATTGGTGGTTTCTTTGCAGCAATTCGACCATGAAGGCCTGATTCACACAGTCCCCTCTGAACAGTTGATGTTGAGATGTGTCTGTGACATGAACTCTTTGAAGCATTTATTTGGGCTGCAATTTCTGAGGCTGGTAACTCTAATGAACTTATTCTCTGCAGCAGAGGTAACTCTGGGTCTTCCATTCCTGTGGCGGTCCTCATGAGAGCCAGTTTCATCATAGCGCTTGATGGTTTTTGTGACTGCACTTGAAGAAACTTTCTTGAGATTTTCCGTATTGACTGACCTTCATGTCTTAAAGTAATGATGGATTGTCATTTCTCTTTGCTTATTTGAGCTGTTCTTGCCATAATATGGACTTGGTCTTTTACCAAATAGGGCTATCTTCTGTATAACCCCCTACCTTGTCACTACACAAATGATTGGCTCAAACGCATTAAGAAGGAAATAAATTCCACAAATTAACTTTTAACAAGGCACCCCTGTTAATTGAAATGCATTCCAGGTGACTACCTCATGAAGCTGGTTGAGAGAATGCCAAGTGTGCAAAGCTGTCATCAAGGCAAAAGGTGGCTATTTTGAAGAATCTCAAATATATTTTTATTTGTTTAACACTTTTCTGGTTACTACATGATTCCATATGTGTTATTTCATAGTTTTGATGTCTTCACTATTATTCTACAATGTAAAAAGAAAGAATGTACATACCTGAGGGAGTGTACACTACCAGCCAAAAGTTTGGACACACCTACCCTTGAATGAGTAGGTGTGTCCAAACTTTTAGCTGGTAGTGTACACTCCCTCAGGTATGTACATTCGCACATACGTATAATAAACAGACTTTCAACATGTGGGGGCCATACTTGCGAACATTTAGAAAAAGTTTAAGTTCAAGGGTAAGTTTAAGCATCAGCCAAATAAAATCCTTGATGTACTGGAACATGAGCCAAGGCTACTTGTTAGCTGTTCCCATTACATAAGCTTGCACATTTAGCCCTATGCTAACTTCATCAGGTGGCCACTTAACCTTGAACTTTTTTTATAATTTTTGCAAGTATGGCCCGGAGAGTTTACCCATCCCCACTATGTTTGAGTCCTATACTGTAGTTACAGAATTACTTCATTGTTGTTAAACCCATCATGGTGGACATAAATATGATGTTGTGGGTAAAAAGAAGTCAGCTATGATAAGTCAAAAGTCATCATCAGTAGGTGTTTGTTAGTGTAATAGACTAAGGTAATATGTGTAGGTGTATATATATTTAGTAAGTGTATATTGGTTATAAAGCTCTGTTGGGTGTATGCAGAATAGGGTGAGATCAGATGTGATGTATACTAAAGAGAGTCTCAATGAAAGTCTTAGAATGAAAAGTCCCATTTTGTGTTTATTAAACAAACAAGTTTTAAATACACCTTATGAAAACCACACATACACGTCTCAACTAAAAATCTGCATTAACTTGATAAACTGCATTAATTTTCTCATTAAAAGCGTCTTGGGGAAAAAAGTTTACTAGTTGAATGGAAGTAATGAAATAGGCATTTGTGAACATCATTATAGCCTACACAGTACAAACACAATATGTAACAGACTTTTTAGGCTTATATATGCCTTATATATCACACAATGTCTGGATACAATATTCTACCCAGGAATCTTCAACACTGAAGTCTGTTACTCTCGTTATTCCAAATGCATCTATGAATATTTTCTGCTGACAACAATTAAAATTCATCTTTCTTTAATGCAGGGTTTGTTCTAAACTTAATAAGCTATAAATTGGAATGGTTTTTATTTTGTGGAATGGGAATGGTTTTTCTGCTGGTGTATCCTGAGGTAGCTCCTCTCTGAGAACCTCTTCCCGCAGTGCGTACAGGCGAACGGTCTTTCTCCCGTGTGGCCCTTCACGTGCCTCTTCAGGCTGCTAGCCTGGGTGAAGCGCATGTGACACTGGGGGCAGCTGTAGGGTTTCTCCCCTGTGTGGACCCTCAAGTGCCTCTTTAGGTCACCAGCCTGTGTGAAGCGCATGTGACACTGGGGGCAGCTGTAGGGTTTCACCCCTGTATGGACCCTCTGGTGGATCTCCAGCGTCTGGGGGCACCTGAAGCCTTTTTTACAGGACATGCAGAGGAACCGTTTCTCTTTACTATTGGCTGATGTGGCTCCCCCTCCATGAACCTGGGCTCTAGCATTGTCGTTTGAGTTCAATACCTGATCGAAAAGGACGCGGCCGTGTGAATCGGAAGGCTCCATTGACGTGGACACTGGGTCGCGATCCCAGAGCGCATGAAAAGGGGAGTGGGTCGTGACATTTAGATTTTTCTCCAAGCTTTCCCTGTAACCTAAGAAATCTCTGCCCTGTGAGTGTCTGTCTCCTAGGTGACTATCTGCATTCCATGTGGGAGGAACGTGGCCCTCCACTTTCACAGTCACTTCATCTACTACTATAACCTCCTCTTTCTTATCTAAGCACCCTTCAGAGTATACACTACTACTGTACCGGTTCCAGTCCCCTCTAGACAGATCAGTCTGTGTCTCTAAACCCAAGGATATGTTGCCAGGGTCCATCTCTGTAGTGTAAGAACAAGACGGATCATTTCCATTCTCTAACGCGTCACCTGAGTCCGGATGGGAATGAACCGTCCTTGGGCTCGGGTTACCGTAAAGTAAATACTCTGAGCCGGGAGCAGGAGGACAGCCCAGTGGCCCCACCAACAGTCTCTCTGGGTCTGACCTGTGGTCAGGTCCTGTGTCTAAAAGCCTTTGTGTTAAAGTCTCTGTGTCTGTCTCTGACTTGAGGACGGCGTTCGGCGTTCCACTGACCTCCGTGATGCTGCATCGGGTCCTGGTCTGGGGCGCGGTGGCTACAGGGGACACCACTCCAGCCGCTGCTCCAGTCTGGATGTCTCTGCTGTGCCTTGGGTTCTCCTCTCCTTCAGACCTCTCCTCCTTGACCAGAGATGATCCTCCAGGACCTGCAGACTCTGCATCTGCAGACTGACACAAGTAGAGAGGAGGTTATTACCGGTTCATGAGTAGAATTGGTAGGGATGTAACTATTCACCGATACGCATCGGTCCCAATTAAAATGTTTAAGATACAACTGCATTGGTCCGCAGACCCCAAACCGATCCAAATGTCGATTCAAACATTACGAGTAGCTGATTCACTAACGTATTACTTTCTTTCTACTTACCATACCTCATCTTTTGTCACAACTGATGCGTCCTCTCTTCAGTGTCGAACTAAGAATGTACCAGTGTTGACAGTCATTGATCTACAAGTCATCTTGCATGCCGAACAACCCCAGGAAATATCAGTAGCCTAGTTAAGCTGCTGAACGGGGCTTACAATAGATTTGAGTTTCGATTGTTCAGGTTCACCATCAGCAATAGTTTTGCTTCAAACAATGAGTGTATATGGTCATTTTTAGATATACAGGGTAAAGTTAATAATTTCAGAATAAGGACGGCAATCTGGCGCACTGCATGGCCAAAGCGGGAGGAGAAAAGAAGCTCACTAAACTTCCAAATGGTCAAAACCATTTGATTTTGAGATGGGGGTGAAATCAAAAGTTGTGCTATATATTCATTGGCTATGTCATAGCTAATTTGTAAACGATCAATATTGATACATTATGAGCTCAAACACTGAATCTGCAAACATGACAAGTTAATTAGTGGGTGATGGTGTTTTCAGAACCAAAGTGGGGAGACAAAACACCCCCCTAATCTGATAGTGGTAGATACCTAGTCTCCCTTATGGCTTAGATCAGGGGCCTAGTACATACATAATAGACATACATCATTTACACACACTAGTGATGCTGGGGTTGACTCATAATTCGCAGTCCCCACGGTTATATCCACAGGGCGGTCGGGTTGAATAATGAGAAAACAATACCTAGAAAAAAATCATAAATGTATAATTATTTTGCTATTTATATCTGTAGGCTACATCAGCCTGGTCTCAGACTATACGTAACATAGTAAATGTAAATCCGGGAAACTCAAATTAGTATGATATGTTACGTTTGGTATGGTTACATAAGACATGGTTACTTAAGGAAAAAAATAAAGTAGGGTAGTTGGTCGGGGTGGATCGGTGGCCTTAACTCGAACATCTAGCAACTCAAAGGTTGCGAGTTTGAATCTCATCACGGACAACTTTAGCATTTTAGCTAATTAGCAACTACTTACTACTGTTTAGCTACTTTGCAACTACTTAGCATGTTAGCTAACCCTTCCCCTAAACTAAACCCTTTCAGCTAACCCTTCCACTAACCCTTTAACCTAACTCCTAAACGTAACCTTAACCCCTAGCCTAGCTAGAATTCATAACATACACACAAGTATGTGGACACCTGCTTGTCAAACATCTCATTCCAAAATCATGGCCATTAATATGGAGTTGGTCTCCCCTTTGCTGCTATAACAGCCTCCACTCTTCCGGGAAGGCTTTCCACTAGGTGTTGAAACATTGCTGTGGGTACTTGCTTTCCTTCAGCCACAAGCATTAGTGAGGACGGGCACTGATGTTGGGCGATTTGGCCTGGCTCGCAGTCAGCGTTCCAATTCATCCCAAAGGTGTTTGATGGGGTTGAGGTCAGGGCTCTGTGCAGGCCAGTCATGTTCTTCCAAACCATTTCTGTATGGACCTTGCTTTGTGCACTATGCTGTAGCGTTAAGATTTCCCTTCACTGGAACTAAGGAGCCAGAACCATGAAAAACAGCCCCAGACCATTATTCCTCATCCACCAAACTTACAGTTGACACTATGCATTCAGGCAGGTAGCGTTCTCCTGGCATCCGCCAAACCCAGATTCGTCCGTCGGACTGCCAGATGGTGAAGCGTGATTCATCCCTCCAGAGAATGCATTTCTACTGCTACAGAGTCCAATGGCGGCAAGCTTTACACCACTCCAGCTGACGCTTGGCATTGCGCATGGTGATCTTAGGCTTGTGTGCGGCTGCTCGGCCATGGAAACCCATTTCATGAAGCTCCTGACGAACAGTTATTGTGCTGACATTGCTTCCAGAGGCAATTTGGAACTCGGTAGTGAGTGTTGCAACCAAGGACAGACACATTTCAGCACTCTGCGGTCCTGTTCTGTGAGCTTGTGTGGCCTACCACTTGGTGACTGAGCCGTTGTTGCTCCTAGACGTTTCCACTTAACAGCACTTACAGTTGACCGGGGCAGCTCTAGAAGGGCAGAAATTTGACGAACTGACTTGTTGGAAAGGTGGCATCCTATGACGGTGCCCCGCTGAAAGTCACTGAGCTCTTCAGTACGGGCCATTCTACTGCCAATGTTTGTCTATGGAGATTGCATTGCTATGTGTTCAATTTTATACACCTGTCAGCAACGGGGTGTGGCTGAAATGGCCATATCCACACATTTGAAGAGGTGTCCACATCCTTTTGGCCATGTAGTGTTTCATACATTTTGCAAATTCGTAACATATCATACGAAATGGGTGATGGACATCCACAAATTAATACAAACTATACGATACGTAACATACAGAATAATACGAAATGCTCTGAAACCAGGTTGGCTACATTGAGGTTTTTCTTTAATAATTGTTTGTCTATCTGGCATTAGTTCATAAACTTAAGCTTCAGGGCCTAACTTTACGTGTGCCAAATAGCCTACACCAATCGGCAAGCACTTTTGGGAACAGGAAGTCGATCCACTGAAGCAAAAAGGCCGATGTCGGAGTTTAATTCCATAAGAGAAAATCTGCGAAATGGAGAGTTGACAATAATGAGAAGGGAGTGCCAGAAAAGTAATGTTTGGGAAATATTTGGTGAAGTGGTAAAACAGAATGATGTTATGTGTGATGATTGTGAGGTGCTGTACAAATTCGAGTCACAAGACGGGGACTTCAAATAGGCCTATGGCACATCAACGGAACTGTAGCCTACTGTTCAGATGGGTTAAATGGAAACTTAAATCTGGACACTGACTGTAGGGCTATAACCTCTCACATAGTCTTAGTATGAACTCCTGCAGAATTAAGCATTTCTTGCAGCAAAATTAGAGAAATATGATTTATTTCTTTCAGCATCTTGAGAGAATGCGAATGCGCAGCTAGGGACCGTCTGTAGAGGTGCTATCTTTATCAGCATCATAAAAGCTGATAGTATTTCAACCACATAAAATATGCATCCAAGCCGAACTGAAATCTTATCAGAAACATGTTGGGTCGTTTTCACAGCTTTCTATTTCCTTACAAACTGTCATTTGGAAATTTTGCACAGAAAACCTTTCCCATTTTTTTTTTTTATTGCATTTTCTCCCAGGTCCCTATATGTCTTTCCTCCACGAAAGCAGCAGAGATGACAGAAAACTTTACCGATGTCAAATTGATTGATGCATTCTATCATTTATTGACATTATACTGGTGGGCAAGGGTTTATTTAGTATTCTAGGGTAGCATACAATGACAGAAGAGAAGCTGCATGTATCTAATTATAGACAAGTTGAAAAACAAATAGCCTACCATCTCTGACTGTAGCCTACTGCGCATTTTCTATATTAGCGGGTTAGGGTCGGGTGCGGGCCTCAGATTTTCACTTTATCACATATAGTTGGGCGGTTGCAGCAGGGTTATTAGCAATTGATGGCGGGTGAACAAACAGCTGACCCACGCACCACTAACACACACACACACACACACACACCATAGACATACATAATTTACACACACACACACACACACACACACACAAACAGTCAGCTCAGACAGATCCAGCTCAGAAAGGCCCAGCTCAGGAGCAGTAGATTTGAATTTGGAATGGAAAATGTATGTGTTTATGCAACAAATGTTAGTGAATCGAATCATATTGCATCGAAACCGAATCACATCGAATGGTTCTCTAATCAAACCGATTCGCACCGATTCTTTTTAAACTAAAACTAGGGCCGGGACGACACCAGTTGTTAGTATCATGGCAAGGAAACAAAACACAAAGCGGATTTCACTTCTTTAGCAAAACAGCCCTAATGTTGTCATCCAGAGTCACATTTATTTATTTGCCAAGCTATAGTACACAATATTTTATATACAGCAGGATTTTAAAAGACCAAAGAGTTTTGTCTGCTTTGTGTTTTCAATTTTGTCATGGAACATATCGTTCTTGTATCGAATCGGAGCCCATGTATCTACAGTACCGTGAAAAAGTATTTGCCCCCTTTCTGATATTCTCTATTTTTGCATATTTTTGATACTGAATGTTATCAGATCTTCAACCAAAACCTAATATTAGATAAAGGGAACCTGAGTTTATAAATATATTTATATATTTTTTAACTTATTTTATTTTATAAAAAAAGTTATGCAACACCCAATTCCCCTGTGTGAAAAAGTAATTGCCCCCTTACACTCTGGTTGTGCCACCTTTTAGCTGCAATGACTGCAACCAAATGGTTCCTGTAGTTGTTGATCAGTCTCTCACATCGCTGTGGAGGAATTTTGGCCCACTCTTGCATGCAGAACTGCTTTAACTCAGAGACATTTGTGGGTTTTCAAGCATGAACTGCTCGTTTCAAGTCCTGCCACAACATCTCAATTGGGATTAGGTATGGCCTTTGACTAGGCCATTCCTAAACTTCAAATGTGTTGCTTTTTAACCATTTTCATGTAGACTTGATTGTGTGTTTTGGATCATTATCTTACTGCATGACCCAGCTGCGCTTCAGCTTCAGCTCACAGACGGATGGCCTGGCATTCTCCTGTAGAATTCTCTGATACAGAGCAGAATTCATGGTTCCTTCTATTAAGGCAAGTCATACAGGTCCTGAGGCAGCAAAGAATCCCCAAACCATCACAGTACCACCACCATGCTTGACCGTTGGTGTAAGGTTCTTACTGTGGAATGCAGTGTTAGGTTTTCGCCAGGCATAATGGGACCCATGTCGTTCATAAAGTTGACTCAAGTTTGCCAAAAATCACCTGGAAGCACCTGGATGATCATCAAGACTCTTGGAAGAATGTTCTATGGACAGATAAGTCAAACGTATAACTTTTGGACGACATTTCATCCAAGCTGCTTGCGCGCGTCAACGAGTATCTGTGTAGCCAGGCGCTAAAATAGAACTTGGTTCTATTTTAGACGCTTGACGCGCTGCAAATCCTGCCTCTCCCATCTCCTCATTGGTTTTTAGGGGCATATACCCAGGTGGGTGATTTGAAAGATGAACAAGGTCCACACTCCAGTCCAGTTGGTTGCAGTAATGCACCTTAAAGCTGGTTGCCAACCGCCATATAAAATCCACAGAAGAAGAAGCAGAAGACGACTGAACAAGGAGAGATTACTAGAAAATAACTAGATTTTCCCTTGTATCTGTGGATTTATTGTTAGAGTAGAGAACACACGATTTTGTGTTACTCAAAATGGGTCAATATTCTACAAAGATCCAGCAAAAAAAAGGACCTTGTACATTTCAGGTAAAATAACAACCCAATGTTTATATCCCAGGTCAAATTAGCTAGCAACAGCAAGCTAGTTAGCTAAATGTCCATAAATGTTTCATATATGTTTCGACCTGTCCCCAAATGAATTTAGTTGGTTCAGAGTTCGTTTTGATATATCAACATGCGCACTCGCCTGGCCGGTGTAGTCAGCATGTAAGAATTGGATAACAATGGATAACAACTCCCCTTTGGCAGATAAATAAGGATGTACATGTAAGCAAGTGAATTGCTGAGAGGAGCCTTTCTGAAATAAACGTGACACATTTGATTTAAAAAGTAACTATAATTTATCATGCAACACTGTTACACTAACCTCTATCACAATAACGTGCTGGGTTGAGGTTCCACTCCCCTCATCAACAGTGATTGGTTGGTCATCTCTCCATGTATCGTGCCCCGCTGGCTTAGCAAAGCTCCTGTGTCCTCCAGTGAGATGTCGTTCACCTGAGAGTGATTGGGGGAAAAGAGGTGGTTAGGTTAGGTACTGGCACTATATTGTACATTATGGACACTGTCTAGAAATAGCAAGGATGTAAGGTAACACTTCTCATAACTTATTGATATACTATTTATTGATCAATGTATTATGTTCGATGCATCACATTATTTTCAATGAAGAAATGCAGTAAATCAAGAAACTGGTTAGAATATGATAGTGTCTTTGCACAAGACAGCTAAGTAATCAGGGGAATTATTACATACTATCCAAAAACTGACCAACACCCAATTCTGGTTAACCATATACAGTACGTGGTTAACAAATCTAAAGTCACACATGCGCAGAGATCGGAACGGGGCGACAGGCCCCGCAGCCTCGGCCTTCTGCAAAATGTACCTCTTGCCATTCCTCTGTATTGGTCAAGGATCTTGACACTTTTGGGACGACTGACGAGGACGCGCTCTCGCATTGTCCTCTCTGCGCGCTCCCGTGACACCTTCAGTTCCAGTAGCTGTAGTTTCCTCCGCAAAGCCCTGCTTTCTTTCTGGCTTTGAGTTATTTCTAAACGAAACACTGCATAGTCGTCGTCTACGAGTTTACAGATCTCTGCCACGGCTGCATTCGCTAGCACCTCCATGATGGAGGCTATTTGAGTGTGGAAAACCATACAGTTAGCCATTGTTAGCTAACATTAGCAGCTAGCTAGCGTTACCTAGATAACATCTATCAATCAAGTCCTGTCTCAAACGCGAATTAAACACTACATGGGGTATGTATGTTATATTTTACTGTTAAATTGTTCATATTTTGAGTTCCAGGATGTTAATTAACGTCTGAACTAAAACGCTAACGTTGAAATTGTTCTTGGTCACTGTTTACACCAGCGCCTTGTCCCAACACAAAAAAAGTACTTCCGGGTCACAGATTTTCGGAAATTTTCAAAATAAAGGTCCCCCACGTAATAATAGAAAAGTGTCAATAACATGTATTTCTTTATTGATGATATATTAAAAGTGATTGTCTAAACATTATGAAAAGTGATTGTCTAAACATTAACAATGATTCATATTTAAGTGATATTTTCATTAAATTGGGGTTTCAAGGTCAAATAAAATCTCCCAAAACATATTGGCTTTTAGAGAGAACTATTCTAGGTGCCGAAGTAAAAGTGGGGTTGGGATTACTCACTAGGGTCTGTAGAAGCTATATGGTGTTATTTCATGGGGGACTGAGGTCTATATGCTCAGCAGCACGTTCTACTCCACCCACTCCATTGGTCCCAATGCAATACACTATAGGACTATACTGCATCCAAAATAAATAAAAATGTCCGCAGTAATTTTGCAGTGTAACTGCAGTTACAGTTTAGTATAACTGCAGTTCAACCGCAGCACACTGCTATTATTCTACAATTACTGCCTCCAAAATACCACAGTTGACTGCAGTTTCGAAACGGCCATATTTGTTTTGTAAGGGAATTACTAATTAGGGTGAAAATGATGGAAAATGTGCACAATTATCAATATATTTTATACTAGTTATCATACAAAGAATAAATAAAAGTATTTATATGAGATATTATATGATTTTCAAGTCTAAATGGTCAACAATGTTTTTTGTGTTTGTACTCCTATCATTTATTGCAGAATTGCCTGTACGTTGTGTCGCAGTTAAAGGGGCACTTCTTGTTTCCAAATCCCCAGTTTACACCCAGAGGAAAGTTGCTGCTCATTTTGCGGCCCTTAAAGAGTGGCCAATCAGTTTAAAACGAATCGTTTTTTCATATTGGACATACATATTCCACCGGTTGTGTACGGTTTAATATGTATTTTCAATATGAAAAAAATATTGGATTTAAGCTGATTGGCCACATTGTTTTAAAATGACAAGTTAACAAAAGGTTAATGAGGGATTCGTGGTTAATTACCCTCCTAAACAGAAGGGTCGTTCCATTTGATTTTAATCACTTTTTGACCACACCCCTTTTGATTTGAATGAAACTTTCTATACATATTTGCCCATGGTAGAAGTGGTCAGAAAGTGGCTTTTTGGACCTGAATGCCAAAACATAGGAGATAGAGGTGATCCATTTTGCATACCCTACCATACCATGAGACATCCATATCTTCATCACTGGGAAATATTATTGTTGAGTTTGATATTATTTAAAAGCTTAAAAGCAGGGTTGTCAAACTATTTAATAATTTCTTGAAATAAACGTTTTTTAAATAAAAAAATCTAAGGTACAGTATCTAAAAAAGCATAAACTCAGATTTGTTTTATTTATTTTTTGCATATGTTGAAGTTTAGACACAGCATGCTCTTGAATACAGGGTAGGTGTCATTTCAATCATATAAATATAATTCATAGAATGGGCCTATCCCTTCAGATCACTGCAATTTAGCTGGTACTCCATTGATATTGAAATTGAAATTTTAACTTCCAATTACTACTTACAGAGATGGCCGCCGGTCCACCCACCATTGAATATCAACTTAAATGGGAATGTCTATTCTATTATCTATATTCCTATGATATCAATAGGTTTCATATGGAAGACTGACAGTAATTTAACTGATATCTCATTCAAGTCAACAATCTCTGATGTGTGGACCTCCAACCATCTTTGTTGTACCATTTGAAAGTTGAAATGTCAATGTTATTCCCATTTTAGTACATTAATCAGCCAAAACATGACACCCACCCTCTTTTCAAGAGCATGCTGTGTCTCAACCGAAGACGGGTACAACATAAGCATCTCAGATTATGTAAAATATGGTCAAAGCTGCAACATATGCAAAAAATAAAAGTTTTATTTGTTTTTAGATCATTGACATTAAAGGTAGAAACATTTTTTAAAACATTTATTCAAGAAATTATCAAATAGTTTGACAACCCTATTTGCAAGTTTTTAAAATATCAAATTCAACAGTAAAAAGGTTGTACACTCTGACCCAGTTTGTAAAGACCAGTCAGTCTGGAATATCAACTACAGGTTCAATTTAGTTCAGGTTAAATATTTCACCATAGTCATCACACGACCTGAAGGTAGCTTATAGGCCATTTACTGAAAACAGCTTGAGGTCAAGGACTGTAGACTAAACACAGTGACGTAGTGACATACATCAGTATAAATACAGCCAACGTCAATTATTAAGTGGCAATGTTTGCTACAGCCATGGGAGATTCATAACAATAATACACATAACAGATATGGGAGATGAAAGTTGATAGAGGGGAGGTATGAAAAAAGATCTGATTAAAGACAACTCCTACCTACAGTGCCTTCAGAAAGTATTCATACCCCTTGACTTATGCCACATTTTGTTGTGTTACAGCCTGAATTTAAAATTGATTAAATAAAAAAAATGTCTCACCCATCGACACACAATACCCGATAACGACAAAGTGAAAGCATGTTTTTAGAAGTTTTTGAGAATGTATTAATAATGAAATACAGAGTCAATACATGTTAGAATCACCTTTGGCAGTGATTACAGCTGTGAGTCTTTCTGTGTAAGTCTCTAAGGGCTTTCCACACCTGGATTGTGCAACATTTGCCCATTATTCATTTCAACATTCTTCAAGCTCTGTAAAATTGGTTGTTGATCATTGCTAGACAGTCATTTTTAGTTCTTGCCATAGATTTTCAAGCAGATCTAAGTCAAAACTGTAACTCGGCCACTCAGGAACATTCATTGTCTTCTTGGTAAGCAACTCCAGTGTAGATTTGGCCTTGTGTTTTAGGTTATTGTCCTGCTAAAAGGTAAATTCATCTCCCAGTGTCTGGTGGAAAGCAGACTGAACCAGGTTTTCCTCTAAGGTTGTGCCTGTGCTTAACTCCATTCCGTTTCTCTTTTATCCTGAAAAACTCCCCAGTCCTCAACGATTACAAGCATACCCATAACATCATGCAGCCACCACTATGCATGAAAATATGGAGAGTGGTACTCAGTAATGTGTTGTATTTGCCCCAAACATAACACTTTATATTCAGGACAAAAAGTTAATTGCTTTGCCACATTTTTTGCAGTTACTTTAGTGCCTTGTTGCAAACAGGATGCATGTTTTCGAATATTTTTATTCTGTACAGGCTTCCTTCTTTTCACTCTGTCAATTAGGTTAGTATTGTGGAGTAACTACAATGGTGCTGATGCTGATCCATCCTCAGTTTTCTCCTATCACAGCCATTAACCTCTGTCACTATTTTAAAGTCACCATTGGCCTCATGGTGAAATCTCTGAGCGGTTTCCTTCCTCTCTGGCAACTGAGTTAGGAAGGACGCCTGTATCTTTGTAGTGACTGGGTGTATTGATACACCATCCAAAGTGTAATTAAATAACTTCACCATGCTCAAAGGGATATTCAATGTCTACTTATTATTTGTATTTATTTATCTACCAATAGGTGCCCTTCTTTACAAGGCATTGGAAAACCTCCCTGGTCTTTGTAGTTGAATCTGTGTTTGAAATCCATTGCTCGACTGAGGGACCTTATAGATAATTGTATGTGTAGGGTACAGAGGTGAGGTAGTCGTTCAGAAATCATGTTAAACACTATATTATACATTTACATTTACGTCATTTAGCAGACGCTCTTATCCAGAGCGACTTACATGAGCAATTAGGGTTAAGTGCCTTGCTTAAGGGCACATCGACAGATTTTTCACCTAGTCGGCTCGTGGATTAGAACCAGCGACCTTTCGGTTACTGGCACAACGCTCTTACCCACTAAGCTACCTGCCGCCCTTATTATTATTGCACACAGAGTGAGTCCATTCAACTTATGTGACTTCTTAAGCAAATTCTTACTCCTGAACTTATTTAGGCTTGCCATGACAAAGGGGTTGAATACTTATTGACTGAAGACATTTCAGCTTTTCATTTTTAATCAATTTGTAAACATTTCGAAAAACATAGTTCCACTTTGACATTATTGGGTATTGTGTGTAGGCCAGAAAAATTCAGGCTGTAACACAACAAAATGTGAAAAAAGTCAAGGGGTGTGAATACTTTCTGAAGGCACTGTATGTAGTGGTTGTGGTGGAGTCTGTCCCTCACGGTTGGGTTCTGACTCGGGAAGGGCTCCTGATGCATTGTCCTGATCCGGGGCCAAGGTTTGTGACCAGCCGCCTCAGAGGTCCAGTCTCTCCCGCCAGTAACACAGGATATTAGCAGGTCTTCATGGACTGCAGACGGCAAACAAAGATTGTACAGAAAAGCATAACGGTTTATATAAGAAACCCTTTACTTTACACAAAAACATGGCATATTATTACATGTTAACCACAGCCAAGCCCATCTCTAACACTGTGATTCAAGTACCTAACAATATGGAGCTATTGGAGTTTACACTCGGTCTCTGCAATGATACAAAACTAACCAAGTCTGTCAGCACAGAGTCAATTTACTTAATTTCAACAAAAACGGCATTACAATCACATTTACTGCACAAAACGATACGTGACAAGTAGAATAACTTCTCACTATGGTAACATCGTTTTGTGTAAATCTGGTACCCTCGCTTTGATAAAATACATTTTAGAATACTTTGGAAAGGTTCAGCATTACATTACACACAGCTTCACTACTTCATGTCAAGTAAACATGAATTAAGGCACTATCCTTATCTCACTATAAAACACCAGTATCAACCTAAAGGGACAAAGTTGTCACTTCATCAGTGAAGCATTTTTACAGACACCATCACGCCAACCATCACCATATCATCTACTCTGCCTCATCACACTCATTATTTCCTCAGTTCATCTCATCCAGTTCCCTACTACATCTAAAACCAACATAATTAACTACAAACAAACTAACTAGTACTACATTACATGTTACTATACTCTATATATGGGCCGTGTGCATTTTCTGCTGGTGTATCCTAAGGCAGCTCCTCTCTGAGAACCTCTTCCTGCATGGGAGAAAGGCTAACAGCGAAATGCCTCTCTCCCATGTGGACCTTAAGGTGCATCTTCAGCTGGTGCTGGTGGGAGAACCACTTCTCACACTGGGGGCAGTTGTAGGGTTTTCTCCCCTGTGTGGACCTTCTAGTGGATCTCAACCTGTTTGGGGAAACGGAAGGATTTCCCACAGAACGAACACGGGAAGCGCTTGTCTTTGGCGCTGACAACTTTACTGATTCTGTCTCTACTACTGTCATTTGTCAATGGGCTTGTGTTGCCATTTAGTGTTGAGGCACTGATATTGTCTGAGGTCTGGGTTAACAGGAGAGCGTGAGGAAGAGAAGGCCAGGGAGTGTCTGTGTTGTCGCAGGCTCCATGTTCCAGTTGATAGATCCTATAGAAGGCAGGCTGAAGGCAGCACCTGTTAGTGGGTTAACCTGAGGCCCCATCAGTCTCTCTGAATCACAACTATAGGAGCAGGACGGAGCATTGCTAGCCGAGTCTGTGTCTGTTCTCTCCCGCCGCATATGGACACCTCCCTGTCCCCGCAGACCAAATCTACTTCAACCTGGTCTCAGCCAGTCTGTTGTCATGGAGACTAAGTTTGGTTGTTGTTTTGTGTTTGACAGTCTGTTTCTAGTTGTGGTTAACAGTGTTGTTCCCCGGCCCAGAGTTGAGGACACTGTCCCATCCACTGACCTCCATTATGTCTCTGGCCCTTGGTTGCTCAGTGATGTCGTCTCACGGACCCAATGGAGTTTGAGTCAACTGACCTGGTCAAGTTCATAAATGTATAATGTGTGTTTTAGTATGTAAACATAAGTTGTATTGATTTTATGAATGAAGAGAAAATAATAGCCAGGTGCATCACTATTCCCATTGAAGTATATTTATTATGTTCTGTATATGTATTTCTCCCTTACCTTGCGCCCCCATCTTTAGTCCACTCAGCAGGTCAATGCTCTCTGGTCCGTCTTCTATTTTATCCTCTTTGACGAGCAGCAGATCAGGCTTCCCATCCTCCATGTCTACTGACTGTAAGAGATACAGAGTGAGAGGATATTGGGGATCAATAAATCTGATATGAGCACCCTGCTATGGAGCATCTTCTGATTGGGCAATGAGGGATTGCTATGAGTACTATGCAAACATGTTAGTTGATTTGATACTATGTAAACGTGTTAGTTGATTTGATTACTTGACAGTCTTTAATGGTTTGATAATTGAAAGGCATGGTCCCACACTTAAGACACAATTCATGAAGACCTGAGACAATATCCACAGAGTCTCAGAGTTGAAGTTCTGATCGAGGATCAGATCCCCACCTGTCTACATAGTCTCATTCATTATGATCTAAAAGGCTAAACTGATCCTAGATCAGCACTCCTACTCTGAGAGGCTTTGTGGATACGGGCCCTGACCTAATACCATACAGACAGTAGTTCACAGTGGGCTCACCTCAGTGAGACTGTGTGTGGTCCTGTGCTGCTCAGCTGGTTCCTCTGTAGGTTCAGGAGGAGGTGTAGTCTGGTTGTCCTCCATGACCATGGTCCCCTCAGGGTTCCCCAGACCCTCCTCACACCCCTCCTCCTTCACCAGCAGCACCTCTGGACCCTCCTCCTCCTGGAAGAGACAGCTGATACAGATTACACAGACAATCCCTCAGGTACGTACACATGCGCACAGAGATAACACACTTTCAACATGGAGTCCCGTGTGGCTCAGTTGGTAGAGCATGGCTTTTGCAACACCAAGGTTGTGGGTTCGATTCCCACGGGGGGACCAGTATGAAAAAGGTATGAAAATGTATGCACCCACTACTGTAAATCGCTCTGGATAAGAGCATCTGCCAAATGACTACAATGTAAAAATAAAAATGTCTTTACCCATCCCCACCTTGTATCAAAAACGAATTGTATTTGTCACATGAACCGAATACAACAGCTGTAGACCTTACCGTGAAATGCTTACTTACAAGCCCTTAACCAACAATGGCGTTAAGAAAAATATTTACTAAATAAAGTAAAAAATAAAAGAGCAACAATAAAATAACAATAAAGAGGCTATATACAGGGGGGTACCGGTACAGAGTCAATGTGCGGGGGTACAGGTTAGCCGAGGTAATTGAGGTAATATGTACATGTAGGTAGGGGTAAAGTGACTATGCATAAATAATTAAATAATGAACAGGTGTTTCTTAGTGTGTAGGTATATTTGGTGAGATCAGATGTGATGTATACTAAAGAGAGTCTCAATGAAAGTCTTAGAATGAAAAGTCCCATTTTGTGTTTATTAAACAGAAACAAGTGTTAAATACACCATATGAAAACCACACATACACGTCTCAACTACAGATCAGCATGAACTTGAAGAACTTAATTTTCTAATGAAGTGTCTTGGGAAAATGTGTGAACATCATATAGCCTACACAGCACAAACAATATGAAATACTTTTTAGGCTAATATAATCACACGTCTGGATGCAATATTCTACCCAGGAACATTCAACACTGAAATCTGTTACTCTCATTATCCCAAATGCATCTGTCGATCTTTTCTGCTGACAGCAATGAAAATTAATCTTTGTCTTTAATGCAGGGTTTGATCTAAACGTCAGAAGCTATCAAGTGGAATGGTTATTTTCTATTTCATAGAGTGGAATGTTTTTTCTGCTGGTGTATCCTGAGGTAGCTCCTCTCTGAGAACCTCTTCCCGCAGTGCATACAGGCAAACTGCCGTTCTCCCGTGTGGACCTTCAGGTGCATCTTCAGGTGACCAGCCTGGGCGAAGCGCATGTGACACTGGGTACAGCTGTAGGGTTTCTCCCCTGTGTGGACCCTCTGGTGCCTTTTCAGGTGGTCTTGGCGGGAGAACCTCTTCTCACACTGGTTACAGCTGAAAGGTTTCTCCCCTGTGTGGACCCTCTGGTGGATCTCCACCTTCTGGAGGCAGCTGAAGCCTTTGTTACAGAACATGCAGAGGAACCGTTTCTCTTTACTATTGCCTGATGTGGCTCCCCCTCCCTGAGCCTGGGCTCTAGCCATGTTGTTTGAGTTCAATACCTGATCGAAAAGGTGTGATTCGGAAGGCCCCATCAACGTGGAACCTGGGTCGCGATCCCTGAAAGTGTGTAAAGGGGAGTGGGTGGCGACATTTGGATTTGTCTCTAAACTTTCCCTGTAATCTAAGAAATCTCTGCCCTGTGAGTGTCCATCTCCAAGATGACTATCTACATTCCATGTGGGAGGAACATCCCCCTCCACTTTCACAATCACTTCATCTACCACTATAACCTCCCCTTTCTTATCTAGGCACCCATCAGAGTATGCACTACTACTGTACTGGTTCCAGTCCCCTCTAGACAGATCAGTCTGTGTCTCTAAACCCAAGGGCATGTTGCCTGTGTCCATCTCTGTAGCGTAAGAACAAGACGGATCATCAACTTCAGTGTCACCATCTCCACGGGAATGAACAGTCTTCTGGATTTGGTGAAATACCGGTAAATACTCTGAGCCGGGCGCAGGAGGACAGCCCAGTCTCTCTGGGTCTGATCTGTGGTCAGATCCTGTGTGTAAGAGCCTGTGTGTTACAGTTAAAGTCCTGGTGTCTGTCTCTGACTTGACGCCGTTCTGCGTTCCACTGACCTCCGTGATGCTGCATTGGGTCCTGGCTTGCACTGGGGCAGTGGTGGGGTCCTCTGTGGCTACAGGGGGCTCTACTGCCTCTCCAGTCTGGATGTCTCTATTGTGCCGTGGGTCCTCCTCTCCTTCAGATCTCTCCTGCTTGACCCCAGGACCTGCAGCCTCTGCATCTGCAGACTGACAAGAAGAGAGGAGGATATTACCGGTACATGAGTAGAATTGGATAACAATGTCATAGGGAAGTCTCCAAGCTCCCCTATCGCAGATAAATTAGGATGTAAATGTAAGCAAGTGAATAGCTGAGGGCAGCCTTTCTGAAATAAACGGCCACATTTAATGTACAAAGTAACTGTAATTTTTATGTAACACTATTACACTAACCTCTATCACGATAACATGCTGGGTTGAGGTTCCACTCCCCTCATCAACAGTGATTGGTTGGTCATCTCTCCATGTATTGTGTCCATCTAGCTTCACAAAGCTCCTGTGGCCTCCAGTGAGATGTCCTTCACCTGAGAGAGTGATTAGGGGAAAATAAGTGGTTAGGTTAACTCTGGGTTTCCCAAAGTCGGTCCTCGGGACCCCAAGGGGTGCACGTTTTAGTTTTTGCCCTAGCACTACACAGCCGATTCAAATAATCAACTAATCATCAAGCTTTGATCATTTGAATTAGCTGTGTAGTATTAGGGTAAAAACCAAAAATTGCACCCCTTAGGGTCCCGAGGACTGAGTTTGGGAAACGCTGGTAGCTACTGTCAATACTCAATGGTTTTGTACACTATTGACACTGTCTAGAATTGGCAAGGATGTAAGGTAACACTTCTTGATACTATTTATTGATCTATGTATTATGTTCCATGCATCACATTGTTTTCATTGAGTAAATAATAGGAAATTCAGTAAATCAAGAATTTGGTTGGAATATGATAGTGTATTTGCACAAGATAGCTAAGTAATTGCCAAAGACTCCAGCCACCCTAGTCATAGACTGTTCTCTCTGCTACCGCAAGGCAAGCGGTACCGGAGTGCCAAGTCTAGGTCCAAAAGGCTTCTTAACAGCTTCTACCCCCAAGCCATAAGACTCCTGAACAGCTAATCAAATTGCTA
The DNA here is from genome assembly GCF_964263955.1 of Coregonus lavaretus. Classification (NCBI taxonomy): domain Eukaryota; kingdom Metazoa; phylum Chordata; class Actinopteri; order Salmoniformes; family Salmonidae; genus Coregonus; species Coregonus lavaretus. The sequence continues at coordinate 265,804 of NW_028167177.1, read as the reverse complement.
CCCGGACTATTTGCATTGTCCCCCCACCCCCTCTTTTACTCTGCTGCTACTCTGTTTATTATCTATGCATAGTCACTTTACCTCTACCCACATGTACATATTACCTCAATTACCTCGACTAACCTGTGCTCCGGCACATTGACTCTGTACCGGTATCCCCTGTATACAGTGGCGGCTCCTGAAAAAATTCTCAGGGGGGGCAATTTTTCTGATGATTTAGGTGACCTACACACATTTAAAAAAAGATATGTCCAGCAACAACATGAAGACAGGGGCAGCATATAAGTCAATACCAGAAGCATTTATTGACTGATCTCAAAAGTGTTGGCTTACCAGGGTTGGTGGAGCCCTCAGTTTCATCTTTGCCTCGCAAAGCTAACTCAAACACTCCGCAAAACTTCACACACTGGATTAGCCGGCTGAGGATGTGGCGGTTCTTGCTAATGTCGTAGTAAATATATTTGTTATAGTGAATATGGAATATGATATGTTGAGTAAAATGTTGTGCTAAGATCTATTTAGGTCAGGAGCTGGTTATAAGTTCTGTTCCTATCCAATAACAATGGACAAAAGGGTCCTATCTTGTCAGCCTTGTCAGTTTCAGTTCTCCAGTAAACTTGTGATTATCAACACTAACCTCATCGTTGTGGCGGCGGACAGCTAGCCTGTATCCCTCATCCAGTTGAGTGGGAATGTTCACTCTCCCCAAAGCAGACAATCTCAAACAGCTATCCATGTGGGTCTTTGACAGCTCATGTTTCTTAATCTTTCCTGAAAGATGGTGCATGTCCGTTACACACCAGTCGCTGTCCAAGCGGTGCTGTCTGCCGTGCCGCCTTCAGGGTGAAAGAGTAAGCAGGGGGTAGCAGAAGACTGCATTAGCTACATCGCAGCCTGCTAGCCAGGTTTTTCGTTCGTACCAATTTTTGGAAAATCCTCGGGTGTAGGACTTCCCCCCTTTAGTAGAAACCTGTTGAATTATTAAATTTGGTCTGGGAGGTCCTAATTGTTTCGTTGCCAATTTATCTTCATTTGTTCGCCGACAAAAAGGAACTTCTTTCAAAGACACAATCGAGTTGCACTGAAGCCTAGCCATTTTCACAGTAGTAGTGAATTGATTGATGAGGCTACCCGCTCTTTTCTTAGTTACGTTCATGGTTATGTTACGTATGACGAAAGCGCGTAAGTGCAAGCCCTCAGAAACCCATAGAGATTGTATTGAAAGCTCTGATATTTGAAAAAAATAGATTTTACATGGGAGTCTATGACAGACTTCTGGGCGATTTTCAACCTGACTGAAATCGCCCCAAAAGGGGGGGGGCCATTTGAAGCACGACTTTAGCCTGATTGGACATTTAGTGGCACTGTGGCAGATCAGACGTCTAGATTACAACACTGATAACTACTGTTGCCGTGATATAATTGATTAGAAAAAAAATCCCTTCCTTTTCCCGTTTGGCAGTGCGTCGCCCATATCGCCCTATTGAACACACCGCCCCTGCCTGTATATAGACTCGCTACTGTTATTTTACTGCTGCTCTTTAATTATTTGTTATTTTTCTATTGTTTACTTAACACTTATTTTTTTTTTAAACTGCATTGTTGGTTAAGGGCTTGTAAGCATTTCACTGTAAGGTCTACCACCTGTTGTATTCGGCGCATGTGACAAATAACATTTGATTTAATTATGGGAATTATTGCATACAATCCAAAAACTGACCAAGACCCAATTCTGGGTAACACATCTGAAAACATTTGCATAGGGCAACGGGGCGAAAGGCACTGCTGAACAACTGAACAAGTTCCACAGACATGTGACTAACAGAAATGGAATAATGTGTCCCTGAACAAAGGGGGGGTCAAAATCAAAAGTAACAGTAACAGTCAGTATCTGGTGTGGCCACCAGCTGCATTAAGTACTGCAGTGCATCTCCTCCTCATGGACTGCACCAGATTTGCCAGTTCTTGCTGTGAGATTTTACCCCACTCTTCCACCAAGCCACCTGCAAGTTCCCGGACATTTCTGGGGGGAATGGCCCTAGCCCTCACCCTCCGATCCAACAGGTCCCAGACGTGCTCAATGGGATTGAGATCCGGGCTCTTCGCTGGCCATGGCAGAACACTGACATTCCTGTCTTGTAGGAAATCACGCACAGAACGAGCAGTATGGCTGGTGGCATTGTCATGCTGGATGACATGCTGGATGACATGGGTCATGTCAGGATGAACCTGCAGGAAGGGTACCACATGAGGGAGGAGGATGTCTTCCCTGTAACGCACAGCGTTGAGATTGCCTGCAATGACAACAAGCTCAGTCCGATGATGCTGTGACACACCACCCCAGACCATGACGGACCATCCACCTCCAAATCGAAAGACCTCTTCAGTGTCCTAAGTTTTCATAACTGTGACCTTAATAGCCTACCGTCTGTAAGCTGTTAGTGTTTTATCGACCGTTCCACAGGTGCATGTTCATTAATTGTTTATGGTTAATTGAACAAGCATGGGAAACCGTGTTTAAACCCTTTACAATGAAGATCTGTGAAGTTATTTGGATTTTTACCAATTATATTTGAAAGACAGGGTCCTGAAAAAGGGACGCTTCTTTTTTTGCTAAGTTTATGAATGGCAACAGGCCGCGCAGCCTCGGCCTTCTGCAAAACGTACCTCTTGCCATTCCTCTGTATCGGTCGAGGATCTTGACACTACTGGGACGACTGGCGAGGACGCGCTCTCGCGGTGTCCTCTCTGCGCGTTCCCGTGCCACCTTCAGTTCCAGTAGTTTCCTCCGCAATGCCCTGTTTTCTTTCTGGCTTTGAGTTATTTCCAAACGAAACACTGCATAGTCGTTGTCTACGAGTTTACAGATCTCGGCTACGGCTGCATTCGCTAGCACCTCCATAATGGAGGCTATTTGAGTGTGAAAAACCATACAGTTTGAGTTAGCCATTGTTAGCAGCTAGCTAGCGTTACCTAGATAACATCTATCAACTAAGTCCTGTCGCCAACGCGAATTAAAAACTACATGGGGTAAATATGTGATGCTGTGCGGTTAAGTAATATTTTGAGTTCCACGGTGGTAATACACATCTAATTATCAACAATAAATACGCTAACGTGAAAATTGTTCTTGGTCACTGTTCACTTCCGTTCGTCTTAGTCTTCTACGATATCTTGGCGGTCCGCAAACAAATGTTTAATGTGCATGCTGCCACCTACTGTGCTGGAGTGTGCGATCAATCATGGTCTACCTAATTCTGTACTACTAAAACAAAATTACTGGGGAAAAAATGCCCAACTAACTCTCCCAAACACCCCAACCGATTAAGCTTTATCTATATAATGCTGAAACAATCCACCCGTAGGATTATTCAGCATGTCTACAACCATTTCAACAGTAACATCTGTTATCCCCAATAACTATTTTGCCTTATCCACAACAACCTTCAACCTGGCATTTCTGCTTTCTACAACCCAAGTCGTGTTAATAACCTTACCAATGAAAGCTATGAAGTTAACTTTATTCACCTTCAAAATGTCCTTTGACAGAGCACATTCAGAGCGCAAGATTTCTGAACAGGTCTCGAAACCATGCCAGGACCAGCAGAAACACCAGCCCCGACATTAGGTCCACTTAGTACAAGAGCCGCCATGGAAGCTCCATCATTGCTCACTGTAGTTCCACCAATCTGTCTTACATCCTCTGCATACTATACATCATGACTGATTCTATATCTCTGAGCCTATGTAGCCTCTCTCTGCACCTGGCATCCACCAAAGGCTGCACTATGTTCCCCCCTGACAATTACAATACTAAATCTTCACATTGCTCCCACATTCACCGTTATCATGTTCCCCTCCACACTTGGCACCTCTTTTCTTTCTTTTACACTGAACAGCTACATGTCCCATTCTTTGGCATTTAAAACACTGCAATGGGGATGGGACAAAATCTGTACTTTTTCAGGCATATCCTTCTCAAACATCAGCAGCACTGTTGGGTTCCATTTCTTTGACCTTCTTTCCTACTGATCAACCTTTTGGCCTCAAATCACTCTGCCTCCCTTCACATTTTCTTTATCATCTATGAACATACAGTGGGGAAAAAAAGTATTTAGTCAGCCACCAATTGTGCAAGTTCTCCCACTTAAAAAGATGAGAGAAGCCTGTAATTTTCCAGATAATCCAGAAAATCACATTGTAGGATTTTTAATGAATTTATTTGCAAATTATGGTGGAAAATAAGTATTTGGTCAATTACAAAAGTTTCTCAATACTTTGTTATATACCCTTTGTTGGCAATGTCACAGGTCAAACGTTTTCTGTAAGTCTTCACAAGGTTTTCACACACTGTTGCTGGTATTTTGGCCCATTCCTCCATGCAGATCTCCTCTAGAGCAGTGATGTTTTGGGGCTGTCGCTGGGCAACACGGACTTTCAACTCCCTCCAAAGATTTTCTATGGGGTTGAGATCTGGAGACTGGCTAGGCCACTCCAGGACCTTGAAATGCTTCTTACGAAGCCACTCCTTCGTTGCCCGGGCGGTGAAAGACCCAGCCACGTTTCATCTTCAATGCCCTTGCTGATGGAAGGAGGTTTTCACTCAAAATCTCACAATACATGGCCCCATTCATTCTTTCCTTTACACGGATCAGTCGTCCTGGTCCCTTTGCAGAAAAACAGCCTCAAAGCATGATGTTTCCACCCCCATGCTTCACAGTAGGTATGGTGTTCTTTGGATGCAACTCAGCATTCTTTGTCCTCCAAACACAACGAGTTGAGTTTTTACCAAAAAGTTCTATTTTGGTTTCATCTGACCATATGACATTCTCCCAATCCTCTTCTGGATCATCCAAATGCACTCTAGCAAACTTCAGACGGGCCTGGACATGTACTGGCTTAAGCAGGGGGACACGTCTGGCACTGCAGGATTTGAGTCCCTGGCGGCGTAGTGTGTTACTGATGGTAGGCTTTGTTACTTTGGTCCCAGCTCTCTGCAGGTCATTCACTAGGTCCCCCCGTGTGGTTCTGGGATTTTTGCTCACCGCTCTTGTGATCATTTTGACCCCACAGGGTGAGATCTTGCGTGGAGCCCCAGATCGAGGGAGATTATCAGTGGTCTTGTATGTCTTCCATTTCCTAATAATTGCTCCCACAGTTGATTTATTCAAACCAAGCTGCTTACCTATTGCAGATTCAGTCTTCCCAGCCTGGTGCAGGTCTACAATTTTGTTTCTGGTGTCCTTTGACAGCTCTTTGGTCTTGGCCATAGTGGAGTTTGGAGTGTGACTGTTTGAGGTTGTGGACAGGTGTCTTTTATACTGATAACAAGTTCAAACAGGTGCCATTAATACAGGTAACGAGTGGAGGACAGAGGAGCCTCTTAAAGAAGAAGTTACAGGTCTGTGAGAGCCAGAAATCTTGCTTGTTTGTAGGTGACCAAATACTTATTTTCCACCATAATTTGCAAATAAATTCATTAAAAATCCTACAATGTGATGTTCTGGATTTTTTTTCCTCAATTTGTCTGTCATAGTTGACGTTTACCTATGATGAAAATTACAGGCCTCTCTCATCTTTTTAAGTGGGAGAACTTACACAATTGGTGGCTGACTAAATACTTTTTTTTCCCCACTGTAGATATTGGGACCCCAGTGATGACTCCCCTCCATCTAGCATAAGCACCAGGGACATGGCTTTTAGTGTTCTTCCCATTAAGCTGTTCCATTTGCAGAATCTTCCCTTGCTGAGCCTGGCTACCACACAATATTAATAATCGACCATTTCCAATGAACCTGGCTAATTTGACTTCACCTATCTCTTTCTCTACAGCATTGGTTAGTTAGATAGGGTGTAAATGAGGCCCTGTGGTCTCATCAAACACCATCACCACTTTCCACTCCGACACATTATTACTCTTGCTTCCTACCTTGGCCCTCTTTATGTTTTCTTTACTAGATGCTCCACTTCTTTCAGTATCATGATCTATCTTCTTCCTATGTCTTTCCACTACAGACCATTCCGGTCCTTGACCCTCATCCTCCCGCTCCATATCATCAAAACTGACACCCCTAGTGTTCGCATTCCAGCACAGCTGTTGCTTCTCCAACCTTTTCTCCATTTCGTCCGCACTCTCGCCGCCATTTTGGCTGTCAGACTTCCAAACTTTCTGTACGGGTAGTGAACGAGAAAAAATATCAATTGCGTGAAAAGTGGGAGACCGACATCATACAAAAAGTTATATAAAAAATAAAAAAACATCCCACTATTTCAATCATAGTCCAAATCACATTCCTACACAGGCTCAGGGGTCTGTGAAGGCGGAACATTCATCGACAGGATTCCTTGTAATGTCTCTGCAGCACTCAATGATGACTATTTTCTCAGATTTTCTTTCTTTCTGTTTGCGCTGTGCAGTTTATAACCATTGCAATTGCAAGTCACCGTTTTTAACATGCAACATGTAGGGATCTCTCTGTTGGCGAGGAACATTCACTGGTGTCTCTAATCTAACTACCGTTGTTTCTTCAATGTTACTCCCTTCTTCCAGACACACTGGACAGCCCTTATTTTTGCCACCTCTGTCTCCTTCACCCTAACGGGGCACTTCAGGAATTCGGGCGCATGTTTGCCACCACTTAACCATCTGGCATATGATACTCCTCCGTCTACATACACTTCCGTCCAAATATTTAGCATTTATCATACTGCATTGGTTTGGGCACAAAGGCTCTTACATAACCCAAATATACAGTGGGGAGAACAAGTATTTGATACACTGCCGATTTTGCAGGTTTTCCTACTTACAAAGCATGTAGAGGTCTGTCATTTTTATCATAGGTACACTTCAACTGTGAGAGACGGAATCTAAAACAAAAATCCAGAAAATCACATTGTATGATTTTTAAGTAATTAATTTGCATTTTATTGCATGACATAAGTATTTGATCACCTACCAACCAGTAAGAATTCTGGCTCTCACAGACCTGTTAGTTTTTATTTAAGAAGCCCTCCTGTTCTCCACTCATTACCTGTATTAACCGGCACCTGTTTGAACTCGTTACCTGTATAAAAGACACCTGTCCACACACTCAATCAAACAGACTCCAACCTCTCCACAATGGCCAAGACCAGAGAGCTGTGTAAGGACATCAGGGATAAAATTGTAGACCTGCACAAGGCTGGGATGGGCTACAGGGCTATAGGCAAGCAGCTTGGTGAGAAGGCAACAACTGTTGGCGCAATTATTAGAAAATGGAAGAAGTTCAAGATGACGGTCAATCACCCTCAGTCTGGGGCTCTATGCAAGATCTCACCTCGTGGGGCATCAATGATCATGAGGAAGGTGAGGGATCATCCCAGAACTACACGGCAGGACCTGGTCAATGACCTGAAGAGAGCTGGGACCACAGTCTCAAAGAAAACCATTAGTAACACACTACGCCGTCATGGATTAAAATCCTGCAGCGCACGCAAGGTCCCCCTGCTCAAGCCAGCGCATGTCCAGGCCCGTCTGAAGTTTGCCAATGACCATCTGGATGATCCAGAGGAGGAATGGCAGAAGGTCATGTGGTCTGATGAGACAAAAATATAGCTTTTTGGTCTAAACTCCACTCGCCGTGTTTGGAGGAAGAAGAAGGATGAGTACAACCCCAAGAACACCATCCCAACCGTGAAGCATGGAGGTGGAAACATCATTCTTTGGGGATGCTTTTCTGCAAAGGGGACAGGACGACTGCACCGTATTGAGGGGAGGATGGATGGGGCCATGTATCGCAAGATCTTGGCCAACAACCTCCTTCCCTCAGTAAGAGCATTGAAGATGGGTCGTGGCTGGGTCTTCCAGCATGACAACGACCCAAAATACACAGCCAGGGCAACTAAGGAGTGGCTCCGTAAGAAGCATCTCAGGGTCCTGGAGTGGCCTAGCCAGTCTCCAGACCTGAACCCAATAGAAAATTTTTGGAGGGAGCTGAAAGTCCGTATTGCCCAGCGACAGCCCCGAAACCTGAAGGATCTGGAGAAGGTCTGTATGGAGAAGTGGGCCAAAATCCCTGCTGCAGTGTGTGCAAACCTGGTCAAGACCTACAGGAAACGTATGATCTCTGTAATTGCAAACAAAGGTTTCTGTACCAAATATTAAGTTCTGCTTTTCTGATGTATCAAATACTTATGTCATGCAATAAAATGCAAATTAATTACTTAAAAATCATACAATGTGATTTTCTGGATTTTTGTTTTAGATTCCGTCTCTCACAGTTGAAGTGTACCTATGATAAAAATTACAGACCTCTACATGCTTTGTAAGTAGGAAAACCTGCAAAATCGGCAGTGTATCAAATACTTGTTCTCCCCACTGTATGTGAGAAGGGAGACTCTTCTTCAAAGAACAATAGAATGGATGGAGTGGGCTTCCTCAATCCATCCACCATGCGGGTCAGTCGGCATGCACCAACCATTCCATCTACCTCTTCAGTTATATATTTTGCATTAACTTCTAGCGCCACCCCAGAGATAATGCCCTTGATAGGCACCCTGCTTCGAAGATCCACATACGACACATTCCAATCCGATATCTTTTTGAGTTGCAAAGCGCGCTTGTCTGCTCCGCAGACACATAAAAACAAAATAAGCCCACTTCTTGTTATTCTCACTGACGCCACTTCATCCAACGCAATCAGTTTCAAACAAAACATCCGCTTACGCCATCGTCCTCCATCGAGTCTTCACTTTTACTACTTCTTCTTCTGTGGGTTTTATGGCGGACTACATTTACATTTACATTTTCGTCATTTAGCAGACGCTCTTATCCAGAGCGACTTACAAATTGGTGCATTCACCTTATGATAGCGAGTGGGACAACCACGAGTGGGGTAGGGGGAGGGTAGAAGGATTACTTTTATCCTATCCCAGGTATTCCTTAAAGAGGTGGGGTTTCAAGTGTCTCCAGAAGGTGGTGAGTGACTCCGCTGTCCTGGCGTCGTGAGGGAGCTTGTTCCACCATTGGGGTGCCAGAGCAGCGAACAGTTTTGACTGGGCTGAGCGGGAACTGTGCTTCCGCAGAGGTAGGGGGGCCAGCAGGCCAGAGGTGGATGACCGCAATGCCCTCGTTTGGGTGTAGGGACTGATCAGAGCCTGAAGGTACGGAGGTGCCGTTCCCCTCACAGCTCCGAAGGCAAGCACCATGGTCTTGTAGCAGATGCAGGCTTCAACTGGAAGCCAGTGGAGTGTGCGGAGGAGCGGGGTGACGTGAGAGAACTTGGGAAGGTTGAACACCAAACGGGCTGCAGCGTTCTGGATGAGTTGTAGGGGTTTAATGGCACAGGCAGGGAGCCCAGCCAACAGCGAGTTGCAGTAATCCAGACCGGAGATGACAAGTGCCTGGATTAGGACCTGTGCCGCTTCTTGTGTGTTTAGGCAGGATCATACTCTGCGAATGTTGTAGAGCATGAACCTACAGGATCGGGTCACCGCCTTGATGTTAGCGGAGAACGACAGGGTGTTGTCCAGGGTCACGCCAAGGCTCTTTGCACTCTGGGAGGAGTACACAACCGTTAACCGTGATGGCGAGATCATGGAGCGGGCAGTCCTTCCCCGGGAGGAAGAGCAGCTCCGTCTTGCTGAGGTTCAGCTTGAGGTGGTGATCCGTCATCCACACTATGTCTGCCAGACATGCAGAGATGCGATTCGCCACCTGGTTATCAAAAGGGGGAAAGGAGAAGATTAATTGTGTGTCGTCTGCGTAGCAATGATAGGAGAGACCATGTGAGGATATGACAGAGCCAAGTGACTTGGTGTATAGAGAGAATAGGAGAGGGCCTAGAACTGAGCCCTGGGGGACACCAGTGGTGAGAGCATGTGGTGCAGAGACAGATTCTCGCCACGCCACCTGGTAGGAGCGACCTGTGAGGTAGGACGCAATCCAAGAGTGAGCCGCGCCGAAGATGCCCAACTCGGAGAGGGTGGAGAGGAGGATCTGATGGTTCACAGTATCAAAGGCAGCAGATAGGTCTAGAAGGATGAGAGCAGAGGAGAGAGAGTTAACTTTAGCGGTGCGGAGAGCCTCCTTGACACAGAGAAGAGCAGTCTCAGTTGAATGACCAGTCTTGAAACCTGACTGGTTTGGATCAAGAAGGTCATTCTGAGGGAGATAGCAAGAGAGTTGGCTAAAGACGGCACGCTCAAGAGTTTTGGAGAGAAAAGAAAGAAGGGATACTGGTCTGTAGTTGTTGACATCGGAGGGATCGAGTGTAGGTTTTTTGAGAAGGGGTGCAACTCTCGCTCTCTTGAAGACGGAAGGGACATGGCCAGTGGTCAAGGATGAGTTGATGAGCGAGGTGAGGTAAGGGAGAAGGTCTCTCCGGAAATGGTCTGGAGAAGAGAGGAGGGGATAGGGTCAAGCGGGCAGGTTGTTGGGCGGCCGGCCGTCACAAGATTTCATCTGGAGAGAGAGGGGAGAAAGAAGTCAAAGCATAGGGTAGGGCAGTGTGAGCAGGACCAGCGGTGTCATTTGACTTAATAAATGAGGATCGGATGTCGTCAACCTTCTTTTCAAAATGGTTGACGAAGTCATCCACAGAGAGGGAGGGGGAGGAGGAGGAGGATTTAGCAGGGAGGAGAAGGTGGCAAAGAGCTTCCAAGGGTTAGAGGCAGAGGCTTGAAATTTAGAGTGGTAGAAAGTGGCTTTAGCAGCAGAAACAGAGGAAGAAAATGTAGAGAGGAGGGAGTGAAAAGATGACAGGTCGGCAGGGAGTCTAGTTTTCCTCCATTTCCGCTCGGCTGCCCGGAGCCCTGTTCTGTGAGCTCGCAATGAGTCGTCAAGCCACGGAGCAGGAGTAGAGGACCGAGCCGGCCGGGAGGATAGGGGACATAGAGAGTCAAAAGATGCAGAAAGGGAGGACAGGAGGGTTGAGGAGGCAGAATCAGGAGATTGGAGGGAGAAGGATTGAGCAGAGGGAAGAGATGATAGGATGGAAGAGGAGAGAGTAGCGGGAGAGAGAGAGTGAAGGTCGCGACAGCGCATTACATCTGAGTAGAGGCAGAGTGAGTAGTGTTGGAGGAGAGCGAGAGAGAAAAGGATACAAAGTAGTGGTCGGAGACTTGGAGGGGGTTGCAGTGAGATTAGTAGAAGAACAGCATCTAGTAAAAATGAGGTCAAGCGTATTGCCTGCCTTGTGAGTAGGGGGAGACGGTGAGAGGGTGAGGTCAAAAGAGGAGAGGAGTGGAAAGAAGGAGGCAGAGAGAAATGAGTCAAAGATAGACGTAGAGAGGTTAAAGTCACCCAGAACTGTGAGGGGTGAGCCATCCTCAGGAAAGGAACTTATCAAGGCGTCAAGCTCATTGATGAACTCTCCAAGGGAACCTGGAGCGCGATAAATGATAAGGATGTTAAGCTTGAATGTGCTAGTGACTGTGACAGCATGGAATTCAAATGAGGAGATAGACAGATGGGTCAGGGGAGAAAGAGAGAATGTCCACTTGGGAGAGATGAGGATTCCTGTGCCACCGCCCCGCTGACCAGATGCTCTCTGGGTATGCGAGAACACATGGTCAGACGAGGAGAGAGCAGTAGGAGTAGCAGTGTTTTCTGTGGTAATCCATGTTTCCGTCAGCGCCAAGAAGTCGAGGGACTGGAGGGTAGCATAGGCTGAGATGAACTCTGCCTTGTTGGCCGCAGAACGGCAGTTCCAGAGGCTGCCGGAGACCTGGAACTCCACGTGGGTCGTGCGTGCAGGGACCACCAGGTTAGAGAGGCAGCAGCCACACGGTGTGAGGTGTTGTATGGCCTGTGCGGAGAGGAGAGAACAGGGATAGACAGACACATAGTTGACAGGCTACAGAAAAGGCTACACTAATGCAAACGAGATCGGAATGAAATTAACTAAACATCTGGGGAAGTGAGGCCTCCCTCACTAACCTTTCACTGAAACACTCAAATACAACTCTTCCAACTTCCACTTTAGAAATTATAATTGCTGTAATCTACAGTAGTTCAATGTTTCCAGGAATAGACTAACTTAGTTTATTCAGCTAGCTAACTTGGTACAGTATTCTTCTGTGAAAATGACGCCATAGCTAACTAGCATGCTAACATCCAATAACACACGGTTTAGCACCAATACTTGGTTACAACAAACTACCAATGGATCGATCATGTCCGTGTCTAGTTCCTTTCATAACGCAGAAGTAATTAAACGTTGGCTAGCTAGCACAAAGTCAGTCATGCTAGCTACACAAGTGGCTACACATCTCGAATGTTCAGAAAGTGAAGCTTACGTTGCAAAATTCTCATTGACTAAAATGATACAGTACTGCTAGCTGGTAATGTTGGCTAGCTAGCAGTGGCTGCGGTGTTGACTGTTTGAAAATGTAGCTGGCTAGCTAACCTCGATATTTTCTCTATACTACACCTTTGTCTTTGATACCAAGACAACTATGTAGCTAGCTAACTTTACACTAATCAAATCGTTCCGTTGAAATGTATTTAGTTGCTACAGTACTGCTAGCTGGTATAGTTGGCCAGCTAGCAGTGGCTGCGTTGTTGCTACCCGCTAGCTAGCTTTAATGGTCCAGGTAGTGGGTTAGCTAGCTAGCCTCTTGCTTCACCGGGCTCAGCCGAATACACTACAATACTTACCTACAATAACTACCTACAATAACTACCTGGATAAACTACCTACAATCTAAATGCATGGTTTAAGCTTACTCGACACATATAAAGAAGAAGCCAAGCTTACCTCCCCGCTTAGAGGAACACAACCTCACCCCATCGCTCCTCACACCCCAATAAGGTGTATTGCGGCCACCAACTGGACGGGGTTGAAAAAACAAGGTAAAATGAAAATCCATATGTGATGTAGGAAAACTAACTTAACTAAAAATAATACATTAACAAAAACAAAACTCACACTTTTTCCGTCCTTTAAAGCTCCATATCTCCCTTCTCAGGCTCTGGGGCCTGAGAGGGTGGTATGGCTTGTGACAATACTCCATGCATCTCCTCTGCTGAGAAGTCTTCCAGTCCCAGGAACCGCTCTGCCGCATCCACAATGATGGCTATTTTCCTGGACTTCCTCTCCACTTTGGCTGTGCCGTTAATCACCATAGCTACACCATGCCCCATGTAGCTCAGTTGGTAGAGCATGGCGCTTGCAACGCCAGGGTTGTGGGTTCGATTCCCACGGGGGGCCAGTATGAAAAGAAATGCACTCACTAACTGTAAGTCGCTCTGGATAAGAGCGTCTGCTAAATGACTCAAATTTAAAAGTCTATAATGGCCACAAAGTCCACCTTCTTGACATGTAAAATATCTGGCAACCCCTGCCGCCTGCAGAGAAGGCTTATCCACCACCATGGGCTCTTCAGGACCATTAGATCCCTCAACCCTTTTTTATAGCCGCTGCATATGAAATGCTCTAATTGGCCTTGACTTTAGCCACCTCATCCTCTTTCCATTATAAACTGGGTGGTTCCAGCCCTGAATGCTGATTGGCTGACAGCCATGGTATATCAGCTGTGGTGTACCACGGGTATGACAAAACATGTATTTTTACTGCTCTAATTATGTTGGTAACCATAAGAACAGCCCTTAGACGTGGTATATTGCCCATATACCACACCTCTTCGGTCCTTAATGCTTAATTCTAAAGACGTGGCTTCATGATCCCATAATTGCAACACTTCACATGCTCCTCACTTTTACAACACATGAGATGATCTCTTCCACAACATGGACATCTCGAATGTTCCCTTCTGCAGACACTTTCCACATGTCCAAAACCTCTACAGTGATCACACTGCATCGGTCTTTGGGTAAACCCTCTTACATGGTAATTAATATACCCCAACTGCACCTGGGTATGGATAGACTCCGAAAGAACAGACTTCACTTTCTCTCCATTCACCACACGATTCATCCGACATCCATCAATCACTCCATGAATACTTTTCATTTCTGCAACATCGACTTCCCAGGAGACGCCAGTACAGGAGGTTGGTGGCACCTTAATTGGGGAGGACTGGCTCGTGGTAATGGCTGGAGCGGAATGGGTGGAATAGTATCAAATGCATCAAACTCACGGTTTCCATGTGTTTGCCATTCCATTTGCGCCCTTCCAGCCATTATTATGAGCTGTTATCCCCTCAGCAGCCTTGTGTGGACGCCAGATGTTACCCCCTTGAGGTGTGCCCTGCTCCGAATAGCCACGCACAACATGGCAACCTTAACGAATCGGGTGACACACACACTCCTTCTGTTCCTCAGAAGTACAAGAAATCAGAACAAGTCCACTTCTCGTAATCCTCACAGAATTCACTTTACCCATCACTCTTTCCACCAGTCTGGATATCTCAAATGGATTCCTCAGATTTGGCAACTTGATCCGCTCCTCTTCAACAAACCGTACTCCTATAAGACAAGAGGGGACATACACAGAACTGGATGTTTTATTTCCTAACACTGCTTTGCTCTGTTTTCCATTCTTTTGGACAATAGTCCAATCTTCCTCGATTCCACTGCCATTAGTTCCAACATCCACACCATAGAGAATGATAGAGGCCTCTAGTGGCCAAAAGGCTGTGTTCGCATGGGCAGCGCAATTCAGGGCTCATACCATTTTAGTGTTGTCAACTGGGTGGGAATTCCAACTTCATTGGCTGATCCCTCCTGGTGACCCTGTTGGAGTCATGTCTAATCGGGTCATCAGGATTGACTACTTCCAAATGGATATTGCCTCAATGACGCTGTCAGACGCTATAATGGCACAGATACAAAGATCTATCTATCTTTATGATCCACACCTGATTCTGCTTCCGCCATCTTGCACCTGCAAGTCACAACCTCACTTCCGTTTACACTGAAGAGAAAGGATCTTATTGGTTGGCGTCATAGCTCAAAGGGTGTGGTTAAATGAAAAAAGTATGTGTGCTGTTGTTTGATTTATGATACTGCGACATTACACATCAAACCTTCTTGTGCGTTTCCAGCAGACTAGATGTTGTATTGCTGCCTTTCTCAGGTCAGAGTGCAAATTACACATTTAAATATCTACAGAAAAATGTATTCCTATCCTCAGCATACCACTAGCAATATAACAGGACATACTTCAGGCTCTACCTCGCCACATTCCTCACACTTCCCATCTGGGTGTTTCCCCACTGACAATAACCCACTTCCCAATCCACAATGACCCAACCTCAGTCTTGTCAACAGCACCCCATCCCTCCTTTCACTCCCCAGATATCTTCCTCACAGAATTCTAGATGGAGAAAAACTGCCTTCCCCGCTCCTCTCTCCCACTCACGTTGCCACTCCTGGGTCAACCCCTCTGCTATGATGCTCCTACATTCCATCCTCCCTAAAGGGACCACCACATCAACCTCCTCCCTCTTCAGAGCTGCTTTCGCTACCTTATCCGCTGCCTCATTTCCCCCTACCCCAACATGAGCTGAGACCCACAGAAAACCTACTTTACACCCTTTCTGCCCCACCCTATAAAGTGCCATCAACAGCTCTTATCAGGTCTGGGTGTACCTTTGACTTCCCTTCTCTCAGCGCCACCAGGCTAGTAGCAGTCTGAACACACAATTATCCTTTTAGGCCCTACTTCTTCCACCCATCCCAATCCCCACACTACACATCAAACCTATTCATGATCAGTATCTTTCAAGCGGTCGTCACTAGTTGTCCACAGCCACAGTTATAATTATGGCTAAACCCCTATTTCTACAATGTATCTTAACCCCAATGCTAACCTTATGCCTAACCCTAAACTTCAATTAGCAAAAAGCTCATTTTTGTTTTCATGAATTTGTACAATATAGCAATTTTTTTTACTTTACCTGTGGAACCTAGTGGAAACCCTTTCAAGCTCGGTCCTTGCCCTCTGGGGTCCTTGCTATCATGGATCCTTGGGATGTGCCCCCAAATGTCAACATATCAAAAGGACAACATGATTTCTCATTTATTAAAATATTTGATAACCTATTTTTTTGTACATAAATTAACAAATAACACATAATTTGGCATAATCAGGTGGTAAAGGTGTTATAAAAACACATTTGTTATGAATAGAACATAAGGAAAACCAAATTCAGAGGTGAAAGTGTTACACTTCAATGTCAGTGTTTTGGCTATGCCAACACACCAAACAACAAGCCTATATCATGTGAGCATACCCAGATGCTCAACTAAGGAACCTAGTAATCCCCCAAAAACTCCAACCCCAGTACACTTCACATGATAACTATACTATTTCAACTAATGAATAGCTACGATTTCTCTCTGTTGTGGACACTCCTATGTCTGATGAGGTAACTCAGGAAGGAGAAGCTCTTGTAACATAGTTTGCACTTGAAGGGCCTCTCCTTGGTGTGAACGGTCTGGTGCTGCTTCATATATTTAGTCTTAGCAAAGCGCTTCCCACATGTGGGGCAGGCATATGGCTTGTCTACGTCCGTCGTAACGCTCGGCCTCCCACATTGTGACCCAATGACAACAGATGAGGTAGAAGCAGGTGGGTTAGTCTCTGAGCTCCCTCCTTGATCTCTAGCCATTGTTTGGTTGTTGTTGGGATTCTGTACTGTGTTAGAGGCTAGGTAGCGCTTGTGGTGAATGCCCATCCTGACCCTGTCTGTATTTGTGGGGTAACCATGAGGTAACTGAGGAAGGCTAGACCCAGGTCCAAGCCCAGGCCTTCTATGAACCCATTCACCAGGCATTAGACGAGATCCTGAAGGAGAAGACAGACTTCCTGATAGACTACCATCAGGGGAGTCTCCCACCACTCTCTGTGAAGGCTGAAGCCCAGGGTGACTTCCTCTGTTCATCATGGATACTGTGGTGTTTGTATCATAGGAACAGGAGGGCCTATCGCTATCAGCCCCAGGCCCTGCTTCATCCCTGCACTGAGACTGTGAAGAGAAGGGTCTGGGCTGCAGACTGGATCCCTGATTGGAGCCTCTGTCTCTCTGATGACCACCAGGACTGAGGTTGTTCAGTCCACCTGTCCACAGGTTATGTTCTGTGTGGTGGTGGAGTGTCTGTCCCTCGCGGTTTGGTCCTGGTTCCGATTCAGGAAGGAAGAGCGACGGCTCCTGATCGATGGTTCTGATCCGGGGCCAGGGTTTGTGACCAGCCACCTCAGAGGTCCAGTCTCTCCCACCAGTGACACCGGATATCAGAAGGTCATCATTGACTGCAGACTGCAAACAAGAGATTGTACAGAAAAGCATAAAGGTTTATATAAGAAACACTTTACACAGAAAGATTACATGATATTATAAAATGTTAATCACAGTCAAGCCCATCTCTAACACTGATTCAAATACCTAACAATATGGAGCCATTGGAATGATACAAAAATAACCAAGTCAATCAATTTCGTAATATTTAATTTCAACAAAATGGCATTACAATCACATTTATTGCACAAAAGGATGTGACAAGAAAAATCTGGTACCCTTGTTTTGATCAGATTTATTTTAGAATACTTTGGAAAAGGTTCAACATTACATAAACATGACACTTCATCAGTGACGCATTTTAAGACACCAATCATCACCATATCATCTACTCTGCCTCATCATACTCATTCTTTCCTCAGTTCACCTCATCCAGTTTCATCTAAAACAACAGAATGAACTAAACAAAAAAACTAGCTAATACTACATGTCTCTATACATGGGCCGTGTGCATTTTCTGCTGGTGTATCCTGAGGTAGCTCCTCTCTGAGAACCTCTTCCTGCAGTGCATACAGACAAACGGCCTCTCTCCCATGTGAACCTTCAGGTGCATCTTCAGGTTGAACGAGTGGGAGAAACTGGCCTGGCACAGGTGGCAGCCGAACGGTTTCTCCCCTATGTGGACCCTGTGGAGAATCTCCACCTGTTTAGGGAAACTGAAGGCTTTCCCACAGAATGAACATGGGAAGCGCTGCTCTTTGCCACCGGATCTACTGAAAGCGTAACTACTACTGTAATTTGTCAGTGGGCTTGTGTAGCCATTTAGTGTTGAGGCACTGGCATTGTCTGAGGTCTGGTTTAACATAAGGAGATTGTGAGGAGGACGAAGGCCAGGGATTGTCTGTGTTGTCGCAGGGTCCATGTTCCAGTTGATAGATCCTATAGAAGGCAGGCTGAAGGCAGCACCTGTTAGGGGGTTAACCTGAGGCGCCATCAGTCTCTCTGAATCACAACTATAGGAGCAGGACGGAGCATCGCTAGCCGAGTCTGTCTGTTCTCTCCAGCCGAATACGAACACGACAACCAGTCTGTTGTCATGGAGACTAAGTTTGGGTGTTGTTTTGTGTTTGACTATCTGTTTCTGGTTAACAGTGTTGTTCCCCAGCCCAGAGTTGAGGACGCTGTTCCATCCACTGACCTCCACTATGTCGCCTCTGGTCCTGGCCTGCTCGGTGATGTTGTCCCCTGGGCCCTTGGCTAAACCCGTCTGGGTCTGGGAATCTAAGATGGCCGCCCAGTCTCCTCTGTTAGCCACCAGCCAACCACCTGCAAGAAGAGGTTACAAAATAGACTTTACAAACATGTCAGAAAAAAATTACATATTGAGTTTTCTTTGAGTGAATTACCTGGTCAAGTTCATACATTACAATGTGGGTTTTTCTATTGATTTCATTTTATGAATGAAATAAACTATAGCCAGATGCATCACTATTCCTATTGAATATCTATTACTGAATGTAGGCTATATGTATTTCTCCCTTACCTTGCTCCCCCATCTTTAGTCCACTCAGCAGATCAATGCTCTCTGGTCCGTCCTCTACTGTCTCCTCTTTGACCAGCAGCAGATCAGGCTTCCCATCCTCCATGTCTACTGACTGTAAGAGATACAGAGTGAGAGGATGTTGGATCAAGAAATCTGATATGAGCACCCTGCTATGGAGCATCTTCTGATTGGGCAATGAGGGATTGCTATGAGCACTATGCAAACATGTTAGTTGATTTGATTACTTAACCATCTTTAATTGTTTGATAATTCAAAGACATGGCCCTACACTAAAGACAAAATTAATCAAGACTTGGGCCCGTAGGAGTGCTGATCTAGGATCTTTCCATATAATCTTACTCATTATGATATAAAAGGCAAAAATGATCTTAGATCAGCACTCCTGCTCTGAGAGGCTTTGTGGAAACAGGCCCTGACCTAATACTATGCAGACAGTAGTTCACAGTGGGCTCACCTCAGTGAGACTGCGTGTGGTCCTGTGCTGCTCAGCTGGTTCCTCTGTGGGTTCAGGAGGTGGTGTAGTCTGGTTGTCCTCCATGACCATGGTCCCCTCAGGGTTCCCCAGACCCTCCTCACACCCCTCCTCCTTCACCAGCAGCACCTCTGGACCCTCCTCCTCCTCCTGGAAGAGACAGGTGATACAGATTACACAGACATACACTCCCTCAGGTACGTACACACACACACACACACACACAGATAATAAACACACTTTAAACATGGAGTGTTTACCCATCCCCAATACATTTGAATCATATACTGGAGTTACAGAATGACTTCATTGTTGTTAAACCCATCATGGTGGACATAAATATGATGTTGTGGGTAAAATAAGTCAGCTATGATAAGTCAAAAGTCATCAGACAAACCTGACTAAACTATTGTGACATGTACAGTAGGTGTTTGTTAGTGTGTGGGTATGTAGGTATATTTAGTACGTGTATAATGGTTATAACGTGTTGTTGGGTGTATGCAGAATAGAGTGAGATCAGATGTGATGTAGACTAAAGAGAGTCTCAATGAAAGTCTTAGAATGAAAAGTCCCATTTTGTGTTTATTGAACATAAACAAGTTTTAAATACACCATATGAAAACCACACATACACATGTCTCAACTACAAATCTGCATGAAGTTGATAAACGGCATTCATTGTCATTAAAAGTGTCTTGGGGAAAAACATTTAAGTAGTTGAATGGAACTAATGAAATAGGCATTTGTCAACATCATATATCCTACACAGTGTTTCCCAACTCCAGTCCTCCAGTGCCACCAACAGTACACATTGTTATTGTAGCCCCAGACAAGCACACCTGATTCAACTTGGCAACTAATCATCAATGGCTACACAAGCCCACTGACATTGAGTTGAATGAGGTGTGCTTGTCCGGGGGCTACAACGAAAAGGTGTACTGTTGAGGGACTTGAGGACTGGAGTTGGTAAACAGTGGCCTACACAGTACAAACACTATATGTAATAGACTTTTTAGGCTTATACAGTGCATTCGGAAAGTATTCAGACCCCTTGAAGTTTTACAGCCTTATTCTAAAATGGATTAAATTGTTTTTTTCCCCCTCAATCTACACACAATACCCCATAATGACAAAGTGAAAACAGGTTTTTAGAAATGTTAGCAAATGTATTAAAAATAATAAACAGATACCTTATTTACATAAGTATTCAGACCCTTTGCTATGAGACTTGATTGCGCTCAGGTGCATCCTGTTTCCATTGATCATCCTTGAGATGTTTCTGCAACTTGATTGGAGTCCACCTGTGGTAAATTCAATTGATTGGACATGATTTGGAAAGGCACACATCTGTCTATATAAGGTCCCACAGTTGACAGTAAATGTCAGAGCAAAAACCAAGTCATGAGGTCGAAGGAATTGTCCGTACAGCTCCGAGACAGGACTGTGTCGAGGCACAGATCTGGGGAAGGGTACCAAAACATTTCTGCAGCATTGAAGGTCCCGAAGAACACAGTGGACTCCATCCTTCTTCAATGGAAGACGTTTGGAACCACCAAAAGTCTTCATAGAGCTGGCCGCCCGGCCAAACTGAGCAATCGGGGGAGAAGGGCCTTGGTCAGGGAGGTGACCAAGAACCCGATGGTCACTCTGACAGAGCTCCAGAGTTCCTCTGTGGAGATGGGAGAACCTTCCAGAAGGACAACCATCTCTGCAGCACTTCACCAATCAGGCCTTTATGGTAGAGTGGCCAGATGGAAGCCACTCCTCAGTAAAAAGGCACATGACAGCCCGCATGGAGTTTGCCAAAAGGCACCTAAAGGACTCTCAGACCATGAGAAACAAGATTCTCTGGTCTGATGAATCCAAGAGTGAATGCTTTGGCTTGAATGCCAAGCATCACGTCTGGAGGAAACCTGACACCATCCCTACGGTGAAGCATGGTGGTGGCAGCATCATGCTGTGGGGATGTTTTTCAGCGGCAGGGTCTGGGAGACTAGTCAAGATCGAGAGAAAGACGAACAGAGCAAAGTACAGAGAGATCCTTGATGAAAATCTGCTCAGGACCTCAGACTGGGGCGAAGGTTCACCTTCCAACAGGAGAACAACCCTAAGCACATAGCCAAGACAACGCAGGAGTGGCTTCGGGACAAGTCTCTGAATATTCTTGAGTGGCCCAGCCAGAGCCCGGACTTCAACCCGATCGAACATCTCTGAAGAGACCTGAAAATATCTGTGCAGTGACGCTCCCCATCAAACGTGACAGAGCTTGAGAGGATCTGCAGAAAAGAACGGGAGAAACTCTCCAAATACAGGTGTCCCAAGCTTGTAGCGTCATACCCAAGAAGACTCGAGGCTGTAATCGCTGCCAAAGGTGCTTCAACAAAGTACTGAGTAAAGGGTCTGAATACTTATGTAAATGTAAAAATATCAGTTTGTTTTTAATATATTTGCAAAAATTAAAACAAACCTGTTTTTGTTTCGTCATAATGGGGTATTGTGTGTAGATTGAGGGGAAAAAACAATTTAATCAATTTTAGAATAAAGCTATAACGTAACAATGTGGAAAAAGTCAAGGGGTCTGAATACTTTCCGAATGCACTGTATATCCTACAATGTCTGGGCCTTGCACTTCAACACTTAGTTGTTGTGGAAATTGACCCACTGCTGCTGTTTACTTTTTGCATCTACGTCATCTCACTGAGTCGATCCTTAATGCAGGGTTTCATCTAAACGTCAGAGGCTATCGAGTGGAATGGTTACGTTCTATGTTATAGAGTGGAATGGTTTTTCTGCTGGTGTATCCGGAGGCATCTCCTCTCTGAGAACCTCTTCCTGCAATGCGTACAGGCGAACGGCTTCTCTCCCGTGTGGACCCTCTGGTGCCTCTTCAGGTGACCAGCCTGGGTGAAGCGCATGTGACACTGGGTACAGCTGAAGGGTTTCTCCCCTGTGTGGACCCTCTGGTGCCTCTTCAGAGTGCCAGCCTGGGTGAAGCACATGTGACACTGGGTACAGCTGAAGGGTTTCACCCCTGTGTGGACCCTCTGGTGGATCTCCACATTCTGTGAGCAGCTGAAGCCTTTGTTACAGAACATGCAGAGGAACCGTTTCTCTTTACTATTGCCTGATGTGGCTCCCCCTCCCTGAGCCTGGGCTCTAGCCGTGTCGTTTGAGTTCAATCCCTGATCGAAAAGGACACGGCCGTTTGAATCGGAAGGTCCCATTGACGTGGACACTGGGTCGTGATCCCTGAATGCGTGTAAAGAGAAGTGGGTAGCAACATTTAGATTTGTCTCGAGGTTTTCCCTGTAGTCTAAGAAGTCACTGGTGTTGCTCTGTGAGTGTCCTTCTCCTAAGTGAGTCTCGTCTGCATTCCATGTCAGAGGAGTGTCACGCTCCACTTTCACAGTCACCTCATCTACGACCATACCCTCCCCTTTCTTATCTAGGCACCCTTCAGAGTATACACTACTACTGTACCGGTTCCAGTCCCCTCTAGACAGATCAGTCTGTGTCTCTAAACCCAAGGGCATGTTGCCAGGGTTCATCTCTGTAGTGTAAGAACAAGACGGATCATCACTGCCAGTGTCTAACGCATCACCATAGCCATCCCCATGGGAATGAACCATCCTCTGGCTCTGGTGAAATACCGGTAAGTATTCTGAGCTGGTAGCAGGAGGACAGCCCAGTCTCCCCAGCTCCAGTCTCTCTGGGTCTGATCTGTGGTCAGATCCTGTGTGTAAGAGCCTGTGTGTTACAGTTACAGTCTTGGTGTCTGTCTCGGACTTGAGGACGGCGTTCGGCGTTCCACTGACCTCCATGATGCTGCGTGTGGTCCTGGGCTGGGGCGCGGTGGCAGTGAGGTCCTCCGTGGCTTCAGGGGGCGCTCCAGCCTCTCCAGTCTGGATTTCTCTGCTGTGCTGTGGGTCCTCCTCTCCTTCAGACCTCTCCTGTTTGACCCCAGGACCTACAACCTCTGCATCTGCAGACTGACACAAGAAGTGAGGAGGTTATTATTACCAGTGTCCAGTTGAATTGTATAACAATGTCATAGGGAAGTCTCACAAGCTCCACTATGGCAGATAAATAAGGATGTACATGTAAGCAAGTGAACAGCTGAGGGGAGCCTTTCTGAAATAAACTGGCCACATTTGATGTACTGTAATTCTGATGTAATACTATTCCACTAACATCGATCACGATAACGTGCTGGGTTGAGGTTCCACTCCCCTCATCAACAATGATTGGTTGGTCATCTCTCCATGTATTGTGTCCCGCTGTCTTCACAAAGCTCCTGTTGCCTCCAGTGAGATGTCCTTCACCTGAGAGAGTGATTTGAGGAAAAGAGGTGGTTAGGTTAGCTACTGTAAATGCTCAACACTATATTATACACTATTGACACTGTCTAGAATTGGCAAGGATGTAAGGTAACACTTCTTCTAACTTCTTGATACTATTTATTGATTGTATTATGTTTCATGTATCACATTGTTTTCATTGACTAAATCATAGGAAATGCAGTAAATCAAGAATGTGGTTAGAATATGATAGTGTGTTCGCGCAAGATAGCTAAGTAATAAAGGGAATTATTGCATACTATCCAAAAACTGACCAAGACCCATTTCTGGTTAACCATATCGTTAACACATCTAAAGTTACACATGCGCAGAAGAGAACGGTGCTATAGGCCCCACAGCCTCGGCCTTCTAGTCCAGTCTATGTGCCAAACTTTAGCTGATATGTTCACTTTTTCATAAAAGCATGAAACTTGGTACACTTTGGGGCCCTGAATATGTTCAGATATGGAGCAATCCCAAAAATGGCCGTTTTTTTATTCCGCCATAACCAAATAATGTATTTTGTTATATCGTCTGAACCAAACATGATAACACAGAAAGGGTGATGTCTACACCTATGTTTTGATGATCAAGGACTACAATGATACCCAGTACATCATAAATAAATGTAGTTCAGTTTATTATATAATGGTGGTAAGCCATGGGAAGAAATCTACTGAAATCGCAGATTCTGACAACATACACAATTTAATATTATTTCTGTGGCATACAGAGCCAAACAGTTGTCTGCTGCAGACAATATGGAAGGAACCTCCTTTAGCTGTACCGGGATGAAGGTTGGCATGCATGTGACCATCTAGTCCAGACCAGTTGTCAATTATGACAAGCGAGTATGGTAGAGTATGTGACCATTATACAGTTATTCATTTAGGCAAGATTCATGGCATGGATGACCAACAGACTCATAGTAGATCAGAGTGTACGAGACACTCTAGCCAGATAGTTGTCCACATGGGCCGACAAAGATCTCATTCTAATAGGCTTACTTACTCAAGCCACATTATCCTCATTGGGACATAAATCCATAATGAGTCAAAACTGAGCATTCTGAGAATATGGCCAAGTCATCGTCTCTTGATGTGTGACATTTTGGCAACCGGTCCTACTTGTATAACGTACTGTTGTGTATTTTATTCAGCCAGAAGATGCAGCAGATTCAAGACAACCACTGCTGAGAGACTACATCCTTCTCAAGTGTTTCTTGACAACACGGGAACATTCCAAACCATACAACAGAACATATTTGACATTGCTGTCGTAATATAGGTGGACATTTGTTTCGAGGCTGTTCTGCTCAGACCTCCAAATAGGACGAGTTGGACAAATGCACAATGAGAGGTTGTTGTCTAGAGCAGTGTTTCCCAACACTGATCCTCGAGTACCCCCAACTGTATGCATTTGTATTGTAACCCTGGACAAGCGCACCTGATTCAACTTGTCAACTAATGATCAAGCCCTCAATGAGCTGAATGAGGCGTGTTTGTCCAGGGCTACAACAAACATGTGTACTGTTGGGGGTACTGGAGGACCAGGGTTGGGAAACACTGGTCTAGAGCAGTTTTTTTCCACTAGCGCCGGCTTTCGGCTATCCAGCCGATTACTCATTTTCAGCCGGCTACTTGTTTCACTTAAATTAACTAGGCTACCTTTCAATTCGCTAGTCACAATAAAGTCGTCGAGCTCTCTCCCGCTAGAATAAATGATATGCATCTTTTAGTTTTCTATTGATAGGACAGGCACCTGTCAGTCACAAAGTAAGCAATGACTGTCTGTCCCGCCTTCCGGTACCTGAGTGTGCGCTGTTGTTGCAGTCAGAGAGCAAGAGCCGAAGCGAGAGGATTTTCTCCTTCCTAAATCTGTCCGCGTGAGATGAGCACTTTTTTGTATGTAGGACTATGAGAGTGTCGAGTTACATTAGGGTTATTTGATCGAATAGAAGTTTCGTTATGTTTAGGCTGTTACAAATGTACTGATATAAGTGGATGCACATGGCATTCCGGCAACTTTGAGGAAAAACAACTTGATTATGCCTGTTGGGCACACGTATCTGCCCTCTCATTGGCTAGAATGGTCCCACCTGACCTCGCTTGCCTCCATCATTGAGGACATGTATTTCCATTGTTAGAGCGGTCACTCAAATATCTTATCAAATATGATCTATTATATTGACGTGGTCGAATTTCTTTACACGGAGGGAGAGAGCATGATGCTCCTTCCTCGTCACTGTGAGTGAATTTGCTCGTCCAATATGTGGTAACGATGAGTCAATCCACTTAGCCTATTGTTTTCTGGCACATTTATTTTATTTCGCGTGTTCCATTTGCAGCCACGGAGTGGTGGCGCATAGGGTATTTACTGTGCTTTAATTGACGAAGGGCAAGCTTGATTAGTTCATAAAAGGTGTCGAACTGACTGAATAAAGTCAATCTCATATCCTTGCCATTCATAACTCATACAACGTAGTTATGTCCATGGTATCGCATATGGCCAAGTAAACTAAAGATCTCGTTCGTATTGTCGATATGAAGTCCATCAGGACTTGCCAGACAGTGATGTTAAACAATTCAATCTGTTTACTTTTAGCATATTTTGGACCAGAGTGAGGCTCTCTCTCCGATTGCTCCTGTAGTGAGGAGGATTCTTCATTGAACGTTTTCATAATTTATCAGCAAATAATCGCCAAAAAGCCTACCAGTATTCAAATTAGGGAGCCATATGAACGGTTCTCTTAACGATGCGATTCGTAAGCTACTGACGAGCTAGAACTTAATTGAGCATCTGTTCTGTTTATTTTAGAGACCCATTTTGTCATTTGAAAAACTGCCCATCACACAATTTGTTTGATTTTAAATGTAACCTTTAATTAATTTAAGATAATTTGGGCTATTTACTTCACTGGCTGGCTACTTTTTCTATTTGGCTGGCTACTCCATGTGCTTATGGAAAACACTGCTAGAGATCTTCCAGCTGGGAGAAGACGGTCCACTCAATACCTCTGGATTTGTATGACGTGGCTAGCTAAACTCATGCGCAGAAACACATAATCGGGTCTAACGGTCGTGTACCGCCGGAATGTGCACGTGCAGACCGTCAAATCAAAGGCACTCCTTCGATATAAAGTTGTTTTTGACAAAAATAAGAACAGGTTGTTGTAATGACATGTTCAGCTACTTGAGACATTGGAATCTAGGTCGTGCCTTCAGATTTTGAGAAAAGTAATAACTAAGCAAGAAACGTTCACTTCTCCCATTGACACACCAAACCCCTGTCTGGTCTGTCGAGTCTGCTTTGCGAGGTGTTCCTGTGTTGGCCACTTGTAACTCTGGGTTTGAAAACTCTGTGGTATTGCCCATAATTGAGGGGTGTGCCACCAAATTTGGGGTAGTGTATAGAGCAATTGCCTATTAAGTGCCAAATAAAGTAAAAGGGTTGACGATTTCATCCTAAATCAGCCATAAAATCCCCTTGTGACAGGGGGAATGGAAGCGTGTTGTGTGCAACAGGGAGGGGCAATTGAATGTGAGCTTCACAACAAAAATAATAATTGTTAAAAAATTCTAGCCTGTCTATGGGTAACAAGGTTGACGTGTTATGCTCGACCTGCTCAGTTTTTCAACACAAAACACCAGAAAATGGCCATAAAGAGTAGAACCAGCTCAGCTTTTACACTATGATTAGTTTATTAGATGTTCAATGTTTCTTTAGAATTTTTTGTTTTTTAAAGGAATAGTTTCACTATATTAAAACGAGTTCAGTTCACCTAACAGGGTTGACCTTAAAATGAGGGACATACATTTAATGTGATTAGATGAACCCCTAATCACATGAAATAAATAATAATATTCAGAAAAGACTGTCAAAGAAACACAACTAGGGCTTTACAATGATGATGAAAACTTGGGAGAAATGTTGGGGTTAAGTGGGTTAAAATCTTCCTAAGTCACAGAAGATGCACATGTCAAAATGCTGAATTTTGGCACATTAGGAAGTCTTTATTCATATTGAACATTTTAATTTATTACATTTTCCATGTGGTCTATATTAAAGGAAACTATATTTAATATAACAGGCTTTTAAATGTAATATTGGTGCACAATTTCTACTTAAAATATCAAAAGGGACGCACAAAGTACTCATTTGGTGAAACGACCCTTGAAGTAGTCCAAATGTCCAAGTTTGTAACAATCTTGATAAGTATACCATATAATCTCAATCTTCCAGAGTGACACCATGCATACTACCAAAGCCTTCTTGAAGTCTATAAAAGCCTTCTTGAAGTCTATAAAGCCTTCTTGAAGTCTATAAAGCCTTCTTGAAGTCTATGGAGTGGGGGGACCAGACATACATCCCTGTCCCGTTCAGAGCCAATTTGCCTTTAAACAGAACATAAGGTCCTTGGACTATAAGGATAACATTATGCTCCTTTAGTCCAATATTGGGCTAACTCTATGAATAAAAAATGGTTCTGCATTGCCTCTAAACTGGGATTCACTTTCAAGTATTATGTTTCTCGAAAAGTTCTGTTTTTTTAAATCAACAGAAATAATATTATATGGTGTATGTTGAGAAATGGCGATTTAATTGGATTTCTTCACATGACAGTCCACCATTACATAATTATCCTGAACTGTTTATGATGTACTTGACCATCAAAACATACACATGGCCAAAAGTATGTGGACACATGCTCGTCGAACATCTCAAAAATCATGGGCATTAATATGGAGTTGGTCCCCCCTTTGCTGCTATAACAGCCTCCACTCTTCTGGGAAGGCTTTCCACTAGATGGAACATTGCTGCAGGGATTTGCTTCCATTCAGCCACAAGAGCATTAGTGAGGTCGGGCACTGATGATAACGCCTTTCTGCCTGGCTCACAGTCGGCATTCCAATTCATCCCAAAAGTTTTCAATGGGGTTGAGGTCAGGGCTCTGTGCAGGCCAGTCAAGTTCTTCCACACCAATCTCGACAAACCATTTCTGTATGAAGCTCGCTTTGTGCACGGGGGCATTGTCATGCTGAAACAGGAATGGGCCTTCCCCAAACTGTTGCCACAAAGTTGAAAGCACAGAATCATCTAGAATGTCACTATGCTGTAGCGTTAAGATTTCCCTTCACTGAAACTAAGGGGCCTAGCCCGAACCATGAAAAACAGCCCCAGACCATTATTCCTCCTCCACCAAAATGTACAGTTGGCACTATGCATTTGGGGCAGGTAGCGTTCTCCTGGCATCTGCCAAACCCAGATTTGTCAGTCAGACTGCCAGATGGTGAAGCATGATTCATCACTTCAGAGAACCGCTCCAGAGTCCAATGGTGGCGAGCTTTACACCACTCCAGCCGACGCTTGGCATTGCGCATGGTGATCTTAGGCTTATGTGCGGCTGCTTGGCCATGGAAACCCATTTCATGAAGCTCCCGACGAACAGTTATTGTGCCGACGTTGCTTCCAGAGGCAGTTTGGAACTCGGTAGTGAGTGTTGCAAACAAGGACAGACGATTTTTACGTGCTATGCGCTGCAGCGGTCCCAATTTGTGAGCATGTGTGGCCTACCACTTTGTGGCTGAGCCATTGTTGCTCCTAGACGTTTCCACTTCACAATAACAGCACTTACAGTTGACTGGGGCAGCTCTAGAAGGGCAGAAATTGAACGAACTGACTCGTTGGAATGGTGGCATCCTATGATTGTGCTCTTAAGTATGGGCCATTCTACTGCCAATGTTTACTTATGGAGATTGCATGGCTGTGTGCTCGATTGTATACACCTGTCAGCAATGGGTGTGGCTGAAATAGCCAAATAAACTAATTTGAAGAGGTGTCCACAAACTTTTGGCCATGTAGGTGTAAAAGTCCCATTTTCTGTGTTATCATGTTTGGTGTAGCAGATATTACGGAAAATACATTGTCCGGTTATGGTGGAATAGCAAAATGAGGTTGTGTATGGCATCCTTGTAGTTATTGACCATCAAAACATAGGGGTGGGTATACATCACCTTTTCTGTTATATCATGTTTGATTCTGGAGATATGACGCAAAACACATTATTTCATTATGGCGGAATGGGAAAAGCCGCCAGGATGTGTTTTTTGCAATGCCTCCATATGTGTTCAGGGCCCCCAAACTGTACTAGTGTACAAAGGGTGTGTTCGTAAATTCACTCTGGAGTGCCAGAGTGCGCTCTGGGCGTTGGGTTCATCCGAGCGTTCTGACCTCACAACCGCAGTCAAGCTAACTGGCTAAAGTTGGCTAGCTACTTCCAGACACATGAGAGAACACCTCACTGACCATTTTACTCGCCTTAGCAGAGCTGGTTTGGCTGTGTTCATGTTATCTAGAGCGTTGGTGACAAACTGTGCTGGCAACAATTTAATAACGTTTTTTGACACCGGTCATATTTAACGGTTGTTATGCGTTCGTAAAATCATCAGTTATGCTGCGCTTTCTGGCACACTCCGAGAGTGCTCTGACATCGGAGTAGATAGCCAGTGTTAATTTACGAACTCACCCTTGTGTCATGCTTTTATGAAAAAGTGAACATAATTTCCACATATTGCCAGGACTATCCTGCAAAATGTACCTCTTGCCGTTGCTCTATATCGGTCGAGGATCTTGACACTTCTGGGACTGGCGAGGACGCGCTCTCGCATTGTCCTCTCTGTGCGCTCCCGTGACACCTTCATTTCTAGTAGCTGTAGTTTCCTCCTCAATGCCCTGTTTTCTTTCTGGCTTTGAGTTATTTCCAAACGAAACACTGCATAGTCGTCGTCCACGATTTTACAGATCTCTGCCACGGCTGCATTCGCTAGCACCTCCATAATGGAGGCTATTTGAGTGTGAAAAACCATACAGTTAGCCATTGTTAGCTAGATAGCATTTATCAGTCAAGTCCCGTCTCCAAAGCGAATTAAAGACTACATGGGATAAGTATGTGATGCTGTGCAGTTAAATGAGTCATATTTTGAGTTCCATGGTGTTAATACACGTATAAATAACAACAATAAAAACGCAAACTTGTTCTTGACTACTGTTTACTTCCGTTTACTACTTCTTCTTCTTTGGAGTTTACCGGCGGTTGGCATCCAATATGTTGCATTACCTCCCCCAACTGGACTATAATATAACTCCATTATACTTTGTGATACAAATAAAATAAAATCAACAAACCAAAAATAAATATATACCAAAAAAAACACCCTTCCAACTAACCCTACACTCATTAAAAACCCACTACCCCATTCCACTACTTTGACCTTATGCCAACGGCCTGGGACGACGAGACACCACCACTCAACACATCCTGTAACTCTTCTGAAGTCAAATATTGTATACCTAAATACTTCTCTGCAGCTGCCACCACAACATATATTTTCTGTGATTTACATTCCATTTTGTGGTACAGCATACTGGCCAAATCAATGTTTTATTTTTTTACATTTCAGAAAGTATTCACACCCCTTTGTTGTGTTACAACCTGAATTTAAAATGCATTACATTTAGATTATTTTTGTCACTGGCCTACACACAATACCCCATAATATCAAAGTGGAATTATGTTTTTAGAATATTTTACTAATTAATAAAAAATGAAAAGCTGAAATGTCTTGAGTCATTAAGTATTCAACCCCTTTGATATGGCAAGTCTAAATAAGTTCAGCAATAATAGTGTTTAACATGATTTTTGTACCCTACACATGCAGTCGAACAGTGAATTTCAAACACAGATTCAACCACAAAGACCAGGGAGGTTTTCCAATGCCTCGCAAAGAAGGGCACGTATAGGTATTTCAATATATACTTTTTAAAGCAGACATTGAATATCCCTTTGAGCATGGTGAAGTTATTAATTACACTTTGGATGGTGTATCAATACACCCAGTCACAACAAAGATACAGGCGTCCTTCCTAACTTAGTTGCCGGAGAGGAAGGAAACCGCTTAGGGATTTCACCATGAGGCCAGTGGTGACTTTAAAACAGTTACAGAGTTTAATGGCTGTGGTAGGAGAAAACTGAGGATGGCTCAAGAAAATTGTAGTTACTCCACAATACTAACCTAATTGACAGAGTGAAAATAAGGAAGACTCTACAGAATAACGATATTCCAAAACATGCATCCTGTTTGCAACAAGGCACTAAAGTAATACTGCAAAGAATGTGGTAAAGCAATTAACTTTTTTCCCTGAATATGAAGTGTTATGTTTGGGGCAAATCCAATACAACACATTACTGAGTACCAATAATGTGAAAATATTGTACAATCCAGGTGTGCAATGCTCTTTTGAGA
Source organism: Coregonus lavaretus (assembly GCF_964263955.1). NCBI lineage: Eukaryota > Metazoa > Chordata > Actinopteri > Salmoniformes > Salmonidae > Coregonus > Coregonus lavaretus. The sequence goes on along the minus strand of NW_028167177.1, from coordinate 233,947 downwards.
CTTACCCAGAAAGACTCACAGCTGTAATCACTGCCAAAGGTGATTCTAACATGTATTAACTCAGAATTGTGAATACATACAGTACCAGTCAAAAGTTTGGACACACCTACTCATTCCAGGGTTTTTCTTAATTTTTACTATTTTCTACATTGTAGAATAATAATGAAGACCTAAACTATGAAATAACACATATGGAATCATGTAGTAACCAAAAAAGTGTTAAACAAATCAAAATATATTTTATATTTGAGATTCTTCAAATAGCCACCCTTTGCCTCGATGACAGCTTTGCACACTCTTGGCATTCTCTCAAACAGCTTCACCTGGAATGCTTTTCCAACAGTCTTGAAGGAGTTCCCACATATGCTGAGCACTAGTTGGCTGCTTTTCCTTCACTCTGCCGTCCGACTCATCCCAAACCATCTCAATTGGGTTGAGGTCGGGGGATTCTGGATGCCAGGTCATCTGATGCAGCACTCCATCACTCTCCTTCTTGGTCAAATAGCCCTTACACAGCCTGGAGGTGTGTTGGGTCATTGTTCTGTTGAAAAACAAATGATAGTCCCACTAAGCCCAAACCAGATGGGATGGCGTATCACTGCATAATGCTGTGGTAGCCATGCTGGTTAAGTGTGCCTTGAATTCTAAATAAATCACAGACAGTGTCACCAGCAAAGCACCCCTACACCATAAAACCTCCTCCATGCTTCACGGTGGGAACTACATATGCGGAGATCATCCGTTCACCCACACCGCATTCACCCACACACTCTCACAAAGACACGGCGGTTGGAACCAAAAATCTCCAATTTGGACTCCAGACCAAAGGACACATTTCCACCGGTCTAATGTCCATTGCTCGTGTTTCTTGGCCCAAGCAGGTCTCTTCTTCTTATTGGTGTCCTTTAGTAGTGGTTTCTTTGCCGCAATTCGACCATGAAGGCCTGATTTACACAGTCCCCTCTGAACAGTTGATGTTGAGATGTGTCTGTGACTTGAACTCTTTTAAGCATTTATTTGGGCTGCAATTTCTGATGCTGGTAATGAACTTATCCTCTGGGTCTTCCTTTCCTGTGTCAGTCCTCATGAGAGCCTGTTTCATCATAGCGCTTGATGGTTTTTGCGACTGCACTTGAAGAAACTTTCAAAGTTCTTGAAATTGTCCGTATTGACTGACCTTCATGTCTTAAAGTAATAATGGACTGTATTTTCTCTTTGCTTATTTGAGCTGTTCTTGCCATAATATGGGCTTGGTCTTTTACCAAATAGGGCTATCTTCTGTATACCTTGTCATAACACAACTGATTGGCTCAAACGGATTAAGGAAAGAAATTCCACAAATTAACTTTTAAGAAGGCACACCTGTTAATTGAAATGCATTCCAGGTGACTACCTCATGAAGCTGGTTGAGAGAATGCCAAGAGTGTGCAAAGCTGTCATCAAGGCAAAGGGTGGCTATTTTAAGAATCTCAAATAGAAAATATATTTTGATTTGTTTAACACTTTTTTGGTTACTACATGATTCCATATACAGTGAGGGAAAAAGTATTTGATCCCCTGCTGATTTTGTACGTTTGCCCACTGACAAAGAAATAAGGTTTATTTGAACAGTGAGAGACAGAATAACAACAAAAAATCCAGAAAAACGCATGTCAAAAATGTTATAAATTGATTTGCATTTTAATGAGGGAAATAAGTATTTGACCCCTCTGCAAAACATGACTTAGTACTTGGTGGCAAAACCCTTGTTGGCAATCACAGAGGTCAGACGTTTCTTGTAGTTGGCCACCAGGTTTGCACACATCTCAGAAGGGATTTTGTCCCACTCCTCTTTGCAGATCTTCTCCAAGTCATTAAGGTTTTGAGGCTGACGTTTGGCAACTCGAACCTTCAGCTCCCTCCACAGATTTTCTATGGGATTAAGGTCTGGAGACTGGCTAGGCGACTCCAGGACCTTAATGTGCTTCTTCTTGAGCCACTCCTTTGTTGCCTTGGCCGTGTGTTTTGGGTCATTGTCATGCTGGAATACCTATCCACAACCCATTTTCAATGCCCTGGCTGAGGGAAGGAGGTTCTCACCCAAGATTTGATGGTACATGGCCACGTCCATCGTCCCTTTGATGCGGTGAAGTTGTCCTGTCCCCTTAGCAGAAAAACACCCCCAAAGCATAATGTTTCCACCTCCATGTTTGACGGTGGGGATGGTGTGCTTGGGGTCATAGGCAGCATTCCTCTTCCTCCAAACACGGCGAGTTGAGTTGATGCCAAAGAGCTCCATTTTGGTCTCATCTGACCACAACACTTTCACCCCGTTCTCCTCTGAATCATTCAGATGTTCATTGGCAAACTTCAGAAGGGCATGTATATGTGCTTTCTTAGCAGGGGGACCTTGCAGGCGCTGCAGAATTTCAGTCCTTCACGGCGTAGTGTGTTACCAATTGTTTTCTTGGTGACTATGGTCCCAGCTGCCTTGAGATCATTGACAAGATCCTCCCGTGTAGTTCTGGGCTGATTCCTCACCGTTCTCATGATCATTGCAACTCCACGAGGTGAGATCTTGCATGGAGCCCCAAGCTGAGGGAGATTGACAGTTCTTTTGTGTTTCTTCCATTTGCGAATAATCGCACCAACTGTTGTCACCTTCTCACCAAGCTGCTTGGCGATGGTCTTGTAGCCCATTCCAGCCTTGTGTAGGTCTACAATCTTGTCCCTGACATCCTTGGAGAGCTCTTTGGTCTTGGCCATGGTGGAGAGTTTGGAATCTGATTGATTGATTGCTTCTGTGGACAGGTGTCTTTTATACAGGTAACAAGCTGAGATTAGGAGCACTCCCTTTAAGAGTGTGCCCCTAATCTCAGCTCGTTACCTGTATAAAAGACACCTGGGAGCCAGACATCTTTCTGATTGAGAGGGGGTCAAATACTTATTTCCCTCATTAAAATGCAAATCAATTTATAACATTTTTGACATGCGTTTTTCTGTATTTTTTGGTTGTTATTCTGTCTCTCACTGTTCAAATAAACCTACCATTAAAATTATAGACTGATAATTTCTGTCAGTGGGCAAACGTACAAAATCAGCAGGGGATCAAATACTTTTTCCCCTCACTGTATGTTATTTCATAGTTTTACATTTTAGTCATTTTGCAGACGCTCTTATCCAGAGCGACTTACAGTTAGTGAGTGCATACATATTTTTTTTCATACTGGTCCCCCGTGGGAAACGAACCCACAACCCTGGCATTGCAAACGCCATGCTCTACCAACTGAGCTATACGGGACTAGTTTTGATGTCTTCACTATTATTCTACAATGTATAAAATAGTAAAAATAAAGAAAAACCCTTGAATGAGTAGGTGTGTCCAAACTTTTGACTGGTAGTGTGTGTAAATTAGATATCTGTATTTCATTTTCAAAAAATGTGCTAATATTTCTAAAAACATGTTTAGATGGGTGAGAGAAAAAAATATATTTAATCAATTTTGAATTCAGGCTGTAACACAACAAAATGTGGAATAGGTCAAGGGGTATGAATCATTTCTGAAGGCACTGTATTTCCAGCCTCCAAACAATGGTGAATGGAAAGAGACATCGGTTACACAAAACACCACAAAGTGTAATTACATTTTGGGGACTTTCATTAGGCCAGAATTTATACATCCACTGCTGTCCACGCGTGCCTCTGTTTCAGCAATTCCTCTCTGCCTTGGAAAAATGTCAGTGTTCTCATCTAACCACATTGCATTTTGGAGAATAAGTTAAACCACTCATTTTCAAGTCCATTCGCCAATTTTTCATGCCTTTGACATTCGGTTGCCTAATGAAAAATAAAGCTGTAATAGCCTACAGTTTTTTTAAACTTCTGTTTTAATTACTGTGATAGGCTCATGTTTTACCGGTACAGCATATCCCACTATATATTTTTTCGTCAGGACCGCCATACTTTCATCCTGATTACATGTCACTATACATGGGCCGTGTGCATTTTCTGTTGGTGTATTCTGAGGTAGCTCCTCTCTGAGAACCTCTTCCCGCAGTGAGTACAGGCAAACGGCCTCTCTCCCGTGTGGACCTTCAGGTGCATCTTCAGCTGGTCCTGGCGGGAGAACCTCTTCTCACACTGGGGGCAGCTGAAGGGTTTCTCCCCTGTGTGGACCATCTGGTGCCTCTTCAGGTGGTCCTGGCGGGAGAACCTCTTCTCACACTGGGTACAACTGAAGGGATTCTCCCCTGTGTGGACCCTCTGGTGGATCTCCACCTTCTGGAGGCACCTGAAGCCTTTGTTACAGAACATGCAGAAGAACCGTTTCTCTTTACTATTGCCTGATGTGGCTCCTCCTCCCCGAGCCTGGGGTCTATCCCTGTTGTTTGAGTTCAATACCTGATCGAAATGGACGCTGCCGTGTGAATCGGAAAGCCCCATCGACGTGAACACTGGGTCACAATCCTTGAACGTGTGTAAAGGAGAATTGGTTGTGACATTTAGATTAGTCTCTAAGCTTTCCCTGTAATCTAAGAAATCTCTGCCCTGTGAGTGTCTGTCTCCTAGGTGACTATCTGCATTCCATGTGGGAGGAGCATCGCCTTCCACTTTCACAGTCACCTCATCTATCACTATAACCTCCCCTTTCTCATCTAGGCACCCTTCAGAGTATACACTACTACTGTACCGGTTCCAGTTGCCCTTAGACAGATCAGTCTGTGTGTCTAAACCTAAGGGTATGTTGCCAGGGTCCATCTCTGTAGCGTAAGAACAAGATGGATCATCAACACCAGTGTCTAACACGTCACCATCTCCACGGGAATGAACCGTCCTCTGGCTATGATGAAATACCGTTAAGTTATCTGAGCCAGGAGCAGGAGGACAGCCCAGTCTCCCCAGCCCCAGTCTCTCTGGGTCTGATCTGTGGTCAGACCCTGTGTGTAAGAGCCGGTGTGTTACAGTTAAAGTATCGGTGTCCGTCTCTGACTTGAGGGCGGCATTTGGCATTCCACTGACCGGGATGCTGCATCGGGACCTGGCCTGGGGCGCAGTGGTGGTGGTGGTGACGTCCTTTGTGGCTACAGGGGGCGCCACTCCAGGCGCTGCTCCAGTCTGGATGTCTCTGCTGTGCCGTGGGTCCTCCTCTCCTTCAGTCCTCTCCTGCTTGACCCCAGGACCTGCAGCCTCTGCATCTACAGACTGACACAATAATAGAGGAGGTTATTATCGGTACAATGGTGGAATTGGATAACAATGTCGTAGGGAAGTCTCACAAACTCCCCTATGGCAGATAAATATTGATGTAAGCTAGTGAATAGCTGAGGGGAGCATTTCTGAAATTAACAGGCCACATTTGATATACTGTAATTTTTATGTTACACTATGACACTAACCTCTATCACGATAACATGCTGGGTTGAGGTTCCATTCCCCTCATCTATAGCTATGGGTTGGTCATCTCTCCACGCGTTGTGTCCCGCTGGCTTTACAACGTTCCTCTGGCCTCCAGTGAGATGTCCTTCACCTAAGAGAGTGATTGGGGGAAAGGAGTGGTTAAATGATGTACTGTCAATGCTCAGTGCTATATTGTACACTATTTACAGTCTACAATTGGCAAGAATGTAAGGTAACACTTCTCATAACTTGTTGATATACTATTTATTGACTGATTTATACTATTTATTGACTGATTATGTTCCATGCATCACATTATTATAAAAGTATGATAATAGGAAAATCAGTAAATCAAGAATCTGGTTAGAATATGATGTGTCTTTATGCAATAATAATTTGTTCTTAATTGGCCTGCCTGGTAAAATAAAAGTAAAATACAACAAATGTGCAAGATAGCTAAGTAATCAGGGGAAGTATGGCATACTATCAAAAACGGAGCAAGACCCAATTATATGTAACACTTCTAAATGCATGCGAAACGGGACGAGAGCCCCCGCAGCCTTGGCCTTCTGCAAAATGTACCTCTTGCCATTCCTCTGTATCGCTCTCGCATTGTCCTCTCCGCGCGGTCCCGTGCTACCTTCAGTTCGAGTAGCTGTAGTTTCCTCCTCAATGCTCTGTTTTCTTTCTGGCTTTGAGTTATTTCCAAACGAAACACTGCATAGTCGTCGTCTACGAGTTTACTGATCTCTGCCACGGCTGAATTCGCTAGTACCTCCATGATGGAGGCTATTTGAGTGTGAAAAACCATACAGTTAGCCATTGTTAGTTACAGTTAGCAGCTAGCTAGCGTTACCTAGATAACGTCAATCAACCAAGTCCTGTCTCCAACGCGAGTTAAAGACTACATGGGGTAAATATGTGATGCTGTGTAGTTAAATTAGACATATTTTGAATTCACTTGGTGTTAATAAACGTCAAAGTAACAACGATAAAAACGCTAACGTGGAAATTGTTCTTGGTCATTGCTTCCTTCCGTTTACACTGGAGAGAAAGGTTGTTATTGGTTGGCGTCATAGCGCAAATGGTGTGGCTAAATGAAAAGGAATGCGCGCTGTTCTTTGAAATACGGTACCAGAGATACTGGATATCATGACGAGATGCTTGTATCCCCGCCCTAACAATGGGATTCGTTGTCCACAGAGCGGAACGGCAGACTGTCAAGCTCCAGCCTAAACCTACGGAGACCCTTAGGGGTCTTGGTGGAGGAGAAAAAAACAGCCAGGCTAATCCCGTTCCACCTTCTTTTTTTCTTTCTTCTTATCTGCTTTTTTATCCATATCTCTGCTTTTTTATCAGTTCCCTCTCATTTTTTAAAATTTGTTCCGGCTGTTTAATTTCCTCTTATTTGATCTGTTCCCTCATTTTTAAAAAATCAATTCCCTCAGATGTTTTGTTCGGTTCCCCCTACTCCTTATGTAGGCTACCGTGATGGTCCCACTTGGCTGATAACATATTGCAGCCTTCATTTAATTATATTTAGTTAATGACATGCTTTAAATGGTGATGATCATTGACCATTCAATAGCTTATTTCCTGTGTCAGTGTTTTCATATGCCTACGAATCATAAGGGCAAGTAATAATAACGGGCGTGCGAAACCACTCAAGGTGCAAATATGGTGCAATGATGCATTCTCATCCCTAGGCAGGAATTCCGTCTGGCTCTGCTTCATCATGACCTTAGCTGATATATAATTATATTCTGAAGGAGTTGATTAGCTTCCTAGTCTTGCAATTAGCTAATTTCCAGGTAAACGTATTGTCATTGGAACAAAGCAAATAGCTATCAGTTTTAGTTATGAACATAGAGCCAGAGCCGCTTTAAACCATCTACCTGTGCCTTGTTGGCTATGTCGCACAAGATGTTCACCTGCCTAGCGCAGCGATGAGAGCGTATCATTGCACCTGTTAACGCCGAAGCCTCTTGGAAATTATGCACAACAGAGTTTTTCCTTATCTGGTTGGCTAAACCAGAGGTTCTCAAACCTGCCGGTTCATGTATTTGATCTATCCCAGAGCTAGCGCATCTAATTTAACTTGTCAATTTATCATCAAGCGCTTGATTAGGTGAATCAGTTGAAGTAGTTCAGTGCTAAAACAAAATTGTGAAACATCTGGGGGTCCCCGAGGAGAGGTTTGAGAACCACTGGGCTAACCTAACCAGGTAAAACTTCGGACCCTAGTTGGAGAGTAGTAATAAATCAGCTGTAAAACGGTTTTATATGGGCTATGATGGGACCAGATTGTTTCTAATCAGGTCATATGGTTAAAAAAAAGACATCTGAGATTGGACAACAGGGCTGAGTTTGCTTTAAGCAGGGTTGCATCATGTAGGCCTTTGCATCGGTAATTAAAAAGTTACTCACACAGTATGTCATCACTATTGTGTTGATTGATTAATTCCTGTCAATAATTTTGTATCAATAAGGTCTAGCTAGCCTAGCCACCCGAAGTTGGAATATAAACCAAACTTGATAACATATTTTCTCAACACAAATAAATAGGCCTATTTTAGGCTATAAATACATAGCTTAAGCTATAAATACATGACCGCTTCGTTTCCCCTGGCCAGAGGGGATCAGAGCCTATAGGCTTCTCTAGGCTACCTGCAGCTGTGGTTGTTATCAGCAGGCTACAGTTGATCAGACTGAAACACAGACTAATTGTGCACGAGTTGACACATCATGAAGCAAATCAGTCTTAACAGCAGTACTTAGTCCCTATTTTCAATGCTTTTCTGTCAATATTTTTTATCAAACCGAATCAAAAGTGTTGGGGCATATGCCACCTCACCACACGTTTGTCAGCGACCCTGCTGTGCTGATCTCTGGAAATAGGAAATCGCCACACAACGCTACAAATGAAGAAAAATATCATATGTTCTTATACTATCTCGAAATTTAGAGTTAATATCTTGACATTTTGAGACAGTATACATGTTTGTTTTTTTGGGTGGCGGGAATGGGCTTCCATACGTTTCTGCCTCGGATGAGTTATGCACAGTTGTTAACAACAAACACATGCAGGCGCGTGGCTGCACCATGTTTTACTGGACGTATATCGCCCTAACTTTATGCACAAGGGGTAAAATACTGGGTCGCGGGAATGAGAGGCGCGCAAAATAGACAACTGTTCATGTTGTCCAAGTGGAATGAACGTTCAGTTATGACTGCTAGTGAGGTTCCTCGCTTTTCAGGCGATTTAAATTACTTAGCCTAGTTGAGGGGTTTTACATGCCCGGTACCTATTATTTGCCCTTATGATTCGGAGGCATATGAAAACACTGAAACTTGAAATAGGCGATTGAATGGTCAGTGGTCATCACCATTTGAAGCATGTAATTAACACAATAGAATTACATTTAGGCTGTAATGTTTTCGGGCCAAGTGGGACCGTCATGGTAGCCTACATAATAATGCATGTTTTATGCCTAGATATAGGCTACACAAATACAAGGAGTCAGGAGTAGCTTATAAAAAAATAAAAAAAAGGAACTAATAAAAAAAAAATCAGAGGCAATATATAAAAAAAAAAAAATAGGCAATGGATAAAAAAACCCAGAGGGAACGGATTTGCCTGGCAGTTTTTTTCTCTCTCCACCATGACCACTAAGGGGCGCCATATATTCCTCTCTTTGGATGGTGGATACATCTCGCTATTTGAATACTTTTTTGAATATTCGATGAGGGGTGTTGACGTCAACCGCCTGGATTCAATAGACAGTGAGATGCTATGCTAGCCTCATGAATAGACCTTCTCGAATGTCAAGAGACAACTCCGATATAAAGTGTTTTTTCTCAAAGTTCCCATGATGTCACATGCATCACACTTACTGTATATGTAACCCATGCAATTTTAGACAACGTTTTCACAAAAACAAGACAGTCCCTAAATTATTTACAATAATTCTATGGATTGGGAGTTTGTTGGCAACCCCTAGAGTCTGAACATCTATTCTGTGCAAACTGGTTTTTGTACTCCCCTTTTGATTCGACAGCACCAGAGCCACCTGCCATCTTCTACAAACTACTTCGCCATCTACAGAGGCTCATCATCTTCAAACTCAACTCTAGACCTCGAAGCCAGTTCCACTTGCTTGTTTTTATTGTTTCCCTCTAATCAGAGACAGATTTAGACGTGTCACACCAGGTAGATCCAATTAATTATCAGGTAGAACAAAACCAGCAGACTCCGTACCTCGTAGGGTAAGAGTTGAATACCCCTGATCTACAGCATCCACAATCATCATCGTCGCCTCATCTCTATAGAGCAGGGATGGGCAACTCCAGTCCTCGGTGGCCTGATTGGCGTCAAACCTTTGCCTCAGCCCCAGCTAACACACCTGACTCCAATAATCAACTAATCATGATCTTCAGTTTAAAACGCAATTAGTTTAATCAGCTGTGTTTGCTAGGGATGGGGAAAATGTGTGACACCACTCTGACCCCCGAGGACTGGAGTTGCCCCATCCCTGCTATAGAGGGACAATTGACTGGTACATCGTGGTAGGAACTGAACTAAGATCATTGAGTGCACGCACATTTTATTTTTATTGGGTACCCAGTTTATTATATATTTTTATTTCTGTATTGGATAAAACTATTGTTGTGAATGAACAGTCATTGCGGTTGTGGCACTCTGTTGTTGTGCATTGATCTTTGAACATAAAAAAGAGAAAACAAACGATTGACAATAAATAAAGTCCAGTATTCTTTCTTTGTTTTTCCTTGTTTTATTAGATTACATTGCTTTAGATATACAGTACCAGTCAAAATTTTAGACACACCTACTCATTCAAGGGTTTTTCTTTATTTTTACTATTTTCTACATTGTAGAATAATAGTGAAGACATCAAAACCATGAAATAACACATGGAATCATGTAGTAACCCAAAAAGTGATAAAAAAAATCTATATTTTAGATTTTTCAAAGTAGCCACCCTTTGCATTGATGACAGCTTTGCACACTCTTCGCATTCTCTCAACCAGCTTCATGAGGTAGTCAACTGGAATGCATTTCCAACAGTCTTGAAGGAATTCCCACATATGCTGAGCACTTGTTGGCTGCTTTTCCTTCACTCTGCGGTCCAACTCATCCCAAACCATCTCAATTGGGTTGAGGTCAGGTGATTGTGGAGGCAAGGTCATCTGATGCAGCACTCCATCACTCTCGTTCTTGGTCAAATAGCCCTTACACAGCCTGGAGGTGTGTTTTGGGTCATTGTCCTGTTGAAAAACAAATGATAGTCCCACTAAGTGAAAACCAGATGGGATGGCGTATCGCTGCAGAATGCTGTGGTAGCCATGCTGGTTAAGTGTGCCTTGAATTCTAAATAAATCACTGACAGTGTCACCAGCAAAGCACCATCACACCTCCTCCTCCATGCTTCACGGTGGGAACCACACATGCGGAGATCATCCGTTCACCTACTCTGCGTCTCACAAAGACACGGCGGTTGGAACCAAAAATCTCACATTTGGACTCATCAGACCAAAGGACAGATTTCCACCGGTCTAATGTCCATTGCTCGTGTTTCTTGGCCCAAGCAAGTCTCTTCTTATTGGTGTCCTTTAGTAGTGGTTTCTTTGCAGCAATTTGACCGTGTCTCCTCTGAACAGTTGTAGTTGAGATGTGTCTGTTACTTGAACTCTGTGAACCATTTATTTGGGCTGCAATCTGAGGTGCAGTTATTCTAATGAATTTATCCTCTGCAGCAGAGGTACCTCTGGGTCTTCCTTTCCTGTGGAAGTCCTCATGAGAGCGAGTTTCATCATAGTGCTAATTGTTTTTTGCGACTGCACTTGAAGAAACTTCTTGACAAGTTCTTGACATTTTCTGGATTGACTGACCTTCATGTCTTAAAGTAATGATGGTCTGTCGTTTCTCTTTGCTTATTTGATCTGTTCTTGCCATAATATTGGTATTTTATCAAATAGGGCTATATTCTGTATTCTAACCCTACCATGTCACATTCAAAATTCCACAAATTAACTTTTAACAAGGCACACCTGTTAATTGAAATGCATTCCAGGTGACTACCTCATGAAGCTGGTTGAGAGAATGCCAAGAGTGTGCAAAGTTGTCATCAAGGCAAAGGGTGGCTACTTTGAAGAATCTCAAATATATTTTGATTTGTTTAACACTTTTTTGGTTACTACATGATTCCATATGTGTTATTTCATAGTATTGATGTCTTCACTATTATTCTACAATGTAGATAATAGTAAAAATAAAGAAAAACCCTGGAATGAGTAGGTGTGTCCAAACCTTTGACTGGTACTGTAGATAGATGTAGACTTTTTAGGCTTACAGTGCCTTCAGAAAATATTCACACCTCTTGACTTTTTCCACATTTTGTTGTGTTACAGCCTGAATTTAAAACTGACTAAATTTAGATTTTTTGTCACAGGCCTACACACAATTACAAATTCATTAGAATCTGAAATGTCCAGAGTCAATAAGTATTCAACCCCTTTGTTATGGCAAGCCAAAATAAGTTCAGGAGTAAAAATGTGCTTAACAAGTCACATAATAAGTTGCATGGACTCACTAAGTGTTTAACATGATTTTTGAATGACTACCTAATTTCTGTACCCCACACATACAGATAATTGTAAGGTCCCTCAGTTGAGCAGTGAATTTAAAACACAGATTCAACCACAAAGACCAGGGGGGTTTTCCAATGCCTCGCAAAGAAGGGCACCTATTGGTAGATGGGTAAAAAAATGATAATTTAAAAAAGCAGACATTGAATATCCCTTTGGGCATAGTGAAGTTATTCATTACACCTTGGATGGTGTATCAATACGTCCAGTCTCTACAAAGATACAGGCATCTTTCCTAACTCAGTCGCCGGAGAGGAAGGAAACCACTCAGGGATTTCACCATGAGGCCAATGGTGACTTTAAAACAGTTACAGAGTTTAATGGCTGTGATAGGAGAAAACTTAGGATGGATCAACAACATTGTAATTATGCCACAATACTAAGCTAATTGGCATAGTGAAAAGAAGGCTGCCTGTACAGAATAAAAAAAACATGCATCCTGTTTGCAACAAAGCACTAAAGTAATACTGCAAAAAATGTGGCAAAGCAATTCACTTTTTGTCCTGAATACAGTGTTATGTTTGGGGCAAATCCAATACAACACATTACTGAGTACCACTCTCCATATTTTCAAGCATAGTGGTGACTGCATCATGTTATAGATAGATTTATTTGATCATTTAAAACACAATACAACCACACGTGGATAACGCATTTAAAATCATCGAAGATGACACAAAAAAGTTTGAAAACGTATTTCCATTGTGGTCCTCTTAAATAAATGGCTCAAACAATTTACAAACATAACATGTAGGCCTACACAGCAGACCTAGCCTACTAGGAATACTTGGGTTACAGATAATAATGAATAAAAAAAATGTGTATAGTGCTTTTCAAAGAATCTCAAAGTGTATAAAAAGTCAAACAAACAAAACATTTAAATGATCGAGATTGAAAGCCTCAGGCAGTTTGGGCTGTAGGGTCAGTGGAAAGGCAGTGGAGGGGGGGCATCGATGGGACAGCCAAGATGAAACAAAGACAGTCTGAAAAAACAGGCCCGGAGCTCTTCAACAGCCCACCACACCTGCTTCTCTGAATGGTCAGTCACTCCATTGGAGCCCCTTCTCTGGTACTGGTCCTCCGTTGCCAGGAATGTAGCACCCACCTGGGTGATGCCACAGCTGCTGAAAAGCGCACAAAAAGCCACCACATCTAAGCAGTGGTTGGTTAGGAGCATTCCCTGAACTTCCTCTGGACACAGCTTGCGGTCCTTGTTGTAATACTTCCAAACAGATTAAACAAAAACCACATTATTTGAATCGAAACAGCCAGCTGGCTAGCTAGCTATCAAGCCAAAATACTTTATCCCGATCTTGCAACTCAGAGTCAAGACCACAGGATATATTGATCAAACCCTAGAGCAGCCCAAAACCAAAATAAATATAAAAATGCAACAAAAAACAGTTATGTACAAATATGTACAATATTTACAGAACTCTCCGCCTAGGCTTATGGGTATGCTTGTCATCGTTAAGGACTGGGGAGTTTATCAGGATAAATATTTTTTAAAAATAGTTAAGCACCTGGAAAATTGTTGTCTAGCAATGATCAACAACCAATTTGACAGAGCTTGAAGAATTTTGAGAATAATAAAATCGGCAAATGTTGCACAATCCAGGTGTGGGAAGCTCTTAGAGACCCATAAAGACTCACAGCTATAGTCGTTGCCAAAGGTGATTCTAGCATGTATTGACTCAGGGGGTTGAATACTTATCTAACAAAGAGAGTGTGATATTTTTTTAAACAAACGTTAGAAGAAGAAAAAATCCACTTTGACATTAGAGTATTTTGTGTAGATCATTGACAAAAAATGTTTTATCCCACTTTGTAACACAACAAAATATGGAAAAGCAAAAAAATAAAAAATAAAATAAATTATAATCCCATTTTCTAACACAACAAAATGTGGAAAAAGCCAAGGGGTGTGAATACTTTCTGAAGGCACTGTATATGTGCCTTATACTGTATATCACACAATGTCTGGATGCAATATTCTACACAGGAATATTCAACAATGAAATGTGTTACTCTCATTATTCCAAATGCATCTGTGGGTCTTTTCCGCTGACAACAATGAAAATTCCAGTTTGTCATTAAACCAGGGTTTGATATAAACGTCAGAAGCTATCGAGTGGAATGGTTACTTTCTATGTTATACAGTGGAATGGTTTTTCTGCTGGTGTATCCTCAGGCAGCTCCTCTCTGAGAACCTCTTCCTGCAGTGCGTACAGGCAAACGGCCTCTCTCCTGTGTGGACCTTCAGGTGCATCTTCAGCTGGTGCTGGCGTGAGAACCTCTTCTCACATTGGGGGCAGCTATAGGGTTTCTCCCCTGTGTGGACCCTCTGGTGCCTCTTCAGGCTGCCAGCCTGGGCGAAGTGCATGTGACACTGGGTACAGCTAAAGGGTTTCACCCCTGTGTGGACCCTCTGGTGCCTCTTCAGGTTGCCAGCCTCTGCAAAGCACATGTGACACTGGGTACAGCTGAAGGGTTTCTCCCCTGTGTGGACCCTTTGGTGGATCTCCACCTTCTGGGAGCAACTGAAGCCTTTGTTACAGAACATGCAGAGGAACCGTTTCTCTTTATTATTGCCTGATGTGGTTCCCCCTCCCGGAGCCTGCGCTCTAGCCTTGTCGTTTGAGTTCAATACCTGATCGAAAAGGAAGCGGCCGTGTGAATCGGAAGGCCCCATCGACGTGGACACTGGGTCGTGATCCCTGAACGTGGGTAAAGGGGAGTGGGTCGCGACATTTAGATTTGTCTCTAAGCTTTCCCTGTAATCTAAGAAATCTCTGCCCTGTGAGAGTCCATCTCCTAGGTGACTATGTGCATTCCATGTGGGAGGAGCGTCGTCCTCCACTTTCACAGTCACCTCATCTACGATCAGACCCTCCCCTTTCTTATCTAGGCATCCTTCAGAGTATACACTACTACTGTACTGGTTCCAGTCGCCTCTAGATGGACCAGTTTGTGTTTCTAAACCCAAGGGCATGCCAGGGTCCATCTCTGTAGTGTAAGAACAAGACTGATTATTGCCAGTCTCGTCACCTGAGTCCCGATGGGAATAAACCGTCCTCGGGCTCGGGTTATCGTAAAGTAAATATTCTGAGGTGGGAGCAGGAGGACAGCCCAGCCTCCCCAGCCCCAGTTTCTCTGTGTGTAAATGCCTTTGTGTTACTGTTAAAGTCTTGGTGTCCGTCTCTGACTTGAGGACGGCATCTGGCCTTCCACTGACCTCCGTGATGCTGCGTCTGATCCTGGGCTGCGCTGGGGGGGTGGTGGGGTCCTCCGTGGCTACAGGGGGTGGACTAGCCGGTCCAGTCTGGATGTCTCTGCTGTGCCGTGGGTCCTCCTCTCCTTCAGACCTCTCCAGATTGACCAGAGACAATCCTCCAGGACCTGCAGCCTCTGCATCTGCAGACTGACACAAGAAGCGAGGAGGTTATTAACGGTACATGAGTTGAATTGGATAACAATGTCGTAGGGAAGTCTAACAAGCTCCCCTATGGCAGATAAATGAGGATTTACATGTAAGCAAGTGAATACCTAAGGGTAGCCTTTCTGAAATAAATGGCCACATTTGATTAAATATAATAATAATAATAATAATAATAATAATATGCCATTTAGCAGACGCTTTTATCCAAAGCGACTTACAGTCATGCGTGCATACATTTTTATGTATGGGTGGTCCCGGGGATCGAACCCACTACGTGCTCTACCAGCTGAGCTACAGAGGACTGTGGATTGACAAAGTAACTCATTTTTTATGCAGCACTATTACACTAACCTCTATCATGAGAACGTGCTGGGTTGAGGTTCCACTCCCCTCATCAACAGTGATTGGTTGGTCATCTCTCCATGTATTGTGTCCCGCTGGCTTCACAACGCTCCTGTGTCCTCCAGTGAGATGTCCTTCACCTGAGAGTGGTTGGGGGAAAAGAGGTGGTTAGGTTAGCTACTGTCACTATATTGTACATTATGGACACTGTCTAGAAATGGCAAGGATGTAAGGTAACACTTCTCATAACTTCTTGATATACTATGTATTGCATCACATTGTTTTCATTCAGTAAATAATAAGAAATGCAGTAAATCAAGAATCTGATTAGAATATTAGTGTCTTTGCGCAATATAGTAAATCAGTCGAATTATTGCATATTCTCCAAAAACTGAACAACACCCAATTCTGGGTTACACATCTGAACACGTGCAGGGGTGAACGGGGCGACAGGCGCTATACATGAACGGCCACAGGCCGCGCAGGTCTTCTGCAAAATGTACCTCTTGCCATTCCTCTGTATCGGTCGAGGATCTTGACACTGCTGGGACGACTGGCGAGGACGCGCTCTCGCATTGTCCTCTCTGCGCGCTCCCGTGCTACCTTCGGTTCCAGTAGTTTCCTCCGCAATGCCCTGTTTTCTTTCTGGCTTTGAGTTATTTTCAAACGAAACACTGCATAGTCGTCATCTACGAGTTTACATATCTCTGCTACAGCTGCATTTGCTAGCACTTCCATGATGGAGGCTATTTGAGTGTGAAAAACCATACAGTTAGCCATTGTTAGCAGTTAGCTAGCGTTACCGAGATAACATCTATCAACAAAGTACTGTCCTTAACCCGAATTAGACACTACATGGGGTAAGTTAAATTAGTCATTTTAAGTTCCAGGGTTTTAATAAACGTCTAAATAACAATAATAAAAACGCTAACGTGGAAATTGTTCTTGGTCACTATTCACTTCCGTTTACTTATTTTTCTTTTGATATTCCAGCAGACTAGACGCTGTCTTCTTCTTGTTCGTTCCCGGTCGACAAGACCGTGTACTGTGTATTGCTGCCTTTCTCAGGTCGGGGTGGGAATTATACATTTAAAAAATAGCCTCACACCAGTAGGTGCAGGCCGGTGGAATAGAGAAACGATAACAGCTTCCTTGTTTTTTTCGCTTTGCCTATCATTTGAGCTCAAAATTGTTACAAGCGAAAACGGGGTTACCCAACTCAGTCAGCTCACAGAAAAATGTATTCCTATCATCAGCATACCACCAGAAATATAACAGGACATACTTCAGTCTCTACCTCGCCACATTCCTCACACTTCCCATCTGGGTGTTTCCTCACTAACAATAACCCACTTCCCAATCCACAATGACCCAACCTCAGCCTTGTCAACAGCACCCCATCCCTCCTTTCACTCCCCTGATACCTACTGACATTCCTCACAGAATTCAAGATGGAGAAAAACTGCCTTCCCCTCTCTCCCACTCACGTTACCACTCCTGGGTCAACCCCTCGGCTATGATGCTCCTACATTCCATCCCCCCTAATGGGACCAACACATCTACCTCCTCCCTCTTCAGAGCTGCCTGCGCTACCTTATCTGCCTCATTTCCCCCTACCCCAACACTGTTCCCTTCATTTTTTGGCGGCACTGAGCAAATTTCAGGTCGTGTGAGCTTAAACTTGAATGTTGTGAGAATTCTGTGCAACTTCCTGTGCGCATTTACAGTGAAAATCGATGCTGTACCCGCTTTAAGTTACAGTTTTAAACTATCCAATAGGCTATTGTGGCTATTTGCGCATAACAAAACCAATGAAGCAATAACATTTTCACATGGAAATAGCTTTTGATTTCTATGATATAGCCTACATTAGCCTACGTGGTGTTCAATGCAGGAGGCCTACATTCCATCATGAGACTTTTAAACTTTTAAAAATTATGCAGGGTGTATAAAAGCCCGTTGAAATGCAGTAAGTTAGCTGCAGTAAGTTAGCTGATTCTCCCCAATCCCCCCGGAGGCTGGTGCCCCTGGGCCCCAAATGCAAAGTCCATACCTGTGCTTGTGGGCTACCAGTCAATATAATTCTACTCCTATGTGCTCCGACTCTGCCTGCAATAAAATCAGACTCAATCTTGCAAAGTTAGATTTGTTTTGTTGCATTGAAAAGGGGCTGATATTATGTTGATATACAGTGCAAACTAATGGGGCACTGAAGTTCAATTTCGGTGCGTCTCTGTGCGCGGGCTGGCATTTCTTCTGTGTAGCAGTCCTGAAGGAGGTGCACGGCTGCGCATGCACGCAGCTTAGAGGGAACGTTGGCTGGGACCAACAGAAAACCTACTTTACACCCTTTCTGCCCCACCCTATAAAGTGCCAGCAACAGCTCTTATCAGGTCTGGGCGTACCTTTGACTTCCCTTCTCTCAGCACAACCAGGCTAGTAGCAGTCTGGACACACAATTATCCTTTTAGGCCCTACTTCTTCCACCCATCCCAATCCCCACACTGGTGCTAGAATTTCAGCAGAGAAGATTGAAGCTCCATCAGACAGTCGCCTACCCTGGTGTATTTGAAACCGGGGAACATGTATCCCAAACCCTGTTCTCCCACTGCCTGGGTCTCTTGAAGATCCGCAAGTATGGACCCCATACCCACTGCATATGCGCCTCAACCACCACAGAAGGCTTTCCGCAGTCCTCAGCCCTTATTTCACCAAGAATGGTCATGTCAACACCAGGCTCTGGCAACAGCCACCGAGGAACACATGGCCAGCAGACAGGGGCCCCTACTTCCAGACCTCCCATTCCTAATTCCTCCTCCCATTCCTAATTCCTCCCCCCATTCCTGCACTTGGGTCACATAGCTTGGCCTACCTCTTCTCACTCCAGTTCCCTCACCTCCCCATGCCCATGCCTCTCCCAACAGACACCTTGTGGGGTGACTTGAGTCATGCAGTAGCACATGGCCCGGTTAGCTCCTCCCAGCCTCAATGGAACCTCCCCCATTTCAACCAACAACACAGGTATAGGGGGATTAGACACTTGTGTATTGCTGCCTCTTATAGGCCAGAGTGTGAATTGCACATTGTAACACAAAAAAAGGAGAAAGGGGAAAAAATGAATCGCACCAGCATCAAACCCTACAGATATACACCACTATACCCCCACAAAAACACCGGCCCTATCCCAATACTTTAGCCCTACCAGATCCTACTCCAGGCCAAGAGCCTTGGAGGACGGAACCCCTTCTCTTAAAACCCCCTGTAGCTCCTCTGGACTCAAATCTCTTACACACAAAAATGTCTCTGCTGCTGTCACTCCCACATCTATTTTCTGGGATCTACGCTCCATCAGTGCAGTACAATTAATAAGCATAGAAATAAACACAAGAAATCCTACCTTATGCATTCTCTCTGGATCTCTCTCTTCAGGCCTACTCACTGGGGGGATCCCAGTCGACTAACTCACCCTTGGGCTTAACTATCTTTAGCGCTTATTGGCGATAGTTTATTCTGGGAAGGGGAGTTTTGTTAAGCGCCCCCAATGCTCATTCATTCTGAATGTAAAAATTCATCGCTTGCGGATACGGATTTGGAAACATAAGGAACGTATCTTTAATGTCAGCGAGTAATAATAATACACATTTTAAATTACTACACCTTTATAGGGTTAGGGTTCCCACACCTCCATGTTTCCATATTACAGCGCCTGGAAGATGGAGTGGAAGACAGAGGCGTACCTGTGCTAATTAGCTACAGTGGGGAGAACAAGTATTTGATAACCTACAAAATCGGCAGTGTTTCCTACTTACAAAGCATCCAGATGGTCATTGGCAAACTTCAGACGGGCCTGGACATGCGCTGGCTTGAGCAGGGGGACCTTGCGTGCGCTGCAGGATTTTAATCCATGACGGCGTAGTGCAGGGTTCTTCAATTCCGGTCCTGGAGGGCCGAAACACCTCTGTTTTTCATCCTCTCCTTCTAATCAGGGGCTAATTCAGACCTGGGACACCAAGTGAGTGCAATTAACTACCAGGTAGAAATAAAAAACAGAAGTGATTCGGCCCTCCAGGACCGGAATTGAAGAACCCTGGCGTAGTGTGTTACTAATGGTTTTCTTTGAGACTGTGGTCCCAGCTCTCTTCAGGTCATTGACCAGGTCCTGCCGTGTAGTTCTGGGCTGATCCCTCACCTTCCTCATGATCATTGATGCCCCACGAGGTGAGATCTTGCATGGAGCCTCAGACTGAGGGTGATTGACCGTCATCTTGAACTTCTTCCATTTTCTAATAATTGCGCCAAACAGTTGTTGCCTTCTCACCAAGCTGCTTGCCTATTGTCCTGTAGCCCATCCCAGCCTTGTGCAGGTCTACAATTGTATCCCTGATGTCCTTACACAGCTCTCTGGTCTTGGCCATTGTGGAGAGGTTGGAGTCTGTTTGATTGAGTGTGTGGACAGGTGTCTTTTATACAGGTAACGAGTTCAAACAGGTGCAGTTAATACAGGTAATGAGTGGAGAACTGGAGGGCTATCTTAAAGAAAAACTAACAGGTCTGTGAGAACCGGAATTCTTACTGGTTGGTAGGTGATCAAATACTTATGTCATGCAATAAAATGCAAATTAATTACTTAAAAATCATACAATGTGATTTTCTGGATTTTTGTTTTAGATTCCGTCTCTCACAGTTGAAGTGTACCTATGATAAAAATTACAGACCTCTACATGCTTTGTAAGTAGGAAAACCTGCAAAATCGGCAGTGTATCAAATACTTGTTCTCCTCACTGTATATGCCTCTCCGAACACCTGTGTGTAAAATTAAGACGGACGCCACAAACGTGTTGTCACTGCAGCTGTGTTAAAACCGGTTAAAACAGTATACAGTAAGTGTATATTTAGCATTTGTGCAATTATTTTGATGTGATATACAGTGTTGGGGAGTAGTGAACTACATGTAGTTCAACTAGTAATTTAATTACATTTTGCAGTAGCTTGGTGGTAGTTGAACTAAATTAAAATCTTGGTAGTGTTTTCAGTAGTTAATAAATTTTTTTTGCAAAAATAAAATATGGGTTAAGTAGGCAAGCATTTCCTTTTGTTTTTCGCCATCAGGCCTGCCTAATTCTCACTTAAAACATATTTTGAGTGTTTCATAGGCTAAACTACACATTCTGTTAACGTCTGACTCCAGAATGATCTGTTCTTGCAATTTGTAGTCTGACATTTCCGATTTAGATCTGATAATTTATCACAAAGTAGTTTGGATGTAGTGAACTACTTTTTCAAAGTAACTTTAGGGAGTGAACGTTATTCATAATAAGGGTTACATGGAGAAAATCGGACTACTCTGAAATGAAAATGTATAGCCCTCCCTTCAGCAAAATATATTTGACCTAAACCCTACCTGAATGCTTGGAGAGGAAAACAACGTTGACCCTCCCCTATATCCAAAATAATAAGTGGATAGCACATACCATGACTACCGTTTACCCTCACTTCTTGGACAGACCAGAGCCTTAGATATGCAGTTTTAGAAACTGTTTTTCGTCCTGTAAGCATTACACGGCAACGCAGGAATTGTGATGGCGCAAAGGGCTGCGGGCCAGAAGGTTGTGGGCTCACAGACCACCGTGGACAAGAGTAGGGGTTGCAAAGATCTCCTTTATAGTAAAAGCATTGCATGAATCTATCATCATATTTGCAGTTCAAAGAATTGTTTTAAATGTCATGCAATTCTATGTCCTTTTACATATTAGCAGAATATTTTTTAATACCAAACAAATTACCGAAATTACAGGCTAAGAATGGACAGAGAGATAGACCTATGTGTTTATCTTATCATATTTTTCCAATGCCAAATCAGTGTGTCTTGTTTGCAACAAAACTGTCCCTGTTTGCAAATAATTTAATCTGGGACGTCATTAGGAATCTGAGCATGGTACTTTCAAAAGTTAGGCCTATACCTTTCCACCCCAAACAGAGTAGGCCTACCAACACAGAAAATGTTCTGTTCTAATCTTCTGTTGTACAGAAAGTTAATATTAACAAATAGATAGTGACAGAATTAGATTACTTCCCAAGCAAAGTACATTTTTGTCTCCTCGGCTACATTTTGTTGTTACAGCCTGAATTTAAAATGTAGTAAATTGAGATTTGTGTCACTGATCTACACATAATACCCCATAATGTCATTTGTTAGAACATTCTTTAAATTAATAGCTGAAATGTCTTGAGTCAATATGTATTCAACCCCTTTGTTATGGCAAGTCTAAATAAGTTCAGGAGTGAAAATGTGCTTAACAAATCGCATAATAACTTGCATGGACTCATTCTGTGTTCATTAAGTGGTTAACATGATTTTTGAATGACTACCCCACACAGAATTATCTGTAAGGTCCCTCAATCGAGTAGTGAATTTCAAGCACAGATTCAACCACAAAGACCAGGGAGGGTTTTTCAATGCCTTGCAAAGAAGGACACCGATTGGTAGAATAAAATAAAAAATAAAAAGCAGATGCTGAATATCCTTTTGAGCACGGTGAAGTTATTAATTATAATTTGGATGGTGCATCAATACACCCAGTCACTACAAAGATACAGGCGTCCTTCCTAACTCAGTTGCCGGAGAGGAAAGAAACTGCTCTGGGATTTAATGGTTGTGATATGAGAAAACTGAGGATGGATCAACAACATTGTATTTCAAGCCTCAAGGCAATTGAGACCGGGATTGTGTATGTGTGCCATACAGAGGGTGAAGGGGCAAGGCAAAAGATGCAAGTGCCTTTAAACGGGGTATGGTAGTAGGTGCCAGGCGCACCGGTTTGTGTCAAGAACTGCAATGCTGATGGGTATCAAGAATGGTCCACCACAAAGGACATCCAGCGAACTTGACACAACTGTGGGAAGCATTGGAGTCAACATAGGCCAGCATCACTGTGGAATGCTATCGATATCTTGTAGAGTCTATGTCCCGACAAATTGAGTCTGTGCTGAGGGCAAAAGGGGGGGGGGGGGGGTACAACTCAATATTAAGGTGTTCTTAATGTTTCATACAAATCAAATCAAATTTTATTTGCCACATGCACTGAATGCAACAAGTGTAGACCTTACAGTGAAATGCTTACTTACAAGCCCTTAACCAACAATGCAGTTTTAAGAAAGACAGTGTTAAGTAAAAAATAGATAATAAAAAAATAAAAAATAAGAATAATTAAAGAGCAGCAGTAAAATAAAATAATAGTAGGCAGGCTACATATGGGGGTACCGGTACAGAGTCAATGTGCGGGGCACTGGTTAGTCGAGGTAATTGAGGTAATATGTACATGTGGGTAGAGTTAAAGTGATTATGCATAGATAATAAACAGAGTAGCAGCAGCGTAAAAGAGGGGGTGGGGTGGACAATGCAAATAGTCTGGGTAGCCATTTGATTAGCTGTTCAGGAGTCTTATGGCTTGGGGGTAGAAGCTGTTAAGAAGCCTTTTGGATCTAGACTATGGCGCTCCGGTACCGCTTGCCATGTGGCAGCAGAGAGAACAGTCTATGACTAGGGTGGCTGGAGTCTTTGACAATTTATAGGGTCTTCCTCTGACACCGCCTGGTATAGAGGTCCTGGATGGCAGGAAGCTTGGCCCCAGTGATGTACTGGGCCGTACGCACTACCCTCTGTAGTGCCTTGCGGTCGGAGGCCGAGCAGTTGCCATACCAGGCAGTAATGCAACCAGTCAGGATGCTCTCGATGGTGCAGCTGTATAACTTTTTGAGGATCTGAGGACCCATGCCAAATACTTTCAGTCTCCTGAGGTGGAATAGGCTTTGTCGTGCCCTCTTCACGACTGTCTTGGTGTGTTTGGACCATGATAGTTTGTTGGTGATGTAGACACCAAGGAACTTCAAGCTTTCAACCTGTTCCACTACAGCCTCATCGATGAGAATGGGGGTGTGCTCAGTCCACTTTTTTTTCCTGCAGTCCACAATCATCTCCTTTGTCTTGATCACGTTGAGGAAGAGGTTGTTATCCTGGCACCACATGGCCAGGTCTCTGACCTCCTCCCTATAGGCTGTCTCATCGTTGTCGGTGATCAGGCCTACCACTGTTGCGTTGTCGGAAAACTTAATGATGGTGTTGGAGTCATGCCTGGCCATGCAGTCAAGGGTGAACAGGGAGTACAGGAGGGGGCTGAGCACGCACCCGTGTTGAGCATCAGCATGGCAGATGTGTTGTTACCTACCCTTACCACCTGGGGGTGGCCCGTCAGGAAGTCCAGGATCCAGTTGCAGAGGGAGGTGTTTAGTCCCAGGGTCCTTAGCTTAGTGATAGAGAGCACTATGGTATTGAACGCTGAGCTGTAGTCAATGAATAGCATTCTCACGTAGTGTATATCACACAATGCCTGGATGCAATATTCAACACTGAAATCTGTTACAGTCGTTATTCCAAATGAAACTGTGGATCTTTTCCGCTGACAACAATATTAGTTTATCTTTGTCTTTAATGCAGGGTTTGATCTAAACATCAGAAGCTATCGAGTGGAATGGTTCCTTTCTATGTTATAGAGTGGAATGGTTTTTCTGCAGGTGTATACTGAGGTAGCTCCTCTCTGAGAAACTCTTTCCGCAGTGTGTACAGGCAAACGGCTTTTCTCCCGTGTGGACCTTCAGGTGCATTTTCAGGTTGCCAGCCAGGGCGAAGCGCATGTGACACTGGGTACAGCTGAAGGGTTTCTCCCCTGTGTGGACCCTCTGGTGCCTCTTCAGGTCACCAGCCTGGGAGAACCTCTTCTCACACTGGGGGCAGCTGAAGGGTTTCTCCCCTGTGTGGACCCTCTGGTGTCTCTTCAGGTTGCCAGCCAGGGCGAAGCGCATGTGACACTGGGGGCAGCTGAAGGGTTTCACCCCTGTGTGGACCCTCTGGTGGAGCTCCACCTTCTGGGGGCAGCTGAAGCCTTTGTTGCAGAACATGCAGAGGAACCGTTTCTCTTTACAATTGCCTGATGTTGCTCCTCCTCCTCCTCGAGCCTGGGCTCTAGCCCTGTCGTTTGAGTTCAATACCTGATCGAAAAAGACACTGCCATGTGAATCGGAAGGTGCCATCGACGTGGACACTGAGTCGCGATCCCTGAACGCGTGTAAAGGGGAATGGGTGGCGACATTTAGATTTGTCTTTAAGTTTCCCCTGTAATCTAAGAAATCTCTGCCTTGTGAGTGTCCTTCTCCTAAGTGAGTCTCGTCTACATTCCATGTCAGAGGAGTGTCGTCCTCCACTTTCACAGTCAACTCATCTACCACTATAACCTCCCCTTTCTTATCTAGGCACCCTTCAGAGTATACACTACTACTGTACTGGTTCCAATCCGCTCTAGACAGATCAGTCTGTGTCTCTAAACCTAAGGGCATGTTGTCAGGGTCAATCTCTGTTGTGTAAGAACAAGACGGATCATTGCCAGTCTCTATAGTGTCACCTGAGTCCCGATGGGAATGAACCGTCCTCGGTCTCGGGTTACCGTGAAGTAAATACTCTGAGCCGGAAGCAAGTGGACAGCCCAATCTCTCTGGGTCTGACCTGTGGTCAGATCCTGTGTGTAAAATCCTTTGTTTTAATACTAAAGTCTCTGTGTCCATCTCTGACTTGAGGGCGGCGTTCGGCGTTCCACTGACCTCCGTGATGCTGCATCGCGTCCTGGGCTGGGGCACGGCGGTGGATAGGTGATCCGTAGCTGCAGGGGTCACCAGTACAGCCGCTGCTCCAGTCTGGATGTCTCTGCTGTGTCGTGGGTGCTCTCCTTCAGTCCTCTCCTGCTTGACCAGAGACGATCTTCCAGGACCTGCAGCCTCTACATCTGCAGACTGACACAAGAAGAGAGAGGGTTATTACCGGTACATTAGTTGAATTGGATAACTATGTCGTAGAGAAGTCTCACAAGCTCCCCTATGGCAGATAAATGAGGATTTACATGCAAGCAAGTGAATACCTAAGGGTAGCCTTTCTGAAATAAACGGCCACATTTGATATACAAAGTACCTAATTATTTTTAATGCAACACTATTCCACTAACCTCTATCATGATAACGTGCTGGGTTGAGGTTCCACTCCCCTCATCAACAGTGATTGGTTGGTCTTCTCTCCATGTATTGTGTGCCGCTGGCTTCACAAAGCTCCTGTGGCCTCCAGTGAGATGTCCTTCACCTGAGAGAGTGATTGGGGGAAAAGAGGTGGTTAGGTTAAGCACTGTGAATGCTCAACGGTATATTGTACCCTAGAATTGGCAAGGATGTAAGGTAACACTTCTCATAACTTCATGATATACTAATTATTAATTGATGTATTATTATCCATGCATCACATTGTTTTCATTGAGTAAATAATAGGAAATGCAGTAAATGAAGAATGTTGTTAGAATATGATATTGTGTCTTTGCACATGATAGTATGCAATAATTCCCCTGATTAGCTATCTAAACTGACCAAGAACCAATTCTGTGTAACACATCTGAACACGTGCAGAGGTGAACGGGGCGACAGGCACTGCACTGTACATGAACGGCGACAGGCCGCGCAGCCTCGGCCTTCTGCAAAATGTACCTCTTGCTATTCCTCTGTATCGGTCGAGGATCTTGATACTACTGGGACGACTGGCGAGGACGCGCTCTCGCAATGTCCTCTCTGCGCGCTCCCGTGCCACCTTAACTTCCAGTAGTTTCCTCCGCAATGTCCTGTTTTCTTTCTGGCTTTGAGTTATTTCCAAACGAAACAATGCATAGTCGTCGTCTACGAGTTTACAGATCTCTGTCACGGCTGCATTCGCTAGCACCTCCATGATGGAGGCTATTTGAGTGTGAAAAACCATACAGTTAGAGTTAGCCATTGTTAGCAGCTAGACAACCAGCGTTTCCTAGATAACATCTATCAACCAAGTCCTGTCTCCAACGCGAATGAAACACTACATGCGGTAAGTATGTGATGCTTTGCAGTTCAATTAGTCATATTTTGAGTTCCAAGGTGTTAATATACGTTTAAATAATAACAATAAAAAGGCTAACGTGTTAATTATTCTTGGTCACTGTTCAAGTCCGTTAACTTCTTCGTGTGCGTTTCCCGCAGACTAGACACTGTGTTGCGGTATTGCTGCCTTCCACAGGTTGGAGTGTGAATTGCATATTTTGTCACAAAAAAAAATGGGAAAAGGTAAGGGGGGGGGAAATAATCACCACCATCTAACCCTACAGATTTGAGGTCTTCTCGTATCCCAAAATTGAGATCTGAACCGAATTGAATCTGTGAAATTCCCATCCGACACCTACAGGACCCAGTCATTTAAAAAAATATCAATACCGATCCGAGGTGGATCGACCCAAAATATGTCAGAGATGAGGGTGAACCGGATCCAAATTGGGTCTGGTCTGTATCGGATCCAAAATAATATTTTTTTGGTGACTTTTCTGGCAGGGAATTTTGCCATCGATCATGACTCTCAGTTCCATTACATTACACATAGACTAAGTCATTGGACTAAGGCTTCTTCTGTATGGGGAAGTTTTTTAAGATCCCTGACACCCAATCTGAACATAAACACGGTACGGTTTTGGAAGCATCTTTCATATCAGTGAGAATGAAAAACTAAAGGTTAAATTGATACACACCTTTTTTGATAGGGTTAGTGTTCCCACATGGCCATATCTCCATGTTACAGCGCTTGTTTACGGAAGACAAGAGGCGGCCATCTGTGCTTATTAGCGATCTAGCGTGCTCCCAAGACCTGTGTGTAAACGTAATTCAGGAAGTGTAGTTTCCTCAGATGGAGGCGCCCATAGCTGTATGGATCTGTAACTGCTACAGTAAGTGTATCTTTTTTATTTGAAGGATTCTTTCTTGCTGGTGAAAGATAAGGGCCATATTTTTCGAAAGCCATATCACAAGCGATGATTATTGAGGTTTCTAAACGTTAAAACACAGCGTCAGGATGTTCACATGAGGTATTCCATGGCTGAAAACTGTAGAGAGAAGACAGAATGCGATAATTGAGTTGTGGTCTACACTACAGCTTAGTATTTTCATAAATGACATCCCTAATTTAAAATGTCAACACAAGAAGGGAAGGGGTTTGTGGCGAAGACGCAATAGGCATGTCTCTCTCCAGAACGCCTCTCCGTCTCCCACTAATTTGTGCGCATTCATTGTTTCATTGTGTGAATTGTTTGCCCTTTGTTTGTTAATGTTAAATTTTGTTGTGTATTTTGCTTGAGTACCTGGCCTATAAAACACCAGTATCAACCTAAAGGCACAAAGTTTGTCACTCTTCATCAGTTTAGTATTTTTACAGACACCATCACCATATCATCTACTCTGCCTCATAATAATAATACATTATATTTGGCGGACGCCTTTCAGGGTACTCAAGGACATCTTACACTAAAAGTAGGCCTACATAAAATCAAGTGCATCAATCAAAGTACAATTTAAATCAAAGGACCAGACGAAACAGGTCAGATAAAAAGAGGAGGGAGGGGTTGGGTAGAGGATACAGACCCAGTTTAGGGTAAGGGTGGGGGTTGGGGGGAGACACATAGGGATACACAGTGTGGCGTACCACGGACAAGCCACCAGGGGGAGACTCGTCGAGGCCTGGTGACAGACGGAGTCTACATCACACGGCGGTGGGTCCCTCTGCTGGACGTGCCATGTCTTGACGGGTCCTCCGGCCAGGACTAATTGGGGCTGGTGCGTAATCAAGGGGCTGATTGCTCACTAGCCGTAAGGGGCCCATAAAGCTGCCAGGAGAGCGGAACAGGAGAGAGGTTGGAGGTAGTGAGAGGTTGCTACCGGATAGATGTCCTCACGGTCTGCTAGAACCGAGGGGCTCGGTGTTCTACCCCAGAGGAGACAGCGTTCCCCGGAGCCCAGAAGACGGTAACCCGGAAGAGGTCTCCTGGAGGTGACCTGTTTTCTTTACTTTGTTTTAAATAAACACCCTTGAAACTGAGGTATCACACTTGTGTCTGATCTGTGTAAACGTTTAGATCAAACCCCCTGGTCTGCCACAATAGGTATACTGAGATGGCACAGAAGGGGGGGGGGGGTAAGACAGAGTCAATCATAGACCATAGGTTATAGGCATCCTTAAAGAGATGTGTTTTAAATATGTTTTTGAATGAGAATGTTGTATGTGTCTGCATGTTCTATGTGTGGGGGGAGTGCATTCTAGAGCCTGGGTGCACAGCAGCTGAAGGCCCGGGCACCCATGGTGGAGAGGCGAAATGGGGGGGTGACGAGACCAGTGGAGGAAGCGGGAGGGGGCATAGGCTGGGAAAAGGTCAGAGAGGTAGGTGGGTGCCAGGTTGTGGAGGGCTTTGAAGGTGAGAAGGAGTGTCTTAAAGTTAATACAGGATTGCACAGGGAGCCAGTGTTGATTGGTGGGATGTGTTCGGTTGATCTGGTGCAGGTGAGGATTCTGGCAGCAGAGTTCTGGATCAGTTGAAGTCTGTTGGTGAGTTTGGGAGGGAGAGTGTTGCAATAGTCCAAACGGGTAGTGACGAGGGCATGGATGAGTGTTTCGGTGCTGGATTGCGACAGTGAGGGACGGAGCCTGGAGATATTGCAGAGGTGAAGAAAGAATGCTGTCCTGGTGATGGTTTTTATGTGGGGTTGAATGAGAGGGAACTGTCCAGGGTGACACTAAAGCTTTTAATTTGTGTTGACAGAGGACCAGAAAACCATCTATGCTGAGGTTGTGCTGTTTGGAGAGAGTGGATTTGTAGCCGATGAGCATGACCTCTGTCTTGTTGCTGGTAAGTTTGAGGGGGTTCATGCTCATCCAGCTCCAGATGTCTTAAAGGCAGCTGATGAGGGAGGTGGTAGGGAGGGGAGTGGTGGGTTTGGTGGAGAGGTAGAGCTGGGTGTTATCAGCATAGCAGTGGAAGTGAACTTGATCTGTGATATTTCAGTTGCACAAACTGTTGACGGTCAGTGAGTTAGGAGGAAAACTAGGAGAGTGCAACACCCATGACACCAACACCAGCCAGTCATTCCATGAGGAGTGGATGGGAGATAGTATCGAAGGCTGCACTCCGGTGGAGGAGGATGAGGATGGATAGCAGTCCTGAGTCAGCTGCACAAAGGAGGTTGTTGGTGATTTTGACCAGGGCTGTTTCAGTGCTGTGTTTGGAGCGGAAACCGGACTGGAATGGTTCGAAGGTTATTGGAGTTGAGATGGTGTTGCAGCTGAGTGGCCACAACCCGCTCCAGTATTTTGGAAGGGAAGGTTTGAGATGGGACGGAAGCTGTTCAGGTCAGGATAGGGAAACGGCAGCAATCTTGAGAGTGGAGGGTACGATGCCAGTGGTAAGGGGAGCTATGAAAGGCAGGCAGGCTTTGACAAGGTTGGTGGGCAGGGGGTCAAGTTGGCAGGTGGATGATTTGGATTTGCGGATAAACTCGATGATGCAGTTCACAGTAGCGAGGGTGAGGTCAGAGATGCAGGTGGTGTAGGCTGGGCCTTCCGAGGTGTTCATCAAGGAGATGTTGTCGTCAGGAGTACTGGGCATTGTAAGTAGATATCGGTGGATGTAGTGGGTTTTGGCAAGGAAAAAGTTCAGGAACTTGTTGCACTGTTCGGGGGAGGGGTCTGCAGGGAAGTTGTCAGGAGGCTGAAGTAGGCGGTTCACTGTGTAGAAGAGGACTTGTGGGTTGTTTTTACCAGAGTTGATAATGTCGGAGCAGTAAGATGTTCTTGCAGCTGAGAGGGTGTTCTTCTGTTTTTAACAGGTATTTGTATTTGTATTAATTATGGATCCCCATTAGCTGCTGCCAAGGCAGCAGCTACTCTTCCTGGGGTCTGCCAAAATTAAGGCAGTTATACCATTTTAAAAACATTACAATCAATCAATCAATCAATCAAATGTACTTATGATGTCACAGTGCTATACAGAAACCCAGCCTAAAACCCCAAATAGCAAGCAATGCAGAAGCACGGTGGCTAGGAAAAACTCCCTAGAAAGGCAGAAACCTAGGAAGAAACCTAGAGAGGAACCAGGCTCTGAGGGGTGGCCAGTCCCCTTCTGGCTGTGCCGGGTGGAGATTATAACAGTACATGGCCATTAAGGCCAGATTTTTCTCCAAGATGTTCAAACGTTCATAGATGACCAGCAGGGTCAAATAATAATCACAGTGTTTGTAGAGGTTGCAACAGGTCAGTACATCAGGAGTAAATGTCACTTGGCTTTTCATCACCGGGCATTTAGAGGTTGAAATAGCAGGTGCGGTAGAGAGAGAGAGTTGAAAACAGGTCAGGGTTCCATAGCCGCAGGCAGAAGAGTGGAAACTGGAGCAGCAGCACGACCAGGTGGACTGGGGACAGCAAGGAGTCATCAGGCCAGGTAGTCCTGAGGCATGGTCCTAGGGCTCAGGTCCTCCAGGAGGGAGAGAGAGAATTAGAGGGAGCATACTTAAATTCACACAGGACACCGGATAAGACAGGAGAATAACACCAGATATAACAGACTGACCCTAGCCCCCCAGCACATAGACTATTGCAGCATAGATACTGGAGGCTGAGACAGGGGGGGTCGGGAGACACTGTGGCCCCGTCCGACGATACCCCCAGACAGGGCCAACCAGGCAGGATATAACCCCACCCACTTTGCCAAAGCACAGCCCCCACACCACCAGAGGGATATCAACAGACCACCAACCTACTACCCTGAGACAAGGCAGAGTATAGCCCACTAAGATCTCCTCCACTGCACGAGCCAGAGGGGGCGACAAACCGGACAGGAAGATCACGTCAGTGACTCAACCCACTCAAGTGATGCACCCCTCCTAGGGACGGCATGGAAAGCACCAGTAAGCCAGTGACTCCGCCCCCGTAATAGGGTCAGAGGCAGAGATTCCCAATGGAGAGAATTCACTCCATAACAGAATTACAGAATTCACAACACACTAAGTGTGTGCCCTAAGGCCCATACGCCACAACCACATATCTACAACACAAAATCCATGTGTACGTGTGTGTATAGTGCGTATGTTATCATGTGTGTGTATGCATGTGTCTGTGCCTATGTTTGGGTTGCTTCACAGTCCCTGCTGTTCCATAAGGTGTATTTTTATCTGTTTTTTAAATCTGATTCTACTGCTTGCATCAGTTACCTGATGTGGAATAGAGTTCCATGTAGTTATGGCTCTATGTAGTACTATGCGCCTCCCATAGTCTGTTCTTGACTTGGACTGTGAAGAGACCTCTGGTGGCATGTCTTGTGGGGTATGCATGGGTGTCTGAGCTATGTGCTAGTCGTTTTAAACAGACAGCTCGGTGCTTTCAACATGTCAATACCTCTCACAAATACAAGTAGTGATGAAGTCAATCTCTCCTCTACTTCGAGCCAGGAGAGATTGACATGCATATTATTAATGGTTTTTTTTCTACTTTTTTTTCTTTAGGGGGTAGATCAGCTTTAATATTGCAGATAGATTGTAACTTATTGTTTGCTCTCTGTGTACATCCAAGGGCCAGCCGTGCTGCCCTGTTCTGAGCTAATTGCAATTTTCCTAAGTCCCTCTTTGTGGTACCTGACCACACAACTGAACAG
Organism: Coregonus lavaretus; assembly: GCF_964263955.1. NCBI lineage: Eukaryota > Metazoa > Chordata > Actinopteri > Salmoniformes > Salmonidae > Coregonus > Coregonus lavaretus. The sequence continues at coordinate 201,550 of NW_028167177.1, read as the reverse complement.
TAGTCCAGGTGTGACAACTAGAGCCTGTAGGACCTGCCTTGTTGATAGTGCTGTTATGAAGGTAAAGCAGCACTTTATTATGGACAGACTTCTCCCCATCTTAGCTACTGTATCAATATGTTTTGACCATGACAGTTTACAATCCAGGGTTACTCCAAGCAGTTTAGTCACCTCAACTTGCTCAATTTCCACATTATTAATTACAAGATTTAGTTGAGGTTTAGGGTTTAGTGAATGATTTGTCCCAAATACCATGCTTTTAGTTTTTGAAATATTTAGGACTAACTTATTCCTTGCCACCCATTCTGAAACTAACTGCAGCTCTTAAGTGTTGCAGTCATTTCATTTGCTGTAGTAGCTGACGTGTATAGTGTTGAGTCATCCGCATACATAAACACTGGCTTTTGTCATGACTGTCCAACAAGAATCCAAATAGGTCAGATCAGGTTTGCAATGAATAACTTCAATCAGACCTCCTCTCACCCATTGAGGGGGAAGGAAATAACAAATGATTAACAACTCCTGTCCTGTTGTAAATCAAGGGAGAAGATGCAGGCTCTCCCTCTCAAGATTCACTAAAGGAATGTTCTTTGTTTCAACAGTCTTTTTCCCGCAGAAACTCTAACACGTTCAAAAGCGACTACTGGAACAATATTTATAACGTAGAACGTGGGGAATGGTTAGAGGCGATCTATAGGACATTAAGGTCATTTTGTTTGTTATTTTGTGATGTCATTAAAAATGTTATAAAGGAAATACTGTAACTTGGAAATATACCCACTACATATATGAAGTTTCCATACTATGTGTTGTGCATGTATTATGAAAAATGATTAAACTGTTTTTGTTAAGAGAGGGATGTGATTTGAGAAGCTATAATAGATTGTTTTCCATGAACTTTGCACAGTGAGTAGTCACCACCCAGGAGTGAGGTCAGGGAGTGTGTCAGCCTGCCGGAACCGCCCCTTTCGAGCAGAATGTATAAATGATGGGTTACGAATTAACACATCAGACCAGACAAGTGTGAAGCGGCATCTACACGTTTAAAATGGTTTGAACTTTGAATCTCAACACGAGGTGAAGAAAATAAACTCGCCTCCCGGACAGTCACTGGTACGGCTGATTAGCCGTAAAGTATCTTCGAAAGTGAATTTAAGTAGGACCATCCTATTACTCTGCTCAAACCATCGTATTACGCTACTCTCATCACCCCACTGGGGAACCATGGATACGGCTGGCTAGCTTATCTTCAAAGAAGCCTCTTCAAGAGCGAATGGAAGGAAAATAAACTCTGTAGTTCCGTTCAGGACTACACGACAAGTCACCAGATACCGGACAACTACAAATAAGGACAACAGTAGAAGACTTGTTGGAACCGTTTCGGACAATCAGAACCTTACAAGCGTGCCGCGAAAAGGCCCAACCCCCTTTCCAAGGCTGCCTTGTTCACCGAGAGACCCCCGGGGAACCCAGGCATTTCACGCAAATACATTAATAATTTCTTACTCAAAGCGGGCGGCGGTTCGTGTGCAACGTATATGGGCACTGTAGGTGAGAGTAGTTTCTGAATGTATTAAGGTTAAGTATCTCTGTCCTTCTCTCTCTCCATCTCTTCTTTAACAAGCAGCCATGTTGTCATTCCGCTAGGGACCTGTTTTCAGCATATTAAGTCTCCAGTCAATAACCGGTGCAGAGTGTTTATCCTGTGTTCTCATTTAATTAGCAAGTAAATAAATAATTAAACCAATTTGTGTAGTACTGAATCATAAGTAAGGCTTACGACTGTTCAGAATGATGATATGATACGAGGTTATGATGAATAAGTTGACTGTTTATAGCTGTGATAGGTAAAGACCTTTTAGAGTTTAATTCGGGAGATGGTAACTCTTTAAAGAACCGCTCTCGTGCTGCCCCAGATCCTAATGAGTTAATTGTTACATGATTCATTTAATCGGGTACCAATTAAAAATAGTTCGTTAATTAGATCAATAACACTCTTCAGATTAATGTTAAAGTCAAGTCACAACACTTTAGTCAAAGCCAGTAGCATGTCGTTAGTAAATATTGTAAAAAAAAGTAAGGGGCCTAGACAGCTTCCCTGGGGAATTCCTGATTCTACCTGGATTATGTTGGAGAGGCTTCCATTAAAGAACACCCTCCGTGTTCTGTTAGACAGGTAACTCTTTATCCACAATATAGCAGGGGGTGTAAAGCCATAACACATACGTTTTTCCAGCAGCAGACTATGATCGATAATGTCAAAAGCCGCACTGAAGTCTAACAAAACAGCCCCCACAATCTTTTTAGCATCAATTTTTCTCAGCCAATCATCAGTAATTTGTGTAAGTGCTGTGCTTGTTGAATGTCCTTCCCTATAATTGTGCTGAAAGTCTGTCTCAACGCAGCTTTATAATGCTGTGAAAGGATCCAGGAACCCAAATGATTTGGGTGGATCCCATCTTCCTCATAAAACGTGTTTTGTTTCCAAAAGGTATCGAAATTGTCAACAAAAGTTACACCCATGGAGCTGCAATAATCACGTAGCCGGTTGTGAAGAGAAAGAATCCTGATAAAGAGTTCAATGCCACGATTCAGAGAGGGCACAGGGCCAGATATGATGGGTCTTTTATTAGTGTCTAGCAGAGAGTCAATCAGCTCTTTGAAATCCAGTTTCAACTGTTCAGAGCTGCCCTTCATAATGTCATTAAAACCCACATGGACTACGATAGAATCAATGTCCATGTCCTGGCGTAGTACATTCGGGAGCAACTTAGTAATGTCATTTACTCGAGCTCCGGGATAGGACATTGTTTTTGCACCAGGAACAGTCACATGGAGCTGGCCAAAATCATGGTTGGCGAGAAGGACGAGGAAATCCACCCACTCCCACGCTTCACAGGATGGTGCAGGCCTCCGACAGATGGAGAAGCCCCGCTCGATCCAGATCAGGGACGGAAGGTTGCCGACGTCGACTTCGAAATCATAGGGGAAGGAGTAGGAGTAGGCACAGTGGCCGCAGACACAGGTACCCCCAGCGACGAAGGTGCAGGAAGATCATATTCCAGGACGGCGAAACTATTCGTTGTTTGTATCCGCTCCAGGCCTCTCAATGGGAGTGTAGACTGCTTTGCGGGAGGCCGCTGTCTTCGGCTTCCACGGCTCGTGACATGCGACCATCGTTGATTGCCATGCTCCTTCGACTCCGCTATCAGATGGGGGAGGAGAGGCAGGAGATGGCTCCCCTGGCGAACGAACTCCGGGCAACACCGGCCAGTCGGATAACGACAAACGACAAGACGGAGATGCATCCAACATGCGCAAACACCGTCCAGCTACCAGCGTAGAAAAGGTCAACATTGGCCTCCCGAGTGGCGCACAAGTCCCATAGGGTCCCATAGGGCGGCACATAATCCGCCCAGCGTCGTCCGGGTTAGGGAGGGTTTGGCCGGGTGGGCTTTACTTGGCTCATCACGCTCTAGGGACTCCTTGTGGCGGGCCGGGCACCTGCAGGCTGACCTCGGTCGTCAGGTGAACGGTGTTTCCTCTGACACATTGGTGCGACTGGCTTCCGGGTTAAGCAGGCGGGGGTGTTAAGAAGCGCGGTTTGGCGGGTCATGTTTCAGAGGACGCATGACTCGACCTTCGCCTCCCGAGCCCATTGGGGAGTTGCAGCGATGAGACGATCGAAAAAGGGGGTAAAAAATATATATATACAGTAGGGAGAACAAGTATTTGATACACTGCCGATTTTGCAGGTTTTCCTACTTACAAAGCATGTAGAGGTCTGTAATTCTTATCATAGGTACACTTCAACTGTGAGAGACGGAATCTAAAACAAAAACCCAGAAAATTACATTGTATGATTTTTAAGTAATTCATTTGCATTTTATTGCATGACATAAATATTTGATCACCTACCAACCAGTAAGAATTCCGGCTCTCACAGACCTGTTAGTTTTTCTTTAAGAAGCCCTCCTGTTCTCCACTCATTACCTGTATTAACTGCACCTGTTTGAACTCGTTACCTGTATAAAAGACACCTGTCCACACACTCAATCAAACAGACTCCAACCTCTCCACAATGGCCAAGACCAGAGAGCTGTGTAAGGACATCAGGGATAAAATTGTAGACCTGCACAAGGCTGGGATGGGCTACAGGACAATAGGCAAGCAGCTTGGTGAGAAGGCAACAACTGTTGGCGCAAATATTAGAAAATGGAAGAAGTTCAAGATGACGGTCAATCACCCTCGGTCTGGGGCTCCATGCAAGATCTCACCTCGTGGGGCATCAATGATCATGAGGAAGGTGAGGGATCAGCCCAGAACTACATGGCAGGACCTGGTCAATGACCTGAAGAGAGCTGGGACCACAGTCTCAAAGAAAACCATTAGTAACACACTACGCCGACATGGATTAAAATCCTGCAGCGCACGCAAGGTCCCCCTGCTCAAGCCAGCGCATGTCCAGGCCCGTCTGAAGTTTGCCAATGACCATCTGGATGATCCAGAGGAGGAATGGGAGAAGGTCATGTGGTCTGATGAGACAAAAATATAGCTTTTTGGTCTGAACTGCACTCGCCGTGTTTGGAGGAAGAAGAAGGATGAGTACAACCCCAAGAACACCATCCCAACCGTGAAGCATGGAGGTGGAAACATCATTCTTTGGGGATGCTTTTCTGCAAAGGCGACAGGAAGACTGCACCGTATTGAGTGAAGGATGGATGGGGCCATGTATCGCGAGATCTTGGCCAACAACCTCCTTCCCTCAGTAAGAAGATGGGTCGTGGCTGGGTCTTCCAGCATGACAACGGCCCGAAACACACAGCCAGGGCAACAACGGAGTGGCTCCGTAAGAAGCATCTCAAGGTCCTGGAGTGGCCTAGCCAGTCTCCAGACCTGAACCCAATAGAAAATCTTTGGAGGGAGCTGAAAGTCCGTATTGCCCAGCGACAGCCCCGAAACCTGAAGGATCTGGAGAACGTCTGTATGGAGGAGTGGGCCAAAATCCCTGCTGCAGTGTGTGCAAACCTGGTCAAGACCTACAGGAAACATATGATCTCTGTAATTGCAAACAAAGGTTTCTGTACCAAATATTAAGTTCTGCTTTTCTGATGTATCAAATACTTATGTCATGCAATAAAATGCAAATTATTACTTAAAAATCATACAATGTGATTTTCTGGATTTTTGTTTTAGATTCAGTCTCTCACAGTTGAAGTGTACCTATGATACAAATTACAGACCTCTACATGCTTTGTAAGTAGGAAAACCTGCAAAATCGGCAGTGTTTCAAATACTTGTTCTCCCCACTGTATTTAAAATAAAAAAGGGTAAACATTCCACTCTGCGTTTTCCCCAGTTTCTGACGTAGGCTGGCGACCTGCGTGATCAAGGAAGCCACCTCAAGTCTATAATCCTCGGCAAGCAAACAATTGCCACATTGGAACTCTGAGTAATCCAGTTTGTCCCGAAACAAAGCGTAGTAGATACAGCTTCTACAGCGCTAGAACCGTTCATTTACTCCTCCAGACAAAGAGGGCTCCATTGGAAAACTCATTTTGGGACTAACTTCGTTAGCTTGATGGCTAATATTAGCAGCTTAGCTAGGTTAGCGGCTCTTTCGAGCAGACTTTAACCTGTCAGTTAAGCGGGATTCAGGGACAAGAAATAGCGGCCCTAGCTGTTAAATGCTAACCGCGTTGGAGAATCCATGCAAAAACAAGTTTGGTATTTATGTTTAACAAAGATTGATTATGTTTTAGTTAAAATAACAAACCGAGTGTTTCCAGCATAGTGTGGAGCTGCGCACTCTGATCTGTGAATGCTTGAGAATTAACTACTAGACCACTTGCAGCCGTCCACTGGCTTTTAATTAGCGTAGCTCTGGGGTGTACCAGGTAGCTTAGTGGTTAAGAGCGTTGTGCCTGTAACCGAAAGGTCGCTGGTTCTAATCCCCGAGCCGACTAGGTGAAAAATCTGTCTACGTGCCCTTGAGCAAGGCACTTAACCCTAATTGCTCATGTAAGTCGCTCTGGATAAGAGCGTCTGCTAAATGACTAAAATGTAAATGTACCAGGGAGCAGTTTGGGTGAAGGAGACTGAGCGGGTTTGAGGGGAGCGAGTGTGTCCAGGGAGGAGGAAAGGCAGTCATTGCAGTTAGTGATGAGGTCAGGAGGGGACTGGGAATAAGGACTTGGGTATGTATTAATAAGGCTCATTAGATCAGTGGGGTGTATGTCACCATACTGATTATTTCCTTAATTCACCTCATCCTGTTCCCTACTACATCCAAAACCAACAGAATTAACTACAAACAAACTAACTAGTACTACATTACATGTCACTATATTTATACACTATACATGGGCCATGTGCATTTTCTGCTGGTGTATCCTGAAGCAACTTTTTTCTGAGAACCTCTTCCCGCAGTGCGTACAGCCAAAGGCTCCCGAGTGGCGCAGCGGTCTAAGGCACTGCATCGCAGTGCTTGAGGCATCACTACAGACTCGGTTTCGATCCCAGGCTGTGTCACAGCCGTCCGTGACCGGGAGACCCATGAGGCGGCGCACAATTAGGGGAGGGTTTGGCCGGCCGGAATTTCCTTGTCCCATCGCGCTCTAGAGACTCCTTCTGGCGGGCCGGGCGCCTGCAAGCTGACTTCGGTCGCCAGCTGGACAATGTTTCCGCCAACACATTGGTGCGGCTGGCTTCCTGGTTAAGCGAGCAGTGTGTCAAGAAGCAGCGCAGCTTGGCAGGGTCGTGTTTCGGAGTACGCATGGCTCTCGACCTTCCCCTCTCCCGAGTCCATAGGGGACTTGCAGCGATGGGACAAGACTGTAACTACCAATTGGATATCACAAAATTGGGGAGAAAAAGGGGTGAAACTAAAAACATTAAATAAAATGTGTCTTGGAAAAAATATTATGTCGTTGAATGGAAGTAAAGAAATAGGCATTTAAGAGCATCATATAGCCAACGCCTGTGATGGAGTAAAAATGTATTATTTTATAAATGAAAAAATACTCCAGTCTGAACTTAAAATACTTAAACCAGGTAGAAAGTGTGTAGAAATGATAATAAACGTACATTTTTCAAGAATTTAATCTCTGAATAGTTTTTCTTCAATCTCAGTATTTTTAATATAGAGCTATTAGCTGCGCTATTTTGGTTGATTTTGCGGTCTCAAACCAATGACTTTATTAACATTATGGGCACATTTGTATTATTGACAATGAACGAGGTGGGAATGTTGTTCCTTTGTTATATAATTGCTACATTTATTATGAATATAGCATTTAAACGTTTTCCAGATTGTATTTTGGCAATTATTTTTTGCGATGTGAATATATGGTCTTGACTGAGACAACCTGGTTCAATTTGGGTCCCGAGACAAAACCAGTTGAGAACCACTGGCCTACACAGTACAAACACAATATGTAACAGGCTTTTTAGGCTTATACAGTGCCTTGCAAAAGTATTCATACCCCTAGGATTTCTTCACATTTTATTGTGTTACAAACTGTGATTAAAATTGATTTCATTGTAATTTTGTCAACAATCAACAAATTCTTTGGGGGGGGATTAATAGAAATTCTATAAATAAAATATTGTCGTTGCATAATTATTCAGCTCCCTAAGTCAATACATGTTAGAAACACCTTTGGCAGCGATTACAGCTGTGAGTCTTCTTGTGTAAGTCTCTCTAAGAGATTTACAAACCTGGATTGTGCAATATTAGCCCATTATTCTTTTCGTAATTCTTCAAGTTCTGTCAAGATGTTGGGGATCATGGCTAGACAGCAATTTTTTATGTCTTGCCATAGATTTTCAAGCCGATTTTAAGTCCAAACTGTAACTTGACCACTCAGAATCATTCACTGTCTTCTTGGTAAGCAACTCCAGTGTAGATTTGGCATTGTGTTGTAGGTTATTGTCCTACTGAAAGGTGAATTCCTCTCCCAGTGTCTGGTTTAAAACAGACTGAAGTAGGGTTTTGCCTGTGCTTAGCTCCATCCAGTTTATTTTTATCCTGAAAACTCCAAAGTTTTTGCCGATGTCAAGCATACCCATACCATGATGCAGCCACCACCATGCTTGAAAATAAGGAGGCAGTTACACAGTGATCTGTTGTGTTGGATTTGCCCCAAACATAAGGCTTTGCATTTAGGCCAAAAAGTTTATTCCTTTGCCATGTTTTTTTGTAGCCTTGTTGCATACAAAATGCATGTTTTGGAATATTCATATTCTGTATATTTGTATTCTTCTTTTCACTCACTTTAAGTCATTAGTGTGGAGTCACTACAATGTTGTTGATCCATCCTCAGGGTTCAATGCAAATAGTCCGGGTAGCCATTTGATTAGCTGTTCAGGACTCTTATGGCTTGGGGGTAGAAGCTGTTAAGAAGCCTTTTGGACCTAGACTTGGCGCACCGGTACCGCTTGCCGTGCGGTAGCAGAGAGAACAGTCTATGACTAGGGTGGCTGGAGTCTTTGACAATTTTTAGGGCCTTCCTCTGACATCGCCTGGTATAGATGTCCTGGACGGCAGGAAGCTTGGCCCCAGTGATGTACTGGGCCATACGCACTACCCTCTAGTGCCTTGCGGTCGGAGGCCGAGCAGTTGCCATACCAGGCAGTGATGCAACAAGTCAGGATACTCTCGATGGTGCAGCTGTATAACTTTTTGAGGATCTGAGGACCCATGCCAAATCTTTTCAGTCTCCTGAGGGGGAATAGGCTTTGTCGTGCCCTCTTCACGACTGTCTTGGTGTGTTTGGACCATGATAGTTTGTTTGTGATGTGGACACAAAGGAACTTGAAGCTCTCAACCTGCTCCACTGCAGCCAAGTCGATGAGAATTGGGGCGTGCTCGGTCCTTCTTTTCCTGTAGTCCACAATCATCTCCTTTGTCTTGAACACGTTGAGGGAGAGGTTGTTATCCTGGCACCACACGACCAGGTCTCTGACCTCGTCCCTATAGGCTGTCTCATCGTTGTCGTTGATCAGGCCTAACATTGTTGTACACCTGTATTTGGGGAATTTCTCCCATTCTTCTCTGCAAATCCTCTCAAGATCTGTCAGGTTGGATGGGGAGTGTCGCTGCACAGCTATTTTCAGGTCTCTCCAGAGAAGTTTGATCGGGTTCAAGTCCGGGCTCTGGCTGGGCCACTCAAGGACATTGAGACTTGTCCCGAAGCCACTCCTGCATTGTCTTGGCTGTGTGCTTAGGGTCGTTGTCCAGTTGGAAGGTGAACCTTCGCCCCAGTCTGAGGTCCTGAGCGCTCTGGAGCAGGTTTTCATCAAGGATCTTTCTGTACTTTGCTCCGTTCATATTTCCCTCGATCCTGACTAGTCTCCCAGTCCCTGCCACTGAAAAACATCCCCACAGCATGATGCTGCCACCACCATGCTTCACCATAGGGATGGTGCAAGATTTCCTCCAGACGTGACGATTGGCATTCAGGCCAAAGAGTTCAATCTTGGTTTCATCAGACCAGAGAATCTTGTTTCTCATGGTCTGAGAGTCCTTTACATGCCTTTTGGCAAACTCCAAGCGGGCTGTCATGTGCCTTTTACTGAGGAGTGGTTTCCGTCTGGCCACTCTACCATAAAGGCCTGATTGGTGGAGTGCTGCAGAGATGGTTGTCCTTCTGGAAGGTTCTCCCATCGCCACAGAGTAACTCTGGAGCGCTGTCAGAGTGACCAACGAGTTCTTGGTAACCTCCCTGACCAAGGCCCTTCTCCCCCGATTGCTCAGTTTGGCCGGGTGGCCAGCTCTAGGAAGTCTCTTGGTGGTTCCAAACTTCTTCCATTTAAGAATGATGGAGGCCACTGTGTTCTTGGGGAGCTTCAATGCTGCAGACATTTTTTGGCACCCTTCCCCAGATCTGTGCCTCGACACAATCCTGTCTCGGAGCTCTACGGACAATTCTTTTGACCTCATGGCTTGGTTTATGCTCTGACATGCACTGTCAACTGTGGGACCTTATATAGACAGGTGTGTGCCTTTCCAAATTATGTCCAATCAATTGAATTTACCACAGGTGGACTCCAATAAAGTTGTAGAAACATCTCAAGTATGATCAACGTTAACAGGATGCACCTGAGCTCAATTTCGGGACTCATAGCAAAAGGGTCTGAATACTTATGTAAATAAGGTATTTGTTTTTTATTTGTAATACATTTGCAAACATTTCAAAAAATCTGTTTTTGCTTTGCCATTATGCGGTATGGTGTGTAGATTAATGAGGAAAAACATGTATTTAATCCATTTTAGAATAAGGCTGTAACGTAACAAAATGTGGAAAAAATAAAGCGGTCTGAATACTTTCTGAATGCACTGTACCTCCACTACACTACTTTGATACACATCGTGGGGATTAAGAAGCGAGTATATGCAATGCACACTGAAAAATAAGTGGGTATATGTGTATACCTGTGATAACCTACACTACTGCGGAGAACGGTGTTTTGCCCAAATGACAACTCAAGACACATCACTTCCGATTACACTGAGTTGAAAGGATCTTATTGGTTGCCGTCCAAGCTCAAAGGGTGTGGTTAAGTTAAAAAAGGTATGCGCGCTGTTCTTTGAAATACAGTACTGCTGGGCTTCCCGAGTGGCGCAGTGGTCTAAGGCACTGCATAGAGGCGTCACTACAGACCTGTTTGGATCCCGGGCTGTATCACAACCGGACGTGATCAGGAGTCCCATAGGGCGGTGCACAATTGGCCCAGCGTCGCCCGGGTTAGGGGAGGGTTTGGCCGGGGGGGCTTTACTTGGCTCATCGCGCTCTAGCGACTCCTTGTGGCGGGCCAGGCGACTGCAGGCTGACCTCGGTCGTCAGGTGAACAGTGTTTCCTCCGACACATTGGTGCGGCTGGCTTCCGGGTTAAGCGGGCGGGTGTTAAGAAGCGCGGTTTGGCGGGTCATGTTTTGGAGGACACATGACTCGACCTTCGCCTCCCGAGCCCGTTGGGGAGTTGCAGCGATGAGACAAGATCGAAATTGGGGAGAAAAAGGGGGTAAAATAATAATAATAAAATAAAGAACAGTACTGCTTATTACATTACACGTCAAATCTCCTATGATCAGTATCTTTCAAGCTCAGAGCAGACTTGTTTAGAAAGAACAGTGTGTTAGCAACAATAGAGTAGAAGAGAATAGAATGACTTTATTCCATCTAAATCACCTCAGTACGGTACAAATTCAACTGTCCTTGTTCTAGCCTAGGTTTACTGTCTCTCTAAAAACTGGTATTTACACAAGACTGTTTTAAATAAGTTAACAAAGGGTTAATGAGGGGTATGTGGTTAATTACCTTCTTACCCCAAGACACTTCACATGATAACTATAATATGTTAGCTGAAGAATGGTCCCCTGACATCCCCTGTGTATATCTCAAGCCACACTGCTACGATTTCTCCCCATTGTGGACACTCCTATGTCTGATAAGGTTACTCCGGAAGGGGAAGCTCTTGTAACATAGCTTGCACTTGAAGGGCCTCTCCTTGGTGTGAACGGTCTGGTGCTCCTTCAAATAGTTTGCCCTAGTGAAGCACTTCCCACACGTGGGGCAGCTGTACGGCTTGTCGGCATCCGTCCTAATGCTCGGTCTCCCATGTTGTGACCCAATGACACCAGAGGAGGTAGAAACAGGAGCCACCACCCTCAGGTGGTTAGTCTTTGAGCTCCCTCCTTGACCTCTAGCCATTGTTTGGGTGTTGTTGGGATTGTGTGCTGTGTTATAAGCTAGATACTTCTCGTGGTGAACGCCCATCCTGACCCTGTCTGTATTGGTGGGGTAACCCTGAGGTAACCGAGGAAGGCTAGACTCAGGTCCAAGCCCAGGCCTTCTATGAACCCAATCACCAGGCATTAGACGAGACCCTGAAGGAGAAGACATACTTCCTGATAGACTACCACCAGGGGGGTCTCCCACCACTCTCTGTGAAGGCTGAAGCCCAGGATGACCTGCTCTGTTCATCATGGATACTGTGGTGTTTGTATCATAGGAACAGGAGGGTATATCTCTATTAACCACAGGCCTTGCTCCATCCCTGCACTGAGACTGTGAAGATAAGTGTCTGGGCTGTAGACTGGAGCCTCTGTCTCTCTGATGACCACCAGGACTGAGGTTGTTCATTCCACCTGTCCACTGGTTGTGTTCTGTGTGGTGGTTTTGGTGGAGTCTCTGTCCCTCACGGTTCGGTCCCGGTTCTGACTCGGAAAGGAACAGCGACGGCTCCTGATCCAGGGTCCTGATCAGGGGCCAGGTTTTGTGATCAGCCGCTTCAGAGGTCCAGTCTCTCCCACCAGCAACACCGGATATCAGCAGGACCTCATGGACTGCAGACTATAAACACAAATTGTACAGAAGAGCATATAAAGGTTTATATAACAAACTCGTTACTGTACACACAGAAACAGGACATGATATTTTAAATGTTAACCACAGTCAAACCCATCTCTAACACTGTGATTTCAAGTACCAAACAATATGGAGCCATTGGAGTTTATTATAAAAATGTCCATATGTGTTGATTCAGGAATTAAGTATAATATAAACTCAGTCCCTGCAATGATACAAAAATAACCAAGTCAGTCAACACATAGTTAACTTTGTATTTAATTTAAACAAAATGGTCATACACTCACATAACAAATACTTTGTGTATGTGATGCGTCTAGTGCCGTAGTGTAGTGGTAGTTAGTGGATACAGCATGTCTGCTTGCCGGCTTGCTTGCTACTTTTTGCTTTCAGCTACTGCTGCTGGCTAGCCCCAAGCAACTCTGCGGTGCAAAAGGAGGAGCCATTTATGTAAGTCTCCCCCTGCCAGTACATAGCCTCTCCACTGCCAAGACTCCTCTAGTGCCTCCCAGTGGCAAAACGTGGTAACTGGGTATCAAGCGACCCCAGGCTAAACTACAGGGGATCTCAGCGCAGTAGTGGGTCCCAGAAACAAGTTGTGCAGGCCCGCCGGTGAGGAGGCACGCCCTGGCGCCCGTCAACCTGTACCCCACCTATGGGTTAAAAAGCAACAATGCATTGTGGAGTGCACAAAGGCAAGACACACATGTCCCTGGCCAGCCACTGCAGCTGAAGAAGCTTCCAGCCGCAACATGTACCGTGCCTCTGGGCCCTAGCTTTGGACGCTGAGAGAGTGGGACTGTCCCAGTGCAACGTCTCTCCCACTATAATCAACTCACGCACAGGTATCTCGTGCTAACACCACTTCTCTACAGCCCTACAGCGGTGGGGGAATGGCGAAGGGACAGGGAGAGATGTTCACTGGCAGTCGTAGCCACGAAGCTGCATGTAGGAGGTCCAGGATATTGGCCGCTCATCTTCGGAACCAGGACATAGAAAATGTTTGGCAGCACCCTGGATGTCTGAGCAGCCCTTTTTAGGACAGCAATGTTCAACCTAACCTAGGGAAGGGGCTAGAAAAGGTGCCCTAGAAATTGCCTGATCTACTGAATCTGGCCATCTTACCGTGGCTGGCAGATCATCCCCCAAACAGTAGAAACACAACCAATATAAACAAAAAAGGAAAACCAGGCAAATCAGACAAAAAGCAGCTCGTAATAGCTGCTTGGAACGTTAGAACAATAATGGACAAAAACTCTGTCCCACGTCCCGAGAGAATAACTCCCTTGCTGTCCAGGGAACTGAGCAGATAGAGCTGCTTTGTCAATCTTATGAGTGAAACAAAGTTAGCTGACGATGGCACCATCACTGAACGTTTTTCTGGAAAGGGAAACCAAACGATGAGGACAGAATACATGGGGTGGGACTTGCTATAAGAACCAACCTTCACAGGCACCTGCAAGACTTACCCTCTGGCATAATTGAGAGGCTAATGAAAATCAGGATTCTTATTTTTATTTTTATTTTTTTCCTCTCAACAAGACCAGGCTTGCCACAATTATCAGTGCCAATGCACCTAAATTACCAAGAGCAGATCTACTCATCCAATAACTCCCCGGAGTGACAACCTAATCATTGCTGGAGACTTCGATGCCAGGGTGGGCAAAGACAGCACCAACTGGCAAGGAGTGATTAGCAAAGATGGAGTGGGAACCATGAATGGAAATGGGCTCCTACTCCTGAGCAAATGCTCAGAGCATAGCCTCGCCATTATCAACACCATCGTTGGGCAAGCAGACAAGAACAAAACTACATTAATGCACCCAAGATCCAAGCACTGGCACCTGATGGATTATATCATTGTGCAACAGAGCTACATTATGGATGTCAAGATAACAAGAGCCATGCGTGGCGAAGAGTGCTACCCATAGAATGGTCAGAGCGATCCTTGGTATGCACATCGTGCCAAACCACCCAAGGCGGCACAAAAACAATCTACACCCTCCCCAGATGTCGGGAAGCTGCAAGAGGCACACCTCAGGGCTCAGTTGCAAGGCAGCTTGGAAACCCAACTTGCAAACTGTATCATCCCCTCAGATACGCCTTCGGAAAAATGGGACAAGTTCAAAGAGACTGTACAGGAATCAGCAACAAAACTCCTTGGCACTAAAAAGAGAACCCACCAAGACTGGTTCGATGACAACAACGACATGATGCTCCTGAAGGAAAATAACGCGCATTCTTGTCTTTCCAAAACAACCCCCAATCTGCCTCCTAGAGAGACAAGTTCAAAAACGTGCAGCAAAGACTGCAGAAACAGCTCCGATCGATGAAAGATCATTGGTGGGAGGGACTAGCAGAATGCACACAAATGTACAGTGCCTTGCAAAAGTATTCATCCCCCTTGGCGTTTTTTCTTATTTTGTTGCATTACAACCTGTAATTTAAATGGATTTTTATTTGGATTTCATATAATGGACATACACAAAATAGGTGTGGTAATGAAAAAAGTGTAATGAAAAAAATAACTTGTTTCAAAGAATTCTAAAAAATAAATAACGGAAAAGTGGTGCGTGCATATGTATTCACCCCCTTTGCTATGAAGCCCCTAAATAAGATCTGGTGCAACCAATTACCTTCAGAAGTCACATAATTAGTTAAATAAAGTCCACCTGTGTGCAATCTAAGTGTCACATGATCTGTCACATGATCTCAGTATATATACATCTGTTCTGAAAGGCCCCAGAGTCTGCAACACCACTAAGCAAGGGGCACCACCAAGCAAGAGGCACCATGAAGACCAAGGAGCTCTCCAAACAGGTCAGGGACAAAGTTGTGGAGATGTACAAGAACATCCCACGGAGCACCATTAAATCCATTATTAAAAAATGGAAAGAATATGGCACCACAACAAACCTGCCAAGAGAGGCCCACCCACCAAAATTCACAGACCGGGCAAGGAGGGCATTAATCAGAGAGGCAACAAAGAGACCAAAGATAACCCTGAAGGAGCTGCAAAGCTCCACAGCGGAGATTGGAGTATCTGTCCATAGGACCACTTTAAGCCTTACACTCCACAGAGCTGGGCTTTACGGAAGAGTGGCCAGAAAAAAGCCATTGCTTAAAGAAAAAAATAAGCAAACACGTTTGGTGTTCACCAAAAGGCATGTGGGAGACTCCCCAAACATATGGAAGAAGGTACTCTGGTCAGATGAGACTAAAATTTAGCATTTTGGCCATCAAGGAAAATGCTATGTCTGGTACAAACCCAACACCTCTCATCACCCCGAGAACACCATCCCCACAGTGAAGCATGGTGGTGGCAGCATCATGCTGTGGGGATGTTTTTCATCAGCACGGACTGGGAAACTGGTCAGAATTGAAGGAATGATGGATGGCACTAAATAAGGGAAATTCTTGAGGGAAACCTGTTTCAGTCTTTCAGAGATTTGAGACTGGGACGGAGGTTCCCCTTCCAGCTTGACAATGACCCTAAGCATACTGCTAAAGCAACATTTGAGTGGTGTTAGGAGAAACATTTAAATGTATGGCCTAGTCAAAGCCCAGACCTCAATCCAATTGAGAATCTTTGGTATGACTTAAAGATTGCTGTACACCAGTGGAACCCATCCAACTTGAAGGAGCTGGAGCAGTTTTGCCTTGAAAAATGGGCAAAAATCCCAGTGGCTAGATGTGCCAAGCTTATAGAGACATAACCCAAGAGACTTGCAGCTGAAATTGCTGCAAAAGGCGGCTCTACAAAGTATAGACTTTGGGGGGGTGAATAGTTATGCACGCTCAAGTTTTTTTGTCTTATTTATTGTTTGTTTCACAATAAAAAATATTTTGCATCTTCAAAGTGGTAGGAATGTTGTGTAAATCGAATGACACAAACCCCCCCAAAATAAATTTTTATACAGGTTGTAAGGCAACAAAATGGGAAACATTTCAAGGGGGGTGAATACTTTTGCAAGCCACTGTATGCAGACACACACTGCACCAAACAGTTATTTGAATGCCTCAAAACCATCTACGGACCGGTGAAGTCTTGCACATTACCTCTGAAATCAGCAGATGGCAAAATCCTCTTCAGAGACAAAACAAGTATTGCAGAGAGGTGTGTGGAACACTTCAGCAATCTCCTGAACAGACCATCCACTGTCGACCCCACAACCATAAACCTGATGCCCCAAAAGGCCATCCAACATCACCTGGACGAACCACCTACACTCGAGGAAACTGAAAAAGCTATCCGCATGGTATCGAGTCATCCCGAGTCATCCTCAATAGGCTAACCTCTCAGAAGAGAACCTCCCAGAAGCGCAATGTGGATTCAGGCCTGGTCGCAGTACAACGGACATGAAATTTATCATCAAGCAAATACAAGAAAAATGTATTGAGCAAAACATGAACCTCTACTGCATGTTCATAGATCTCACCCAAGGCTTTTGACATGGTGAACAGAGAGGGGTTATGGAAGATCCTCATCTCATTTTTGTCTGCCCGCAAAAACTAGTCAACATCATCCGTGTACTCCATGACAAAATGAAAGGCCAGATCCACTGTGGTGGTGATATCTCTGAAGCTTTACCCATCTCCAATGGCTTCAAGCAAGGATGTATCTTGAGCCCGATGCTGTTCAACTTCTTTTCACTGCCATCCTCAACCACGCCACTAAGGACCTCAACAAAGGCAGGAACAGGATACTGAGGAACAGGATACTAAACCAGAACACCATCACTCTTTCCACAAAGGTGAAAATCTACAATGCGGTAGTCATCATAACTCTGTTGTATGGCTGTGAAACTTGGACCCTGTACAGTCACCACTTCAAACAGCTGGAGACATTCCATACACGATCTCTGAGATCTATTATTGGTATCCAGTGGCAAGACAAGGTCTCCAACCTGGAGGTACTGCAGTAAGCTAACAGCACCAGCATTGAGGCTAAGATCATTAAGGCACAGCTCCGATGGACAGGGCAGCAAGGGCACTGGAAGACAGGCCGACCCAAAAAGCGCTTCAAAGACCACCTTAATCACAAACCCAAGTTCTGCAATATCCAGCCCAGCCAACTCACAGACATCGCCTCTACCCGATCCACCTGGCACTCCAAAACCCTCACTGCAGTAGACAACTACGAGCGGGACAGAAACAACTCTCTATCTGCAGCCAGAGAGCAAAGCGTCATTCTCGCACAACCGCGCCCACAACACCACCAGAAGCACGTCTGTCCCTCATGCCTCAGAGTCTGCGCTTCAAAACTCTGACTCCTGAGCCACTCAAGAACACACAATAAATTGAAATTACATCCATGAGTCGTCATCGTCGAAACCGACGGACTACTAGAGAGAGAGATAAGGGAAACTCAGTCCCTGCAATGATACAAAAATAACCAAGGCAGTCGACACATAGTTAACGTTGTATTTAACAAAATGGTCACACACTCACATAACATGAAGTACAGTACTTTTATTGCACAAAACGATACGTGACAAGTAGAATAATGGTAACACTTTACCTTCTCTGTAAATCTGGTACCCTCGCCTTGATTAAATTAATTTTAGAATACTTAGGAAAAGGTTCAACATTACATTACACACAGCTTCACTACTTAATGTCAAGTAAACATGAATTAAGGCACTATCATTATCTCATTATAAAACACCAGTATCAACCTAAAGGGACAAAGTTTGTCACTCTTCATCAGTGAACCATTTGTACAGACGCCATCACACCAACCATCACCTTACCATCACCTTATCATCTACTCTGCCTCATCATCATAATAATAGAAGAATAATACATTATATTTGGCAGACGCCTTTCAGGGCAATCAAGGACATCTTACATTAAAAGTAGGCCTACATAAAATCAAGTGCTGTACAAAAGATCATAAAATCAAGTGCATCAATCAAATTAATATTCAAATAAAGGACCAGACGAACAGGTCAGCTAAAAAGAGGAGGGAGGGGTAGAGGATACGGTTTAGGGTAAGGTTTAGGGGGTAGGGTTGGGAATAAGATACAGCCCCGGGTGAGGGTTAGGGGGACACATACAGTGCATTCGGAAAGTATTCAGACCCCTTGACTTTTTCCACATTTTGTTATGTTACGGCCTTATTCTAAAATTGATTAAATAGTTTTTTTTCCCTCATCAATCTACACACAATACCCCATAATGACAAAGCAAAAACAGGTTTGTAATTTGTTTGGCAAATAAATAACGGAAATATCACATTTACATACAGTTCCAGTCAAAAGTTTGGACACACCTACTCATTCCAGGGTTTTTCTTTATGTTTACTATTTTCTACATTGCAGAATAATAGTGAAGACATAAACTATGAAATAACTCATATGGAATCATGTAGTAACCAAAAAAGTGTTAAACAAATCAAAATATATTTTATATTTGAGATTCTTCAAATAGCCACCCTTTGCCTTGATGACAGCTTTGCACACTCTTGGCAATCTCTCAACCAGCTTCATGAGGTAGTCAACTGGAATGCATTTCAACTAACAAGTCTGCCTTCTTAAAAGTTAATTTGTGTAATTTCTTTCCTTCTTAACGCGTTTGAGCCAATCAGTTGTGTTGTGACAAGGTAGGGTTGGTATACAGTAGATAGCCCTTTTTGGTAAAAGACCAAGTCCATATTATGGCAAGAACAGATCAAAGAAGCAAAGAGAAACGACAGTCCATCATTACTTTAAGACATGAAGGTCAGTCAATCCGGAAAATGTCAAGAACTTGTCAAGAAGTTTCTTCAAGTGCAGTCGCAAAAACCATCAAGCGCTATGATGAAACTGGCTCTCATGAGGACCACCACAGGAAAGGAAGATCCAGAGTTACCTCTGCTGCAGAGGATAAGTTCATTAGAGTTACCAGCCTCAGAAATTGCAGCCCAAATAAATGTTTCACAGAGTTCAAGTCACAGACACATCTCAACATCAACTGTTGAATCAGGCCTTCGTGGTCAAATTGCTGCAAAGAAACCACTACTAAAAGAAACCACTAAGAAGAAGAGACTTGCTTGGGCCAAAGAAACAAGAGCAATGGACATTAGACCGGTGGAAATCTGTCCTTGGTCTGATGAGTCCAAATTTGAGATTATTGGTTCCAACCGCCGTGTCTTTGTGAGACGCAGAGTAGGTAAACGGATGATCTCCGCATGTGTGGTTCCCACCGTGAAGCATGGAGGAGGAGGTGTGATGGTGTTTTGCTGGTGACACTGTCTGTGATTTATTTAGAATTCAAGGCACACTTAACCAGCATGGCTACCACAGCATTCTGCAGGGATACGCCATCCCATCTGGTTTGCGCTTAGTGGGACTATCATTTGTTTTTCAACAGGACAATGACCCAACACAGCTCCAGGCTGTGTAAGCGCTATTTGGCCAAGAAGCAGAGTGATGGAGTGCTGCATCAGATGACCTGGCCTCCACAATCACCTGACCTCAACCCAATTGAGATGGTTTGGGATGAGTTGGACCGCAGAGTGAAGGAAAAGCAGCCAACAAGTGCTCAGCATATGTGGGAACTCCTACAAGACTGTTGGAAAAGCTTTCCAGGTGATGCTGGTTGAGAGAATGCCAAGAGTGTGCAAAGCTGCCATCAAGGCAAAGGGTGGCTACTTTGAAGAACCTCAAATATATATATATTTTTGTTGATTTGTTTAACACTTTTTTGATTACTACATGATTCCATATGTGTTATTTCTACAGGTTATAGACATCCTTGAAGAGGTGTGTTTTTAGGAGGTTTTTGAATGAGATGACTGTGTCTGCATGTTGAATGTGTGGGGGGAGTGCATTCCAGAGCCTGGGGCAGAGCAGCTGAAGGTTCAGGCAACCATGGTGGAGAGGTGGCAGGTAACCTAGCGGTTAAGAGCATTGGGCCAGTTATCGAAAATGTCGCTGGTTCGAATCCCTGAGCTGACTAGTTAAAATCTGTCTGTGCCGATGAGCAAGGCCCTTAACCCACTCTCCGAGGGTGTCTCGAAGGGCGTTGGGATATTAAAAAAACACATTTCCATTTCACATCTAACACTCACACTGGTTAACCACTAATACATGCAGTGAAACAGGACAAATATAAGCACCCCCTATTTACATTTGACCTGTGAATGGGGGTTGACATGGAAACCAGCAGGGGAGGAGCGGAGGGGGCATAGGCTGGGAGAAGGTCAGAGAGGTAGGTGGGTGCCAGGTTGTGGGGGCTTTGTAGGTGAGGAGGAGTGTCTTAAAGTTAATACGGGATTGCACAGGGAGCCAGTGTAGATTGATGAGGATTGGTGGGATGTGTTTGGTTGATCTGGTGCGGGTGAGGATTCTGGCAGTAGAGTTCTGGACCAATTGAAGTCTGTTCGTGAGTTTGGGAGGGAGAGTGTTGAAATAGTCCAAACATGAAGTGAAAAGGGCATGGATGAGGGTTTCGGGCCAGGGTGACCCCGAGGCTTTTGACTTGTGTTGACAGAGGGACCGGGAAACTATCTATGGTGATGCTGAGGTTGTACTGGGCATTGTACTGGAGTACTGGGCATTGTAAGTAGGTGTTGGTGGATGTCATTGATTTTGAGGAACTTTTTGCACTGTTCGGGGAAAGAGTCTGCAGGGAAGTTGTCAGGAGGCTGAAGTAGGCGGTTCGCTGTGGAGAAGAGGACTTTGGGGTTGTTTTTACCAGAGTTGATGATGTCGGAGTAGTAAAATGTTCTTGCAGCTGAGAGGGCGTTCTTATATTTTAACAGGTGATCTGTGTATGCTTGAGAATGAACTACTAGACCAGTCCTCTTGCAGCCGTCCACTGGCTTTTAACTAGCGTAGCTCTGGGGTGTACCAGGGAGCAGTTTGGGTGAAGGAGACTGAGCGGGTTTGAGGGGAGCGAGTGTGTCCAGGGAGGAGGAAAGGCAGTCATTGCAGTTAGTGATGAGGTCAGGAGGGGACTGGGAATAAGGACTTGGGTATGTATTAATAAGGCTCATTAGATCAGTGGGGTGTATGTCACCATACTGATTATTTCCTTAATTCACCTCATCCTGTTCCCTACTACATCCAAAACCAACAGAATTAACTACAAACAAACTAACTAGTACTACATTACATGTCACTATACATGGGCCATGTGCATTTTCTGCTGGTGTATCCTGAGGTAGCTCCTCTCTGAGAACCTCTTCCTGCAGTGAGTACAGGCAAACGGTCTCTCTCCTGTATGGACCTTCAGATGTATCTTCAGATGGTGCTGGTGGGAGAACCTCTTCTCACACTCTGGCAGCTGTAGGATTTCTCCCCTGTGTGGACCCTCTGGTGCCTCTTCAGGTGGTGCTGGTGGGAGAACCTCTTCTCACACTGGGGGCAGCTGTAGGTTTTCTCCCCTGTGTGGACCCGCTGGTGCCTCTTCAGGTTGAACGAGCGGGAGAAACTGGCATGGCACAGGTGGCAGCCGAATAATTTCTCCCCCGTGTGCATCCTCTGGTGGAGCTCCACCTGTTTAGGAAAACTGAAGGCTTTCCCACAGAACGAATACGAGAAGAGCTTCTCTTTGCCACCGGATCTGTTGATAGCATTACTACTACTGTCATTTGTCAGTGGGCTTGTGTAGCCATTTAGTGTTGAGGCACTGGCATTGTCTAATGTCTGGTTTAACATTAGGAGAGTGTGAGGAGGACGAAGGCCAGGGAGTGTCTGTGTTGTTGCAGGCTCCATGTTCCAGTTG
This sequence comes from Coregonus lavaretus, assembly GCF_964263955.1. NCBI lineage: Eukaryota > Metazoa > Chordata > Actinopteri > Salmoniformes > Salmonidae > Coregonus > Coregonus lavaretus. The sequence continues at coordinate 179,468 of NW_028167177.1, read as the reverse complement.
ATAGATCCTATAGAAGGCAGGCTGAAGGCAGCACCTGTTAGGGGGTTAACCTGAGGCGCCATCAGTCTCTCTGAATCACAACTATAGGAGCAGGACGGAGCATCGCTAGCTGAGTCTGTGTCTGTTCTCTCCAGCCGCATAGGGACACCTCCCCGTCCCTGCAGACCAAATCTACGCCTCGCCCTTGTTTCAGCCAGTCTGTTGTCATGGAGACTAAGTTCAGACGTGGTTTTGTGTTCGACTGTCTGTTTCTGGTTGTGGTTAACAGTGTTGTTCCCCAGCCCAGAGTTGAGGACGCTGTCCCATCCACTGACCTCCACTATGTTGTCCCGCAGGCCCTTGGCTGCACCCGTCTGGGTCTGGGAATCCAAGATGGCCGCCCAGTCTCCTCTATCATTCTCCAGCCAACCACCTGCAGAAAGAGGTTAGAAAACAGACTTTATAAACATGGCAGAGAAAACTGTACATTTTTTTTGTTAATTACCTGGTCAAGTTCATACATTATAATGTGTGTTTTTGTATGTAAACATTATATGAATTAAGAAAATGACGAAAAGATTATAGCCAGGCGCATCACTATTCCCATTGAAGATCTATTACTGTATGTAGGCTTTATGTATTTCTCCCTTACCTTGCTCCCCCATCTTTAGCCCACTCAGCAGGTCAATGCTCTCTGGTCCGTCTTCTATTGTCTCCTCTTTGACTAGCAGTAGATCAGGCTTCCCATCCTCCATGTCTACTGACTGTAAGAGATACAGAGTGAGAGGATGTTGGATCAAGACATCTGATATGAGCACCCTGCATCTTCTGATTGGGCAATGAGGGATTGCTATGAGTACTATGCAAACATGTTAGTTGATTTGATACTAAGCAAACGTGTTAGTTGATTTGATTACTTGAAACTCTTTAATATAATAATAATAATATGCCATTTAGCAGACGCTTTTATCCAAAGCGACTTACAGTCATGGTTTGATCATTCAAAGACATGGTCCCACACTTAAGACACAATTAATCAAGACCTGGGTCCGTATCCACAAAGAGTCTCAGAGTAGGAGTGCTGATCTAGGATAAGGTCCCCACCTGTCTATATAGTCTTATTCATTAAGATCTAAAAGGCAAAACTGATCCTAGATCAGCACTCCTGCAATGAGAGACTTTGTGGATACGGGCCCTGACCTAATAACATTCAGACAGTAGTTCACAGTGGGCTCACCTCAGTGAGACTGTGTGTGGTCCTGTGCTGCTCAGCTGGTTCCTCTGTGGGTTCAGGAGGTGTAGTCTGGTTGTCCTCCATGACCATGGTCCCCTCAGGGTTCCCCAGACCCTCCTCACACCCCTCCTCCTTCACCAGCAGCACCTCTGGACCCTCCTCCTCCTGGAAGAGACAGGTGATACAGATTACACAGACATACACTCCCTCAGGTACGTACACACACAGATAATAAACACACTTTCAACATGGAGTGTTTACCCATCCCCACTACGTTTGAGTCCTATACTGTAGTTACATAATTCATTGTTGTTAAACCCATCATGGTGGACATAAATATGATGTTGTGAGTAAATATGAGTCAGCTATGATAAGTCAAAAGTCATCATCAGACAAGCCTGACTAAACTATTTTGATATGTACAGTAGGTGTTTGTTAGTGTGTGGGTATGTGTAGGTATATTTTTTATATTTAAGTTTATATTGGTTATAAAGCATTGTTGGATACATGCAGAATAGGGTGAGATCAGATGTGATGTAAACTAAAGAGAGTCTCAATGGAAGACTTTGAATAAAAAGTCCCATTTTGTGTTTATTAAACATAAACAAGTTTTAAATACACCATATGAAAACCACACATACACATCTCAACAAAAAATGTGCATGAAATTGATAAACTGCATAAATGTTCTCATTAAAAGTCTTGGGGAAAAAATTAAGTAGTTGAATGGAAGTAATGAAACAGGCATTTGTGAACATCATATAGCCTACACAGTACAAACACAATATGTAACAGACTTTTAAGGCTTATATATGCCCTATACACTGAGTATACAAAACATTAAGAACACCTGCTCTTTCCATGACAGACTGACCAGGTGAATCCAGATGGAAGCTATGATCCCGTATTGATATCACTTGTTAAATCCACTTAAATCAGTGTAGATGAAGGGGAGGAGACAGGTTAAAGAAGGATTTTTAAGCCTTGAGATAATTGAGACATGGTTTGTGTATGTGTGCCATTCAGAAGGTGAATGGGCAACACAAAATATTTAAGTGCCTTTGAATGGGGTATGGTAGTAGGTGCCAGGCACATCGGTTTGTGTCAAGAATTACAACGTTGCTGGATTTTTCACGCTCAACAGTTTCCAATGTGTATCAAGAATGGTCCACCACCCAAAGGGAAGGTGTTCCTAATGTTTGGTATATTCAGTATATATGGTGTTATTTCTTGGATGACTGTGGTCTAAATACCCAGCAGCCCTTTCTACTCCACCCATTCCATTGGTCCCAATGCAACACACTGTATGCCTATAAATTACATTATTGTCTTAGAGAGAAAAAATTATTCTATGTGTCAATGTAAAAGTGGGGTTGGAAATACTCATTAGGGTCTGTAGAATCTATGGTGTTATTTCATGGGGCTCTGAATAATATGGAGTGTTGCTGGCATTTTACTCCACCCATTCCATTGGCCACAATGCGAATCACTGTATATGGAATACATATTGGCTTACAGAGCAAAAACTATTCTGGTGCCGCAGTAAAAGTATTGTAGGGAATACTCAGTAGGGTCTGTATAATGTATATACAGTGGGGAGAACAAGTATTTGATACACTGCCGATTTTGCAGGTTTTCCTACTTACAAAGCATGTAGAGGTCTGTCATTTTTATCATAGGTACACTTCAACTGTGAGAGACGGAATCTAAAACAAAAATCCAGAAAATCACATTGTATGATTTTTAAGTAATTAATTTGCATTTTATTGCATGACATAAGTATTTGATCACCTACCAACCAGTAAGAATTCCGGCTCTCACAGACCTGTTAGTTTTTCTTTAAGAAGCCCTCCTGTTCTCCACTCATTACCTGTATTAACTGCACCTGTTTGAACTCGTTACCTGTATAAAAGACACCTGTCCACACACTCAATCAAACAGACTCCAACCTCTCCACAATGGCCAAGACCAGAGAGCTGTGTAAGGACATCAGGGATAAAATTGTAGACCTGCACAAGGCTGGGATGGGCTACAGGACAATAGGCAAGCAGCTTGGTGAGAAGGCAACAACTGTTGGCGCAATTATTAGAAAATGGAAGAAGTTCAAGATGACGGTCAATCACCCTCGGTCTGGGGCTCCATGCAAGATCTCACCTCGTGGGGCATCAATGATCATGAGGAAGGTGAGGGATCAGCCCAGAACTACACGGCAGGACCTGGTCAATGACCTGAAGAGAGCTGGGACCACAGTCTCAAAGAAAACCATTAGTAACACACTACGCCGTCATGGATTAAAATCCTGCAGCGCACGCAAGGTCCCCCTGCTCAAGCCAGGTTATGTCCAGGCCCGTCTGAAGTTTGCCAATGACCATCTGGATGATCCAGAGGAGGAATGGGAGAAGGTCATGTGGTCTGATGAGACAAAAATAGAGCTTTTTGGTCTAAACCCCACTCGCCGTGTTTGGAGGAAGAAGAAGGATGAGTACAACCCCAAGAACACCATCCCAACCGTGAAGCATGGAGGTGGAAACATCATTCTTTGGGGATGCTTTTCTGTAAAGGGGACAGGACGACTGCACCGTAATGAGGGGAGGATGGATGGGGCCATGTATCGCGAACAACCTCCTTTCCTCAGTAAGAGCATTGAAGATGGGTCGTGGCTGGGTCTTCCAGCATGACAACGACCCGAAACACACAGCCAGGGCAACTAAGGAGTGGCTCCGTAAGAAGCATCTCAAGGTCCTGGAGTGGCCTAGCCAGTCTCCAGACCGGAAAGTCTGAGCTGAAAGTCTGTATTGCCCAGCGACAGCCCTGAAACCTGAAGGATCTGGAGAAGGTCTGTATGGAGGAGTGGGCCAAAATCCCTGCTGCAGTGTGTGCAAACCTGGTCAAGACCTACAGGAAATGTATGATCTCTGTAATTGCAAACAAAGGTTTCTCTACCAAATATTAAGTTCTGCTTTTCTGATGTATCAAATACTTATGTCATGCAATAAAATGCAAATTAATTACTTAAAAATCATACAATGTGATTTTCTGGATTTTTGTTTTTGATTCCGTCTCTCACAGTTGAAGTGTACCTATGATAAAAATTACAGACCTCTACATGCTTTGTAAGTAGGAAAACCTGCAAAATCGGCAGTGTATCAAATACTTGTTCTCCTCACTGTATGGTGTCATTTCATGGGGCGCTGCATAATACGGAGTGCTGCTGGCCTTTTACTGTGGTCAAATAGCTTAAAATGGGGTGTCTGGACACCACACAGTACAAATATAGCAATGTACAGGAAAAACTATTATTTGTGCCGATGCAAAAGTGGGGTGTGGAGTACTTAGTAGGGTCTGTATATGGTGTTATTTCATTAGGGAATTAGGTCTATATGCCCAGCAACACTTTCTACTCCACCCACTCCATTGGTCCCAATGCAATACACTCAGGGCCTATGAATTACATATTGGCTTATAGAGAAAGAACTATTCTAGGTGCCGAAGTAAAATGTATGCATGCCGATGTATGTGCTGCCCCTCATCCCTGATTCTCTGCTGGACGTGCAATATCAAGTGTGCCTATATTTAGTGTGGTCTCAATCAAAAGATCCATAGCCTATACTAGGCTATAGGACTAGGGTAAACAAAGTGCATGCTCGGAGAAGCACAGGGAAAAGTTATACGTCTAAGTTCGTACCCGAGTTTTTGCGCTGCTGGGATGGTGTAAATAAAACTAGGCTACACTGCATTACACACTGCAATGGATATTCCAATCATGAGCCCTGTCCTGCTCTTGCTGATGTAAACATGTTTGTGCTGTCTAACTAATGGCTGTGCTGTGTATGGTGGCACTTCAGGAGGCAAGTCAAAGGCTTCTTGAGAAAATAATTTTTTATTTGTCCCAAAAAATTATATACACTGTATCTGTGGAGGGACTGGTAAAGGCTGGACCTAGTGCTATAGTAGGAGTTGACTGTACTGATAGTGACACTGTTGTCTGTGGTGATAGTTAACTGTGGAGCTGACCATACTGATAAAACTTTGCAATAGCCAATTGGAAAACCCATTGTCACTAAACGTAGTGTCAAAAATCATAGGAATATGTGGGACAAGAATAGAGGTAATATTTATACATTCTATTGCTAGTGACAACAAGGTGAAATGAAACAAAATGGTACAAACAGAGAATGAGACTCAGCTACAAAACCTATTGCATGTAGAGAGTTTAAATGAGGGAATGTCAACTGCTCAGAGAAGACCCTCAGACTGCCAAATTAATATGCAAAATGTACACACTTTTGAGGATAAAGATGTATCCAAGAGTGTCAGTCAAATCTCAATCAAATCTCAGACACCCAAGATATTTGGAATGAATACTACCACTTCGAGACAGAAAGTTGTGGTAGAGGTTTATCAGATGAGGAAATCGTATAGTGGTGGGCACCAAAATCGATAATTGTATATAATATCGATACCATTTGATATCCTGAGTGGCACAGTTGTCTAAGGCACTGCATCGCAGTGTTAGCTGTGCCACTAGAGATCCTGGTTTGAATCCAGGCTCTGTCGTAGCCGGCCGCGACCGGGAGACCCATGGGGCGGCGCACAATTGGCCCAGCGTCGTCCAGGGTAGGGGAGGGAATGGCCGGCAGGGATGTAGCTCAGTTGGTAGAGCATGGCGTTTGCAACGCCAGAGTTGTGGGTTCCATTCCCACGGGGGGCCAGTATGAAAAATAAAAAATTTATGCATTCACTAACTGTAAGTCGCTCTGGATAAGAGCGTCTGCTAAATGACTAAAATGTAAATGTAATATCGATGATATTGGTTTATTATTCCTGTTAACCTACACTATTCTCTAAAAAAGCATACAGTGGGGGAAAAAAGTATTTAGTCAGCCACCAATTGTGCAAGATTTTCATCATAGGTACACGTCAACTATGACAGACAAATTGAGAAAAAAAAATCCAGAAAATCACATTGTAGGATTTTTAATGAATTTATTTGCAAATTATGGTGGAAAATAAGTATTTGGTCACCTACAAACAAGCAAGATTTCTGGCTCTCACAGACCTGTAACTTCTTCTTTAAGAGGCTCCTCTGTCCTCCACTCGTTACCTGTATTAATGGCACCTGTTTGAACTTGTTATCAGTATAAAAGACACCTGTCCACAACCTCAAACAGTCACACTCCAAACTCCACTATGGCCAAGACCAAAGAGCTGTCAAAGGACACCAGAAACAAAATTGTAGACCTGCACCAGGCTGGGAAGACTGAATCTGCAATAGGTAAGCAGCTTGGTTTGAAGAAATCAACTGTGGGAGCAATTATTAGGAAATGGAAGACATACAAGACCACTGATAATCTCCCTCGATCTGGGGCTCCACGCAAGATCTCACCCCGTGGGGTCAAAAAGATCACAAGAACGGTGAGCAAAAATCCCAGAACCACACGGGGGGACCTAGTGAATGACCTGCAGAGAGTTGGGACCAAAGTAACAAAGCCTACCATCAGTAACACACTACGCCGCCAGGGACTCAAATCCTGCAGTGCCAGACGTGTCCCCCTGCTTAAGCCAGTACATGTCCAGGCCCGTCTGAAGTTTGCTAGAGTGCATTTGGATGATCCAGAAGAGGATTGGGAGAATGTCATATGGTCAGATGAAACCAAAATAGAACTTTTTGGTAAAAACTCAACTCGTCGTGTTTGGAGGACAAAGAATGCTGAGTTGCATCCAAAGAACACCATATCTACTGTGAAGCATGGGGGTGGAAACATCATGCTTTGGGGCTGTTTTTCTGCAAAGGGACCAGGACGACTGATCCGTGTAAAGGAAAGAATGAATGGGGCCATGTATCGTGAGATTTTAAGTGAAAACCTCCTTCCATCAGCAAGGGCATTGAAGATGAAACGTGGCTGGGTCTTTCAGCATGACAATGATCCCAAAGACACCGCCCGGGCAACGAAGGAGTGGCTTCGTAAGAAGCATTTCAAGGTCCTGGAGTGGCCTAGCCAGTCTCCAGATCTCAACCCCATAGAAAATCTTTGGAGGGAGTTGAAAGTCTGTGTTGCCCAGCGACAGCCCAAAACATCACTGCTCTAGAGGAGATCTGCATGGAGGAATGGGCCAAAATACCAGCAACAGTGTGTGAAAACCTTGTGAAGACTTACAGAAAACGTTTGACCTGTGTCATTGCCAACAAAGGGTATATAACAAAGTATTGAGAAACTTTTGTTATTGACCAAATACTTATTTTCCACCATAATTTGCTAATAAATTCATAAAAAATCCTACAATGTGATTTTCTGGATTTTTTCTCCTCATTTTGTCTGTCATAGTTGACGTGTACCCATGATGAAAATTACAGGCCTCATCTTTTTAAGTGGGAGAACTTGCACAATTGGTGGCTGACTAAATACTTTGTTTCCCCACTGTATATCATAAAGTGTGTTAGACCATGATTTTTTTTTGCTGAAACATTTTATGAAATGGGGGACTGAAATGAATGAATGTATCCTAGAGTGTGTTTGACGATGAATTTTAACTGACACATTTTATACAATTGGTGACTGTGTACCTATAGCCTGGTTGATGTTCATTACATCAAATTGTAAATAAATGATTTTTTTGTTTTGACTAAAAAGTTTGCCTTATGTGTTTTTTTGGGGGGGTTGATAGTTTAGTGTGTGTATAGGCATTGGCTTCCCAACCATGGATAGCACCAGGGCATTTGAAGGTGGTTTCTACATAAAAAAAAACAACATTTTTAGTAATTTAGCAGACGCTCTTATCCAGAGTGACTTACAATTAGTGAGTGCATACATTTTCATACTGGCCCCCCGTGGGAAACAAACCCACAACCCTGGCGTTGCAAGCGCCATGCTCTACCAACTGAGCTACAGACCATACTGAGTACTCCCAACCCCACTTTTACCTCTGCACATAGAATAGTTTATTTCTCTATAAGCCAATATGCATTGGGACCAATGGAGTGGGTGGAGTAGAAAGTGTTGCTGGGCATATAGACCACAGTCCCCCATGAAATTAAACCATATATACACATTGTTTTAAAATCCACATTTATTGCAAATGTCATTTAAATATGCACAAATATGAATCACTGTTAATGTTAAGACAATTCTTTTTCATATCATGAATAAATACAGGTTATTGACACTTTTCTACTATTACGTAGGGAACTTTTATTTAGAAAAATTGTGAAATTCCGTGACCCAAAAGTACTTTTTTAGTGTTGCTGATGAGACGCTGATAGACGAGAGGGGGTTTAACAAGCTCCCATTTGGCAGATAAATTAGGATGAACATGTAAGCAAATGAAGGGGAGCCTTTCTGAAATAAACGGGCCAAATTTGATGTACTGTAACTTGTAATGTTACACTATGACACTAACCTCTATCATGATAACATGCTGGGTTGAGGTTCCACTCCCCTCATCAACAACTATGGGTTGGTCATCTCTCCACGCGTTGTGTCCCGCTGGCTTCGCAAAGCTACTATGGCCTCCAGTGAGATGTCCTTCACCTGAGAAAATGATTGGGGGAAAGGGGTGGTTAAGTTAGGTACTGTCAATGCTCAACACTATATTGTACACTATTGACATTGTCTACAATTGGCAAGAATGTAAGGTAACACTTCTCATAACTTCTTGATATACTATTTATTGATTGATTGATTATGTTCCATGCATCACATTCATTTTGAGTATGATAATAGGACATTCAGTGCTAACTGTGCCACTAGAGATCCTGGTTCGAATCCAGGCTCTGTCGCAGCCGGCCGCGACCGGGAGACTCATGGGCGGCGCACAATTGGCCCAGCGTCGTCCAGGGTAGGGGAGGGAATGGCCGGCAGGGATGTAGCTCAGTTGATAGAGCATGGTGTTTGCAACGCCAGGGTTGTGGGTTCGATTCCCACGGGGGGCCAGTATATATTTTTTTAATATATATATGTATTCACTAACTGTAAGTCGCTCTGGATAAGAGCGTCTGCTAAATGACTAAAATGTAAATGTAAAAAATTCAGTAAATCAATAATCCACTTAGAATATGATGTCTTTTTTTGTGCAAGAATAATTTGTTCTTAATTGGCCTGCCTGGTATAACAAAGGTAAAATTAAAAAGTTGTGCAAGATAGGTAAGTAGTAAGGGGAAGTATTGCACTATCAAAAACTGTCCAAGACCCAATTCTGGACAACACATTTGAACAAATGCGCAGAGGGGAACAGGGCGACAGGCCCCGCAGCCTCCATCAAAATGTACCTCTCGCCATTCCTCTGTATCGGTCGAGGATCTTGACACTACCGGGACGACTGGCGATGGCGCGCTCTCGGATTGTCCTCTCTGCGCGCTCCCGTGCCACCTTCAGTTCCATTAGCTGTAGTTTCCTCCGCAATGCCCTGTTTTCTTTCTGGCTTTGAGTTATTTCCAAACGAAACACTGCATAGTCGTCGTCTACGAGTTTACAGATATCTGCCACAGCTGAATTCGCTAGCACCTCCACGATGGAGGCTATTTGAGTGTGAAAAACCATACAGTTAGCCATTGTTACTTTTAGCTAACATTAGCAACTAGCTAGCTAGCGTTACTTAGATAACGTCTATCAACCAAGTCCTGTCTCCAACGCCAATTAAAGACAACATTGGGTAAGTATGTGATGCTGTGCAGTTAAATTAGTCATGTTTTGAGTTCCAACGTGTTAATAAACGGCTAAATAACAACAATAAAAACGCTGACGTGGAAGTTGTTCTTGGTCATTGTTTACTTCCGTTTACACTCTTCTTCTTGGGCGTTTCCAGCAGACTAGACGCTGTATTGCTGCCTTTCTCAGGTCAGAGTGCGAATTACACATTTAAAAACACGACATTACCAAAAGTATGTGGACACCTGCTCGTCGAACATCTCATTCCAAAACCTTGGCCATTAATATGGAGTTGGTCCCCCCCTTTGCAGCTATAACAGCCTCCACTCTTCTGGGAAGGCTTTCCACTAGATGTTGGAACATTGCTGCGGGGACTTGCTTCCATTCAGCCACAAGTGCATTAGTGAAGTCAGGCACTGATGTTGGGCGATTAGGCCTCCAATTCATCCCAAAAGTGTTCGATGGGGTTGAGGTCAGGGCTCTGTGCAGGCCAGTCAAGATCTTCCACACCGATCTCGACACACCATTTCTGAATCGACCTCGCTTTGTGCACAGGGGCATTGTCATGCTGAAACAGGAATGGGCCTTCCCCAAACTGTTGCCACAAAGTTGGAAGCACAGAATCGTCTAGATTGTCGTTGTATGCAGTAGCGTTAAGATTTCCCTTCACTTGAACTAAGGGGCCTAGCCCGAACCATTAAAAACAGCCGCAGACCATTATTCCTCCTCCACCAAATTTTACAGTTGGCACTATGAATTGGGACAGGTAGCATTCTCCTGGCATCCGCCAAACCCAGATTCGTCCGTCGGACTGCCAGATAGTGAATCCCAAGCCCAAATCCCCGTTATTCGCAGGAGAAAGAGACAGAGATATCGAGGACGTAGGTCGTGGTGCCTTGTAAGGATCCGACGGTGAGTGGGTAATCTGCCTCTACCATCAGTCCTATTAGCCAACGTACAATCATTGGATAACAAAATAGATGAGCTACGATCACGAATATCCTACCAACGAGACATTAAAAACTGTAATATCTTATGTTTCACCGAGTCGTGGCTGAACGACGACGTGGATAACATACAGCTGGCGGGGTTTATGCTGCATTGGCAAGATAGAACAGCCGCCTCCGGTAAGACAAAGGGTGGCGGTCTGTATATATTTGTAAACAACAGCTGGTGCACAAAATCTAATATTAAGGAAGTCTTGAGGTTTTGCTCGCCTGAGGTAGAGTATCTCATGATAAGCTGTAGACCACACTACTTACCAAGAGAGTTTATCTATATTTTTCGTAGCTGTCTATTTACCACCACAAACCGATGCTGGCACTAAGGCCGCACTCAATGAGCTGTATAAGGCCAAAAGCAAACAGGAAAACGCTCATCCAGAGGCGGCGCTCCTAGTGGCCGGGGACTTTAATGCAGGGAAACTTAAATCCATTTGACCTAATTTCTACCAGCATGTTAAATGTGCAATCAGAGAAAAAAAAAACTCTAGACCACCTTGACCACCTTTACTCCACACACAGAGACGTGTACAAAGCTCTCCCTCGCCCTCCATTTGGCAAATCTGACCATAATTCTATCCTCCTGATTCCTGCTTACAAGCGAAAACTAAAGCAGGACGCACCAGTGACTTGTCAATAAAGAAGTAGTCAGATGACGTAGATTTACATTTTACATTTACGTCATTTAGCAGACGCTCTTATCCACAGCGACTTACAAATTGGTGCATTCACCTTATAGCCAGTGGGATAACCACTTTACAATATGATTATTTTTTTTATTTTTTTTGGGTGGGGTAAGGGGGGGGGGGGGGTAGAAGGATTACTTTATCCTATCCCAGGTATAGATGGTAGATGCTAAGCTACAGGACTGTTTTGCTAGCACAGACTGTAATATGTTCCGGGATTCTTCCGATGGCATTGAGAAGTACACCACATCAGTCACTGGCTTCATCAATAAGAGCATCGATGACTTCATCCCCACAGTGACTGTACGTACATACCCCATCCAGAAGCCATGGATTACAGGCGACATCCGCACTGAGCTAAAGGGTAGAGCTGCTGCTTTCAAGGAGCGGGACTCTAACCCGTAAGCTTATAATAAATCCTGCTATGCCCTCAGACGAACCATCAAACAGGCAAAGCGTCAATACAGGACTAAGATTTAATCTTACTACACCGGCTCCGACACTCGTCGATTGTGGCAGGGCTTGCAAACTATTACAGACTACAAAGGGAAGCACAGCCGCAAGCTGTCCAGTGACACAAGCCTACCAGACGAGCTAAATTACTTCTATGCTCGCTTCGAGGCAAGCAACACTGAAACATGCATGAGAGCATCAGCTGTTCCGGACAACTGTGTGATCACGCTCTCCGTAGCCGATGTGAGTAAGACCTTTAAACAGGTCAACATTCACAAGGTCGCAGGGCCAGACGGATTACCAGGACGTGTACTCCGAGCATGCGCTGACCAACTGGCAAGTGTCTTCACTGACATCTTCAACCTGTCCCTGACTGAGTCTGTAATACCAACGTGTTTCAAGCAGACCAGCATAGTCCCTGTGCCCAAGAACACTAAGGTAACCTGCCTAAATGACTACTGACCCGTAGCACTCACGTCTGTAGCAATGAAGTGCTGTGAAAGGCTGGTCATGGCTCACATCAATACCATTATCCCAGAAACCCTAGACCCACTCCAATTTGCATACCGCCCCAACAGATCCACAGATGATGCAATCTCTATTACACTCCACACTGCCCTTTGCCACCTGGACAAAAGGAACACCTATGTGAGAATGCTATTCATTGACTACAGCTCAGCGTTTAACACCATAGTGCCCTCAAAGCTCATCACTAAGCTAAGGACCCTGGGACTAAACACCTCCCTCTGCAACTAGATCCTGGACTTCCTGACGGGCCACCCCCAGGTGGTAAGGGTAGGTAACAACAAATCTGCCACACTGATCCTCAACACAGGGGCCCCTCAAGGGTGCATGCTCAGTCCCCTCCTGTACTCCCTGTTCACCCATGACTGCATGGCCAGGCACAACTCCAACACCATAATTAAGTTTGCCGACACAACAGTGGTAAACCTCATCACCGACAACGATGAGACAGCTTATATGGAGGAGGTCAGAGACCTGGCCGTTTGGTGCCAGGATAACAACCTCTCCCTCAACGTGATCAAGACAAAGGAGATGATTGTGGACTAAAGGAAAAGCAGGACCGAGCACGCCCCCATTCTCATCGACGGGGCTGTAGAGGAGCAGATTGAGAGCTTCAAGTTCCTTGGTGTCCACATCACCAACAAACTATCATGGTCCAAACACACCAAGACAGTCATGAAGAGGGCAAAACAAATTATATTGCCCCTCAGGAGACTGAAAAGATTTGGCATGGGTCCTCAGATCCTCAAAAAGTTATACAGCTGCACCATCGAGAGCATCCTGACTGGTTGCATCATTGCCTGGTATGGCAACTGCTCGGCCTCCGACCGCAAGGCACTACAGAGGGTAGTGCGTACGGCCCAGTACATCACTGGGGCCAAGCTTCCTCCCATCCAGGACCTCTATACCAGGCGGTGTCAGAGGAAAGCCTCCAAAAGGCTTCTTAACAGCTTCTACCCCAAGCCATAAGACTCCTGAACAGCTAATCAAATGGCTACCCGGACTATTTGCATTCTCGTCGTCGTCCACCCCCCACCCCCTCTTTTACACTCCTGCCACTCTCTGCTTATTATCTATGCATAGTCACTTTAACTCTACCTACATGTACATATTACCTCGACTAACCTGTGCCCCCGCACATTGACTATGTACCGGTACCCCCTGTATATAGCCTCGCTACTTTTATTTTACTGCTGCTCTTTAATTATTTGTTATTTATTTTTATATTTTATTTTTTACTTATCTGTTTTTTACTTAACACTTGTTTTTCTTAAAACTGCATTGTTGGTTAAGGGCTTGTAAGTAAGCATTTCACTGTAAGGTCTACACCTGTTGTATTCGGCGCATTTAATTTGATTTGAATCGTGATTCATCACTCCAGAGAATGCGTTTCCACTGCTCCAGAGTCCAATGGTGGCGAGCTTTACACCACTCCAGCCGACACTTGGCTTTGCACATGGTGATCTTAGGCTTGTGTGCGGCTGCTCGGCCATAGTAACCCATTTCATGAAGCTCCCGGTGAACAGTTCTTGTGCTGAATATGCTTCCAGAGGAAGATTGGAACTCGGTAGTGAGTGTTGCAACCGAGGACAGATGATTTGTACCTGCTACGCGCTTCAGCACTCGGCGCTCCTGTTCTGTGAGCTTGTGTGGCCTACCACTTCGTGGCAGAGCCGTTGTTGCTCCTAGAAGTTTCCACTTCACAATAACTGCATTAACAGTTGCCCGGGGCAGCTCTAGCAGGGCAGAGATTTGAAGAACTGACTTGTTGTAAAGGTGGCATCCTATGACTGTCACATTGAAAGTCACTGAGCTCTTCAGTAAGGCCCTTCTACTGCCAATGTTTGTCTATGGAGATTGCATGGCTGTGTGCTCGATTTTATACACCTGTCAGCAGCAGGTGTGGCTGAAATAGCAGAATCCATTCATTTGAAGGGGTGTCGACATACTTTTGTATATATAGTGTATGTCAAAGATTTAAAGTGGGGACTCTTGCTTCGCAAGCCTCACTAACAAACCATCCTTAAAACTGTAGAAGCAGTGTTCTGCTAATATAACAATTTGCAAATATTACACTTGTCTTTCATCTTTTGTTATTCACAGCTGATACAGATACTGTACCTATCAACATTTTGTCTGGTGGTGCTGGGGCTACCTTGCCAAGCATGTCAGTCGTCTTACCTTCCTTGATGCTGTCCTAGTATCATAGCGGCATAGCCTATCAAATAATGACATGTAGCTAGCTATAAACAAAACATAGCTACTTACCAACAACACACCAGTCTCAGGTTTGACGGTTGACAGCCCAAGTAGAAGCTAGTTGGATGTAAATCCAGATGGCGCCGACAGACATGGCAGCTCTGCTTCTAGCTCCTAAGCAACATTGCAGTATTTCGTTTTTTTGTGTTATTTCTTAAATTATTAGCCCAGAACGTTTTTTTGTGTGATTACATACAGCCAGAAATAACTTTTGAATATCAGAGCGGCGGTAACTCAACAGCGTTACTACCAGGAATACGACTTTCCCGAATTGGATCCTTTGTTCGAAAAACCCCAGGGCAATTGAACTTATACCAGAGGCTGCTCCAAGATGCCGCCGGCGGAGAAGAGGTATTCGGAGTGGACTTCTAGTCCGACTCAGGAGGCGTGCACACCATCCACCGCTTCCGAGTATATTACTCGCTAATGTTCAGTCTCTGGACAATAAAGTAGACAAACTCAGGGCGAGGATCTCCTTCCAGAGAGACATCAGGGACTGTAACATACTCTGTTTCACGGAATCATGGCTCTCTCTGGATATACTGTCCCCATCCATACAGCCAGCTGGGTTCTCAGGTCATCGCGCAGACAGGAATAAAGAACTCTCCGGGAAGAAGAAAGGCGGTGGTGTATGTTTCATGATTAACTACTCACGGTGTGATTGTGATAACATACAGAAACTCAAGTCCTTTTGTTCACCCGACCTAGAATACCTCACAATCGATTGCCGACCATATTACCTCCCAAGAGAATTCTCTTCCGTTATAGTCACAGCTGTGTATATTCCCCCTCAAGCCAATACCATGACAGCCCTCAAGGAACTACACTGGACTTTATGCAAACTGGAAATCACATATCCTGAGGCTCCATTTATTGTAGCTGGGGATTTTAACAAAGCAAATTTGAGGAAAACGTTACCGAAGTTCTATCAAAACATTGACTGTAGCACTCGCTTAAGAAAAACAATAGACCACTGCTACTCGCCTTTTCGAGAGGCCTACAAGGCCCTCCCCCGCCCTCCCTTCGGCAAATCAGATCATGACTCCATTTTCCTCCTCCCTTCCTATAGGCAGAAACTCAAACAGGAAGTACCTGTGCTATGGTCTATTCAACGCTGGTCTGACCAATCGGAATCCATGCTTCAAGATTGTTTTGATCACGCGAACTGGGATATGTTCCGGATAGCCTCTGAGAATAACATTGACGTATACACAGACACGGTGACTGAGTTCATCAGGAAGTGTATAGGGGCTGTTGTTCCCATGGTGATTATTAAAACGTACCCAAACCAGAAACCGTGGATAGATGGCAGCAATCGTGCAAAACTGAACGCGCGAACCACTGCATTTAACCATGGTCAGTACAGAGACAAAGTGGAGTCGCAATTCAAAGACTCAGACACGAGACGTATGTGGCAGGGTCTACAGACAATCATGGATTACAAAGGGAAAACCACCCATGTTGCGGACACCGACGTCTTGCTCACAGACAAGCTAAACCCCTTCGCCCGCTTTGAGGATAACATAGTGCCACCGACTCGGCCCACTCCCAAGGACTGTGGGCTCTCGTTCTCTGTGGCCGACGTGAGTAAGACATTTAAACGCACTAACACTCGCAAGGCTGCCGGCCCAGACAGCATCCTTAGCCGCGTCCTCAGAGCATGCGCAGACCAGCTGGCTGGAGTGTTTATGGACATATTCAATCTCTCCCTATCCCAGTCTGCTGTCCCCACTTGCTTCAAGATGTCCACCATTGTTCCTGTACCCAAGAAAGCAAAGGTAACTGAACTAAATGACTATCGCCCCGTAGCACTTCTGTCATCATGAAGTGCTTTGAAAGGCTAGTTAAGGATCTACCTTACTTGACACCCTAGACCCACTTCAATTTGCTTACCGCCCCAATAGATCCACAGACGATGCAATCGCCATCGCACTGCACAAAACTAAGGAGCTGATCGTAGACTTCAGGAACCAGCAGAGGGAGCACACCCCTATCCACATCAAAGGGACCGCAGTGGAGAAGGTAGAAAGCTTCAAATTCCTTGGCTGACAATCTGAAATGGTCCACACAGACAGTGTGGTGAAGAAGGCGCAACAGCGCCCCTTCAACCTCAGGAGGCTGAAGAAATTCGTCTTGGCCCCTAAGACCCTCACAAACTTTTACAGATGCACAATTGAGAGCATCATGTCGGGCTGTATCACCGCCTGGTACAGCAACTGCACCGCCCGCAACCGCAGGGCTCTCCAGAGGGTGGTGCGGTCTGCCCAACGCATCACCGGGGGCACACTGCCTACCCAATTTCTTAATTCCATTCTTTTACTTTTAGATTTGTGTATTGTTGTGAATTGTTAGATACTACTGCACTGTTGGAGCTAGGAACACAAGCATTTCGCTACACCCGCAATAACATCTGCTAAATATGTGTATGTGACCAATACAATTTGATTTGATTTGATTTGAAAACCATATCCTATCTGCCCAAGATTGTTGAACTTTATGGAAGCCCATTTTCACTCCTATTTTCAAAGCGAAGTGTGCGTGCCTTGCACCCATATGCAGACTTAACAACAAATGTCAACATGCCTGGGGCGGACCACAGGCGTGTTGTCTTTGGGCAATTGGGCATCATTGGCAAAAGTGGGCATGTAAGTAATCCATACCCAACCCTCCAGTAAGTTGTGATGAACTCACTAACAAAACTCTGTTTTGGACAAGACTGACTTTACACTTTGTAGTCAATTTTGACACTATAATTAATGTTTGACTTGTATTGATGCGACATAGGCCGTTTAAAACCAGAGATGTTGGTTCTAAGGGGCAGTTGACATTTAACAAATCACATACTAAGTTACATGGACTCACTGTGTGAAATAATAGGGGTTGACATGATTTTTGAATGACTACCCCTTTCGCTGTCCCCCATACATACAACATCTGCAAGGTCCCTCAGTCAAGTAAAGCACAGATTCAACTACAAAGACCAGGGAGCTTTTTTGAAAGCCTCATAAAGAAGGGCAGTGATTGGTAGATGGGTAACAATAAAAATCAGACATTGAATATCTATTTAAGCATGCTCAAGTTAATTCCCTTACAAAAAAAGATTGCAGTTTTGAAACTACAGTAAAAGTGCAGGAACTGCAGTTGACTATGGTATTTTGGATGCAGTAATAGCAGAATAACTGTTATATTATATATATATATATATATATATATATATATATATATATATATATACAGTGGGGAAAAAAAGTATTTAGTCAGCCACCAATTGTGCAAGTTCTCCCACTTAAAAAGATGAGAGAGGCCTGTAATTTTCATCATAGGTACACGTCAACTATGACAGACAAAATGAGGAGAAAAAATCCAGAAAATCACATTGTAGGATTTTTAATGAATTTATTTGCAAATTATGGTGGAAAATAAGTATTTGGTCAATAACAAAAGTTTCTCAATACTTTGTTATATACCCTTTGTTGGCAATGACACAGGTCAAACGTTTTCTGTAAGTCTTCACAAGGTTTTCACACACTGTTGCTGGTATTTTGGCCCATTCCTCCATGCAGATCTCCTCTAGAGCAGTGATGTTTTGGGGCTGTCGCTGGGCAACACGGACTTTCAACTCCCTCCAAATATTTTCTATGGGGTTGAGATCTGGAGACTGGCTAGGCCACTCCAGGACCTTGAAATGCTTCTTATGAAGCCACTCCTTCGTTGCCCGGGCGGTGTGTTTGGGATCATTGTCATGCTGAAAGACCCAGCCACGTTTCATCTTCAATGCCCTTGCTGATGGAATCAATTTTCACTCAAAATCTCACGATACATGGCCCATTCTTTCCTTTACACGGATCAGTCGTCCTGGTCCCTTTGCAGAAAAACAGCCCCAAAGCATGATGTTTCCACCCCCATGCTTCACATTAGGTATGGTGTTCTTTGGATGCAACTCAGCATTCTTTGTCCTCCAAACACAACGAGTTGAGTTTTTACCAAAAAGTTATATTTTGGTTTCATCTGACCATATGACATTCTCCCAATCCTCTTCTGGATCATCCAAATGCACTCTAGCAAACTTCAGACGGGCCTGGACATGTACAGGCTTAAGCAGGGGGACACGTCTGGCACTGCAGGATTTGAGTCCCTGGCGGCGTAGTGTGTTACTGATGGTAGGCTTTGTTACTTTGGTCCCAGCTCTCTGCAGGTCATTCACTAGGTCCCCCCGTGTGGTTCTGGAATTTTTGCTCACCGTTCTTGTGATCATTTTGACCCCACGGGGTGAGATCTTGCGTGGAGCCCCAGATCGAGGGAGATTATCAGTGGTCTTGTATGTCTTCCATTTCCTAATAATTGCTCCCACAGTTGATTTCTTCAAACCAAGCTGCTTACCTATTGCAGATTCAGTCTTCCCAGCCTGGTGCAGGTCTACAATTTTGTTTCTGGTGTCCTTTGACAGCTCTTTGGTCTTGGCCATAGTGGAGTTTGGAGTGTGACTGTTTGAGGTTGTGGACAGGTGTATTTTATACTGATAACAAGTTCAAACAGGTGCCATTAATACAGGTAACGAGTGGAGGACAGAGGAGCCTCTTAAAGAAGAAGTTACAGGTGTGTGAGAGCCAGAAATCTTGCTTGTTTGTAGGTGACCAAATACTTATTTTCCACCATAATTTGCAAATAAATTCATAAAAAATCCTACAATGTGATTTTCTGAATTTGTCTGTCATAGTTGACGTGTACCTATGATGAAAATTACAGGCCTCTCATCTTTTTAAGTGGGAGAACTTGCACAATTGGTGGCTGACTAAATACTTTTTTCCCCCACTGTATAGTAAGACTTGAAAATGGCTGTCTAGCCATGATCCCCAACACCTTGACAGAGCTTGAAGAACTTTGAAAATAATAAATGGGCAAATATTGCACAATCCAGGTGTGCAAAGCTCTTATAGACTTACCCAAGAAGACTCACAGCTGTAATCGCTGACAAAGGTGTTTCTGATTATGTATTGACTCAGGGGTGATGAATACTTATCTAATGAAGGTATTCGTTTTTTTTTTTTCATTTATCTTTAAAAAATGTCAGAATTTTTCTGCCACTTTGACATTCGAGTATGTTGTGTAGATCATTGACTAAAAATGACAATTCAATCCATTTTAATCACACTTTAATACAACATTTGAAGAAATCCAAGGGGGATTATTGAAAGTCTTAATGAAAAGTCCCATTATGTGTTTATTAAACGAACACGTTTTAAATACACCATATGAAAACCACATGCACACGTCTCAAAAAATCAGCATGAACATGATACTGCATTTATTTTCTCATTAAAAATGTTTTGGGGAAAAAATGATGTAGTTGAATGGAAGTAATGAAATAGGCATTTGTGAACATTATATAGCCTACACAGTACAAACAATATGTAACAGACTTTTTAGGCTTATATATGCCTTATATATCACACAATGTCTGGATGCAATATTCTACCCAGGAATATTCAACACTGAAATCTGTTACTCTTGTTATTACAAATGCATCTGTGGATATTTTCTGCTGACAACAATGAAAATTAATCTTTGTCTTTAATGCAGGGTTTGATCTAAACGTCAGAAACTATCGAGTGGAATAGTTATTTTCTATGTTATAGAGTGGAATGGTTTTTCTGCTGGTGTGTCCTGAGGTAGCTCCTCTCTGAGAACCTCTTCCCGCAGTGAGTACAGGAGAACGGCCTCTCTCCCGTGTGGACCTTCAGGTGCATCTTCAGCTGGTCCTGGCGGGAGAACCTCTTCTCACACTGGGGGCAGCTGTAGGGTTTCTCCCCTGTGTGGACCCTCTGGTGCCTCTTCAGGTGGTGCTGGTGGGAGAACCTCTTCTCACACTGGGTACAGCTGAAGGATTTCTCCCCTGTGTGGACCCTCTGGTGACTCTCCACCTTCTGGAGGCAGCTGAAGCCTTTGTTACAGAACATGCAGAGGAACCGTTTCTCTTTACTACTGCCTGATGTGGCTCCCCCTCCCTGAGCCTGGGCTCTAGCCCTGTCATTTGAGTTCAATACCTGATGATCGAAAAGGATGCGGCCGTGTGAATCAGAAGGCCCCATTGACGTGGACACTGGGTCGTGATCCCTGAAAGCGTGTAAAGGGGAGTGGGTTGCGACATTTGGATTTGTCTCTAAGCTTTCCCTGTATTCTAAGAAGTCACTGGTGTTGCCCTGCGAGTGTCCTTCTCCTAAGTGAGTTTCGTTTGCATTCCATGTCAGAGGAGTGTCGTCCTCCACTTTCACAATCACCTCATCTAAGACTACAACCTCCCCTTTCTTATCTAGGCACCTTTCAGAGTTTACACTACTACTGTACCGGTTCCAGTCCCCTCTCATTGGATTAGTCTGTGTATCTAAGTCCACAGATATGTCACCAGGTATCATCTCGGTCTCTGTAGCGTATGAACAGGACGGATCATTGCCAGTCTGTAATGCGTCACCTGAGTCCTGATGGGATAAAACCGTCCTCGGGCTCGGGTTACCATAAAGTAAATACTCTGAGCGGGGAGAAGGAGGACAACCCAGTCGCTCCAGCCCCTTTAAAGTCTCGGTGTCTGTCTCTGACTTGAGTACAGCGTTCGGCGTTCCACTGACCTCCGTGATCCTGCGTCGGGTCCTGTACTGCGCTGGGGCAGTGGTGGAATCCTCTGTGGCTACAAGGGGCACTCCAGTCTGGATGTCTCTGCTGTGCCGTGGGTCCACCTCTGCTTCAGACCTCTCCAGCTTGACCCCAGGACCTGCAGCCTCTGCATCTGCAGACTTATAAGAAGAGAGGGTGTTATTACTGGTATATGAGTAGAACTGAGTCTGTAGCTCCTGAGTGGCGCAGTGGTCTAAGGCACTGCATCGCAGTGCAAACTGTGCCACTAGAGATCCTGGTTCGAATCCAGGCTCTGTCGCAGCCGGCCGCGACCGGGAGACCCATGGGGCGGCGCACAATTGGCCCAGCGTCGTCCAGGGTAGGGGAGGGAATGGCCGGCAGGGATGTAGCTCAGTTGATAGAGCATGGCGTTTGCAACGCCAGGGTTGTGGGTTCGATTCCCACGGGGGGGCAAGTATAAAAAAAAAAAAGATATGTATTCACTAACTGTAAGTCGCTCTGGATAAGAGCGTCTGCTAAATGACTAAAATGTAAATGTAAATGTAAACTGGATAATAATGTCTCACAAGCTCCCCTATGGCAGATAAATGAGGATGTACGTGTAAGCAAGTGAATAGCTGAGGGGAGCCTTTCTGAAATAAACAGGCCACATTTGATTTACAAAGTAACTGTAATTTGTAATGCAACACTATTCCACTAACCTCTATCATGATAACGTGCTGGGTTGAGGTTCCACTCCCCTCATCAACAGTGATTGGTTGGTCATCTCTCCATGTATTGTGTCCTGCTGGCTTCACAGAAATCCTGTGGCCTCCAGTGACATGTCCTTCACCTGAGAGAGTGATTGGGGGAAAAGAGGTGGTTCTGTTAGCTACTGTCAATGCTATATTGTACACTATTGACAGTTTTGACACTGTCTAGAATTGGCAAGGATGTAAGGTAACACTTCTTGATATACTATTTATTTATCTATGTATTATGTTCCATGCATCACATTGTTTTCATTGAGTAAATAATAGGAAATGCAGTTAATCAAGAATCTGGTGAGATGATGATAGTGTCTTTGCGCAAGATAGCTAAGTAATCAGGGGAATTATTGCATACTAGCCAAACAACGGACCCAATTCTGGGTAACACATCTGAACACGTGTGCAGAGGGGAACGTGGCGACAGTCCCTGAGCTATATATTTTCTGCTAAATGTACCTCTTGCCATTCCTCTGTATTGGTCCAGGATCTTGACACTACTCGTAGTAGTACTGCCTGCGACGACGCGCTCTCGCATTGTCCTCTCTGCGCGCTCCCGTGCCATCTTCAGTTCCAGTAGCTGTAGTTTCCTCCGCAATGCCCCGTTTTCTTTCTGGCTTTGAGTTATTTCCAAACGAAACACTGCATAGTCGTCGTCTACGAGTTTACAGATGTCTGCCACAGCTGCATTCGCTAGCACCTCCATGATGGAGGCTATTTGAGTGTGAAAAACCATACAGTTAGCCATTGTTAGCAAACGTTAACAGCTAGGTAGCTTACTTATATAAAACCTATCATTCAAGTCCTGTTTCCAACGGGAATTAAACACTACCTTGGGTAAGTATGTGATGCTGTGCAGTTAAATTAGTCATAAATTGAGTTCTAGGGTGTTAATAAATGTCTAAATACAACAATAAATCTCTAACTTGGAAATTATTGTTAACTTCCGTTTACTACTTTTTCTTTGTGTGGTTTTCCGGCAGTCTTCTTCAGTGGGTTTAATTCCGGTTGGCATCCAATATTAACGTTGCATTACCGCCACCAACTGGACTGGAGTATAAATGGGAAAAGGGAAAAACCCTGCCAACTATTTTATTTTATAACTCAACATTCATTAAAAAAACACCCCTAATTCCACTATTGACCCTATCTGATCCTACACCATGCTGACAGCCTGGGAGGACGGAATACTACCATTCAACACACCCTGTAACTCTTCTGTAGTAAATTCTCGTAATCCCAAGCACTTCTCTGCAGCTGCCACCACAACACCTATTTTCTGTGATTTACATTCTATTCCGGCGGTACAGTTGATAACCATGGCAATGAACTGTAAAAAGCCAACTTTACTGAAGCACATTTCATTCGTAGGCCTATTACTCTGTACTGGCAAAAGTCTAATACTCACTGGTAGCCTCTTAGGGTCCCTCACCCTTGACCCATCTTCACTGCCTCCGCATACGATACCTTCTGACTAGACACTTTGTTACGTATTGTTGCCCTTCACAGGTCGGAGTGTGAATCGCATATTTTGTTCACATAAAAGGGGAATGGGAAAAAAGAAATTGCACCTCCATCTAATCCTACATATACACCACTATCCCCAACAAACCCACCACCCCTTCCCACTACTTTGGCGCTAACAAATCCTACCCCAGGCTGTTGGCCTGGGAGGATGGAACACTTTCTCTCAAAATTCCCTGTAGTTCTTCTGCACTAAAATCTGACACTCAAAAACTTCCCTGCTGCTGCTACTACCAAATCAATCTTCTGGGATTTCTGTTCCGTCTGTCCGGTTCAATTAATTACCATAGCAATAAACACCAAGAAGCCAACCTTACTAAAGGACAAACTGTTCTTGTCACTCTGTACTGGCCTACTACTCACAGGGATCCTCTCAGGCTGCCTCACCCTTAGCCCACCATCCTCTACTTTCCTCACTGCCTCAGCATATGACACTTTCTGCACTGTTCTAACCCTGGCAACCTCAACCTGTCTCACTCGCACAGGACATTTCTGATCCCCAGCAACATGGTCACCCCCACAATTGACACACACAGCTTTTCCCACCAAAACTACACACTTCTTTGTCCCACCGTAGGGGGTTCGGAACAAAAGCTCTCACCGGATAACTAACATTACTTTATCAGGTAATAACGCTGTATTCAAATTCAAAAGTACCAACAGGGTCACGTCAGTCTTGCGCTCTCCACCGGGTCTGCATCGCACCCTTTACACTGAAGAGAAAGGATCCTATTGGTTGGCGTCATAGCTCAAAGGATGTGGTTAAATGAAAAGGGTATGTTCTTTGAAATAAGGTACATTTTACATTTTAGTCATTTAGCAGACACTCTTCTCCAGAGCGACTTACAGTTAATGCATTGATCTTAAGATAGCTAGGTGTGACAACCACATATCTCAGTCATAGTAAGTACATTTTTCTTCAATAAAGTAACTATCAGCTAATTCCATAGGTACTGCTTATTACATTACACATCAAATCTCCTATGATCAGTATCTTTCAAGCTGAGTCCAGACTTGTTTAGAAAGAGCAGTGTGTTAGCAAGAAAAGAGTAGAAAATAATAGAGGGTCATTCCATTTGATTTCAATGATTTTTTGATTTGACGCAAAATTTCTATACATATTTTCACATTGTAGATTTGGTCAGAAAGTTACTTTTTGGACCTGAATGCCGAAACATTTAGGAGATAGAGGTGCTTAAAGTTGACCCGTTTTGCATACCCCGCCTTACCATGAGACATCCCCCACTGGGCACAGACGTCAGTTCAACGTCTAGCTTTGATTTACATTTGGTTGATTTGTCAACTAACCTGAATTCAACTTGAAATCCACAAAAAATGTCACCATGTCATTGGATCTAGGTTAAAAGTTGGGTAAAAAAACGGAGTTTACACATTTTTATTGACATTGTAAATGACGTTAAAGGATAAAAAAATGACATTTCTATTAAAACATTTTTTTTCAAGAAATTACTAAATAGTTTCACAATCCTGTTTGTAAGCTTTTAAATTATATCAAACTCAACCTTTTATATTTTCCAGTGATGAAGACATGGATGTCTCATGGTATGGTATGCAAAATGGGTCAACTTTGAGTAACTCTATCTCCTATGTTTTGGCATTCAGGTCCAAAAAGTCACTTTCTGACCACTTCTACCATGGGCAAATAGGTATAGAAAGTTTCATTCAAATCAAAAGGGGTGCGGTCAAAGTGATTGAAATCAGATGGAACGACTCTAGAATGACTATTCCATCTACATCACATCACTAAGGTAAATATTCAACTGTCCTTGTTCTAGCCTAGGTTTACTGTCTCTCTTAAAACATTTAGACTGTTTCAAATGAGAAGTTAACAAAGGATTAATGAGGGGTACAGTGCCTTGCAAAAGTATTCATCCTCCTTGGCGTTTTTACTATTTTGTTGCATTACAACCTGTAATTTAAATCTATGTTTATTTGGCTTTCATGTAATGGACATCCACAAAATAGTTCAAATTGGTGAAGTGAAATAAAAAAAATTACTTGTTAAAAAACATTCTTACAAATAAATAACGGAAAAGTGGTGCGTGCATATGTATTCACCCCCTTTGCAATGAAGCCCCTAAATAAGATCTGGTGCAACCGTTACCTTCAGAAGTCACATAATTAGTTAAATAAAGTGTCACATGATCTCAGTATATATACACCTGTTCTGAAAGGCCCCAGAGTCTGCAACACCACTAAGCAAGGGGCGGCACCATGAAGACCAAGGAGCTCTCCAAACAGGTCAGGGACAAAGTTGTGGAGAAGTACAGATCAGGGTTGGGTTATAAAAAAATATCTGAAACTTTGAACATCCCACGGAGCACCATTAACTCCATTATTAAAAAATTGAAAGAATATGGCACCACAACAAACCTGCCAAGAGAGGGCCGCCCACCAAAACTCACAGACCAGGCAAGGAGGGCATTAATCAGAGAGGCAACAAAGAGATCAAAGATAACCCTGAAGGAGCTGCAAAGCTCCACAGCGGATATTGGAGTATCTGTCCACAGGACCACTTTAAGCCGTACACAGAGCTGGGCTTTACGGAAGAGTGGCCAGAAAAAAGCCATTGCTTAAAGAAAGAAATAAGCAAACACATTTGGTGTTCGCCAAAAGGCATGTGGGAGACTCCACAAACATATGGAAGAAGGTACTCTGGTCAGATGAGACTAAAATTGAGCTTTCTGGCCATCAAGGAAAACGCTATATCTGGCGCAAACCCAACACCTTTCATCACCCCGAGAACACCATCACCACAGTGAAGCATGGTGGTGGCAGCATCATGCTGTTTTTCATCGGCATGGACTGGGAAACTGGTCAGAATTGAAGGAATGATGGATGGCGCTAAATAAAGGGAAATTTTTGAGGGAAACCTGTTTTTCTTCCAGAGATTTGAGACTGGAGGTTCACCTTCCAGCAGGACAATGACCCTAAGCATACTGCTAAAGCAACACTTGAGTGGTTTAAGGGGAAACATTTAAATGTCTTGGAATGGCCTAGTCAAAGCCCAGACCTCAATCCAATTGAGAATCTGTGGTATGACTTAAAGATTGCTGTACACCAGCGGAACCCATCCAACTTGAAGGAGCTGGAGCAGTTTTGCCTTGAAGAATGGGCAAAAATCCCAGTGGCTAGATGTGCCAAGCTTATAAAGACATACCCCAAGAGACTTACAGCTGTAATTGCGGCAAAAGGTGGTTCTACAAAGTATTGACTTTGGGGGGGTGAATAGTTATGCACACTCAAGTTCTGTTTTTTTGTCTTATTTCTTGTTTGTTTCACAAAATATATTTTGCATCTTCAAAGTGGTAGGCATGTTGTGTAAATCAAATGATACAAACCCCCCAAAAATCAATTTTAATTCCAGGTTGTAAGGCAACAAAATAGGAAAAATGCCAAGGGGGGTGAATACATTCGCAAGCCACTGTATGTGGTTAATTACCCTCTTACCCCAAGACACTTCACATGATAACTAACATTGATTGAACTTGAATATGACAACTTTCAGGATGAATCAAACCACTGTATTTATTATTCATCAATATAATTAGTGCGTAAAGGCAATCCAAACCTTTTTTTAATGATTCATACATACATTTCCTAACCCCAAAATTTGACTTAATAATCTACAAGATCAGTGTATTTTTACATCTACCAGTTGGTGTTGAAGTGGAGACGAATATGCATATATTTAAATGGGGTTCTTTCATTGATCCCTATTTTCTGAACCCGTTCTCTCGACATATTCTAGTTTGTCGACAAAGTTCTAATTAAAGGTACACCGTATTTTTAAAGGGATGTCTTAAGATAAATGTACTGACAACCCTATTGAATGAAAAATCCATGAGAAAATCTGTTGGCCAGCAAGTGGGAGGGTTTTCAGCAGTAAAAAAAAAAAAGCAAAGCCATTACGCACCTGTACAAGGTAAGTCTGAATACCAACTACTGAGAACTGCGTGGGAAAGGCGTGTGTAAGAAAGGCGTAATTTCCTAAATCAGAATCGAGCCCTATGTTGGTTTTATTTAGGATAATGTTTTACAGCTTTGTCATTCTATTTTAAAATAATCTTACTTTATTATATAATATATTTTACATGTGATAAGGGTACACAGAGGGCCAGAGATGATTACAGACACCTGTGAATATCTGAAGTACCCAAAAAAGGCCACAAAATGTAATATGATAGATTACATACAATCCTTGAAAGATACCAAAACTCAGGTAGTTTACTGGTAAACTTAGAACGTTTCCAGTAATATACAGTGGAGAAAATAAGTATTTGTGCAAGTTCTCCCACTTAAAAAGATGAGAGAGGCCTGTAATTTTCATCATAGGTACATGTCAACTATGACAGACAAAATGAGAAAAAAAATCCAGAAAATCACATTGTAGGATTTTTAATGAATTTATTTGCAAATTATGGTGGAAAATAAGTATTTGGTCAATAACAAAAGTTTCTCAATACTTTGTTATACAGTGGGGGAAAAAAAGTATTTAGTCAGCCACCAATTGTGCAAGTTCTCCCACTTAAAAAGATGAGAGAGGCCTGTAATTTTCATCATAGGTACACGTCAACAATGACAAACAAATTGAGAAAAAGAAATCCAGAAAATCACATTGTAGGATTTTTAATGAATTTATTTGCAAATTATGGTGGAAAATAAGTATTTGGTCACCTACAAACAAGCAAGATTTCTGGCTCTCACAGACCTGTAACTTCTTCTTTAAGAGGCTCCTCTGTCCTCCACTCGTTACCTGTATTAATGGCACCTGTTTGAACTTGTTATCAGTATAAAAGACACCTGTCCACAACCTCAAACAGTCACACTCCAAACTCCACTATGGCCAAGACCAAAGAGCTGTCAAAGGACACCAGAAACAAAATTGTAGACCTGCACCAGGCTGGGAAGACTGAATCTGCAATAGGTAAGCAGCTTGGTTTGAAGAAATCAACTGTGGGAGCAATTATTAGGAAATGGAAGACATACAAGACCACTGATAATCTCCCTCGATCTGGGGCTCCACGCAAGATCTCACCCCGTGGGGTCAAAAAGATCACAAGAACGGTGAGCAAAAATCCCAGAACCACACGGGGGGACCTAGTGAATGACCTGCAGAGAGCTGGGACCAAAGTAACAAAGCCTACCATCAGTAACACACTACGCCGCCAGGGACTCAAATCCTGCAGTGCCAGACGTGTCCCCCTGCTTAAGTCAGTACATGTCCAGGCCCGTCTGAAGTTTGCTAGAGTGCATTTGGATGATCCAGAAGAGGATTGGGAGAATGTCATATGGTCAGATGAAACCAAAATATAACTTTTTGGTAAAAACTTAACTTGTCGTGTTTGGAGGACAAAGAATGCTGAGTTGCATCCAAAGAACACCATACCTACTGTGAAGCATGGGGGTGGAAACATCATGCTTTGGGGCTGTTTTTCTGCAAAGGGACCAGGACGACTGATCCGTTTAAAGGAAAGAATGAATGGGGCCATGTATCGTGAGATTTTGAGTAAAAACCTCCTTCCATCAGCAAGGGCATTGAAGATGAAACGTGGCTGGGTCTTTCAGCATGACAATGATCCCAAATACACCGCCCGGGCAACGAAGGAGTGGCTTCGTAAGAAGCATTTCAAGGTCCTGGAGTGGCCTAGCCAGTCTCCAGATCTCAACCCCATAGAAAATCTTTGGAGGGAGTTGAAAGTCCGTGTTGCCCAGCGACAGCCCCAAAACATCACTGCTCTAGAGGAGATCTGCATGGAGGAATGGGCCAAAATACCAGCAACAGTGTGTGAAAACCTTGTGAAGACTTACAGAAAACGTTTGACCTGTGTCATTGCCAACAAAGGGTATATAACAAAGTATTGAGAAACTTTTGTTAGACCAAATACTTATTTTCCACCATAATTTGCAAATAAATTCATTAAAAATCCTACAATGTGATTTTCTGGATTTTGTTTTTTTCTCATTTTGTCTGTCTTAGTTGACGTGTACCTATGATGAAAATTACAGGCCTCTCTCATCTTTTTAAGTGGGAGAACTTGCACAATTGGTGGCTGTGAGAGACGGAATCTAAAACAAAAATCCAAACAAAGGTTTCTGTACCAAATATTAAGTTCTGCTTTTCTGATGTATCAAATACTTATGTCATGCAATAAAATGCAAAATAATTACTTAAAAATCATACAATGTGATTTTCTGGATTTTTGTTTTAGATTCCGTCTCTCACAGTTGAAGTGTACCTATGATAAAAAAATTACAGACCTCCACATGCTTTGTAAGTAGGAAAACCTGCAAAATCGGCAGTGTATCAAATACTTGTTCTCCCCACTGTAGTTCTTGACTTGATTGCTGTCGTGAATGATTTGATTTCTCTCTAGAGAAATGACACCTTGAGCTCACATATAAAAAAACTAACTCAATAGAATTAAAGTAATTGAACCGATGTTGGAAGAAAAAAAAAATTTTGGTTAATCGTTCAGCACTAACATCTAGCAACATAGCTAGCAAGTTAGCAAACCAAATGCATAGCTGGAGCTCTGAGCTGGATATAATTTATTTGACACATCTTAGATTTCTTATGGTTATACTTTAATATGTAATATGTAACTTTTTGGGTGACCAAATTCACATAGAAATATAAGTTATAGATCTGTCATTGTCGTTGAGCGTAAGTCAAAGAAGCGTTAGATTGGTTCTATGTTCGCTATTTATATATTTTCCGTTCTTAAGTTTAGTTTTTGTATCTTTTACTTTCGGTTTTGTACACCAGCTTCAAACAGCTGAAAGTACAATACTTTTGATTATGGAAAATATATTTCACAGCGGTTTAGATGGTACAATGATTCTCTATACTTTACTTGCTTATATTGTCACATAAACTGAAATTAGACTAACTATTAGAATTTAGCAACCAGGAGCGATTTCTGCATACTGCATCTTTAATTTATAGTTGCAGTGGCATAGTATGCACCCCCGCATTGATGTCACTTGTTAAATCCACTACAATCAGTGTAGATGAAGGGGAGGAGACAGGTTAAAGAAGGATTTTTTTCATAGGGTGAATGGGCAAGACAAAATATTTAAGTGCCTTTGAACGGGGTATGGTAGGTGCCAGGTACACCGGTTTGAGTGTGTCAACTGCAACGCTGCTGGGTTTTTCACGCTCAACAGTTTCCCGTGTGTATCAAGAATGGTTCACCAGCCAACTTGACACAACTGTGCCAGGATCCCTGTGGAATGCTTTCGACAACTTGTAGAGTCCATGCCCTGACGAATTGAGGCTGTTCTGAGGGCAAAAGGGGGGATGCAACTCAATATTTGGAAGGTGTTCTTAATGTTTGGTATACTCAGTGTATATTATTCATTTATTATATCTGTGTCCATATTACCCATGAGTTTCTAGTAGATAGACCCTATGGTTCAAGAGAAAATAGCCTAATTAATGAATAAAGTATCTAATTAACAATGGCATTATTTTCAATTAACTCAGCTACTTTCCAACTATTGACTGTGTTCACAAGTACCACCCGTTTTATGCCAAAACATTGACAACAAATACATATTGACATAATAAAATAAATTAAAGTGTGTAAACAATATATAGATAAGACATTTCTGGGATCTTTTATTTCAGCTCATGAAACATGGGACCAATACTTTACATGTTGCGTTGATATTTCTTTCTGAACAGAAATATAAACGCAACATGTAAAGTATTGGTCCCATGTTTCATGAGCTGAAATAAAAGATCCCAGAAATGTTCCATACGTACAAAAGGCTTATTTCTCTAAAATGTTGTGCACAAATTTGTTTACGTCCCTGTTTGTGAGCATTTCTCCTTTGCGAAGATAATCCATCCACCTGACAGGTGTGGCATATCAAGAAGCTGATCATTACACAGGTGCACCTTGTGCTGGGGACAATAAAAGTCCACTCTAAAATGTGCAGTTTTGTCACACAACACATTGGCCACAGATGTCTTACATTTTGAGGGAGTGTGCAATTGTCATGCTGACTACAGGAATGTCCACCAGAGCTGTTGTCAGAGAACTGAATGTTAATTTGTCTAGCATAAGCCACCTCCAACGTCAATTTAAGAACATTTTGCAGTATGTCCAACCGGCCTCACAACCGCAGACCACGTGTATGGTGTCGTGTGGGCGAGCGGTTTGCTGATGTCAGCGTTGTGAACAGTGTGTCCCATGGTGGCGGTGGATATGGTATGCACAATATGTAAACAATAGCCGAATGTAGTCGACCGAAGCACGTTTCCTCTCAATCAGCTGGAAGTGTTTGCTGTTCGGTCTGTAGTTTGATTAGGGTCGCCCATATTGTGCAAGTGTTTTTCACGTGTGAATTGCATCAGTATTGAAAATAAAAACTGGAAATACAAACCGATATACTGACCAGCGTACTAAATGTCGAGTTGATAACACTTACCTGTGGATATTTTGTATCAGATTACCTCCGACATATGTACAAAATCGGCGGACAACAGGTAAAGTAAGTTGAAATTTAGTTTGTTTAACATTCTGACTTGTAATGGGACTGTTCAGGAATGCTGAGCCTACATGTTAGAGAGGAGTGTGTAAGTATTTCACTCTCTGATTCTAAAAGACTGCTAACCTTATGCCAAACTCTAACCATGAATTTTCAAGATATAGCCAATCTTTACTTTGTGGCTGTGGAATATAGTGGAAAGCCTTTCAAGCTCAGAGCAGTTCGTAATTGACCTAAAAACGAATGACTGGCTAGATCCCATCGGTGGCAAGGACATAAACCTATAGGTTTGAAGGAAGCCAAGGAAACTAAGGCCATTTGAATTCTAAATGATAAACAAGCAAATCAAAAGGACAACATGATCTCATTTATTAACAGATCTGATCACCCGTTCATTGTTTGTCCAGATGAAACCAGTCTGTCAAGTTGCTAGTTTACATCTAAACTCTCGAACTAAATACGTACTGCACTTCCAACCACAAAGCCTCTTTGCTTTGATTTTATGCCTCAAACTACAACTTGCATCGCTAACAGCTAAATGTTTGTTAAAATTCTAATTCTATTTGAGGCTCCACATTGTCATGTGAAATATTAATGTTATTTCCAACAACCAATGAGCAACTCCACTGTGAATCCAGCTGCATATTGAATATTGAGATTGCAGAAAGGCCAGTCTCTTTGGCAATGACATGGAGTGGAAAGTTAGCAAAAAAATACTGGTACCCAGACTAGGAGTGTTATAAAAACGAGGGACATTATATTTGTTATGAATAGACCATAGTCAAAACCAAATTCAGAGGGGAAATATAGGGTGTGTTCGTAAATTCACTTGAGTGCTCAGAGTGCGCTCGTAAATTCAGAGCATTTTCAGATTGTTCGTTCATAAATTCAGAGCGTTTCGCTCTCGGAGCATACAGTCGTGGTCAAAAGTTTAGTGAATGACACAAATATTAATTTTCACAAAGTCTGCTGCCTCAGTTTTTATGATGGCAATTTGCATATACTCCAGAATGTTATGAAGAGTGATCAGATGAATTGCGAAGTCCCTCTTTGCCATGAAAATGAACTGAATCCCAAAAAAAACATTTCCACTGCATTTCAGCCCTGCCACAAAAGGACCAGCTGACATCATGTCAGTGATTCTCTCGTTAACACTGGTGAGAGTGTTGACGAGGACAAGGCTGGAGATCACTCTGTCATGCTGATTGAGTTAGAATAACAGACTGGAAGCTTTAAAAAGAGGGTGGTGCTTGAAATCATTGTTCTTCCTCTGTTAACCATGGTTACCTGCAAGGAAACACATGCCGTCATCATTGCTTTGCACAAAAAGGGCTTCACAGGTAAGGATATTGCTGCTAATAAGATTGCACCTAAATCAACCATTTATCAGATCATCAAGAACTTCAAAGAGAGAGGTTCAATTGTTGTGAAGAAAGCTTCAGGGCGCCCAAGAAAGTCCAGCAAGCGCCAGGACCGTCTCCTAAAGTTGATTCAGCTGCGGGATCGGAGCACCACCAGTGCAGAGCTTGCTCAGGAATGGCAGCAGGCAGGTGTGAGTGCATCTGCACGCACAGTGAGGCGAAGACTTTTGGAGGATGGACTGGTGTCAAGAAGGGCAGCGAGGAAGCCACTTCTCTCCAGGAAAAACATCAGGGACAGACTGATATTCTGCAAAAGGTACAGGGATTGGACTGCTGAGGACTGGGGTAAAGTCATTTTCTCTGATGAATCCCCTTTCTGATTGTTTGGGGCATCCGGAAAAAAGGTGAGCGCTATCATCAGTCCTGTGTCATGCCAACAGTAAAGCATCCTGAGACCATTCATGTCTGGGGTTGCTTCTCAGCCAAGGGAGTGGGTTCACTCACAATTTTGCCTAAGAACACAGCCATGAATAAAGAATGGTACCAACGCATCCTCTGAGAGCAACTTCTCCCAACCATCCAAGAACAGTTTGGTGACGAACAATGCCTTTTCCAGCATGATGGAGCACCTTGCCATAAGGCAAAAGTGATAACTAAGTGGCTCGGGGAACAAAACATCGACATTTTGGGTCCATGGCCAGGAAACTCCCCAGACCTTAATCCCATTGAGAACTTGTGGTCAATATTTAAGAGGCGGGTGGACAAACAAAACCCCCCAAATTCTGACAAACTCCAAGCATTGATTATGCAAGAATGGACTGCAGAGGTCTTGAAAAAGAAGGGTCAACACTGCAAATATTGTCTCTTTGCATAATCTTAATGTAATTGTCAATAAAAGCCTTTGACAATTATGGAATGCTTGTAATTATACTTCAGTATACCATAGTAACATCTGACAAAAATATCTAAAAACACTGTAGCAGCAAACTTTGTGAAGACCAATACTTGTGTCATTCTCAAAACTTTTGACCACGACTGTACACTGGACACTCTGGCCGAGGAGTAGGGTTGATCCGAGCGTTCAGACCTCACAACGGCAGTCAAGCACCCATGCTAACTGGCTAAAGTTGGCTAGCTTGCTAGCTACTAACAGACACAAATGAGAGAACACCTCACACCATTTTATTTGCCATAGAGCTGGTTAGGCTGTTTTCATGTTATCTAGAGCGTTGGTGACTGTAACTGTGCTGCTGGCAACAATTTAATTACTTTTCTTTGACAACATTTCATGGAACCGGTCATATTCAGCTGGTGTTCGTAAATTCATCAGTTATTCTGTAATATTTCAGCTAAAGAATTGGTCCCAGATATCCCCTATGTAGCCTACATCTCAAGCCACACTGCTACAATTTCTCCCCACTGTGGACACTCCTATGTCTGATAAGGTTACTCAGGAAGGAGAAGCTCTTGTAACACAGTTTACACTTGAAGGGCTTCTCCTTGGTGTGAACGGTCTGGTGCTGCTTCACATAGTTCACCTTAGCGAAGCGCTTCCCACACGTGGGGCAGGCGTACGGCTTGTCTGCGTCGGTCTTAACGCTCGGCCTCCCACATTGTGACCCAATGACACCAGAGGAGGTAGAAGCAGGAGCCACCACCCTCAGGTGGTTAGTCTTTGAGCTCCCTCCTTGACCTCTAGCCATTGTTTGGGTGTTGTTGGGATTGTGTTCTGTGTTATAGGCTAGGTACCTCTTGTGGTGAACGCCCATCCTGACCCTGTCTGTATTGGCGGGGTAACCTTGAGGTAACTGAGGAAGGCTACACTCAGGCCTTCTATGAACCCAGTCACCAGGCATTAGACGAGACCCTGAAGGAGAAGACAGACTTCCAGAAAGACTCCCACCAGGGGGGTCTCCCACCACTCTCTGTGAAGGCTGAAGCCCAGGGTGACCTGCTCTGTCCATCATGGATACTGTGGTGTTTGTATCATAGGAACATGAGGGTCTATCTCGATCAGCCCCAGGCCCTGCTCCATCCCTGCACTGAGACTGTGAAGAGAAGGGTCTGGACTGCAGACTGGATCCCTGACTGGAGCCTCTGTCTCTCTTATGACCACCAGGACTGAGGTTGTTAAGTCCACCTGTCCACTGGTTGTGTTCTGTGTGGTGATGGTGGAGTCTTTGTCCCTTGTGGTTCGGTCCTCGTTCCGACTCGGGAAGGAAGAGTGATGGCTCCTGATCCAGGGTTCTGACCCAGGGCCAGGTGTTGTGACCAGCCGCTTCAGAGGTCCAGTCTCTCCCACCAGCAACACTGGATATCAGCAGGTCCTCATGGACTGCAGACTGTAAACACAAATTTTACAGAAGAACACATAAAGGTTTATATAAGAAACTTGCTGTACACAGAAACATGTAATTCAAGTACCTAACAATATGGAGCCATTGGAATGAATTATAAAAACAATTCCATATGTGTTGATTTAAGAATTAAGTATAATGTTTTGGTTTGACTGAGATAAGGGAAACTCAGTCCCTGCAATGATAAAAAAGTCAATTTTGTATTTAATTGACAACAAATTGTCATACACTCACATAATGTACAGTAATTGTATTGCACAAAATTATACATGTGACAAGTAGAATAACTCTACTCACTATGGTAACACTAACTTTTCTGTCAATCTGGTACCCTCGTTTTGATAAAATAAATGTTGGAATACTTTGGAAAAGGTTCAACATTACACACAGCTTCACTACTTCATGTCAAGAAAACATGAATTAAGGCACTATCCTTTTCTCACTATAAAACACCAGCATCAACCTAAAGGGAGAAAGTTTGTCACTTTTCATCAGTGAAGCATTTTTACAGACACCATCACACCAACCATCACCATATCACCTACTCTGCCTCATCATATTAATTATTTCCTCAGTTCACCTCATCCAGTTCCCTATACATCAAAAACCAACAGAATTAACTACAAACAAACTAACTAGTACTACATTACATGTCACTATACATGGGCCGTGTGCATTTTCTGCTGGTGTATCCTGAGGTGCCTCTTCAGGTTAAAGGGGCGGGAGAAACTGGCCCGGCACAGGTGGCAGCCGAACGTGTGTATCTTTCTGGTGAATCTCCACCTGTTTGGGGAAACTAAAGGCTTTCTAAAGCGGGAAGCGTGATTCCGTCTGTACTACTGTCATTTGTTAATGGGATCGTGTAGCCATTTAGTGTCTGAGGTCTGGTTTAACATTAGGAGAGTGTGAGGAGGACGAAGGCCAGGGAGTGTCTGTGTTGTCACAGGATCCATGTTCCAGTTGATAGATCCTATAGAAGGCAGGCTGAAGGCAGAACCTGTTAGGGGGTTAACCTGAGGCGCCATCAGTCTCTCTAAATCACAACTATAGGAGCAGGACGAGGCATTGCTACCCGAGTCTGTTCTCTCCTACCGCATACGGACACACCTCAAATCGACACCTCACCCTGGTCTCAGCCAGTCTGTTGTCATGGAGATTAAGTTTGTTTGTTTTGTGTTTGATTGTCAGTTTCTGGTTGTGGTTAACAGTGTTGTTCCCCAGCCCTGAGTTGAGGACACTCTCACATCCACTGACCTCCACTATGTCGCCTCTGGTCCTGGCCTGATCGATGATGTCATCCCCTGGGCCCTTGGCTGCACCGGTCTGGGTCTGGGAATCCATGATGGTCGCCCAGTCTCCTCTTTTAGCCTCCAGCCAACCACCTGCAGGAAGAGGTTACAAAATAGACTTTACAAACATGGCAGAGAACTCTACATATGGAGTATTTTTTGGTCAATTACAGTTAAAGTTGGAAGTTTACATACACCTTAGCCAAATACATTTAAACTCAGTTTTTCACAATTCCTGACATTTAATCCTAGTAAAAATTCCCTGTCTTAGGTCAGTTAGGATCACCACTTTATTTTAAGAATGTGAAATGTCAGAATAATAGTAGAGAGAATGATTTATTTCAGCTTTTATCTATTTCATCACATTCCCAGTGGGTCAGAAGTTTACATACACTCAATTAGTATTTGGTAGCATGGTCTTTCAATTGTTTAACTGGGGTCAAACGTTTCGTGTAGCCTTCCACAAGCTTCCCACAATAACGTGGGTGAATTTTGGCCCATTCCTCCTGACAGAGCTGGTGTAACTGAGTCAGGTTTGTAGGCCTCCTTGCTTGCACACGCTTTTTCAGTTCTTCCCACAAATTTTCTATAGGATTGAGGTCAGGGCTTTGTGATGGCCACTCCAATACATTTACTTTGTTGTCCTTAAGCCATTTTGCCACAACTTTGGAAGTATGCTTGGGTTCATTGTCCATTTGGAAGACCCATTTGCTACCAAGCTTTAACTTCCTGACTGATGTCTTGAGATGTTGCTTCAATATATCCACATAATTTTCCTTCCTCATGATGCCATCTATTTTGTGAAGTGCACCAGTCCCTCCTGCAGCAAAGCACCCCCACAGCATGATGCTGCCACCCCCGTGCTTTACGGTTGGGATGGTGTTCTTCGGCTTGCAAGCTACCCTCTTTTTCCTCCAAACATAACGCTGGTAATTATGGCCAAACAGTTCTATTTTTGTTTAATCAGACCAGAGGACATTTCTCCAAAAAGTACGATCTTTGACCCCATGTGCAGTTGCAAACTGTAGTCTGGCTTTTTTATGGCGGTTTTGGAGCAGTGGCTTCTTCCTTGCTGAGCGGCCTTTCAGGTTATGTCGATATAGCACTCGTTTTACTGTGGATATAGATACTTTTGTACCCATTTCCTCCAGCATCTTCACAAGGTCCTTTGCTGTTGTTCTGGGATTGATTTGCACTTTTCGCACCAAAGTATGTTCATCTCTAGGAGACAGAACGCGTCTCCTTCCTGAGCGATATGACGGCTGCGTGGTTCCATGGTGTTTATACTTGCATACTATTGTTTGTACAGATGAACGTGGTACCTTCAGGCGTTTGGAAATTGCTCCCAAGGATGAACCAGACTTGTGGAGGTCTACAATTTTCTTTCTGAGGTCTTGGCTGATTTCTTTGGATTTTCCCATGATGTCAAGCAAAGAGGCACTGAGTTTGAAGGTAGGCCTTGAAATACATCCACAGGTACACCTCCAGTTGACTCAAATGATGTCAATTAGCCTATCAGAAGCTTCTAAAGCCAAGACATAATTTTCTGGAATTTTCCAAGCTGTTTAAAGGCACAGTCAACTTAGTGTATGTAAACGTCTGACCCACTGGAATTGTGATACAGTGAATTATAAGGGAAATAATCTATCTTTAAACAATTGTTGGAAGAATTACTTGAGTCATGCACAAAGTAGATGTCCTAACCGACTTGCCAAAACTATAGTCGTTTAACAAGAAATTTGTGGAGTGGTTGAAAAACGAGTTTTAATGACTCCAACCTAAGTGTATGTAAACTTCCGACTTCAACTGTACCTGGTCAAATTCATACATTATAATGTGTTTTTGTATGTAAACATAAGCTGTATTGATTTCATTTTATGAATAAAGAAAAAACAATAGCCAGGTGCATCACTATTCCCATTGAAGATCTATTACTGTATGTAGGCTATATGTATTTCTCCCTTACCTTGCTCCCCCATCTTTAGTCCACTCAGCAGATCAATGCTCTCTAGTCCGTCCTCTATTGTCTCCTCTTTGACCAGCAGCAGATCAGGCTTCCCACCCTCCATGTCTACTGACTGTAAAAGATACAGAGTGAGAGGATGTTGGATCAAGAAATCTGATATGGGGGCCTCCCGAGTGGCGCAGCGGTCTAAGGCACTGCATCGCAGTGTTGCGGCGTCACTACAGCCTGGGGTTCGATCCGTGACCGGGAGTCCCATAGGGCGGCGCACAATTGGCCCAGTGTCGTCTGGGTTAGGGGAGAGTTTGACCGGGGGGCTTTACTTGGCTCTTGGCGCTCTAGCGACTCCTTGTGGCTGGTCCCACAGCTCTCCTCCTCTGAGACACTGTGGATACAGGCCCTGACCTAATACCATACAGACAGTAGTGGGCTCACCTCAGTGAGACTGTGTGTGGTCCTGTGCTGCTCAGCTGGTTCCCCTGTGGGTTCAGGAGGAGGTGTAGTCTGGTTGTCCTCCATGACCAAAGGAGCTGTTGCTGTATGCAGAACAGGGTGAGATCAGATGTGATGTATACAAAAGAGTCTCAATTTAAGTCTTAGAATGAAAAGTCCCATTTTGTGTTTATTAACCCTTTACACGGCCTACAGTGCCTTCAGAAAGTATTCACACCCCTTGACTTTTTCCACATTTTATTTGTGTTACAACCTGAATGTAAAATGGCTAACATTTTGTATTTTTGTCACTGACCTACATACAATACCCCATAATGTCAAAGTGGAACTATGTTTTTTAGAAATTCTTACAAATTAATTAAAAATGAAAAGCTGAAATGTCTTGAGTAAATAAGTATTCAACCCCTTTGTTATGGCAAGCCTACATAAGTTCAAGAGTGAAAAGTTGCTTAACAAGTCACATATTAAGTTGCATGGACTTGCTCTGTGTGCAATAATTGTGTTTAAGATGATTTTTGAATGACTGCCTCATCTCTGTACCCCACACATACAATTATCTGTAAGGTCCCACAGTCGAGCAGTGAATTTCAAACACAGATTCAACCACAAAGACCAGGGAGGTTTTCCAATGCCTCGCAAAGAAGGGCACCTATTGGTAGATGGTGTATCAATACACCCAGTCACTACAAAGATACAGGTGTCCTTCCTAACTCAGTTGCCGGAGAGGAAGGAAACCTCTCAGGGATTTCACTACGAGGCCAATGGTGACTTTTAAAACAGTTACAGAGTTTAATGGCTGTGATAGGAGAAAACAGAGGATGGATCAACAACATTGTAGTTACTCCACAATACTAACCTAACTGACAGAGTGAAAAGAAGGAAGCCTATAAATAATACAAATATTCCAAAACATGCATCCTGTTTGCAACAAGGCACTAAAGTAATACTGAAAAGAATTTGGCAAAGCAATTATCTTTTAATCCTGAATACAAAGTGTTATGTTTAGGGTAAATCCAATACAACACATTACTGATTACCACTCTCCATATTTTCAAGCATAGTGGTGGCTGCATGATGTTATGGGTATGCTTGTAATCGTTAAGGACTGGGGAGTTTTTCAGGATTAAAGAGAAACGGAATGGAGTTAAGCACAGGCACAACCTTAGAGGAAAACCTGGTTCAGTCTGCTTTCCACCAGACACTGGGAGATTAATTCATTTACATTTACATTTTAGTCATTTAGCAGACGCTCTTATCCAGAGCGACTTACAGTTAGTGCATACATTATTTTTTTATCGAACCCACAACCCTGGCGTTGCAAACGCCATGCTCTACCAACTGAGCTACATCCCCTGCCGGCCATTCCCTCCCCTACCCTGGACGACGCTGGGCCAATTGTGCGCGCCACCCCATGGGTCTCCCGGTCGCGGCCGGCTACGACAGAGCCTGGATTCGAACCAGGATCTCTAGTGGCACAGCTAGCACTGCGATGCAGTGCCTTAGACCACTGCGCCACTCGGGCGCCCAGCAATTCACCTTTCAGCAGGACAATAACCTAAAAACACAAGGCAAAATCTACACTGGAGTTGCTTACCAAGAAGACAGTGAAAGTTCCTGAGTGCCCGAGTTACAGTTTTGACTTAAATCTACTTGAAAATCTATGGCAAGACCTGAAAATGGTTGTCTAGCAATGATCAACAAGCAATTTGACAGCGCTTGAATGATTTTGAAAAGAGTAATGGGCAAACGTTGCACAATCCAGGTGTGGAAAGCTCTTAGAGACTTGCCCAGAAAGACTAAAAGTTGTAATCGCTGCCAAAGGTGCTTCTACAAAGTATTGACTAAGGGGTGTGAATACTTGTGTAAATTAGATATTTTTGTATTTCATTTTCAATACATACAGTGGGGAGAACAAGTATTTGATACACTGCCGATTTTGCAGGTTTTCCTACTTACAAAGCATGTAGAGGTCTGTAATTTTTATCATAGGTACACTTCAACTGTGAGAGACGGAATCTAAAACAAAAATCCAGAAAATCACATTGTATGATTTTTAAATAATTAATTTGCATTTTATTGCATGACAAAAGTATTTGATCACCTACCAACCAGTGAGAATTCCAGCTCTCACAGACCTGTTAGTTTTTCTTTAAGAAGCCCTCCTGTTCTCCACTCATTACCTGTATTAACTGCACCTGTTTGAACTCGTTACCTGTATAAAAGACACCTGTCCACACACTCAATCAAACAGACTCCAACCTCTCCACAATGGCCAAGACCAGAGAGCTGTGTAAGGACATCAGGGATACAATTGTAGACCTGCACAAGGCTGGGATGGGCTACAGGACAATAGGCAAGCAGCTTGGTGAGAAGGCAACAACTGTTGGCGCAATTATTAGTTCAAGATGACGGTCAAAAATCCAGAAAATCACATTGTATGATTTTTAAGTAATTCATTTGCATTTTATTGCATGACATAAGTATTTGATACATCAGAAAAGCAGAACTTAATATTTGGTACAGAAATCTTTGTTTGCAATTTCCTGTAGGTCTTGACCAGGTTTGCACACACTGCAGCAGGGATTTTGGCCCACTCCTCCATACAGACCTTCTCCAGATCCTTCAGGTTTCGGGGCTGTCGCTGGGCAATACGGACTTTCAGCTCCCTCCAAAGATTTTCTATTGAGTTCAGGTCTGGAGACTGGCTAGGCCACTCCAGGACCTTGAGATGCTTCTTACGGAGCCACTCCTTAGTTGCCCTGGCTGTGTGTTTCGGGTCGTTGCCATGCTGGAAGACCCAGCCACGACCCATCTTCAATGCTCTTACAATGGCCAAGACCAGAGAGCTGTGTAAGGACATCAGGGATACAATTGTAGACCTGCACAAGGCTGGGATGGGCTACAGGACAATAGGCAAGCAGCTTGGTGAGAAGGCAACAACTGTTGGCGCAATTATTAGTTCAAGATGACGGTCAATCACCCTCGGTCTGGGGCTCCATGCAAGATCTCACCTCGTGGGGCATCAATGAGCATGAGGAAGGTGAGGGATCAACCCAGAACTACACGGCAGGACCTGGTCAATGACCTGAAGAGAGCTGGGACCACAGTCTCAAAGAAAACCATTAGTAACACACTAAGCCAGCGCATGTCCAGGCCCGTCTGAAGTTTGCCAATGACCATCTGGATGATCCAGAGGAGGAATGGGAGAAGGTCATGTGGTCTGATGAGACAAAAATAGAGCTTTTTGGTCTAAACTCCACTCGCCGTGTTTGGAGGAAGAAGAAGGATGAGTACAATCCCAAGAACACCATCCCAACCGTGAAGCATGGAGGTGTAAACATCATTCTTTGGGGTTGCTTTTCTGCAAAGGGGACAGGACGACTGCACCGTATTGAGGGGAGGATGGATGGGGCCATGTATCGCGAGATCTTGGCCAACAACCTCCTTCCCTCAGTAAGAGCATTGAAGATGGGTCGTGGCTGGGTCTTCCAGCATGGCAACGACCCGAAACACACAGCCAGGGCAACTAAGGAGTGGCTCCGTAAGAAGCATCTCAAGGTCCTGGAGTGGCCTAGCCAGTCTCCAGACCTGAACTCAATAGAAAATCTTTGGAGGGAGCTGAAAGTCCGTATTGCCCAACGACAGCCCCGAAACCTGAAGGATCTGGAGAAGGTCTGTATGGAGGAGTGGGCCAAAATCCCTGCTGC
Source organism: Coregonus lavaretus (assembly GCF_964263955.1). Lineage (NCBI taxonomy): Eukaryota > Metazoa > Chordata > Actinopteri > Salmoniformes > Salmonidae > Coregonus > Coregonus lavaretus. Next base: position 136,136 of record NW_028167177.1, on the reverse strand, counting down.
AGTGTGTGCAAACCTGGTCAAGACCTACAGGAAATTGCAAACAAAGATTTCTGTACCAAATATTAAGTTCTGCTTTTCTGATGTATCAAATACTTATGTCATGCAATAAAATGCAAATGAATTACTTAAAAATCATACAATGTGATTTTCTGGATTTTTGACCGTCATCTTGAACTAATAATTGCGCCAACAGTTGTTGCCTTCTCACCAAGCTGCTTGCCTATTGTCCTGTAGCCCATCCCAGCCTTATGCAGGTCTACAATTGTATCCCTGATGTCCTTACACAGCTCTCTGGTCTTGGCCATTGTGGAGAGGTTGGAGTCTGTTTGATTGTGTGTGGACAGGTGTCTTTTATACAGGTAACGAGTTCAAACAGGTGCAGTTAATACAGGTAATGAGTGGAGAACAGGAGGGCTTCTTAAAGAAAAACTAACAGGTCTGTGAGAGCTGGAATTCTCACTGGTTGGTAGGTGATCAAATACTTTTGTCATGCAATAAAATGCAAATTAATTATTAAAAAATCATACAATGTGATTTTCTGGATTTTTGTTTTAGATTCTGTCTCTCACAGTTGAAGTGTACCTATGATAAAAATTACAGACCTCTACATGATTTGTAAGTAGGAAAACCTGCAAAATCGGCAGTGTATCAAATACTTGTACTCCCCACTGTATGTAACATTTCTAAAAACATATTTTCACTTTGTCATTATGGGGTATTGTGTATACAGTGGGGGATAAAGTATTTAGTCAGCCACCAATTGTGCAAGTTCTCCCACTTAAAAAGATGAGAGAGGCCTGTAATTTTCATCATAGGTACACGTCAACTATGACAGACAAATTGAGGAATTTTTTTTCTCCAGAAAATCACATTGTAGGATTTTTAATGAATTTATTTGCAAATTATGGTGGAAAATAAGTATTTGGTCACCTACAAACAAGCAAGATTTCTGGCTCTCACAGACCTGTAACTTCTTCTTTAAGAGGCTCCTCTGTCCACTCGTTACCTGTATTAATGGCTCCTGTTTGAACTTGTTATCAGTATAAAAGACACCTGTCCACAACCTCAAACAGTCACACTCCAAACTCCACTATGGCCAAGACAAAAGAGCTGTCAAAGGACACCAGAAACAGAATTGTAGACCTGCACCAGGCTGGGAAGACTGAATCTGCAATAGGTAAGCAGCTTGGTTTGAAGAAATCAACTGTGGGAGCAATTATTAGGAAATGGAAGACATACAAGACCACTGATAATCTCCCTCGATCTGGGGCTCCACGCAAGATCTCACCCCGTGGGGTCAAAATGATCACAACAACGGTGAGCAAAAATCCCAGAACCACACGGGGGGACCTAGTGAATGACCTGCAGAGAGCTGGGACCAAAGTAACAAAGCCTACCATCAGTAACACACTACGCCGCCAGGGACTCAAATCCTGCAGTGCCAGACGTGTCCCCCTGCTTAAGCCAGTACATGTCCAGGCCCGTCTGAAGTTTGCTAGAGTGCATTTGGATGATCCAGAAGAGGATTGGGAGAATGTCATATGGTCAGATGAAACCAAAATATAACTTTTTGGTAAAAACTCAACTCGTCGTGTTTGGAGGACAAAGAATGCTGAGTTGCATCCAAAGAACACCATACCTACTGTGAAGCATGGGGGTGGAAACATCATGCTTTGGGGCTGTTTTTCTGCAAAGGGACCAGAACGACTGATCCGTGTAAAGGAAAGAATGAATGGGGCCATATATTGTGAGATTTTGAGTGAAAACCTCCTTCCATCAGCAAGGGCATTGAAGATGAAACGTGGCTGGGTCTTTCAGCATGACAATGATCCCAAACACACCGCCCGGGCAAAGAAGGAGTGGCTTCGTAAGAAGCATTTCAAGGTCCTGGAGTGGCCTAGCCAGTCTCCAGATCTCAACCCCATAGAAAATCTTTGGAGGGAGTTGAAAGTCCGTGTTGCCCAGCGACAGCCCCAAAACATCACTGCTCTAGAAGAGATCTGCATGGAGGAATGGGCCAAAATACCAGCAACAGTGTGTGAAAACCTTGTGAAGACTTACACAAAACGTTTGACCTGTGTCATTGCCAAAAAAGGGTATATAACAAAGTATTGAGAAACTTTTGTTTTGACCAAATACTTATTTTGCAAATAAATTCATTAAAAATCCTACAATGTGATTTTCTGGATATTTTTTTCTCTTTTTGTCTGTCATAGTTGACGTGTACCTATGATGAAAATTACAGGCCTCTCTCATCTTTTTAAGTGGGAGAACTTGCACAATTGGTGGCTGACTAAATACTTTTTTTCCCCCACTGTAGATGGGCGAGAAAAAATATCTATTTCATCCATGTTGAATTCAGGCTGTAACATCAAAATGTGGAATAAGTCAAGGGATATGAATACTTTCTGAAGGCACAGTATATGGATAGGGACAAATTGAAATGTTTCTTACAGAAGAAATATGAGCTGCATAAGCATAGTAGCAATTGAAAGGGAACAGTTTTGAGATTACGGTTACTGTTGTGTCCACAGTTGAGGACACAACAGTTCACCTGACACAAGACTGAATCCCAACATTACACTGTTGATTTTATGTGCATTTTACATTTACTGTACTTTTCACAGCATTTGTTGATAACGAAATCTGAAAATACTCTGGATACATTCAGTAACATGACAAGAACATTCCTGGAAAATGTGGGGTAGGTGCAACATAAGACAAAAAAAATGACAAGGGTTTGAGTGAGAGGACTATCTGGTGTCTCCAAGTGGCCATACACCTCTCCAAAGTGTGCACAGTTCTTAAGTCATTTCAATGCACTTTTATGACTCAAAGTAGTCTTTTTAAAAAAGCACCTTATAGTTGCTCTCCTAGCTGTGCCGTTGAGGAACTGCAGTAAGCACACTTGTAGTCATTTTGTTGGAAACACAACCCTGCATCACACAATTACCGTTGTTGTCGTCGCAATCCAAAACCAGACCATTTTAAATGGCAATCTGGGTCAGGTGGGCATCATTGTTAAGCTTGCTCTATTGCCAACACGATGAGCTAAGTTAGAAAATACGATATTACAGTGTAATGCTTTCACAAGACAATTCATAGAAACAGATGGTAATTTTGGTGCGCATAGAAAGGAGTCATGAGTGCATTCAGGTGTGTGTTCCGTGGCTAATAGAAAAAGGCTCATTCTGTTCAGAACAGGGTATGACGCCATGTCATCTTGTAACTGCACATCAAACATAGTGATTATAAACGTTGACACTGTACACTGGGTCCACAAAACATTAGGAACACCTTCCTACTATTGAGTTGCACCCCCTTTTGTCCTCAGAACAGCCTCAATTCGTCAGGGCTTGGACTCTACAAGGTGTCGAAAGCGTTCCACAGGGATGTTAGCCCATGTTGACTCCAATGCTTCCCACAGTTGTGTCAAGTTGGCTGGATCTCCTTTGGGTGGTGGACCATTCTTGATACACACGGGAAACTGTTGAGTGTGAAAAACCCAGCAGCGTGGCAGTTCTTGACACACTCAAACTGGTGCGCCTGGCACCTACCATACACCGTTCAACATACATTTAAATATTTTGTCTTGCCTATTCACCTTCTGAATGACACACATACACAAACAATGTCTCAAGGCTTAAAAATAATTATTTAACCTGTCTCCTCCCCTTCATCTACACTGATTGAAGTGGATTTAACAAGTGACATCAATAAGGGATCATAGCTTTCACCTGGATTCACCTGGTCAGTCTGTCAGAGAAAGAGTGTTCCTAATGTTTTGTACACTAGTGTATATGACATGAGTTTTATGATATGGAAATGTGAAGGGCACATTTGGACTCATGGGTGTTTGGACTTGCTTGTATGATGTCAAAACGGTATTTATTATAATCCTTAACATCTCATCTTTCAAAATACAGAAAGTCCTCTTAATTTACAGCATTTCCCTCACTCAGACAACCAAAAAAGTTGCAAAAGTTGCCCAATTAGCGGAAGGGACGGGGGCAACTTAACGCGTGTTGTGCTCAAGTTCAGAACAGCTGTCAGTCAAAACCCATACAGAGCCTGAGCACTGATGTCATTTATAGCATGTTACTGTACAGCCACTGCGTTACAATTTAGGTGCTTCTCAGTGCCCAAATCTGCCACTTTCAACCCGTATACAGGTACGAGTCTAAAGGGATACACATAAACAAGTGTTAAATACACCATATGAAAACCACACATACACATCTCAACAAAAAATATAAATTAATTTTCTCATTAAAAGTGTCATGGGAAAAATGTAAGTAGTTGAATGGAAGTAATGAAACATCATACATCCTACACACAGTACAAGCACAATATGTAACAGACTTTTTAGGCTTCTATATGCCTTATAAATCACACAATGTCTGGGTGCAATATTCTACTAAGGAATATTCAACACTGAAATCTGTTACTCTTGTTATTCCAAATGCATCTGTGGATCTGTTCTGTTGACAACAATGAAAATTCATCTTTGTCTTTAATGCAGGGTTTGATCTAAACCTCAGAAGCTACAGTATCAAGTAGAAATGGTTACGTTCTTGGTCAGGGGTAGGCAACCCTGTTCCTGGAGTGCCACAGGTACTGCAGGATTTTGTTACAACTAGGCACCACACCTGACCAACTAATCTAATTGATAATTTCAGTGATTGCCTAAATTCAACACACCTGGTCTTCCAGGTCAGTTATATAAAAAAATGCCTGCAGCACTCCAGGACCAGGGTTGCTACCCTGTTCTATGTTATAGAGTGGAATGGTTTTTCTGCTGGTGTACACTTAGGTAGCTATGCAAACGGCCTTTCTTCCATGTGGATCTTCAGGTGCATCTTCAGCTGGTCCTGGCGGGAGAACCTCTTCTCACATTGGGGGCACCTGTAGGGTTTCTCCCCTGTGTGGACCCTCTGGTGCCTCTTCAGGTCACCGGCCTGGGCAAAGCGCATGTGACACTGGGTACATTTGAAGGGTTTCTCTCCCGTGTGGACCCTCTGGTGCCTCTTCAAGGTGCCAGCTTGGGCGAAGCGCATGTGACACTGGGTACAGCTGAAAGGTTTCTCCCCTGTGTGGATCTCCAACTTCTGGGTGCAGCTGAAGTCTTTGTTACAGAACTTGTAAAGGAACCGTTTCTCTTTACTATTGCCTGATGTGGCTCCCTCTCCCTGAGCCTGGGCTCTAGCCATGTCGTTTGAGTTCAATACCTGATCGAAACGGACACGGCCGTTTGAATCGGAAGGCCCCATCGACGTTGACACTGGGTCGCGACCGCTGAATGCGTGTAAAGGTGAGTTTGTCGCTACATTTGGATTTGTCTCTAAGCATTCCCTGTTTTCTAAGAAATCTATGCCCTGTGAGTGTCTGTCTCCTAGGTGACTATCGGCATTCCATGTGGGAGGAACATCGCCCTCCACTTTCACAGTCACTTTATCTACCACTATAACCTCCCCTTTCTTATCTAGGCACCCTTCAGAGTATACACTACTACTGTACCGGTTCCAGTCCCCTCTAGACAGATCAGTCTGTCTCTCTAAACCCAACGGAATGTTGCCAGGGTCCATCTCTATAGTGTAAGAACAAGACGGATCATTGCCAGTCTCTAATGCGTCACCTGAGTCCCGATGGGAATGAACCGTCCTCGGGGTCGGGTTACCGTAAAGTAAATACTCTGAGTCGGGAGCAGAAGGACAGCCCAGTCTCTCTGGTTCTAACCTGTGGTCAGATCCTGTGTGCAAAAGCCTTTGTGTAACAGTTAAAGTCTCTGTGTCGGTCTCTGACTTGAGGACGGCGTTCAGCGTTCCACTGACCTCCGTGATGCTGCGTCGCATCCTGGCATGCGCTGGGGTGGTGGTAGAGTCCTCCATGGCTACAGGGGGCGCCACTCCAGCCGCTGCTCCAGTCTGGATGTCTCTGCTGTGCTGTGGGTCCTCCTCTCCTTCAGACCTCTCCTGCTTGACCCCAGGACCTGCAGCATCTGCATCTGCAGACTGACACAAGAAGGCTGCGTTTAGACAGCAGCCCAATTCTGATCTTTTTTCACTAATTGGTCTTTTGACCAATCAGATCAGCTCTGAAAAAGATCTGATGTGAAAAGATGTGATGTGATTGGTCAAAAGACAACAATGACATAGGGACGTCTCACAAGCTCCCCTATGGGTCGTTCCATTTGATTTCAATTACTTTTTGAACCCACTCCTTTTGATTTGAACGACACTTTCCATGGTAGAAGTGGTCAGAAAGTGACTTTTTGGACCTGAGTGCCAAAACATTCAGGAGATAGAGGTGCCCAATGTTGACCCATTTTGCATACCCCACAATACCACTGCAAAAGATAAATGGTTGAGTTTGATATCATTTAAAAGCTTACAAACAGGGTTGTCTATTTTTAGATTTCTTGAAAAAAAAGTTTTTGAATACAGGGTGGGTGTCATGTTTTGACTGATAAATGTACTAAAGTGGGAATAAAATGTCAACTTTCAATTGGTACCAAAAAGATGGTTGGTGGTCCATACATCAGAGAATGTTGACTTGAATGGGAATATCAGCTGTTTTATATTATACTGTGAATCTTCCATTGGAAACCTATTGAATTCATAGAAATATAGATAACAGAATATACATTCTTATTTAAGTTTACAATTGACGGTGAATGGACCGGCGGCCATCTTTGTGGTAGTAATTGGAAGATTAAACGCCCACGCCAGTAGAAATCCACTTTTTAGAGCTGAAAGATGATGGCCAAAGCTTACCCATGATGTTGCACACCGAGTTAAGTCAATAAGTCATTGTTTTAGTCAAAGTATGACATATTTGGGCATGAAGTGACAAATCCGAACTGCCCACTTTGTGCAAATCTGTGTGAATACGGTGTGTTTTCCTATGATCTGACATACAAATTACGTTACATTTCAGGGCCGGGTTTCATTTGAATGTTCCCACCCACCAGCATGGCATTGTTTATTAATCAGAAACAGCTGCAACGTTCTTCCTCTTTGCGACTGAGATGAGCCAGACAGCCTTGTGTCTATATTAAATATAAATATATCTGAACATTTTATAAATGGTATAATTGCGTGATATGATAGCATGATGCATACCCGACGCCCCACGATTAATGGTTTTGACCACAAAAGTTTTGCTTCACTTCACACTCCACTGCTTTGATTGGTGTAACGTTAGCTAGAAACCACAAGTGTCTATCCAGATAATGAAAAGGCACCCGTGAAAGTAAATTCAAGGAACTTATAGTTACATGCAGGGCCTAAAATTAACACCCGCCACCTGACAAATGCAGGTAGATTTTGGCATTGCCGGGTAAGTTGTCTATTTCACCAGCCACGTTGGTGGGTGGTCAGGGCTCCACAGTGCGAGCATTTCACTCGCATTTGTGGATAAAAAGAGTCAAGTATGATCACATTTATAGTTTAAAAAATCCTGCAGTAGCTGTTTTCAAAGTATTTCCGGCATTTTGTTTCATAGCTGGTAAATTAATCAATCACACAAAGTCAAAGAACTACGAATCCTATATAGCCTTTTCCACCTCACGCTGTGCGCACGTTAAGAGCTGAGGGAAATATACATTTTTAGAAGCACTGCACACTGGCATAAAAGTTGGTCTAATTTACTTGAAACGAAAGTCTAATGAAGTGAGACTTTGTCCATGTGTTTCTTGGCTATTTACATTATTTTGTTCACAAGCTAGTTTGTCAATGAGCAAAGTCATTGTAGCCTATACCTTCACTTCCCCTGTGAGAACCATAAGCACGAGCTGATTTGGCTTTGCTGTACCGCAGATGAAGCCTGCCAGCAGCTTGCCAATCAAAGGTTGCATAAATGTGATCATACTTGACTCTTTTTATCCACAAATGCGAGTGAAATGCTCGCACTGTGGAGCCCTGACCATCCGCCAACGTGGCTGGTGAAATAGACATCTTACCCGCCAATGCCAAAATCTACCTGCATTTGTCAGGTGGCGGGTGTTAATTTTAGGCCCTGCATGTAACTATAAGTTCCTTGAATTTACTTTCACGGGTGCCTTTTCATTATCTGGATAGACACTTGTGGTTTCTAGCTAACGTTACACCAATCAAAGCAGTGGAGTGTGAAGTGAAGCAAAACTTTTGTGGTCAAAACCATTAATCGTGGAGCGACGGGTATGCATAATGCTATCATATCACGCAATTATACCATTTATAAAATGCTCAGATATATTTATATTTAATATAGACACAAGGCTGTTTGGCTCATGTAGATAAATGTAGAAAAATACACATCAGCTATCGTTCTATAGTTATCCATATTACTGGAGATTCATATTTTTCTAACTATTTCTATAGCGGATATGTGGCCGCAATTTATGTAAGATGCCAAAACTTTGAAGATAAGAATAGATGTTGAAGTCAAAGATAGTCCAGTGGTTTCCATCTGTGGTGAAGTTTTCCCTAAATCAATGCTTATGACAAATCCAGCTCCAGAACCAGCTGGCTAATCATTTGAATATGGTGTAGTTAAAAAAAACAGAGCAACAACAATTAACATTAGCTAGCTAGATAAGGTAAGCATGCTAGGTTTTTTGAAGGTTGAAAAATTCACATAATTGTTGTATTAAAAAAAAGACCACCCTGCTTGTATGCTTTAAAATGATATTATACTCAACAGTATTTTTTTTCCAGTAGTGAAGATATGGCTGTCTCATTGTACGGTGGGGTATGCAAAATGGGTCAAATTTGAGCACCTCTATCTCCTGAATGTGTATGGAAAGTTTGGAATGTTTCATTCAAATCAAAAGGGGCGCAGTCAGAAAGTGATTGAAATCAAATGGAACGACCCCAATGGCAGACAAATGAGGATGTACATGTAAGCAAGTGAATAGCTGAGGGGAGCGTTTATGAAAGAAGAAAAAAACAGGACACATTTGATTTACAAAGTAACTAATTGTTATTGCAACACTATGACACTAACCTCTATCACGATAACGTGCTGGGTTGAGGTTCCAGTCCCCTCATCAACAGTGATTGGTTGGTCATCTCTCCATGTATTGTGTCCCGCTGGCTTCACAAAGCTCCTGTAGCCTCCAGTGAGATGTCCTTCACCTGAGAGTGATTGAGGGAAAAGAGGTGGTTAGGTTAGCTACTGTCAATGATCAACGCTATAGTGTACACTGTGGACACTGTCTAGAATTGGCAAGGATGTAAGGTAACACTTCTCATAACTTCTTGACATACTATTTATAGATCAATTGATTATGTTCCATGCATCATATTGTTTTCAATTAGTAAATAATATAAAATGCAGTAAATTAAGAATCTGGTTTGAATATTATATTGTGTCTTTGTGCAAGCTATCTATGTAATTAGGGGAATTATTGCATACTATCCAAAAACTGACCAAGACCCAATTCTGGTTAACGCATCTAAAGTCACACGCGCCTCGCCTGCAAAATGTACCTCTTGCCATTCCTCTGTATCGATCGAGGATCTTGACACTACTGGGACGACTGGCGAGGACGCGCTCTGCGCGCTCCCGTGCCATCTTCAGTTCCAGTAGTTTCCTCCGCAATGCCCTGTTTTCTTTCTGGCTTTTAGACATTTCCAAACGGATCACTGCATAGTCGTCGTCTACGAGTTTACAGATCTCTGCCACGGCTGCATTCGCTAGCACCTCCATGATGGAGGCTATTTGAGTGTGAAAAACCATACAGTTAGCCATCTTTAGCTAACGATAGCTCCTAGCTAGCGTTACCTCGATAACATCTATTAACCAAGTATTGTCTCCAACGACAATTAAACACTACCTGGGGTAAGTATGTGATGCCGTGCAGTTAAATTAGTAATATTTTGAGTTCCTTGGTGTTAATAAACGTCTAAATAACAAAAATAAAAACGCTAACGTGGAAATTGTTCTTGGTCACTGTTCATTTCCGTTTACACCTGAAGAGAAAGGATCTTATTGGTAGGCGTCATAGCTCAAAGGGTGTGGTTAAATGAAAATGGTACGTGCGCAGCGCGCTGTTCTTTGAAAAACCGTACTGTTTTATTACGTCAGCTACACATTCAGGGCTCTGTTTTTTGCTGACGCTAACATAGCGTTTTGACCAGAACCGGCACCTCCGCTTGACAACGTTTCGCTCTAAAAGATTGGCTGCTTCGTGGGCATAGGCGTTAACCTATTAAAGTAATTAAATACATTTTGAAAATGTAAAAAAACTATGTATTATTAGCTAGCTTCCTGGAAGCTGGCTACAACAGGCCACTGCACTGTGTTTAGTAGGCTAATGTCGTGCTGCTAGCTAGCCAACTTTACATACTGTTAGTGAAATATCATCAGCTAGCTAACTTCATATTAGCTTGTTATCTTGAGGTAGGCCTATTTGTCATTGTAAATTAAAAACTTGCTCCAAAAGCATTTGTAGATTACGACAATGGAAGAGGGTGAAAGGATTTGCTGCTCAAGCTGTCAGAAAAGGGAGTGAGTAGGCTATTAGCTATATTATAGGGCAGGTAATTTTGTGGGAAGGCATTATGAAAATATTATACAGTTCTAGTCCCTAGAGGAAAACTATGAAGACAGAGAGATAATAGCAACATAATAGGCAGGGCTGTCTAATTGTAATATAATGATGCATGTTTCTTTGTGGAGTTGTCTGTCCTGAGATATGGAGAGCTGTGAAAGTCAGCTGCGAAATGCCCAGTGACTGAGCCTACCAGACAAGCAACACTGAACCATGCATGAGAGCACCAGCTGTTCTGGACGACTGTGTGATCTCGCACTCTGTAGCAATACTTTTATGTGTGTAATATATATGTCATTTCCTTCCAATTTGTATTTATTAAGCATGTTAAAAAGCAGCTTTTCTGTGTTGGAATGGTGTGGGCAACATGCGTACCCCAACGACAGAATGGTGTGGGTGTATACCGGTCATAAAAAATATAAATGCGAATAGACTGCTGATTGGCCAGTAAATCCTCCTCAGGAGGATGACATCATTCTCTGAGGAAATTTATGCTTGGGCCACAAATACGAGTATAGAATTTGTCAACAACATTATTTAGGTATGAGTTAACAGAATATGAACTTTAAAAAGTTTGATTTCCACTGGGTATTTACATGAAGACAAACCAAAAGCTGGTCTTAGCAGTAACACAATTGGTTATGGCATTGATTTTGCCAGCGGAGGCGCACACAGTAGCCTTATGTACAGGTAATTGCCGAAATAAGGGGAACACTTGAGTAAATGGGGGATACAAAGTATATTAAAAGCAGGTGCTTCCACACAGGTGTAGTTCTGGTAGTCCCCTGTAGCTCAGTTGTTAAAGCATGGCGCTTGCAACGCCAGGGTTGTGGGTTCGTTTCCCACGGGGGGCCAGTATGAAAAGGAATGCACTCACTAACTGTAAGTCGCTCTGGATAAGAGCGTCGACTAAAATGTAAAAAAATGTAAATCATGCTTAGGGTCATGTATAAAATGCCCAGTAGCCTATTATTTTGGCTACCATGGCTAGAATAACAGATCTCAGTGACTTTGAAAGAGGGGTCTCAAAGGAACATAGGGGGTTTAAAGGATGTGTATGTGTGTGTCAGTTACCAAATCTCAACCCAATTGAACACACAGCATTTTCTACCACCATCAACAAAGCACCAAATTATAGAATGTCTCGTGGAAGAATGGTGTCGCATCCCTCCAATAGAGTTCCGTATACTTGTAGAACCTATGCCAAGGTGCATTGAAGCTGTTCTGGCGACTCGTGGTGGCCCAACGCCCTATTAAGACACGTTATGTTGGTGTTTTCCTTTATTTTGGCAGTTACCTGTACATCACCAATGTTTTATTAAAATATCTCGAGCAGCAAAACAGTCAAGACATTGCACTTTTTTCTTTATGTTGGACATTATTTTCATCCAGCTTCTGTGAAAAGTTTGTTCTTATTATGTGAGATGCCCATTGCATGAAAGGTGTCAGTGACTGTAGGAAGCCAGTTAAGGAACATCAAGTTATTTAAAAAGACTGCTTACTGTTTTTTTGTTTATAATTTTGTAATAAAATCCATCTTCCACTTTCCTCTGTTGGACCTAACTGTCAAATCGCGGGAATTCCGAAACCTGTCCATGGTGCTGAATCCGCTTGTAGGCTATATTTTCCTGTTGGTTGACCTTTCACGTGGCAGTCACTACTGCCCATTTCAACGGCAATGGTAGGCTATAGCTATATATATATTTGGGAGCAGTATAACGGGGAGTGGACATTCCCCCTTTCTCTTCTTTTTAGATCTTTTTCCAGCTCCTGTGAAAAGTTTGGATGTGTGTAAAACCCTCCATAGTCTACTTTGTCTTAATATTTTATGCCCATGGGGAGCAATTATGGTGCCTGTAAGGGATGGGTCGAAATTTAGATAATGGATACCTGGAGGTAAATGGGGGAGGGTTATGCTTTTTCAATTTCAGTCAAGGGGAGGGTTTAGTATTTTTTAAATCTAGTCCAGAGGAGGGTCATGTAATTTGTAATTTGTTTTCTCAGTGTTTTAGAATTAGTTGCTTATTAGGCTATACATATCGATGTGTGCCTGATGCCGCCCCGCATCTCTGATTCCCCGCTGGGCGCCCAATATCAAGTGCGCCTATAGGCTATTTTGTGTTGCCTCAATCTAATGGTCCATAGCCTATAGGTGCATGCTCTGAGAAGTGCGAGCTCAGAGAAGCACAGAGCCAAGTTATATTTCTAGGATAGCTGCTGGGATGGTGTAAATAAAACTAGGCTGCATTACACACTGCAATGGATATTCCAACCCTGAGCCCCGGCCTGCTCTGCCGTTGCTGATCAACAACGTTTTTGAGTGCTGCCAATGCAATGCTGTGTAGGCCTACAGTGGCGGTTCAGAAGGAAAGTCAAAGGCTTCTTTGAAAAATAATTTTTGATTAGGCCTAGTCGAAAAACTCTTGCACGCGGACTAGCCTATGTTCTGTTCTGTTTGAGAAGGAGAGCGTGAACATGAGGAGGACCGGAGGTCAACTTTGAAAGCTTGCTACTACTAGAATTGATTTTAATAAAAACTATATGTTTCTTGTCCATGATGTATTTATCAGGATCAATTTCACAGATTTCCATATTACAACCTGTGTGTTGTGATAATTGCGTTGTTTGCTCTAGAACCTGTTACTTCATATGCCTTGCGACTGTGTTATATAGGCCTAAGGTCGAGACAATAAGAAGACACAGTGGCAGAATATTTTAAGTAAAACCACAAGTCCAAATCCCTAATTCCATCCATGGCTAATTTAGGAAAGGGCAACCACCGGAGGTCAACACAACGAGTTGCACAACGAGTTTCTGTCAATGAGGTATGCTCTTGATGCGATTGGAGTGAAGCCAAATCCAAACTGGCTTCCCTTGACACTTGTTTTTTGGTGCACCAGGACAATTCACAGTTCAGCTCACTCAGTTTAGCTCAACGATGATTGGCTATTATTTGATATACTTTTTTTTTATCAAGGGAGGCCAAATGCTCGCTGGCTTCCCTTGCATTCAATTCTACAGGCAGCAACAATGTCATACTCTTCAGATAGATAACCTACACATACAAAGACAGAGGGGTGCTGTTTCACTCACTCAGATGCTTTCTCCAGTGAGATATATTCAGGCTCTTGCGAATTTAAAGAAAATTACGAAACACAGAGACGAAAGTTACATTACTTGTTTTTTTTCTTGGTCCATTTTTTTTTAGGAAGCCTTGCATCCATGAATACACATCACTGGTAGACTACATGCATTTACTATATTAGCCAGGTGAGGGCCTCAGATTTTCACTTTATCACATATAGTCGAGCGGTTGTGGGTGGGTTATTAGCATTTGTGGGCGGGTGCGGGTGAACAAACAGCTGACCCGCGCACCACTACCGCACTGTATCTGCGTGTGCCAATACCAGAGTGGGCACATTCCAGGGGTTCTCTTAGGAAAATGTGGCGCCGGACAGACATCGTGACCAGCCATTTGAGAAATTTACCAGACCCATATGAATTGGGTCCATTAGAGCATCCACCCACAGTACTCAGAATGACAGAAATCACATTTAGATTATGGTAATGCATTTTAACAGAATATGCAACTCATGTAATGAAGCAGCAAATAAAACAAATTTCTATCATTTGCCAAAATACAATTTATAACAGAGCACCTGGGAAAACGCTATTCTAAACAGCAGCACCTGATAGCGGTTCCATATGTGACATCTTAAAATCTCAGTTAAACTTAGAAAGAGGGGGAATCGAAATATTCAACAACTAGGATGGGGTTGCTAATATGACTTGGATTCTGCCTTTAGCTTCTGGACAACGAAATAAAGTTTATATGAAAACCAATAGAACAGGAGAGAAATAGTGGTGGGTCCAATAGGGAAGTATATGGAAATAAATGACAAAATTATATAATTACTCCTGTCTATACAGAAATAAATAAAATCATTCAAAATACTAAACCAAAAAGCATGACTTGGCCACAGAGGAATCGAGGATCATTAGCTTCTTAAAATAAATAGCTGTGGATTGTTTCAAATCACAGGCTCATATGCTTATTTGGGAAGCCAACAATTTGGGCAGAGGGTGTGGCAATAGGCCTAGCTGATTATTGAGTTGCGGCGGTCAGTGAAAAGCATCTCAAATATGTGTGAAGATAATGTCTTGAGTATAATTTAAAATGTTGAGACAAGAAGAAGGGGAGGGGTGTGTGGCAAAGATATAGGCGAGTCCCTCCAGAATGGCTCAGCTGTCAATTCTAACTTTTCTATCAATTCCCTATTACATATGTCACCAGTTGGAAATGTACCGTTAATGTCCTTCATTTGGTTACATTCCTTTCTGTTAATGCATGTATTAATTACAGTCATTTACCGTTCTCATTCTCGGAGTGAAAACAAAATGTTGTTTGCAGAGTTCCCAACCTGCTACAATAGTTTTATTTCATAACCATCATTTACGAGATTTGTCTATCGTTTGGAGTGCTCCATGTGAGCAATGAGCATGTGTCTGGTTTCTCTGTCCTGATCATGTTGAAGGAGCGTGCGCGCCTGAGCACACATTGAAGTATCTGGCCTGCTGCACGGAAAATATTTTTTCACATCCATTGCGAATGATATAGTAAAACTAAAGTTCCTCACAGTAAGCTATTTGAAAAGTCTTTACAACAATCTCCCCCTCGATAATCACCAATCCTCGGTGTGAGAGCAATGGAAGTTATTGGCCTACTGCTGCAGTGGCCTATAGGCTGTTCCATGTGCTCATTTTTTAAACCGCCAATGGTGTATCAATGTGTCCATATGGTAGAGGCTGGTGATCTCGCGTTAGTTGACTTTTAACTTTCTATCAATTTCGTTCAGATTTTTATGATTAACCATATGACAATGATTTTGAGAAACTGATAGGAAGGATAAGTTATTGTAACATACAGTAACTGCCAAAATAATGGAAACACTTGAGTAAATGAGGGATACAAAGTATATTGAAAGCAGGTGTTTCCACACAGGTGTGGTTCCTGAGTTAATTAAGCAATTAACAGGGTCATGTATAAAAATGCTGGTCAGGCCATTATTTTGGCTACCATGGCTATGCCCCTCATCCACAGGGCAAGAGTGGTCACTGATTGGTTTGATGAGCATGAAAATGATGTAAACCATATGCCATGGCCATCTCAGTCACAAGATCTCAACCCAACTGAAGACTTAGAGATTCTGGAGCAGTGCCTGAGACAGCATTTTACACCACCATCAACAAAACCCCAAATTGTGGAATTTTTCATGGAAGAATGGTGTCGCATCCCTCCAATAGTTCCAGACACTTGGTGGCCCAGCGCCCTATTAAGACACTATGTTGGTGTTTTGGCAGTTACCTGTAGTTTGCAATTAAAAGGGCCTCTCCTTGGTGTGAACGGTCTGGTGCTCCCATAGTTTGCCGAAGCGATTCCCACATGCGGGGCAGGCATACAGCTTGTTGGCGTCTGTCCTAAATCTGGGCCACCCACGTTGTGACCCAATGACACCAGAAGAGGTAGACGCAGGAGTCACCCTCAGGTGGTTAGTCTTTGAGCTCCCTCCTTGACCTTTAGCCATTGTTGGGATTGTGTGCTGTGTTATAGGCTAGCTCTTGTGGGGAGTGCCCAACCTGACCATGTGCGCAGCAATGCGCACACGGCAGTCGGCTATAAACGCAAATGTTCCATTAGCAGGAAAACACCATTCTCAACAGTGACCACAAATGTGATTATGCATATAGTGCTTTTATTATAAAGGTGCATTTTAGAATCTTGAAACTCACGAGCTGCGTATGCATGCCAGTTAGACCCTACACCCATTGTAAAGCGGATTAATGTGCTTAATTTTAAGAAGTTATTTGGCCACTTTAGTTGTGATACAAACCTTATCAAAACATATAGGCCTATGGGCTAGGCTACATGAGGTGTGCGACTATGAGAGAAAAAACAAACATGCGCGGTTTCTTGCCTTACTGCACAAGCTGGGAATCATTCACAAGTGAAAAGCTAATACTGTCACCCATCAGACTATTCTTGATTTAATCTCGTCTTTACATATGCTAAATAATATATGTGTGAAATGAGTTTTGATTTAGAATGGACTATTATCATGCACCTGTCTCGAAACAGGGACAGGGGAAAAAAATACATGTCATCTATGCACATAAATAGCTAATGGAGGACGTTTTTCCTGTGGTTCATTTTCATGCCAGCCAGGTAGGCTATACTCCTGTTGTAAAGAAAAGCAATGTGCTTAATATTAGGAAAGTTGAGAAATAAATATAGTAGGCCTAGCCTATAGAACGCTGATGGGATCCTCTTTTTAATAGAGGCTATTCACTCTGTTTTCTCATGCAATTGCATAACCTATAGAAATGTTGCGCAACATGAGCTCATGAAGTGTTTGATTCGATTTTCGAATGCATTTGCATTGCTGTCAGAGTGATTAGAGGGACAATAGAATGGTGAGTACAAGGCAGTTAGCAAGTTTAGTAGGCTACTAATGACCATCAGCAGTATCAGAACTTGGAGAAGCCTAGTTACCGTGACTAAATGGTAACATGGAATTTGACTGCTGTCATGACTCGTGACCGCCGGAAGTGGCGGTAATTGGGTCTCCCAGGTCTAAATCAGTGCCTGATTAGAGGGGAACATTTAAAAAACACAGTGGAACTGGCTTCGAGGTCCAGAGTTGAGTTTGAGGGCTATACACCATACATGGGCCGTGTGCATTTTCTGCTGGTGTATCCTGAGGTAGCTCCTCTCTGAGAACCTCTTCCCACAGTGCATACAGGCGAACAGCCGCTCTCCTGTGTGGACCTTCAGATGAATCTTCAGCTGGTGGTGGTGGGAGAACCTCTTCTCACACTGGGGAAGCTGTAGGATTTCTCTCCTCTGTGGACACTCTGGTGCCTCTTCAGGTTGGACGAGTGTGAAAAACTGGCTCGGCACATGTGGCAGCCGAATGGTTTCTCTCCTGTGTGGACCCTCTGGTGCCTCTTCAGGCTGGACAAGTGTGAAAAACTGGCCCCGCACTGGTGGCAGCCGAACGGTTTCTCCCCCGTGTGCATCCTCTGGTGGATCTCCACCTGTTTGGGGAAACGGAAGGTTTTCCCACAGAACGAACACGGGAAGCGCTTCTCTTTGCTACCAGATCTGCTGATAGCGTTACTACTACTGTCATTTGTCAATGGGCTTGTGTTGCCATTTAGTGTTGAGGCACTGGCATTGTCTGATGTCTGGTTTAACATTAGGAGAGTGTGAGGAGGACGAAGGCCAGGGAGTGTCTGTGTTGTCACAGGGTCCATGTTCCAGTTGATAGATCCTATAGAAGGCAGGCTGAAGGCAGCACCTGTTAGAGGATTAACCTGAGGCACCATCAGTCTCTCTGAATCACAACTATAGGAGCAGGATGGAGCATCACTAGCCGAGTCTGTGTCTGTTCTCTCCTGCCGCATTCGGACACCTCCCCTTCCCCGCGGACCAAATCTACACCTCGCCCTGGTCTCAGCCAGTCCGTTGTCATGGAGACTAAGTTCGGTTGATGTTTTGTGTTCGATTGTCTGTTTCTGGTTGTGGTTAACAGTGTTGTTCCCCAGCCCAGAGTTGAGGACGCTGTCCCATCCACTGGCCTCCACTATGTCACCTCTGATCCTGGCCTGCTCAGTGATGTCGTCACCTGGGACATTGGCCGCACCGGTCTGGGTCTGGGAATCCAAGATGGCCACCCAGTCTCCTCTGTTAGCCTCCAGCCAACCACCTGCAGGAAAAGGTGGCAGAGAACATGGCAGAGAACTCTACATATGGAGTCAATTACCTGGTCAAGTTCATACATTATAATGTGTGTTTATGTATGTAAACATAAGTTCTATTGATTTAATTTTATGGGAAAAAAACAGTAGCCAGGCGCATCACTATTCCCATTGAAGATCTATTACTGTATGTAGGCTATATGTATTTCTCCCTTACCTTGCTCCCCCATCTTTACTCCACTCAGCAAGTCAATGCTCTCTGGTCCGTCTTCTATTGTCTCCTCTTTGACCAGCAGCAGATCAGGCTTCCCATCCTCCATGTCTACTGACTGTAAGAGATACAGAGTGAGAGGATGTTGGATCAAGAAATCTGATATGAGCACCCTGCTTTGGAGCATCTTGTGATTGGGCAATGAGGGATTGCTGAGTACTATGCAAACATGTTATTTAATTGGATTACTTGACAATTAATCAAGTCCGTATCCACAAATAACATTTTATTGGTCGCATACACATATTTAGCAGACGTTATTGCGGGTGTAAATGCTTGTACGTCTCAGCGTGAGAGTGCTGATCTAGGATCTGTCTACATAGCTTTATTCATTATAATCGAAAAGGCTAAAGTGATCCTAGATCAGCACTCCTACTCTGAGAGGCTTTGTGGATACGGGCCCTGACCTAATACCATACAGACAGTAGTTCACTGTGGGCTCACCTCAGTGAGACTGTGTGTGGTCCTGTGCTGCTCAGCTGGTTCCTCTGTGGGTTCAGGAGGAGGTGTAGTCTGGTTGTCCCCCATGACCATGGTCCCCTCAGGGTTCCCCAGACCCTCCTCACACCCCTCCTTCTTCACCAGCAGCACCTCTGGACCCTCCTCCTCCTGGAAGAGACAGGTGATACAGATTACACAGACATACACTCCCTCAGGTACGTACACACAGATAATAAACACACTTTCAACATGGAGTGTTTACCCATCCCCACTACATTTGAGTCCTATACTGTAGTTACAGAATGACTTCATTGTTGTTAAACCCATCATGGTGCCCATAAATATGTTGAGGGTAAATATGAGTCAGCTATGATAAGTCAAAAAGTCATCATCAGACAAACCCGCTAAGCCCAGTCAAAGCTCTTCTGTCCTGGCACTCAAATGGTGGAACCAGCTTCCCCCTGAAGCTAGGACAGCGGAGTTCCTGCACATCTTCCGAAAACATCCGGGACCCTCTTCAAAGAAAAGTTAATACAATATATATATATATATTTCCCTACTAGCACTGACTGCTGATAACTCCTTTGAGGTAAATTGTACTTGCTGCAACTGTGATATGTGGTTGTCTCACCCAGCTATCTTAAGATGAATGCACTAATTCTAAGTCGCTCTGGATAAGAGCATCTGCTAAATGACTTAAATGTAATGTTTCAACAAAAACTCTGCATGAACTTGATAAACTGCATTCATTTTCTCATTAAAAGTGTCTTGGGAAAAAATTAAGTAGTTGAATGGAAGTAATGAAATAGGTATTTGTGAACATCATTATAGCCTACACAGTACAAACACAATACGTAACAGACTTTTTAGGCTTATATATTTCTTTTATTTCACACAATGTCTGGATGCAATATTCTACCCAGGAATATTCAACACTGAAATCTGTTACTCTCGTTACTGCAAATGCATCTGTGGATCTTTTCTGCTGACAACAATGAAAATTAATCTTTGTATTTAATGCAGGGTTTGATCTAAACATCAGAAGCTATCAAGTTTTTCTGCTGGTGTATTCTGAGGATCCTCTCTGAGAATCTCCCATGTGGACCTTCAGGTGCATCTTCAGGTTGCCAGCCAAAGCGAAGCGCATGTCACACTGGGTACAGCTAAAGGGTTTCTCCCCTGTGTGGACCCTCTGGTGCCTCTTCAGGTCACCAGCCTGGGAGAACCTCTTCTCACACTGGGGGCAGATGTAGGGTTTCTCCCCTGTGTGGACCCTCTGGTGCCTCTTCAGGTGGTGCTGGTGGGAGAACCTCTTCTCACACTGGGTACAGCTGAAGGATTTCTCCCCTGTGTGGACCCTCTGGTGACACTCCACCTTCTGGAGGCAGCTGAAGCCTTTGTTACAGAACATGCAGAGGAACCGCTTCTCTTTACTATTACCTGATGTTGCTCCCCCTCCCTGAGCCTTGGCACTTTGGTCCTTTGAGTTCAATACCTGATCGAAAAGGACCTGGCCGTGTGAATCCGAAGGTGCCATCGATGTGGACATTGGGTCGCGATCCCTGAATGCGTGTAAAGCGGAGTGGGCGGCGACATTTAGATTTGTCTTTAAGCTTCCCCTGTAATCTAAGAAATCTCTGCCTTGTGAGTGTCCTTCTCCTAAGTCAGTCTCGTCTATATTCCATGTCAGAGGAGTGTCGTCCTCCACTTTCACCTCATCTACAACCAGACCCTCCCCTTTCTTATCTAGGCACCCTTCAGAGTAAACACTACTACTGTACCGGTTCCATTCCCCTCTAGATAGATCAGTCTGTGTCTCTAAACCCAAGGGCATGTTGCCAGGGTCCATCTCTGTAGCGTAAGAACAAGACGGATCATTGCCAGTCTCTAACACGTCACCTGAGTCCCGATGGGAATGAACCGTCCTCAGGCTTGGGTTACCATGAAGTAAATGCTCTGAACTGGGAGCAGGAGGACAGCCCAGTCTCCCTAGCCCCAGTCTCTCTGTGTCTGACCTGTGGTCAGATCCTGTGTGTAAAAGCCTTTTTGTTACAGTTAAAGTCTCTTTATCTGTCTCTGACTTGAGGACGGCGTTCGGCGTTCCACTGACCTCCGTGATTCTGCGTCGTGTCCTAAGCCTGGGAGCGGCGGCGGTGTGTAGGTCCTCCGTGGCTACAGGGGGCGCCACTCCAGCTGCTGCTCCAGTCTGAATATCGCTACTGTGCCGTTGGTCCTCCTCTCCTTCAGACCTCTCCTGCTTGACCCCAGGACCTGCAGCCTCTGCATCTGCAGACTGACACGAAGAGATTAGGTTATTACTGGTATATGAGTTGAATTGGATAACAATCTCTTAGGAAAGTCTCACAAGCTCCTCTATGGCAGATAACTAAGGAGGTACATGAATAGCTGAGGGGAGCCTTTCTGAAATAAACGGGCCACATTTGATGTACTGTAATTTACTTTGTTACACTATGACACTAACCTCTATCACGATAACATGCTGGGTTGAGGTTCCACTCCCCTCATCAACAGCTATAGGTTGGTCATCTCTCCACACGTTGTGTCCTGCTGGCTTTGCAAAGCTCCTGTGGCCTCCAGTGAGATGTCCTTCACCTAAGAGAGGGATTGGGGTAAAAGGGGTTGCTAGGTTTGCTACTTTCAATTCTCAACACTATATTGTACACTATTGTCACTGTCTACAATTGGCAAGGATGTAAGGTAACACTTCTCATAACTTCTTGATACTATTTATTCATTATGTTCCATGCATCACATTGTTTTAAAAGTATGACAATAGCAAATATGGTTAGAATATGATACTGTGTCTTTGTGAATTAAAAATGTGTTCTTAATTGACCTGCCTGGTAAAATAAAACAAAGTGTGCAAGATAGCTAAGTAATCAGGGGAAGAATTGCATGCTATCCAAACACTGACCAAGACCATAGACTTCGATAGACATCACATTGTATCTTTCCCATTATCGGTCAGTGAGAGCATGGGCAGCTCCATTGTAGTACAGACTGAGATACGTTCCCGGATTCATCCAATAGCATTGAGGAGATTACCAATAAGTGCATAGACGACGTCGTCCCCAAAGTGACCATACGAACGTATCCAAACCAAAACCCATGGATTACCGGCAATATCCGCGCTGGGCAAAAGACTAGAGCTACCGCTTACAAGGAACGGGACACAGACATGGACGCCTACAAGAAAGCCCGCTACGACCTTTGACGAGACATCAAACATGGAAAAGGACAATATAGGAGGAAGGTGGAGTCCTATTACACAGTCTCTGACGCTCTTCGGCTGTGGCAGGGCTTGCAGACGATAACAGATTACAAAGGAAACCCAGCTGTGAAATGCCCAGAACTCCCAAGTGAGCTAAATGCCTTTTATGCTCGCTTCAAGGAAAACAACACTGAGTTATGCATGAAAGACAATGTTGTTCCGGATGACTGTGTGATCTCGCTCTCTGTGGGTGATGCGAGTAAACTTTTAAACAGGTTAAACACTCAATGTTAAACACTCACAAAGACGGAATACCAGGGTACGTTCTCAGAGCCTACACAGACCAGCTGGCAAGTGTCTTCACGGACATTTTCAATCTCTCCTTGTCCCAGTCTGTAATGGAAAGATGGTGCTGATAGACATGGCCACCTTGTTTCAGGCTCCTAAGCAACTTTGCAGTATTTTTTATTTATTTTTTATGTTATAACTCAAGTTATTAGCCCAGAACGTTATTTGCATTATTACATACAGCCAGTAAGAATTTGGGATATCAGAGAGGCAGTAATTCACCAGCATTTCGACCAGGAATATGACTTTCCTGAATTGGATCCTTTGTTCGTACTTTCCAAGGCGATTGAACTTATCCCAGAGGCTGCTCCAAGATGCCGCCGGCGGAGAAGAGGTATTCGGAGTGGACTTTTAGTCCAACTCAGGAGGCGTGCACACCATCCACCGCTTCTGAGTATATTACTCGCTAATGTTCATTCCCTGGACAATAAAGTAGACGAGCTCAGGGCGAGGATCTCCTTCCAGAGAGACATCAGGGACTGTAACATACTCAGTTTCACGGAATCATGGCTCTCTCTGGATATACTGTCCCCGTCCATACAGCCAGCTGGGCTTTCAATACATTGTGCCGATAGGAATAAAGAACTCTCCGGCAAGCAGGAAGGCGGAGGTGTATGTTTCATGATTAACTACTCACGGTATGATTGTGGTAACATACAGGAACTCAAGTCCTTTTGTTCACCAGACCTAGAATACCTCACAATCAAATGCCGACCACATCACCTCCCTAAAGAATTTTCTTCGGTTATCGTCACAGCCGTATATATATATATATTACCCCTCAAACCGATACCACGACAGCTCTCAAGGAACTACACTGGACCTTGTGCAAACTGGAAACTGCATATCCTGAGGCCAAATGTATTATAGCTGGGGACTTTAATAAAGAAAATCTGAGGAAAACGCTACCGACCATTGTTACTCTCCCACCGGGATGGCTACAAGGCCCTTCTCCAACCTACCTTTGGCAAATCAGATCACAACTGCATTTTGTTCCTCCCTTCCTATAGGCAGAAACTCAAACAGGAAGTACCCGTGCTAAGGTCTATTCAACGCTGGTCTGACCAATCGGAATCCATGCTTCAAGACGGTTTTGATCACGCGGACTGGGACTTGTTCCGGGTTGCCTATGAGAATAACATTGATGTATACACTGACACGGTGGCTGAGTTCATCAGGAAGAGTATAGGGGATGTTGTTCACACTGTGACGATTAAAACCTATCCAAACCAAAAACCGTGGATAGATGGCAGCATTCCCACAAAACAAAGCGTGAACCACCGCATTTAACCATGTCAAGGTGACTGGATATATGATCGAATACAAACAGTCCAGTTATGCCCTCCGTAAGGCAATCAAACAGGCAAAACGTCAGTACAGAGACAAAGTGAAGTTGCAATTCAACGGCTCACACACGAGACGTATGTGGCAGGGACTCCAGACAAATCACGGATTATGAAGGGAAAACCAGCCACGTCACAGACACCGACGTCTTGCTCCGGACAAGCTAAACCCCTTCTTTGCCTGAGTCGAGGATAACACCGTGCCGCTCCAGAGGATGGTGAGCTCTCGTTCTCCGTGGCTGACGTGAGTAAGACATTTAAGCGTGTTAACCCTCGCAAGGCTGCCGGCCCTTACGGCATCCCTGGCCGCGTTCTCAGAGCATGCGCAGACCAGCTGGCTGGAGTGTTTACACTCCATATTCAATCTCTCCTTATCCCAGTCTGCTGTCCCCACTTGCTTCAAGATGTCCACAATTGTTCCTGTACCCAAGAAAGCGAAAGTAACTAAATGACCATCGCCCCATAGCACTCACTTCTGTCATCATGAAGTGCTTTGAGAGGCTAGTTAAGGATCATCTCACCTCTACCTTACCTGACAACCTAGACACACTTCAATTTGCATACCGCCCCAATAGATCCACAGACGATGCCATCACCATCGCACTGCCCTATCCCATCTGGACAAGAGGAATACCTATGTAAGAATGCTGTTCATTGACTACAGCTCAGCCTTCAACACCATAATATCCTCCAAGTTCATCATTAAGCTCAGGGCCCTGGGTCTGAACCCCGCCCTGTGCAACTGGGTCCTGGTGTTCGACGGGCCACCCCCAGGTGGTGAAGGTAGGCAACAACACCTCCACTACACTGATCCTCAACACAGGGGCCCCTCAAGGGTGCATGCTCAGCCCCCTCCTGGACTCCCTGTTTACCCATGACTGCGTGGCCACTCACGCCTCCAACTCAATCATCAAGTTTGCAGACGACACAACATTAGTAGGCCTGATTACCAACAACGACGAGACAGCCTACAGGGAGGAGGTGAGGGCCCTGGCGGAGTGGTGCCAGGAAAATAACCTCTCCCTCAACAAAACGAAGGAGCTGATCGTGGACTTCAGGAGACAGCAGAGGGCGCAGGCCCCCATCCACATCGATGGGGCCACAGTGGAGAAGGTGAAAAGCTTCAAGTTCCTCGGCGTACACATCATTGACAATCTGAAATGGTCCACCCACATAGACAGTGTGGTGAAGAAGGTGCAACATTTCCTCTTCAACCTCAGGAGGCTGAAGAAATTCGGCTTGGCCCCTAAAGATCCTCACAAACTTTTACAGATGCACCATTGAGAGCATCCGGTCATCCTGTCAGGCTGTATCACCGCATGGTACAGCAACTGCACCATCCGCAACCGCAGGGCTCTCCAGAGGGTGGTGCAGTCAGCCCAATGTATATTTTGATTTGTTTAACCCTTTTTTGGTTACTACATTTTCGTCATTTAGCAGACGCTCTTATCCAGAGCGACTTACAAATTGGACATGGTTCCATATGTGTTATTTCATAGTTTTGATGTCTTCACTATTATTCTACAATGTAGAAAATAGTAAAAATAAAGAAAAACCCTTGAATGAGTAGGTGTGTCCAACCTTTTGACCGGTACTGTATATAATGAACAGAAATATGAATGCAACATGTAAAGTGTTGGTCCCATGTTTCATGAGATGAAATAAAAATATCCCAGAAATGTTCCATACGCACAAAAAAACTATTTTTCTCAAATGTTGTGTATACATTTGTTTACATCCCTATTAGTGAGCATTTCTCTTTTGCCAAGATAATCCATCCAACCGGCCTCACAACCGCAGACCATGTGTAACCACGCCAGCCCAGGATTCCACATCCGGCCTCTTTACCTGCGGGATCGTCTGAAACCAGCCACCCGGACAGCTGATCAAACTGAGGAGTATTTCTGTCTGCAATAAAGTCCTTTTGTGGATTCTGATTGGCTGGGCCTGGATCCCCAGTGGGTGGGCCTATGTCCTCCCAGGCTCACCCATGGCTGCGCCCCTGCCCAGTCATGTGAAATCCATAGATTAGGGCCTAATGAATTTATTTCAGTTTACCGATTTCCTTATATGAACTGTAACTCAGTAAAATCGTTGAATGTTGCATTTATATTTTTGTTCCATATACAATACACATATATACATTTATACTCCGGACATTGCTCGTCCTAATTTTTCTATATTTCTTAATTCCATTCTTTTACTTTTAGATTAGTGTGTATTGTTAGATATTACTGCACTGTTGGAGCTAGGAACATAGGCATTTCGCTACACCCGCAATAATATCTGCTAAACATGTGTATGTGACCAATAACATTTGATCCCAACATGTTTCAAACTGACCACCATTGTCCCTGTTCCCAAGAACTCCAAGGTAACCTGCCTAAATGACTATCATCCCATAGTACTCACATCTGTAATAATGAGCTTTGAAAGGCTGGTCATGACGCATCAACATATCATTCCAGACACCCTGGACCCACTCCAATTCGCATACCGCCCCAACAGATCCACAGATGACGCAATCTCAATTGCACTTCACACTGCTCTCTCCCACCTTGACTAGAGGGGAAATAACTATGTGAGAATGCTGTTCATAGACTACAGCTCAGCGTTCAAAACCATAGTCCCCTCCAACTCATCACCAAGCTCGGGACCCTGCGACTGAACACCTCCCTCTGCAACTGGATCCTGGACTGCCTGATGTGCCGGCCCTAGGTTGTGAGGGTAGGCAACAACACCTCCGCCACGCTGACCCTCAACATGGGGGCCACTCAGGGGTGCGTGCTTAGTCCCTTCCTGTAAACCCTGTTCACCCACAACTGCACAGCCACGCACAACTTCAACACCATCATCAAGTTTGCTGACGACACGACGGTGTTAGGCCTGCTAACCGACGGCGATGAGACAGCTACAGGGAGGAGATCAGAGACCTGGCATACATTCACAACACACACATACCGATGCCACACACATATCTACCTCAAATACGTCGTACCCATGCACAGTGATTCACAGACAGAAGGGGTAACCCATACAGGTCACAGGGGCTATAAAGCTGAAGCATCCGTTTAGAACGTTTTCTCACCACCAAATATGGTAGTGAGAGGAAGTCCAGTCGTGGGTAGTGGGAGAGGATGGAACTAGGTGAAACTGGGCCGACATCCTGCAAATTCTCTCATCGATTAAACGTCTGATCTCAATACATTTTTCTGTTCCCAAAACTACAATCTGTTACAAACACAGTGCACTAAGTTTTATAGACTTCATGCTTTACCAAAGTTTTAAAAAATTGCATTGTTTATTAGGAGTGCAACATCGAATTGAGTTTGTGCACACGCGCACTTCAGAGGAGGCGTTCCCTAACGGAAATATTCAAATACCTACTAGAACGCGCCAATAGGATCTCGCTAGCTCGTGCTTGGCTTTGCCCACCTCCTTGCTTGTTCGGCCAACTATGCTTAATTTGCTCCCACTGTAAACTACACAAATTAACTATCTTGGGTTAGTTATAAATATCTTTGGTGATATGGTACTGATACTCCCTGTATATAGCTTCAATCTTGTGTACAGTCATGGTCAAAAGTTGTGAGAATGACACAAGTATTGGTCTTCACAAAGTTTGCTGCTTCAGTGTTTTTAGATATTTTTGTCAGATGTTACTATGGTATACTGAAGTATAATTACAAGCATTCCATAAGTGTCAAAGGCTTTTATTGACAATTACATTAAGTTTATGCAAAGAGTCAATATTTGCAGTGTTGACCCTTCTTTTTCAAGACCTCTGCAATCCGCCCTGGCATGCTGTCAAATAACTTCTGGGCCACATCCTGACTGATGGCAGCCCATTCTTGCATAATCAATGCTTGGGAGTTTGTCAGAATTTGTGTGTTTTTGTTTGTCCACCCGCCTCTTGAGGATTTACCACAAGTTCTCAATGGGATCAAGGTCTGGGGAGTTTCCTGGCCATGGACCCAAAATGTCGATGTTTTGTTCCCCGAGCAACTTAGTTATCACTTTTGCCTTATGGCAAGGTGCTCCATAATGCTGGAAAAGGCATTGTTTGTCACCAAACTATTCTTGGATGGTTGGGAGAAGTTGCTCTCAGAGGATGTGTTGGTACCATTCTTTAATCATGGCTGTGTTCTTAGGCAAAATTGTGAGTGAGCCCACTCCCTTGGCTGAGAAGCAACCCCACACATGAATGGTCTCAGGATGCTTTACTGTTGGCATGACACAGGACTGATGGTAGCGCTCACCTTGTCTTCTCCGGACAAGCTTTTGTCCGGAAGCCCCAAACAATCGGAAAGGGTATTCATCAGAGAAAATGACTTTACCCCAGTCCTCAGCAGTCCAATCCCTGTACCTTTTGCAGGATATCAGTCTGTCCCTGATGTTTTTCCTGGAGAGAAGTGGCTTTCTCGCTGCCCTTCTTGACACAAGGCCATCCTCCAAAAGTCTTCGCCTCACTGTGCGTGCAGATGCACTCACACCTGCCTGCTGCCATTCCTGAGCAAGCTCTGCACAGGTGGTGCCCGATCCCACGGCTGAATCAACTTTAGGAGACGGTCCTGGCGCTTGCTGGACTTTCTTGGGCGCCCTGAAGCCTTCTTCACAACAATTGAACCTCTCTCCTTGAAGTTCTTGATGACCTGATAAATGGTTGATTTAGGTGCAATCTTACTAGCAGCAATATCCTTTCCTGTGAAGCCCATTTTGTGCAAAGCAATGATGATGGCACGTGTTTCCTTGCAGGTAACCATGGTTAACAGAGGAAGAACTATGATTTCAAGCACCACCCTCCTTTTAAAGCTTCCAGTCTGTTATTCTAACTCAATCAGCATGACAGAGTGATCTCCAGCCTTGTCCTCGTCAACACTCTCACCTGTGTTAACGAGAGAATCACTGACATGATGTCAGCTGGTCCTTTTGTGGCAGGGCTGAAATGCAGTGGAAATGTTTTTGGGGAATTAAGTTCATTTTCATGGCAAAGAGGGACTTTGCAATTAATCTGATCATGCTTCATAACATTCTGGAATATATGCAAATTGCCATCAAAAACTGAGGCAGCAGACTTTGTGAAAATGTATACTTGTGTCATTCTCAAAACTTTGCCCACGACTGTATTTTATTCCTATTCCTCGTGTTACAATTTGTATTTTGCTTATTTTTTTACTCTGCATCATTGGGAAGCGCTCGTAAGCATTTCACAGTATATCTACACCTGTTGTATTCAGCGCATGTGACAAATACAATTTGATGCCACCATTTTGTAGTCAATTTTCTTTTTCTACTACTTTATGAGTTGGTGAAACAAACAAAGTGTGCATACTGCCACCTGTATTGTGTTGTTTGAACAGGTATAAAGACAAAGTTGGCGATTTACTACCACCTGCAGTTATGATATTTTTACTCACGAGTATAATTCATTGGCTGATCAAAGATCCCTGAATGGCATAATGTGATCCTTCCTTAACCCATAGGACGTCCCACCCAGTTGACTGCTTCAAAACGGCCCAAGTACTCAATGGCGCTGCCCATACTAACAAGCTTTTGAGTCCACTATCATTCTCTAGGACCAACACACTATTTTGGGTAACACATCTGAACACATGGGCCCCGCAGCCTCTGCCTTCTGCAAAATGTACCTCTTGCCATTCCTCTGTATCGCTCTCGCATTGTCCTCTCCGCGCGGTCCCGTGCCACCTTCAGTTCCAGTAGCTGTAGTTTCCTCCGCAATCCCCTGTTTTCTTTCTGGCTTTGAGACATTTCCAAACGAAACACTGCATAGTCGTCGTCTACGAGTTTACAGATCTCTGCCACGGCTGCATTCGCTAGCACCTCCATAATGGAGGCTATTTGAGTGTGAAAAACCATACAGTTAGCCATTGTTAGCTAACGTTAACAAGTAGCCAGCTAGCGTTAACTAGATAACATATCGACCAAGTCCTGTCTCCAACGTGAATTAAAGACTACCTGAGGTAAGTATGTGATTCTGTGCAATTAAATGAGTTTGAGTTCCAGGGTGTTGTTAAATGTCTAAATAAGAAACGCTAACAAGAAATTGTTCTTGGTCAACGTTAACTTCCTTTTACACAGAAGATAAATGATCTTATTGGTTGGTGTCATAGCTCAAAGGGCGTGGTTAAATGAAAAATGAATGCGCACTGTTCTTTGAATCACGGTACTACTTATTACATTGCACATCAATTCTATGATCAGTAGTTGTGTCCGAATACCAATACTAGCGTACTATATGCTTCATTAAACTGCATACTCATTTCGCGTTTGATTTAGGAGAATTCACTCGTCTTTTCCGATTTACGTGTTTGACAAGAGGTGATAATGAGAGATTGACGCCCTGTAACAAAATGAACGAATGGTGGGAGTCAACGCAATGGCGCATTAGATGGATGATGCATTCAAAATGTCATATACTATAAGACGTTAATTTTCGCATAATATTTTGTAAGCTAGCATATGGGTATTCGGAAACGACCAATATCTTTACAGCTGAGAACAGACTTGTTTAGAAATTAGTGTGTTAGTAAGAAAGAATATAACAACTTTATACCACCTTAATCAAATTGTATTAGTCACATGCTTCGTAAACAACAGGTGTGAATTAACAGTGTAACGCTTACGTATGGGCCCTTCCCAACAATGTAGAGGGAAAGAAAATAGAGCCATAGGGTGCGTTCGTAAATTCACTCTGGCTATCTATTCAGATTTCAGAGCACTCTGGTCTGAGTGTGCCAGAGTGCAGAATAACTGATGAATTCATGAACTCCCAACACCCGTTGAATATGACCAGTGTCAATAAAAGTTGGCAAAAAAAGGTAATTCAAGTGTTGCCAGCAGCACAGTTACAGTCACTAACGCTCTAGATAACATGAAAACAGTCTAACCACCTCTGCGGGGGCGAGTAAAATGGTCAGTGAGGTGTTCTCTCATTTGTGTCTGTTAGTAGCTAGCAAGCTAGCCAACTTTAGCCAGTTAGCTTGGGTGCTTGACTGCCTTTGTGAGGTCAGAACACTCGGATCAACCCTACTCTTCCGCCAGTGTCCAGTGAGCGCTCTGAACGAACACACCCATAATAGAAAAGTAAACACGTAATAATAAAAGTAGTAAATTAGTAACGATAACTTTGCTATATACACGGGTACCAGTACGTAGTCGATGTGCAGGGGTACCAGGTAATTGAGGAAGATATGTACATATAAGTATGAATAAAGTGACATAGTAAACAGTAGCAGCGGCTTATGTGATGAGTCAAAAAAGTTAGTGCAAAAAGGGTCAATGCACATAGCTAAATAGTCAACCAAATAGCTACCTGGACTAACTACTTAGCAGTCTTATGGCTTGGGGGTAAAAGCTGTTAAGGGTCCTGTTGGTTCCAGACTTGGTGGATTGGTACCGCTTGCCATGCGGTGCCGGAGATTACAGTCTGACTTGGGTGGCTCGAGTCTGACAATTTTTAGGGCCTTCCTCTGAGACCACCATATCGCGACTGATGCGGAGCTCACTGAGCAGCCTGCTAGCCCGACCACCGAGGTTGAGGAGCCTAGCAGCAAATGCAATACCCGCCCATCCCCAACGCCGCTTGCTGACCCAACAACAAGATTGAAAATAGCCATGGCCTAGCACCAACAGCATGAGGGTAACATCACAACAAGCACCTGCAACTTCGTTACTCCAGCCACTAGCGGTGCGTGGGTAAAATCCCTGGGGAAGCCAAGCCAGGAAAATCACCTATGCTTAGTCTAATACAGTGACAACTAAAATACACCAAAAACTATTTAGTCGCAACATAACCTAAATACAGTATGTTGTGGCTGTCCATGGTATTGATTTTGTGTGTGTGTTCGTGTGCTTGCAATTTGAAAAACATGTTGACTCACCCTACTTGTAGAGAAACGCCAATGCCATCCTCCTCTCATGTTGCGGAAACGGTCTATGACTCTGTCATAGAGTATACACTTTTAGTTTTTGTTGTCCTAGGCTACCTGATAAATTATTTAGTTTTTTCTTGGTAAATTTTTTGGGGAAGCCTGGCTTCCCTTGGCATCCATGAATACACACCACTGCTTCCGACGACCTCGGTGATGAGGAGGCAGCGCAGGTTTTCTTGACACTTACCCAAGCCGCATTTTCAGTGGGAGAAAGCGGCCTTTTGTAGCGCCTGGTTCAAGGTCTATGACTCCGCGCCTGGTTCAAGGTCTATGACTCCGTCATAGAGTATACACTTTTAGTTTTTGTTGTCCTAGGCTACCTGATAAATTATTTAGTTTTTTCTTGGTACATTTTTTGGGGAAGCCTGGCTTCCCTTGGCATCCATGAATACACACCACTGCTTCCGACGACCTCGGTGATGAGGAGGCAGCGCAGGTTTTCTTGACACTTACCCAAGCCGCATTTTCAGTGGGAGAAAGCGGCCTTTTGTAGCGCCTGGTTCAAGGTCTGCAGTTGGTTGTGGTGCACGCTATGTCGTATGAGGAGGCAATAGATTACTTTTTCAATGTGTGTAGCTCCCTGTACAAGTTCTTTAGGAAACCCACAGTGACACAGTACACTGGGGAAAAACTTAAAATACTTATTGATCAGAGACAGAATGGCCACCTTGCCACGGTGTTTCCTGTTGCTCAGTTGGTAGAGCATGGCGTTTGCAACGCCAGGGTTGTGGGTTCGATTCCCACGGGGGGGGGCAGTATGAAACATGTATGCACTCACTAACTGTAAGTCGCTCTGGATAAGAGCGTCTGCTAAATGACTAAAATGTAAAAATGTGTCAGTCATTTTTAAATAATGTGACATCACAGAGATGTTCGGTGAATTAAAATCTAAATCGCGCATATGGCACTGCTATGTGAGACTTGAGGCCACAGGCATATTGAAAGCAGTGACAGAGCCGACCTTTTAAGTTTATTGCTAACACGACTCACAAAATCCTGGGGCTCCTCCACCCTCTTAACAAGTTACTGCAGTCTGAAACTACTGATCTGCACACCGGTGTCAAACTTGTCCGCAGTACGTATGGGGGCTTGAAAAACTGATGATGCTGAATTCGAAAAGCTTTGGGCAGCATTCCAGGAGGGAGAGCACAAGCACATCTGCTCCAAGCAAACGACGGAGAGTTATGAGAAACTCTGCAAGAGTATCTATTTGAAAAGCCTGGTCTCATAGACTAGACGTGACATAGTAAATGTAAATCCGGGACACTCAAATTTAGTATGATATGTTATGTTTGGTATGCTTAGTGCATTCGGAAAGTATTCAGACCCCTTCACCTTCTCCACATTGTTACGTTAGTCTTATTCTAAAATGGATTGAATTGTTTTTTCCCCCTCATCAATCTACACACAATATCCCATAATGACAAAGCAAAAACCATTTTTACACATTTATAAAAAATAAAAAATAAACGGAAATATCACATTTACGTAAGTATTCAGACCCTTTACTCAGTACTTTGTCGAAGCACCTTTGGCAGCGATTACAGCCTCGAGTCTTCTTGGGTATGACGCTACAAGCTTGGCACAACTTTATTTGGGGAGTTTCTCCCATTCTTCTCTGCAGATCCTCTCAAGATCTGTCAGGTTGGAAGGGGAGCGTCGCTGCACAGCTATTTTCAGGTCTCTCCAGAGATGTTCCATTGGGTTGAAGTCCGGGCTCTGGCTGGGCCACTCAAGGACATTCAAAGACTTGTCCCGAAGCCACTCCTGCGTTGTCTTGGCTGTGTGCTTAGGGTCATTGTCCTGTTGGAAGGTGAACCTTCGCCCCAGTCTGAGATCCTGAGTACTCTGGAGCAGGTTTTCATCAAGGATCTCTCTGTACTTAGCTCCGTTCATCTTTCCCTCGATCCTGACTAGTCCCTGCTGTTGAAAAACAACCCCACAGCATGATGCTGCCACCACGCTTCACAGTAGGGATGGTGCCATGTTTCCTCCAGATGGGACACTTGGTAATCAGGCCAAAGAGTTCAATCTTGGTTTCATCAGACCAGAAGATCTTGTTTCTCATGGTCTGAGAGTCCTTTAGGCCCAAACTCCAAGTGGGCTGTCATGTGCCTTTTATTGAGGAGTGGCTTCCGTCTGGCCACTCTACCATAAAGGCCTGATTGGTGGAGTGCTGCAGAGATTGTGTACTTCTGGAAGGTTCTCCCATCTCCACAGAGGAACTCTGGAGCTCTGTCAGAGTGACCATTGGGTTCTTGGTCACCTCCCTGACCAAGGCACTTCTGCCCCGATTGCTCAGTTTGGCCGGGCGGCCAGCTCTAGGAAGAGTCTTGGTGGTTCCAAACTTCTTCCATTTAAGAATAATGGAGGCCACTGTGTTCTTTGGGACCTTCAATGCTGCAGAAATGTTTTGGTACCCATCCCCAGATCTGTGCCTCGACACAATCCTGTCTCGGAGCTCTACGGACAATTCCTTCGACCTCATGGCTTGGTTTTTGCTCTGACATGCACTGTCAACTGTGGGACCTTATATAGACAGGTGTGTGCCTTTCCAAATCATGTCCAATCAATTGATTTTACCACAGGTGGACTCCAATCAAGTTGTAGAAAAATATCAAGGATGATCAATGGAAACAGGATGCACCCGCACTCAATTTCGAGGCTCATAGCAAAGTGTCTGAATACTATGTTTTTTTATGTTTTATAAATTAGCAAACATTTCTAAAAACCTGTTTTTGCTTTGTCATTATGGGGTATTGTGTGTAGATTGAGGGGGAAATATAATTTAATCAATTTAAGAATAAGCCTGTAACAAAATGTGGAAAAAGGGAAGGGGTCTGAATACTTTGAATGCACTTAACTTGAGATGGAGCTGAATTTGTCTGATCTTCAAAGCATTTGGGAGGGATTGAGATACATTGTCTAGATGAAGTAAGATATCATTGCCATATAATGAGATGACGTGATACGTAGAATTGAGAGACATTGGTGTAATTTCTTTCGATTGTCAAATTGCCTGGGCCAGGGGCTCCATAGACAAAAATAGCAGAGGTGAGATGGAATCACCTTGCCTGCTACTTCTAGTTATTCTGAATGGAACAGAGCAGGTATTGCCTGTTATTACTATGGCTGAGGGATTGGCATATAGCAGGGTTTCCCAGTTAGATTTCCAAAAGGGCCAAATTTGGTCAGGCATGCCAAGCCGAGGGCCAACATGTTTGTTTTTTTGGCGACAGTTTTATGTTTTATCAGTTTTCACTTCTATTGTGATTTTATAATTATTAGTAGTGGTGTTAGGAGTCACATAAGAGAAAAATGAAAAATACTAAATTAGTCCAAAACCAACTATTTAATTATGAAATGCCACTGGAGCATATTCTGTGCAAACAGTCAGCAAACAAAAAGTCCAGCAAACACATTCACACACACACACAGCGCCCACTTCTGTCTGGAATACCCATGCTTTGGATATCTGCATTCAGGCGGTCTTTCTAAGAGAAGAGACAGAAGGACAAACACAGACAGACAGCGATTTTTATTTAGGTACTTTTCAAATGTATTATCAGAATATGCCACATTAGTTTTTAAACTTTTAAAATATGTGAACCAAATCATATCAAGCTGTTAACAACCAAAAGTGTTTGATATTAATGTGACAATATAACTAATTCGCTTTTATTTGTGTATAATTTTTTTATTGCTGTGTATTGTGTTTTACATTTTACTAACTAGTTGGATGCCATTTACTTTTAAGCTGTGTAGCATATTTAGTAGGAAACATGCTATTAAATATGAAATGGTTATTTCATTGTAATAATTATTATACCACATGAAGATTGAAAAATAGCAAAAAAATAATTGGATCTGGTTCCCTCACCAATCAGTGAGAGCGACGGGATGAGGCAACCTTTCTGATGTCAGGCTTGTATTCTGTTGTGGCAATCCTGAGGCACTGTCCAAGATGTGAATCTGAGAGTCTGTTTCTGTCCTGGCTCTTGATAGCATTCATTGAAGAACATGCTGATTCACAGATGTATGTTGAGGGGAACATCGTGAGTAGGAGCATTGCAATATCTCTGGTGTTTTTAAAACGAGCTTGGGGAACCACGTTGATCCAAAAGTCACTCACCAGTGCATCCTTGTGTTGAGCTTTGAGCAAATCAGATGTTCCCATCTTCAAGATTTCCATCTGAAGAGCAGCCTCATCTATGGAAGGCACCAGCTTTTTGGCCTCTGCAGTCCACTGGCCGTCAGCTGACACAGAAAACGGCTGTCTTACAAAGAGAAGGATGTCAGCTGAGAGTTTAGGGGAGCTTTCAAATCTTTCCTTGAAGTTTTCTGCCAGCCTGGACACAAAATCCTTAATTGCTGGATCTTCCTGCATTTTATTCTTCTCACAATGCTCACGCAGACGTGGAAAGTGCAACTTTCTCCCATGAATGTCTCTCTCCAGGAGGTGCAGCTTTGACCGGAAAGCTTCAATCGCCTCATACATGTCAGCAACAGTGTGGTTCTTGCCTTGTAGTCGCAGGTTAAGGTGATTTAGATGAGACATGATGTCACACAAAAAAGTAACATCTGATATCACCTTGTTGTCAGTTAAAAAGCTCAAAAAGTCACTGGCTTTTTGGCTCTGCAGGCTGGATAAAAATGATACAAGTTCATCACGCAGGTCACACACCCTCTTTGCTCAGCCAGCGAACGTCATTGTGGAGCAAAATATCCTTGTGTTCAGCTTACATTTCCTCGAGTAATGCTCTAAAAAGGCGATGCTGCAGACTAGAGCTCTCACGGACAAAGTTAACTAGTCGAGTCACAGTATCCATGGTGTCTTTCATTTTTCCACACAGTTTTGCGCACAGTTTTGTTAGCCGACAGCGGCACTTGCTTCAACAGCTCAACAACTTATTTTTTTATTGGTTCCTCTTGGTTTAAAACTTCGGCAGCCAATGTCGATTGCACATTGTTTTTATTTATTTATTTTTATTTCACCTTTATTTAACCAGGTAAGCCAGTTGAGAACAAGTTCTCATTTACAACTGCGACCTGGCCAAGATAAAGCAAAGCAGTGCGA
Source organism: Coregonus lavaretus (assembly GCF_964263955.1). Taxonomy (NCBI): domain Eukaryota; kingdom Metazoa; phylum Chordata; class Actinopteri; order Salmoniformes; family Salmonidae; genus Coregonus; species Coregonus lavaretus. The sequence goes on along the minus strand of NW_028167177.1, from coordinate 99,180 downwards.
TAAAAACAACACAGAGTTACATATGGGGTAAAAAAACAAAGTCAAAAAATACAACAGAAAATATATATACAGTGTGTGCAAATGTAGCAAGTTATGGAGGTAAGGCAATAAATAGGCTATAGTGCAAAATAATTACAATTAGTATTAACACTGGAATGCTAGATGTGCAAGAGATTATGTGCAAATAGAGATACTGGGGTGCAAAAGAGCAAAATAAATAACAATATAGGGATGAGGTAGTTGGGTGGGCTAATTTCAGATGGGCTGTGTACAGGTGCAGTGATCGGTAAGGTGCTCTGACAACTGATGCTTAAAGTTAGTGAGGGAGATAAGAGTCTCCAGCTTCAGAGATTTTTGCAATTCGTTCCAGTCATTTTTCTGGGTTTAATTAACTCTGCATCGGCGAATGGCTTCTTAGCTCTTGCAAGCTTCCAAGAAACGTGTAATGAGGCAGCTGTTGCGCTCTCTTGTGCCGATGTTGTTTTACACATAGTTAAAACCGAGTGCTTGTATGACGTTAACATGCTTGCAATTTTTTGTTTGCGCTGGTCAGATTTTTCTGGGTAGTTTGCATTAAGACTGGCAGCATGAAGAGAGTTAAAATGCCGCTTCAGATTGTCCGCTTTGATTACAGCTACAGTCTGCATGCATATTAAGCATGTGGGCTTAGCACTGTTGTGGTCCGGTAAAAAAAAAGCAATACCTCTCAGTACAGTCAGTTTTGAACTGACGGTTCTCCTGGTCTACCTTGCGTATCTTGGCGAATGCCATGTTGGTTTGACTGGATTTAATACTTTTTTGTGACGAAGTGGTCAGTCCTTTTGATGAAAGAGGGTTAACTGGCGAGCGGCTGCGGCTACTGTGTGTGTGTGTGACACTACACTAGGTAGCTAGTCGAGTGGAGACTACGTATGCACGCGGTAAAGGCCACAGGTCAAGGTGTGGGATAATTTCACAATAAAGCAGAGCCGCGGATATTAAATTAATGTTTATTATAACAAGTGAATGCCAATGCTGTCAGTGTGGGCCAGACATTTGGCTCTTGCGGGCCGCTTATTGGGGTTGGCTGGCATATAGTATTTTAGTCATTAATTAATGAAATTGGACCCAAGTCCCATATGTTCCAAAACTGACCATCAAAAGCCTTTTCTGTGTCGCAAAATAGAACTGCCCAAGGAGCTTTGGTTTCTGATAAAGCATGTACGATATGTAATAGACAACAGCGGTTATCTGTGTATAATAGTTTTTTCACAAACCTGCTTTGGTCCGGATGTACGAATTTGGGTAAGTAAATTGAGACGGTATGACAGAATTTTCTTAAATAGTTTGTGTTTATCAAAGATAGGGGGCGATAGTAAGAACACTGGGTGACGTCCTTACCTTTTTTTAATAAAAGCGAAATTAGTGATATTTACATCCCTTCCAAATTACTCTTTGTGAACGGCTGTGTTAATCATTTCAAGTAACAGTGGACCTAATTGGTTCCAAAATTAATAGACCCCAGGCGGAATACTGTCCCATCCAGGTGATCTGCCTTTCTTCATGTTATCCAATGCCCTTTAGAGTTCATGGAGAGAGATGTGGGCTCCCAGCACACCGGCTTCCTCAGTTGAGAGAAGAGGAGTTCTTATATCTTTTAAAAAGGACTCAATCTGGCTTGGTGTGGATTTACAACCAAAGGTGTACAATTCTTTATAGAAACTGGATAATCTTTGGTTGTTTAATTTGGGTTCTGATAGTAATTCACCTGATTCAGATTCAATAGATGCAATATCCGCTAATTGATCATTACTGCGAAGCTTGTTAGCCAGTAGACGACTGGGTCGATTACCATGGAAGTAATGGTTGAGTCTAACTCGATGGATGGCAATTTCTGCTCTCTGTCTTATCAATAGATTTAGTTATGTCTTGACTTGAGAGTAGTTGCTACCTAATCTGAAAAAAAGTGTTTGAGAACGCTCTAACGTCATAAACAACGTTCATGTTTTGAAGTGTCTGTTCTATATCTGAGAGATATAAGATCAGGAAACGATTTTAATTGACACATATTTAACCCCTTTTTTTTAGGCACTAAACTACTTCCATATATACTTCCATTCATTTTTTAAACTGGTACCGAGCTACCTTCAGGCGAGTCTTGTGGGCTTCCTAGAGCAAAACAACCGACACGTACGTGTTCTTCTACCTGTCCATAGAAGGGTCATAATAGTTCTAAGGCCAAACCGTTCGGACGCTACAGACGTTGGTCTGACAAACACAGCTGTAGCTCTGCCACCTTTCATCGCAGCCAATATCGGCGGATGTTGTGGATTGAGACGCAGCCCATGCAAAAAATATCTCTAGCTTAAACAGATTTATATGGGGATTTTTTGTATTATGCTAATTAGATGTTAAAGCGCCATCTTGTAGCTCTTTTAGGAGATTCTGAAATGTGTATCTGGCAGTAGAAAGCATGATGATCAGAGGCTCATATGTCGAATTTCTATTTTCTTGATTAAAGAAAATAGAGTAGATAACAGTACAACATTGATTCGGGAGAATGTTTTCTGCCTGTTTGAATATAAAGTGTATTCTTTTGCCGTATGGTTATGATCTCGCCAGGCATCAATGAGGTTGTAATCAGAGACTATATGTTAGAGAGCCTTGGTTGCCTATGGATTGTAGTTGGTCTTATTAGATTTGTCCCACATCTCCAGAATTGCATTCATGTCTGTCCCTATAACCAGTTGGAATTCAGTTAATTCTAAAAATATGCTGAACAGAGAATAAAAAAACGTAGGATCATATAAATTTGGAGCATACACATTAATAAATGCAATTTTCTTACCAGTATGGATACATTTAAGGAAAGTGATTCTGCCTTCTTGGTCTTCTCCTTTACCAAGGATGGTGATTTTGAGTTTATGAATCAATATGATTACACCCTTAGTTTTGTTTGGAGCTGATGAAGAGGCAGCCAGTTTGTACAAATGGTTCTCTATTCTAAGTGCGTCCTTTTGTAGCAGGTGTGTTTTTAGGAGCATTGCTAAATTGTCATGATCAGAGGTTTCAAGTTTGTATCCGTACATTTCTTATAAGCTGATCATAGTGAAAAAGAAAGTACTTTTGCATTTCCCGCTGTGTAAACACATTGCAAATAGGCTCAGGATAACTGATAAAGTTGGGTAGCTGATACTCAGAGCTTAAATAGCCAAATTGATTAGTCACAGGAATCAGGACTAGGAAAGCCAATGCAATGGCCTGTTTTACAAACAGTGGGCCTACCACATGGATGGGCGTTCATAAAATTATATTGCAGGCCAACATGGTAGGCTACACCCCAGTAAGCACGGACCGACGCCGACGTCTTTTGGACATATTTTTTTGGTCCTGTCCGCACCGGCAGTCCTTTTTTTTTGGTGTTTTACAAACAGTAGGCCTACCACATAGATGGGCATTCCCTAAAACTTAATTTCAGGCACTGGAGGCCAGGGATGGGCAACTCCAGTCTTCTGGGGCCTGATTGGTATCAGTTTTGCCCCAGCCCCAGCTAACACATCTGACTCCAATAATCAACTAATCATGATCTTCAATTTAGAATGCAATTAGTTTCATCAGCCGTGTTGACTAGGGATGGGGAAAAAGTGTGACACGACTCCGGCCCCCGAGGACTGGAGTTGCCCATCCCTGCTGTAGGCTATAACTCCGTAAGCACAGACCGACGCTGACGCTCTTTGGACGTCTTTTTGGATGCCTTGATTCCACGTCCACGGACGTTGGTTTTTGGTCCGGTCCAGACCAAATCATAAACGTCTATGTTTGGTTCAGATTTTGTCCAGTCTGGACCAGCCTTGATTTGGGCCAAACATAGCTATAAATGACATCTTTTCAACTTTAATTCAGAACCTAAATTGAACCTAACTTCAACTTCTGGAAAAATATATATTTTAGACATCCTTTTGCTTACTGGGACTATTCTTGTAGGGGCGGTCACCTAGGGCGGCAGACCGTCCAGGACCGGCCCTGGTATGACACCTCCATATATTTTCCATTGTCCATGGTGTCATCAATGTGTAAATGTCCTGGACCATAAGCAATATAATTATAACAAGTTCAATGCTCAGCATTAATAGTAATACTGTTCCTTGTACCCAAACATGAGGGCTGTCCTCATTGTCTTATGCTGAGGGCAGCGTCATAGCCATAGGCTAGGCTGCGTGATTGTGCATGGACAGCATACCTGAATAATGAGCCAGTCATGGGGTTCCATCTGCTGGCTTGTCCCCTTGTGTGTTGGATTTGATGTGCTTCTCGAAGAAGTCTTGAGCTTCCTTGGCAGTGGAAAACGTGTGTGTTGTGTTCTGGAAGGTCAAGATGAGTTTTTCCGGGTGGATGAAGCCAAATCTTAGGTTTAGCTTGCATAGCCTTCTGTAAATGTAAGAGATATTGCCTAGTGTCTTGTCATTCTGTTAGCAAAAACCCACATATCTTTAAGATATTTTCTCATTTCTCTCCCTCTTGAGGGAGGATTATGAAAGTTTACATAACAGAAGTAACAAGTAAAGGTAGACCTACCAATTAGTTAATGTTTTTACTGATAATTTTGTTCATGAATGTATGTGATTATAAAACAGGTTGTTTGGATCCTGGATGCTGGGAGTCATAGTACCACAATCCCTGCATTCCATGGGTAATGCCTGTTAACAGTTCCATTCAATTTATCAAAGCCCAGCCAGTCAATTTATACACTTAATCTCCCCTGGAAACAAAGTGTATACACAATATTTCCCCATTCTACTAGCCTAGCATTTGGTTTGGTACAGTAGGGGCTAATGTGAGTTCACATCATTTCAGCTGCTTGATGTGATTGTGTGTAGTTGGCTAGCTAGCTAGCTAGCAAAGGAGAAGTAACGTTAGCCTAGCTATCCATAACTCCATAACTAGCTAACGTTATATTATTGACTTGACTATCAGCTGGGTTTTGCCTATTTATAGCTACATTATTAATCAAATCATTATTTGGTGTTCTTGTTGCCCATTTATAAATTATTTATACAATTACTATTTATTTAAGTTATTGTCTCTCGTCAAGGTCAACACGACTTCTAAGATATACTAGTTATTTTAATTAATGCAAAAACCTTCAATGGTAAATATGATGTTTCGTATATACGGGCTCTTTGAAATACCTCGCAGGGCACTTCAGAGAACTAAAACCATTGTTTCAGCTTGTTCTTCAAATACTCTTACAGAGAGAGTTTCCCACCTCTCTGCTGGCCAATCAGAGTAGAGACTTGAGCGTGGTTTAGACTTACTCAGCCTATCCGTTGGCGCACTGGCTGTTCCCCGCCTCTTCTGTTACCAGGCATACGTTTATCATAACAACCTGTCATAGTGAGAAGAGCCAGCTCCCCTAGACACCATTCCTACGTCCAAGGATGGTTCACAGATCACAAATAACCAGTATAGTCTAGCATTTGGAGACACAAATCCTTATCTCATTTTACCCCCTAAAACAGCTCAATCACAGCTTGCCAGGTGACACAACCTACATTAGCCCAGTCAAGAATGCATTCTTTCTAAATTAGTCATCCCATCAATTATAAAAATAATAAATCTCCCATAATCCCCCTTTTCACACCCACTAGGGTGTGATTCAAAAAATAAGAAAACACAGGGTGTCATTCATTATAATACAATACAAACAAAAAGAATCACACTTTTATTAATAGGCCATAATGATACAAAAAAATTAAAACCCTCAGTCCATCTACACCCAACTTGCAAATTGTTACCAGTCACCAAGGAACTTCAAACCATCACATAAGGAAAGACAAACATTCATATGGTTAACTTGATTAATAAAGCATAAAACACAGGATTAATAGCTTAGTGGGTAAGAGCGTTGTGCCAGTAACCGAAAGGTCGCTGGTTCTAATCCCCGAGCCGACTAGGTGAAAAATCTGTCGATGTGCCCTTGAGCAAGGCACTTAACCCTAATTGCTCCTGTAAGTCGCTCTGGATAAGAGCGTCTGCTAAATGACCAAAAATAAAAAATAAATAAATAATAGAACACAAAACATAAGACTATTAAAACATAAAAGTAAATTTTGGCCCCCTTTAGACACCCTCTAGTGTCACTCCACCAAGCCTGGTAGGTCATATCCTTAATTCCTTAGGTCGGAGTCCAGGATTGGGCCGTATCTCACCATCTGTTGGGAAACCACCTTCCCCATTTCCTTTCTCACCAAACCTCAGACACAGGAAATAAGACAACATCCACAAAGAACAAGTATACCCATAGAAGCTATAACTTCACCCAGAATAGTTACAACAATAGTTTTCCATTTACCAAATATGTTATCAAACCAACCGTTTATGGAGCTATCAATACCAGAGTTCTCAGCCAGTTCGTTCGTCAGCGTAGTTACTCCCCTGAAGCTCTTTTGTCACGGACCCGTCCGGTGCTATGTTGTTTGAGGATGAAAATACAGCACATATATCCAAACAGAACACAAACTCCGCCCCGCTCATTCAAAAGCATATCTAAAGCTATTCTATTCTGCCATGTCATTAAGCTAGTTGCCGCTGTCTGCTCAGCTAATCCCTTTATTGCATCACGAGTGTGGTTTATAAATCTTTATAATTTATCCAATCTACGTTTTTATTAATTGTTGACCACCAAAAAAGACTTGATTCAAACTCAGCTGCGATCTGATTCCTAGCTTTGAATTGTTCTGGAACCCCTCGAGGTACTCCTATCCCATCAATATATATATCCTTTCATCAAAGGATCCCGGGAGGAGGTCCTACTTTCTACGTGACAACTCACCAGTCTCTGACACGTTTGATTGTTTACATATGTAGGTGAGTTCACAATCAGTTATCACCACACAACCATCAGATGTCAGCACGGGCCTGGTTTTGGTTCCTAAAATCCTCTGGCTGCAACAAAGAGGAGAGATTAGTCATGGTCTCTTTTAGTTGTGATATTCTCTGTGTGGGAGCAGGAGCTAAGATTCCCTACCCTGTATCCTATCTTACTAGTCCTAGAAAAACAATTAGAACCCCCTGAGACTTCAAACGTAGGCAACCTAGGTCGGAATGACTTTGTTATCGGGGGATACAGATAGTTCAAGTTACTACAAGACTCTTTCACCACATTCCCAGGTGGCTTGCATGGAGGATAAACCTGTTTTTGCGTACTTCAGACTTTCAGACAGTACCTACCCTTCTATGGGTCGCACTGCCATTTCTGGTAATTCCCTACTTTCACAATACTACACCTGTCCCTAAAAACTGTGTATGGAGATTGACATATCCCCCCCCCCCGCTCGCTCGGTATGAGTAACTACATAGTCCCAGGATGTACATCGTGACATACATATGGTGATGTCCTTCCCTAAAGTCCCTAGTACTTCCCCTTTCCCTACATCTAGTTGTCTCCTATGCCTTCGTAGACTGTGCTCAGGTATTATTTTATCAACTTGTGTTAGGTTAACTACTACTTCTGGCTGATCAGGAGGGTTTGAGTGTGTTAGGAATATGGCCCCCACAATCAGACAGCTACCTACCGTCAGGAGACCTGTGAATCCCCACCCTCGCCCTGAGAACATGTCAGACGCCAACCCATTGCTTCACCTTCTACCGAACTCACACAGGGATGATCAGACAGGGTAAGGGAATCTTCGTTAAGGAGCCAACCCCCGAGCCCTAGTGGTGATCGGTTCTTTCTCCTAACTCTGTTTGTTCATCAGGTGTAACTGGGTTTACCTTTTTGCAGTGTGTGACATGCACCCAGGTGGATCTAATAGGACTTGGTAGGGCCCTTCCCAACAGGCCTGCTTCCAGTTTTTATTATTTTAGGGACTGGATCCACACCCAGTCTCCTGGTGAGATAGAGTGGGTCACCTTCTCCTTTAGTTCACCTGTGGGGCACAAAACCTCTGACATACGGGTGTGGTTAATAAACTATCTTCACACATACATGTTGAGCTCTCAATTTCTATTTTTTTTTTTTTTTTTTTTTTTTTTTTAAGTATTTTGTCCTCTCCTTCGTATATATTTATTATTTAATCCTATCACTCCCCCTTTTTGACACATGATTTGCCCATGTGTCAATATTACCACCTTCCTAAACCATCCCTTAGGTAATTTATCATCCAATTGCCATGCCTTTCATTTTTGAGATTGTCTTTTGCTTCTTTATTGCTCCTCCCACTTCCTTTGTCTTTTATGGCAGCTAAATTCGACTTTTATTCATTTCAGAATCAATTAGTAATCCAATCAATCAATCTCTTGTCTTGTAAAAACACTTATGTTTAGTTCAACCTCTGTTCTACCCAGGCTCTCCCGGGCTTGACCTGAAGACTGATTGTTGGACATGACAAGTCCATATTTAGGTCACCTAAGTCTTCTGCCTAGCAACAAAGAATAAAAACCTCTATGTTCATGTTTAACCCAGTTATATCTAATAGCCCACCAAAAAAACCTCATCATCTTTAAATCACGACCAATGTCATATCCCTCTTTACTCTCTACCATTTGGATAACATCCCTGATGTATGTATGCCTCCTTAGAGTTCCAAATTATTTTACCATGGGCTGCCATTGCCTTCCCATAGATAAGATCACTTAATTTACCCGTATGCAGTACATAATGGAGTACCCAAGCTTTACAGCAGTTTATCATTACCAAAAAGCTCATCATTTGTTTTTTGTTTAATGGTTTTGGCGCTTCAAGTATAGCAGTTTTCCTGGATGAGTTTAACATTCGCCCCTCCTGAGTTATAATGTGTCCTAGGTAAATGACCTCGCTCTGCCAAAGTTGAAGTTTCTTTTTGCTCACTTTGTGTCCCTGTTCTGCCAGGAAGGTTAACAATAGGATTGTATCCCTCTTACATCCCTCCTGAGTGGGATTAGCCAATAGAATATCATCTACATAAACTAAAATTTTGCTTCCTTCCCTAGGTTCAAACTTTCCCAAATTCCTAGTTATAACCTGGGCAAAGATTGTAAGACTTTCCGAGTAGCCTTGAGGCATCCTAGCGTAAGTCAATTTCCTGAAAAGTAAAGCCAAACCACCCCTGACTATCCGGATGAACTGGGATACTAAAGAAAGCATTAGCTAAATCTATCACTGTAAAATAGGAGTTCTCTGGTTTCAATTGGTTCAGCAATGTATGTGGATCTGGTACACATGGAGCTCTGGGAATTATATTTCTATTAACCCCCTGCAAGTCCATGACCATCCTCCAGTCGGCGCTAGGTGCCGCCTTTTTAACAGGAAATACTTGAGAGTTGCATTGTGCCTCATCTCCAGGAATGATCACCCCTCCCTTAAGTAAATGCTCAAATGTAGGTGTTATCCCTTTTATTGCTTCTGGTTTCATAGGATATTGCTTTTGGTATGGTCTATGATCGGATCGAGGAATCACTTGTACTGGAGCTACCCCCTTAATTAGTCCTACATCGGCTGGTCCTTGTGACCATAATTTGAACGGAATTGCTGCTAACTCAGCCTCCTGTTCCTGAGTTAAGAAAATCTCTTCCTGTCATCCGTTAAAACTTGTCTCCAAGTGGACCCCGGGCAGGGTTTTTGCTCTCCAATTCAACTTTCTTCTATATCTCCCAGTGGAGTGGCCATACTGATCCCCATTTGGTGTATTCTGCCAGTCAGTAATGTTTTCCCCCTGTTTTATCCATTTACCTAGTGATAACCATTCCTCTGAATGTTCTTTCACTAGGGCAACATGGGGGCTCCACCTTTCTCTGTACAGCCTCTGGCTCTGTGAACCCATTTTAACCCAATTTGAAAAACAACAACCACAAATAGCCAGGCCTCACTTAATTTGGTAGCTCACTTTTATGACCTAAATACTGCCTAACTGAGATGAGCTAATCTCTTTCTCCTGGTTATAATCTAAAGATGGTAGTACACACAAAACATGATACAGATATCCCCAGTCTTAACCCATCAATAATTGTTTGTATTAATCTAATTCCTCATAACTAATCCATTAAACCACTCAAAATTCCTCGAGTATACAATGATTATTTAATTGATTACCCTATCTCTGCTACATGTGATCTCATCTCAAATGATCCATTATCAATTATTTGTTCAACCCCGTAGGAATATCTGTCTCCCCTTCTATTGTTCCTGTCCCCACTGTTTCACCAATCCAGAACCCACCACAGGCTGGCGCTATTTCCCCAGCACAACAGCCAATGCATACTTGCATCCCCGTAACCAAAATAAATTATCATTCTAGAATGTACCAACAATTTTGTATTTTCCCGCTAACCCATTTCAGTTCGCTATTCAATTTCTTTAACCGTTCTCTCTGATTAGGCCCTAATTAATAAAACAAATACTTGCTATCGTTGATCAGCATACACTTAATGACATTCCTATCATCTGAACTATGTACTGTCTCTTACACCTCCTCCCCCTCTCCTGCTCCTTCCTACATTATGGGGGAGGCGCGGGAAACTTCCCTACAATCTTCCTTCTTAGGAAATAATGTCATTCGTACTTGTAACATATTTTCATAGACCTATCTAGAATACTACTAAAGCTATCTTATGCAACTTTTAATACACGTAAAAACTCTCTCTCTCTCCACCCTTTCCCTATTGAATAAGTGAGTTTTTCTATTTAACCCCAAAACACGCTACAAATAGTCCATTCAACATTACCAAACCAAATACTCCATCGTACCCATTCAATCAACACATCAGCAGTGGAATTTACACTCATAAATGCAGATTGTTACTCCATGCCTTGAAATGATAAATAGATTTCCACCAATAGCATATTACAATGATTTCTCATCTTACCCTCTAACACAAAATGAAGTTCCCTCACTGTACTACGTTAGCTCTACCATGATAATTAGTTCAATTTAACCCTCTATTTGCTTTGTACTATATTATACATTACGTCTAAAACAACATTACTTATGGTCAGTTTATTCCACCATCACATGATCCAACAACGCCACAATCTTAAACTCATATGGGGCGGCAGGCAGTTTAGTGACCAATAGCGCCGGGCCAACAACCGAGAGGTCGCCGGTTCCAATCCCGAGCCGACCAGGCGAAAAATCTGCCGATGTGCCCTCGAGCAAGTCACTCAACCCCAATTGCTCCCATAAATCAATCTGGACAAGAGCGTCCGCCAAATTACCAAAAATGCAAATGTAAATGTTCTCTACTTTCTCACCCATGACGTACGTCTACGCTCGGGTGAGCAAGTTCAGAACATCTCTCGTCAGAAACCCACATGCACCTCTCAAATAATCACCCCGTGTGGCGTTCCCAGCCAACTCTCAGTCTTTCCTGGCTCCAAAAGCCACACTTTCGCTCTCTCCAGCCCCTCCCCTCGCAACTCTACCTTCCGTGTCCTCTGAGGAGCTGTGTTTCTTGTTTTCAATATTCTGCCGTTAATTAAGGTACTTTAGTCTATTTATTTAAATCAAATAATTCCCACCTAATTAGTTAAAGTTGGTGCACGTTTATATTTAAACGATAAACCGAATTATTTCAGTCTAATTGTTTGAAAGCAGTGTTCTTACTGTGCCACACATCAAATGGTAAATCAAAACAAATAAACCAAAGTGTTTCAATTATTTAACCAATGGTTGTTTTGTCAAATCAAGCGCCACACATCAAATTACTTCAATTTACTTATTTAAAACCAGTGTTTTGCTATGTCAAACATCAAACGTTACAATTCAATTATATCAGTTCAAACGTTTCAGTTTAGTCATACTAGTTATTTATTATTTTACCTTCATATTCTCAATTGTTTTTAACGGGTTATACGGTTTAAGCAACCACAAACCCAACAGTTATTCACAAATTATACAGTTTGGACAGCCACAGACGTCTTTTGATTCCCAATTAGTTTTCTATCAAGCTATACAGGTTTATCATTCACACTCTCATGCACACGACAACACTCGCACTGTCTAACTTTTTATAGTACCTCCTATGGGTGTCTTTTGTTAACGTTTGCACAATTTAAACCTTATTTCCTAATTGTAATTCTCATTATTTACTGTTTTAAAATATTATTTGTATTCACAGCCAAAAATGGTACACAGTTAAACGTAGTATACAGTGATCACACAGCTAAAATAGTACACAGTTATCGCACTCACTCACAATACACAGTCATAATCCTATCACACAGTCAAATATGTCACACAGTCATAAATGACACACCTACACTCCACACACAATCTATTTGGGCACACAGCCTCTTCTATTTGGGCACACAGTCTCCTCTACTATCTTTAAAAATACTCCGCTGAACCTAGCCATATCCTCGAAGTTATGGACCTTGCCAGTCGCTAGTATTTATCAAAAATTTCCCCAACCTAGCCGTATCCTCGTAGTTACGGACCTTGCCGGTGTAATTCTTCGAACCTAGTCGTACTGTCGTAGTTACGAACCTTGCCGATAGCAATTACTTAAATCAATTATTCCCTATATCTCCAAATCTTAGCCGTATTGTTGCAATTACGGACCTTGCCGGTAGATGTCAGTATTGTCTCCTGAACCTAGCCGTATCCCAGTTACGGACCTTGCCGGTAGAACCAATACTCTCTGGTACCATGGTTTAACATCACATTTACCAAAGGTTTATTTGTCACAATATTGTGCTTATCTACTCATAATAGTTTCATAATTTAGTTCACTTACATCAGACAGTTGTTTCACAAAATTAATTTGAATAAAGCCAGTGTGCAGAAGTTTAGTTATTTAACAATAGGTATCTGCTTACCTTTTTTTTAGTAGTCCGGACTTTTTGTGAAACATACAGCCCAATGAAAGAGGTGACCAAATGGGCCGGACAATACCCAGCGAAGTCCCTTCTACCAGATCACGTCGGGGTCACCAATTGTCAAAGTTGCGTCAATTCAAATCTGGCATTAGGAACAAAAGAGGTCAACACGACTTCTAAGATATACTAGTTATTTTAATTAATGCAAAAACCTTCAATGGTAAATATGATGTTTCGTATATACGGGCTCTTTGAAATACCTCGCAGGGCACTTCAGAGAACTAAAACCATTGTTTCAGATTGTTCTTCAAATACTCTTACAGAGAGAGTTTCCCACCTCTCTGCTGGCCAATCAGAGTAGAGACTTGAGCGTGGTTTAGACTTACTCAGCCTATCCGTTGGCACACTGGCTGTTCCCCGCCTCTTCTGTTACCAGGCATACGTTTATCATAACAACCTGTCATAGTGAGAAGAGCCAGCTCCCCTAGACACCATTCCTACGTCCAAGGATGGTTCACAGATCACAAAGAACCAGTATAGTCTAGCATTTGGAGACACAAATCCTTATCTCATTTTACCCCCTAAAACAGCTCTTCACATCAATCACAGCTTGCCAGGTGACACAACCTACATTAGCCCAGTCAAGAATGCATTCTTTCTAAATTAGTCATCCCATCAATTATAAAAATAATACATCTCCCATAGTTTCATTATTGAAATTCGATCTCCACTGTCCCATTGAAATGAACGCGTCAGGACGAGACAGACCGCTTTTACAGCCAGTCGAAATCATGAATCACCATCTATTTTATGCAGCTAGTTTCATGTAGCTAGTTTGCTGTCTTTCCAGCTTCAGTTTGAAGTGATGGTGTTAGCTGTGTTGGCTAGCTCCTCTGAAAAGTGTCCTGACTAGAGAGCACATTTTCTATGCTAGGCGAAATCGTGCATCATTAGCTCATTGTTATGGATGTATCCAAATAAATGTCACTAGAAAACAGCTGAAACAAACGCAAATGCAGCTACTTTGCTGTTATTCTGGCTGCACTGTTTGACGTGACTGTGTTAGCCGTAGTTGGCTAGCTCGCAAGCGAGTTTCCAGACAGTATGAAAAAAATTACATTTACAACAAACGACTGGGTCATGTACATAGATATAGAACAAAAATACTTCAACTGGGCCGCGTCTCTGGCAACCTAACCTATAGAATGAACGACCAGCCGGATTGGGTAGCAACGCTAGATTTGTGTCGGGACTATATCCTGTGAAAGGATGAAAATCATCAAAATAAAGTTTAATGAAAATATGTCAATCATTATTTGAATATGTTGGTAACCCATTGTATAAAAGGGCTAATGCCCTCGAAGCCGGTGTTTGGAGGATATATATGTCACTATACATGGGCTGAGTGCATTTTCTGTTGGTGTATCCTGAGGTAGCTCCTCTCTGAGAACCTCTTCCCGCAGTGTGTACAGGCAAACAACCTTTCTCCCGTGTGGACCTTCAGGTGCATCTTCAAGTTGGACGAGTGGGAGAAACTAGCCCGGCACAGGTGGCAGCTGAACGGTTTCTCACCCATTTGCAACCTCTGGTGGATTGCCACCTGTTGGGGGAAACTGAAGGCTTTCCCACAGAACGAACACGGGAAGCGCTTCTCTTTGGTGCCGCCACCTTTACTGATTCTGTCTCCACTACTGTAATTTGTCAATGGGCTTGTGTAGCTATTTAGTGTTGAGGCACTGGCATTGTCTGAGATCTGCTTTATTAGGAGAGTGTGAGGAGGACGAATGCCAGGGAGTGTCTGTGGGTCCATGTTCCAGTTGATAGATCCCATAGAAGGCAGGCTGAAGGCAGAACCTGTTAGGGGGTTAACCTGAGGCGCCATCAGTCTCTCTGAATCACAACTATAGGAGCAGGACGGAGCATCGCTATCCGAGTCTGTGTCTGTTCTCTCCCACCCATACGGACACGTCCCTGTCCTCGCAGACCAAATCTACGCCTCGGCCTGGTCTCATCCAGTCTGTTGTCATGGAGACTAAGATCGGATGTTGTTTTGTGTTCGACTGTCCGTTTCTGGTTGTGGTTAACGGTGTTGTTCCCTACCCCAGAGTTGAGGACACCGTCCCATCCACTGACCTCCACTATGTCACCTCTGATCCTGGCCTGCTCAGTGATGTCGTCACCTGGGACATTGGCTGCACTGGTCTGGGTCTGGGAATCCAAGATGGCCACCCAGTCTCCTCTATTAGCCTCCAGCCAACCACCTGCAGGAAGTGGTTACAAAATAGACTTTAAAAATATGGCAAAGAAAACTCTACATATGGAGTTGTATGGACAAAATAATAGCCAGGTGCATCACTATTCCCATTGAAGTATATCTATTATGTTCTGTGTATTTCTCCCTTACCTTGCTCCCCCATCTTTAGTCCACCCAGCAGATCAATGCTCTCTGGTCCGTCTTCTATTGTCTCCTCTTTGACTAGCAGCAGATCAGGCTTCCCATCCTCCATGTCTACTGACTACAATAGTAAAGGTTGGGTTTAGATGGCACTATTTGGGTTGAACTTGTATCATTGAAAGGCATGTATGCAAACACATATATATATATATACATATATACATATATATATATATATATATATATATATATATATATATATATATATATATTTGTTATTTGCATCCCCATCAGCTTTTGCAGAAGCAGCAGCTACTCTTCCTGGGGTCCACAAAAAACACAAAGGATGACATGTAACAAAACAATGATACAGTGATAGACAAGGACAGTTCACACAAATTTAAAATACGATATACAAAAAATGAAGCGTGTGTTCGTGTGTCTGTATGTGTCGCCTCACAGTCCCCGCCGTTCAATGAGATGCTTGAGTAATTGGAGATGGGAGATCCATGCGATCATGGCTCAGTATAATACTGTGCATTGCCGTGAATTCGTTTTGGACTTGGGGACTGTGAAGAGACCCCTGGTGGTATGTCTTGTGGGGTATGTATGGGTGTCTGAGCTGAATGTTATTTGATTATGCAGACAATCTGGAATTTTCATCACAGTAATATTTCTGATGAAAACTAGAATAAAAGCAGTTAATCTCTCATCAACCCTCAACCAGGAAAGACTGGCATGCATGTTGTTGATGCTAGTTATGTATGTGCAGTTAAGGGCAAGGCGTGCTACTATTTTTTGAGCCAGCTGCAGCTTTGCTAGGTCTTTCTTTGCTGCACTTGACCTTATTACCAGACAGTCATCAAGATGGGCCAAGACAAGAGCCTTAACAGTTGATTTTACAGTTTTTGCAGGACAGTTAGTTGATTTGTGTCAAAAACGCTGAATATCTTTTATAACAGACATACCCCTCCCCATCTTCACAACAACTCTGTCATTATGACTTGACCACGATGACTTGACCATGGTGAGGAGAAGCTCCGTGGACCCTTAATGTCCAGAAGTAACTTAGCCATTCATTGTATTCATTGCGATCTGTAGAGTTGCTATTTTCTTGAGTTTCCTCGTGTCAATTACCTTGTGACACTCTTTGTATATTTTAAAGTCAGATTTAATCAACAAATACGATAGTCAGTCGAAAAAAGGTTAATCTGGCTGTGTTGGCAATATCACTTCATATCCCATCGAGCCAAGCTGGGAGAGGCTTCCCATTGTCACAGTTCCAAGACCAGTCAGAAACGTCCAGCTAACCCTACGCTAATGACGCCGGTGGATCTCAAAACTGAACTTGGATCCACGTTAAGTAGCAATGATATCCTCCACCACCATCGTCTTACAACAGATATCTCAAACCAGAAATGACTATTTAAAAAAACAATAGATAATTTAAGTTTCTTCCCAGCTAATTTCTTAGTTACATGATTGTTTAACTAGCAAAGGAGTTTTGAAGTTGAGGGTGCAGTATTTATGAAGTTTAGCAGTGAGGACAACAACTAGCATAGTTCAGCTAGCCAGCTAGTTCAGCTAGTTCAGCTAGCCAGCTAGTTCAGCTAGCCAGCTAGTTCAGCTAGCCAGCTAGTTTAGCCCACTGAGGTATAATAAGAACGGTTTAGCCAGGGAAAAGGAGCTGGGCCAAGTGCGCATGTGCACCAGCTGTTCGCACTTGCGCACTAGGTTAATTCATGAGACAGATTGTAGTTTTTATGCCCTGATAATAGGAGCTGGCGGCGAAAAGTTTCATTAAACAATTCAGAGACTGTAACGAATAAATCAGATGACAGAGAGCAAATATACAGTGGGGAGAACAAGTATTTGATACACTGCCGATTTTGCAGGTTTTCCTACTTACAAAGCATGTAGTGGTCTGTAATTTTTTATCATAAGTACACTTCAACTGTGAGAGACGGAATCTAAAACAAAAATCCAGAAAATCACATTGTATGATTTTTAAGTAATTAATTTGCATTTTATTGCATGACATAAGTATTTGATACATCAGAAAAGCAGAACTTAATATTTGGTACAGAAACCTTTGTTTGCAATTACAGAGATCATAAGTTTCCTGTAGGTCTTGACCAGGTTTGCACACACTGCAGCAGGGATTTTGGCCCACTCCTCCATACAGACCTTCTCCAGATCCTTCAGGTTTCGGGGCTGTCGCTGGGCAATACAGACTTTCAGCTCCCTCCAAAGATTTTCTATTGGGTTCAGGTCTGGAGACTGGCTAGGCCACTCCAGGACCTTGAGATGCTTCCTTCGGAGCCACTCCTTAGTTGCCCTGGCTGTGTGTTTCGGGTCGTTGTTATGCTGGAAGACCCATCTTCAATGCTCTTACTGAGGGAAGGTGGTTGTTGGCCAAGATCTCGCGATACATGGCCCCATCCATCCTCCCCTCAATACGGTGCAGTCGTCCTGTCCCCTTTGCAGAAAAGTATCCCCAAAGAATGATGTTTCCACCTCCATGATTCACGGTTGGGATGGTGTTCTTGGGGTTGTACTCATCCTTCTTCCTCCAAACACAGCGAGTGGAGTTTAGACCAAAAATCTATATTTTTGTCTCATCAGACCACATGACCTTCTCCCATTCCTCCTCTGGATCATCCAGGTGGTCATTGGCAAACTTCAGACGAGCCTGGACATGCGCTGGCTTGAGCAGGGGGACCTTGCGTGCACTGCAGGATTTTAATCCATGACGGCGTAGTGTGTTACTAATGGTTTTCTTTGAGACTGTGGTCCCAGCTCTCTTCAGGTCATTGACCAGGTCCTGCCGTGTAGTTCTGGGCTGATCCCTCACCTTCCTCATGATCATTGATGCCCCACGAGGTGAGATCTTGCATGGAGCCCCAGAACGAGGGTGATTGACCGTCATCTTGAACTTCTTCCATTTTCTAATAATTGCGCCAACAGTTGTTGCCTTCTCACCAGGCTGCTTGCCTATTGTCCTGTAGCCCATCCCAGCCTTGTGCAGGTCTACAATTTTATCCCTGATGTCCTTACACAGCTCTCTGGTCTTGGCCATTGTGGAGAGGTTGGAGTCTGTTTGATTGAGTGTGTGGACAGGTGTCTTTTATACAGGTAACGTGTTCAAACAGGTGCAGTTAATACAGGTAATGAGTGGAGAACAGGAGGACTTCTTAAAGAAAAACTAACAAGTCTGTGAGAGCCGGAATTCTTACTGGTTGGTAGGTGATCAAATACTTAAGTCATGCAATAAAATGCAAATTAATTACTTAAAGATCATACAATGTGATTTTCTGGATTTTTGTTTTAGATTCCGTCTCTCACAGTTGAAGTGTACCTATGATAAAAATTACAGACCTCTACATGCTTTGTAAGTAGGAAAACCTGCAAAATCGGCAGTGTATCAAATACTTGTTCTCCCCACTGTATATACAATCCCGAAATCAGCAGTAACTGTCAATAGTAAAACAAAATGATTTTTGAGTGAACCCTTAATATAGAAAATGAATGGTGAAAAATCTCTTCTGGACACGGTAGACTCCTCCTCCTCACCACTCTTTTGAACATCCAATATTATACAGTGAGGGGAAAAAGTATTTGATCCCCTGCTGATATTGTATGTTTGCCCACTGACAAAGAAATGATCAGTCTATAATTTTAATGGTAGGTTTATTTGAACAGTGAGAGACAGAATAACAACAACAAAATCCAGAAAAACACATGTCAAAAATGTTGTAAATTGATTAGCATTTTAATGAGGGAAATAAGTATTCGACCCCCTCTCAATCAGAAAGATTTCTGGCTCCCAGGTGTCTTTTATACAGGTAACGAGCTGAGTTTAGGAGCACACTCTTAAAGGGAGTACTCCTAATCTCAGTTTGTTACCTGTATTAAAGACACCTGTCCACAGAAGCAATCCAAAAAATCCAGAAAAACGCATGTCAAAAATGTTATACATTGATTTTCATTTGAATAAGGGAAATAAGTATTTGACCCCTTTGCAAAACATGACTTAGTACTTGGTGGCAAAACCCTTGGTGGCAATCAGAGGTCAGACGTTTCTTGTAGTTGGCCACCAGGTTTGCACACATCTCAAGAGGGATTTTGTCCCACTCCTCTTTGCAGATCTTCTCCAAGTCATTAAGGTTTCGAGACTGGCGTTTGGCAACTCGAACCTTCAGCTCCCTCCACAGATTTTCTATGGGATTAAGGTCTGGAGACTGGCTAGGCCACTCCAGGACCTTAATGTGCTTCTTCTTGAGCCACTCCTTTGTTGCCTTGGCCGTGTGTTTTGGGTCATTGTCATGCTGGAATACACATCCACGACCCATTTTCAATGCCCTGGCTGAGGGAAGGAGGTTTTCACCCAAGATTTGACGGTACATGGCCCCGTCCATCGTCCCTTTGATGCGGTGAAGTTGTCCTGTCCCCTTAGCAGAAAAACACCCCCAAAGCATAATGTTTCCACCTCCATGTTTGACGGTGGGGATGGTGTTCTTGGGGTCATAGGCAGCATTCCTCCTCCTCCAAACACGGCGAGTTGAGTTGATGCCAAAGAGCTCGATTTTGGTCTCATCTGACCACAACACTTTCACCCAGTTCTCCTCTGAATCATTCAGATGTTCATTGGCAAACTTCAGACAGCCCTGTATATGTGCTTTCTTGAGCAGGGGGACCTTGCGGGCGCTGCAGGATTTCAGTCCTTCACGACGTAGTGTGTTAATATGGTCCCTTGTGTTACTATGGCTGCCTTGAGATCATTGACAAGATGACTTGGACTATGGACTTCTCAACAGCTTCTACCCCCAAGCCATAAGACTCCTGAACAGCTAATCATGGCTACCCGGACTATTTGCACTGCCCCCCCACCCCATCCTTTTTACGCTGCTGCTACTCTGTTAATTATTTATGCATAGTCACTTTAACTCTACCCACATGTACATATTAATTCAACTAGCCGGTGCCCCCGCACATTGACTCTGCACCGGTACCCCCCTGTATATATAGCCTCCCTACTGTTATTTTATTTTACTTCTGCTCTTTTTTTTCTCAACACTTTTTTTGTTGTTGTTTTATTTTCATGCACTGTTGGTTAAGGGCTGTAAGTAAGCATTTCACTGTAATGTCTGCACCTGTTGTATTCGGCGCATGTGACCAATAAAATTTGATTTGATTTTGATTTGATTTGAAGATCCTCCCGTGTGGTTCTGGGCTGATTCCTCACCGTTCTCATGATCATTGCAACTCCACAAGGTGAGATCTTGCATGGAGCCCCAGGCCGAGGGAGATTGACAGTTATTTTGTGTTTCTTCCATTTGCGAATAATCGCACCAACTGTTGTCACCTTCTCACCAAGCTGCTTGGTGATGGTCTTGTAGCCCATTCCAGCCTTGTGTAGGTCTACAATCTTGTCCCTGACATCCTTGGAGAGCTCTTTGGTCTTGGCCATGGTGGAGAGTTTGGAATCTGATTGATTGATTGCTTCTGTGGACAAGTGTCTTTTATACAGGTAACAAACTGAGATTAGGAGCACTCCCTTTAAGAGTGTGCTCCTAGTCTCAGCTCGTTACCTGTATAAAAGACACCTGGGAGCCAGAAATCTTTCTGATTGAGAGGGGGTCAAATACGTATTTCCCTCATTAAAATGCAAATCAATTTATAACATTTTTGACATGCGTTATTCTGTCTCTCACTGTTCAAATAAACCTACCATTAAAATTATAGACTGATCATTTCTTTGTCAGTGGGCAAACGTACAAAATCAGCAGGGGATCAAATACTTTTTTCCCTCACTGTATGTATTTCTCCCTTACCTTGCTCCCCCATCTTTAGTCCACTCAGCAGGTCAATGCTCTCTGGTCCGTCTTCTATTGTCTCCTCTTTGACTAGCAGCAGATCAGGCTTCCCATCCTCCATGTCTACTGACTGTAAGAGATACAGAGTGAGAGGATGTTGGATCAAGAAATCTGATATGAGCACCCTGCTTTGGAGCATCTTGTGATTGGGCAATGAGGGATTGCTGAGTACTATGCAAACATGTTATTTAATTGGATTACTTGACAATTAATCAAGTCCGTATCCACAAATAACATTTTATTGGTCGCATACACATATTTAGCAGACGTTATTGCGGGTGTAAATGCTTGTACGTCTCAGCGTGAGAGTGCTGATCTAGGATCTGTCTACATAGCTTTATTCATTATAATCGAAAAGGCTAAAGTGATCCTAGATCAGCACTCCTACTCTGAGAGGCTTTGTGGATACGGGCCCTGACCTAATACCATACAGACAGTAGTTCACTGTGGGCTCACCTCAGTGAGACTGTGTGTGGTCCTGTGCTGCTCAGCTGGTTCCTCTGTGGGTTCAGGAGGTGTAGTCTGGTTGTCCTCTATGACCATGGTCCCCTCAGGGTTCCCCAGACCCTCCTCACACCCCTCCTCCTTCACCAGCAGCACCTCTGGACCCTCCTCCTCCTGGAAGAGACAGGTGATACAGATTACACAGACATACACTCCCTCAGGTACGTACACACAGATAATAAACACACTTTCAACATGGAGTGTTTACCCATCCCCACTACGTTTGAGTCCTATACTGTAGTTATAGAATGACTTCATTGTTGTTAAACCCATCATGGTGGACATAAATATGTTGAGGGTAAATATGAGTCAGCTATGATAAGTCAAAAAGTCATCATCAGACAAACCTGACTAAACTATTTTAATGTGTACTGTAGGTGTTTTCCTTCATAGTTTGTTCTCCATCTTCTTTTTAAATAGGGAGACAATTTGTTTTCAGCACTTATTTCCATGGCTGATCAAAACCCATTTTACCATGGCTCTCTCTTGTCCCTCTGCAACAGACATATGGTGAGCAATATGTTTGGACCACGGTATCGCAATAAAATCACAGTATTGAATCGCAATACATATAGAATCGTGAGAATCGCAATACATATCGTATTGGCACCTATGTATCGTGTTAATATTGTACCATGATCCCTGGCAATTCCCAGCCCTAATTGGTTATAAAGTGCGGTTGTGTTTATGCAGAATAGGGTGAGATCAGATGTGATATATACTAAAGAGAGTCAATGAAAGTCTTAGAAAAGTCCCATTTTGTGTTTATTCAACATAAACAAGTTTTAAATACACTATATGAAAACCACACATACACATGTCTCTCTGCGTACCTGGCAGACATCTCAGCTTGGAGGTCGGCCCACCACCTCAAGCTCAACAAGACGGAGCTGCTCTGTCTCCCGGGGAAGGCCTGCCAGCTCCAAGACCTCATCATCACGGTTGATTGACAACTCCACTGAGTGCAAAGAACATCAAAGCAGTGACTCGCTCTACAACATCTGTAAAGTATGACCCTTCCTCACGCAGGAAGCGGGGCAGCTTCTGCTAAGCCCAGTCAAAGCACTTCTGTCCTAGCACTCCAATGGTGGAACCAGCTTCCCCCTGAAGCTAGGACAGCGGAGTTCCTGCACATCTTCCCGAAAACATCCGGAACCCTCTTCAAAGAAAAGTTAATAAAAAATATACAGTCGTATGAAAAAGTTTGGGCACCCCTCTGAGGCTGCATAATAATTTACTCTGTCGTCACAGAAAATGATCACAGTGGCATGCCATTCATTTTCTAATAAAAGCTGAGTACTGGGGTATTGTCCAGACAAAGATTTTTAGTGTAGCAATATTAAGTTGTATGAAATTAAATCAGATGTGAAAAATAGGCTATGCAAAAATTTGGGCACCCTTGTCATTCTGTTGATTTCAATACCTGTAACTACTTAGCACTGATTAATTGAAACACACAATTGGTTTGGTGAGCTCATTAAGCCTTGAACTTCATAGACAAGTGCATCCAATCATGAGAAAATGTATTTAAGGTGGCCAATTGCAAGTTGTTGTTCTCTTTGACTCTCCTCTGAAGAGTGGCAACATGGGGGCCTCAAAACAACTCTCAAATGACCTGAAAACAAAGATTGTTCAACATTATGGTTTAGGGGAAGGCTACAAAAAGCTATCGCAGAGATGTAAGCTGTCAGTGTCCACTGTGAGGAACATAGTGAGGAAATGGAAGACCACAGGCACAGTTCTTGTTAAGGCCAGAAGTGGCAGGCCAAGTAAAATATCGGAGAGGCAAAGGCAAAGGATGGTGAGAACGGTCAGAAATAGCCCACAGACCACCTCCAAAGACCTACAACATCATCTTGCTGCAGATGGTGTCACTGTGCATCGTTCAACAATTCAGCGCACTTTGCACAAGGAGAAGCTGTACGGGAGAGTGATGCGGAAGAAGCCTTTTCTGCACACACGCCACAAACAGAGTCGCTTGAGGTATGCAAACGCACATTTGGACAAGCCAGCTTCATTTTGGAATTAGGTGCTGTGGACTGATGAAACAAAGATTGAATTATTTGGTCATAACAAGGGGCGTTATGCATGGCGGCAAAAGAACACAGCGTTCTAAGAAAAACACTTGCTACCCACAGTAAAATTTGGTGGGGGTTCAATCATGCTGTGGGGCTATGTGGCCAGTGCCGGTACTGGGAATCTTGTTAAAGTTGAGGGTCGCATGGATTCCACTCAATATCAGCAGATTCTTGGGAATAATGTTGAAGAATCAGTCACAAAGTTTAAGTTATGCCGGGGTTGGATATTTCAATAAGACAACGACCCAAAACACTGCTCAAAATCTATCCGGGCATTTATGCAGAGGAACAAGTACAATGTTCTGGAATGGCCATCCCAGTCCCCAGACCTGAATATCATTGAGAATCTGTGGGATGATTTGAAGCGGGCTGTCCATGCTCGGCAACCATCAAACCTAACTGAAGTGGAGATGTTTTGTAAGGAGGAATGGTCCAAAATACCTTCATCCAGAATCCAGACACTTATTAGAGGCTATAGGAAGCGTCTAGAGGCTGTTATTTTAGCAAAAGGAGGCTTTACTAAATATTGACGTGATTTTTCTGTTGGGGTGCCCAAATTTATGCACCTGTCTAATTTTGTTTTTTATGCATATTGCACATTTTCTGTTAATCCAATAAACCTCATTTCACTACTGAAATATTACTGTGTCCATCAGTTATTTGATAGATCAAAATGAAATTGCTGATCCAAACACCCAATTATTTATAAATGGAAATCATGGAAATTGTCAGGGGTGCCCAAACTTTTTCATACGACTGTATATATTTCCCTACTAGCACTGACTGCTGATAACTCCTTTGAGGTAAATTGTACATGAATGGAAGTAATGAAATAGGCATTTGTGAACATTATATAGCTACACAGTACAAACACAATATGTAACAGACTTTTTAGGCATATATGCCTTTTATTTCACACAATGTCTGGATTCAATATTCTACCCTGCTGACAACAATGAAAATTAATCTTTGTATTTAATGCAGGGTTTGATCTAAACATCAGAAGCTATCGAGTGGAATGTTTTTCTGCTGGTGTATTCTGAGGCTCCTCTCTGAGAATCTCTCATGTGGACCTTCAGGTGCATCTTCAGGTTGCCAGCCAAAGCGAAGCGCATGTCACACTGCGTACAGCTGAAGGGTTTCTCCCCTGTGTGGACCCTCTGGTGCCTCTTCAGGTCACCAGCCTGGGAGAACCTCTTCTCACACTGGGGGCAGCTGTAGGGCTTCTCCCCTGTGTGGACCCTCTGGTGCCTCTTCAGGTCACCAGCCTGTGTGAAGCGCATGTGACACTGGGTACAGCTGAAGGGTTTCACCCCTGTGTGGACCCTCTGGTGGATCTCCACATTCTGGAGGCAGCTGAAGCCTTTGTTACAGAACATGCAGAGGAACCGCTTTTCTTTACTATTGCCTGATGTGGCTCCCCCTCCCTGAGCCTTGGCACTTTGGTCCTTTGAGTTCAATACCTGATCGAAAAGGATGCGGCAGTGTGAATCCGAAGGTGCCATCGATGTGGACATTGGGTCGCGATCCCTGAATGCGTGTAAAGCGGAGCGGGCGGCGACATTTAGATTTGTCTTTAAGCTTCCCCTGTAATCTAAGAAATCTCTGCCTTGTGAGTGTCCTTCTCCTAAGTGAGTCTCATCTACATTCCATGTCAGAGAAGCATCGCCCTCCACTTTCACCTCATCTACAACCAGACCCTCCCCTTTCTTATCTAGGCACCCTTCAGAGTATACACTACTACTGTACTGGTTCCAGTCCCCTTTAGACAGATCAGTCTGTGTCTCTAAACCCAAGAGCATGTTGCCAGGGTCCATCTCTGTAGCGTAAGAACAAGACGGATCATTGCCAGTCTCTAACGCGTCACCTGAGTCCCGATGGGAATGAACCGTCCTCAGGCTTGGATTACCATGAAGTAAATGCTCTGAACTGGGAGCAGGAGGACAGCCCAGTCTCCCCAGCCCCAGTCTCTCTGTGTCTGACCTGTGGTCAGATCCTGTGTGTAAAAGCCTTTGTGTTACAGTTAAAGTCTCTTTATCTGTCTCTGACTTGAGGACGGCGTTCGGCGTTCCACTGACCTCCGTGATGCTGCGTCGTGTCCTAGGCCTGGGAGCGGCGGCGGTGTGTAGGTCCTCCGTGGCTACAGGGGGCGCCACTTCAGCTGCTGCTCCAGTCTGAATATCGCTACTGTGCCGTGGGTCCTCCTCTCCTTCAGACTTCTCCTGCTTGACCCCAGGACCTGCAGCTTCTGCATCTGCAGACTGACACGAAGAGATTAGGTTATTACTGGTATATGAGTTGAATTGGATAACAATGTCGTAGGGAAGTTTCACAAGCTCCTCTATGGCAGATAAATAAGGAGGTACATGAATAGCTGAGGGGAGCCTTTCTGAAATAAACGGGCCACATTTGATGTACTGTAATTTACTTTGTTACACTATGACACTAACCTCTATCACGATAACATGCTGGGTTGAGGTTCCACTCCCCTCATCTATAGCTATAGGTTGGTCATCTCTCCATGTATTGTGTCCTGCTGGCTTCACAAAGCTCCTGTGGCCTCCAGTGAGATGTCCTTCACCTAAGAGAGTGATTGGGGTAAAAGGGGTTGCTGGGTTTGCTACTTTCAATTCTCAACACTATATTGTACACTAATTACACTGTCTACAATTGGCAAGGATGTAAGGTAGCACTTCTTCTAACTTCTTGATACTATTTATTAATTATGTTCCATGCATCACATTCTTTTAAAAGTATGACAATATAAAATATGGTTAGAATATGATACTGTGTCTTTTAATAATAATTTGTTCTTAATTGACCTGCCTGGTAAAATAAAACAAAGTGTGCAAGATAGCTAAGTAATCAGGGGAAGTATTGCATGCTATCCAAACACTGACCAAGACCATAGACTTCGATAGACATCACATTGTATCTGTCCCATTATGGGTCAGTGAGAGCATGGGCAGCTCCATTGTAGTACAGACTGAGATACGTTCCCGGATTCATCCAATAGCATTGAGGAGATTACCAATAAGTGCATAGACGACGTCGTCCCCAAAGTGACCACACGAACGTATCCAAACCAAAACCCATGGATTACCAGCAATATCCGCGCTGGGCTAAAGACTAGAGCTACCGCTTACAAGGAACGGGACACAGACATGGACGCCTACAAGAAAGCCCGCTACGACCTTTGACGAGACATCAAACATGGAAAAGGACAATATAGGAGGAAGGTGGAGTCCTATTACACAGTCTCTGACGCTCTTCGGATGTGGCAGGGCTTGCAGACGATAATAAATTACAAAGGAAACCCAGCCGTGAAATGCCCAGAACTCCCAAGTGAGCTAAATGCCTTTTATGCTCGCTTCAAGGAAAATAACACTGAGTTATGCATGAAAGCCAATGTTGTTCCGGATGACTGTGTGATCTCGCTCTCTGTGGGTGATGCGAGTAAACTTTTAAACAGGTTAAACACTCAATGTTAAACACGCACAAAGACGGAATACCAGGGTACGTTCTCAGAGCCTACACAGACCAGCTGGCAAGTGTCTTCACTGACATTTTAAATCTCTCCTTGTCCCAGTCTGTATGGAACAATGGCGCCGATAGACATGGCCGCCTTGTTTCAGGCTCCTAAGCAACTTTGCAGTATAGTTTATTTTATTTTATTTCTCAACTTATTAGCCCAGAACGTTATTTGCATTATTACATACAGACAGTAATAATTTTTGGATATCAGAGAGGCGGTAATTCACCAGCATTTCGACCAGGAATATGACTTTCCTGAATTGGATCCTTTGTTCGTACTTTCCAAGGCGATTTAACTTATCTCCAGTGGATGGTGAGCTCTCGTTCTCCGTGGCTGACGTGAGTAAGACATTTAAGCATGTTAACCCTCGCAAGGCTGACGGCATCCCTGGCCGCGTTCTCAGAGCATGCGCAGACCAGCTGGCTGGAGTGTTTACAGACATATTCAATCTCTCCCTATCCCAGTATGCTGTCCCCACTTGCTTCAATATGTCCACAATTGTTCCTGTACCCAAGAAAGCGAAAGTAACTTAACTAAATGACCATCTCCCCGTAACACTCACTTCTGTCATCATGAAGTGCTTTGAGAGGCTAGTTAAGGATCATATCACCTCTACCTTACCTGACACCCTAGACACACTTCAATTTGCATACCGCCCCAATAGATCCACAGACTATGCCATCACCATCGCACTGCATACTGCCCTATCCCATCTGGACAAGAGGAATACCCATGTAAGAATGCTGTTCATTGACTACAGCTCAGCCTTCAACACCATAGTACCCTCCAAGCTCATCATTAAGCTCAGGGCCCTGGGTCTGAACCCCGCCCTGTGCAACTGGGTCCTGGTGTTCGACGGGCCACCCACAGGTGGTGAAGGTAGGCAACAACACCTCCACTACTGATCCTCAACACAGGGGCCCCTCAAGGGTGCAAGCTCAGCCCCCTCCTGTACTCCCTGTTTACCCATGACTGCGTGGCCACTCACGCCTCCAACTCAATCATCAAGTTTGCAGACGACACAACATTAGTAGGCCTGATTACCAACAACGACGAGACAGCCTACAAGGAGGAGGTGAGGGCCCTGGCGGAGTGGTGCCAGGAAAATAACCTCTCCCTCAACAAAACGAAGGAGCTGATCGTGGACTTCAGGAGACAGCAGAGGGCGCACGGCCCCATCCACATCGATGGGGCCGCAGTGGAGAAGGTGAAAAGCTTCAAGTTCCTCGGCGTACACATCACTGACAATCTGAAATGGTCCACCCACATAGACAGTGTGGTGAAGAAGGTGCAACAGTTCCTCTTCAACCTCAGGAGGCTGAAGAGATTCGGCTTGGCCCCTAAAGATCATCACAAACTTTTACAGATGCACCATTGAGAGCATCCGGTCATCCTGTCAGGCTGTATCACCGCATGGTACAGCAACTGCACCATCCGCAACCGAAGGGCTCTCCAGAGGGTGGTGCGGTCAGCCCAACGTATATTTTGATTTGTTTAACCCTTTTTTGGTTACTACATTTTACATTTTCGTCATTTAGCAGACGCTCTTATCCAGAGCGACTTACAAATTGGACATGATTCCATATGTGTTATTTCATTGTTTTGATGTTTTGATAGTAAAAAGAAAGAAAAACCCTTGAATGAGTAGGTGTGTCCAACCTTTTGACCGGTACTGTATATACTGAACAGAAATATGAATGCAACATGTAAAGTGTTGGTCCCATGTTTCATGAGATGAAATAAAATATCCCAGAAATGTTCCATACGCACAAAAAAACGATTTCTCTCAAATGTTGTGTATACATTTGTTTACATCCCTGTTAGTGAGCATTTCTCTTTTGCCAAGATAATCCATCCACCTGACAGGTGTGGCATATCAACAAGCTGATTAAACAGCATGATCATTTCACAGGTGCACCTTGTGCTGCGGACAATAAAAGGCCCCTCTAAAATGTGCAGTTTTGTCACAACACAATGCCACAGATGTGTCAAGTTTTGAGGGAGCGTGCAATTGGCATGCTGACAGCAGTAATGTCCACCAGAACTGTTGCCAGAGAATTTAATGTTCATTTCTCTACCATAAGCCGCCTCCCACGTCGTTTTAGAGAATTTGGCCTCACAACCACAGACCATGTGTAACCACGCCAGCCGAGGATTCCACATCCGGCCTCTTTACCTGCGGGATCGTCTGAAACCAACCAGCTGATCAAACTGAGGAGTATTTCTGTCTGCAATAAAGTCCTTTTGTGGGGAAAAACTATTCTGATTGGCTGGGCCTGGATCCCCAGTGGGTGGGCCTATGCCCTCCCAGGCTCACCCATGGCTGCGCCCCTGCCCAGTCATGTGAAATCCATAGATTAGGGCCTAATTAATTTATTTCAGTTTACCGATTTCCTTATATGAACTGTAACTCAGTAAAATCGTTGAATGTTGCGTTTAAATTTTTGTTCCATATACAATACACATATATACATTTATACTCCGGACTCCGACATTCCTCGTCCTAATATTTCTATATTTCTTAATTCCATTATTTTACTTTTAGATTAGTGTGTATTGTTGTGTATTGTTAGATATTACTGCACTGTTGGAGCTAGGAACATAGGCATTTCGCTACACCCGCAATAGAATCTGAAAAATATGTGTATGTGACAAATAACATTTGATTTGATCCCAACATGTTTCAAACTGACCACCATTGTCCCTGTTCCCAAGAACTCCAAGGTAACCTGCCTAAATGACTATCATCCCATAGTACTCACATCTGTAATAATGAGCTTTGAAAGGCTGGTCATGACGCATCAACATATCATTCCAGACACCCTGGACCCACTCCAATTCGCATACCGCCCCAACAGATCCACAGATGATGCAATCTCAATTGCATTTCACACTGCTCTCTCCCATCTTGACTAGAGGGGAAATAACTATGTGAGAATGCTGTTCATAGACTACAGCTCAGCATTCAAAACCATAGTCCCCTCCAACTCATCACCAAGCTCGGGACCCTGTGACTGAACACCTCCCTCTGCAACTGGATCCTGGACTGCCTGACGTGCCGGCCCTAGGTTGTGAGGGTAGGCAACAACACCTCCGCCACGCTGACCCTCAACATGGGGGCCACTCAGGGGTGCGTGCTTAGTCCCTTCCTGTAAACCCTGTTCACCCACAACTGCACAGCCACGCACAACTTCAACACCATCATCAAGTTTGCTGACGACACAACGGTGGTAGGCCTGCTAACCGACGGCGATGAGACAGCTACAGGGAGGAGATCAGAGACCTGGCACACATTCACAACACACACATACACTTATACACACACACTTTCACACTCATCATATACTGCTGCTAAGCTGTTCTTTATTTTTCTCTTATTATCTATCCTGATACCTATTCACATTACCCTGCCTTTATGTACATATCTACCTCAAATACGTCGTACCCATGCACAGTGATATCACAGACAGAAGGGGTAACCCATACAGGTCACAGGGGCTATAAAGCTGAAGCATCCGTTTAGAACGTTTTCTCACCACCAAATATAGTAGTGAGAGGAAGTCCAGTTGTGGGTAGTGGGAGAGGATGGAACTAGGTGAAACTGTGCCGACATTCTGCAAATTCTCTCATCGATTAAACGTCTGATCTCAATACATTTTTCTGTTCCCAAAACTACAATCTGTTACAAACACAGTGCACTAAGTTTTATAGACTTCACGCTTTACCAAAGTAAAAAAAAAATGCATTGTTTATTAGGAGTGCAACATCAAATTGAGTTTGTGCACACGCGCACTTCAGAGGAGGCGTTCCCTAACGGAAATATTGAAATACATACTACAACGCGCCAATAGGATCTCGCTAGCTCGTGCTTGGCTTTGCCCACCTCCTTGCTTGTTTGGCCCACTATGCTTCATTTGCTCCCACTGTAAACGACACAAATGAACTATCTTGGGTTAGTTATAAATATATTTGGCGATATGGTACTAATACTCCCTGTATATAGCTTCAATCTTGTGTACAGTCATGGTCAAAAGTTGTGAGAATGAGACAAGTATTGGTCTTCACAAAGTTTGCTGCTTCAGTGTTTTTAGATATTTTTGTCAGATGTTACTATGGTATACTGAAGTATAATTACAAGCATTCCATAAGTGTCAAAGGCTTTTATTGACAATTGCATTAAGTTTATGCAAAGAGTCAATATTTGCAGTGTTGACCCTTCTTTTTCATGCCCTCTGCAATCCACCCTGGCATGCTGTCAATTAACTTCTGGCCCACATCCTGACTGAGCCCATTCTTGCATAATCAATGCTTGGAGTTTGTCAGAATGTGTGGGTTTTTGTTTGTCCACCCGCCTCTTGAGGATCGACCACAAGCTCTCAATGGGATTAAGGTCTGGGAGTTTCCTGGCCATGGACCCAAAATTTCGATGTTTTGTTCCCTGAGCCACTTAGTTATCACTTTTGCCTTATGGCAAGGTGCTCCATCATGCTGGAAAAGGCATTGTTCATCACCAAACTGTTCTTGGATGGTTGGGAGAAGTTGCTCTCGGAGGATGTGTTGGTACCATTCTTTATTCATGGCTGTGTTCTTAGGCAAAATTGTGAGTGAGCCCACTCCCTTGGCTGAGAAGCAACCCCACACATGAATGGTCTCAGGATGCTTTACTGTTGGCATGACACAGGACTGATGGTAGCGCTCACCTTGTCTTCTCTGGACAAGCTTTTTTCCGGAAGCCCCAAACAATCGGAAAGGGGATTCATCAGAGAAAATGACTTCACCCCAGTCCTCAGCAGTCCAATCCCTGTACCTTTTGCAGAATATCAGTCTGTCCCTGATGTTTTTCCTGGAGAGAAGTGGCTTCCTCGCTGCCCTTCTTGACACCAGGCCATCCTCCAAAAGTCTTCGCCTCACTGTGCGTGCAGATGCACTCACACCTGCCTGCTGCCATTCCTGAGCAAGCTCTGCACTGGTGGTGCCCAGATCCCGCAGCTGAATCAACTTTAGGAGACGGTCCTGGCGCTTGCTGGACTTTCTTGGGCGCCCTGAAGCCTTCTTCACAACAATTGAACCCCTCTCCTTGAAGTTCTTGATGATCCGATAAATGATTGATTTAGGTGCAATCTTACTAGCAGCAATATCCTTGCCTGTGAAGCCCTTTTTGTGCAGAGCAATGATGACTGCAAGCGTTTCCTTGCAGGTAACCATGGTTAACAGAGGAAGAACAATTATTTCAAGCACCACCCTCCTTTTAAAGCTTCCAGTCTGTTATTCTAACTCAATCAGCATGACAGCGTGATCTCCAACCTTGTCCTCGTCAACACTCTCACCTGTGTAAACGAGAGAATCACTGACATTATGTAAGCTGGTCCTTTTGTGGCAGGGCTGAAATGCAGTGGAAATGTTTTTTGGGGATTAAGTTCATTTTCATGGCAAAGAGGGACTTTGCAATTAATCTGATCACTCTTCATAACATTCTGGAGTATATGCAAATTGCCATAAAAAAACTGAGGCAGCAGACTTTGTGAAATTGTATATTCGTGTCATTCTCAAAACCTTTGCCCACGACTGAATTTTATTCCTATTCCTCGTGTTACAATTTGTATTTTGCTTATTTTTTTACTCTGCATCGTTGGGAAGCGCTCGTAAGCATGCATGTCACAGTATATCTACACCTGTTGTATTCAGCGCATGTGACAAATACAATTTGATGCCACCATTTTGTAGTCAATTTTCTTTTTCTACTACTTTATGAGTTGGTGAAACAAACAAAGTGTGCATACTGCCACCTGTATTGTGTTGTTTGAACAGGTATAAAGACAAAGTTGGCGATTTACTACCACCTGCAGTTATGATATTTTTACTCACGAGTATAATTCATTGGTTGATCAAAGATCCCTGAATGGCATAATGTGATCCTTCCTTAACCCATAGGAAGTCCCACCCAGTTGACTGCTTCAAAACGGTTTATGTACTCAATGGCGCTGCCCATACTAACAAGCTTTTGAGTCCACTATCATTCTCTAGGACCAACACACTATTTTGGTAACACATCTGAACACATGGGCCCCGCAGCCTCTGCCTTCTGCTAAATGTACCTCTTGCCATTCCTCTGTATCGGTCAAGGATCTTGACACTACTGGGACGACGCTCGCGTGCCACCTTCAGTTCCAGTAGCTGTAGTTTCCTCCTCAATGCCCTGTTTTCTTTCTGGCTTTGAGTTATTGTCAAACGAAACACTGCATAGTCGTCGTCTACGAGTTTACAGATCTCTGCCACGGCTGCATTCGCTAGCCCCTCCACAATGGAGGCTATTTGAGTGTGAAAAACTACAGAGTTAGCCATTGTTAGCTAACGTTAACAAGTAGCCAGCTAGCGTTAACTAGATAACATATCGACCAAGTCCTGTCTCCAACATAAATTAAAGACTACCTGAGGTAAGTATGTGATTCTGTGCAGTTAAATGAGTTTGAGTTCCAGGGTGTTGTTAAACGTCTAAATAAAAACAAAAACGCTAACAAGAAATTGTTCTTGGTCACTGTTTACTTCCTTTTACACAGAAGATAAATGATCTTATTGGTTGGTGTCATAGCTCAAAGGGCGTGGTTAAATGAAAAAGGAACGCGCACTGTTCTTTGAAATACGGTACTACTTATTACATTACACATCAAAACTATGATCAGTAGTTGTGTCCGAATACCAATACTAGCGTATTATATGCTTCATTAAACTGCATACTCATTTCGCGTTTGATTTAGGAGAATTCACTCGTCTTTTACGACTTACGTGTTTGACAAGAGGTGATAATGAGAGATTGACGCCCTGTAACAAAATGAACGAATGGTGGGAGTCAACGCAATGGCGCATTAGATGGATGATGCATTCGAAATTTAATATACTATAAGACGTTAATTTTCGCATAATATTTTGTAAGCTAGCATATGGGTATTCGGACACGACCAATATCTTTAAAGCTGAAAACAGACTTCTTTAGAAAGAAGTGTGTTAGTAAGAAAGAATAAAACAACTTTATACCACCTTAATCAAATTGTATTAGTCACATGCTTCGTAAACAACAGGTGTGAATTAACAGTGTAACGCTTACGTATGGGCCCTTCCCAACAATGTAGAGGGAAAGAAAATAGAGCCATAGGGTGCGTTCGTAAATTCACTCTGGCTATCTATTCAGATTTCAAAGCACTCTGGTTTGAGTGTGCCAGAGTGCAGAATAACTGATGAATTTATGAACTCCCAACACCCGTTGAATATGACCAGTGTCAATAAAAGTTGGCAAAAAAAGGTAATTCAATTGTTGGCAGCAGCACAGTTACAGTCACTAACGCTCCAGATAACATGAAAACAGCCTAACCACCTCTGCGGGGGCGAGTAAAATGGTCAGTGAGGTGTTCTCTCATTTGTGTCTGTTAGTAGCTAGCAAGGTAGCCAACTTTAGCCAGTTAGCTTGACAGCCTTTGAGGTCAGAACACTCGGATCAACCGTACTCCTCCGCCAGTGTCCAGTGAGCGCTCTGAACGAACACGTAATATTAAAAGTAGTAAATTAGTAACGATAACTTTGCTATATACACGGGTACCAGTACGTAGTCGATGTGCAGGGTGTTAGAAATTGCGTAATTCAAATCTGGTATTGGAATAAGAATCAAGAGATCTTCAATCCAAGCTAAATTGATTATATGCAAAATGTATGTATGATAAGTATGAAGGTTCGTATACGGGCTCACTGAAATACCACGCAGGGCAGACAGAGAACTGATCCATTGTTACAGGTTCTTCCACATATACTCTGACAGAGAGAGAGAGTTCCCACCTCTCTGCTGGCCAATCAGAGTAGAGACTGAGCGTGGTTTAGACTTACTCAGCCAATCCGTTGGCGCATAGGCTAGTCCCAGCCTCTTGGCGCTCCACTTGTTGCACACTGTTGCCAGGCATAAGTTTATCATAACAACCTGTAGTACCCATGTCCTTGGACGGTTCACAGATCACAAAGAAGCAGTGTAGTCTAGTATTTTGAGACAAGTTCTTATCTCATCTTACCCCCTAACGTTCCACACATGAATCACAGCCTGCTATGTGAAACAATTTATATCAGTATAGTACAAACCTTCTATGCTTATCATTAATGCATTCCTTCTAAGCTATTCATCACATACATATCCAATTATGAGAAAACAAATCCCAACAATCCCCCTTTTCACACCCACTGGGTGTGAACCCAAAATAAGAAAACCCAAAATAAGAAAACCCAAAATAAGAAATTTCAGGGAAATTTGGATTCCCCCTTTTGACACCCTCTAGGGTGTCACTCATTAAAATACAATACAAACAAAAAGAATCACACTTTTATTAATAGACAATAATGATAATAAAAAGACCTTCAGTCCTTCCATCTACACCTAACTTGTACTGAGTTGGCTACCAGTCCCCCAGGAACTTCAAACCTTCACATAAGGAAAGACAAACATTCACAATGGTTAACTTGATTAATAAAGCATATTAAAACATAAAACACAAACAGGGAAGTAAATTTATGCCCCCTTTACACACCCTCTAGGGTGTCACTCCACCAAGCCTGGTAGGTCATATCCTTCATTCCTTAGGTTGGAGTCCGGGATTGGGACGTATCTCACCATCTGTTGGGAAACCACCTTATCCATCTCCTTTTCTCACCAACCCTCAGACACAGGAAATAAGACAACATCCACAAAGAACAAGTATACCCATAGAAGCTATAACTTTACCCAGAATAGTCACAACAATAGTTTTCCATTTACCAAATATGTTATCAAACCAACCGTTTAGGGAGCTATCAATACCAGAGTTCTCAGCCAGTTTGTTTGCCAGCGTGGTGAGTCCCTCAAGCGCTTTGGTCACGGACCCGTCCGGTGCTGTGTTGTTGGAGATGAAAGTACAGCACATAGATCCAAACAGAACACAAACCCCGTCCCGCTCAGCCAAAAGCATATCTAAAGCTATTCTATTCTGCCATGTCATTAAGCTAGTTGCCGCTGTCTGCTCAGCTAATCCCTTTATTGCATTATTATTATTTTATTTTACGAGTGTGGTTTATAAATCTTTGCTGGTTATAGTAAATATAATTTATCCAATCTACGTTTTTATTAATTGTTGACCACTAAAAAAGACTTGATTCAAACCCAGCTGCAATCTGATTCCTAGCTTTGAATTGTTCTGGAACCCCTCGAGGTACTCCTATCCCATCAATATATATATCCTTTCATCAAAAGGATCCCGGGAGGAGGTCCCACTTTCTACGTGACAACTCACCAGTCTCTGACACGTTTGATTGTTTACGTATGTAGGTGAGTTCACAATCAGTTATCACCACACAACCATCAGATGTCAGCACGGGCCTGGTTTTGGCTCCTAAAATCCTCTGGCTGCAACAAAGAGGAGAGATTAGTCATGGTCTCTTTAGTTGTGATATTCTCTGTGTGGGAGCAGGAGCTAAGATGCCCTACCCTGTATCCTATCTTATTAGTCCTAGAAAAACAATTAGAATCCCCTGAGACTTCAAACGGAGGCATCCTAGGTCGGATGACTTTGTTATCAGGGGTTACAGATAGTGCAAGTTACTACAAGACTCTTTCACCACATTCCCAGGTGGCTTGCATGGAGGATAAACCTGACAGAGAGTTAAAGCCTGTCAAGGGGAACGGAGTAGTTGTTAACCTTGGTTTGGCTGTCCCACAGGCATAACAGTCCTCTCTAGACAGTTCTTGCAGTATACTAAATCCATTCCAACCACAGGTCAAGATTTCTACACCCTGTCTCCACCTGTCCTACTTTCTTCAGGTCTATAGTTTGCACCATCTTTACCACAGCCCCGGTCTCACTACCTCCCTCAGAGAGGTTTACTCTATAGGGTGCCCCAGTTGAAGAGGATATCTCACTTGTTCAGGTCTGTAACCTGTTTTAGCGTATTTCAGACTTTCAGACAGCACCTACCCTTATATGGGTCGCACTGCCATTTTCTGGTAATTCCCTACTTTCACAATACTACACCTGTCCCTAAACTGTGTATGGAGATTGACATATTCCCCCCCCCCCCCCCCCCCCCCCCCCCCCCCGCTCGGTATGAGTAACTACATAGTCCCAGGATGTACATCGTGACATACATATGGTGATGTCCTTCCCTAAAGTCCCTAGTACTTCCCCTTTCCCTACGTCTAGCTGTCTCCTATGCCTTTGTAGACTGTGCTCAGGTATTATTTTATCAACTTGTGTTAGGTTAACTACTACTTCTGGCTGATCAGGAGGGTTTGAGTGTGTTAGGAATATGGCCCCCACAATCAGACAGCTACCTACCGTCAGGAGACCTGTGAATCCCCACCCTCGCCCTGAGAACATGTCAGACGCCAGAGGCCAACCCATTGCTTTACCTTCTATTGAACTCACACAGGGATGATCAGACAGGGTAAGGGAATCTTCGTTAAGGAGCCAACCCCCGAGCCCTAGTGGTGATCGGTTCTTTCTCCTAACTCTGTGTTTGTTCATCAGGTGTAACTGGGTTTACCTTTTTGCAGTGTGTGACATGCACCCAGGTGGATCTAATAGGACTTGGTAGGGCCCTTCCCAACAGGCCTGCTTCCAGTTTTTCTTCTTTTAGGGACTGGATCCACACCCAGTCTCCTGGTTAGATAGAGTGGGTCACCTTCTCCTTTAGTTCACCTGTGGGGCACAAAACCTCTGACATACGGGTGTGGTTAATAAACTATCTTCACACATACATGTTCAGCTCTCAATTTCTATTTTATTTTATTTTTTTTAAGTATTTTGTCCTCTCCTTCGTATATATTTATTATTTAATCCTACCATCTCCTACCATACCATCCATCCCCCATTTGACACATGATTTGCCCATGTGTCAATATTACCACCTACCTAAACAATCACTTAGGTAATATTGGTAATTCATTATCCAATTGCCATCCCTCCACTCTCTCTTCTATTATTTAGTGGTTCAAATCATATACAGTGGGGGAAAAAAGTATTTAGTCAGCCACCAATTGTGCAAGTTCTCCCACTTAAAAAGATGAGAGAGGCCTGTAATTTTCATCATAGGTACACGTCAACTATGACAGACAAATTGAGAAAAGAAAATCCAGAAAATCACATTGTAGGATTTTTTATGAATTTATTTGCAAATTATGGTGGAAAATAAGTATTTGGTCACATACAAACAAGCAAGATTTCTGACTCTCACAGACCTGTAACTTCTTCTTTAAGAGACTCCTCTGTCCTCCACTCGTTACCTGTATTAATGGCACCTGTTTGAACTTGTTATCAGTATAAAAGACACCTGTCCACAACCTCAAACAGTCACACTCCAAACTCCACTATGGCCAAGACCAAAGAGCTGTCAAAGGACACCAGAAACAAAATTGTAGACCTGCACCAGGCTGGGAAGACTGAATCTGCAATAGGTAAGCAGCTTGGTTTGAAGAAATCAACTGTGGGAGCAATTATTAGGAAATGGAAGACATACAAGACCACTGATAACTTCCCTCGATCTGGGGCTCCACGCAAGATCTCACCCCGTGGGGTCAAAATGATTACAAGAACGGTGAGCAAAAATCCCAGAACCACATGGGGGGACCTAGTGAATGACCTGCAGTGAGCTGGGACCAAAGTAACAAAGCCTACCATCAGTAACACACTACGCCGCCAGGGACTCAAATCCTGCAGTGCCAGACGTGTCCCCCTGCTTAAGCCAGTACATGTCCAGGCCCGTCTGAAGTTTGCTAGAGTGCATTTGGATGATCCAGAAGAGGATTGGGAGAATGTCATATGGTCAGATGAAACCAAAATAGAACTTTTTGGTAAAAACTCAACTCGTCGTGTTTGGAGGACAAAGAATGCTGAGTTGCATCCAAAGAACACCATACCTACTGTGAAGCATGGGGGTGGAAACATCATGCTTTGGGGCTGTTTTTCTGCAAAGGGACCAGGACGACTGATCCGTGTAAAGGAAAGAATGAATGGGGCCATGTATCGTGAGATTTTGAGTGAAAACCTCCTTCCATCAGCAAGGGCATTGAAGATGAAACGTGGCTGGGTCTTTCAGCATGACAATGATCCCAAACACACCGCCCGGGCAACGAAGGAGTGGCTTCGTATGAAGCATTTCAAGGTCCTGGAGTGGCCTAGCCAGTCTCCAGATCTCAACCCCATAGAAAATCTTTGGAGGGAGTTGAAAGTCCGTGTTGCCCAGTGACAGCCCCAAAACATCACTGCTCTAGAGGAGATCTGCATGGAGGAATGGGCCAAAATACCAGCAAAAACCTTGTGAAGACTTACAGAAAACGTTTGACCTGTGTCATTGCCAACAAAGGGTATATAACAAAGTATTGAGAAACTTTAGTTATTGACCAAATACTTATTTTCCACCATAATTTGCAAATAAATTCATTAAAAATCCTACAATGTGATTTTCTGGATTTTTTTCCCACATTTTGTCTGTCATAGTTGACGTGTACATATGATGAAAATTACAGGCCTCTCTCATCTTTTTAAGTGGGAGAACGTGCACAATTGGTGGCTGACTAAATACTTTTTTTCCCCACTGTATATTATTACCAAATTCTAATCTTCTTCACACTTTTTCATAAATGTTAGTTATCCCAAGTGTTCATTAAGTCCTCATGACAATCATTCTCGTAAGAAATCATATATACCCCAAACTCAGCCAAAACCTAAAAAACTCCATAAAATTCACTGTGTGTGCTCCTCTAAGACCTATCACCCTTGACCTGCTGAAACCCCCCCAAAATTGAAACAACAAGGCTTTATAAACATCATACTAGGTGTGTTGTTTTTTGTTTGAAAAACCCAATTTGAAAAATAACAACCACAAATAGCCAGGCCTCACTTAATTTGGTAGCTCACTTTTATCCCCAGTCTTAACCCATCAATAATTGTTTGTATCAATCTAATTCCTCATAACTAATCCATAAAACCACTCAAAATTCCTCGAGTATACAATGATTATTTAATTGATTACCCTAACTCTGCTACATGTGATCTCATCTCAAATGATCCATTATCAATTATTTGTTCAACCCCCTAGGAAAATCTTTCTCCCCTTCTATTGTTCCTGTCCCCCCTGTTTCACCAATCCAGAACCCACCACAGGCTGGCGCTATTCCCCCAGCACAACAGCCAATGCCACTTGCATCCCCGTAACCAAAATAAATGATCTCTGATTAGGCCCTAATTAATAAAACAAATACTTGCTATCGTTGATAAGCATACATTTAATGATGTTCCTAACATTTGAACTCTCTCTCACCCATCCCCTTGCTCCTTCGGGGAAAGCGCATGATGACCTTATAACATATTTTCATAGACCTTTCTAGAATACTTCTATTTAAGCTATCTAATTCAACCTTTCACATTTCTCAATCCACATAGTAATCTAGGTATATAGCCCCACTGCGAAAGCTTTACTCACTGTCCCTACCTGTTTTCGAACCAGGAACCCTCTACATACATCGCCAGGCACTCCACACCATCTGCGATGCTCTCAAAGTAACTACTCCCAGTTCATAGAGCAAGTGACGTCACCAAATGAAAATCGCAGTAGCTTTCACCTCAGCAAAAAACTCTCTCTCACTTCACCCATTCCCTTTTGAATAAGTTAGTTTTTCTATTTAACCCCAAAACACGCTACAAATAGTCCATTCAACATTACCAAACTAAATACTCAGTAGCATCCGGTCACCACCCACACCAGCCGTTGACTTCGCCTCATGCCACCGAAATGCCAAATAAACCATAATAGTTCAATGGAGCCCCCTATTGGTTCTCCACTATTGATACATTACTTCCATAACCACATTAGTTATGGTCCGATTACCCATTAAACCTTATCACATGATCAAACAACGCCACAACCTTAAACTCATATGGGGCGGCAGGCAGCTTAGTGACCAATAGCGCCGCGCCAACAACCGAGAGGTCGCCGGTTCCAATCCCCTAGCCGACCAGGCGAAAAATCTGCCGATGTGCCCTCGAGCAAGTCACTCAACCCCAATTGCTCCCATAAGTCGCTCTGGACAAGAGCGTCTGCCAAATTACCAAAAATGCAAATGTAAATGTTCTCTACTTTCTCACCCATGATGTACGTCTACGTTCGGGTGAGCAAGCCCATACATATATATCGTTATAAATTTATAGGTACCGCTCAAACAATCGCCCCGTGGTGTTCCCAGCCAACTCCCAGTCTATCATGGCTCCAAAAGCCACACTTTCGCTGTCTCCAGCCCCTCCCCTCACAACTCTCTCTTCCCCCTCCCCTCTGGGAGTAGGCTCTTTTGAGGAGCTGTGTTTCGTGTTTCCAATATTCTGTCGTTATTTAAGGTACTTTAGTCTATTTATTTAAATCAAATCATTCCCACCTAATTAGTTAAAGTTGGTGCATGTTTATATTTCAACGATAAACCGAATTATTTCAGTCTAATTGTTTAACCAGTATTTTGCAGGGTCAAACATCAAACGTTACATCAAATAATCAACCAAAAAGCCTCAACCCAAGCACCTAAAACCAGTATTATGCTATGTCAAACATCAAACACTGAATCAAATAATAAACCGAATTGCTTCAACACAACTATTCAAAACCAGTGTTATGCTATGTCAAACATCAAACGCCACAGTTCAATAATATCAGCTCAAACGTTTCAGTTCAGTCACACAATTCATCACTTTAGCTTTATGTTCCTAATTGTTATTAACGGGTTATATGGTTTAAGCAACCACAAACCCAACAGTTATCCCCAAATTATACAGTTTGGACAGCCACAGACGTTTTAATTCCCAATTAGTTTTCTATCAAGGTATACAGGTTTATCATTCACACTCTCATGCATACAACAACACTCGCACTGTCTAACTTTTAAAGTACCTCCTATGAGTTTTCAGTCATAGCTCGCACTGTCTAACTATTTTAAAGTACCCCCTATGAGCCTCTAGTCATAGCTCACACTGTCTAATCTATTTTAAAGTACCTCCTATGAGCCTCAGTCATAGCGTCGCACTGTCTAATCTATTTTAAAGTACCTCCTATGAGCCTCAGTCATAGCTCGCACTCCCATGGGTTTAACCATCACAATTATCAAACATTTGCATAGTATATTATGAAATCGAAGTAGTATACTGTAATCGTTATTTATAGTACAATAGGGTTCACTTACATCAAACAGGTGCTTCACAAAATTAATTTGGATGAAGCCAATGTGCAGAACTTTAGTTACATAACAATAGGTGTCTGCTTACCTGTTTCAGAAGCCCGGGCACTTTGTGAAACACACAGTTCGACGACAGTGATGTCCAATAGGCTGGGTGAATTCCAGCGAAGTTCCGCTACCAGATCACAGTCGGAGGTCACCAATTGTTAGAAATTGCGTAATTCAAATCTGGTATTGGAATAAGAATCAAGAGATCTTCAATCCAAGCTAAATTTATTATATGCAAAATGTATGTATGATAAGTATGAAGGTTCGTATACGGGCTCACTGAAATACCACGCAGGGCAGACAGAGAACTGATCCATTGTTACAGGTTCTTCCTCAAATACTCTGACAGAGAGAGAAAGTTCCCACCTCTCTGCTGGCCAATCAGAGTAGAGACTGAGCGTGGTTTAGACTTACTCAGCCAATCCGTTGGCGCACAGGCTAGTCCCAGCCTCTTGGCGCTCCACTTGTTGCACACTGTTGCCAGGCATAAGTTTATCATAACAACCTGTGGAGTTAGCACTTTTTTGTAGTACCCATGTCCTTGGACGGTTCACAGATCACAAAGAAGCAGTGTAGTCTAGTATTTTGAGACAAGTGCTTATCTCATCTTACCCCCTAACGTTCCACACATGAATCACAGCCTGCTATGTGAAACAATTTATATCAGTATAGTACAAACCTTCTATGCTTATCATTAATGCATTCCTTCTAAGCTATTCATCACATACAGATCCAATTATGAGAAAACAAATCCCAACAAGGGGTACCAGGTAATTGAGGAAGATATGTACATATAAGTATGAATAAAGTGACATAGTAAACAGTAGCAGCGGCTTATGTGATGAGTCAAAAAAGTTAGTGCAAAAAGGGTCAATGCACATAGTTAAATAGTAACCAAATGGCTACCTGGACTAACTACTTAGCAGTCTTATGGCTTGGAGGTAAAAGCTGTTACGGGTCCTGTTGGTTCCAGACTTGGTGGATTGGTACCGCTTGCCATGCGGTGCCGGAGATTACAGTCTGACTTGGGTGGCTGAAGTCTGACCATTTTTAGGGCCTTCCTCTGAGACCACCATGTCGCGATTGATGCGGAGCTAACTGAGCAGCCTGCTAGCCCGACCACCGAGGTTGAGGAGCCTAGCAGCAAATGCAATTACCCGCCCATCCCCAACGCCGCCTGCTGACCCAACAAGATTGAAAATAGCCATGGCCTAGCACCAACAGCATGAGGGTAACATCACAACAAGCACCTGCAACTCTGTTACTCCAGCCACTAGTGGTGCGTGGGTAAAATCATTGGGGAAGCCAAGCCAGGAAAAAAATAGCCTTGACGCCGTGATATATAGGCCTAAGGCTGAGACCATAAGAAGACACAGTGGCAGAATAAATTCAACCACACCTGCGTTTCATCACAAAACCATAGAGCAACATCTGTCCGGTGAAGTCCACAAAGCATATTGCATGTAACTAACAGTTACATGACCTACAGCATGGTCAAGCAAGTTAATATTTCCGCCATTTTCGGACTACTAACAACTATTGATTTAGAACCATGGAGAGTTAGGCTGCAGCAAGTCGCAAAGAAAACACTATTCCAACACCATTTAAACTAACATTTCACCATCATCAAATACAGTGACAACTAAAATACACCAAAAACTATTTAGTCGCAACATAACCAAAATACAGTATGTTGTGGCTGTCCATGGTATTGATTTAGTGTGTGTGTTCGTGTGCTTGCAAGTAGAAAAACATGACTCACCCTACTTGTAGAGAAAGGCCAATGCCATCCTCCTCTCATGTTGCGGAAACGGTCTATGACTCTGTCATAGAGTATACACTTTTAGTTTTTGTTGTCCTAGGCTACCTGATAAATTATTTTGTTTTTTTCTTGGTACATTTTTGGGGGAAGCCTGGCTTCCCTTGGCATCCATGAATACACACCACTGCTTCCGACGACCTCGGTGATGAGGAGGCAGCGCAGGTTTTCTTGACACTTACCCAAGCCGCATTTTCAGTGGGAGAAAGCGGCCTTTTGTAGCGCCTGGTTCAAGGTCTGCAGTTGGTTGTGGTGCACGCTATGTCGTATGAGGAGGCAATAGATTACTTTTTCAATGTGTGTAGCTCCCTGTACAAGTTCTTTAGGAAACCCACAGTGACACAGTACAC
The DNA here is from genome assembly GCF_964263955.1 of Coregonus lavaretus. Lineage (NCBI taxonomy): Eukaryota > Metazoa > Chordata > Actinopteri > Salmoniformes > Salmonidae > Coregonus > Coregonus lavaretus. The sequence goes on along the minus strand of NW_028167177.1, from coordinate 54,583 downwards.
TGGGGAAAAACTTAAAATACTTATTGATCAGAGACAGAATGGCCACCTTGCCACGGTGTGTTTCCTATAGCTCAGTTGGTAGAGCATGGCGTTTGCAACGCCAGGGTTGTGGGTTCGATTCCCACGGGGGGGCAGTATGAAACATGTATGCACTCACTAACTGTAAGTCGCTCTGGATAAGAGCGTCTGCTAAATGACTAACATTTTGAAATCATGTGACATCACAGAGATGTTCGGTGAAATAAAATCTAAATCGCGCATATGGCGCTGCTATGTGAGACTTGAGGCCACAGGCATATTGAAAGCAGTGACAGAGCCGAGCTTTTAAGTTTATTGCTAACACGACTCTCCTGAGTGGCGCAGTGGTCTAAGGCACTGCATCGCAGTGCTAACTGTGCCACTAGAGATCCTGGTTCGAATCCAGGCTCTGTCGCAGCCGGCCGCGACCGGGAGACTCATGGGCGGCGCACAATTGGCCCAGCGTCGTCCAGGGTAGGGGAGGGAATGGCCGGCAGGGATGTAGCTCAGTTGATAGAGCATGGCGTTTGCAACGCCAGGGTTGTGGGTTCGATTCCCACGGGGGGCCAGTATAAAAAAATATGTATTCACTAACTGTAAGTCGCTCTGGATAAGAGCGTCTGCTAAATGACTAAAATGTTTTTAAAAAACGACTCACAAAATCCTGGGGCTCCTCCACCCTCTTAACAAGTTACTGCAGTCTGAAACTACTGATCTGCACACCGGTGTCAAACTTGTCCGCAGTACATATGGGTGCTTGAAAAACTGCTATATGATGCTGAATTCGAAAAGCTTTGGGAAGCATTCCAAGAGGGAGGGCACAAGCACATCTGCTCCAAGCAAACGACGGAGAGTTATGAGAAACTCTGCAAGAGTATCTATTTGAAAAACCTGGTCTCATAGACTAGACGTGACATAGTAAATGTAAATCCGGGACACTCAAATTTAGTATGATATGTTTGGTATGCTTAGTGCATTCGGAAAGTATTCAGACCCCTTCACCTTTTCCACATTGTTATGTTAGTCTTATTCTAAAATTGATTCAATTGTTTTTTCCCCCTCATCAATCTACACACAATATCCCATAATGACAAAGCAGAAACCATTTTTACACATTTATAAAAAATGAAAAATAAAACGGAAATATCACATTTACGTAAGTATTCAGACCCTTTACTCAGTACTTTGTTGAAGCACCTTTGGCAGCAATTACAGCTTCGAGTCTTCTTGGGTATGACGCTACAAGCTTGGCACAACTTTATTTTGGGAGTTTCTCCCATTCTTCTCTGCAGATCCTCTCAAGCTCTGTCAGGTTGGAAGGGGAGCGTCGCTGCACAGCTATTTTCAGGTCTCTTCAGAGATGTTCCATTGGGTTGAAGTCCGGGCTCTGGCTGGGTCACTCAAGGACATTCAAAGACTTGTCCCGAAGCCACTCCTGCATTGTCTTGGCTGTGTGCTTAGGGTCATTGTCCTGTTGGAAGGTGAACCTTCGCCCCAGTCTGAGGTCCTGGGTGCTCTGGAGCAGGTTTTCATCAAGGATCTCTCTGTACTTTGCTCTGTTCATCTTTCCCTCGATCCTGACTAGTCTCCTAGTCCCTGCTGTTGAAAAACAACCCCATAGCATGATGCTGCCACCACGCTTCACAGTAGGGATGGTGCCATGTTTCCTCCAGATGGGATGCTTAGTAATCAGGCCAAAGAGTTCAATCTTGGTTTCATCAGACCAGAAGATCTTGTTTCTCATGGTCTGAGAGTCCTTTAGGTGCCTTTTGGCAAACTCCAAGTGGGCCATCTCCACAGAGGAACTCTGGAGCTCTGTCAGAGTGACCATCGGGTTCTTGGTCACCTCCCTGACCAAGGCACTTCTGCCCCGATTGCTCAGTTTGGCCGGCCGGGCGGCCAGCTCTAGGAAGAGTCTTGGTGGTTCCAAACTTCTTCCATTTAAGAATGATGGAGGCCACTGTGTTCTTTGGGACCTTCAATGCTGCAGAAATGTTTTGGTACCCATCCCCAGATCTGTGCCTCGACACAATCCTATCTCGGAGCTCTACGGACAATTCCTTTGACCTCATGGCTTGGTTTTTGCTCTGACATGCACTGTCAACTGTGGGACCTTATATAGACAGGTGTGTGCCTTTCCAAATCATGTCCAATCAATTGCTTTTACCACAGGTGGACTCCAATCAAGTTGTAGAAAAATATCAAGGATGATCAATGGAAACAGGATGCACCTGCGCTCAATTTCAAGTCTCATAGCAAAGGGTCTGAATACTATGTTTTATAAATTAGCAAACATTTCTAAAAACCTGTTTTTGCTTTGTCATTATGGGGTATTGTGTGTAGATTGAGGGGGAAATATAATTTAATCCATTTTAGAACAAGCCTGTAACAAAATGTGGAATAAGTGAAGGGGTCTGAATACTGTATGAATGCACTTAACTTGAGATGGAGCTGAATTTGTCTGTGATCTTCAAAGCATTTGGGAGGAATTGAGATACATTGTCTAGATTAAGTAAGATATCATTGCCATATAATGAGATGACGTGATACGTAGAATTGAGAGACATTGGTGTAATTTCTTTCGATTGTCAAATTGCCTGGGCCAGGGGCTCCATAGACAAAAATAGCAGAGGTGAGATGGGATCACCTTGCCTGCTACTTCTAGTTATTCTGAATGGAACAGAGCAGGTATTGCCTGTTATTACTATGGCTGAGGGATTGGCATATAGTATTTTAGTCATTAATTAATGAAATTGGACCCAAGTCCCATATGTTCCAAAACTGACCATCAAAAGCTTTTTCTGTGTCTCAAAATAGAACTGCCCAAGGAGCTTTGGTTTCTGATAAAGCATGTAAGATACGTAATAGACGACGGCGGTTATCTGAGTATAATAGTTCTTTCACAAACCTGCTTTGGTCCGGATGTACGAATTTGGGTAAATAAGTTGAGACGGTATGACAGAATTTTCTTAAATAGTTTGTGTTTATCAAAGATAGGGGGCGATAGTAAGAACACTGGGTGACGTCCTTACCTTTTTTTAATAAAAGCAAAATTAGTGATATTTACATCCCTTCCAAATTACTCTTTGGGAACGGCTGTGTTAATCATTTCAAGTAACAGTGGACCTAATTGGTTCCAAAATTAATAGACCCCAGGCGGAATACTGTCCCATCCAGGTGATTTGCCTTTCTTCATGTTATCCAATGCCCTTTAGAGTTCATGGAGAGAGATGTGGGCTCCCAGCACACCGGCTTCCTCAGTTGAGAGAAGAGGAGTTCTTATATCTTTTAAAAAGGACTCAGTCTGGCTTGGTGTGGATTTACAACCAAAGGTGTACAATTCTTTATAGAAACTGGATAATCTTTGGTTGTTTAATTTGGGTTCTGATAGTAATTCACCTGATTCAGATTCAATAGATGCAATATCCGCTAATTGATCATTACTGCGAAGCTTGTTAGCCAGTAGACGACTGGGTCGATTACCATGGAAGTAATGGTTGAGTCTAACTCGATGGATGGCAATTTCTGCTCTCTGTCTTATCAATAGATTTAGTTATGTCTTGACTTGAGAGTAGTTGCTACCTAATCTGAAAAAAGTGTTTGAGAACGCTCTAACGTCATTAACAACGTTCATGTTTTGAAGTGTCTGTTCTATATCTGAGAGATATAAGATCAGGAAACTATTTTAATTGACATATTTAACCCCTTTTTTTAGGCACTAAACTACTTCCATATATACTTTCATTCATTTTTTAAACTGGTATCGAGCTACCTTCAGGCGAGTCTTGTGGGCTTCCTAGAGCAAAACAACCGACACGTACGTGTTCTTCTACCTGTCCATAGAAGGGTCATAATAGTTCTAAGGCCAAACCGTTCGGATGCTACAGACATTGGTCTGACAAACACAGCTGTAGCTCTGCCACCTTTCATCGCAGCCGATATCGGCGGATGTTGTGGATTGAGACGCAGCCCATGCAAAAAATATCTCTAGCTTAAACAGATTTATATGGGGATTTTTTGCATTATGCTAATTAGATGTTAAAGCGCCATCTTGTAGCTCTTTTAGGAGATTCTGAAATGTGTATCTGGCAGTAGAAAGCATGATGATCAGAGGCTCATATGTCGAATTTCTATTTTCTCGATTAAAGAAAATAGAGTAGATAACAGTACAAAATCGATTCGGGAGAATGTTTTCTGCCTGTTTGAATATAAAGTGTATTCTTTTGCCGTATGGTTATGATCTCGCCAGGCATCAATGAGGTTGTAATCAGAGACTATATGTTAGAGAGCCTTGGTTGCCTATGGATTGTAGTTGGTCTTATTAGATTTGTCCCACATCTCCAGAATTGCATTCATGTCTGTCCCTATAACCAGTTGGAATTCATTTAATTCTAAAAATATGCTGAACAGAGAATAAAAAAACGTAGGATCATATAAATTTGGAGCATACACATTAATAAATGCAATTTTCTTACCATTATGGATACATTTAAGGAAAGTGATTCTGCCTTCTTGGTCTTCTCCTTTACCAAGGATGGTGATTTTGAGTTTATGAATCAATATGATTACACCCTTAGTTTTGTTTGGGGCTGATGAAGAGGCAGCCAGTTTGTACAAATGGTTCTCTATTCTAAGTGCGTCCTTTTGTATCAGGTGTGTTTTTAGGAGCATTGCTAAATTGTCATGATCAGAGGTTTCAAGTTTGTATCCGTACATTTTTTACAAGCTGATCATAGTGAAAAAGAAAGTACTTTTGCATTTCCCGCTGTTTAAACACATTGCAAATAGGCTCAGGATAACTGATAAAGTTGGGTAGCTGATACTCAGTTTAAATAGCCAAATTGATTAGTCACAGGAATCAGGACTAGTAAAGCCAATGCAATGGCCTGTTTTACAAACAGTGGGCCTACCACATGGATGGGCGTTCATAAAATTCCATTGCAGGCCAACATGGTAGGCTACACCCCAGTAAGCACGGACCAACGCCGACATCTTTTGGACATATTTTTTTGGTCCTGTCCGCACCGGCAGTACTTTTTATTTGGTGTTTTACAAACGGTAGGCCTACCACATAGATGGGCATTCCCTAAAACTTAATTTCAGGCACTGGAGGCCAGGGATGGGCAACTCCAGTCTTCTGGGGCCTGATTGGTATCAGTTTTGCCCCAGCCCCAGCTAACACATCTGACTCCAATAATCAACTAATCATGATCTTCAATTTAGAATGCAATTAGTTTCATCAGCCGTGTTGACTAGGGATGGGGAAAAAGTGTGACACGACTCCGGCCACCGAGGACTGGAGTTGCCCATCCCTGCTGTAGGCTATAACTCCGTAAGCACGGACCGACGCTGACGCTCTTTGGACGTCTTTTTGGATGCCTTGATTCCACGTCCACGGACGTTGGTTTTCGGTCCGGTCCAGACAAATCATGAACGTCTATGTTTGGTTCAGATTTTGTCCAGTCTGGACCAGCCTTGATTTGGGCCAAACATAGCTATAAATGACATCTTTTCAACTTTAATTCAGAACCTAAATTGAACCTAACTTCAACGTCTGGAAAAATATATATTTTAGACATCCTTTTGCTTACTGGGACTATTCTTGTAGGGGCGGTCACCTAGGGCGGCAGAACGTCCAGGACCGGCCCTGGTATGACACCTCCATATATTTTCCATTGTCCATGGTGTCATCAATGGGTAAATGTCCTGGACCATAGGCAATATAATTATAACAAGTTCAATGCTCAGCATTAATAGTAATACTGCTCCTTGTACCCAAACATGAGGGCTGTCCTCATCATTGTCTTATGCTGAGGGCAGCGTCATAGCCATAGGCTAGGCTGCGTGATTGTGCATGGACAGCATACCTGAATAATGACCCAGTCATGGGGTTCCATCTGCTGGCTTGTCCCCTTGTGTGTTGGATTTGATGTGCTTCTCGAAGAAGTCTTGAGCTTCCTTGGCAGTGGAAAACGTGTGTGTTGTGTTCTGGAAGGTCAAGATGAGTTTTGCCGGGTGGATGAAGCCAAATCTTAGGTTTAGCTTGCATAGCCTTCTGTAAATTTAAGAGATATTGCCTAGTGTCTTGTCATTCTGTTAGCAAAAACCCACATATCTTTAAGATATTTTCTCATTTCTCTCCCTCTTGAGGGAGGATTATGAAAGTTTACAGAACAGAAGTAACAAGTAAAGGTAGACCTACCAATTAGGTAATGTTTTTACTGATAATTTTGTTCATGAATGTATGCGATTATAAAACAGGTTGTTTGGATCCTGGATGCTGGGAGTCATAGCACCACAATCCCTGCATTCCATGGGTAATGCCTGTTAACAGTTCCATTCAATTTATCAAAGCCCAGCCAGTCAATTTATACACTTAATCTCCCCTGGAAAAAAGTGTATACACAATATTTCCCCATTCTACTAGCCTAGCATTTGGTTTGGTACAGTAGTGGCTAATGTGAGTTCACATAGTTTGCTGTCATTTCAGCTGCTTGATGTGATTGTGTGTAGTTGGCTAGCTAGCTAGCAAAGGAGAAGTAACGTTAGCCTAGCTATGCATACATCCATAACTAGCTAACGTTATATTATTGACTTGACTATCAGCTGGGTATTGCCTATTTATAGCTACATTATTAATCAAATCATTATTTGATGGTGTTCTTGTTGCCCATTTATAAATTATTTATACAATTACTATTTATTTAAGTTCTTGTCTCGTCATCACTGAACCTCTGCTAGCTAGCTACATGCCAATGATTTGTTTAGCATAGCAACTTGGAATGATTATCATGACCTTGCTGTCTGTCTCTCTGACCTTTACGACATTGTTTCATAATTGAAATTCGATCTCCACTGTCCCATTGAAATGAACGCGTCAGGACGAGACAGACCGCTTTTACAGCCAGTCGAAATCATGAATCACCATCTATTTTATGCAGCTTGTTTCATGTAGCTAGTTTGCTGTCTTTCCAGCTTCAGTTTGAAGTGATGGTGTTAGCTGTGTTGGCTAGCTCCTCTGAAAAGTGTCCTGACTAGAGAGCACATTTTCTATGCTAGGCGAAATCGTGCATCATTAGCTTATTGTTATGGATGTATCCAAATAAATGTCACTAGAAAACAGCTGAAACAAACGCAAATGCAGCTACTTTGCTGTTATTCTGGCTGCACTGTTTGACGTGACTGTGTTAGCCGTAGTTGGCTAGCTCGCAAGCGAGTATCCAGACAGTATGAAAAAAAGTACATTTACAACAAACGACTGGGTCATGTACATACAGTGGGGATTTGATACACAGCCGATTTTGCAGGTTTTCCTACTTACAAAGCATGTAAAGGTCTGTAATTATTATCATAGGTACACTTCAACTGTGAGAGACGGAATCTAAAACAAAAATCCAGAAAATCACATTGTATGATTTTTAAGTAATTAATTTGCATTTTATTGCATGACATAAGTATTTGATACATCAGAAAAGCAGAACTTAATATTTGGTACAGAAACCTTTGTTTGCAATTACAGAGATCATACGTTTCCTGTAGGTCTTGACCAGGTTTGCACACACTGCAGCAGGGATTTTGGCCCACTCCTCCATACAGACCTTCTCCAGATCCTTCAGGTTTCGGGGCTGTCGCTGGGCAATACGGACTTTCAGCTCCCTCCAAAGATTTTCTATTGGGTTCAGGTCTGGAGACTGGCTAGGCCACTCCAGGACCTTGAGATGCTTCTTACGGAGCCACTCCTTAGTTGCCCTGGCTGTGTGTTTCGGGTCGTTGTCATGCTGGAAGACCAAGCCACGACCCATCTTCAATGCTCTTACTGAGGGAAGGAGGTTGTTGGCCAAGATCTCGCGATACATGGCCCCATCCATCCTCCCCTCAATACAGTGCAGTCGTCCTGTCCCCTTAGCAGAAAAGCATCCCCAAAGAATGATGTTTACACCTCCATGCTTCACGGTTGGGATGGTGTTCTTGGGGTTGTACTCATCCTCCTTCTTCCTCCAAACACGGTGAGTGGAGTTTAGACCAAAAAAGCTATATTTTTGTCTCATCAGACCACATGACCTTCTCCCATTCCTCCTCTGGATCATCCAGATGGTCATTGGCAAACTTCAGACGGGCCTGGACATGCGCTGGCTTGAGCAGGGGGACCTTGTGTGCACTGCAGTATTTTAATCCATGACGGCGTAGTGTGTTACTAATGGTTTTCCTTGAGACTGTGGTCCCAGCTCTCTTCAGGTCATTGACCAGGTCCTGCCGTATAGTTCTGGGCTGATCCCTCACCTTCCTCATGATCATTGATGCCCCACAAGGTGAGATCTTGCATGGAGCCCCAGAACGAGGGTGATTGACCATCATCTTGAACTTCTTCAATTTTCTAATAATTGCGCCAACAGTTGTTGCCTTCTCACCAAGCTGCTTGCCTATTGTCCTGTAGCCCATCCCAGCCTTGTGCAGGTCTACAATTTTATCCCTGATGTCCTTACACAGCTCTCTGGTCTTGGCCATTGTGGAGAGGTTGGAGTCTGTTTGATTGAGTGTGTGGACATGTGTCTTTTATACAGGTAACGAGTTCAAACAGGTGCAGTTAATACAGGTAATGAGTGGAAAACAGGAGGGCTTCTTAAAGAAAAACTAACAGGTCTGTGAGAGCCGGAATTCTTACTGGTTGGTAGGTGATCAAATACTTATGTCATGCAATAAAATGCAAATTAATTACTTAAAAATCATACAATGTGTATTTCTGGATTTTTTTTTTAGATTCCGTCTCTCACAGTTGAAGTGTACCTATGATAAAAAATTACAGACCTTTACTTGCTATATAAGTAGGAAAGCCTGCAAAATCGGCAGTGTATCAAATACTTGTTCTCCCCACTGTAGATATAGAACAAAAATATTTCAACTGGGCCGCGTCTCTGGCAACCTAACCTATAGAATGAACGACCAGCCGGATTGGGTAGCAACGCTAGATTTGTGTCGGGACTATATCCTGTGAAAGGATGAAAATCATCAAAATAAAGTAATGAAAATATGTCAATCATTATTTGAATATGTTGGTAACCCATTGTATAAAAGGGCTAATGCCCTCGAAGCCGGTGTTTGGAGGATATATTGGCACGACGACAACACCCTGACAATATATTCTCCAAACTCCGGCTTCGAGGGCATTATCACTTCTATACAACGGGTTACCAACACATTCAAATAATGATTGACATATTTTCATTAAATGTTATTTTGATGAATTTATTCATAGTATTTCATCCTTCGACGGGCTATAGTCCCGACACAAATCTAGTGTTGCTACCCAATACGGCTGGTTGTTCATTGTATCGGTTAAGTTTGCCAGACGCGACCCCCTCGCTAACAGTGACAGAAAAATCAGTAACAGAATGACTACAATTGAATTGGCCACAATAGGAAATCATAGTAGTCTCAAAACAGTTACAGTAAAGCACAGTAGAGTACAGTACAGTAAAGAATAGTAGAGTAAAAAAAAGTATAGTTCAGTACAGTACAGCACACGAGTAGAGTACAGTATAATGTAATATACTCTACTGGACTTTACTGTACTTTTCTTTACTGTGCTCTACTGTACTGAACTATACTGTGATTTGCTCTACTGTGCTGTGATGTCCAAACTTGTGAAACATAGACCTCTATGATTGGTACAGATTTGGTCTGGTCTTGACCAACCAAATTTGGTCTTGTTTGGGGGCGGAGCTCATTAGAATAATAGCCAGTGTGTAGTATAATACCCAAACATGCAAAGGAGGATTACATTTGTCTACCTTTGTGTACCTATTCAGGATACATCACCATGAAGAGAATGACACTCATTATTATGCATTTCTATATAGTACAGATCAAGGACCTATGTCATTATGTTACCATCATTCTGTTACTGGGTGTTGATCCATTTCACTTACTGTAGTTCAATTTCCAAAATAGTTTTTTGCAAACTCAAGGTGTCATATCATCGCTGAGACCCCATTCTTTCTGCAGACATATTTGAATCTTAATTCTGAGTAGATATTTAACAAAGATTTTGGAAAACAAAAAACTGTTATTCTTTTACCAAACTTTGCATCTGCGCTGTTCCTCAAGTAAATGTGTTTTAGTAAAATATTCAGTGGCAATTGTTAAAAGTAGACATGAATTAAGGCACTATCATTATCTCACTATGAAACACCAGTATCAACCTAAAGAGACAAAGTTTGTCACCCTTCATCAGTGAAGCAATTTTACAGACACCATCACACCAACCATCGCCATATCATCTACTCTGCCTCATCATACATATTCTTTCCTCAGTTCACCTCATCCAGTTCCCTACTACATCCAAAATCAACAGAATTAACTACAAACAAACTAACTCCTATTACATTACATGACACTATACATGGGCTGAGTGCATTTTCTGTTGGTGTATCCTAAGGTAGCTCCTCTCTGAGAACCTCTTCCCGCAGTGTGTACAGGCAAACGACCTTTCTCCCGTGTGGACCTTCAGGTGCATCTTCAGCTGATGCTGGTGGGAGAACTTATTCTCACACTGGGGCAGCTGTAGGGTTTCTCCCCTGTGTGGACCCTCTGGTGCCTCTTCAGGTTGGACGAGTGTGAAAAACTGGCCCGGCACAAGTGGCAGCCGAATGGTTTCTCCCCTGTGTGGACCCTCTGGTGTCTCTTCAAGTTGGACGAGTGGGAGAAACTAGCCCGGCACAGGTTGCAGCTGAACGGTTTCTCTCCCATGTGCAACCTCTGGTGGATTGCCACCTGTTGGGGGAAACTGAAGGCTTTCCCACAGAACGAACACGGGAAGCGCTTCTCTTTGTTGCCGCCACCTTTACTGATTCTGTCTCCACTACTGTCATTTGTCGATGGGCTTGTGTAGCTATTTAGTTTTGAGGCACTGGCATTGTCTGAGATCTGGTTTATTAGGAGAGTGTGAGGAGGACGAATGTCAGGGAGTGTCTGTGGGTCCATGTTCCAGTTGATAGATCCCGTAGAAGGCAGGCTGAAGGCAGAACCTGTTAGGGGGTTAACCTGAGGCGCCATCAGTCTCTCTGAATCACAACTATAGGAGCAAGACAGAGCATCGCTAGCAGAGTCTGTTTCTGTTCTCTCCCGCCGCATATGGACACCTCCCCGTTCCTGCAGACCAAATCTACGCCTCGGCCTGGTCTCATCCAGTCTGTTGTCATGGAGACTAAGATTGGATGTTTTGTGTTCGACTGTCCGTTTCTGGTTGTGGTTAACGGTGTTGTTCCCTACCCCAGAGTTGAGGACACCGTCCCATCCACTGACCTCCACTTTGTCACCTCTGATCCTGGCCTGCTCAGTGATGTCGTCACCTGGGACATTGGCTGCACCTGTCTGGGTCTGGGAATCCAAGATGGCCACCCAGTCTCCTCTATTAGCCTCCAGCCAACCACCTGCAGGAAGTGGTTACAAAATAGACTTTAAAAATATGGCAAAGAAAACTCTACATATGGAGTTGTATGGACAAAATAATAGCCAGGTGCATCACTATTCCCATTGAAGTATATCTATTATGTTCTGTGTATTACTCCCTTACCTTGCTCCCCCATCTTTAGTCCACCCAGCAGATCAATGCTCTCTGGTCCGTCTTCTATTGTCTCCTCTTTGACTAGCAGCAGATCAGGGTTCCCATCCTCCATGTCTACTGACTACAATAGTAAAGGTTGGGTTTAGTTGGCACTATTTGGGTTGGACTTGTATCATTGAAAGGCATGTATGCAAACACACACATACATATATACATATATACATATATATATATATATATATATATATATATATATATATATATATATATATTTGTTATTTGCATCCCCATCAGCTTTTGCAGAAGCAGCAGCTACTCTTCCTGGGGTCCACAAAAAACACAAAGGATGACATGTAACAAAACAATGATACAGTGATAGACAAGGACAGTTCACACAAATTTTAAATACGATATACAAAAAATGAAGCGTGTGTTCGTGTGTCTGTATGTGTGTCGCCTCACAGTCCCCGCCGTTCAATGAGATGCTTGAGTAATTGGAGATGGGAGATCCATGCGATCATGGCTCAGTATAATACTGTGCATTGCCGTGAATTCGTTTTGGACTTGGGGACTGTGAAGAGATCCCTGGTGGCATGTATTGTGGGGTATGTATGGGTGTCTGAGCTGAATGTTATTTGATTATGCAGACAATCTGGAATTTTCATCACAGTAATATTTCTGATGAAAACTAGAATAAAAGCAGTTAAGCAGTTAATCTCTCATCAACCCTCAACCAGGAAAGACTGGCATGCATGTTGTTGATGCTAGTTATGTATGTGCAGTTAAGGGCAAGGCGTGCTACTCTGTTTTGAGCCAGCTGCAGCTTTGCTAGGTCTTTATTTGCTGCACTTGACCTTATTACCGGACAGTCATCAAGATGGGCCAAGACAAGAGCCTTAACAGTTGATTTTACAGTTTTTGCAGGACAGTTAGTTGATTTGTGTCAAAAACGCTGAATATAACAGACATACCCCTCCCCATCTTCACAACAACTCTGTCATTATGACTTGACCACGATGACTTGACCATGGTGAGGAGAAGCTCCGTGGACCCTTAATGTCCGGAAGTAATTTAGCCATTCATTGTATTCATTGCGATCTGTAGAGTTGCTATTTTCTTGAGTTTCCTCGTGTCAATTACCTTGTGACATACCTGGATTACTCTTTTTATATTTTAAAGTCAGATTTAATCAACAAATACGATAGTCAGTCGAAAAAAGGTTAATCTGGCTGTGTTGGCAATATCACTTCATATCCCATCGAGCCAAGCTGGGAGAGGCTACCCATTGTCACAGTTCCAAGACCAGTCAGAAACGTCCAGCTAACCCTAGGCTAATGACGCCGGTGGATCTCAAAACTGAACTTGGATCCACGTTAAGTAGCAATGATGTAAATGATGTAAATGTAATATCCTCCACCACCATAGTCTTACAACAGATATCTCGAACCAGAAATGACTATTTAAAAAAACAATACATAATTTAAGTTTCTTCCCAGCTAATTTCTTATTTACATGATTGTTTAACTAGCAAAGGAGTTTTGAAGTTGAGGGTGCAGTATTTATGAAGTTTGGCAATGAGGACAAAAACTAGCATAGTTCAGCTAGCCAGCTAGTTCAGCTAGCCAGCTAGTTCAGCCCACTGAGGTATAATAAGAACGATTTGGCCTGGGAAAAGGAGCTGGGCCTAGTGCGCATGTGCACCAGCTGTTCTCACAGGCGCACTAGGTTAATTAATGAGACAGTAGTTTTTATGCCCTGATATTAGGAGCTGGCGGCAAAAAGTTACATTAAACAATTCAGAGACTGTAACGAATAAATCAGATGACAGAGAGCAAATATATATACAATCCCGAAATCAGCAGTAACTGTCAATAGTAAAACAAACCTTAAAATGATTTTTGAGTGAACCCTTAATACAGAAAATTAATGGTGAATTCGCTTCTGGACACGGTAGACTCCTCCTCACCACCACTCTTTTGAACATCCAATATTATACAGTGAGGGGAAAAAAGTATTGATCCCCTGCTGATGTTGTACGTTTGCCCACTGACAAAGAAATGATCAGTCTATAATTTTAATGGTAGGTTTATTTGAACAGTGAGAGACAGAATAACAACAAAAATCCAGAAAAACGCATGTCAAAAATGTTATAAATTGATTTGCATTTTAATGAGGGAAATCAGTATTTGACTCCTCTGCAAAACATGACTTAGTACTTGGTGGCAAAACCCTTGTTGGCAATCAGAGGTCAGACGTTTCTTGTAGTTGGCCACCAGGTTTGCACACATCTCAGGAGGGATTTTGTCCCACTCCTCTTTGCAGATCTTCTCCAAGTCATTAAGGTTTCGAGACTGACGTTTGGCAACTCGAACCTTCAGCTCCCTCCACAGATTTTCTATGGGATTAAGGTCTGGAGACTGGCTAGGCCACTCCAGGACCTTAATGTGCTTCTTCTTGAGCCCCTCCTTTGTTGCCTTGGCCGTGTGTTTTGGGTCATTGTCATGCCGGAATACCCATCCATGACCCATTTTCAATGCCCTGGCTGAGGGAAGGAGGTTCTCACACAAGATTTGATGGTACATGGCCCCGTCCATCGTTCCTTTGATGCTGTGAAGTTGTCCTTTCCCCTTAGCAGAAAAACATGCCCAAAGCATAATGTTTCCACCTCCATGTTTGACGGTGGGGATGGTATTCTTGGGGTATTAGGCAGCATTCCTCCTCCTCCAAACACGGCGAGTTGAGTTGATACCAAAGAGCTCGATTTTGGTCTCATCTGACCACAACACTTTCACCCAGTTCTCCTCTGAATCATTCAGATGTTCATTGACAAACTTCAGACGTGCATGTATATGTGCTTTCTTGAGCAGGGGGACCTTGCGGGCGCTGCAGGATTTCAGTCCTTCACGGCGTAGTGTGTTACCAATTGTTTTCTTGGTGACTATGGTCCCAGCTGCCTTGAGATCATTGACAAGATCCTCCCGTGTAGTTCTGGGTTGATTCCTCACCGTTCTCATGATCATTGCAACTCCACGAGGTGAGATCTTGCACGGAGCCCCAGGCCGAGGGAGATTGACAGTTATTTTGTGTTTCTTCCATTTGCGAATAATCGCACCAACTGTTGTCACCTTCTCACCAAGCTGCTTGGCGATGGTCTTGTAGCCCATTCCAGCCTTGTGTAGGTCTACAATCTTGTCCCTGACATCCTTGGAGAGCTCTTTGGTCTTGGCCATGGTGGAGAGTTTGGAATCTGATTGATTCATTGCTTCTGTGGACAGGTGTCTTTTATACAGGTAACAAACTGAGATTAGGAGCACTCCCTTTAAGAGTGTGCTCCTAAACTCAGCTCGTTACCTGTATAAAAGTCACCTGGGAGCCAGAAATCTTTCTGATTGAGAGGGGGTCAAATACTTATTTCCCTCATTAAAATGCTAATCAATTCATAACATTTTTGACATGCGTTTTTCTGGATTTTGTTGTTGTTATTCAGTCTCTCACTGTTCAAATAAACCTACCATTAAAATTATAGACTGATCATTTCTTTGTCAGTGGGCAAATGTACAAAATCAGCAGGGGATCAAATACTTTTTTCCCCTCACTGTACCTAGGAGTTTAGCTTCCTCAACATGCTCAAATGGTCACACCCTTTATGCACAACTCCAGTTGAGGTTTAGGTCTTGGAGAATGTTTTGAACCAAATACAATGCTTTTAGTTTTAGATGTTTTTAAGACCAGTTTATGAATCACCCATTCTGATACTAACTAATTTAGAATTTCAGTGAGCGCACTGGCTTTGGGTGCTGACATGTAGAGTGTGGAATCTGCATACATAGTCATTCTAGCTTCATGTAAGACCAGTGGCAAATCTTTTTTTTTTATGAAGAGTAACAGCCCAAGGCAACTGCCCTGATGGACACAGCACTGTACATATCTGATGTTAGAGAAGCTTCCATTGAAAAACAATCTGGGTTCTATTGGATAAGGAACTCTCCAACCATGAAATGGCAGGTGATGTAAAGCCATTGCAAATTAGTTTCTTCAATAACAATTTATGATCAATAACAAAGGCTGCACTGAAATCTAACAATACAGCTCCAACTATCATCTTATTATCAATTTATTTTAACCAATCATCAGTGCAGTACAAGTTGAGTGCCCTTCTCTGTATGCATGCTGAAAGTCAGTAGTTAACTTGTTCTCTGAAAAACAGCATTGCATTTGGTCAAACAATTCTCTCCATCAGTTACTAAGAACAGGCAGCAAACTGATTTGGGGGCTGTTAGAGCCAGCAAGGGTGCTTAACTATTTTTAGGCAGTGGAATTACTTTAGCTTCCTTCCACGCCTGGTTAAAGTTATAGCTAATACATGTGGCAATAAAGTCTTCTACCATTCTCAATAGATCCCATCAAGGTTGTCTATACCTGGTGGCTTATCATTATGGATATCAGTTTTTCCAACTCTCCCACACTAACTTGTGGTCCTCTGTAGCTCAGCTGGTAGAGCACGGCGCTTGTAACGCCAAGGTAGTGGGTTCGATCCCCGGGACCACCCATACACAAAAATGTATGCACGCATGACTGTAAGTCGCTTTGGATAAAAGCGTCTGCTAAATGGCATATTATTATTATTATTATTAACTTGACCAAATTCAAAACAGCAATCATCCTCTTTCATTATAAGATATTTTATACATACATTTTATGGTTCAGTGTTGTCCAAGTTTTTCCACTTTACTAATGAAATTAGTCATTGACATTATTGGCAATACCGAAAGGTTTTGTTTATAAATGACCCATCAATTTCAATGAACAATGGAGATGAATTGGGTTTTCTGCCCATGATATCATTTAAGGTACTTCACAAGTATTTTTCCATTACGTTTTATGTCATTTATCTTGGTTTGGTAATATAATTGAATCTTATTTTTGTTAAGTTTAGTAAAAATATAAATACATCTACAAATGTAGATCTATTTATATGCATGTCAACCAATCAGCTGAGCAGCCTGACTTGTTTGCCACCTCTTTTGCATTTCTTTGAACTAGTGTTGTCACGATAACAACATTTTACAAACTATACGATACCAGGCCAAGTATCACAATACCGAGTAGTAACACGATACTGAAATTCACACTTCTACTCAATAGAACACATTGAATTTAACTTCACACTGTTCAGTGTATAATATAATACTGCATAGAATGGCTGATATGCTTATATTTGCAAAGGCCTACGTGTGATTTGGCTGGAGGAATGGGAGGAAGGAATGTCATTGTGTCAGTAAGGGGGAAACACACTGCATGAAACCTTTACTCTTTAGTTAATACACGCACACACACACACACCCTCTCTCCCTTCCACACACACACTCTCTGTCTGTCTCCCTCACTCACACACCACTCGCTCTCTCCCACAAACACACACTGCTCCCAACTTTTACAACTTTAGGCACCAAACAGAATTTAAGGAATACCAGAAAGAAATAGATTTTTGATATAGTTTAGGCTTACATTAGGCCTATATGAATCCTACCTTTTGAAGCACATCTCATGAGTAGCAGACCCTTTCCTTTCTTCCTGTGCCAATCAAATTTGCCAGGTTATTAGCTAGCTACAGTAGGTAACATGACTGAACAACGCTGTTATTTATCAAAACAATAATTAGCGACCCGGGATTAGTTTAAAACGGCCTGCGACATGGTTTGTGAAATTATATAAAATGTGCGTGAATCCCGCTAGAAAGAAAAAAGTAATCTCCGGTCAAATCTTTTTAACCGTTTAGGCTAGAGACGAGCCGTTTTCTTTGCCGTAAAGCTGAAAGAATGCATGTCGCGAAGCAGTGCTTCGTTTTCCCTCTCTGACACTCAGCGGCTGCCTGACAGTGAACTTGCAAAGTCTACTCAGACTGGTCTGTGCTCTTGGTTATAACAGTATCAATACACCCAGTCACTACAAAGATACAGGCGTTCTTCCTAACTCAGTTGCCGGAGAGGAAGGAAACCACTCAGGGATTTCACCCTGAGGCCAATGGTGACTTTAAAACAGTTACAGAGTTTAATGGCTGTGATAGGAGAAAACTGAGGATGGATCAACAACATTGTAGTTCCTACACAAGGCTAACCTAATTGACAGAGTGAAAAGAAGGAAGCCTGTACAGAATACAAGGCACTAAAGAAATACTCTTAGAGACTTACCTTTGAAAGGAATAATCTCTGCCAAAGGTGCTTCTACAAAGTATCGACTCAGGGGTGTGAATACTTATTTCTGTATTTCATGTTCATTTATTTTTTGGGCAAAAATGTCTAAAAACATGTTTTCTCTTTGTCATTATGAGATATTGTGTGTAGGTGGGTGAGATTTATTTATTTGTAATCAATTTTGAATTCAGGCTGTAACAACAAAATGTGGAATAGGTCAATAGGTATTAATACTTTCTGAAGGCACTGTAATTAATATGGGCTATTCTTAGCCCTTTTCTGGGTAACTTATCTGAGATGAACATAATATGAAGAGAAAAATAATAAATTGTTTAGCTAAGAGTCAGTCAATCAGGTACTTTTGAGTGACAGTTGGTGTATGTGTGTGATGTTGGGCTGAAGCTACTGACCCGGAAGCTTGGCTCTCTCACTACTCCCAGGCTTTTGTGACGGCGGGTGGACAATGAGTTTGTTGTAGCAGATGTAAGCAATGTCCTCACACTATCTGGCAGCTTTCATAGCTGGGATATATTCGTTCTGCCTCTGGCAACAGCTTCAGAGAAGTCCTCGTTTAGGAAGATAATGGTTCCTCTCAAGTTCTTGGCTCTCTCCAGAACAGCCATCTTGTCCTTGAACCTTAGGAACTTGACCACTATCGGCCTGGGTCTGTCACCTGGGCTGGTTACAGGTTTTCCAGACCTGTGGGCACGCTCCACCTCAATCTTCTTTTGATCCATCTGCAGCTTTTCAGTGATCATTTTCTCACTTTCTCGTCAGACTCCGTCCAGGTCTCATGTGTAGACTGGTATGCCATCCACAACAATGTTATTCCTCCTGGACTGTCCCTCCTAGATAGTCTGTTTTCTCAGTCATCTGTAATAATAATTCACAAACACTGCTGATGTCATCTCGCGTGGACTTAGTTTGTTGTCATCTTGCTGCAAGTCTCTTCCATGACATTCACCTCTCCCACGTCAGATCGTCCATTATTTTGTTAGTCGAGTCCACTAGTATTTGGACAAAGCTCTTGAAGCCATTTTCCTGTTGCTGTAACAATTGCTTGTAGAAATATTTTTGTTGATTTAAAAGATCACGCACCTGTGACAGCGTAACACTGTCCTCTCCATTACTCCAACCTCCTTTAACTTTGGGCGGCATGATGGTAACAACGTAGGCTAATGCTGGTACTCCACGCAATTCCAGACAGCACAGCTCGCAGGGCCGATGGAAACGGCAACAAACAGCAGGAATTGAAACAGCCACAAACTCAGGACTATCCGCCGTCCCAGCCACAAGGGCTAACCGCGTTGCGGGCTGTGTTCAAATTGTCAAGGAAACCTGGCTAGCTTAATAGCTAGCAGCTAGGCTAGCTGTTTCGCCAAGCTGCAGCGCTTCAGACTTTACGGTTTGGCAGTGTCCCGGGACAGATAGAGGTACCCAGCAACTGAGCTAATCGCATCGCAGGTTCCAAATTAAACAGGTAGGCTAGTAAAAAATAAACGTTTTCAGAAACGTAAAAAATAAAAAAGCGCTCTCGTTCCGTATGCAGCATGCGTCGCTCTCTGATGACGTTACTCTGCAAGCACTCACAGGTGTGCCATTGCCAAAACTGTTGACCAGGCTGTTAGAGCTGCTATCTGACCATGTTACCTTAGACAGCCTCGGTTGATTTAAAACGTGTACTTAATTGTGGGCAAGACTAAATATATGTTGTTCTCTAATTCTTGCAAAAATGTTTCAGATGGACTACATTTCTATTCACTGGATGGTTGGTTCTCCCATCGATCGGGTTCCCACATATAAATATCTGGCCATTTGGATTGACAAAGATTTCATGTTTAAAAAAAAGTATGGATGAGCTAGTTAAAAAAATAAGATTGATTGTGGGATATATATATTTTTAAATATATCTTTCCTTTCCCTACATAGCAGAACGCAGATTGTACAGTCAACTTTCCTGCTAATTCTTGACTATGGCGAGTGACTCCATTTACCAGAATGCAGCAGTCACTACTCTTAAACCTTTAGATAATAATAATATGCCATTTAGCAGACGCTTTTATCCAAAGCGACTTACCATAGTGCCCTTCGCTTTATCACAGCTGACAGTTTTAATATTCGCCACTCCATCCTGTATCAAATTGGCAGGTCCTCATTAAAATTACTCCTTTTTGTTTACAAAGCTCTACTACACAAACTTCCAACTTACCTAACTTCATTGTTAAAGTATAAAAACATGACATACCAAACCCGTTCACAGGGTTGGTTAACTCTTGAGGTTCCTCAGGTCTCCACCGAACTAGGTAAATCCACTTTTAGTTTTAATGCACCTCATTGATGGAACCAACTACAAAATACATTACAATTGGATGTTCTGGTGCCTCTCGGACAATTTTAAAATATTGATTGGGGCCCTTCGTAACTGTTTTTCTTGAATATTTGTAAAGTGCTGCATTTTTGTTTGTTTTACATTGTATCTGATTTGATTTAATTGTGTCTTATGAATTGTATAAGCAGGGCTCCCTTGTGAAAGAGACCCTGGTCTCAATGATGACTCCCTGTTTAAACAAAGGTAAAATAAAAATTAATGTCAACATCAGGGCCGGTATCCAGAAGGAGTCTCAGAGTAGGAGTGCTGATCTAAGATCTGTCTATATAATCTTATTCATTATGATCTACAAGGCTAAACTGATCCTAGATCAGCACTCCTACTCTGAGAGGCTTTGTGGATACAGGCCCTGAACTAATACTATTCAGACAGTAGTTTACAGTGGGCTCACCTCAGTGAGACTGTGTGTGGTCCTGTCCTGCTCAGCTGGTTCAACTGTGGGTTCAGGAGGAGGTGTAGTCTGGTTGTCCTCCATAACCATGGTCCCCTCAGGGTTCCCCAGACCCTCCTCACACCCCTCCTCCTTCACCAGCAGCACCTCTGGACCCTCCTCCTCCTGGAAGAGACAGGTGATACAGATTACACAGACATACACTCCCTCAGGTACGTACACACAGATAATAAACACACTTTCAACATGGAGTGTTTACCCATCCCCACTACATGAGTCCTATACTGTAGTTACAGAATGACTTCATTGTTGTTAAACCAATCATAGTGGACATAAACATGTTGTGGGTAAAAATAAGTCAGCTATAATAAATTCAAAGTCACCATCAGAGAAACCTGACAAAACTATTTTGGCATGTACAGTAGGTGTTTGTTAGTGTGTGGGTATGTGTAGCTATATTTGGTTATAAAGCGCTGTTGTGTGTATGCAGAATAGGGTGAGATCAGATGTGTATACTAAAGAGAGTCTCAATGAAAGTCTGCATGAAAAGTCCCATTTTGTGTTTATTCAACACACACCATATGAAAACCAAACATGCACGTCTCAACTACAAATCTGCATGATAAACTACTTTCATTTTCTCATAAAAAATGTATTGGGAAAGAAATTAAGTCGGTTAATGGAAGTAATGAAATAGGCATTTGTCAACATCATATAGCCTACACAGTACAACACAATATGTAACATACTTTTTAGGCTTATATATGCCTAGGGCTGGGCGATATGGCCTAAAAATCATCTAGATTTTTTCAAACTTATGGGCGATTCATGATCTACATCTCGATTTTCTAAAGTTCTCTAAATAAGATTTTTTGCCCAATTAAAGGTAAATACAATGCATTTCAAACGGTCATAAATAATCTAATGAATTCAGGGCTTGTAAAATTATACCTAGGCTAAATATAAGCCTTCCACAACCATAAGACCCACTTATAAATTAATTATTTTATCAAAATAGTTTAACCTGCTTTTTTGCAATAATCACTGATCTGGCTTTCAAGTCTATGAAAATGCAATTTTTGTTAAACATTTTACCAGAACCATGCACATCCACTAACAATGACCAACTTCTTGTAGCAGGCATTATATAAAATTAACACAGGTCTCATAAACAATCTCTCAAGCACAAGCCCACGTGCTAGTGAGTAGCCAGCTAATCTTTATATTTAAAGTCTAGCCAACTTCAAATCAAAGCTTATTGGTTAACTTGGATCTATTTGCTTGCTAACAAGGTAGAACAGTTGAACTGTTAGGAATGCACCCTCCTGTCCTTCTCCAACTGTTTGAACAACAGCCTGTTCACTTTGTTTAGATGTTGAAATCAAGTGGCCTACCTGGATAAGAAGATGCTTATCTCAGAATGAGAACGAGTTGCCAATTCCTTAGATAAATAATAATATTTTTCAATGCTCATTGCACATTTAGAAAACACAGACTAGACAGCTAGCACATAACACTCTGTGGCTAAATACTGCTAGTGGTACGTGGTACCATAATGCCGAGTGCGCGACAGAACTGAGCATACATTTTCCACAATCATGTTAATTTATACTCTCGTTTTAGTAGGATCTGAAAAAAAGGGTATCGTTAGAAAAGTTATCTTTCATCAATGTTGTTGCAGGGGGAGGGGCTTGGTGTCTGTGTGCGAGTGGGAAGGTGCACAGAGCACACAGCACAGAAGGAGCGAAGGAGACGAGACCAACAAGACAGTGCCTTCAGAAAGTATTCACACCCCTTTACTTTTTCCACGTTTTGTTGTGTTACAGCCTGAATTGTAAGATTGTGTGTCACTGGCCTACACACAATACCCCATAATGTTAAAGTGAAATTCTGTTTTTAGAAATGTTTACAAATTAATTAAAAATGAAAAGCTGAAATGTCTGGAGTCAATAAGTATTCAACCCTGTAACTCAGTTGGTAGAGCATGGCGCTTGCAACGCCAGGGTTGTGGGTTCGTTTCCCACGGGGGGCCAGTATGAAAATGTATGCACTCACTAACTGTAAGTCGCTCTGGATAAGAGCGTCTGCTAAATGACTAAAATGTAAATGTAACCCATTTGTTATGGCAAGCCTAATTAAGTTCAGGAGTTAAAATTTGCTTAACAAGTGACATAATAAGTTGCATGGACTCACTCTGTGCAATAATAGTGTTTAACAACATTTTTATGACTACCTCATCTCTGTACCCCACACATACAATCATCTATAAAGTCCCACAGTCGAGC
This sequence comes from Coregonus lavaretus, assembly GCF_964263955.1. NCBI lineage: Eukaryota > Metazoa > Chordata > Actinopteri > Salmoniformes > Salmonidae > Coregonus > Coregonus lavaretus. The sequence continues at coordinate 31,743 of NW_028167177.1, read as the reverse complement.
AGTGAATTTCAAACACAGATACAACCACAAAGACCAGGGAGGTTTTCCAATGCCTCGCAAATAAGGGCACCTATTGGTAGATAGCTTTTTAAAAAAGCAGACATTGAATATCCCTTTGAGCATGGTGAAGTTATTAATTACAATTTGGATGGTGTATCAATGCACCCAGTCACTACAAAGATGGAGGCATCCTTCTTAACTCAGTTGCCGGAGAGGAAGGAAACCGCTCAAGGATTTCACCATGAGGCCAATGGTGACTTTAAAACAGTTACAGAGTTTAATGGCTGTGATAGGAGAAAACTGAGGATGGATCAACAACATCGTAGTTACTCCACAATATTAACCTAAATTACAGAGTGAAAAGAAGGAAGCCTGTACAGAATAAAAATATTCCAAAACATGCCTCCTGCAATAAGGCACTAAAGTAAAACCACAAAAAAATGTGGCAAAGAAATAAAAGTCCTGAATACAAAGTGTTGTGTTTGGGGCAAATCCAACAACACATCACTGAGTACCAGTCTTCATATTTTCAAGCATGGTGATGGCTGCATCATGTTATGGGTCAGCTTGTGAATCGGCAAAGGACTAGGGAGTTTTTTAGGATAAGAAGAAACTGAATATAGCTAAGCACAGGCAAATGCCTAGAGGAAAACCTGGTTCAGTTTGTTTTCCAACAGACACTGGGAGACAAATTCACCTTTCAGCAGGACAATAACCTAAAACAAGGCCAAATAAACTCAGCAAAAAAAGAAACGTCCCTTTTTCAGGACCCTGTCTTTCAAAGATAATTTGTAAAGATCCAAATAACTTCACAGATCTTCATTGTAAAGGGTTTAAACACTGTTTCCCATGCTTGTTCAATGAACCATAAACAATTAATGAACATGCACCTGTGGAACGGTCGATAAGACACTAACAGCTTACAGACGGTACACAATTAAGGTCACAGTTATGAAAACCTAGGACACTAAAGAGGCCTTTCTACTGTCTCTGAAAAACACCAAAAGAAAGATGCCCAGGGTCCCTGCTCATATGCGTGAACGTGCCTTAGGCATGCTGCAAGGAGGCATGAGGACTGCAGATGTGGCCAGGGCAATAAATTGCAATGTCCGTACTGTGAGACGCCTAAGACAGCGCTACAGGGAGACAGCTGATCGTCCTCGCAGTCGCAGACCACGTGTAACAACACCTGCACAGGATCGGTACATCCGAACATCACACCTGTGGGACAGGTACAGGATGGCAACAACAACTGCCCGAGTTACACCAGGAACGCACAATCCCTCCATCAGTGCTCAGACTGTCTGCAATAGGCTGAGAGAGGCTGGACTGAGGGCTTGTAGGCCTGTTGTAAGGCAGGTCCTCACCAGACATCACCGGCAACAACGTCGCTTATGGGCACAAACCCACCGTCGCTGGACCATACAGGACTGACAAAAAGTGCTCTTCACTGACGAGTCGCAGTTTGTCTCACCAGGGGTGATGGTCGGATTCGCGTTTATCGTCGAAGGAATGAGCGTTACGCCGAGACCTGTACTCTGGAGCGGGATCGATTTGGAGGTGGAGGGTCCGTCATGGTCTGGGGTGGTGTGTCACAGCATCATCGGACTGAGACTGTTGTCATTGCAGGAAATCTCAATGCTGTGCGTTACAGGGAAGACATCCTCCTCCCTCATTTGGTACCCTTCCTGCAGGCTCATCCTGACATGACCCTCCAGCATGACAATGCCACCAGCCATACTGCTCGTTCTGTGCGTGATTTCCTGCAAGACAGGAATGTCAGTGTTCTTCCATGGCCAGCAAAGAGCCCAAATCTCAATCCCATTGAGCAGGTCTGGGACCTGTTGGATTGGAGGGTGAGGGCTAGGGCCATTCCCCCCAGAAATGTCCGGGAACTTCTCACAGCAAGAACTGGCAAATCTGGTGCAGTCCATGAGGAGGAGATGCACTACAGTACTTAATGAAGCTGGTGGCCACACCAGAAACTGACTGTTACTTTTGATTTTGACCCCCCCCCCTTTGTTTTTTTGTTTTTTGGGGGGGGGGGGGATGGATCAGCTTAATATTGCAGATAGATTGTATCTTCTATCAATGTAATTGTCTGCATCACTTCCAATCCCCCATGTTTTTTTTATTTTTTATATATATATTCCCCTTTATTACTTTTCAACCCCACCATCCTTTCCCTACTTGGAGTAAATTAGTGAACAACAACGCCCAGGCCTCTACTTCCGGTCTATACTTACTATCTACACCTTATGGACAGAGTTAATTTTACAATAATTCTATATATATATATATATATATATATATATATATATATATATATATATATATATATATATATATATATATATATTTATTTATTTTTTTGCTCCTGAACCTCTTCTACTCTCAACCTCTCCGATCATTTTCATGATGTCCATCCGGTTTGCTTCTAAATGCCATATCTTTCTAACTGTGCTCTTTCCCAAAAGCTCCCAACATACAACCTATATACTTATTATGGACACAGTATGCTTACATTATTAGCTATCTTTGTTATTATTTGTTGTTATTTGTTATTAGTCCCATCCTTCAACTCTATTCAATACCTCCCATCTATCTCTTAACACCATCCATATAGGATTTCTATTTGCCATATATATTTCAACCGTACTGTGATGTTTTACAAAAGTTCTGAACCTTTCTATTCTCATTGCTTCTACAGATTGTGAATTAAAAATAAACATTTTTGCTAAAAGTATTATTATATTATTGATTGATTGACTATGACTTTTCAGATCACCCAGTAATGCTATCTGCAAGGTTAGCTCCAGGTAAATATTGCAATCCTTTAGCCATTCCTGGACCTGTGTCCAAAAACAAGCTACAAATGGACAGAACCAAAACAAATGATCTAATGATTCTATCTCTTCACAGCAAAATCTGCAGAGCTGGGAAGATTGTATCCCCCATATAAATAACATTCTATTGGTAGCAAGAATTTTATATAATAATTTAAATTGAAAGATTCTAATTTTTGAATCCGGTGTCGTTTTGCGTGTCAGTTCATAAACACTATGCCATGGGATCGGTACGTCAAAGATCTCTGACCAACTATTTTGCAATCTATATGGGACGGCTGTCAATCCTTTGGTCCTTAAGTGAAACTGATATACTTTTTTATTTATCACAGTTTTCCTTAACCAATTATGTTCTTTAATGCAAGGCCGACAGACAAGTTCCTTACTTTCTCCCCCTTCAACTTTCCTCTTCCACTTTTGCGGTAAGGCTGCAATTATTTGGTTGTAATTTTGGGTAGAGCAGACATTTCCATATGTTTTTGTTAGCTGCATGTGCGACATAACTCCACCAGTCCTACCGATGATATCATTTACGAAGATTATACCTTTTTTAAACATTCTGTCAAAAAATAAAGGTTTTTTGTCAATTAGTATATTTGAATTTAACCACAATATTTGTTGCATTATTTGTTCTGTCGTTTCTGGAGGATTAAATTGAAATTGCAACCAACTTTCTATGGCTTGTTTTAGAAATAGTGACATTTGGGAGATTATTTCCTTTTCAAATAACTGAAAGTGAGAGGTTGTAATCTGAATAAAGGGAAAAAGGCTTTTCTTGAACAGTGGGTGAGACAATCTTACTAATTTGCTTGAGAACCAGTTCGGATTTAAGTATAACTTTTGGATGACTGAAGATTTTAGTGATAGGTCTAATGCTTTAATATTTAATAATTTCTGTCCTCCGAATTCATATTCATTATATAAATATGCTCTTTTAATTTTGTCTGGCTTGCCGTTCCAAATAAAATTGAATATTTTTTTCTCATATAATTTAAAAAACTGTTTGCTAGGCGTAGGCAAGACCATAAGCAAATAGGTAAACTGGGATAATACTAAAGAGTTAATCAGGGTGATTTTTCCACAAATTGACAGGTATTTTCCTTTCCATGGTAGTAAGATCTTATCTATTTTTGCTAACTTTCTATTAAAATTTATTGAAGTGAGATCATTTATTTCCTTTGGGATATGTATTCCGAGTATATCCACATCACCATCAGACCATTTTATTGGTAAACTACATGGTAATGTAAAAATTGTATTTTTTAGTGATCCAATACGTAATATAGTACATTTGTCATAATTTGGTTTTAATCCAGAGAGGTTAGAAAATGTATCTAGATCCTCTATGAGGCTGTGGAGGGATTCTAGTTGTGGATCTAAAAGAAAACATGAATCATCTGCGACCCCCCCTTTGTTAAGAGACACATTATTCAATTTCTGTTAGTCACATGTTATGATGAGTTTCTCGGGTATCAAGTAATTCATGATGCAAGAAGATATTTAATTTAATAGGTACCCTGGTACGTTATAACAAAAGAGAGTGCTTTGCCTCTTGCTGTTCCCAACTACTGAACAAAGAACATATCTGATACCCTCTGTTACACATTTCTCCAACCACATCTGTTAACCATCAGTGGGCACTTTCTTCTCTGATGTTATTCCTTTTTCCCCCCCAAGTCAGTATATCATATCCATCAATCATTCTACCATAAAGATCAGTAATCTCCCATGACATAATGGAATGCAGACTCAGTGGCACCAAGCCACTTATCTACTAACTCTAACCTGGTTCCCACAACACTATGAAAACCTCATAACAGTCACATGTCTGTGGAACTTGTTCAGTTTGTGTGTCAGTTGTTGAATCTTGTTATGTTCATACAAATATTTACACATGTTAAGTTTGCTGAAAATAAACGCAGTTGACAGTGAGAGGACGTTTCTTTTTTTGCTGAGTTTATATACTGGAGTTGCTTACCAAGACGACGTTGAATGTTCCTGAGGGGCCGAGTTACAGTTGACTTAAATCTACTTGAAAATCTATTGCAAACCTTGAAAATGGCTGTCTAGCAATTATCAACAACCAACTTGGCAGAGCTTGAATAATTTTTTAAGAATAATGTGCAAATATTGTACAATCCAGGTGTGGAAAGCTCTTAGAGACTTACCCAGAAAGACTCACCGCTGTAATCGCTGCCAATGGTGACTCTAACATGTATTGACTTAGGGGTGTGAATACTTATGTAAATTAGATATTTCTGTATTTCATTTTCAATACATTTGCAACAATTTATAAAAACATGTTTTCACTTTTTCATTATGGGGTATTGTGTGTAGATGGGCGAGAAAAAACAATTATTTAATCAATTTTGAATTCAGGCTGTAACAAAATGTGGAAGAGGTCGAGGGGTATGAATACTTTCTGAAGGCACCGTAGAACGCAAAAAATATATACAAATAAAAACTCAATTCTTGCGATACAGGCATTTGAAACATCTCGCTAAAACATTAATTTGATATATCACCCAGCCCTATATATGCCATATAATTCACACAATGTCTGGATGCAATATTCTACCCAGGAATATTCAACACTGAAATTTGTAACTCTCGTAATTCCAAATGCGTCTGTGGATCTTTTTCGTGCTAACAACAATGACAATTCATCTTTCAAATCAAATTGTATTGGTCACATACACATATTTAGCACGATATTGCAGGTGTAGCGAAATGCTTGTGTTCCTAGCTCCAACAGTGCAGTAGTATCTAACAATTTCACAACAATACACACAAATCTAAAAGTATAAGAATGGAATTAAGAAATATATAAGTTTTAGATCGAGCAATGTCGGAGTTGCATTGACTAAAATATAGTACAATAGAATATCCTAATATACATATGAGATGAGTAAAGCAATATGTAAACATTTTTAAAGTGACTAGCGTTCCATTTTTAAAGTGGCCAGTGATTCCATGTCTATGTATATAGGGCAGCAGCCTCTAAGGTGCAGGGTTGCACCGGGTGGAAGCTGGTCTGATGGCCTTGAGATAGAATCTGTGTTTCAGTCTCTCTGTCCCAGCTTTGATGCACCTGTACTGACCTCACCTTCTGGATGATGTATTTAATGCATGGTTTGATCTAACAGTCAGAAGCTATCGAGTGAAATGGTTACTTTCTATGTTATAGAGTGGAACGGTTTTTCTGCTGGTGTATCCTGCGGTAGCTCCTCTCTGAGCACCTCTTCCTGCAGTACGTACTGGCAAATGGCCTCTCTCCCATGTGGACCTTTAGGTGCATCTTCATCTGGTGCTGCCGGTAAAATCTCTTCTGACAATGGGGTCAGCTGTATTATTTCTCCCCTTGTGGACCCTCTGGTGTCTCTTCAGGTGACCAGCCTGGGCGAAGGCCATGGGACACTGGGAACAGCTGAAGGGTTTCTCCCCTGTGTGGACCCTCTGGTGCCTCTTCAGGTCACCAGCCTGAGCGAAGGCCATGGGACACTGGGTACAGCTGAAGGGTTTCACCCCTGTGTGGACCCTCTGGTGGATCTCCACCTTCTGGGGGCAGCTGAAGCCTTTGTTACAGAAAATGCAGAGGAACCGTTTCTCTTTACTTTTGCCTGATGTTGCTCCCCCACCCCGAGCCTGGGCTCTAGCCGTGTCATTTGAGTTCAATCCCTGATCGAAAAGGACGCGGCCGTGTGAATCGGAAGGCCCCATCGACCTGGACACTGGGTCGCGATTCCTGAACATGTGTAAAGGGGAGTGGGCCGCGACATTTGGATTTGTCTCTAAGCTTTCCCTGTAATCTAAGAAATCTCTGCCCTGTGAGAGTCCATCTCCTAGGTGACTATCTGCATTCCATGTGGGAGGAACGTTGCCCTCCACTTTCACAGTCACTTTATCTACGACCAGACCCTCCCCTTTCTCATCTAGGCACCCTTCAGAGTATACACTACTACTGTACTGGTTCCAGTCCCCTCTAGACAGATCAGTCTGTGTCTCTAAAGCCAAGGGCATGTTCCCAGGGTCCATCTCTGTAGCATAAGAACAAGATGGATCATCACCTCCAGTGTCTAACGCGTCACCATCACCACAGGTATGAACCATTCTCTGGCTCTGGTGAAATACCGGTAAATAATCTGAGCCAGAAGCAGGAGGACAGTCCAGTCTCCCCAGGCCCAGTCTCTCTGGGTCTGATCTGTGGTCAGATCCTGTGTGTAATTGCATTTGTGTTACAGTTAAAGTCTCTGTGTCTGTCTCTGACTTGAGGACGGCGTTCGGCGTTCCACTGACCTCCGTGATGCTGCGTCGGGTCCTGAGCTGCACGGTGGTGGGGTCCTCCGTGGCTACAGGGGGCGCTCCAGCCGCTCCATTCTGGATGTCTCTGCTGTTCCGTGGGTCCTCCTTTCCTTCAGACCTCTCGTGCTTGACCCCAGGACCTGCAGCCTCTGTAGACTGACACAAGAAGAGCGGAGGTTATTAACGGTACAAGAGTTGAATTGGATAACAATGTCATAGGGAAGTCTCACAAGCTCCCCTATGGCAGATAAATTAGGATGTACATGTAAGCAAGTGAACAGCTGAGGGGAGCCTTTCTGAAATAAGCTGGTCACATTTGATGCACTGTAATTGAATGTAACACTATTACACTATCTTCTAATTCGATAACGTGCTGGGTTGAGGTTCCACTCCCCTCATCAACAGTGATTGGTTGGTCATCGCTCCATGTATTGTGTCCTGCTGGCTTCACAAAGCTCCTGTGGCCTCCAGTGAGATGTCTTTCACCTGAGAGAATGATTGGGGAAAAGAGGTGGTTTAGGTACCGTCAATGCTATATTGTACACTATTGACACTGTCTAGAATTGGCAAGGATGTAAGGTAACACTTCTCATAACTTCTTGACATAATATTTATTCATCTATGTATTATATTCCATGCATAACATTGTTTTCATTGAGTAAATAGGAAATGCAGTAAATCAAGAATCTGGTTAGAATATGACTGTCTTTGCGCAAGATAGCTTACTAATCAGGGGAATTATTGCACACTATCCAACAACTGACCAAGACCCAATTCTGGGTAACACATCTGCACACAGAGCGGAATGGGGCGACAGTCACTGAGCTATATATGAACTGCGACAGGCCGTGCAGCCTCGGCATTCTGCAAAATGTACCTCTTGCCATTCTTCTGTGTCGGTCAAGGATCTTGACACTACTGGGACTGCCAACGATGCGCTCTCGCATTGTCCTCTCTGCGCGCTCCCGTGCCACCTTCAGTTCCAGTAGCTGTAGTTTCCTTTGCAATGCCCTGTTTTCTTTCTGGCTTTGAGTCATTTCCAAACGAAACACTGCATAGTCGTCGTCTACGAGTTTACAGATCTCTACCACAGCTGCGTTCGCTAGCACCTCCATAATGGAGGCTATTTGAGTGTGAAAAACCATACAGTTAGCCATTGTTAGCTAACGTTACTTACTAGCAGTTAGTTAGCGTTACCAAGATAACATTTATCAACCAGGTCCTGTCTTCAACGCAAATTAAACACTACATGGGGTAAGTATGTGATGCTGTGCAGTTAAATTAGTCATATTATGAGTTCCATGGTGTTAATAAACGTATAAATAACAACAATAAAAACGCTAACGTGGAAATGGTTCTTGGTTACTGTTCACTTCCGTTGACTTCTTCTTCTTCTCTGGTATAGTGCCAGTCGGTATTAAATAGAACGATGTGGGCACAGCCCGCCTGTGGTGAAAACAACCTGTGGTCACCTAATTGTCTCACAGCAAAAACTTGACCTTTTTCAAACGCAATTTTGTAGTTGTCTGCTTGTTTTAGTCAATTACAAAACTACATTCAAGAAAATTACAACATGTCTAAAGATAATGTAACAGGTCAAAGAATTACAGATTTTTGCAACCGTTCATTTTCTATTTTTTATTTTATTTTGTGAGTTGATTTCACCAAAATATTGTATTGTTCAGCATTTCGTGTAGTCTACAGATATTGGGAGAGTTAGTTGTGTAAGTGCGCCCTCTAGAGTTGGTTTGGTTATATGCGGAGGGAGGTCATGCTTTTCTCAGTCTGCATTGTACTCGGCTGGGAGAGGTATGTATTCACTTCGGCGTGACATAAACTTGATATACCTGTTAAAACTAAAACGTTTCAGTGCACATAGTAACTTGTATGTATATTATATGATGAGTGTACGTACATTTAATCAAGCTGTGTCGTGAATTTAGCCATTTTTGAGAGTTGAGAAATTGCTAACTTAGCTAACCTCGTGTTCTGTTTAGCTGTAAGTTAGCAATCATCATTCTATCCTCTTGTATGAAGCTCACGTTGTTCTTTTTATGTTAGGCGGATTCTGGTCGAGGGTAGAGTTTTGAACATTTTCTCTCTTTGATGTTGAACAGGTATGTATTCCCTATATCAGGTTAAAAATATGTGTTCATTTAAAATGTTTTCATGTATTGATTAGTGTTTAATGGCACTGAAAAGCTCAAATGTGAAGGATTACATGTTGCTTCGTGCATATTACTGTATGTATTACCTATTTGAAAGATGGTTTATGTCATGTTGCACAGTATTATGTAAAGGCTAAAAGCTCAGAGTTTTTGGCAGAGATAACATGAATATGACACATACATAAGATATACACCAGATGCAATGTTTATTTTCCAATGATGTTGTATTTTATTCCTTGTATTTTTGAATGTGATTATACTGAGTCTGCATTGTACTCGGCTGGGAGAGGTGGATTCTGGTCGAGGGTAGAGTTTTGAACATTTTCTCTCTTTGATGTTGAACAGATTGAGAGAGTTGTACACAATAAAGTGCCTTCAAGTACGCCAGTGTGTTGTCTTCAGTGCACCGGAACACAACGCAGTAGTCGGCAACGAGCAGACCGAGCCGGCTACAATTACATTGCCTGCTCCTAAGCATTCTCACTATTTAGAAAAACGTAATATTGTTCTTCCCGCATGCCCCTTTCCATGACGGTGCTAACGTTAGCCACGTGCGTGCTAGCTAGTTACCAATCAGAACATTAACATTAAAGGAGTACAGCCTCCCACCAAAATAAATAGTGGGGGTACGCCTTACCGATAAAACATGAGCCTATAACAATAATGAAAACAAAATGTCAAGAAGACTGTAGGCTATTACACCATTATGTATCATTACCTTATATCAGAGGCATGAAAAATTAGAAAATGGACTTGAAATGCTCCAAAATGCGATGTGAAATTTTACCAAGGCAGAGATTAGTGGCCTACACAGACACCGAGATGCGTACGGACAGCGGTGGAGGCATAAATATTGGCCTAATGACAATCGCCAAATGTCATTCCACGTTTTGGTGTTTTGTGTAACAGATATCTCTTTCCATTTTCCACTGTTTGAAGGCTGGAAATATGTTTTAAGTGGATGAATGTGCGCTGGTAGCCTAGTAAAGGAGACCTTTGAAGTGATTGAATGACAATCAGATGAAAACACCATGAGTCATTACTGGTTGTGTTTATGCCACAATAAAAGGTAATACATTTTAAAAGTCAAATGACAAATATTTATGACTAGGCCCACAGAGATGCTATTGAATTAATAGGGATTCTAAATATAATGATATGATTAGGCCTTACGCTGGCCCGCCCATTAGGCTACCATCTAGAGCGGCAGTTTAAGGGCGCCATTTTCCGTGCTAAACTGACTAAGACGCACCTCCAACAACACATAACACCTCATATTATTCTGCCCCAAAACAATGATAACTTCTCTCAACCAGTGGCATGAGGCCTATTTAGGTGAGCGCTGATGCCGCCCCATGATAAGCATTGCCCACTTTGTCAAAGGCAGGGGTGCAAAATATTATTTACCTTGTCCATGCCCAGCACGCCTCTCCAAGGTGATGTTGGAGAGACGCAGCGCTTCGGCGCTCCATCAAATCATTTAACATAAATTATGTAGCTTACGGTTGAAAGAGTAGTAGCCTATGTGGTTTTTCTGTAGCCTATAGAATGGAGACCAACTGTATTACAATGTCATAAGACAGACACTTTTAAATCATTAACTTATTAACAAAGAGAGAGTGCAGGAGAAAGTCAACTAAAAAGGCACGCGGGCAAACAGCTTTGGAACGGCTGCAGCATAATGAAGAAGAGGTGGACAACAAATGGTGCTGAAAGTAATTCATTTCAACAATTGTCTTCATTTTAATTCGACTTCACTAACTACAAGAGGACCCATTTCTTCCTATAAAAAAAAGAGGTAGGCCTACCTGTTTGAACGACGCAATTATGCTATCCATAGATTTGTCAGTATAGCCAAATCCTCCAATACTCCTTAATAATACCTCCGTGTCTGGGAAGGGCTTAGTGTGTTTGGTTAAAACCAGGGCTCAAATTGAGTATTTGTATTTATTAAGGATCTGCCAAGGCAGCAGCTACTCTTCGGGTCCAGCAACATTAAGGCAGTTATATACAATTTAAAATATTACATGAGATTACATTTCATAACACTTTTCACAACACATTGTGTTCCCTCAAGCCACTACTCAATTATCACATATGTAAAATACAAAATCGATGTGTACTTGTGTGTAGTGTGTCTTATCATGTGTATCATGTGTTAGTCTGTGCCTGTGTGTGTGTGTCTCTTCACAGTCCCTGCTGTTCCATAAGATGTATTTTTATCTGTTTTTTAAAATCTGATTCTACTGCTTGCATCAGTTACCTGATGTGGAATTGAGTACCATGTAGCCATGGCTCTATGTAGTACCGTGCGCCTCCCATAGTCTGTTCTTGACTTGGGGATTGTGAAGAGACCTTTGGTGGCATGTCTTGTGGGGTATGCATGGGTGTCCGAGCTGTGTGCTAGTAGTTTAAAACAGACACCTCGGTGCATTCAGCATGTCAACACTTCTTACAAAAACAAGTTGTGATGTAGTCAATCTCTCCTCCACTTTGAGCCATGAGAGCTCCCCGTGTACATTTAAGGGCTGCCCTGTTCTGAGCCAATAGTAATTTTCCGAGGTCCCTCTTCGTGGCACCTGACCACACGACTGAACAGTAGTCCAGGTGAGACAGAACTAGAGCCTGTAAGACCTGCCTTGTTGATAGTGTTGTTAAAAATGCAGAGCAGCGCTTTATCCTTATCCTTCTAGTCCTCTCGTTGTAGCTAGCTAGCATTTCCATTCCGTCCGACATAGTTCCCCGCTTCCGTCTTCTACAACAACAGTGGGACCATAGCTATGACTTTCTTTGACTATGCGACTGGACACAAGCTACAACTATTGCAGGCCTACCCTCAAGCCACAGGGCTCTTCTCGCATGCTCTAATTCCGTACATGGGAGCATTGCGAACCGTAGGTCGGGAATTTTTGACCTGGTTACATGTCAACTGTATACTCCGTGTCGGTATTCATGTCATAAGAAGGAATTCCAGTCGACCATTCCACATTGGGGAAAACAATAATTATTTCCCATTGACCCCCATTGTAAAAGAGCCAACTTTGTCATAATTTGTTTTTATATACAGAAATAACAAAACATGCCGAAAAGCTTTCGAAATGGATTAAATTGATTTTGTTTCTCAACCATCTACACACAATACCCCATAATGACAAAGTGAAAACATGTTTTTAGAAATGTTTGCAAATGTATTGAAAATGAAAAACAGAAATACTGTATCTTATTTACATAAATATTCACACCCCTTTGCTTTGACACTCCAAATTGGATAATGCAGAGACAGAGAGTCAGTGAAACAATTCCATACAAAATGAAGAATTAGGGGTTACTGTTCATGAACATCAATTTAGTGGTTAATCTCATATACTCATAAAAGAGATGATTTGGAAGTCAATGAATGGTAAATAATGTATTGTGTCATTTTGGAGTCACTTTTATTGTAAATAAGAATATAATATGTTTCTAAACACTTCTACATTAATGTGGATGCTACCATGATTACGGATAATCCTGAATTAATCGTGAATAATGGTGAGTGAGAAAGTTAGACGCAGAAATATCATACCTCCCAAAAAATGCCCTGTTATTGTAATGGTGAGAGGTACATTAATTACCATTCATTTCTATTGGGCACAAAATAATCTGAAACAACCAAAACAAACAGTAAATGCATCCAACAAATGTGTAGAGTCACAAGCTTGATGTAGTCATTGCATGCTATGAATATGGGACCAAATACTTAACGTGGTACTACTTTAATGCACTTATACAGTGGGGAAAAAAAGTATTTAGTCAGCCACCAATTGTGCAAGTTCACCCACTTAAAATGATGAGAGAGGCCTGTAATTTTCATCATAGGTACACGTCAACTATGACAGACAAATTGCGAGAGAAAAAAAATCCAGAAAATCACATTGTAGGATTTTTTATGAATTTATTTGCAAATGATGGTGGAAAATAAGTATTTGGTCACCTACAAACAAGCAAGATTTCTGGCTCTCACAGACCTGTAACTTCTTCTTTAAGAGGCTCCTCTGTCCTCCACTCATTACCTGTATTAATGGCACCTGTTTGAACTTGTTATCAGTATAAAAGACACCTGTCCACAACCTCAAACAGTCACACTCCAAACTCCACTATGGCCAAGACCAAAGAGCTGTCAAAGGACACCAGAAACAAAATTGTAGACCTGCACCAGGCTGGGAAGACTGAATCTGCAATAGGTAAGCAGCTTGGTTTGAAGAAATCAACTGTGGGAGCAATTATTAGGAAATGGAAGACATACAAGACCACTGATAATCTCCCTCGATCTGGGGCTCCACGCAAGATCTCACCCCGTGGGATCAAAATGATCACAAGAACGGTGAGCAAAAATCCCAGAACCACACGGGGGGACCTAGTGAATGACCTGCAGAGAGCTGGGACCAAAGTAACAAAGCCTACCATCAGTAACACACTACGCCGCCAGGGACTCAAATCCTGCAGTGCAAGACGTGTCCCCCTGCTTAAGCCAGTACATGTCCAGGCCCGTCTGAAGTTTGCTAGAGTGCATTTGGATGATCCAGAAGAGGATTGGGAGAATGTCATATGGTCAGATGAAACCAAAATATAACTTTTTAGTAAAAACTCAACTCGTCGTGTTTGGAGGACAAAGAATGCTGAGTTGCATCCAAAGAACACCATACCTACTGTGAAGCATGGGGGTGGAAACATCATGCTTTGGGGCTGTTTTTCTGCAAAGGGACCAGGACGACTGATCCGTGTAAAGGAAAGAATGAATGGGGCCATGTATCGTGAGATTTTGAGTGAAAACCTCCTTCCATCAGCAAGGGCATTGAAGATGAAACGTGGCTGGGTCTTTCAGCATGACAATGATCCCAAACACACCGCCCGGGCAACGAAGGAGTGGCTTTGTAAGAAAAATGTCAAGGTCCTGGAGTGGCCTAGCCAGTCTCCAGATCTCAACCCCATAGAAAATCTTTGGAGGGAGTTGAAAGTCCGTGTTGCCCAGCGACAGTCCCAAAACATCACTGCTCTAGAGGAGATCTGCATGGAGGAATGGGCCAAAATACCAGCAACAGTGTGTGAAAACCTTGTGAAGACTTACAGAAAACATTTGACCTGTGTCATTGCCAACAAAGGGTATATAACAAAGTATTGAGAAACTTTTGTTATTGACCAAATACTTATTTTCCACCATAATTTGCACATAAATTCATAAAAAATCCTACAATGTGATTTTCTGGAAAAAAAATTCTCATTTTGTCTGTCATAGTTGACGTGTACCTATGATGAAAATTACAGGCCTCTCTCATCTTTTTAAGTGGGAGAACTTGCACAATTGGTGGCTGACTAAATACTTTTTTCCCCCACTGTATAACCAGTATCCACCCAAACTAGGACTATCTGAAATATAAAAATGATAAATGAAATTGATAGCCAGGTAGCTTTACCTTATTGTTCTGGCAAAGATGCGTCCGTAGTACAGTAGTAGATTTATGAACTGTATATATGGATAATTTTTATATGGATAATATAAACGCAGGCCTGGCCTACTCTGTTTTTGCCAGGAAAACCCGGAGAAAATGAAACAAGCTTTCTTGAGACTAATCTGGATATGCTGCCAGCCTTTGAGCGCTAATGCTGATGACTGGTCATTAGACAACAATCAAGACATGCAACATTTTGGTTCTAAAGCATAGATTAGATTTGTTTAGACAATAATTTAGTGCAATACCGTAGGCCTATGTTAGAAAACAGATTGAATAGGCAAAGCCATAAATATAAAATACAAATGGTATGTATATGCAGCCAATTAAATTATGTATGAAGAATATGCAGTGCTTGACTTGGGCAGGAGCTCACCCGAGCAGAGTAACGGCACATTTTCTACTGCTTGAGCTCCTGTTCCTCTTATAAAATATTAGCTCAAAAGTATTGTGGAGCTCCTGCACCTAAATATAAACAGTACCAAAAAAAGAAACGTCCCTTTTTCAGGAACCTGTCTTTCAAAGATAATTTGTAAAAATCCAAATAACTTCACAGGTCTTAATTGTAAAGGGTTTAAACACTGTTTCCCATGCTTGTTCAATGAACCATGAACAATGAATGAACATGCACCTGTGGAACGGTTGTTAAGACACTAACAGCTTACAGATGGTAGGCAATTAAGGTCACAGCTCTGAAAACTTAGGACACTAAAGAGGCCTTTCTACGGACTCTGAAAAACACCAAACGAAAGATGCCCAGGGTCCCTGCTCATCTTCGTGAACGTGCCTTAGGCATGCTGCAAGGAGGCATGAGGACTGCAGATGTGGCCAGGGCAATAAATTGCAATGTCCGTACTGTGAGACGCCTAAGACAGCACTACAGGGAGACAGGACGGACAGCTGATCATCCTCGCAGTGGCAGACCACGTGTAACAACACCTGCACAGGATCAGTACATCCAAACATTACACCTGCAGGACAGGTACAGGATGGCAACAACAACTGCCAGAGGAACGCACAATCCCTCCATCAGTACTCAGACTGTCCGCAATAGGCTGAGAGAGGCTGGACTGAGGGCTTGTAGGCCTGTTGTAAGGCAGGTCCTTCTACAAGATATACTTTCCTGCAACCCGCCTCACTCAATGTGGAACGGATTCTATTATTGACTTACCTTTATCTAGAATCTAGAATCTCCAGTTGAAACTAGCTAGCCAGCTAACTAGCTACTTGCTATTTGCTATTAGCCACAGCTAGCGGTGTTTTCACCCAGAACATTGATTTTTTTCCCGCGGGATTAATTTTAATCACTGGACATTGATCACCGGATATTCGGCCAGTCTGCACAGCGCGTTATCGACCCAGAACATATCAGTTTTTCCGCGGAATCACTGATTCACTGGAACTTTAACTCCGGATTCATCGCTACCAGCTGGCTACAACAAAACGGACGCTGTGGTCTGGCTAATCAACCTGAGCTAGGCCCATCTCCCGGCTATCTACCTCTCTATCAACCGGACGGGACCACATAGTATTGACACGGAGCCCCGCCGATCCTACACGACTGGTCTGCCGACGAAATCGTCTGATGTGGTTACGACATAACCACGAAGATTCCATCCATCTGCTAGCCCTGGCCCGTTAGCACACGCTTACTCACTAAACTGAACTAGCTACTGGACTAGCTACTTGCTATTAGCCACAGCTAGCAGTGTTTCACCCAGAACATTTTATTTTTTTTCCGCGGGATTAATTTTAATCACTGGACTTTGATCACCGGATATTCGGCCAGTCAACACTGCGCGTTATCGACCCAGAACATATCAGTTTTTCCGCCGGAATCACTGGACCTTTAACTCCGGATTCTTGCTACCAGCTGGCTACAACAAAACGGACGTAGCACACGCTAGCCGTGGCCTCTTACTCACTAGCACTTCACCACCGGACCTTATGATAACTCAGCTATACAGCTGATATCTGCTGGACTGTTCCTTTTTACGGTACTACATCCTGTTTATGTTTAGCCTCAGCCCAAACATGGTTAGTTTATTGTTGTTTCGGTTATTTCTAATTGTACTATATCACTGTAGACCCCCCAGCCTAGCTAAACCTGCCTTAGTTAGCTCCTTTGTCCCTCCACCCATACACTCAGAGACCGACTCAATTGATGCCTCTAGAGATACTATCTCTTTCAGTGTTACCCAACGCTTAGGTTTACCTCCACTTTACTCATATCCTTCCATATCCTTGTCTGTACATAATGCCCTGAATCTTTTCTATAACACCCGGAAATCTGCCCCCTTTATTCTATGTACCCAACGCACTAGAAGACCAGTTCTTAAAGCCTTTAGCCGTATCCTTATTTTAGTCCTCCTCTGTTCCTCTGGTGATGTAGAGGCTAACCCAGGCCCTGTAGCCCCCAGTATCACTCCTACTCCCCAGGAGCTATCATTTGTTGACTTCTGTAATCGCAAAAGTCTTGGTTTCTTGCACATAAATATCAGAAGTCTACTTCCTAAGTTTGAGTTATTCACTGCGTTAGCACACTCTGCCAACCCTGATGTTCTAGCAGTGTCTGAATCCTGGCTCAGGAAGGCCACCAAAAATTCTGAAATTTCCATCCCCAACTATAACATTTTCCGTCTAGATAGAACTGCCAAAGGGGGTGGAGTTGCAATCTACTGTAGAGATAGCCTGCAGAGCTCTATCATACTATCCAGGTCTGTGCCCAAACAGTTTGAGCTTCTACTTCTAAAAATCCACCTTTCCAGAAATAAGTCTCTCACTGTTGCCGCTTGCTACAGACCCCCCTCAGCCCCCAGCTGTGCCCTGGACACCATATGTGAATTGATTGCCCCCCATTTATCCTCTGAGTTTGTACTGCTTGGTGACCTAAATTGGGATATGCTTAATACCCCAGCCATCCTACAATCCAAGCTAGATGCCCTCAACCTCACGCAAATTATCAACGAACCTACCAGGTACAACCCTAAATCCTTAAACATGGGTACCCTCATAGATATCATCCTGACTAACATACCCTCTAAATACACCTCAGCTGTCTTCAACCAGGATCTCAGCGATCACTGCCTTATTGCCTGCGTCCGTAACGGGTCCGCGGTCAAACAACCACCCCTCATCACTGTCAAACGCTCCCTAAAACACTTTAGCGAGGAGGCCTTCCTAATTGACCTGGCCCAGGTATCCTGGATGGATATAGATCTCATTCCGTCAGTAGAGGATGCCTGGTTGTTCCTTAAAAGTAATTTCCTCTCAATCTTAAATAAACATGCCCCATTCAAAAAATACAGAACTAAGAACCGATATAGCCCCTGGTTCTCCTCAGACTTGACTGCCCTTGACCAGCACAAAAACATCCTGTGGCGTACAGCATTAGCATCAAATAGCCCCCGCGATATGCAACTTTTCAGGGAAGTTAGGAACCAATATACACAAGCAGTCAGGAAAGCAAAGGCTAACTTTTTCAAACAGAAATGTGCATCCTGTAGCACTAACTCCAAAAAGTTTTGGGACACTGTAAAGTCCATGGAGAATAAGAGCACTTCCTCCCAGTTGCCCACTGCACTGAGGCTAGGAAACACTATCACCACCGATAAATCTACAATAATCGAGAATTTCAACAAGCATTTTGCTACAGCTGGCCATGCTTTCCATCTGGCTACCACTAACCCGGCCACCAACTCTGCACCCTCTGCTGCAACTTGCCCATGCCCCCCCCGCTTCTCCTTCACACAAATTCAGACAGCTGATGTTTTGAAAGCGCTGCAAAATCTGGACCCCTACAAATCAGCTGGGCTAGACAATCTGGACCCTTTCTTCCTAAAACTAGCCGCCGAAATTGTCGCAACCCCTATTACTAGTCTGTTCAACCTCTCTTTCATAACGTCTGAGATCCCCAGAGATTGGAAAGCTGCCGCGGTCATCCCCCTCTTCAAAGGGGGTGACACTCTAGATCCAAACTGCTACAGACCTATATCCATCCTGCCCTGCCTTTCGAAAGTATTCGAAAGCCAAGTTAATAAACAGATCATCGACCATTTCGAATACCACCGTACCTTCTCCGCTATGCAATCCGGTTTCCGAGCTGGTCACGGGTGCACTTCAGCCACGCTCAAGGTCCTAAACGATATTATAACCGCGATTGATAATAGACAGTACTGTGCAGCCGTCTTCATCGACCTGGCCAAGGCTTTCGACTCTGTCAACCACCGCATTCTTATTGGCAGACTAAATAGCCTTGGTTTCTCAAATGACTGCCTCGCCTGGTTCACCAACTACTTCTCAGATAGAGTTCAGTGTGTCAAATCGGAGGGCCTGTTGTCTGGACCTATGGCAGTCTCTATGGGGGTGCCACAGGGTTCAATTCTTGGGCCGACACTTTTCTCCGTGTATATCAATGATGTCGCTCTTGCTGCTGGTGACTCTCAGATCCACCTCTACGCAGACGACACCATTTTGTATACATCTGGCCCTTCATTGGACACTGTGTTAACAAACCTCCAAACGAGCTTCAATGCCATACAACAATCCTTCAGTAGCCTTCAACTGCTCTTAAACACTAGTAAAACTAAATGCATGCTTTTCAATCGAACGCTGCTAGCACCCGCCCACCCGACTAGAATCACCACTCTCGACGGGTCTGACCTAGAGTATGTGGACAACTACAAATATCTAGGTGTCTGGTTAGACTGTAAACTCAACTTCCAGACTCACATAAAGAATCTCCAATCCAAAGTTAAATCTAGAATCGGCTTCCTATTTCGCAACAAAGCCTCCTTCACTCATGCTGCCAAACATGCCCTCGTAAAACTGACTATCCTACCGATCCTTGACTTCGGCGATGTCATTTATAAAATAGCCTCCAACACTCTACTCAGCAAATTGGATGTAGTCTATCACAGTGCCATCCGTTTTGTCTCCAAAGCCCCATACACTACCCACCACTGTGACCTGTACGCTCTTGTTGGCTGGTCCTCACTACATGTTCGTCGTCAAACCCACTGGCTCCAGGCCATCTATAAATCACTGCTAGGCAAATCCCCGCCTTATCTTAGCTCATTGGTCACCATAGCAGCACCCACCCGTAGTCTGCGCTCCAGCAGGTATATCTCACTGGTCATTCCCAAAGCCAACACCTCCTTTGGCCGCCATTCCTTCCAGTTCTCTGCTGCCAATGACTGGAACGAATTGCAAAAATCTCTGAAGCTGGAGACTCTTATCTCCCTCAATAACTTTAAGCATCAGTTGTCAGAGCACCTTACCGATCACTGCACCTGTACACAGCCCATCTGACTCATCCCTATATTGTTATTTAATTTGCTCTTTTGCACCCCAGTATCTCTATTTGCACATAATCTCTTGCACATCTAGCATTCCAGTGTTAATACTATTGTAATTATTCTGCACTATAGCCTATTTATTGCCTTACCTCCATAACTTGCTACATTTGCACACACTGTATATATATTTTCTGTTGTATTTCTGACTTTATGTTTTTTTTTACCCCATATGTAACTCTGTGTTGTTTTTGTTGCACTACTTTGCTTTGTCTTGGCCAGGTCGCAGTTGTAAATGAGAACATGTTCTCAACTGGCTTACCTGGTTAAATAAAGGTGAAATAAAAAAATAAAAATAAATAAAAAGGTCCTCACCCGACATCACCGGCAACAACGTTGCCTATGGGCACAAACCCACCGTCGATGGACCAGACAGGACTGGCAAAAAGTGCTCTTCACTGACGAGTCGCGGTTTGTCTCACCAGGGGTGATGGTCGGATTCGCGTTTATCGTCAAAGGAATGAGCGTTACACCGAGGCCTGTATTCTGGAGCGGGATCGATTTGGAGGTGGAGGGTCCGTCATGGTCTGGGGCGGTGTGTCAAAGCATCATCGGACTGAGCTTGTTGTCATTGCAGGCAATCTCAACACTGTGCGTTACAGGGAAGACATCCTCCTCCCTCATGTGGTACCCTTCCTGCAGGCTCATCCTGACATGACCCTCCAGCATGACAATGCCACCAGCCATACTGCTCGTTCTGTGCATGATTTTCTGCAAGACAGGAATGTCACTGTTCTGCCATAGCCAGCGAAGAGCACGGATCTCAATCCCATTGAGCACGTCTGGGAGCTGCTGGATCGGAGGGTGAGGGCTAGGGCCATTCCCCCCATAAATGTCCGGGAACTTGCAGGTGCCTTGGTGGAAGAGTGGGGTAACATCTCACAGCAAGAACTGGCAAATCTGGTGCAGTCCATGAGCAGGAGCTGCACTGCAGACTTAATGCAGCTGGTGGCCACACCAGATACTGACTGTTACTTTTGATTTTGACCCCCCCTTTGTTCAGGGACACATTATTCCATTTCTGTTAGTCACATGTCTGTGGAACTTGTTCAGTTTATGTCTCAGTTGTTGAATCTTGTTATGTTCATACCAATATTTACACATGTTAAGTTTGCTGAAAATAAACGCAGTTGACAGTGAGAGGACATTTCTTTTTTTGGTATTGTGTGTAGGCCAGTGACAAGAAATCTCTATTTAATCTATTTTAAATTCAGGCTATAACACAACAAAATGTGGAAAAAGTCAAGGGGTGTGAATACTTTCTGAAGGAACTGTAAATATGATATTGTGGGGGAAAATAATTCCGCTATGATAAGTCAAAAGTCATCATCAAACAAACCTGACTGAACTATTTTGATGTGTACAGTAGGTGTTTGTTAGTGTGTGGGTATGTGTAGGTATATTTAGTACGTGTATATTGGTTATAAAGCGCTGTTGGGTGTATGCAGAATAGGGTGAGATCAGATGTGATGTATAACAAAGAGAGTCAATGAAAGTCAAATTTTGTGTTTATTAAACATAAACAAGTTTTAAATACCACACAAACATGTCTGAGGGTAGATGAAGTTCAGGAGTAAAAACAAACAAAGAGAATTATTGTAAAATTGACTGTGTCCATAAAATGTATATAGTATGTATAAGCTGGAAGTAGAGGCCTAAGTTGTTGTTCACAAGTTTACTCCAATTAGGGAAGGGGTTGTGGGGTTGGAAAGTAATATAGGGAAATATATATTTTTTAAAGGATGTATATATATATATATATGTGTGTGTGTGTGTGTGTGTGTGTGTGTGTGTGTATATATATATATATATATATATGTATATACAGTGAGGGAAAAAAGTATTTGATCCCCTGCTGATTTTGTATGTTTGCCCACTGACGAAGACATGATCAGTCTATAATTTTAATGATAGGTTTATTTGAACAGTGAGAGACAGAATAACAACAACAAAATCCAGAAAAACGCATGTCAAAAATGTTATAAATTGATGAGGGAAATAAGTATTTGACCCCTCTGCAAAATATGACTTAGTACTTGGTGGGAAAACCCTTGTTGGCAATCACAGAGGTCAGACGTTTCTTGTAGTTGGCCACCAGGTTTGCACACATCTCAGGAGGGATTTTGTCCCACTCCTCTTTGCAGATCTTCTCCAATTAATTAAGGTTTCGAGGCTGACGTTTGGCAACTCAAACCTTCAGCTCCCTCCACAGATTTTCTATGGGATTAAGGTCTGGAGACTGGCTAGGCCACTCCAGGACCTTAATGTGCTTCTTATTGAGCCACTCCTTTGTTGCCTTGGCCGTGTGTTTTGGGTCATTGTCATGCTGGAATACCCATCCACGACCCATTTTCAATGCCCTGGCTGAGGGAAGGAGGTTCTCACCCATGCGGTGAAGTTGTTCTGTCCCCTTAGCAGAAAAACACACCCAAAGCATAATGTTTCCACCTCCATGTTTGACGGTGGGGATGGTGTTCTTGGGGTCATAGGCAGCATTCCTCCTCCTCCAAACACAGCGAGTTGAGTTGATGCCAAAGAGCTCGATTTTGGTCTCATCTGACCACAACACTTTCACCCAGTTCTCCTCTGAATCATTCAAATGTTCATTGGCAAACTTCAGATGGCCCTGTATATGTACTTTCTTGAGCAGGGGGACCTTGCGGGCGCTGCAGGATTTCAGTCCTTCACGGCGTAGTGTGTTACCAATTGTTTTCTTGGTGACTATGGTCCCAGCTGCCTTGAGATCATTGACAAGATCCTCCCGTGTAGTTCTGGGCTGATTCCTCATCGTTCTCATGATCATTGCAACTCCACGAGGTGAGATCTTGCATGGAGCCCCAGGCCGAGGGAGATTGACAGTTATTTTGTGTTTCTTCCATTTGCGAATAATCGCACCAACTGTTGTCACCTTCTCACCAAGCTGCTTGGCGAGAATACCGCTCAGGAAGGAGAAGCGTTCTGTCTCCTAGAGATGAACGTACTTTGGTGCGAAAAGTGCAAATGAATCCCAGAACAACAGCAAAGGACCTTGTGAAGATGCTGGAGGAAACGGGTACAAAGGTATCTATATCCACAGTAAAACGAGTCCTATATCGACATAACCTGAAAGGCCGCTCAGCAAGGAAGAAGCCACTGCTCCAAAACCACCATAATAAAGCCAGACTACGGTTTGCAACTGCACATGGAGACAAAGATCGTACTTCTTGGAGAAATGTCCTCTGGTCTGATGAAACAAAAATAGAACTGTTTGGCCATAATGACCAGGGGGTGGCTTGCAAGCCGAAGAACACCATCCCAACCGTGAAGCACGGGGGTGGCACCATCATGCTGTGGGGTTGCTTTGCTGCAGGAGGGACTGGTGCACTTCACAAAATAGATGGCATCATGAGGAAGGAAAATGATGTGGATATATTGAAGCAACATCTCAAGACATCAGTCAGGAAGTTAAAGCTTGGTCGCAAATGGGTCTCCCAAATGGACAATGACCCCAAGCATACTTCCAAAGGGACAACAAAGTCAAGGTATTGGAGTGGCCATCACAAAGCCCTGACCTCAATCCTATAGAAAATGTGTGGGCAGAACTGAAAAGGTGTGTGTGAGCAAGGAGGCCTACAAACCTGACTCAGTTACACCATCTCTGTCAGGAGGAATGGGCCAAAATTCACCCAAGTTATTGTGGGAAGCTTGTGGAAGGCTACCCGAAACCCAAGTTAAACAATTTAAAGGCAATGCTACCAAATACTAATTCAGTGTATGTAAACTTCTGACCCACTGGGAATGTGATGAAATGAATAAAAGCTGAAATAAATCATTCTCTCTACTATTATTCTGACATTTCACATTCTTAAAATAAAGTGGTGATCCTAACTAACTGTAAGTTGCTCTGGATAAGAGTGTATGCTAAATGACTAAAATGTCAATGTAATCCTAACTGACCTAAGACAGGGAATGTTTACCAGGATTAAATGTCAGGAATTGTGAAAAACGGAGTTTAAATGTATTTGGCTAAGGTGTATGTAAACTTCCGACTTCAACTGTATGTACAGTGGGGAGAACAAGTATTTGATACACTGCCGGTTTTGCAGGTTTTCCTACTTACAAAGCATGTAGATGTCTGTAATTTTTATCATAGGTACACTTCAATTGTGAGAGACGGAATCTAAAACAAAAATCCAGAAAATCACATTGTATGATTTTTAAGTAATTAATTTGCATTTTATTGCATGACATAAGTATTTGATACATCACAAAAGCAGAACTTAATATTTGGTACAGAAACCTTTGTTTGCAATTACAGAGATCATACGTTTCCTGTAGGTCTTGACCAGGTTTGCAAATACTGCAGCAGGGATTTTCGCCCACTCCTCCATACAGACCTTCTCCAGATCCTTCAGGTTTCGGGGCTGTCGCTGGGCAATACGGACTTTCAGCTCCCTCCAAAGATGTTCTATTGGGTTCAGGTCTGGAGACTGGCTAGGCCACTCCAGGACCTTGAGATGCTTCTTACAGAGCCACTCCTTAGTTGCCCTGGCTGTGTGTTTGGGGTCGTTGTCATGCTGGAAGACCCAGCCACGACCCATCTTCAATGCTCTTACTGAGGGAAGGAGGTTGTTGGCCAAGATCTCGCGATACATGGCCCCATCCATCCTCCCCTCAACACGGTGCAGTCATCCTGTCCCCTTTGCAGAAAAGCATCCCCAAAGAATTATGTTTCCACCTCCATGCTTCACAGTTGGGATGGTGTTCTTGGGGTTGTACTCATCCTTCTTCTTCCTCCAAACACAGCGAGTGGAGTTTAGACCAAAAAGCTCTATTTTTGTCTCATCAGACCACATGACCTTCTCCCATTCCTCCTCTGGATCATCCAGATGGTCATTGGCAAACTTCAGACGGGCCTGGACATGCGCTGGCTTGACGCCGTAGTGTGTTACTAATGGTTTTCTTTGAGACTGTGGTCCCAGCTCTCTTCAGGTCATTGACCAGGTCCTGCCGTGTAGTTCTGGGCTGATCCCTCACCTTCCTCATGATCATTGATGCCCCACGAGGTGAGATCTTGCATGGAGCCCCAGACCGAGGGTGATTGACCGTCATCTTGAACTTCTTCCATTTTCTAATAATTGCGCCAACAGTTGTTGCCTTCTCACCAAGCTGCTTGCCTATTGTCCTGTAGCCCATCCCAGCCTTGTGCAGGTTTACAATTTTATCCCTGATGTCCTTACACAGCTCTCTGGTCTTGGCCATTGTGGAGAGGTTGGAGTCTGTTTGATTGAGTGTGTGGACAGGTGTCTTTTATACAGGTAACAAGTTCAAACAGGTGCAGTTAATACAGGTAATGAGTGGAGAATAGGAGGGCTTCTTAAAGAAAAACTAACAGGTCTGTGAGAGCCGGAATTCTTACTGGTTGGTAGGTGATCAAATACTTATGTCATGCAATAAAATGCAAATTAATTACTTAAAAATCATACAATGTGATTTTCTGGATTTTTTTTTTTTCCGTCTCTCACAGTTGAAGTGTACCTATGATAAAAATTACAGACCTCTACATGCTTTGTAAGTAGGAAAACCTGCAAAATCGGCAGTGTATCAAATACTTGTTCTCCCCACTGTATATGTATGTATATGTATGTATGTGTATGTGTGTATGTGTGTGTGTGTATATATATATTTGCGAGAGAAAAAAAACATATGGGGGATTAGAAGTGATGCAGACAATTACATTGATGAAAGTTACAATCTATCTGCAATATTAAAGCTGATCTACCCCCCCAAAAAACAAGAAAAATAAATAAATAAAAACATGTCTGAACTAGAAATCTCCATGAACTTGATAAATTGTATTCATGTTCTCATTAAAAGTGTCAAACAATAGTTGAATGGAAGTAATGAAACAGGCATTTGAACATCACATAGCTTAGACAGTACAAACACTATGTAACATACTTTTTAGGCAGACTTATCACACAATGTCTGGATGTAATATTCTACTCAGGAATATTCAACACTGAAATCTGTAACTCTCACTATACCAAATGCATCTCTGTTTTTTCTGCTGACAACTATGAAAATTAATCTTTGTCTTTAATGCAGGGTTTGATCTAAACTTCAGAAGCTATCGAGTGGAATGGTTACTTTCTATGTTATAGAGTGGAATGTTTTTTCTGCTGGTGTATCCTGAGGTAGCTCCTCTCTGAGAACCTCTTCCCGCAGTGCGTACAGGCGAATGACCTCTCTCCCGTGTGGACCTTCAGGTGCATCTTCAGATGGTGCTGGTGGGAGAACCTCTTCTCACACTGGGGGCAGCTGTATGGTTTCTCCCCTGTGTGGACCCTCTGGTGCCTTTTCAGGCTGGAGGAGTGGGAGAAACTGGCCCGGCACAGGTGGCAGCCGAATGGTTTCTCCCCTGTGTGGACCCTCTGGTGCCTTTTCAGGTCACCAGTCTGGGCGAAGCACATATGACACTGGGTACAGCTGAAGGGTTTCTCCCCTGTGTGGACCCTCTGGTGGATCTCCACCTTCTGGAGGCAGCTGAAGCCTTTGTTACAGAACATGCAGAGGAACCGTTTCTCTTTACTATTGACTGATGTTGCTTCCTCTCCCTGAGCCTGGGCTCTAGCACTGTCATTTGAGTTCAATATCTGATCAAAAAGGACATGGCCGTGTGAATCGGGAGGCCCCATCGATGTGGACACTAGGTTGCGATCCCTGAATGCTTGTAAAGTGGAGTGGGTCGCGACAATTGAATTTGTCTCAAGGCTTTCCCTGTAATCTAAGAAATCTCTGCCCTGTGAGTGTCCGTCTCCTAGGTGACTATCTGCATTCCATGTGGGAGGAGCGTCACCCTCCAATTTCACAGTCACGTCATCTACGACCAGACCCTCCACTTTTACAGTCACCTCATCTACGACCAGACCCTCCCCTTTCTTATCTAGGCACCCTTCAGAGTATACACTACTACTGTACCGGTTCCAGTCCCCTCTAGACAGATCAGTCTGTGTCTCTAAACCCAAGGATATGTTGCCAGGGTCCATCGCTGTAGCGTAAGAACAAGATGGATCATCAACACCAGTGTCTAACGTGCCACCATCTCCACAGGAATGATCCGTCCTCTTGCTCTGATGAAATACCGGTAAATACTCTGAGCCGGGAGCAGGAGGACAGCCCAGAGGCCCCAGCACCAGTCTCTCTGGGTCTGATCTGTGGTCAGATCCTGTGTGTAAGAACCTGTGTGTTACAGTTAAAGTCTCTTTGTCTGTCTCTGACTTGAGGACGGCTTTCGGCGTTCCACTGACCTCCGCGATGCTGCGTCTGGTCCTGGGCTGGGGCATGGCGGCGGTGGATTGGTCCCCCGTGGCTACAGTCTGGATGTCTCTGCTGTGTTTTAGGTCCTCTCCTTCAGACCTCTCCTGCTTGACCAGAGACGATCCTCCAGGACCTGCAGCCTCTGCATCTTCAGACTGACACAAGAAGAGAGGAGGTTATTACCGGTACAGGAGTTTAATTGGATAACAACGTCGTAGGTGTTGAGATAATGGGCATAATGCCAACCCAGAGATGGCGCTAGCGGGCACCTATCTAGGATAGATAAACAGGTGCATTATGAGTGTCTGATTAGGATGTTGTGACCTGTAACATGTAATACCTGAGTAAAGGATTATACTTGCATCTTATTACATTTACGTGTCTTATCTAACTCTCCGACGTGAGTTATTCACATACACATATTAACATGGTGTCAGAGAAATGAACCCAAAGCCAAGCGCTACGGAAAAGATGATAAGGTATGTGGACAATGTAATCGCTGTCGGATAAACGCAAACAAGTGGAACAAATGAGCGAGGACAAAGAGCCTGTAATGTCTCTCAGGCAAATTCCGGTGCCTAGCGCCATGGACATGAAAGACGATTTGTATCAAAACTGGTTGGTTTTTCCGTGATCAGTGGGAGAATTATGAAATCGCTACAGGCTTAGATAAAAAAGAACTGCATGTGCGAGTGGCAACATCGCTCAGTATTAGTGGAAGAGAATATGCTTCAGCGTCACCTAGATCTGGGGGAAGAGGATAGGAACAAATGTTTTACAAAGACATTTTGAACCCACTCGTAATGTGATTAATAAAATATTCATTTTTAACACGTGAACAAACTCAAGCAGAGAGGTCGGGTCAATATGTTGTGAGGCTGCGTCAATTGTCTGATTCGTGTGATTTCGGTGCAATGAGAGACGAAATGATCAGAGACAGACGTGATTGGCTGTAAAGATCACAGAGTAAGAAAGTATGCTGCGCGAACCACAGCTTACACTCAGAACAAATACAAAGACCATGTCGACATAAAATGGAAACAAAATTCGTCGGACAGTGATGCAAGGCGGAAAAATACTAAAGATGGGTGCATGTACTGTGGATCAACACACTTAAGGTTCTGTGCAAATTCTGTGGAAAAAATTACCCATTTTGCTAAAGTGTGAAGACAAAGACAAAGTAAGCCTGTCAATCTGCTAGAACAGGATACATGCAGTGATGATGATGATGATGATGAATCTGACATACACGACAGATGTCAATTCTGTTCAACATGGCAAAGATAAATGGCTTACAAACTTAAAAGCTTGCCCCACTGACAAGTGATAACTGTGATTATGATCCAACCAGCACTATCAAATGCCAGCTAGACAGTGGCTCAACTGTTAACATACTCGGCTGCAGAGATTTTATACAAGTAATGCAGGATGGAGATGCAAAGCCACAACCAAGCAAGGCAAGGCTACGGCTGTACGCTGGCTTGGTTATTACACCAGTACGGGAGTGTGAACTACACGCCAATCATGATAGGGAAACGTGCTAAAGTTCCAAGTGGCGAAAACCTTGCAGTAGCCTCTCCTCTCAGCAGAAACGTGTGAAAAGCTTAAGGTGCTACAGCTCAACCACCAACATGTCGTTCATCATGTCAGCACTAAAGAAAAACAAAAGGTCCCATCAGAGGCAATACTGGAACAGTTTGAGGATGTTTTTGAAGGGATGGAGGCTTTGCCAGGTGAGATCCACCTGGTGGTGGATGAGTCTGTCAGACCAGTTCAACAGCTTCCCCGCCGAATCCCCATTCCACTGAAAGAAAAGATACTAAAGGCTGTTGATTCAATGGAGGAACAGGATGTCATTACGAAGGTCACCAAACTTACTAACTGGATAAGAAACATGGTTGTGGTGGAAAAGCCTGGCAAAATAAGTCTGCCTCGATCCAAGTGCCCAGAACAAAAGCTTATGTAGGGCACATTACCAAATGCCTACCATTGAAGAGGTACTGCCAAGCCTGGCAAAAGCTTAAAAAGATTCTGTTATGGATGCAAAAAATGGGTACTGGCAGGTACGTTTGGATGAAGAGAGTAGTTACCTCACCACATGTTGGACCCCCAATGGTAGATACCGGTGGACAAGGTTACCGTTAAGAGTGAAACCAGTTGCAGAGGTATATCAGCGAAGGCAACATGATGCACTTCAGGGACTGCCAGGAATAAGCGTCATAGATGATGGCATCATGGTATACGGCTGTGGTGCTACAATGGAAGAAGCAGTGCAGGACCATGACCACAACCTGACTCAGCTCCTACAAAGAGCAAGGGAGATGAATCTAAAGCTGAATAAAGACAAAGTTAAGCTCAGGCTCACAAGTATTCCATACATGGGACATCTTTTGACAGCTGAAGGCATGAAGCCAGACCCAAGAAGGTGGAGGCAGTACAGCAAATGCCGCCACTTACAGACACAAAAATCAGTGTAGCGACTGATTGGTTTTGTAAATTACTTAGCCAAATTCTTACCTCATCTGTCTGACCTATGTGAGCCATTGCATCGGCTGACCGATAAAGATGTGCTGTGGGCGTGGCTTCCTCAACATGATGCTGCATTGAAGCAAATCAAGAAATTGGTCAGCAACCAACCAATACTGAGGTACTATGACCTCTCTGAGGAAGTGACCCTACAATGTGATGCAAGTGACAAAGGCCTAGGGGCAGCGCATTTGATTCAAGGACATTGACGCCCACAGAGCAAGGATACACTCAAATTGAAACGGATTACCTAGCCATAGTGTTTGCCTGTGACCGTTTTGATCAATACCTTCATGGTAGGGACTTTATCACGGTGCACACTGATCACCAGGTTTGAGGTTATCTTCAAAAAACCTCTTCTGTCTGCCCCGAAGCAACAACAAAGGATGATGCTAAAGCTTCAGCGTTACCAACTACAGGTCGTATACAAGAAAGGAATAGAGCTTCACATTGCAGATTTCTTGTCCAGGGCAGCACTACAAAACAACTAGTCACCCGCAATATCGGACAAATTAAACTGTATATGCTCTACAGGCTGAGTTTGAAGATGTGAACCACGCTACTGATCAAAACATCACCCCGCAGACACGGGATGCTATCAAAGCTCATTCTGCGGAAGACAAGACTTCTCGAATGCTTCACTCTTTTATCCTAAGAGGCTGGCCGGACACAAGAAAGAGTACGCCCATCCTGGTGAGAGACTACTGGACATACAGAGACTAACTCACAATGCAGGAAGAGGTCGTCTACAAAGGCGACAGGGTGGTAGTGCCAGAAACTCTACGCCCGATGACTCTCTCTCGTATCCATGCAGGGCACTCTGGGTTCGAAGCCAGTCTCAGGAAAGCCAGAGACTCAGTATTCTGGCCCAACATGACCCAAGAAATTAAAAATTTTGTGGCCGTGTGCAGCATTTGGAATGCTAATCTACCCAAGCAGCAAAAGGAAACGCTGCAGCCACATGATATACCAGCACGTCCTTGGTCTAGAGTGGGAATGAATCTGTTCACAGTCAAGAACGTTCCTTTTCTGATTATAGTGGACTACTATTCCGATTTTTGGGAGGTGGAGAAGGTGATTGACACAACAGCCGCTTGCATCATCGACTGTTGTAAGCAACAGTTTAGCAGATATGGCATACCTGACTGGTGTAGTTACGTAAAATGGGCCCCAGTTCACGAGTCAAGACTTTACTTTGTTTGCAAAAGCCTGGGAGTTCCATCCTGTGACCTCCTCACCCTACCACAGTCAGAGTAATGGTAAGGTGGAGTCAGCAGTGAAAATAGCAAAGACTCAACATAAAGGCTATGCAGGAAGGCACAGATGTAAGGCAAGCCATTTGGGTGTGGAGAAATACTCCCACAGAGGGCTTCGGCAGCAGTCCTGTACAGCGCTTAATGTCTAGACACACTCGCTCTCTGTTGCCAACAACTCCCAAGCTCCTCGCATCAAAGGTCATTAGGGATGTTCAGGCACACAAGGGTCAAAACATTACTATGACCAGCACGCAAAAAATCTGCCTGTAATAAAACAAGGCCAAGCTGTCAGAGTGCTCCTGTCACCTCAAGCCAGGGATGCCACATGGAGTCTTGGCACATGCATAGGGCACATCAGCACAAGGTCATATGAAGTGGAAGCAAAGGGCCAAACGTATTGAAGGAACCGGAGGGACATACGGCCAGTTCTGGAGAGCATAGGGCACAGGAGGGCCACATGGGAACACTGTGAATATCCTCTGGATGGTGTGGGCAGGACACAT